>NC_064559.1:65392531-66602131 GCF_937001465.1 Orcinus orca | reverse complement strand
CCCAATTGTGGGACAGCTGTGTTTACAAGAACCTCGTTTACGGTACCATTTCAATATCCCAGAAAGCGAAAAATGGATAAAGAAGTTGTGGTACTTACGTAAAATGCAATATCACTCAGCAATGAAATCTATGTTATGAGGCCCGTAGCAGCATAATGAGTGGATCCAGGTACGATGATTCTAAGTGAAATAAGTCACACAGAAAAAGAAACATCATAAGATATCTCTAATACACGAAAGGTAAATTTGGCTACACAGGAACTGAATTACAAAACAGAACAGTGTCTCAAACTTAGAATACCAACTTATGCTTGCTTAAGGGGAAAGGTGAGTTGGGGAGCTTCATAAAACCAGAGATTGAAATTAGCACAGATACCATTCCATAAGCCAATTATGTAATAGACCAGACCTACTCCTGGCTCAAGGAAAAGGACTCAACACCCCATATTCAACGCCTAGGAATATACCTGACTAGTAAGAATCTTAAAACCTATGGATTTATATGTCTCTGTAAGAGAATCATGCATGTGTACAGTGGCATAAAAGCAGTAGTGAAAATCAGATAAATCCCATTATAAAAATAAATTCCTTAAAGAAAACACAATGACAGTGAAATAGAGAGCAATTCTTAAATAATTCATTCAGGGCTTGTGATGCAACCTGGATTTACCACATCTACACCCAGAGCTTGGTGACATATAAGGATGGACATTTGGGGCTGATAGGATTGGTGAGATTCGGTGAGCAAATGCAGACCCTTTGAAGTCATATTGCATGGTACCCATTCCATGGGTCCCAACTCTCCTGGTTTAAGGGATTCTTCCTTCAGCTAAAACATGCACGGGGAACCCAGAGTATGGTCTGCAGTGTGATCGGGAAACATTTTTAAATGCATCTCAGATTTCTTCCCCTGGTACTCGGGTTCAACATTGCAGACCCTTTACTAACATTCTCCCCACTTGGAGAGTCAGTGCCTTTAACCTCCTGTTTGGCCCAGTTTGCATTTTCTGTGGAAGATGAACAGGAATAAGGAGAACCAATGAGAGACTAGCTGGAGGAGTCTGGACAGGCAAATATAACTCTCATTTCCTTCCAGGAAGTGGAATTAACCAAAGGCTCAGTGTGCAGTGCTGGAATCAGATTAGGGTCTGAAGCAATCCTGCGGTTTTGCGGCCAGCTCACAAGAAAGCGAGTTGAAAAATGGAGCTCAGGGGCACTGTAATTCACAAACCTGCAGAGTTATAAATGACAGCTTTCGTCCTAAAATATACTGAAGTAAGGCTGCCAAGAGGACTTGAAAGCGGGGCAGAATTGCAAAAAACCGATTTCAGTAGGTAGACTGGAATTGCATTTAAAGCATCGGAAAAGAGGCAGAACGTCGACAGTGATGCACTTGGCCAAAAAAAGCGTATGGGTTTTTTCCTAAATATATTCAGGAAAAAACGCATACGCCCTTTTTGGCCAACCAAGCAAGCTTGCAAAGGAAATCTGAACTACAATGCAGTCTCACTTCCCCCCGGTCAAAAGGGCCATCTGAAGAAAGTGTAAAATCCAGAAAGTCAGGACAGGACATGGAGAACAGGTAGCTTTGTTTTGCTGATGGGAAGTATGCAAGTTGCCAACAGGCACTCTGGAGAAGTGTATGGTGTTTCCTGAAACATCTAAAAAACAAAGCAACAGAGCCTAGGGCACTTCCATGTATGGTGCTATAGCTTAGGGAAATTAAAATCAAAAAGACACAGCCACCCCAAAGTTTGGGAGGGCTCGGTTTACAAGAACCTCGTTTACGGTACAAGTTCAATATCCCAGAAAGCGAAAAGTGGATAAAGGAGTTGTGGTACTTACATACAATGCAATATCACTCAGCAATGAAATCTATGTCATCAGGCCCGTAGCAGCTAATTAGTGGATTGAGGTATGATGATTCTAACTGAAATAAGTCACACAGAAAAAGAAACATCATAAGTTATCATTAATACATGGAATGTAAACTTGGCTACACATGAACTGAATTACAAAACAGAACAGGGTCTCAAATTTAGAAAACCAACTTATGCTTGCTTAAGGGGAAAGGTGAATTGGGGGCTGCATAAACCGGAGATTGAAATTAGCACAGATACCATTCCAGAAGGCAAATATATGATAGACAATACCTTCCACTTGCTCAACCAAATGGACTCAACAGCCCATATTCAATGCCTAGGAATATAAGTGACTAGTAGGAATCTTAAAACCTATGGATTTATATGTCTCTGTAAGAGAATCAAGCGTGTGTACAGCGGCATAAACGCAGCAGTCAAAATCAGCTAAATCCCATTATAAAAATAAATTTCTTAAACAAAACACAATGACAGTGAAATAGAGAGCAAATCTTTCATTTGGGGGCTCGTGGTGCAACCTGGATTTACCACATCTACACCCAGAGCTAGGTGACACATAAGTCTGGACATACGGGGCTGATAGGTTTGGTGAGGTTCGGTGAGCAAATGCAGACCCTTTGAAGTCATATTGCATGGTACACATTCCATGGGTCTCAACTCTCCAGGATTAAGGGATTCTTCCTTCCGCTAAAACATGCATGTGGAACCCAGAGTATGATCCACCGTGTGATCGGGAAACGTGTTCAAAGGTGTCTAAGTTTTCATCCCCTGGTACTCGGGTGCAACATTGCAGACGCTTTGCTAACACTCTCCCCACTTGGAGAGTCAGTGCCTTTAACCTCCTGTTTGGCCCAGTTTGCAATTTCTGCGGAAGATGAACAGAAATAGGGAGAACAAATGAGAGACTAGCTGGAGGTGTCTGGACAGGCAAATTTAACTCTCATTTCCCACCAGGAAGAGGAATTAACAAAAGGATCAGTGTGCCATGCTGGAAACACACTAGGGCCTGAAGCAGTCCTGCGGTGTTGCGGCCAGCTCACAAGAAAGCGACTTGAAGAAAGGAGCTCAGGCGCACTGTAATTCGCAAACCTGCAGAGTTATATATGACAGCAATCGTCCAAAAATATATTGAAGTAAGGCTGCCAAGAGGACTTGAAAGCGGGGCAGAATTGCAGGAAACCGATTTCAGGAGGTAGACTGGAATTGCATTTAAAGCATAGGAAAAGAGGCAGAACGTCGACAGTGATGCATTTGGCCAAAAAGGGCGTATGCGTTTTTTCCTGAATATATTCAGGAAAAAACGCATACGCCCTTTTTGACCAACCAAGCAAGCTTGCGAAGGAAATCTGCACTACAATGATGTCTCACTGCCCCCGGTTAAAAGGGCCATCTGAAAAAAGAGTAAAATCCAGAAAGGCAGGACAGGCCATGGAGAACAGGGAGCCTTGTTATGCTGATGGGCATGATGTAAATTGCCAACAGCCACTCTGGAGAAGTGTATGGTGTTTCCTGAAACATCTAAAAAACAAAGCAACAGAGCCTAGGGACTTCCACTTATGGTCCTATAGCTTAGGGAAATTAAAATCAAAAAGACACAGCCACCCCAGAGTTTGGCATGGCTCTGTTTACAAGGACCTCGTTTACGGTAGAAGTTCAATATCCCAGAAAGCAAAAAATCGATAAAGAAGTTGTGGTACTTACGTACAATGCAATATCACTCAGCAATGAAATCTATGTCATCAGGCCCATAGCAGTATAATGAGTGGATTCAGGTACGATGATTCTAAGTGAAATAAGTCACACAGAAAAAGAAACATCATAAGATATCACTAATACACGGAATGTAAACTTGGCTACACAGGAACTGAATTACAAAACAGAACAGGGTCTCAAATGTAGAAAACCACCTTATGCTTGCTTAAGTGGAAAGGTGAGTTGGGGTGCTGCATAAACCAGAAATTGAAATTAGCACAAATACCGTTCCATAAGCCAAATACGTAATAGGCAAGACCTACTCCTTGCTCAGCGAAATGGACTCAAAACCCCATATTCAATGCCTAGGAATATACCTGACTAGTAAGAATCTTAAAACCTATGGATTTATATGTCTCCATAAGAGAATCAAGCATGTGTAAACTGGCATAAACGCAGCAGTGAAAATCCACTAAATCCCATTATAAAAATACATTTCTTAAACAAAACATAATGACAGTGAAATAGAGAGCAATTCTTAGATAATTCATTCAGGGCTTGTGATGCAAGCTGGATTTTCAACTTCTACACCCGGAGCGGGGTGACACATAAGTCTGGACACTTGGGGCTGATAGGATTGGTGAGGTTCGGTGAGCAAATGCAGACCCTGTGAAGTCATATTGCATGGTACCCATTCCATGGGTGCCAACTCTCCAGGTATAAGGGACTATTTCTTCCGCTAAAACATGCATGGGGAACCCAGAGTATGGTCCACCGTATGATCGGGAAAAGTTTTTAAATGTATCTCCGGTACTGGTACTCGGGTTCAACATTCCAGTTTGTTTACTAACACTCTCCCCACTTGGAGAGTCAGTGCCTTTAACCTCCTGTTTGACCCAGTTTGCAATTTCTGTGGAAGATGACGGGTAATAGGGAGAACCAATGAGAGACTAGCTGTAGCTGTCTGGCCCGGCAAATTTAACTCTCATGTCCCACCAGGAAGAGGAATTAACCAAAGGCTCAGTGTGCAGTGTGGGAACAAGATTACGGCCTGAAGTGATCTAGTGGTTTTGCGGCCAGCTCACATGAAAGCGAGTTGAAGAAAGGAGCTCAGGGACACTGTAATTCACAAACCTGCCAACATATAAATGACAGCTATCGTCCAAAATTATATTGAAGTAAGGCTACCAAGAGGACTTGAAAGTGGGGCACAATTGCAGTAAACCGATTTCAGGAGGTAGACTGGAATTGCATGTAAAGCATAAGAAAAGAGGCAGAACGTCGACAATGATGCACTTGGCCAAAAAGGGCGTATGCGTTTTTTCCTGAATATATTCAGGAAAGAACGCATATGTCCTTTTTGGCCAACCAAGCAAGCTTGCAAAGGAAATCTGCACTACAATGAAGTCTCACTTCCCCCCGGTCAAAAGGGCCATCTGAAAAAAGTGTAAAACCCAGAAAGGCAGGACAGGCCATGGAGAACAGGGAGCCTTATATGCTGATGAGCAGGATGTAAATTGCCAACAGCCACTCTGGAGAAGTGTATGGTGTTTCCTGAAACATCGAAAAAACAAAGTAACAGAGCCTAGGGCACTTCCACTTATGGTTCTATGGCTTAGGGAAATTAAAATCAAAAAGACACATCCACCCCAATTGTGGGACAGCTGTGTTTACAAGAACCTCGTTTACGGTACCATTTCAATATCCCAGAAAGCGAAAAATGGATAAAGAAGTTGTGGTACTTACGTAAAATGCAATATCACTCAGCAATGAAATCTATGTTATGAGGCCCATAGCAGCATAATGAGTGGATCCAGGTACGATGATTCTAAGTGAAATAAGTCACACAGAAAAAGAAACATCATAAGATATCTCTAATACACGAAAGGTAAACTTGGCTACACAGGAACTGAATTACAAAACAGAACAGTGTCTCAAACTTAGAATACCAACTTATGCTTGCTTAAGGGGAAAGGTGAGTTGGGGAGCTTCATAAAACCAGAGATTGAAATTAGCACAGATACCATTCCATAAGCCAATTATGTAATAGACCAGACCTACTCCTGGCTCAAGGAAAAGGACTCAACACCCCATATTCAACGCCTAAGAATATACCTGACTAGTAAGAATCTTAAAACCTATGGATTTATATGTCTCTGTAAGAGAATCATGCATGTGTACAGCGGCATAAAAGCAGTAGTGAAAATCAGATAAATCCCATTATAAAAATAAATTCCTTAAAGAAAACACAATGACAGTGAAATAGAGAGCAATTCTTAAATAATTCATTCAGGGCTTGTGATGCAACCTGGATTTACCACATCTACACCCAGAGCTTGGTGACATATAAGGATGGACATTTGGGGCTGATAGGATTGGTGAGATTCGGTGAGCAAATGCAGACCCTTTGAAGTCATATTGCATGGTACCCATTCCATGGGTCCCAACTCTCCTGGTTTAAGGGATTCTTCCTTCAGCTAAAACATGCACGGGGAACCCAGAGTATGGTCTGCAGTGTGATCGGGAAACGTTTTTAAATGCATCTCAGATTTCTTCCCCTGGTACTCGGGTTCAACATTGCAGACCCTTTACTAACATTCTCCCCACTTGGAGAGTCAGTGCCTTTAACCTCCTGTTTGGCCCAGTTTGCATTTTCTGTGGAAGATGAACAGGAATTTGGAGAACCAATGAGAGACTAGCTGGAGGAGTCTGGACAGGCAAATTTAACTCTCATTTCCTTCCAGGAAGTGGAATTAACCAAAGGCTCAGTGTGCAGTGCTGGAATCAGATTAGGGTCTGAAGCAATCCTGCGGTTTTGCGGCCAGCTCACAAGAAAGCGAGTTGAAAAATGGAGCTCAGGGGCACTGTAATTCACAAACCTGCAGAGTTATAAATGACAGCTTTCGTCCTAAAATATACTGAAGTAAGGCTGCCAAGAGGACTTGAAAGCGGGGCAGAATTGCAAAAAACCGATTTCACTAGGTAGACTGGAATTGCATTTAAAGCATCGGAAAAGAGGCAGAACGTCGACAGTGATGCACTTGGCCAAAAAAAGCGTATGGGTTTTTTCCTGAATATATTCAGGAAAAAACGCATACGCCCTTTTTGGCCAACCAAGCAAGCTTGCAAAGGAAATCTGAACTACAATGCAGTCTCACTTCCCCCTGGTCAAAAGGACCATCTGAAGAAAGTGTAAAATCCAGAAAGTCAGGACAGGCCATGGAGAACAGGTAGCTTTGTTTTGCTGATGGGAAGTATGCAAGTTGCCAACAGGCACTCTGGAGAAGTGTATGGTGTTTCCTGAAACATCTAAAAAACAAAGCAACAGAGCCTAGGGCACTTCCATGTATGGTGCTATAGCTTAGGGAAATTAAAATCAAAAAGACACAGTCACCCCAAAGTTTGGGAGGGCTCGGTTTACAAGAACCTCGTTTACGGTACAAGTTCAATATCCCAGAAAGCGAAAAGTGGATAAAGGAGTTGTGGTACTTACATACAATGCAATATCACTCAGCAATGAAATCTATGTCATCAGGCCCGTAGCAGCATAATTAGTGGATTGAGGTATGATGATTCTAACTGAAATAAGTCACACAGAAAAAGAAACATCATAAGTTATCATTAATACATGGAATGTAAACTTGGCTACACATGAACTGAATTACAAAACAAAACAGGTTCTCAAATTTAGAAAACCAACTTATGCTTGCTTAAGGGGAAAGGTGAATTGGGGGCTGCATAAACCGGAGATTGAAATTAGCACAGATACCATTCCAGAAGGCAAATATATGATAGACAATACCTTCCACTTGCTCAACCAAATGGACTCAACAGCCCATATTCAATGCCTAGGAATATAAGTGACTAGTAGGAATCTTAAAACCTATGGATTTATATGTCTCTGTAAGAGAATCAAGCGTGTGTACAGCGGCATAAACGCAGCAGTCAAAATCAGCTAAATCCCATTATAAAAATAAATTTCTTAAACAAAACACAATGACAGTGAAATAGAGAGCAAATCTTTCATTTGGGGGCTCGTGGTGCAACCTGGATTTACCACATCTACACCCAGAGCTAGGTGACACATAAGTCTGGACATACGGGGCTGATAGGTTTGGTGAGGTTCGGTGAGCAAATGCAGACCCTTTGAAGTCATATTGCATGGTACACATTCCATGGGTCTCAACTCTCCAGGTTTAAGGGATTCTTCCTTCCGCTAAAACATACATGTGGAACCCAGAGTATAATCCACTGTGTGATCGGGAAACGTGTTCAAAGGTGTCTAAGTTTTCATCCCCTGGTACTCGGGTTCAACATTGCAGACGCTTTGCTAACACTCTCCCCACTTGGAGAGTCAGTGCCTTTAACCTCCTGTTTGGCCCAGTTTGCAATTTCTGCGGAAGATGAACAGAAATAGGGAGAACAAATGAGAGACTAGCTGGAGGTGTCTGGACAGGCAAATTTAACTCTCATTTCCCACCAGGAAGAGGAATTAACAAAAGGATCAGTGTGCCATGCTGGAAACACACTAGGGCCTGAAGCAGTCCTGCGGTGTTGCGGCCAGCTCACAAGAAAGCGACTTGAAGAAAGGAGCTCAGGCGCACTGTAATTCGCAAACCTGCAGAGTTATATATGACAGCAATCGTCCAAAAATATATTGAAGTAAGGCTGCCAAGAGGACTTGAAAGCGGGGCAGAATTGCAGGAAACCGATTTCAGGAGGTAGACTGGAATTGCATTTAAAGCATAGGAAAAGAGGCAGAACGTCGACAGTGATGCACTTGGCCAAAAAGGGCGTATGCGTTTTTTCCTGAATATATTCAGGAAAAAACGCATACGCCCTTTTTGACCAACCAAGCAAGCTTGCGAAGGAAATCTGCACTACAATGATGTCTCACTGCCCCCGGTTAAAAGGGCCATCTGAAAAAAGAGTAAAATCCAGAAAGGCAGGACAGGCCATGGAGAACAGGGAGCCTTGTTATGCTGATGGGCGGGCTGTAAATTGCCAACAGCCACTCTGGAGAAGTGTATGGTGTTTCCTGAAACATCTAAAAAACAAAGCAACAGAGCCTAGGGAACTTCCACTTATGGTCCTATAGCTTAGGGAAATTAAAATCAAAAAGACACAGCCACCCCAACGTTTGGGATGGCTCTGTTTACAAGAACCTCGTTTATGGTACAAGTTCAATATAGCAGAAAGCAAAAAATGGATAAAGAAGTTGTGGTACTTACGTACAATGCAATATCACTCAGCAATGAAATCTATGTCATCAGGCCCATAGCAGTATAATGAGTGGATTCAGGTACGATGATTCTAAGTGAAATAAGTCACACAGAAAAAGAAACATCATAAGATATCACTAATACACGGAATGTAAACTTGGCTACACAGGAACTGAATTACAAAACAGAACAGGGTCTCAAATGTAGAAAACCACCTTATGCTTGCTTAAGTGGAAAGGTGAGTTGGGGTGCTGCATAAACCAGAAATTGAAATTAGCACAAATACCGTTCCATAAGCCAAATACGTAATAGGCAAGACCTACTCCTTGCTCAGCGAAATGGACTCAAAACCCCATATTCAATGCCTAGGAATATACCTGACTAGTAAGAATCTTAAAACCTATGGATTTATATGTCTCCATAAGAGAATCAAGCATGTGTAAACTGGCATAAACGCAGCAGTGAAAATCCACTAAATCCCATTATAAAAATACATTTCTTAAACAAAACATAATGACAGTGAAATAGAGAGCAATTCTTAGATAATTCATTCAGGGCTTGTGATGCAAGCTGGATTTTCAACTTCTACACCCGGAGCGGGGTGACACATAAGTCTGGACACTTGGGGCTGATAGGATTGGTGAGGTTCGGTGAGCAAATGCAGACCCTGTGAAGTCATATTGCATGGTACCCATTCCATGGGTGCCAACTCTCCAGGTATAAGGGACTATTTCTTCCGCTAAAACATGCATGGGGAACCCAGAGTATGGTCCACCGTATGATCGGGAAAAGTTTTTAAATGTATCTCCGGTACTGGTACTCGGGTTCAACATTCCAGTTTGTTTACTAACACTCTCCCCACTTGGAGAGTCAGTGCCTTTAACCTCCTGTTTGGCTCAGTTTGCAATTTCTGCGGAAAATGAACAGGAATAGGGAGAACCAATGAGAGACTAGCTGGAGGTGTCTGGACGGGCAAATTTAACTCTCATTTCCCACCAGGAAGAGGAATTAACCAAAGGCTCATCGTGCCATGCCAGAACCACACTAGGGCCTGAAGCAATCCTGCGGTGTTGCGGCCAGCTCACAAGAAAGCGAGTTGAAGAAAGGAGCTCAGGGGCACTGTCATTCACAAACCTGCAGAGTTATAAATGACAGCTATCGTCCAAAAATATATTGAAGTAAGGCTGCCAAGAGGACTTGAAAGCGGGGCAGAATTGCAGGAAACCGATTTCAGGAGGTAGACTGGAATTGCATGTAAAGCATAGGAAAAGAGGCAGAACGTCCACAATGATGCACTTGGCCAAAAAGGGCGTATGCGTTTTTTCCTGAATATATTCAGGAAAAAACGCATACGCCCTTTTTGGCCAACCAAGCAAGCTTGCAAAGGAAATCTGCACTACAATGAAGTCTCACTGCCCCCCTGTCAAAAGGGCCATCTGAAAAAAGTGTAAAATATATTAAGGGATTACAGGCCATGGAGAACTGGGAGCCTTGTTATGCTGATGGGCGGGATGTAAATTGCCAACAGCCACTCTGGAGAAGTGTATGGTGTTTCCTGAAACATCTAAAAAACAAAGCAACAGAGCCTAGGGCACTTCCACTTATGGTCCTATAGCTTAGGGAAATTGAAATCAAAAAGACACAGCCACCCCAAAGTTTGGGCCGGCTCTGTTTACAAGAACGTTGTTTACGGTACAAGTTCAATATCACAGAAAGCGAAAAATGGATAAAGAAGTTGTGGTACTTACGTACAATGAAATATCACTCAGCAATGAAATGTATGTCATCAGGCCCGTAGCAGCATAATGAGTGGATTCAGGTACGATGATTCTAAGTGAAATAAATCACAGAGAATAAGAAACATCATAAGATATCACTACTACACGGAATGTAAACTTGGCTACACAGGAACTGAATTACAAAACAGAACAGGGTCTCAAATGTAGAAAACCAACTTATGCTTGCTTAAGGGGAAAGGTGAGTTGGGGTGCTGCATAAAACCAGAGATTGAAATTAGCACAGATAGTGTTCCATAAGCCAAATATATAATAGACAAGAGCTACTCCTTGCTCAACGAAGTGGACTCAACACCCCATATTAAACGCCTAAGAATATACCTGACTAGTAATAATCCTAAAACCTATGTATTTACATGTCTCCGAAAGAGAATCAAGCGTGTGTACAGCGGCGTAAATGCAGCAGTGATAGGATTGGTGAGGTTCGGTGAGCAAATGCAGACCCTTTGAAGTCATATTGCATGTTACCCATTCCATGGGTCTCAACTCTCCAGGTTTAAGGGATTCTTCCTTCAGCTAAAACATGCATGTGCAACCCAGAGTATGATCCACCGTGTGATCGGGAAACGTGTTCAAATGTGTCTCAGTTTTCCTCCCCTGGTACTCGGGAGCAACATTCCAGACACTTTACTAACACTCTCCCCACTTGGAGAGTCAGGGCATTTAACCTCCTGTTTGGCCCAGTTTGCAATTTCTGCAGAAGATGTACAGGAATAGGGAGAACAAATGAGAGACTAGCTGGAGGTGTCTGGACAGGCAAATTTAACTCTCATTTCCCACCAGGAAGAGGAATTAACCAAAGGCTCAGCGTGCCATGCCAGAACCACACTAGGGCCTGAAGCAATCCTGCGGTGTTGCGGCCAGCTCACAAGAAAGCGAGTTGAAGAAAGGAGCTCAGGGGCACTGTCATTCACAAACCTGCAGAGTTATAAATGACAGCTATCGTCCAAAAATATATTGAAGTAAGGCTGCCAAGAGGACTTGAAAGCGGGGCAGAATTGCAGGAAACCGATTACAGGAGGTAGACTGGAATTGCATGTAAAGCATAGGAAAAGAGGCAGAACGTCCACAATGATGCACTTGGCCAAAAAGGGCGTATGCGTTTTTTCCTGAATATATTCAGGAAAAAACGCATACGCCCTTTTTGGCCAACCAAGCAAGCTTGCAAAGGAAATCTGCACTACAATGAAGTCTCACTGCCCCCCGATCAAAAGGGCCATCTGAAAGAAGTGTAAAATCCAAAAAGGCAGGACAGGCCATGGAGAACTGGGAGCCTTGTTATGCTGATGGGCGGGATGTAAATTGCCAACAGCCACTCTGGAGAAGTGTATGGTGTTTCCTGAAACATCTAAAAAACAAAGCAACAGAGCCTAGGGCACTTCCACTTATGGTCCTATAGCTCAGGGAAATTAAAATCAAAAAGACACAGCCACCCCAACGTTTGGGACGGCTCTGTTTACAAGAACCTCGTGTACGGTACAAGTTCAATATCACAGAAAGCGAAAAATGGATAAAGAAGTTGTGGTAGTTACGTACAATGCAATATCACTCAGCAATGAAATCTGTGTCATCAGGCCCGTAGCAGCATAATGAGTGGATTCAGGTACGATGATTCTAAGTGAAATAAGTCACAGAGAAAAAGAAACATCATAAGATATCACTACTACACGGAATGTAAACTTGGCTACACAGGAACTGAATTACAAAACAGAACAG
Organism: Orcinus orca; assembly: GCF_937001465.1. Classification (NCBI taxonomy): domain Eukaryota; kingdom Metazoa; phylum Chordata; class Mammalia; order Artiodactyla; family Delphinidae; genus Orcinus; species Orcinus orca. The sequence continues at coordinate 66,589,825 of NC_064559.1, read as the reverse complement.
GGTCTCAAATGTAGAAAACCAACTTATGCTTGCTTAAGGGGAAAGGTGAGTTGGGGTGCTGCATAAAACCAGAGATTGAAATTAGCACAGATACCGTTCCATAAGCCAAATATGTAATAGACAAGAGCTACTCCTTGCTCAACGAAGTGGACTCAACACCCCATATTAAACGCCTAAGAATATACCTGACTAGTAAGGATCTTAAAACCTATGGATTTATATGTCTCCGAAAGAGAATCAAGCGTGTGTACAGCGGCATAAACGCAGCATTGATAGGATTGGTGAGGTTCGGTGAGCAAATGCAGACCCTTTGAAGTCATATTGCATGGCACCCATTCCATGGGTCTCAACTCTCCAGGTTTAAGGGATTCTTCCTTCAGCTAAAACATGCATGTGGAACCCAGAGTATGATCCACCGTGTGATCGGGTAACGTGTTCAAATGTGTCTCAGTTTTCGTCCCCTGGTAATCGGGTGCAACATTCCAGATGCTTTACTAACACTCTCCCCACTTGGAGAGTCAGTGCCTTTAACCTCCTGTTTGGCCCAGTTTGCAATTTCTGCGGAAAATGAACAGGAATAGGGTGAACCAATGAGAGACTAGCTGGAGGTGTCTGGACGGGCAAATTTAACTCTCATTTCCCACCAGGAAGAGGAATTAACCAAAGGCTCAGCGTGCCATGCCAAAACCACACTAGGGCCTGAAGCAATCCTGCGGTGTTGCGGCCAGCTCACAAAAAAGCGAGTTTAAGAAAGGAGCTCAGGGGCACTGTAATTCACAAACTTGCACAGTTATAAATGACAGCTATCGTCCAAAAATATATTGAAGTAAGGCTGCCAGGAGGACTTGAAAGCGGGACAGAATTGCAGGAAACCGATTTCAGGAGGTAGACTGGAATTGCATTAAAGCATAGGAAAAGAGGCAGAACGTCCACACTGATGCACTTGGCCAAAAAGGGCGTATGCGTTTTTTCCTGAACATATTCAGGAAAAAACGCATACGCCCTTTTTGGCCAACCAAGCAAGCTTGTAAAGGAAATCTGCACTACAATGAAGTCTCACTGCCCCCTGGTCAAAAGTGCCATCTGAAAAAAGTGTAAAATCCAGAAAGGCAGGACAGGCCTTGGAGACATGGGAGCCTTGTTGTGCTGATGGGCGGGATGTAAATTGCCAACAGCCACTCTGGAGAAGTGTATGGTGTCTCCTGAAACATCCAAAAAACAAAGCAACAGAGCCTAGGGCACTTCCACTTATGGTCCTATAGCTTAGGGAAATTAAAATCAAAAAGACACAGCCACCCCAAAGTTTGGGACGGCTCTGTTTACAAGAACCTCATTTACGGTACAAGTTCAATATCGCAGAAAGCGAAGAATGGATAAAGAAGTTGTGGTACTTACGTACAATGCAATATCACTCAGCAATGAAATCTATGTCATCAGGCACGTAGCAGCATAATGAGTGGATTCAGGTACGATGATTCTAAGTGAAATAAGTCACAGAGAAAAAGAAACATCATAAGATATCACTACTACACGGAATGTAAACTTGGCTACACAGGAACTGAATTACAAAACAGAACAGGGTCTCAAATGTAGAAAACCAACTTATGCTTGCTTAAGGGGAAAGGTGAGTTGGGGTGCTGCATAAAACCAGAGATTGAAATTAGCACAGATACCGTTCCATAAGCCAAATATGTAATAGACAAGAGCTACTCCTTGCTCAACGAAGTGGACTCAACACCCCATATTAAACGCCTAAGAATATACCTGACTAGTAAGAATCTTAAAACCTATGGATTTATATGTCTCCGAAAGAGAATCAAGCGTGTGTACAGCGGCATAAACGCAGCATTGATAGGATTGGTGAGGTTCGGTGAGCAAATGCAGACCCTTTGAAGTCATATTGCATGGCACCCATTCCATGGGTCTCAACTCTCCAGGTTTAAGGGATTCTTCCTTCAGCTAAAACATGCATGTGGAACCCAGAGTATGATCCACCGTGTGATTGGGTAACGTGTTCAAATGTGTCTCAGTTTTCGTCCCCTGGTACTCGGGTGCAACATTCCAGACGCTTTACTAACACACTCCCCACTTGGAGAGTCAGTGCCTTTAACCTCCTGTTTGGCCCAGTTTGCAATTTCTGCGGAAAATGAACAGGAATAGGGAGGTGTCTGGACGGGCAAATTTAACTCTCATTTCCCACCAGGAAGAGGAATTAACCAAAGGCTCAACGTGCCATGCCGGAACAACACTAGGGCCTGAAGCAATCCTGCGGTGTTGTGGCCAGCTCACTAGAAAGCGAGTTGAAGAAAGAGCTAAGGGGCACTGTAATTCACAAATTTGCAGAGTTATAAATGACAGCTATCGTCCAAAAATATATTGAAGTAAAACTGCCAAGAGGACTTGAAAGCGGGGCAGAATTGCAGGAAACCGATTTCAGGAGGTAGACTGGAATTGCATGTAAAGCATAGGAAAAGAGGCAGAACGTCCACAATGATGCACTTGGCCAAAAAGGGCGTATGTGTTTTTTCCTGAATATATTCAGGAAAAAACGCATACGCCCTTTTTGGCCAACGTAGCAAGCTTGCAAAGGAAATCTGCACTACAATGAAGTCTCACTGCCCCCCGGTCAAAAGGGCCATCTGAAGAAAGTGTAAAATCCAGAAAGGCAGGACAGGCCATGCAGAACTGGAAGCATTGTTATGCTGATGGGCGGGATGTAAATTGCCAACAGCCACTCTGGAGTAGTGTATGGTGTTTCCTGATACATCTAAAAAACAAAGCAACAGAGCCTAGAGCAATTCCACTTATGCTCTTATAGCTTAGGGAAATTAAAATCAAAAAGACACAGCCACCCCAAAGTTTGGGACGGATCTGTTTACAAGAACCTCGTTTATGGTACAAGTTCAATATCACAGAAAGCGAAAAATGGATAAAGAAGTTGTGGTACTTACGTACAATGCAATATCACTCAGCAATGAAATCTATGTCATCAGGCCTGTAGCAGCATAATGAGTGGATTCAGGTATGATGATTCTAAGTGAAATAAGTCACACAGAAAAAGAAACATCATAAGATATCACTAATACATGGAATGTAAACTTGGCTACACAGGAACTGAATTACAAAACAGAACAGGGTCTCAAATGTAGCAAACCAACATATGCTTGCTTAAGGGGAAACGTGAGTTGGGGTGCTGCATAAAACCAGAGATTGAAATGAGCACAGATACCATTCCATAAGCCAAATATGTAATAGACAAGAGCTACTACTTGCTCAATGAAGTGGACTCAACACCCCATATTAAACGCCTAAGAATATACCTGACAAGTAAAAATCTTAAAACCTATGGGTTTATATGTCTCTGAAAGAGAATCAAGCGTGTGTACAGCGGCATAAACGCAGCAGTGATAGGATTGGTGAGGTTCGGTGAGCAAATGCAGACCGTTTGAAGTCATATTGCATGGTACCCATTCCATGGGTCTCAACTCTCCAGGTTTTAGGGATTCTTCCTTCAGCTAAAACATGCATGTGGAACCCAGAGTATGATCCACCGTGTGATCGGGAAACGTGTTCAAATGTGTCTCAGGTTTCGTCCCCTGGTACTCGGGTGCAACATTTCAGATGCTTTACTAACACTCTACCCAGTTTGAGAGTCAGTGCCTTTAACATCCTGTTTGGCCCAGTTTGCAATTTCTGCGGAAAATGAACAGGAATAGGGAGAACCAATGAGAGAGTAGCTGGAGGTGTCTGGACGGGCAAATTTAACTCTCATTTCCCACCAGGAAGAGGAATTAACCAAAGGCTCAGCGTGCCATGCCGGAACCACACTAGGGCCTGAAGCAATCCTGCGGTGTTGTGGCCAGCTCACAAGAAAGCGAGTTGAAGAAAGGAGCTCAGGGGCACTGTCACTCACAAAACTGCAGAGTTATAAATGACAGCTATCGTCCAAAAATATATTGAAGTAAGGCTGCCAAGAGGACTTGAAAGCGGGGCAGAATTGCAGGAAACCGATTTCAGGAGGTAGACTGGAATTGCATGTAAAGCATAGGAAAAGAGGCAGAACGTCCACAATGATGCACTTGGCCAAAAAGGGCGTATGCGTTTTTTCCTGAATATATTCAGGAAAAAACGCATACGCCCTTTTTGGCCAACCAAGCAAGCTTGCAAAGGAAATCTGCACTACAATGAAGTCTCACTGCCCCCTGGTCAAAAGGGCCATCTGAAAAAAGTGTAAAATCCAGAAAGGCAGGACAGGCCATGGAGAACTGGGAGCCTTGTTATGCTGATGGGCGGGATGTGAATTGCCAACAGCCACTCTGGAGAAATGTATGGTGTTTCCTGAAACATGTACAAAACAAAGCAACAGAGCCTAGGGCACTTCCACTTATGGTCCTATAGCTTAGGGAAATTAAAATCAAAAAGACACAGCCACCCCAAAGTTTGGGACGGCTCTGTTTACAAGAACCTCATTTATGGTACAAGTTCAATATCACAGAAAGCGAAAAATGGATAAAAAATTTGTGGTATTACGTACAATGCAATACCACTCAGCAATGAATCTATGTCATCAGGCCCGTAGCAACATAATGAGTGCATTCAGGTACGATGATTCTAAGTGAAATAAGTCACACAGAAAAAGAAACATCATAAGATATCACTACTATACGGAATGTAAACTTGGCTACACAGGAACTGAATTACAAAACAGAACAGGGTCTCAAATGTAGAAAACCAACTTATGCTTGCTTAAGGGGAAAGGTGAGTTGGGGTGCTGCATATAACCAGAGATTGAAATTAGCACAGATACCGTTCCATAAGCCAAATATGTAATAGACAAGAGCTACTCCTTGCTCAACGAAGTGGACTCAACACCCCATATTAAACATCTAAGAATATACCTGACTAGTAAGAATCTTAAAAACTATGGTTTATAGGTCTCCGAAAGAGAATCAAGCGTGTGTACAGCAGCATAAACGCAACAGTGATAGGATTGGTGAGGTTCAGTGAGCAAATGCAGACCCTTTGAAGTCATAATGCATGGTACCCATGCCATGGGTCTCCACTCTCCAGGTTTAAGGGATTCTTCCTTCAGCTAAAACATGCATGTGGTACCCAGAGTATGATCCACCGTGTGATCGGGAAACGTGTTCAAATGTGTCTCAGTTTTCGCCCCTGGTACTCGGGTGCAACATTCCAGACGCTTTACTAACACTCGCCCCACTTGGAGAGTCAGTGCCTTTAACCTTGTGTTTGGCCCAGTTTGCAATTTCTCTGGAAAATGAACAGGAATAGGGAGAACCAATGAGACACTAGCTGGAGGTGTCTGGACGGGCAAATTTAACTCTCATTTCCCACCAGGAAGAGGAATTAACCAAAGCCTCAGCGTGCCATGCCGGAACCACACTAGGGCCTGAAGCAATCCTGCGGTGTTGCAGCCAGCTCACAAGAAAGGGAGTTGAAGACAGGAGCTCAGGGGCACTGTAATTCACAAACCTGCAGAGTTATAAATGACAGCTATCGTCCAAAAATATATTGAAGTAAGGCTGCCAAGAGGACTTGAAAGCGGGACAGAATTGCAGGAAACAGATTTCAGGAGGTAGACTGGAATTGCATTTAAAAAATAGGTATAGAGGACGAACTTCCACAATGATGCACCTGGCCAAAAAGGGCGTATGCGTTTTTTTCCTGAATATATTCAGGAAAAAACGCATACGCCCTTTTTGGCCAACCAAGCAAGCTTGCAAAGGAAATCTGCACTACAATGAAGTCTCACTTCCCCCCTGTCAAAAGGGCCATCTGAAAAAAGTGTAAAATCCAGAAAGGCAGGACAGGCCATGGAGATCTGGGAGCCTTGTTATGCTGATGGGCGGGATGTAAATTGCCAACAGCAACTCTGGAGAAATGTATGGTGTTTCCTGAAACATCTACAAAACAAAGCAACAGAGCCTAGGGCACTTCCACTTATGGTCCTATAGCTTAGGGAAATTAAAATCAAAAAGACACAGCCACTGCAAAGTTTGGGACGGCTCTGTTTACAAGAACCTCATTTACGGTACAAGTTCAATATCGCAGAAAGCGAAAAATGGATAAAGAAGTTGTGGTACTTACGTACAATGCAATATCACTCAGCAATGAAATCTATGTCATCAGGCCCGTAGCAGCATAATGAGTGGATTCAGGTACGATGATTCTAAGTGAAATAAGTCACACAGAAAAAGAAACATCATAAGATATCACTAATACACAGAATGTAAACTTGGCTACACAGGAACTGAATTACAAAACAGAACAGGGTCTCAAATGTAGCAAACCAACTTATGCTTGTTTAAGGGGAAACGTGAGTTGGGGTGCTGCATAAAACCAGAGATTGAAATTAGCACAGATACCGTTCCATAAGCCAAATATGTAATAGACAAGAGCTACTACTTGCTCAACAAAGAGGACACAACACCCCATATTAAACGCTTAAGAATATACCTGACTAGTAAAAATCTTAAAACCTATGGATTTATATGTCTCCGAAAGAGAATCAAGCGTGTGTACAGCAGCATAAATGCAGCAGTGATAGGATTGGTGAGGTTCGGTGAGCAAATGCAGACCCTTTGAAGTCATATTGCCTGGTACCCATTCCAAGGGTCTCAACTCTCCAGGATTAAGGGATTCTTCCTTCAGCTAAAACATGCATGTGGAACCCAGAGTATGATCCACCGTGTGATCGGGAAACATGTTCAAATGTGTCTCAGTTTTCGTCCCCTGGTACTCGGGTGCAACATTCCAGATGCTTTACTAACACTCTCCCCACTTGGAGAGTCAGTGCCTTTAACCTCCTGTTTGGCCCAGTTTGCAATTTCTGCGGAAAATGAACAGGAATAGGGAGAACCAAAGAGACACTAGCTGGAGGTGTCTGGACGGGCAAATTTAACTCTCATTTCCCACCAGGAAGAGGAATTAACCAAAGGCTCAGCGTGCCTTGCCAGAACCACTCTAGGGCCTGAAGCAATCCTGCCATGTTGTGGCCAGCTCAAAATGATGCGAGTTGAAGAAACGAGCTCAGGGGCACTGTAATTCACAAACCTGCAGAGTTATAAATGACAGCTATCGTCCAAAAATATATGGAAGTAAGGCTGCCAAGAGGACTTGAAAGCGGGGCAGAATTGCAGGAAACTGATTTCAGGATGTAGACTGGAATTGCATGTAAAGCATAGGAAAAGAGGCAGAACGTCCACAATGATGCACTTGGCCAAAAAGGGCGTATGTGTTTTTTCCTGAATATATTCAGGAAAAAACGCATACGCCCTTTTTGGCCAACCAAGCAAGCTTGCAAAGGAAATCTGCACTACAATGAAGTCTCACTGCCCCCCGGTCAAAAGGGCCATCTGAAAAAAGTGTAAAATCCAGAAAGGCAGGACAGGCCATGGAGAACTGGGAGCCTTGTTATGCTGATGGGCGGGATGTGAATTGCCAACAGCCACTCTGGAGAAATGTATGGTGTTTCCTGAAACATGTACAAAACAAAGCAACAGAGCCTAGGGCACTTCCACTTATGGTCCTATAGCTTAGGGAAATTAAATCAAAAAGACACAGCCACCCCAAAGTTTGGGACGGCTCTGTTTACAAGAACCTCGTTTATGGTACAAGTTCAATATCGCAGAAAGCGAAAAATGGATAAAGAAGTTGTGGTACTTACGTACAATGCAATATCACTAAGCAATTAAATCTATGTCATCAGGCGTGTAGCAGCATAATGAGTGGATTCAGGTACGATGATTCTAAGTGAAATATGCCACACAAAAAAGAAACATCATAAGATATCACTAATACATTGAATGTAAACTTGGCTACACAGGAACTGAATTCCAAAACAGAACAGGGTCTCAAATGTAGAAAACCAACTTATGCTTGCTTAAGGGGAAAGGTGAGTTGGGGTGCTGCATATAACCAGAGATTGAAATTAGCACAGATACCGTTCCATAAGCCAAATATGTAATAGAGAAGAGGTACTCCTTTCTCAACGAAGTGGACACAACACCCCATATTAAACGCCTAAGAATGTACCTCACTAGTAAGAATCTTAAATCCTATGGATTTATATGTCTCCGAAAGAGAATCAATCGTGTGTACAGCGGCATAAATGCAGCAGTGATAGGATTGGTGAAGTTCGGTGAGTAAATGCAGACCCTTTGAAGTCATATTGCATGGTACCCATTCCATGGGTCTCAACTTTCCAGGTTTAAGGGATTCTTCCTTCAGCTAAAACATGCATGTGCAACCCAGAGTATGATCCACCGTGTGAACGGGAAACGTGTTCAAATGTGTCTCAGTTTTCGTCCCCTGGTACTCGGGTGCAACATTCCAGACGCTTTACAACACTCTCCCCACTTGGAGAGTCAGTGCCTTTAACCTCCTGTTTGGCCCAGTTTGCAATTTCTGCGGAAAATGAACAGGAATAGGGAGAACCAATGAGAGACTAGCTGGAGGTGTCTGGACGGGCAAATTTAACTCTCATTTCCCACCAGGAAGAGGAATTAACCAAAGACTCAGCGTGCAGTGCCGGAACCACACTAGGGCCTGAAGCAATCCTGCGGTGTTGCGGCCAGCTCACAAGAAAGCGAGTTGAAGAAAGGAGCTCAGGGGCACTGTAATTCACAAACCTGCGGAGTTATAAATGACAGCTATCATCCAAAATTATACTGAAATAAGGCTGCGAAAGGACTTGAATGCGGGGCAGAATTGCTGGAAACCGATTTCAGAGCATACACGGGAGTCGCTCTTAAAGCATAGGAAAAGAGACAGAACTTGGAAAATAATGCACTTGGCAAAAAAGGGCATATGTGTTTTATCCAGAGCTCTGATAACTGAGGGGAGGAGATTCCCAGCAGGCTCCAACTGCCACCTGAGGGCTCACGTTGCCAATGCAACGTGAGCAAGTCAGGCAGGAGTTACGTCACTGCAGAGGTCCCACCTCACAGAAGGGTGAGAATCCCAGCCAACATCAGAGTCTCACCAGAGGGCCCACATCACCAAGGGGATGGGAACCAGGCAGGAGTGTCTTCACACCAGTGGGGCCACATCATCGAAAGGTGAGGTACTCAGCACATGTGTCCTCAAACCAGAGGACCCACATCACCAAGGGCCTCGGAGTGAGGCAGGCAGGAGTAGCCTCACAACACTGGGCCCATAGAATAAAAAAGTGAGGAATCCAGCAGTTGGAACCTCCCAGCAGGCGGCCCAGAGCACCGAGGCTATGGGATCCAGGCCACAGTGAACTCACAGAAGAGGGCCCATGTCATGAAACTGAGCAACCCAGCCATTGGGACCTCAGAGCAGGAGGCCCACATCCCCATGGGGATGGAAATGTGGTAGGATTGTCCTCGCACCACTGAGAACGTATCAGAAAATTTTGGGTGACCAGCAGTTAGGGCCTGACGCCAGAGGACCCTCATCACCAAGGGAAGGAGGCTCCCAGCAGGCTCCAACTGCCACCAGAGGGCTGACGTCGCCAAGGCGATGTGTGCCAACCAGGCACGAATGACCTCACAGCAGAGGGCCCACCTCAGAGAAGTGTGACGAACCCAGTCAGGATCAGACTCGCACCAGAGGGCCCACATCACCAAATGGATTGGAACCAGGCAGGAGTGTCCTCACATGAGTAGGGCCACATCATCTAAAGGTGAGGAACCCAGAACATGTGGCTTCAAACCATAGGACACCCATCACCAAGGGGCTGGGTGTGAGACAGGCAGGAGGAGCCTCATAACAGAGGGCCCAAAAATAAGAAAGGTGAGGAATCCAGCATTTGGAACCTCCCAGCAGACGGCCCAGAGCACAGAGGCTAGGGGATGCAGGCCGGAGTGAACTAACACCAGACAGCCCACATCATGAAACTGTGAGCAACCCAGACATTGGAACCTCAGAGCAGAAGGCCCACATCCCCATGGTGATGGGAACATGACAGGAGTGTCCTGGCATCACTGGGCTCACATCAGAAAACGTGGGGTGCTCAGAAGTTAGGGCCTGACGCTAGAGGGCACTCATCACCGAGGGGAGGAGGCTCCCAGCAGGCTCCAGCTGCCACCAGAGGGCCAACGTCGCCAAGGCGATGTGTGCCAGCCCAGAAGGAGTGACCTCACAGCAGAGGGCCCACCTCACAGAAGGGTGAGGAACACAGCCAGGATCAGACTCTCACCAGAGGGCCCACATCACCAAGGGGATGGGAACCAGGCAGGAGTGTCCCCACACCAGTGGGACAACATCATCGAAAGGTGAGGATCCCAGCACATGTAGCCTCAAACCAGAGGAACCACATCACCAAGGGGTTCGGAATGAGGCTGGCAGGACCGGCCTCACAACACAGGGTCCATAGAATATAAAAGTTGAGGAATCCAGCAGTTGGAACCTCCCAGCAAGCGGCCCAGAGCACCGAGGCTATGGGATCCAGGCCGCAGTGAACTCACAGCAGAGGGCCCACATCATGAACCTGTGAGCAGCCCAGCCTTTGGGACCTCAGAACAGAAGGCCCACATCCCCATTGGGATGGGAACCTGGCAGGAGTGGCTTCGCACCACTTAGCACATATCAGAAAATGTTAGGAGCCCAGCAGTTAGGGCCTGATGCCACGGGGCCCTCATAACTGAGGGGAGGAGACTCCCAGCACGTTCCAACTGCCAACAGAGGGCCCACGTCTACAAGGTGGCATGTGCCAGCCAGGCAGTAGTGACCTCACAGCAGAGGGCCTATCTCACAGAAGGGTGAGGAACCGAGGCAGGATGAGACTCTCACCAGAGGGCCCACAACACCAAGGGGATGGGAACCAGTCAGGACTGTCATCCCACCAGTGGGGCCACATCATCGAAAGGTGAGGAACCCAGCACATGTGGCCTCATATCAGAGGACATACATCACAAAGGGGATGGGAGTGAGGCAGGTAGGAGTAGCCTAAAAACAGAGGGCCCAAAGAATAAAAAAGGTGAGGAATCCAGCATTTGGAACCTCCCAGCAGGCGGCCAAGAGCACAGAAGCTATGGGATGCAGGCAGGAGTGAACTAACACCAGAGAGCCCACATCATGGAACTGTGAGCAACCCAGGCGTTGGGACCTCAGAGCAGAAAGCCCACATCCCCATGGGGATGGGAACCTGACAGGAGTGTCCTGGCATCACTGGGCTCACATCAGAAAATGTGGGGAGCCCAGCAGTTAGGGCCTGATGCTAGAGGGCCATCATCACCGAGGGCAGGACGCTCCCAGCAGGTTCCATGTGCGAACAGAGGGCCCACGTCGCCAAGGTGATGTGTGCAAGTCAGGCAGGATTGACCTCACAGCAGAGGGCCTACCTCACAGAAGAGTGAGGAACCCAGCCAGAATAAGACTGTCACCAGAAGGCCCACATCACCAAGGGGATGGGAACCAGGCAGGAGTGTCCTCACACCAGTGGGGCCACATCATAGAAAGTTGCGGAACCCAGCACATGTGGCCTCAAACCAGAAGACCCACATCACGAAGGGGTTGCGAGTGAGGCAGGCAGGAGGAGCATCACAAAACAGGACCCATAGAATACAAAAGTTGAGGAATCGAGCAGTTGGAACCTCCCAGCAGGCAGCCAAGAGCACAGAGGCTATGGGATCCAGGCCACAGTGAACTAACACCAGAGAGTCCACATCATGAAATTTTGATCAACCCAGCCGTTGGAACCTCAGAGCAGAAGGCCCACATCCCCATGGAGATGGGAACCTAAGAGGAGTGCCCGAGCATCACTGGGCTAAGAAAAGTTGGGGAGCCCAGTAGTTAGGGCCTGACGTCAGAGGGTCCTCATCACAGAGGTGAGGAGGCTCCCAGCAGGGTCCAAGTGCCACCAGAGGGCTCATGTCAACAAGGCGAGGTGAGCAAGCCAGGCAAGAGTTACCTGATAGTAGAGGGCCCACCTCACAGACGGGTGAGGAACCCAGCCAGGATCAGACTCTCACCAGAGGGCCCACATCACAAAGGGGATGGGAACCAGTCAGGATTATCCTCACACCAGTGGGGCCTCATCATCTTAAGGTGAGGAACCCAGCACATGTGTCCTCAAACCAGAGGACCCACATCACCAAGGGCCTTGGAGTGAGGCAGGCAGGAGTAGCCTCACAACACAGGGCACATAATATAAAAAAGGTGAGGAATCCAGCAGTTGGAACCTCCCAGCAGGCGGCTCAGAGCACCGATGATAAGGGATCCTTGCCGGAGTGAACTCACAGCAGAGGGCCCACATCATGGTACTGTGAGCAAGCCAGCCGTTTTGACCTCAGAGCAGAAGGCCCATATCCCCATGGGGATGGGAACCTGGCAAGAGTGTCCTCACTCACTTGGCACACATCAGAAAATGTGGAGAGCCCAGCAGTTAGGGCCTGACGCCAGAGGGCCCTCATCACCGAGGGGAGGAGGCTCCCAGCAGGCTCCAAGTGCCACCAGAGGGCTCATGTCCACAAGGCGAGGTGAGCAAGCCACGCAGGAGTGACCTCACAGCAGACGGCCCACCTCACAGATGGGTGAGGAACCCAGCCAGGATCAGACTCTCAACAGAGGGCCCACATCACCAAGGGGATGTGAACCAGGCAGGAGTCTCCTAAGACCATTGGTCCCACATCATCGAAAGGTGAGGAACCCAGCACATGTGGCCTCAAACCAGATGACACACATCACGAAGGGGCTGGGAGTGAGGCAGGCAGGAGGATCCTCACAACAGAGGGCCCAAAAAATTAAAAAAGTGAGGAATCCAGCAGTTGGAACCTCCCAGCAGGCGGCCAAGAGCACAGAGGCTATGGGATCCAGGCCTCTGTGAACTAACACCAGAGAGCCCACATCATGAAAATGTGAACAACCCAGCCGTTGGGACCTCAGAGCAGAAGACCCACATCCCCATGGAGATGGGATCCTAAGAGGAGTGCCCAAGCATCTTTGGGCTCACTAAGAAAAGTTGGTGAGCCCAGCAGTTAGGGCCTGACGCAAGAGGGCCCTCATCACCGGGGGGAGGAGATTCCCAGCACACTCCAAATGTCACCACACGGCTGACTTCACCAAGGCAATGTGTGCCAGCCATGCAGGAGTGACCTATCAGCAGAGGGTCTCCCTCACAGAAGGGTGAGGAACACAGCCAGGAACAGACTCTCACCAGGGGGTCCACATAACCACGTGGATGAGAACCAGGCAGGAGTGTCCTCACACTAGTGGGGCCACATCATCGAAAGGTGAGGAACCCAGCAAAGGTGGCCACAAACCAGAGGACCCACATCACCAAGGGGTTGAGAGTGAGGTAGGTGTCTGGACGGGCATATTTAACACTCATTTCCCACCAGGAAGAGGAATTAAACAAAGGCTCAGCATGCCCTGCCAGAAGCAGATTAGGGCGTGAAGCAGTCTTGCGGGTTTGCGGCCAGCTCACAAGAAAACAAGTTGAAGAAAGGAGCTCAGGGGCCCTGTAATTCACAAACCTGCAGAGTTATAAATGACAGATAACGTCCAAAAATATATTGAAGTAAGGCTGCGAAGAGGACTTGAAAGCGGGGCAGAATTGCAGGAAACCGATTTCAGGAGGTAGACTGGAATTGCATTTAAAGCATAGGAAAAGAGGCAGAACATCGACAATGATGCACTTGGCAAAAAAGGGCGTATGAGTTTGTTCCTGAATATATTCAGGAAAAAACGCATACGCCCTTTTTGGCAAACCAAGCAAGCTTGCAATGGAAATCCGAACTACTATGAAGTGTCACTTCCCCCCGGTCTAAAGGGCCATCTGAGAAAAGTGTAAAATCCAGAAAGGCAAGACAGGCCATGGGGAAAAAGGAGCCTTGTTATGCTGATGGGCGGGATGTAAATTGCCAACAGCCACTCTGGAGAAGTATATGGTGTTTTCTGATACATCTGAAAAACAAAGCAACAGAGTCTAGGGCATTTCCACTTATGGTCCTATAGCTTAGGGAAATTAAAATCAAAAAGACACAGCCACCCCAAAATTTGGGACGGCTCTGTTTACAGGAACCTCTTCTACAGTACAAGTTAAATATCCCAGAGAACAAATAATTGATAAAGAAGTTGCGGTACTTACGTACAACAGAATACCACTCAGCAATGAAATCTGTGTCACCAGGCCTGTACCAGCATAATGAGTGGATTGAGGCACGATGATTCTAAGTGAAATAAGTCACACAGAAAAAGAAACATCATAAGGTATCACTAATGCACGGAATGTAAACTTGGCTACACATGAACTGAATTACAAAACAGAACAGGGTCTCAAGTTTAGAAAACCAACTTATGCTTGCTTAAGGGGAAAGGTGAGTTGGGGTGCTGTATAAAACCAGAGTTTGAAATTAGCACAGATACCATTCCATAAGCCAAATATGTAATAGACAAGACCTACCCCTTGCTCAACGAAATGGACTCAACAATGAGGTATCACCTCACACCTGTTAGAATGGGCATCATCTGAAAATCTACAAACAACAAATGCTGGAAAGGGTGTGGAGAAAAGGAACCCTCTTCCACTATTGTTGGGAATATAAATTGATACAGTCACTATGGAGAACAATATGGAGTTTCTTAAGAAACTAATAATAGAATTACCATATGATACAGCAATCCCAGTACTGGACATATACCCAGACAAAACCATAAATCAAAAAGAGACATTCACCGCAATGTTCATTGCATCACTATTTACAATATCGAGGTAATGGAAGCAACCTAAATGCCCACAGACAGACGAATGCATAAAGATGTGGTACATATATAAAATGGAATATTACTAAGCCATGAAAGGAATGAAATTGGGTCATTTGTAGAGACGTTGATGGATCTAGAGACTGTCATACAGAGTGAAGTAAGTCAGAAAGAGAAAAACAAATCTTGTATATTCATGCATATATGTGGAACCTAGAAAAACTGTACAGATTAACCATTTTGCAAGGCATAAATAGAGCAACAGATGTAGACAACAATCGTATGAACAACAAGGGGGGAAAGCTCTTGGGGGGGTGGTGGTGGGAGGAGTTGAGAGATTGGGATTGGCATGTAAACATTTATATGTATAAAATAGATAACCAATAAGAACCTGCTGTATAAAAGTATAAAATAAAATTCAAAATTAAAAAGAAATAAAATTTAAAAAATAAAACAGAAAAAACAATTATTCCCTTCACATACATGTATTTATATGAATAAATTATTTCCATGCTTATATCTGTAAATACAAAAAAGAGGAATAAAATCTACCTTGAACCAAAAACGAAAAAGAGAAAAAAAAAAACAGAACCCACCAGTTACTCAGAGGAAAACCGTATCAGGGCACTTGCTCCAGTTGTAAACAATTCTGAAGTTGGTCAGTGGTGGGGAATCATCTCCCATTCAGCCAGCAGCCCCCACACAACAAGCGTCCTCATTGCAAAGCTGGGGCACCGTGCCGAGGCATCTGTGAGTAAACGTGAGCTGAGCCCCAGGCCAGTTGCTGCTGAACTGTTCCCACCCTTCCCAGGTAAAACACCTGAATATATACAAGGACTTGAAAGCCTAGAGGAAGGGCCATGGAGCCACACGAGTGACAGCATGCCAGCTGACTTGGTGCCTGCAGGCCAGCCAGGATGGTCCTGGCCCTGGGTGCTCTTCTGGAAGATTTCCATTTCCCTGCCTGAGATACCCGTCCTGTCCCTGCCCCCACTGCTTTTTTCCTTTCTCACCTCTGCCCAGGGAGAAATTCCAGCAGCAGGTATGGGTGACACATCCTCTTCTTTAGCAGGTGGCAGCCTGGCAACTGCTGCAGAAAGTCCAGCAGAGCCCCACTCACACTGGGCCACCCACAAAGCCGTGGCCTCTCACTCCCTCCCACCAGCCCAGCCCCGAGACTGCTGACAGGGCAGAGAAAATGGCGTCAGGCACAGCTGCAGGGGCTCTTGCTGCCTGGAGTGGTATTTATATTGATCTCAACCCAGGCACACCTGGAGAGGGCTGGCCGGCACGGTAAGGCTGCCCAGGTCAGCCAATCATCACCCCTCAGGGGCTCACAGTTGCAGAAAATGGAACTTGCTGAACCGGCCAGGTCCAAGGAACAGGTGTGGGCTCCTGAGAGTCAGGATAGACAAGGGGCTGCAGCTTTGCCTTGTTTTCTAATCATTTTATCTGGCCCATGAGTGGGAGACAACTTCAAGAAAACCCTCTCCTAATGAGAGGAACCCAGGAGTCAGGGAGAGGAGGGGTGGGTGGTGGTTGGAGACAGAGGCCTGGTGCCCTGGGTGCAGTGGAAGTCTCTGGAAGACCAGGTGGAGGGAGGCCGCACAGAGTGATGCCCAGGGTCACAGACCTGTCGGAGATGCTGTTTGTTAGTTCAAGTCCTGCTGTGAGGTGCTCTGTGTCAGCTCTGAGTGACAGGTGAGCTGGGGGTGCTCTTCAATGAGGGCTATGTGCACGGTTCCTGTGTGCCCAGCCCTGCCACGGTACCTGCAAGGGTAGCTCTGTATCCTGGGAGGGGCCTGACCATGAGAGCCCCGTGGGCTGGGTTGGGGGTGGGGTACCTGCCCAGGAGAGCTCCATATCCTGGGATTGGCCTGACCACGACAGCCCCATGGGCTGCTGGGGACCTGGTAAAGGATGTCAGGACAGTCAGTGAAGCCACCGAGGATATACCTCCAGGTGCTCCTGATTCCTACACCCTGCTGGTCATTCTACCAACCACCAGGACATGGTATTCTGTATTAGTCTTCAATTATGCCTTCTTTTGTATTCCATTAGTCCCAGAGTCACAAGAAATTTTGGCTTGTGAGTGGCAGGACTCACCATACAACTAAAACAATACTTCCGGGCCGTCTTGCCCCAAGGGTTCAAAAATTCCCACACCATCTTTGGGGAAAGCTTAGCTAAAGACCGAAAAGTTCTACCTCTGGAAAAGGAAACCCTCCTTCAATATGCAGATGACATTCTGATCGCCAGCCCTACTAAGGAGGCCTCTGAACTACCAAGCCAATAAAGGATAGAAGTTGTCCAAGAAAAAGCTCAAATATCACAGACTGCGGTGACCTGCCTGAGCTTCATTCTCACACAAGTCAGAGAAGCCCATCCCAGGAAAGGGAAGAAATCATTTGCAGCCTTACCCCTTTCTAAAACTAGAAGACAGCTTAGGGGTTCCTGGGGAGGCCAGGGTTTGCTGCTTCTGGATCCCTAACTACAGTCTACTAGCTGGGCCTCTATATGAAACACTGAAAGGAAAAGATGATGATCCTTTTGAACAAAATCCAGAAGTGGCCTTTCAAGAATGGAAAGAGCAGTCAATTCAGACCCTTGCCCTGGAACTCCCTAATTGAGCTAAACCTTTTGACCTTTACATTCCTGGTGAAAGGTGAATCGCCATTGGAGAATTAGTGCAAAAACTGGGACCACTTGAAATGGAACAACGCAAGAATGTCATCCAGGTAGGATAAACTACAGTCACCAAGGGGCTTGGCCCACTGCCACATCTGGCCAAGATACTGGCGGTATCTAAAAACCTGGAAATCAGCAGCCCAAAAGGCCACCTCCCTCCTAAGGGAAAAGGACCTCACGTGGTGATCCTAATCACCAACCATGCCCTGAAGTTGCAGGGTTCGCTCCGTGGGCACAGCGACCTCGAGTGAGGAGGCCCTCCAACTCCAACATCCAGAGAGATAACCGGGGGCAACAGGGCACCATGACGACTCGTGTGAACATCACTTGACCTGGAGTTTCTCTCATAAAACAACAATAGTGTGTCCCGAAGGAATAGACTACTGCTTGCAGGACTTACTGCACCTGGAGGGGAGCTAATAACCTTGGCGGGGGAACCGTATATCACACTGTCACCATAGAAAAGCCTACAGAAACCGTGATGATGGTGGCCAATAAGACCGGCTGGACTCCTGTTTACTTCAAAAGGCTGTTGACTCAGTGGCCATCATGGTCCTTGATCACCACTGACCCTGGGCTGTCTGGGAGTTGAGCGGGCAGGGCTCTGACACCTGGTGCTGTTTTTACGTTAATTCAGGGGCCTAATTGAAGAAAGAGCAGACTACTGGTCAGAGCATCTAGGCTGGCAGAAACGGTCAGCCTAAGGTGGCCGAACAAATGTGGGGCGGGGTGAAACCGGCCCCCACAGCGTCTCTGCACATCTCTTTCCTGGACCCTTAAAGGTCATTAGAATCTATAACACTTCCAATGCTGGTGCTCAGGCGGACGAGCAGGGAGGCAGGGGTCCTGGGGCCAATCAACGTCACCTGGAGGCTGCTGGGGAGAAGTTCTGACCCTCGTCCCCTGGTATGAGGGCTCCCAACTCAGCACTCAGCAGTTACAGAAGAAGTGTCTGCACCCTCAGCACTCCAAGAATGAAGAACGGGACAAAAGGCAGAGGAGGGGTTTGTCCCCAGCAAAGCCCATTAAAAATCCCTGGGAGATAAAAATAGAATCTGGGCAATAAAGTCAAGTCTGACCTTTTTTATCCTTTGTGCTTTGTCTAATTTCACGTGCTCCTAGGGTCCCGCATGCAGAGGTTCCACACCCGGCACTTCAGACCAGATTTCCTAGTGCAGAATGGCTGGGTCGACACCTCAGCTCCTGGGGCCCAGTGCAGACTCCGAGATATAGAGCCTGAGCTGCAGCCAACCCGGCCCTCCAGAGCTCCGCCCCCTCCCTCCCACTGACTCTGACAGGATCTCTACACAGCAGCCCAGCCCACAGCCCACGGGGTAGTGCATGCTCTCACCTCTCCATTCTCTGATCAAAATATAAAGTTTCCTTTGCTTGGGAACCAAACTCAGTCTCGATCTGTTGGCCCCAATGATACTGGGCAGGGGGTCACTTGTTGGGGTCCACTCTGGAGGATCAGTAACAGAAATTGAGACTATTGTAACTTCAATGAACAGATGTGTGAGCCAAACTGTAGTTAACATAGAACAGTTTATAAGGCTCGGGTAAAATAAGATGTTTCTAACACTTCCATTTGATATTTCCATACTTTATTATAAGCAAGTTCAGTGAAAAGGTTTGTCTTATTTGTCAGGTCAATATTAGAGAAATGAAGTGATTTCTTTCCAAGGATGTACATCTAATAATCTTGGTTAAAGCTTCAATCTTGTTTTAAATGCTTTTCCATTGAAAATGATACCTCTCTTTCAGCTCCCCCATTTCTGAGAAGTATAAAATCTTATAATTTATTATTACCAAAGGGGAAAGGTGGGAGGAGGGATAAATTAACAGTTTGGAATTAACACATACACACTGCTATGTATAAAATAGATCATCAACAAGGAACTACTGGATAGCACAGGGAACTACACTCAATATTTTGCAATAACCTATAAGGGGAAATAATCGGAAAAAGAATAGATATTTTTATTGACATCATCTATCAATGACAGTTAAAGTGTAACCTAAGGGAAGCTGGTGGTGAGTGCTTCTGACCCTGAAGACTTCAATCATCTAAAGTTTGGACTCTGCCTACTTCCCAAGGCCCTTAATGAACATATGTGTACCCGTAGCTTAAAAAACTCCCCAGTTTGGGTTTCGGGGAGACACTGATTTTGAGAAAGCCCTGGTATTCTCCTTACATGAATGGGACTCTTCCTACTGCTAAAACATGTCTGTCACACCCAGAGGATGGTATACCGTCTGATCAGGAAGAGTTTGGAAAAGGCATCTCATCTCCTCATCTCCTGGTGCTCGGGTTCACCCCTCCAGCGTCTTTACTAACAGTCTCCCCACTTGGAGATGTCAGCACTGTCAACATCCTGTTGTGTACAGTTTGGAATTTGTCCAGAGGATGAAGCGGAAGGATGAGGAACAATGAGAGACAAGTCCTAGGTGTTCAGACAGACACATGTCACTCTAATTTCCAATCAGGAAGATGAATTGACCAAAGGCTAAGGTTGCCCATGGAAACAGTATAGGGCTTGAGGAAATCCCACTGCTTTGTGGCCAGTTCCCATAAACACAAGTTGAACAATGGAACTCAGGGGCAGTAAAATTCACGAAACTGCAGAGTTGAAAATATCTATCACTGAAAAATGTCTTGAGGAAAGTCAGAGAAAAGGATTGGTAAGCAAGGGAGAATGGCAGGAAAGGGATTTGAGGAGGTAGAAAGGACTCGCCATTAAGCACAAGAAAAGGGGCTGAACATTGCCAACATTGCAGTTGGCCAAAAAGGCTGTATGCGTTTTTTTCTGTATATATTCAAGAAAAGGGCATACACTTTTTTAGCCAACCAAACAGGTGGGCACTGGAAATCAATACTACAAAAGATATCACTTCGCATCAGTCAGAAGAGCCATCCTCATAAAGTGTAAACACCAGAAATGCAGGACAGGGCAAGGAGAAGAGGGAGCCCTGTGAGGCTTATAGTGGAAATGTATATTGCCAACGGCCATTCTGGAGAAGTGTATTGTGTTTACTAAAGCATCTAAAAAATGAGCTACAGAGCATAGGGCACTTGCACTCATGGGCGTATATCTTGGGAAAAACAAAAATCGAGAGGACACAGGCACCCCAATGTTTACTGCCTCTCTGTTTAAAAGATCCTCGACTAGGATATAACTTAAATGTCTCTGGAGGGAAAAAATCGATAGAGATGTGGTACTTATGTAGAGTGGAATATTACTCAGCCTGGAAATCAATGAAATATGGCCAGTTGTAACAACTCCGGAGGAGTTACTTATGATCATTCTAAGTGACATAATTCAAAAAGAAAAAGACACATATCATAAGATATCACTTAAAGGTGGAATCCAAAATGGCTACACATGAAATAAATTACAAAACAAAAACATAGTCAAATATGTAGAAAACGCGTAAGGCTGCTAAACGGGAAAGGTGGGGAGGGGTGAGGCATCATCCAGGAGGTTGAAATTAGCAAAGATACCATTCCAGATACCAAACTGATAATCAACAAGGCCTACACGGTAGCTAAAAGAACTGCACTCAGCACACTCAAGTCACCGGAAAAGAATATCTATGACTGGTAAGAATCTGAAAAAGAATTTATTGATGTCTCTCTGTATGTGAATCAAGTGGATGTACAGCAGCAAGAAACAGAGCTTTGAAAATCAGCTGTAACCAATATAGTAATAAATTGAAAAAAATAAACGACAGAGAGACAGAGAAAACCTCTTACAACTTTTCCTCAGGGACGGTGATGCAACATGGATTGAACACATCTAGACCCACAGCAGGATGAGACATAAGGCTGGAAACTGTTCGCGCTAAGAGAAATGTGAGCTTGGGTGAGGAAATGCACACCCTTTAAAGTAATACTACCTGGTACCCATTCAATGGGTCCCAAATCTGCAGGTTCAAGGAATCTTCCTACAGCTAAAACATGCATGGAAAACCCAGAGGACTGTACACCATGTGATCAGGAGATGTGTCTAAAATGCACCTCATTTATCCTCTCCTGGTGCTCCTGTTCATCATTCCAGCCACGTTACTTAGAATCTCCCCACTTAGAGAATCAGCACATTTAAACTTCTGTTTCACACATTTTGCAAATTGTGAGGAGGATGAACGGGAAGAGGGGGAACCAATGAGAGAATAGTTGTAGGGGTGTGGACGGACACATGTCACTCTAATTTCCCATTAAGAATAAGAATTAAAAAAAGGCTCAGCCCGCCTTGCCGGAGCCAAAATAGGGCCTGAAGCAATCCTGCGGCTTTGAGGCCAGCTCACAAAAGAGCAACTTAAAAAATGGAGCTCAGGGTCACTGCAATTCACAAACCTGCAGAGTTATAAATGAAAACTAACGTCCAAAAATATGTTGAGGTAAGGCAAAGAAGAGGATCTGAATGCAAGACAGAATTGCAAGAAACAGATTTCAAGAGATAGATTGGACTCGTCTTTAAAGCACATGAAAAGCGGCAGAATTTCGACAATGATGCAGTTGGCCCAAAAGGGAGTATGCGTTTTTTCCTGAATATATTCAGGAAAAAACGCATACGCACTTTTTCGCCAAGGAAGCAAGCTTGCAAAGGAAATCTGCACTACAATGAAGTCACACTGCCCCCCAGTCAAAAGGGCCATCGGAAAAAAGTGTAAAATCCAGAAAGGCATGACAGGCCATGGAGAACTGGGAGCCTTGTTATGCTGATGGGCGGGATGTAAATTGCCAACAGCCACTCTGGAGAAGTGTATGGTGTTTCCTGAAACATCTAAGAAACAAAGCAACAGAGCCTAGGGCACTTCCACTTATGGTCCTATAGCTTAGGGAAATTAAAATCAAAAAGACACAGCCACCCCAAAGTTTGGGACGGCTCTGTTTACGAGAACCTCGTTTACGATACAAGTTCAATATCGCAGAAAGCGAAAAATGGATAAAGAAGTTGTGGTACTTATGTACAATGCAATATCACTCAGCAATGAAATCTATGTCATCAGGCATGTAGCAGCATAATGAGTGGATTCAGGTACGATGATTCTAAGTGAAATTAATCACAGAGATAAAGAAACATCATAAGATATCACTACTACACGGAATGTAAACTTGGCTACACAGGAACTGAATTACAAAAGGAACAGGGTCTCAAATGTAGAAAAACAACTTATGCTTGCTTAAGGGGAAAGGTGAGTTGGGGCGCTGCGTAAAACCATAGATTGAAATGAGCACAGATACCATTCCATAAACCAAATATGTAATAGACAAGAGCTACACCTTGCTCAACGAAATGGACTCAACACCCCATATTAAACGCCTAAGAATATACCTGACTAGTAAGAATCTTAAAACCTATGGATTGATATGTCTCCGAAAGAGAATCAAGCGTGTGTACAGCGGCATAAACGCAGCAGTGATAGGATTGGTGAGGTTCGGTGAGCAAATGCAGACCCTTTGAAGTCATATTGCATGGTACCCATTCCATGGGTCTCTACTCTCCACGTTTAAGGGATTCTTCCTTCAGCTAAAACATGCATGTGGAACCCAGAGTATGATCCACCGTGTGATCGGGAAATGTGTTCAAACGTGTCTCAGTTTTTGTACCCTGGTACTCGGGTGCAACATTCCAGACGCTTCACTAACACTCTCCCCACTTGGAGAGTCAGTGCCTTTAACCTCCTGTTTGGCCCAGTTTGCAATTTCTGCGGAAGATGAACAGGAATAGGGAGAACCAATGAGAGACTAGCTGGAGGTGTCTGGACGGGCAAATTTAACTCTCATTTCCACGAGGAAGAAGAATTATCCAAAGGCTCAGCGTGCCGTCCCGGAAACACACTAGGGCCTGAAGCAATCCTGCGGTGTTGCGGCCAGCTCATAAGAAAGCGAGTTGAAGAAAGGAGCTCAGGGGCACTGTCATTCACAAACCTGCAGAGTTATAAATGACAGCTATCGTCCAAAAATATATTGAAGTAAGGCTGCCAAGAGGACTTGAAAGCGGGGCAGAATTGCAGGAAACCGATTTCAGGAGGTAGACTGGAATTGCATGTAAAGCATAGGAAAAGACGCAGAACGTCCACAATGATGCACTTGGTCAAAAAGGGCGTATGCGTTTTTTCCTGAATATATTCAGGAAAAAACGCATACACACTTTTTCTCCAAGGAAGCAAGCTTGCAAAGGAAATCTGCACTACAATGAAGTCTCACTGCCCCCCAGTCAAAAGGGCCATCTGAAAAAAGTGTAAAATCCAGAAAGGCATGACAGGCCATGGAGAACTGGGAGCCTTGTTATGCTGATGGGCGGTATGTAAATTGCCAACAGCCACTCTGGAGAAGTGTATGGTGTTTCCTGAAACATCTAAGAAACAAAGCAACAGAGCCTAGGGCACTTCCACTTATGGTCCTATAGCTTAGGGAAATTAAAATCAAAAAGACACAGCCACCCCAAAGTTTGGGACGGCTCTGTTTACAAGAACCTCATTTACGGTACAAGTTCAATATCGCAGAAAGCGAAAAATGGATAAAGAAGTTGTGGTACTTACGTACAATGCAAAATCACTCAGCAATGAAATCTATGTCATCAGGCCCGTAGCAGCATAATGAGTGGATTCAGGTACGATGATTCTAAGTGAAATAAGTCACACAGAAAAAGAAACATCATAAGATATCACTAATACACAGAATGTAAACTTGGCTACACAGGAACTGAATTACAAAACAGAACAGGGTCTCAAATGTAGCAAACCAACTTATGCTTGCTTAAGGGGAAACGTGAGTTGGGGTGCTGAATAAAACCAGAGATTGAAATTAGTACAGATACCGTTCCATAAGCCAAATATGTAATAGACAAGAGCTACTACTTGCTCAACGAAGAGGACACAACACCCCATATTAAACGCTTAAGAATATACCTGACTAGTAAAAATCTTAAAACCTATGGATTTATATGTCTCCGAAAGAGAATCAAGCGTGTGTACAGCGGCATAAATGCAGCAGTGATAGGATTGGTGAGGTTCGGTGAGCAAATGCAGACCCTTTGAAGTCATATTGCCTGGTACCCATTCCAAGGGTCTCAACTCTCCAGGATTAAGGGATTCTTCCTTCAGCTAAAACATGCATGTGGAACCCAGAGTATGATCCACCGTGTGATCGGGAAACATGTTCAAATGTGTCTCAGTTTTCGTCCCCTGGTACTCGGGTGCAACATTCCAGATGCTTTACTAACACTCTCCCCACTTGGAGAGTCAGTGCCTTTAACCTCCTGTTTGGCCCAGTTTGCAATTTCTGCGGAAAATGAACAGGAATAGGGAGAACCAAAGAGACACTAGCTGGAGGTGTCTGGACGGGCAAATTTAACTCTCATTTCCCACCAGGAAGAGGAATTAACCAAAGGCTCAGCGTGCCTTGCCAGAACCACTCTAGGGCCTGAAGCAATCCTGCCATGTTGTGGCCAGCTCACAAGAATGCGAGTTGAAGAAACGAGCTCAGGGGCACTGTAATTCACAAACCTGCAGAGTTATAAATGACAGCTATCGTCCAAAAATATATGGAAGTAAGGCTGCCAAGAGGACTTGAAAGCGGGGCAGAATTGCAGGAAACTGATTTCAGGATGTAGACTGGAATTGCATGTAAAGCATAGGAAAAGAGGCAGAACGTCCACAATGATGCAGTTGGCCAAAAAGGGCATATGTGTTTTTTCCTGAATATATTCAGGAAAAAACGCATACGCCCTTTTTGGCCAACCAAGCAAGCTTGCAAAGGAAATCTGCACTACAATGAAGTCTCACTGCCTCCCGGTCAAAAGGGCCATCTGAAAAAAGTGTAAAATCCAGAAAGGCAGGACAGGCCATGGAGAACTGGGAGCCTTGTTATGCTGATGGGCGGGATGTGAATTGCCAACAGCCACTCTGGAGAAATGTATGGTGTTTCCTGAAACATGTACAAAACAAAGCAACAGAGCCTAGGGCACTTCCACTTATGGTCCTATAGCTTAGGGAAATTAAAATCAAAAAGACACAGCCACCCCAAAGTTTGGGACGGCTCTGTTTACAAGAACCTCATTTATGGTACAAGTTCAATATCACAGAAAGCGAAAAATGGATAAAAAATTTGTGGTATTACGTACAATGCAATACCACTCAGCAATGAATCTATGTCATCAGGCCCGTAGCAACATAATGAGTGCATTCAGGTACGATGATTCTAAGTGAAATAAGTCACACAGAAAAAGAAACATCATAAGATATCACTACTATACGGAATGTAAACTTGGCTACACAGGAACTGAATTACAAAACAGAACAGGGTCTCAAATGTAGAAAACCAACTTATGCTTGCTTAAGGGGAAAGGTGAGTTGGGGTGCTGCATATAACCAGAGATTGAAATTAGCACAGATACCGTTCCATAAGCCAAATATATAATAGACAAGAGCTAATCCTTGCTCAACGAAGTGGACTCAACACCCCATATTAAACGTCTAAGAATACACCTGACTAGTAAGAATCTTAAAAACTATGGATTTATAGGTCTCCGAAAGAGAATCAAGCGTGTGTACTGCGGCATAAATGCAACAGTGATAGGATTGGTGAGGTTCAGTGAGCAAATGCAGACCCTTTGAAGTCATAATGCATGGTACCCATGCCATGGGTCTCAACTCTCCAGGTTTAAGGGATTCTTCATTCAGCTAAAACATGCATGTGGAACCCAGAGTATGATCCACCGTGTGATCGGGAAACGTGTTCAAATGTGTCTCAGTTTTCGTCCCCTGGTACTCGGGTGCAACATTCCAGACGCTTTACTAACACTCTCCCCACTTGGAGAGTCAGTGCCTTTAACCTTGTGTTTGGCCCAGTTTGCAATTTCTGCGGAAAATGAACAGGAATAGGGAGAACCAATGAGACACTAGCTGGAGATGTCTGGACGGGCAAATTTAACTCTCATTTCCCACCAGGAAGAGGAATTAACCAAAGGCTCAGCGTGCCATGCCGGAACCACACTAGGGCCTGAAGCAATCCTGCCGTGTTACGGCCAGCTCACAAGAAAGCGAGTTGAAGAAAGGAGCTCAGGGGCACTGTAATTCACAAACCTGCAGAGTTATAAATGACAGCTATCGTCCAAAAATATATTGAAGTAAGGCTGCCAAGAGGACTTGAAAGCGGGGCAGAATTGCAGGAAACCGATTTCAGGAAGTAGACTGGAATTGCATGTAAAGCATAGGAAAAGAGGCAGAACGTCCACAATGATGCACTTGGCCAAAAAGGGCGTATGTGTTTTTTCCTGAATATATTCAGGAAAAAACGCATACGCCCTTTTTGGCCAACCAAGCAAGCTTGCAAAGGAAATCTGCACTACAATGAAATCTCACTTCCCCCCGGTCAAAAGGGCCATCTGAAAAAAGTGTAAAATCCAGAAAGGCAGGACAGGCCATGGAGAACTGGGAGCCTTGTTATGCTGATGGGCGGGATGTAAATTGCCAACAGCCACTCTGGAGAAGTGTATGGTGTTTCCTGAAACATCTAGAAAACAACGCAACAGAGCCTAGGGCACTTCCACTTATGGCCCTATAGCTTAGGGAAATTAAAATCAAAAAGACACAGCCACCCCAAAGTTTGGGTCGGCTCTGTTTACAAGAACCTCGTTTACGGTACAAGTTCAATATGACAGAGAGCGAAAAATGGATAAAGAAGTTGTGGTACTTACGTACAATGCAATATCACTCAGCAATGAAATCTATGACATCAGGACCATAGCACCATAATAAGTGGATTCAGGTACGATGATTCTAAGTGAAATAAGTCACACAGAAAAAGAAACATCATAAGATATCACTACTACAGGGAATGAAAACTTGGCTACACAGGAACTGAATTAAAAAACAGAACCGGGTCTCAAATGTAGAAAACCAACTTATGCTTGCTTAAGGGGAAAGGTGACTTGGGGTGCTGAATAAAACCAGAGATGGAAATTAGCACAGATACCGTTCCATAAGCCAAATATATAATAGACAAGAGCTACTCCTTGCTCAACGAAATGGACTCAACACCCCATATTAAACGCCTGAGAATATACCTGACTAGTAAGAATCTTAAAACCTATGGATTTCTATGTCTCCGAAAGAGAATCAAGCGTGTGTACAGCAGCATAAACGCAGCAGTGATAGGAGTGGTGAGGTTCGGTGAGCAAATGCAGACCCTTTGAAGCCATATTGCATGGTACCCATTCCATGGGTCTCAACTCTCCAGATTTAAGGGATTCTTCCTTCAGCTAAAACATGCATGTGGAACCCAGAGTATGATCCACCGTGTGATCGGGAAACGTGTTCAAATGTGTCTCAGTTTTCATCCCCTGGTACTCGGGTGCAACATTCCAGACGCTTTAGTAACACTCTCCCCACTTGGAGAGTCAGTGCCTTTAAACTCCTGTTTGGCCCAGTTTGCAATTTCTGCGGAAAATGAACAGGAATAGGGAGAACCAATGAGAGACTAGCTGGAGGTGTCTGGACGGGCAAACTTAACTCTCATTTCCCACCGGGAAGAGGAATTAACCAAAGGCTCAGCGTGCCATGCCGGAACCACACTAGGGCCTGAAGCAATCCTGCGGTGTTGCGGCCAGTTCACAAGAAAGCGAGTTGAAGAAAGGAGCTCAGCGGCCCTGTAATTCACAATCCTGCAGAGTTATAAATGACAGCTATCGTCCAAAAATATATTGAAGTAAGGCTGCCAAGAGCACTTGAAAGCGGGGCAGAATTGCAGGAAACCGATTTCAGGAGGTAGACTGGAATTGCATGTAAAGCATAGGAAAAGAGGCAGAACGTCCACAATGATGCACTTGGCCAAAAAGTGCGTATGCGTTTTTTCCTCAATCTATTCATGGAAAAACGCATACGCCTTTTTTGGCCAACCAAGCAAACTTGCAAAGGAAATCTGCACTACAAAGAAGTCTCACTGCCCCCCCCCCCCCCCCCCGGTCAAAAGGGCCATCTGAAAAAAGTGTAAAATCCAGAAAGGCAGGACAGACCATGGAGAATTGGGAGCCTTGTTATGCTGATGCGTGGGATGTAAATTGTCAACAGAGACTCTGGAGAAGTGTATGGTGTTTCCTGAAACATCTACAAAACAAAGCAACAGAGCCTAGGGCACTTGCACTTATGGTCCTATAGCATAGGGAAATTAAAATCAAAAAGACACAGCCACCCCAAAGTTTGGGCTGGCTCTGTTTACAAGAACCTCGTTTACGGTACAAGTTCAATATCGCAGAAAGCGAAAAATGGATAAAGATGTTGTTGTACTTACGTACAATGCAATATCACTCAGCAATGAAATCTATGTCATCAGGCCCGTAGCAGCATAGTGAGTGGATTCAGGTACGATGATTCTAAGTGAAATAAGTCACACAGAAAAAGAAACATCATAAGATACCACTAAGGCACGGAATGTAAACTTGGCTACACAGGAACTGAATTACAAAACAGAACAGGGTCTCAAATGTAGAAAACCAACTTATGCTTGCTTAAGGGGAAAGGTGAGTTGGGGTGCTGCCTAAAACCAGAGATTGAAATTAGCACAGATACCATTCCATAAGCCAAATATGTAATAGACAAGAGCTACTCCTTGCTCAACGAAGTGGACTCAACACCCCATATTAAACGCCTAAGAATATACCTGACTAATAAGAATCTTAAAACCTATGGATTTGTATGTCTCCGAAAGAGAATCAAGCATGTGTACAGCGGCATAAATGCAGCAGTTATAGGATTGGTAAGGTTCGGTGAGCAAATGCAGACCCTTTGAAGTCATATTGCATGGTACCCATTCCATGGGTCTCAACTCTCCAGGTTTAAGGGATTCTTCCTTCAGCTAAAACATGCATGTGGAACCCAGAGTATGATCCACCGTGAGATCGGAAAACGTGTTCAAATGTGTCTCAGTTTTCCTCCCCTGGTACTCGGGTGCAACATTCCAGACACTTTACTAACACTCTCCCCACTTGGAGAGTCAGGGCATTTAACCTCCTGTTTGGCCCAGTTTGCAATTTCTGCAGAAGATGTACAGGAATAGGGAGAACCAATGAGAGACTAGCTGGAGGTGTCTGGACAGGCATATTTAACTCTCATTTCCCACCAGGAAGAGGAATTAACCAAAGGCTCAGCGTGCCGTGCCGGAACCACACTAGGGCCTGAAGCAATCCTGCGGTGTTGCAGCCAGCTCACAAGAAAGCGAGTTGAAGAAAGGTGCTCAGGGGCACTGTCATTCACAAACCTGCAGAGTTATAAATGACAGCTATCGTCCAAAAATATATTGAAGTAAGGTTGCCAAGAGGACTTGAAAGCGGGGCAGAATTGCAGGAAACCGATTTCAGGAGGTAGACTGGAATTGCATGTAAAGCATAGGAAAAGAGGCAGAACGTCCACAATGATGCACTTGGCAAAAAAGGGCGTATGCGTTTTTTCCTGAATATATTCAGGAAAAAACGCATACGCACTTTTTGGCCAACCAAGCAAGCTTGCAAAGGAAATCTGCACTACAATGAAGTCTCACTGCCCCCCTGTCAAAAGGGCCATCTGAAAAAAGTGTAAAATCCAGAAAGGCAGGACAGGCTATGGAGAACTGGGAGCCTTGTTATGCTGATGGGCGGGATGTAAATTGCCAACAGCCACTCTGGAGAAGTGTATGGTGTTTCCTGAAACATCTAAAAAACAAAGCAACAGAGCCTAGGGCACTTCCACTTATGGTCCTATAGCTTAGGGAAATTAAAATCAAAAAGACACAGCCACCCCAAAGTTTGGGCCGGCTCTGTTTACAAGAACCTCGTTTACGGTACAAGTTCAATATCACAGAAAGTGAAAAATGGATAAAGAAGTTGTGGTACTTACGTACAATGAAATATCACTCAGCAATGAAATCTATGTCATCAGGCCCGTAGCAGCATAATGAGTGGATTCAGGTACGATGATTCTAAGTGAAATAAATCACAGAGAATAAGAAACATCATAAGATATCACTACTACACGGAATGTAAACTTGGCTACACAGGAACTGAATTACAAAACAGAACAGGGTCTCAAATGTAGAAAACCAACTTATGCTTGCTTAAGGGGAAAGGTAAGTTGGGGTGCTGCATAAAACCAGAGATTGAAATTAGCACAGATACCGTTCCATAAGCCAAATATATAATAGACAAGAGCTACTCCTTGCTCAACTAAGTGGACTCAACACCCCATGTTAAACGCCTAAGAATATACCTGACTAGTAAGAATCTTAAAACCTATGTATTTAAATGTCTCCGAAAGAGAATCAAGCGTGTGTACAGCGGCATAAATGCAGCAGTGATAGGATTGGTGAGGTTCGGTGAGCAAATGCAGACCCTTTGAAGTCATATTGCATGGTACCCATTCCATGGGTCTCAACTCTCCAGGTTTAAGGGATTCTTCCTTCAGCTAAAACATGCATGTGGAAACCAGAGTATGATCCACCGTATGATCGGGAAACGTGTTCAAATGTGTCTCAGTTTTCGTCCCCTGGTACTCGGGTGCAACATTCCAGACGCTTTACTAACACTCTCCCCACTTGGAGAGTCAGTGCCTTTAACCTCCTGTTTGGCCCAGTTTGCAAATTCTGCGGAAAATGAACAGGAATAGGGAGAACCAATGAGAGACTAGCTGGAGGTGTCTGGACGGGCAAATTTAACTCTCATTTCCCACCAGGAAGAGGAATTAACCAAAGGCTCAGTGTGCCATGCCGGAACCACACTAGGGCCTGAAGCAATCCTGCGGTGTTGCGGCCAGCTCACAGAAAGCGAGTTGAAGAAAGGAGCTCAGGGGCACTGTCATTCACAAAACTGCAGAGTTATAAATGACAGCTATCGTCCAAAAATATATTGAAGTAAGGCTGCCAAGAGGACTTGAAAGCGGGGCAGAATTGCAGGAAACCGATTTCAGGAGGTAGACTGGATTTGCATGTAAAGCATAGGAAAAGAGGCAGAACGTCCACAATGATGCACTTGGCCAAAAAGTGTGTATGGTTTTTTCCTGAATGTATTCAGGGAAAAACGCATACGCCGTTTTTGGCCAACCAAGCAAGCTTGCAAAGGAAATCTGCACTACAATGAAGTCTCACTGCCCCCCAGTCAAAAGGGCCATCTGAAAAAAGTGTAAAATCCAGAAAGGCAGGACAGGCCATGGAGAACTGGGAGCCTTGTTATGCTGTTGGGCGGGATGTAAATTGCCAACAGCCACTCTGGAGAAGTGTATGGTGTTTCCTGAAACATCTACAAAACAAAGCAACAGAGCCTAGGGCACTTCCACTTATGGTCCTATAGCTCAGGGAAATTAAAATCAAAAAGACACAGCCACCCCAAATTTTGGGATGGCTCTGTTTACAAGAACCTCGTTTACGGTACAAGTTCAATATCACAGAAAGTGAAAAATGGATAAAGAAGTTGTGGTCCTTATGTAAAATGCAATATCACTCAGCAATGAAATCTATGTCATCAGGCCCATAGCAGCATAATGAGTGGATTCAGGTACGATGATTCTAAGTGAAATAAGTCACACAGAAAAAGAAACATCATAACACATCACTACTACACGGAATGTAAACTTGGCTACACAGGAACTGAATTACAAAACAGAACAGGGTCTCAAATGTAGAAAACCAACTTATGCTTGCTTAAGGGGAAAGGTGAGTTGGGGTGCTGCATAAAACCAGAGATTGAAATTAGCACAGATACCGTTCCATAAGCCAAATATGTAATAGACAAGAGCTACTCCTTGCTCAACGAAGTGGACTCAACACCCCATATTAAACGCCTAAGAATATACCTGACTAGTAAGAATCTTAAAACCTATGGATTTATATGTCTCTGAAAGAGAATCAAGCGTGTGTACAGCCGCATAAACGCAGCAGTGATAGGATTGGTGAGGTCCGGTGAGCAAATGCAGACCCTTTGAAGTCATATTGCATGGTACACATTCCATGGGTCTCAACTCTCCAGGTTTAAGGGATTCTTCCATCAGCTAAAACATGCATGTGGAACCCAGAGTATGATCCACCGTGGAATCGGGAAACGTGTTCAAATGTGTCTCAGTTTTCGTCCCCTGGTACTCGGGTGCAACATTCCAGACGCTTTACTAACACTCTCCCCACTTGGAGAGTCAGTGCCTTTAACCTCCTGTTTGGCCCAGTTTGTAATTTCTGCGGAAAATGAACAGGAATAGGGAGAACCAATGAGAGACTAGCTGGAGGTGTCTGGACGGGCAAATTTAACTCTCATTTCCCACCAGGAAGAGGAATTAACCAAAGGCTCAGCGTGCCGTGCCGGAACCACCCTAGGGTCTGAAGCAATCTTGCGGTGTTGCGGCCAGCTCACAAGAAAGCGAGTTGAAGAAAGGAGCTCAGGGGCACTGTAATTCACAAACCTGCAGAGTTATAAATAAAAGCTATCGTACAAATATATGTTGATGTAAGCCTGCCAAGAGGACTTGAAATCGGGGCAGAATTGCAGGAAACCGATTTCAGGAGGTAGACTGGAATTGCATGTAAAGCATAGGAAAAGAGGCAGAACGTCCACAATGATGCACTTGGCCAAAAAGGGCATATGCGTTTCTTCCTGAATATATTCAGGAAGAAACGCATACGCACTTTTTGGCCAACCAAGCAAGCTTGCAAAGGAAATCTGCACTACAATGAAGTCTCACTGCCCCCCGGTCAAAAGGGCCATCTGAAAAAAGTGTAAAATCCAGAAAGGCAGGACAGGCCATGGAGAACTGGGAGCCTTGTTATGCTGATGGGCGGGCTGTAAATTGCCAACAGCCACTCTGGAGAAGTGTATGGTGTTTCCTGAAACATCTAAAAAACCAAGCAACAGAGTCTACGGCACTTCCAGTTATGGTCCTATAGCTTAGGGAAATTAAAATAAAAAAGACACAGCCACCCCAAAGTTTGGGACGGCTCTGTTTACAAGAACCTCATTTACGGTACAAGTTCAATATCACAGAAAGCGAAAAATGGATAAAGACGTTGTGGTACTTACGTACAAAGCAATATGACTCAGCAATGAAATTTATGTCATCAGGCCCGTAGCAGCATAATCAGTGGATTCAGTTACAATGATTCTAAGTGAAATAAGTCACACAGAAAAAGAAACATCACAAGATATCACTACTACACGGAATGTAAACTTGGCTACACAGGAACTGAATTACAAAACAGAACAGGGTCTCAAATGTAGAAAACCAATGTATGCTTGCTTAAGGGGAAAGGTGAGTTGGAGTGCTGTATAAAACCAGAGATTGAAATTAGCACAGGTACCGTTCCATAAGCCAAATATGTAATAGACAAGAGCTACTCCTTGCTCAACGAAGTGGACTCAAGACGCCATATTAAACGCCTAAGAATATACCTGACTAGTAAGAACCTTAAAACCTATGGATTTATATGTCTCCGAAAGAGAATCAAGCGTGTGTTCAGTGGCATAAATGCAGCAGTGATAGGACTGGTGAGGTTCGGTGAGCAAATGCAGACCCTTTGAAGTCATATTGCATGGTACCCATTCCATGGGTCTCAACTCTCCAGGTTTAAGGGATTCTTCCTTCAGCTAAAACATGCATGTGGAACCCAGAGTACGATCCACCGTGTGATCGGGAAACGTGTTCAAATGTGTCTCAGTTTTCGTCCCCTGGTACTCGGGTGCAACATTCCAGACACTTTACTAACACTCTCCCCACTTGGAGAGTCAGTGCCTTTAACCTCCTGTTTGGCCCAGTTCGCAATTTCTGTGTAAGATGAACAGCAATAGGGAGAACCAATGAGAGACTAGCTGGAGGTGTCTGGACAGGCAAATTTTACTCTCATTTCCCACCAGGAAGAGGAATTAACCAAAGGCTCAGCGTGCCATGCCGGAACCACACTAGGGCCTGAAGCAATCCTGTGCTGTTGCGGCCAGCTCACAAGAGAGAGATGTGAAGAAAGGAGCTCATGGGCACTGTAATTCACAAACTTGCAGAGTTATAAATGACAGCTATCGTCCAAAAATATATTGAAGTAAAGCTGCCAAGAGGACTTGAAAGCGGGGCAGAATTGCAGGAAACCGATTTCAGGAGGTAGACTGGAATTGCATGTAAAGCATAGGAAAAGAGGCAGAACGTCCACAATGATGCACTTGGCTAAAAAGGGAGTATGCGTTGTTTCCTGAATATATTCAGGAAAAAACGCATACGCCCTTTTTGGCCAACCAAGCAAGTTTGGAAAGGAAATCTGCACTACAATGAAGTCTCACTGCCCCCCGGTCAAAAGGGCCATCTGAAAAAGTGTAAAATCCAGAAAGGCAGGACAGGCCATGGAGAACTGGGAGCCTTGTTATGCTGATGGGCGGGATGTAAATTGCCAACAGCCACTCTGGAGAAGTGTATGGTGTTTCCTGAAACATCTAAAAAACAAAGCAACAGAGCCTAGGGCACTTCCACTTATGGTCCTATAGCTTAGGGAAATTAAAATAAAAAGACACAGCCAACCCAAACTTTGGGACGGCTCTGTTTACAAGAACCTCGTTTACGGTACAAGTTCAATATCACAGAAAGCGAAAAATGGATAAAGACGTTGTGGTATTTACGTAAAATGCAATATCACTCAGCAATGAAATCTATGTCATCAGGCCCATAGCAGCATAATGAGTGGATTCAGGTACGATGATTCTAAGTGAAAAAAGTCACACAGAAAAAGAAACATCATAAGATATCACTACTACACGGAATGTAAACTTGGCTACACAGGAACTGAATTACAAAACAGAACAGGGTCTCAAATGTAGAAAACCAACTTATGCTTGCTTAAGGGGAAAGGTAAGTTGGGGTGCTGCATAAAACCAGAGATTGAAATTAGCACAGATACCGTTCCATAAGCCAAATATATAATAGACAAGAGCTACTCCTTGCTCAACTAAGTGGACTCAACACCCCATGTTAAACGCCTAAGAATATACCTGACTAGTAAGAATCTTAAAACCTATGTATTTAAATGTCTCCGAAAGAGAATCAAGCGTGTGTACAGCGGCATAAATGCAGCAGTGATAGGATTGGTGAGGTTCGGTGAGCAAATGCAGACCCTTTGAAGTCATATTGCATGGTACCCATTCCATGGGTCTCAACTCTCCAGGTTTAAGGGATTCTTCCTTCAGCTAAAACATGCATGTGGAAACCAGAGTATGATCCACCGTATGATCGGGAAACGTGTTCAAATGTGTCTCAGTTTTCGTCCCCTGGTACTCGGGTGCAACATTCCAGACGCTTTACTAACACTCTCCCCACTTGGAGAGTCAGTGCCTTTAACCTCCTGTTTGGCCCAGTTTGCAAATTCTGCGGAAAATGAACAGGAATAGGGAGAACCAATGAGAGACTAGCTGGAGGTGTCTGGACGGGCAAATTTAACTCTCATTTCCCACCAGGAAGAGGAATTAACCAAAGGCTCAGTGTGCCATGCCGGAACCACACTAGGGCCTGAAGCAATCCTGCGGTGTTGCGGCCAGCTCACAGAAAGCGAGTTGAAGAAAGGAGCTCAGGGGCACTGTCATTCACAAAACTGCAGAGTTATAAATGACAGCTATCGTCCAAAAATATATTGAAGTAAGGCTGCCAAGAGGACTTGAAAGCGGGGCAGAATTGCAGGAAACCGATTTCAGGAGGTAGACTGGATTTGCATGTAAAGCATAGGAAAAGAGGCAGAACGTCCACAATGATGCACTTGGCCAAAAAGTGTGTATGGTTTTTTCCTGAATGTATTCAGGGAAAAACGCATACGCCGTTTTTGGCCAACCAAGCAAGCTTGCAAAGGAAATCTGCACTACAATGAAGTCTCACTGCCCCCCAGTCAAAAGGGCCATCTGAAAAAAGTGTAAAATCCAGAAAGGCAGGACAGGCCATGGAGAACTGGGAGCCTTGTTATGCTGTTGGGCGGGATGTAAATTGCCAACAGCCACTCTGGAGAAGTGTATGGTGTTTCCTGAAACATCTACAAAACAAAGCAACAGAGCCTAGGGCACTTCCACTTATGGTCCTATAGCTCAGGGAAATTAAAATCAAAAAGACACAGCCACCCCAAATTTTGGGATGGCTCTGTTTACAAGAACCTCGTTTACGGTACAAGTTCAATATCACAGAAAGTGAAAAATGGATAAAGAAGTTGTGGTCCTTATGTAAAATGCAATATCACTCAGCAATGAAATCTATGTCATCAGGCCCATAGCAGCATAATGAGTGGATTCAGGTACGATGATTCTAAGTGAAATAAGTCACACAGAAAAAGAAACATCATAACACATCACTACTACACGGAATGTAAACTTGGCTACACAGGAACTGAATTACAAAACAGAACAGGGTCTCAAATGTAGAAAACCAACTTATGCTTGCTTAAGGGGAAAGGTGAGTTGGGGTGCTGCATAAAACCAGAGATTGAAATTAGCACAGATACCGTTCCATAAGCCAAATATGTAATAGACAAGAGCTACTCCTTGCTCAACGAAGTGGACTCAAAACCCCATATTAAACGCCTAAGAATATACCTGACTAGTAAGAATCTTAAAACCTATGGATTTATATGTCTCTGAAAGAGAATCAAGCGTGTGTACAGCCGCATAAACGCAGCAGTGATAGGATTGGTGAGGTCCGGTGAGCAAATGCAGACGCTTTGAAGTCATATTGCATGGTACACATTCCATGGGTCTCAACTCTCCAGGTTTAAGGGATTCTTCCATCAGCTAAAACATGCATGTGGAACCCAGAGTATGATCCACCGTGGAATCGGGAAACGTGTTCAAATGTGTCTCAGTTTTCGTCCCCTGGTACTCGGGTGCAACATTCCAGACGCTTTACTAACACTCTCCCCACTTGGAGAGTCAGTGCCTTTAACCTCCTGTTTGGCCCAGTTTGTA
This sequence comes from Orcinus orca, assembly GCF_937001465.1. NCBI lineage: Eukaryota > Metazoa > Chordata > Mammalia > Artiodactyla > Delphinidae > Orcinus > Orcinus orca. The sequence goes on along the minus strand of NC_064559.1, from coordinate 66,552,518 downwards.
ATTTCTGCGGAAAATGAACAGGAATAGGGAGAACCAATGAGAGACTAGCTGGAGGTGTCTGGACGGGCAAATTTAACTCTCATTTCCCACCAGGAAGAGGAATTAACCAAAGGCTCAGCGTGCCGTGCCGGAACCACCCTAGGGTCTGAAGCAATCTTGCGGTGTTGCGGCCAGCTCACAAGAAAGCGAGTTGAAGAAAGGAGCTCAGGGGCACTGTAATTCACAAACCTGCAGAGTTATAAATAAAAGCTATCGTACAAATATATGTTGATGTAAGCCTGCCAAGAGGACTTGAAATCGGGGCAGAATTGCAGGAAACCGATTTCAGGAGGTAGACTGGAATTGCATGTAAAGCATAGGAAAAGAGGCAGAACGTCCACAATGATGCACTTGGCCAAAATGGGCATATGCGTTTCTTCCTGAATATATTCAGGAAGAAACGCATACGCACTTTTTGGCCAACCAAGCAAGCTTGCAAAGGAAATGTGCACTACAATGAAGTCTCACTGCCCCCCGGTCAAAAGGGCCATCTGAAAAAAGTGTAAAATCCAGAAAGGCAGGACAGGCCATGGAGAACTGGGAGCCTTGTTATGCTGATGGGCGGGCTGTAAATTGCCAACAGCCACTCTGGAGAAGTGTATGGTGTTTCCTGAAACATCTAAAAAACCAAGCAACAGAGTCTACGGCACTTCCAGTTATGGTCCTATAGCTTAGGGAAATTAAAATAAAAAAGACACAGCCACCCCAAAGTTTGGGACGGCTCTGTTTACAAGAACCTCATTTACGGTACAAGTTCAATATCACAGAAAGCGAAAAATGGATAAAGACGTTGTGGTACTTACGTACAAAGCAATATGACTCAGCAATGAAATTTATGTCATCAGGCCCGTAGCAGCATAATCAGTGGATTCAGTTACAATGATTCTAAGTGAAATAAGTCACACAGAAAAAGAAACATCACAAGATATCACTACTACACGGAATGTAAACTTGGCTACACAGGAACTGAATTACAAAACAGAACAGGGTCTCAAATGTAGAAAACCAATGTATGCTTGCTTAAGGGGAAAGGTGAGTTGGAGTGCTGTATAAAACCAGAGATTGAAATTAGCACAGGTACCGTTCCATAAGCCAAATATGTAATAGACAAGAGCTACTCCTTGCTCAACGAAGTGGACTCAAGACGCCATATTAAACGCCTAAGAATATACCTGACTAGTAAGAACCTTAAAACCTATGGATTTATATGTCTCCGAAAGAGAATCAAGCGTGTGTTCAGTGGCATAAATGCAGCAGTGATAGGACTGGTGAGGTTCGGTGAGCAAATGCAGACCCTTTGAAGTCATATTGCATGGAACCCATTCCATGGGTCTCAACTCTCCAGGTTTAAGGGATTCTTCCTTCAGCTAAAACATGCATGTGGAACCCAGAGTACGATCCACCGTGTGATCGGGAAACGTGTTCAAATGTGTCTCAGTTTTCGTCCCCTGGTACTCGGGTGCAACATTCCAGACACTTTACTAACACTCTCCCCACTTGGAGAGTCAGTGCCTTTAACCTACTGTTTGGCCCAGTTCGCAATTTCTGTGTAAGATGAACAGCAATAGGGAGAACCAATGAGAGACTAGCTGGAGGTGTCTGGACAGGCAAATTTTACTCTCATTTCCCACCAGGAAGAGGAATTAACCAAAGGCTCAACGTGCCATGCCGGAACCACACTAGGGCCTGAAGCAATCCTGTGCTGTTGCGGCCAGCTCACAAGAGAGAGATGTGAAGAAAGGAGCTCATGGGCACTGTAATTCACAAACTTGCAGAGTTATAAATGACAGCTATCGTCCAAAAATATATTGAAGTAAAGCTGCCAAGAGGACTTGAAAGCGGGGCAGAATTGCAGGAAACCGATTTCAGGAGGTAGACTGGAATTGCATGTAAAGCATAGGAAAAGAGGCAGAACGTCCACAATGATGCACTTGGCTAAAAAGGGAGTATGCGTTGTTTCCTGAATATATTCAGGAAAAAACGCATACGCCCTTTTTGGCCAACCAAGCAAGTTTGGAAAGGAAATCTGCACTACAATGAAGTCTCACTGCCCCCCGGTCAAAAGGGCCATCTGAAAAAGTGTAAAATCCAGAAAGGCAGGACAGGCCATGGAGAACTGGGAGCCTTGTTATGCTGATGGGCGGGATGTAAATTGCCAACAGCCACTCTGGAGAAGTGTATGGTGTTTCCTGAAACATCTAAAAAACAAAGCAACAGAGCCTAGGGCACTTCCACTTATGGTCCTATAGCTTAGGGAAATTAAAATAAAAAGACACAGCCACCCCAAACTTTGGGACGGCTCTGTTTACAAGAACCTCGTTTACGGTACAAGTTCAATATCACAGAAAGCGAAAAATGGATAAAGACGTTGTGGTATTTACGTAAAATGCAATATCACTCAGCAATGAAATCTATGTCATCAGGCCCATAGCAGCATAATGAGTGGATTCAGGTACGATGATTCTAAGTGAAAAAAGTCACACAGAAAAAGAAACATCATAAGATATCACTACTACACGGAATGTAAACTTGGCTACACAGGAACTGAATTACAAAACAGAACAGGGTCTCAAATGTAGAAAACCAACTTATGCTTGCTTAAGGGGAAAGGTAAGTTGGGGTGCTGCATAAAACCAGAGATTGAAATTAGCACAGATACCGTTCCATAAGCCAAATATATAATAGACAAGAGCTACTCCTTGCTCAACTAAGTGGACTCAACACCCCATATTAAACGCCTAAGAATATACCTGACTAGTAAGAATCTTAAAACCTATGTATTTAAATGTCTCCGAAAGAGAATCAAGCGTGTGTACAGCGGCATAAATGCAGCAGTGATAGGACTGGTGAGGTTCGGTGAGCAAATGCAGACCCTTTGAAGTCATATTGCATGGTACCCATTCCATGGGTCTCAACTCTCCAGGTTTAAGGGATTCTTCCTTCAGCTAAAACATGCATGTGGAAACCAGAGTATGATCCACCGTATGATCGGGAAACGTGTTCAAATGTGTCTCAGTTTTCGTCCCCTGGTACTCGGGTGCAACATTCCAGACGCTTTACTAACACTCTCCCCACTTGGAGAGTCAGTGCCTTTAACCTCCTGTTTGGCCCAGTTTGCAAATTCTGCGGAAAATGAACAGGAATAGGGAGAACCAATGAGAGACTAGCTGGAGGTGTCTGGACGGGCAAATTTAACTCTCATTTCCCACCAGGAAGAGGAATTAACCAAAGGCTCAGTGTGCCATGCCGGAACCACACTAGGGCCTGAAGCAATCCTGCGGTGTTGCGGCCAGCTCACAGAAAGCGAGTTGAAGAAAGGAGCTCAGGGGCACTGTCATTCACAAAACTGCAGAGTTATAAATGACAGCTATCGTCCAAAAATATATTGAAGTAAGGCTGCCAAGAGGACTTGAAAGCGGGGCAGAATTGCAGGAAACCGATTTCAGGAGGTAGACTGGATTTGCATGTAAAGCATAGGAAAAGAGGCAGAACGTCCACAATGATGCACTTGGCCAAAAAGTGTGTATGGTTTTTTCCTGAATGTATTCAGGGAAAAACGCATACGCCGTTTTTGGCCAACCAAGCAAGCTTGCAAAGGAAATCTGCACTACAATGAAGTCTCACTGCCCCCCAGTCAAAAGGGCCATCTGAAAAAAGTGTAAAATCCAGAAAGGCAGGACAGGCCATGGAGAACTGGGAGCCTTGTTATGCTGTTGGGCGGGATGTAAATTGCCAACAGCCACTCTGGAGAAGTGTATGGTGTTTCCTGAAACATCTACAAAACAAAGCAACAGAGCCTAGGGCACTTCCACTTATGGTCCTATAGCTCAGGGAAATTAAAATCAAAAAGACACAGCCACCCCAAATTTTGGGATGGCTCTGTTTACAAGAACCTCGTTTACGGTACAAGTTCAATATCACAGAAAGTGAAAAATGGATAAAGAAGTTGTGGTCCTTATGTAAAATGCAATATCACTCAGCAATGAAATCTATGTCATCAGGCCCATAGCAGCATAATGAGTGGATTCAGGTACGATGATTCTAAGTGAAATAAGTCACACAGAAAAAGAAACATCATAACACATCACTAATACACGGAATGTAAACTTGGCTACACAGGAACTGAATTACAAAACAGAACAGGGTCTCAAATGTAGAAAACCAACTTATGCTTGCTTAAGGGGAAAGGTGAGTTGGGGTGCTGCATAAAACCAGAGATTGAAATTAGCACAGATACCGTTCCATAAGCCAAATATGTAATAGACAAGAGCTACTCCTTGCTCAACGAAGTGGACTCAACACCCCATATTAAACGCCTAAGAATATACCTGACTAGTAAGAATCTTAAAACCTATGGATTTATATGTCTCTGAAAGAGAATCAAGCGTGTGTACAGCCGCATAAACGCAGCAGTGATAGGATTGGTGAGGTCCGGTGAGCAAATGCAGACCCTTTGAAGTCATATTGCATGGTACACATTCCATGGGTCTCAACTCTCCAGGTTTAAGGGATTCTTCCATCAGCTAAAACATGCATGTGGAACCCAGAGTATGATCCACCGTGGAATCGGGAAACGTGTTCAAATGTGTCTCAGTTTTCGTCCCCTGGTACTCGGGTGCAACATTCCAGACGCTTTACTAACACTCTCCCCACTTGGAGAGTCAGTGCCTTTAACCTCCTGTTTGGCCCAGTTTGTAATTTCTGCGGAAAATGAACAGGAATAGGGAGAACCAATGAGAGACTAGCTGGAGGTGTCTGGACGGGCAAATTTAACTCTCATTTCCCACCAGGAAGAGGAATTAACCAAAGGCTCAGCGTGCCGTGCCGGAACCACCCTAGGGTCTGAAGCAATCTTGCGGTGTTGCGGCCAGCTCACAAGAAAGCGAGTTGAAGAAAGGAGCTCAGGGGCACTGTAATTCACAAACCTGCAGAGTTATAAATAAAAGCTATCGTACAAATATATGTTGATGTAAGCCTGCCAAGAGGACTTGAAATCGGGGCAGAATTGCAGGAAACCGATTTCAGGAGGTAGACTGGAATTGCATGTAAAGCATAGGAAAAGAGGCAGAACGTCCACAATGATGCACTTGGCCAAAAAGGGCATATGCGTTTCTTCCTGAATATATTCAGGAAGAAACGCATACGCACTTTTTGGCCAACCAAGCAAGCTTGCAAAGGAAATGTGCACTACAATGAAGTCTCACTGCCCCCCGGTCAAAAGGGCCATCTGAAAAAAGTGTAAAATCCAGAAAGGCAGGACAGGCCATGGAGAACTGGGAGCCTTGTTATGCTGATGGGCGGGCTGTAAATTGCCAACAGCCACTCTGGAGAAGTGTATGGTGTTTCCTGAAACATCTAAAAAACCAAGCAACAGAGCCTACGGCACTTCCAGTTATGGTCCTATAGCTTAGGGAAATTAAAATAAAAAAGACACAGCCACCCCAAAGTTTGGGACGGCTCTGTTTACAAGAACCTCATTTACGGTACAAGTTCAATATCACAGAAAGCGAAAAATGGATAAAGACGTTGTGGTACTTACGTACAAAGCAATATGACTCAGCAATGAAATTTATGTCATCAGGCCCGTAGCAGCATAATCAGTGGATTCAGTTACAATGATTCTAAGTGAAATAAGTCACACAGAAAAAGAAACATCACAAGATATCACTACTACACGGAATGTAAACTTGGCTACACAGGAACTGAATTACAAAACAGAACAGGGTCTCAAATGTAGAAAACCAATGTATGCTTGCTTAAGGGGAAAGGTGAGTTGGAGTGCTGTATAAAACCAGAGATTGAAATTAGCACAGGTACCGTTCCATAAGCCAAATATGTAATAGACAAGAGCTACTCCTTGCTCAACGAAGTGGACTCAAGACGCCATATTAAACGCCTAAGAATATACCTGACTAGTAAGAACCTTAAAACCTATGGATTTATATGTCTCCGAAAGAGAATCAAGCGTGTGTTCAGTGGCATAAATGCAGCAGTGATAGGACTGGTGAGGTTCGGTGAGCAAATGCAGACCCTTTGAAGTCATATTGCATGGAACCCATTCCATGGGTCTCAACTCTCCAGGTTTAAGGGATTCTTCCTTCAGCTAAAACATGCATGTGGAACCCAGAGTACGATCCACCGTGTGATCGGGAAACGTGTTCAAATGTGTCTCAGTTTTCGTCCCCTGGTACTCGGGTGCAACATTCCAGACACTTTACTAACACTCTCCCCACTTGGAGAGTCAGTGCCTTTAACCTACTGTTTGGCCCAGTTCGCAATTTCTGTGTAAGATGAACAGCAATAGGGAGAACCAATGAGAGACTAGCTGGAGGTGTCTGGACAGGCAAATTTTACTCTCATTTCCCACCAGGAAGATGAATTAACCAAAGGCTCAGCGTGCCATGCCGGAACCACACTAGGGCCTGAAGCAATCCTGTGCTGTTGCGGCCAGCTCACAAGAGAGAGATGTGAAGAAAGGAGCTCATGGGCACTGTAATTCACAAACTTGCAGAGTTATAAATGACAGCTATCGTCCAAAAATATATTGAAGTAAAGCTGCCAAGAGGACTTGAAAGCGGGGCAGAATTGCAGGAAACCGATTTCAGGAGGTAGACTGGAATTGCATGTAAAGCATAGGAAAAGAGGCAGAACGTCCACAATGATGCACTTGGCTAAAAAGGGAGTATGCGTTGTTTCCTGAATATATTCAGGAAAAAACGCATACGCCCTTTTTGGCCAACCAAGCAAGTTTGGAAAGGAAATCTGCACTACAATGAAGTCTCACTGCCCCCCGGTCAAAAGGGCCATCTGAAAAAGTGTAAAATCCAGAAAGGCAGGACAGGCCATGGAGAACTGGGAGCCTTGTTATGCTGATGGGCGGGATGTAAATTGCCAACAGCCACTCTGGAGAAGTGTATGGTGTTTCCTGAAACATCTAAAAAACAAAGCAACAGAGCCTAGGGCACTTCCACTTATGGTCCTATAGCTTAGGGAAATTAAAATAAAAAGACACAGCCACCCCAAACTTTGGGACGGCTCTGTTTACAAGAACCTCGTTTACGGTACAAGTTCAATATCACAGAAAGCGAAAAATGGATAAAGACGTTGTGGTATTTACGTAAAATGCAATATCACTCAGCAATGAAATCTATGTCATCAGGCCCATAGCAGCATAATGAGTGGATTCAGGTACGATGATTCTAAGTGAAAAAAGTCACACAGAAAAAGAAACATCATAAGATATCACTACTACACGGAATGTAAACTTGGCTACACAGGAACTGAATTACAAAACAGAACAGGGTCTCAAATGTAGAAAACCAACTTATGCTTGCTTAAGGGGAAAGGTAAGTTGGGGTGCTGCATAAAACCAGAGATTGAAATTAGCACAGATACCGTTCCATAAGCCAAATATATAATAGACAAGAGCTACTCCTTGCTCAACTAAGTGGACTCAACACCCCATATTAAACGCCTAAGAATATACCTGACTAGTAAGAATCTTAAAACCTATGTATTTAAATGTCTCCGAAAGAGAATCAAGCGTGTGTACAGCGGCATAAATGCAGCAGTGATAGGACTGGTGAGGTTCGGTGAGCAAATGCAGACCCTTTGAAGTCATATTGCATGGTACCCATTCCATGGGTCTCAACTCTCCAGGTTTAAGGGATTCTTCCTTCAGCTAAAACATGCATGTGGAAACCAGAGTATGATCCACCGTATGATCGGGAAACGTGTTCAAATGTGTCTCAGTTTTCGTCCCCTGGTACTCGGGTGCAACATTCCAGACGCTTTACTAACACTCTCCCCACTTGGAGAGTCAGTGCCTTTAACCTCCTGTTTGGCCCAGTTTGCAAATTCTGCGGAAAATGAACAGGAATAGGGAGAACCAATGAGAGACTAGCTGGAGGTGTCTGGACGGGCAAATTTAACTCTCATTTCCCACCAGGAAGAGGAATTAACCAAAGGCTCAGTGTGCCATGCCGGAACCACACTAGGGCCTGAAGCAATCCTGCGGTGTTGCGGCCAGCTCACAGAAAGCGAGTTGAAGAAAGGAGCTCAGGGGCACTGTCATTCACAAAACTGCAGAGTTATAAATGACAGCTATCGTCCAAAAATATATTGAAGTAAGGCTGCCAAGAGGACTTGAAAGCGGGGCAGAATTGCAGGAAACCGATTTCAGGAGGTAGACTGGATTTGCATGTAAAGCATAGGAAAAGAGGCAGAACGTCCACAATGATGCACTTGGCCAAAAAGTGTGTATGGTTTTTTCCTGAATGTATTCAGGGAAAAACGCATACGCCGTTTTTGGCCAACCAAGCAAGCTTGCAAAGGAAATCTGCACTACAATGAAGTCTCACTGCCCCCCAGTCAAAAGGGCCATCTGAAAAAAGTGTAAAATCCAGAAAGGCAGGACAGGCCATGGAGAACTGGGAGCCTTGTTATGCTGTTGGGCGGGATGTAAATTGCCAACAGCCACTCTGGAGAAGTGTATGGTGTTTCCTGAAACATCTACAAAACAAAGCAACAGAGCCTAGGGCACTTCCACTTATGGTCCTATAGCTCAGGGAAATTAAAATCAAAAAGACACAGCCACCCCAAATTTTGGGATGGCTCTGTTTACAAGAACCTCGTTTACGGTACAAGTTCAATATCACAGAAAGTGAAAAATGGATAAAGAAGTTGTGGTCCTTATGTAAAATGCAATATCACTCAGCAATGAAATCTATGTCATCAGGCCCATAGCAGCATAATGAGTGGATTCAGGTACGATGATTCTAAGTGAAATAAGTCACACAGAAAAAGAAACATCATAACACATCACTAATACACGGAATGTAAACTTGGCTACACAGGAACTGAATTACAAAACAGAACAGGGTCTCAAATGTAGAAAACCAACTTATGCTTGCTTAAGGGGAAAGGTGAGTTGGGGTGCTGCATAAAACCAGAGATTGAAATTAGCACAGATACCGTTCCATAAGCCAAATATGTAATAGACAAGAGCTACTCCTTGCTCAACGAAGTGGACTCAACACCCCATATTAAACGCCTAAGAATATACCTGACTAGTAAGAATCTTAAAACCTATGGATTTATATGTCTCTGAAAGAGAATCAAGCGTGTGTACAGCCGCATAAACGCAGCAGTGATAGGATTGGTGAGGTCCGGTGAGCAAATGCAGACCTTTGAAGTCATATTGCATGGTACACATTCCATGGGTCTCAACTCTCCAGGTTTAAGGGATTCTTCCATCAGCTAAAACATGCATGTGGAACCCAGAGTATGATCCACCGTGGAATCGGGAAACGTGTTCAAATGTGTCTCAGTTTTCGTCCCCTGGTACTCGGGTGCAACATTCCAGACGCTTTACTAACACTCTCCCCACTTGGAGAGTCAGTGCCTTTAACCTCCTGTTTGGCCCAGTTTGTAATTTCTGCGGAAAATGAACAGGAATAGGGAGAACCAATGAGAGACTAGCTGGAGGTGTCTGGACGGGCAAATTTAACTCTCATTTCCCACCAGGAAGAGGAATTAACCAAAGGCTCAGCGTGCCGTGCCGGAACCACCCTAGGGTCTGAAGCAATCTTGCGGTGTTGCGGCCAGCTCACAAGAAAGCGAGTTGAAGAAAGGAGCTCAGGGGCACTGTAATTCACAAACCTGCAGAGTTATAAATAAAAGCTATCGTACAAATATATGTTGATGTAAGCCTGCCAAGAGGACTTGAAATCGGGGCAGAATTGCAGGAAACCGATTTCAGGAGGTAGACTGGAATTGCATGTAAAGCATAGGAAAAGAGGCAGAACGTCCACAATGATGCACTTGGCCAAAAAGGGCATATGCGTTTCTTCCTGAATATATTCAGGAAGAAACGCATACGCACTTTTTGGCCAACCAAGCAAGCTTGCAAAGGAAATGTGCACTACAATGAAGTCTCACTGCCCCCCGGTCAAAAGGGCCATCTGAAAAAAGTGTAAAATCCAGAAAGGCAGGACAGGCCATGGAGAACTGGGAGCCTTGTTATGCTGATGGGCGGGCTGTAAATTGCCAACAGCCACTCTGGAGAAGTGTATGGTGTTTCCTGAAACATCTAAAAAACCAAGCAACAGAGCCTACGGCACTTCCAGTTATGGTCCTATAGCTTAGGGAAATTAAAATAAAAAAGACACAGCCACCCCAAAGTTTGGGACGGCTCTGTTTACAAGAACCTCATTTACGGTACAAGTTCAATATCACAGAAAGCGAAAAATGGATAAAGACGTTGTGGTACTTACGTACAAAGCAATATGACTCAGCAATGAAATTTATGTCATCAGGCCCGTAGCAGCATAATCAGTGGATTCAGTTACAATGATTCTAAGTGAAATAAGTCACACAGAAAAAGAAACATCACAAGATATCACTACTACACGGAATGTAAACTTGGCTACACAGGAACTGAATTACAAAACAGAACAGGGTCTCAAATGTAGAAAACCAATGTATGCTTGCTTAAGGGGAAAGGTGAGTTGGAGTGCTGTATAAAACCAGAGATTGAAATTAGCACAGGTACCGTTCCATAAGCCAAATATGTAATAGACAAGAGCTACTCCTTGCTCAACGAAGTGGACTCAAGACGCCATATTAAACGCCTAAGAATATACCTGACTAGTAAGAACCTTAAAACCTATGGATTTATATGTCTCCGAAAGAGAATCAAGCGTGTGTTCAGTGGCATAAATGCAGCAGTGATAGGACTGGTGAGGTTCGGTGAGCAAATGCAGACCCTTTGAAGTCATATTGCATGGAACCCATTCCATGGGTCTCAACTCTCCAGGTTTAAGGGATTCTTCCTTCAGCTAAAACATGCATGTGGAACCCAGAGTACGATCCACCGTGTGATCGGGAAATGTGTTCAAATGTGTCTCAGTTTTCGTCCCCTGGTACTCGGGTGCAACATTCCAGACACTTTACTAACACTCTCCCCACTTGGAGAGTCAGTGCCTTTAACCTCCTGTTTGGCCCAGTTCGCAATTTCTGTGTAAGATGAACAGCAATAGGGAGAACCAATGAGAGACTAGCTGGAGGTGTCTGGACAGGCAAATTTTACTCTCATTTCCCACCAGGAAGAGGAATTAACCAAAGGCTCAGCGTGCCATGCCGGAACCACACTAGGGCCTGAAGCAATCCTGTGCTGTTGCGGCCAGCTCACAAGAGAGAGATGTGAAGAAAGGAGCTCATGGGCACTGTAATTCACAAACTTGCAGAGTTATAAATGACAGCTATCGTCCAAAAATATATTGAAGTAAAGCTGCCAAGAGGACTTGAAAGCGGGGCAGAATTGCAGGAAACCGATTTCAGGAGGTAGACTGGAATTGCATGTAAAGCATAGGAAAAGAGGCAGAACGTCCACAATGATGCACTTGGCTAAAAAGGGAGTATGCGTTGTTTCCTGAATATATTCAGGAAAAAACGCATACGCCCTTTTTGGCCAACCAAGCAAGTTTGGAAAGGAAATCTGCACTACAATGAAGTCTCACTGCCCCCCGGTCAAAAGGGCCATCTGAAAAAGTGTAAAATCCAGAAAGGCAGGACAGGCCATGGAGAACTGGGAGCCTTGTTATGCTGATGGGCGGGATGTAAATTGCCAACAGCCACTCTGGAGAAGTGTATGGTGTTTCCTGAAACATCTAAAAAACAAAGCAACAGAGCCTAGGGCACTTCCACTTATGGTCCTATAGCTTAGGGAAATTAAAATAAAAAGACACAGCCACCCCAAACTTTGGGATGGCTCTGTTTACAAGAACCTCGTTTACGGTACAAGTTCAATATCACAGAAAGCGAAAAATGGATAAAGACGTTGTGGTATTTACGTAAAATGCAATATCACTCAGCAATGAAATCTATGTCATCAGGCCCATAGCAGCATAATGAGTGGATTCAGGTACGATGATTCTAAGTGAAAAAAGTCACACAGAAAAAGAAACATCATAAGATATCACTACTACATGGAATGTAAACTTGGCTACACAGGAACTGAATTACAAAACAGAACAGGGTCTCAAATGTAGAAAAATAACTTATGCTTGCTTAAGGGGAAAGGTGAGTTGGGGTGCTGCATAAAACCAGAGATTGAAATTAGCACAGATACCGTTCCATAAGCCAAATATGTAATAGACAAGAGCTACACCTTGCTCAACGAAGTGGACTCAACACCCCATATTAAACGCCTAAGAATATACCTGACTAGTAAGAATCTTAAAACCTATGGATTTATATGTCTCCGAAAGAGAATCAAGCGTGTGTACAGCGGCATAAACGCAGCAGTGATAGGATTGGTGAGGTTCGGTGAGCAAATGCAGACTCTTTGAAGTCATATTGCATGGTACCCATTCCATGGGTCTCAACTCTCCAGGTTTAAGGGATTCTTCCTTCAGATAAAACATGCATGTGGAACCCAGAGTATGATCCACCGTATGATCGGGAAACGTGTTCAAATGTGTCTCAGTTTTCGTCCCCTGGTACTCGGGTGCAACATTCCAGACGCTTTACTAACACTCTCCCCACGTGGAGAGTCCGTGCCTTTAACCTCCTGTTTGGCCCAGTTTGCAATTTGTGCGGAAAATGAACAAGAATAGGGAGAACCAATGAGAGACTAGCTGGAGGTGTCTGGACAGGCAAATTTAACTCTCATTTCCCACCAGGAAGAGGAACTAACCAAAGGCTCAGTGTGCCATCCCGGAACCACACTAGGGCCTGAAGCAATCCTGCGGTGTTGCGGCCAGCTCACAGAAAGCGAGTTGAAGAAAGGAGCTCAGGGTCACTGTCATTCACAAAACTGCAGAGTTATAAATGACAGCTATCGTCCAAAAATATATTGAAGTAAGGCTGCCAAGAGGACTTGAAAGCGGGGCAGAATTGCAGGAAACCGATTTCAGGAGGTAGACTGGATTTGCATGTAAAGCATAGGAAAAGAGGCAGAACGTCCACAATGATGCACTTGGCCAAAAAGTGTGTATGGTTTTTTCCTGAATGTATTCAGGGAAAAACGCATACGCCGTTTTTGGCCAACCAAGCAAGCTTGCAAAGGAAATCTGCCCTACAATGAAGTCTCACTGCCCCCCAGTCAAAAGGGTCATCTGAAAAAAGTGTAAAATCCAGAAAGGCAGGACAGGCCATGGAGAACTGGGAGCCTTGTTATGCTGATGGGCGGGATGTAAATTGCCAACAGCCACTCTGGAGAAGTGTACGGTGTTTCCTGAAACATCTAAAAAACAAAGCAACAGAGCCTAGGGCACTTCCACTTATGGTCCTATAGCTTAGGGAAATTAAAATCAAAAAGACACAGCCACCCCAAAGTTTAGGCCGGCTCCTTTTATAAGAACCACGTTTACGGTACAAGTTCAATATCACAGAAAGCGAAAAATGGATAAAGACGTTGTGGTACTTACGTACAATGCAATATCATTCAGCAATGAAATCTATGTCATCAGGCCCGTAGCAGCATAATGAGTGGATTCAGGTACGATGATTCTAAGAGAAATAAGTCACACAGAAAAAGAAACATCATAAGATATCACTACTACACGGAATGTAAACTTGGCTACACAGGAACTGAATTACAAAACAGAACAGGGTCTCAAATGTAGAAAACCAACGTATGCTTGCTTAAGGGGAAAGGTGAGTTGGGGTGCTGCATAAAACCAGAGATTGAAATTAGCACAGATACCATTCCATAAGCCAAATATGTAATAGACAACAGCTACTCCTTGCTCAAAGAAGTGGACTCAAAACCCCATATTAAACGCCTAAGAATATACCTGACTAGTAAGAATCTTAAATCCTATGGATTTATATGTCTCTGAAAGAGAATCAAGCGTGTGTACAGCGGCATAAACGCAGCAGTCATAGGATTGGTGAGGTTCGGTGAGCAAATGCAGACCCTTTGAAGTCATATTGCATGGTACCCATGCCATGGGTCTCAACTCTCCAGCTTTAAGGGATTCTTCCTTCAGCTAAAACATGCATGTGGAACCCAGAGTATGATCCACCGTGTGATCGGGAAACGTGTTCAAATGTGTCTCACTTTTCGTCCCCTGGTACTTGGGTGCAACATTCCAGACGCTTTAGTAACACTCTGCCCACTTGGAGAGTCACTGCCTTTAACCTCCTGTTTGGCCAGTTTGCAATTTCTGCGGAAAATGAACACGAACAGGGAGAACAAATGAGAGACTAGCTGCAGGTGTCTGGACGGGCAAATTTAACTCCCATTTCCCACCAGGAAGAGGAATTAACCAAAGGCTCAGCGTGCCACGCCGGAACCACACTAGGTCCTGAAGCAATCCTGCAGTGTTGCGGCCAGCTCACAAGAAAGCGAGTTGAAGAAAGGAGCTCAGGGGCACTGTCATTCACAAACCTGCAGAGTTATAAATGATAGCTATTGTCCAGAAATATATTGAAGTAAGGCTGCCAAGAGGACGTGAAAGCGGGGCAGAATTGCAGGAAACCGATTTCAGGAGGTAGACTGGAATTGCATGTAAAGCATAGGAAAAGAGGCAGAACGTCCAAAATGACGCACTGGGCCAAAAAGTGCGTATGCGTTTTTTCCTCAGGAAAAAACGCATACGCACTTTTTGGCCAACCAAGCAAGCTTGCAAAGGAAATCTGCACTACAATGAAGTCTCACTGCCCCCCAGTCAAAAGGGCAATCTGAAAAATGTGTAAAATCCAGAAAGGCAGGACAGGCCATGGAGAACTGGGAGCCTTGTTATGCTGATGGGCGGGATGTAAATTGCCAACAGCCACTCTGGAGAAGTCTACGGTGTTTCCTGAAACATCTAAAAAACAAAGCAACAGAGCCTAGGGCACTTCCACTTATGGTCCTATAGCTTTGGGAAATTAAAATCAAAAAGACACAGTCACCCCAAAGTTTGGGACGGCTCTGTTTACAAGAACCTCGTTTACTGGACAAGTTCAATATCACAGAAAGCGAAAAATGGATAAAGAAGTTGTGGTACTTACCTACAATGCAATATCACTCAGCAATGAAATCTATGTCATCAGGCCCGTAGCAGCATCATGAGTGGATTCAGGTACAATGATTCTAAGTAAAATAAGTCACACAGAAAAAGAAACATCATAAGATATCACTACTACACGGAATGTAAACTTGGCTACACAGGAACTGAATTACAAAACAGAACAGGGTCTCAAATGTAGAAAACCAACTTATGCTTGCTTAAGGGGAAATGTGAGTTGGGGTGCTGCATAAAACCAGAGACTGAAATGAGCACAGATACCGTTCCATAAGCCAAATATGTAATAGGCAAGAGCTACTCCTTGCTCAACGAAGTGGACTCAACACCCCATATTAAACGCCTATGAATATACCTGACTAGTAAGAATCTTAAAACCTATGGATTTATATGTCTCCGAAAGAGAATCAAGCGTGTGTACAGCGGCATAAACGCACCAGTGATAGGATTGGTGAGGTTCGGTGAGCAAATGCAGACCCTTTGAATTCATATTGCATGGTACCCATTCCATGGGTCTCAACTTTCCAGGTTTAAGGGATTCTTCCTTCAGCTAAAACATGCATGTGGAATCCAGAGTATGATCCACCATGTGATCGGGAAACGTGTTCAAATGTGTCTCAGTTTTCATCCCCTGGTACTCGGGTGCAACATTCCAGACGCTTTACTAACACTCTCCCCACATGGAGAGTCAGTGCCTTTAACATCCTATTTGGCCCAGGTTGCAATTTCTGCGGAAAATGAACAGGAATAGGGAGAACCAATGAGAGACTAGCTGGAGGTGTCTGGATGGGCAAATTTAACTCTCATTTCCCACCAGGAAGAGGAATTAACCAAAGGCTCAGCGTGCCATGCCGGAACCACACTAGGGCCTGAAGCAATCCTGCGGTGTTGCGGCCAGCTCACAAGAAAGCGAGTTGTAGAAAGGAGCTCAGTGGCACCGTAATTCACAAACCTACAGAGTTATAAATGACAGCTATCGTCCAAAATTATATTGAAGTAAGGCTGCCAAGAGGACTTGAATGCGGGCAGAATTGCAGGAAACCGATTTCGGGAGGTAGACTGGAATAGCATGTAAAGCATAGGAAAAGAGGCAGAACGTCCACAATGATGCACTTGGCCAAAAAGGGCGTATGGTTTTTCCTGAATATATTCAGGAAAAAACGCATACGCCCTTATTGGCCAACCAAGCAAGCTTGCAAAGGAAATCTGCACTACAATGAAGTCTCACTGACCCCAGGTCAAAAGGGCCATCTGAAATAAGTGTAAAATCCAGAAAGGCAGGACAGGCCATGGAGAACTGGGAGACTTGTTATGCTGATGGGTGGGATGTAAATTGCCAACAGCCACTCTGGAGAAGTGTATGGTGTTTCCTGAAACATCTAAAAAACAAACCAACAGAGCCTAGGGCACTTGCACTTATGGTCCTATAGCTTAGGGAAATTAAAATCAAAAAGACACAGCCACACCAAAGTTTGGGCCGGCTCTGTTTACAAGAACCTCGTTTATGGTACAACTTCAATATCACAGAAAGCGAAAAATGGATAAAGACGTTGTGGTACTTACGTACAATGCAATATCACTCAGCAATGAAATCTATGTCATCAGGCCCGTAGCAGCATAATGAGTGGATTCAGGTACGATGATTCTAAGTGAAAAAAGTCACACAGAAAAAGAAACATCATAAGATATCACTACTACACGGAATGTAAACTTGGCTACACAGGAACTGAATTACAAAACAGAACAGGGTCTCAAATGTAGAAAACCAACTTATGCTTGCTTAAGGGGAAAGGTGAGTTGGGGTGCTGCATAAAACCAGAGACTGAAATGAGCACAGATAACGTTCCATAAGCCAAATATGTAATAGACAAGAGATACTCCTTGCTGAACGAAGTGACTAAACACCCCACATTAAACGCCTAAGAATATACCTGACTAGTAAGAATCTTAAAACCTATGGATTGATATGTCTCCGAAAGAGAATCAAGCGTGTGTACAGCGGCATAAACGCAGCAGTGATAGGATTGGTGAGGTTCGGTGAGCAAATGCAGACCCTTTGAAGTCATATTGCATGGTACCCATTCCATGGGTCTCAACTCTCCAGCTTTAAGGGATTCTTCCTTCAGCTAAAACATGCATGTGGAACCCAGAGTATGATCCACATTGTGATCGGGAAACGTGTTCAAATGTGTCTCAGTTATCGTCCCCTGGTACTCCGGTGAAACATTCCAGACGCTTTACTAACACTCTCCCCACTTCGAGAGTCAGTGCCTTTAACCTCCTGTTTGGCCCAGTTTGCAATTTCTGCAGAAAATGAACAGGAATAGGGTGAACCAATGAGAGACTAGCTGGAGGTGTCTGGACGGGCAAGTTTAACTCTCATTTCCCACCAGGAAGAGGAATTAACCAAAGGCTCAGCATGGCATGCCAGAACCACACTAGGGCCTGAAGCAATCCTGCAGTGTTGCGGCCAGCTCACAAGAAAGTGAGTTGAAGAAAGGAGCTCAGGGGCAGTGTAATTCACAAACCTGCAGAGTTATAAATGACAGCTATCGTCCAACAATATATTGAAGTAAGGCTGCCAAGAGGACTTGAAAGCGGGGCAGAATTGCAGGAAACCGATTTCAGGAGGTAGACTGGAATTGCATGTGAAGCATAGGAAAAGAGGCAGAACGTCCACAATGATGCACTTGCCAAAAAGGGCGTATGCGTTTTTTCCTCAGGAAAAAACGCATATGCCCTTTTTGGTCAACCAAGCAAGCTTGCAAAGGAAATCTGCACTACAATGAAGTCTCACTGCCCCCGGTATAAAGGCACATCTGAAAAAAGTGTAAAATCCAGAAAGGCAGGACAGGCCATGGAGAACTGGGAGCCTTGTTATGCTGATGGGCGGGATGTAAATTGCCAACAGTCACTCGGGAGAACTGTATGGTGTTTCCTGAAACATCTAAAAAACAAAGCAACAGAGCCTAGGGCACTTCCACTTATGGTCCTATAGCTTAGGGAAATTAAAATCAAAAAGACACAGCCACCCCAAAGTTTGGGATGGCTCTGTTTACAAGAACCTGGTTTACGGTACAAGTTCAATATCGCAGAAAGCAAAAAATGGATAAAGAAGTTGTGGTACTTACGTACAATGCAATATCACTCAGCAATGAAATCTATGTCATCAGGCCCGTAGCAGCATAATGAGTGGATTCAGGTACGATGATTCTAAGTGAAATAAGTCACAGAGAAAAAGAAACATCATAAGATTTCACTACTACACGGAATGTAAACTTGGCTACACAGGAACTGAATTACAAAACAGAACAGGGTCTCAAATGTAGAAAACCAACTTATGCTTGCTTACGGGGAAAGGTGAGTTGGGGTGCTGCATAAAACCAGAGATTGAAATTAGCACAGATACCGCTCCATAAGCCAAATATGTAATAGACAAGAGCTACTCCTTGCTCAACGAAGTGGACTCAACACCCCATATTAAACACCTAAGAATATACCTGACTAGTAAGAATCTTAAAACCTATGGATTTATATGTCTCCGAAAGAGAATCAAGCGTGTGTATAGCAGCATAAATGCAGCAGTGAGAGGATTGGTGGGGTTCGGTGAGCAAATGCAGACCCTTTGAAGTCATATTGCATGGTACCCATTCCATGGGTCTCAACTCTCCAGGTTTAAGGGATTCTTCCTTCAGCTGAAACATGCATGTGGACCCAGAGTATGATCCACCATGTGATCGGGAAACGTGTTCAAATGTGTCTCAGTTTTCATCCCCTGGTACTCGGGTGCAACATTCCATATGCTTTGCTAACACTCTCCCCACTTGGAGAGTCAGTGCCTTTAAACTCCTGTTTGGCCCAGTTTGCAATTTCTGCAGAAAATGAACAGGAATAGGGAGAACCCATGAGAGACTAGCTGGAGGTGTCTGGACGGGCAAATTTAACTCTCATTTCCCACCAGGAAGAGGAATTAACCAAAGGCTCAACGTGCCATGCCGGAACCACACTAGCGTCTGAAGCAATCCTGCGGTGTTGCGGCCAGCTCAGAAGGAAACGAGTTGAAGAAAGGAGCTGAGGGGCACTGTCATTCACAAACCTGCACAGTTATAAATGACAGCTATCGTCCAAAAATATATTGAAGTAAGGCTGCCAAGAGGACTTGAAAGCAGGGCAGAATTGCAGGAAACCGATTTCAGGAGGTAGACTGGAATTGCATGTAAAGCATAGGAAAAGAGGCAGAACGTCCACAATGATGCACTTGGCCAAAAAGGGCGTATGCGTTTTTTCCTGAATATATTCAGGAAAAAACGCATACGTCCTTTTTGGCCAACCAAGCAAGCTTGCAAAGGATATCTGCACTACAATGAAGTCTCACTGCCCCCCGGTCAAAAGGGCCATCTGAAAAAAGTGTAAAATCCAGAAAGGCAGGACAGGCCATGGAGAACTGGGAGCCTTGTTATGCTGATGGGCGGGATGTAAATTGACAACAGCCACTCTGGAGAAGTGTATGGTGTTTCCTGAAACATCTAAAAAACAAAGCAATAGAGACTGGGGCACTTCCACTTATGGTCTTATAGCATAGGGAAATTAAAATAAAAAAGACACAGCAACCCCAAAGTTTGGGACGGCTCTGTTTACAAGACTCTCGTTTACGGTACAAGTACAATATCACAGAAAGCGAACAATGGATAAAGACGTTGTGGTACTTACGTACAATGCAATATCACTCAGCAATGAAATCTATGTCATCAGGCCCGTAGCAGCATAATGAGTGGATTCAGGTATGATGATTCTAAGTGAAATAAGTCACACAGAAAAAGAAACATGATAAGATATCACTACTACACGGAATGTAAACTTGGCTACACAGGAACTGAATTACAAAACAGAACAGGGTCTCAAATGTAGAAAACCAACTTATGCTTGCTTAAGGGGAAAGGTGAGTTGGGGTGCTGCATAAAACCAGAGATTGAAATTAGCACAGATACCGTTCCATAAGCCAAATATGTAATAGACAAGAGTTACTCCTTGCTCAACAAAATGGACTCAACACCCCATATTAAACGTCTAAGAATATACCTGACTAGTAAGAATCTTAAAACCTATGGATTTATATGTCTCTGAAAGAGAATCAAGCGTGTGTACAGCGGCATAAACGCAGCAGTGATAGGATTGGTGAGGTTCGGTGAGCAAATGCAGACCCTTTGAAGTCATATTGCATGGTACCCATTCCATGGGTCTCAACTCTCCAGGTTTAAGGGATTCTTCCTTCAGCTAAAACATGCATGTGGAACCCAGAGTATGATCCACTGTGTGATCGGGAAACGTGTTCAAAAGTGTCTCAGGTTTCGTCCCCTGGTACTCGGGTGCAACATTCCAGATGCTTTACTAACACTCTCCCCAGTTGGAGAGTCAGTGCCTTTAACATCCTGTTTGGCCCAGTTTGCAATTTCTGCGGAAGATGAACAGGAATAGGGAGAACCAATGAGAGACTAGCTGGAGGTGTCTGGACGGGCAAATTTAACTCTCATTTCCCACCAGGAAGAGGAATTAATCAAAGGCTCAGCGTGCCGTTCCGGAAACACAGTAGGGCCTGAAGCAATCCTGCGGTGTTGAGGCCAGCTCACAGGAAAGCGAGTTGAAGAAAGGAGCTCAGGGGCACTGTCATTCACAAACCTGCAGAGTTATAAATGACAGCTATCGTCCAAAAATATATTGAAGTAAGGCTGCCAAGAGGACTTGAAAGCGGGGCAGAATTGCAGGAAACCGATTTCAGGAGGTAGACTGGAATTGCATGTAAAGCATAGGAAAAGAGGCAGAACGTCCACAATGATGCACTTGGCCAAAAAGGGCGTATGCGTTTTTTCCTGAATATATTCAGGAAAAAACGCATACGCCCTTTTTGGCCAACCAAGCAAGCTTGCAAAGGAAATCTGCACTACAATGTAGTCCCACTGCCCCCCGGTCAAAAGGGCCATCTGAAAAACGTGTAAAATCCAGAAAGGCAGGGCAGGCCATGGAGAACTGGGAGCCTTGTTATGCTGATGGGCGGGATGTAAATTGCCAACAGCCACTCTGGAGAAGTGTATGGTGTTTCCTGAAACATCTAAAAAACAAAGCAACAGAGCCTAGGGCACTTCCACTTATGGTCCTATAGCTTTGGGAAATTAAAATCAAAAAGACACAGTCACCCCAAAGTTTGGGACGGCTCTGTTTACAAGAACCTCGTTTACTGGACAAGTTCAATATCACAGAAAGCGAAAAATGGATAAAGAAGTTGTGGTACTTACCTACAATGCAATATCACTCAGCAATGAAATCTATGTCATCAGGCCCGTAGCAGCATCATGAGTGGATTCAGGTACAATGATTCTAAGTAAAATAAGTCACACAGAAAAAGAAACATCATAAGATATCACTACTACACGGAATGTAAACTTGGCTACACAGGAACTGAATTACAAAACAGAACAGGGTCTCAAATGTAGAAAACCAACTTATGCTTGCTTAAGGGGAAATGTGAGTTGGGGTGCTGCATAAAACCAGAGACTGAAATGAGCACAGATACCGTTCCATAAGCCAAATATGTAATAGGCAAGAGCTACTCCTTGCTCAACGAAGTGGACTCAACACCCCATATTAAACGCCTATGAATATACCTGACTAGTAAGAATCTTAAAACCTATGGATTTATATGTCTCCGAAAGAGAATCAAGCGTGTGTACAGCGGCATAAACGCACCAGTGATAGGATTGGTGAGGTTCGGTGAGCAAATGCAGACCCTTTGAATTCATATTGCATGGTACCCATTCCATGGGTCTCAACTTTCCAGGTTTAAGGGATTCTTCCTTCAGCTAAAACATGCATGTGGAATCCAGAGTATGATCCACCATGTGATCGGGAAACGTGTTCAAATGTGTCTCAGTTTTCATCCCCTGGTACTCGGGTGCAACATTCCAGACGCTTTACTAACACTCTCCCCACATGGAGAGTCAGTGCCTTTAACATCCTATTTGGCCCAGGTTGCAATTTCTGCGGAAAATGAACAGGAATAGGGAGAACCAATGAGAGACTAGCTGGAGGTGTCTGGATGGGCAAATTTAACTCTCATTTCCCACCAGGAAGAGGAATTAACCAAAGGCTCAGCGTGCCATGCCGGAACCACACTAGGGCCTGAAGCAATCCTGCGGTGTTGCGGCCAGCTCACAAGAAAGCGAGTTGTAGAAAGGAGCTCAGTGGCACCGTAATTCACAAACCTACAGAGTTATAAATGACAGCTATCGTCCAAAATTATATTGAAGTAAGGCTGCCAAGAGGACTTGAATGCGGGCAGAATTGCAGGAAACCGATTTCGGGAGGTAGACTGGAATAGCATGTAAAGCATAGGAAAAGAGGCAGAACGTCCACAATGATGCACTTGGCCAAAAAGGGCGTATGGTTTTTCCTGAATATATTCAGGAAAAAACGCATACGCCCTTATTGGCCAACCAAGCAAGCTTGCAAAGGAAATCTGCACTACAATGAAGTCTCACTGACCCCAGGTCAAAAGGGCCATCTGAAATAAGTGTAAAATCCAGAAAGGCAGGACAGGCCATGGAGAACTGGGAGACTTGTTATGCTGATGGGTGGGATGTAAATTGCCAACAGCCACTCTGGAGAAGTGTATGGTGTTTCCTGAAACATCTAAAAAACAAACCAACAGAGCCTAGGGCACTTGCACTTATGGTCCTATAGCTTAGGGAAATTAAAATCAAAAAGACACAGCCACACCAAAGTTTGGGCCGGCTCTGTTTACAAGAACCTCGTTTATGGTACAACTTCAATATCACAGAAAGCGAAAAATGGATAAAGACGTTGTGGTACTTACGTACAATGCAATATCACTCAGCAATGAAATCTATGTCATCAGGCCCGTAGCAGCATAATGAGTGGATTCAGGTACGATGATTCTAAGTGAAAAAAGTCACACAGAAAAAGAAACATCATAAGATATCACTACTACACGGAATGTAAACTTGGCTACACAGGAACTGAATTACAAAACAGAACAGGGTCTCAAATGTAGAAAACCAACTTATGCTTGCTTAAGGGGAAAGGTGAGTTGGGGTGCTGCATAAAACCAGAGACTGAAATGAGCACAGATAACGTTCCATAAGCCAAATATGTAATAGACAAGAGATACTCCTTGCTGAACGAAGTGACTAAACACCCCACATTAAACGCCTAAGAATATACCTGACTAGTAAGAATCTTAAAACCTATGGATTGATATGTCTCCGAAAGAGAATCAAGCGTGTGTACAGCGGCATAAACGCAGCAGTGATAGGATTGGTGAGGTTCGGTGAGCAAATGCAGACCCTTTGAAGTCATATTGCATGGTACCCATTCCATGGGTCTCAACTCTCCAGCTTTAAGGGATTCTTCCTTCAGCTAAAACATGCATGTGGAACCCAGAGTATGATCCACATTGTGATCGGGAAACGTGTTCAAATGTGTCTCAGTTATCGTCCCCTGGTACTCCGGTGAAACATTCCAGACGCTTTACTAACACTCTCCCCACTTCGAGAGTCAGTGCCTTTAACCTCCTGTTTGGCCCAGTTTGCAATTTCTGCAGAAAATGAACAGGAATAGGGTGAACCAATGAGAGACTAGCTGGAGGTGTCTGGACGGGCAAGTTTAACTCTCATTTCCCACCAGGAAGAGGAATTAACCAAAGGCTCAGCATGGCATGCCAGAACCACACTAGGGCCTGAAGCAATCCTGCAGTGTTGCGGCCAGCTCACAAGAAAGTGAGTTGAAGAAAGGAGCTCAGGGGCAGTGTAATTCACAAACCTGCAGAGTTATAAATGACAGCTATCGTCCAACAATATATTGAAGTAAGGCTGCCAAGAGGACTTGAAAGCGGGGCAGAATTGCAGGAAACCGATTTCAGGAGGTAGACTGGAATTGCATGTGAAGCATAGGAAAAGAGGCAGAACGTCCACAATGATGCACTTGCCAAAAAGGGCGTATGCGTTTTTTCCTCAGGAAAAAACGCATATGCCCTTTTTGGTCAACCAAGCAAGCTTGCAAAGGAAATCTGCACTACAATGAAGTCTCACTGCCCCCGGTATAAAGGCACATCTGAAAAAAGTGTAAAATCCAGAAAGGCAGGACAGGCCATGGAGAACTGGGAGCCTTGTTATGCTGATGGGCGGGATGTAAATTGCCAACAGTCACTCGGGAGAACTGTATGGTGTTTCCTGAAACATCTAAAAAACAAAGCAACAGAGCCTAGGGCACTTCCACTTATGGTCCTATAGCTTAGGGAAATTAAAATCAAAAAGACACAGCCACCCCAAAGTTTGGGATGGCTCTGTTTACAAGAACCTGGTTTACGGTACAAGTTCAATATCGCAGAAAGCAAAAAATGGATAAAGAAGTTGTGGTACTTACGTACAATGCAATATCACTCAGCAATGAAATCTATGTCATCAGGCCCGTAGCAGCATAATGAGTGGATTCAGGTACGATGATTCTAAGTGAAATAAGTCACAGAGAAAAAGAAACATCATAAGATTTCACTACTACACGGAATGTAAACTTGGCTACACAGGAACTGAATTACAAAACAGAACAGGGTCTCAAATGTAGAAAACCAACTTATGCTTGCTTACGGGGAAAGGTGAGTTGGGGTGCTGCATAAAACCAGAGATTGAAATTAGCACAGATACCGCTCCATAAGCCAAATATGTAATAGACAAGAGCTACTCCTTGCTCAACGAAGTGGACTCAACACCCCATATTAAACACCTAAGAATATACCTGACTAGTAAGAATCTTAAAACCTATGGATTTATATGTCTCCGAAAGAGAATCAAGCGTGTGTATAGCAGCATAAATGCAGCAGTGAGAGGATTGGTGGGGTTCGGTGAGCAAATGCAGACCCTTTGAAGTCATATTGCATGGTACCCATTCCATGGGTCTCAACTCTCCAGGTTTAAGGGATTCTTCCTTCAGCTGAAACATGCATGTGGACCCAGAGTATGATCCACCATGTGATCGGGAAACGTGTTCAAATGTGTCTCAGTTTTCATCCCCTGGTACTCGGGTGCAACATTCCATATGCTTTGCTAACACTCTCCCCACTTGGAGAGTCAGTGCCTTTAAACTCCTGTTTGGCCCAGTTTGCAATTTCTGCAGAAAATGAACAGGAATAGGGAGAACCCATGAGAGACTAGCTGGAGGTGTCTGGACGGGCAAATTTAACTCTCATTTCCCACCAGGAAGAGGAATTAACCAAAGGCTCAACGTGCCATGCCGGAACCACACTAGCGTCTGAAGCAATCCTGCGGTGTTGCGGCCAGCTCAGAAGGAAACGAGTTGAAGAAAGGAGCTGAGGGGCACTGTCATTCACAAACCTGCACAGTTATAAATGACAGCTATCGTCCAAAAATATATTGAAGTAAGGCTGCCAAGAGGACTTGAAAGCAGGGCAGAATTGCAGGAAACCGATTTCAGGAGGTAGACTGGAATTGCATGTAAAGCATAGGAAAAGAGGCAGAACGTCCACAATGATGCACTTGGCCAAAAAGGGCGTATGCGTTTTTTCCTGAATATATTCAGGAAAAAACGCATACGTCCTTTTTGGCCAACCAAGCAAGCTTGCAAAGGATATCTGCACTACAATGAAGTCTCACTGCCCCCCGGTCAAAAGGGCCATCTGAAAAAAGTGTAAAATCCAGAAAGGCAGGACAGGCCATGGAGAACTGGGAGCCTTGTTATGCTGATGGGCGGGATGTAAATTGACAACAGCCACTCTGGAGAAGTGTATGGTGTTTCCTGAAACATCTAAAAAACAAAGCAATAGAGACTGGGGCACTTCCACTTATGGTCTTATAGCATAGGGAAATTAAAATAAAAAAGACACAGCAACCCCAAAGTTTGGGACGGCTCTGTTTACAAGACTCTCGTTTACGGTACAAGTACAATATCACAGAAAGCGAACAATGGATAAAGACGTTGTGGTACTTACGTACAATGCAATATCACTCAGCAATGAAATCTATGTCATCAGGCCCGTAGCAGCATAATGAGTGGATTCAGGTATGATGATTCTAAGTGAAATAAGTCACACAGAAAAAGAAACATGATAAGATATCACTACTACACGGAATGTAAACTTGGCTACACAGGAACTGAATTACAAAACAGAACAGGGTCTCAAATGTAGAAAACCAACTTATGCTTGCTTAAGGGGAAAGGTGAGTTGGGGTGCTGCATAAAACCAGAGATTGAAATTAGCACAGATACCGTTCCATAAGCCAAATATGTAATAGACAAGAGTTACTCCTTGCTCAACAAAATGGACTCAACACCCCATATTAAACGTCTAAGAATATACCTGACTAGTAAGAATCTTAAAACCTATGGATTTATATGTCTCTGAAAGAGAATCAAGCGTGTGTACAGCGGCATAAACGCAGCAGTGATAGGATTGGTGAGGTTCGGTGAGCAAATGCAGACCCTTTGAAGTCATATTGCATGGTACCCATTCCATGGGTCTCAACTCTCCAGGTTTAAGGGATTCTTCCTTCAGCTAAAACATGCATGTGGAACCCAGAGTATGATCCACTGTGTGATCGGGAAACGTGTTCAAAAGTGTCTCAGGTTTCGTCCCCTGGTACTCGGGTGCAACATTCCAGATGCTTTACTAACACTCTCCCCAGTTGGAGAGTCAGTGCCTTTAACAT
The DNA here is from genome assembly GCF_937001465.1 of Orcinus orca. NCBI lineage: Eukaryota > Metazoa > Chordata > Mammalia > Artiodactyla > Delphinidae > Orcinus > Orcinus orca. The sequence continues at coordinate 66,525,733 of NC_064559.1, read as the reverse complement.
CCTGTTTGGCCCAGTTTGCAATTTCTGCGGAAGATGAACAGGAATAGGGAGAACCAATGAGAGACTAGCTGGAGGTGTCTGGACGGGCAAATTTAACTCTCATTTCCCACCAGGAAGAGGAATTAATCAAAGGCTCAGCGTGCCGTTCCGGAAACACAGTAGGGCCTGAAGCAATCCTGCGGTGTTGAGGCCAGCTCACAGGAAAGCGAGTTGAAGAAAGGAGCTCAGGGGCACTGTCATTCACAAACCTGCAGAGTTATAAATGACAGCTATCGTCCAAAAATATATTGAAGTAAGGCTGCCAAGAGGACTTGAAAGCGGGGCAGAATTGCAGGAAACCGATTTCAGGAGGTAGACTGGAATTGCATGTAAAGCATAGGAAAAGAGGCAGAACGTCCACAATGATGCACTTGGCCAAAAAGGGCGTATGCGTTTTTTCCTGAATATATTCAGGAAAAAACGCATACGCCCTTTTTGGCCAACCAAGCAAGCTTGCAAAGGAAATCTGCACTACAATGTAGTCCCACTGCCCCCCGGTCAAAAGGGCCATCTGAAAAACGTGTAAAATCCAGAAAGGCAGGGCAGGCCATGGAGAACTGGGAGCCTTGTTATGCTGATGGGCGGGATGTAAATTGCCAACAGCCACTCTGGAGAAGTGTATGGTGTTTCCTGAAACATCCAAAAAACAAAGCAACAGAGCCTAGGGAACTTCCTATTATGGTCCTATAGTTTAGGGAAATTAAAATCAAAAAGACACAGCCACCTCAAAGTTTGGGATGCCTCTGTTTACAAGAACCTCGTTTACGGTACAAGTTCAATATCGCAGAAAGCGAAAAATGGATAAAGATGTTGTGGTACTTACGTAAAATGCAATATCACTCAGCAATGAAATCTATGTCATCAGGCCCGTAGCAGCATAATGAGTGGATTCAGGTACGATGATTGTAAGTGAAATAAGTCACACAGAAAAAGAAACATCATAAGATATCACTACTACACGGAATGTAAACTTGGCTACACAGGAACTGAATTACAAAACAGAACAGGGTCTCAAATGAAGAAAACGAACTTTTGCTTGCTTAAGGGGAAAGGTGAGTTGGGGTGCTGCATAAAACCAGAGATTGAAATTAGCACAGATACCGTTCCATAAGCCAAATATGTAATAGACAACAGCTACTCCTTGCTCAACGAAGTGGACTCAACACCCCAGATTAAACGCCTAAGAATATACCTGACTAGTAAGAATCTTAAAACCTATGGATTTATATGTCTCTGAAAGAGAATCAAGTGTGTGTACAGCGGCATAAACGCAGCAGTGATAGGATTGGTGAGGTTCGGTGAGCAAATGCAGACCCTTTGAAGTCATATTGCATGGTACCCATTCCATGGGTCTCAACTCTCCAGGTTTAAGGGATTCTTCCTTCAGCTAAAATATGCATGTCGAACCCAGAGTATGATCCACCGTGTGATCGGGAAACGTGTTCAAATATGTCTCAGTTTTCGTCCCCTGGTACTCGGGTGCAACATTCCAGACGCTTTAGTAACACTCTGCCCACTTGGAGAGTCACTGCCTTTAACCTCCTGTTTGGCCCAGTTTGCAATTTCTGCGGGAAATGAACAGGAATAGGGAGAACCAATGAGAGACTAGCTGGAGGTGTCTGGATGGGCAAATTTAACTCTCATTTCCCACCAGGAAGAGGAATTAACCAAAGGCTCAGCGTGCCGTGCTGGAACCACACTAGGGCCTGAAGCAATCCTGCGGTGTTGCGGCCAGCTCACAAGAAAGCGAGTTGAAGAAAGGAGCTCAGGGGCACTGTCATTCACAAACCTGCAGAGTTCTAAATGACAGCTATCGTCCAAAAATATATTGAAGTAAGGCTGCCAAGAGGACTTGAAAGAGGGGCAGAATTGCAGGAAACCGATTTCAGGAAGTACAATGGAATTGCATGTAAAGCATAGGAAAAGAGGCAGAACGTCCACAATGATGCACTTGGCCAAAAAGGGTGTATGCGTTTATTCCTGAATATATTCAGGAAAAAACGCCTACGCCCTTTTTGGCCAAAGAGCAAGCTAGCAAAGGAAATCTGCACTACAATGAAGTCTCACTTCCCCCTGGTCAAAACGTCAATCTGAAAAAAGTGTAAAATCCAGAAAGGCAGGACAGGCCGTGGAGAACTGGGAGCCTTGTTATGCTGATGGGCGGGATGTAAATTGCCAACACGCACTATGGAGAACACTATGGTGTTTCCTGAAACATCTAAAAACAAAGCAACAGAGCCTAGGGCACTTCCACTTATGGTCCTATAGCTTAGGGTAATTAAAGTCAAAAAGACACAGCCATCCTAAATTTTGGGACGGCTCTGTTTACAAAAACCTCGTTTACGGTACAAGTTCAATATCACAGACAGCGAAAAATGCATAAAGAAGTTGTGGTACTTACGTACAATGCAGTATCACTCAGCAATGAAATCTATGTCATCAGGCCCATAGCAGCATAATGAGTGGATGCACGTATGATGATTCTAAGTGAAATAAGTCACACAGAAAAAGGAACATCATAAGATATCACTACTACACAGAATGTAAACTTGGCTACACAGGAACTGAATTACAAAACAGAACAGGGTTTCAAATGTAGAAAACCAACTTATGCTTGCTTAAGGGGAATGGTGAGTTGGGGTTCTGCATGAAACCAGAGATTGAAATTGGCACAGATACCATTCCATAAGCCACATATGTAACAGACTAGAGCTACTCCTTGCTCAACGAAGTGGACTCAACACGCTATACTAAACGCCTAAGAATATACCTGACTAGTAAGAATCTTAAAACCTATGGATTTATATGTCTCCGAAAGAGAATCAAGCGTGTGTACAGCGGCATAAACGCAGCAGTGATAGGATTGGTGAGGTTTGGTGAGCAAATGCAGACCATTTGAAGTCATATTGCATGGTACCCATTCCATGGGTCTCAACTCTCCAGGTTTTAGGGATTCTTCCTTCAGCTAAAACATGCATGTGGAACCCAGAGTATGATCCACCGTGTGATCGGGAAACGTGTTCAAATGTGTCTCAGTTTCCGTCCCCTGGTACTTGGGTGCAACTTTCCAGGCGCTTTACTAACACTCTCCCCACTTGGAGAGTCAGTGCCTTTAACCTCCTGTTTGGCCCAGTTTGCAATTTCTGCGGAAGATGAACAGGAATAGGGAGAACAAATGAGAGACTAGCTGGAGGTGTCTGGACGGGCAAATTTAACTCTCATTTCCCACCAGGAAGAGGAATTAACCAAAGGCTCAGCGTGCCGTGCCGGAACCACACTAGGGACTGAAGCAATCCTGCGGTGTTGCGGCCAGCTCACAAGAAAGCGAGTTGAAGAAAGGAGCTCAGGGGCACTGTCATTCACAAACCTGCAGAGTTATAAATGACAGCTATCGTCCAAAAATATATTGAAGTAAGGCTGCCAAGAGGACTTGAAAGCGGGGCAGAATTGCAGGAAACCGATTTCAGGAGGTAGACTGGAATTGCATGTAAAGCATAGGAAAAGATGCAGAACGTCCACAATGATGCACTTGGCCAAAAAGGGCGTATGCGTTTTTTCCTGAATATATTCAGGAAAAAACGCATACGCCCTTTTTGGCCAACCAAGCAAGCTTGCAAATGAAATCTGCACTACAATGATGTCTCACTGCCCCCCGGTCAAAAGGGCCATCTGAAAAAAGTGTGAAATCCAGTAAGGGAGGACAGGCCATGGAGAACTGGGAGCATTGTTATGCTGATGGGTGGGATGTAAATTGCCAACAGCCACTCTGGAGAAGTGTATGGTGTTTCCTGAAACATCTAAAAAACAAAGCAACAGAGCCTAGGGCACTTCCACTTATGGTCCTATAGCTTAAGGAAATTAAAATCAAAAAGACACAGCCATCCCAAAGTTTGGGCCGGCTCTGTTTACAAGAACCTCGTTTACAGTACAAGTTCAATATCACAGAAAGCGAAAAATGGATAAAGAAGTTGTGGTACTTAAGTACAATGAAATATCACTCAGCAATGAAATCTATGTCATCAGGCCCGTAGCAGCATAATGAGTGGATTCAGGTACGATGATTCTAAGTGAAATAAATCACAGAGAATAAGAAACATCATAAGATATCACTACTACACGGAATGTAAACTTGGCTACACAGGAACTGAATTACAAAACAGAACAGGGTCTCAAATGTAGAAAACCAACTTATGCTAGCTTAAGGGGAAAGGTGAGTTGGGGTGCTGCATAAAACCAGAGATTGAAATTAGCACAGATACCGTTCCATAAGCCAAATATATAATAGACAAGAGCTACTCCTTGCTCAACGAAGTGGACTCAACACCCCATATTAAACGCCTAAGAATATACCTGACTAGTAAGAATCTTAAAACCTATGTATTTAAATGTCTCCGAAAGAGAATCAAGCGTGTGTACAGCGGCATAAATGCAGCAGTGATAGGATTGGTGAGGTTCGGTGAGCAAATGCAGACCCTTTGTAGTCATATTGCATGTTACCCATTCCATGGGTCTCAACTCTCCAGGTTTAAGGGATTCTTCCTTCAGCTAAAACATGCATGTGCAACCCAGAGTATTATCCACCGTGTGATCGGGAAACGTGTTCAAATGTGTCTCAGTTTTCCTCCCCTGGTACTCGGGAGCAACATTCCAGACACTTTACTAACACTCTGCCCACTTGGAGAGTCAGTGCCTTTAACCTCCTGTTTGGCCAGTTTGCAATTTCTGCGGAAAATGAACACGAACAGGGAGAACAAATGAGAGACTAGCTTCAGGTGTCTGGACGGGCAAATTTAACTCCCATTTCCCACCAGGAAGAGGAATTAACCAAAGGCTCAGCGTGCCACGCCGGAACCACACTAGGTCCTGAAGCAATCCTGCAGTGTTGCGGCCAGCTCACAAGAAAGCGAGTTGAAGAAAGGAGCTCAGGGGCACTGTCATTCACAAACCTGCAGAGTTATAAATGATAGCTATTGTCCAGAAATATATTGAAGTAAGGCTGCCAAGAGGACGTGAAAGCGGGGCAGAATTGCAGGAAACCGATTTCAGGAGGTAGACTGGAATTGCATGTAAAGCATAGGAAAAGAGGCAGAACGTCCACAATGATGCACTGGGCCAAAAAGTGCGTATGCGTTTTTTCCTCAGGAAAAAACGCATACGCACTTTTTGGCCAACCAAGCAAGCTTGCAAAGGAAATCTGCACTACAATGAAGTCTCACTGCCCCCCAGTCAAAAGGGCAATCTGAAAAATGTGTAAAATCCAGAAAGGCAGGACAGGCCATGGAGAACTGGGAGCCTTGTTATGCTGATGGGCGGGATGTAAATTGCCAACAGCCACTCTGGAGAAGTCTACGGTGTTTCCTGAAACATCTAAAAAACAAAGCAACAGAGCCTAGGGCACTTCCACTTATGGTCCTATAGCTTTGGGAAATTAAAATCAAAAAGACACAGTCACCCCAAAGTTTGGGACGGCTCTGTTTACAAGAACCTCGTTTACTGGACAAGTTCAATATCACAGAAAGCAAAAAATGGATAAAGAAGTTGTGGTACTTACCTACAATGCAATATCACTCAGCAATGAAATCTATGTCATCAGGCCCGTAGCAGCATCATGAGTGGATTCAGGTACAATGATTCTAAGTAAAATAAGTCACACAGAAAAAGAAACATCATAAGATATCACTACTACACGGAATGTAAACTTGGCTACACAGGAACTGAATTACAAAACAGAACAGGGTCTCAAATGTAGAAAACCAACTTATGCTTGCTTAAGGGGAAATGTGAGTTGGGGTGCTGCATAAAACCAGAGACTGAAATGAGCACAGATACCGTTCCATAAGCCAAATATGTAATAGGCAAGAGCTACTCCTTGCTCAACGAAGTGGACTCAACACCCAATATTAAACGCCTAAGAATATACCTGACTAGTAAGAATCTTAAAACCTATGGATTTATATGTCTCCGAAAGAGAATCAAGCGTGTGTACAGCGGCATAAACGCAGCAGTGATAGGATTGGTGAGGTTCGGTGAGCAAATGCAGACCCTTTGAATTCATATTGCATGGTACCCATTCCATGGGTCTCAACTTTCCAGGTTTAAGGGATTCTTCCTTCAGCTAAAACATGCATGTGGAATCCAGAGTATGATCCACCATGTGATCGGGAAACGTGTTCAAATGTGTCTCAGTTTTCGTCCCCTGGTACTCGGGTGCAACATTCCAGACGCTTTACTAACACTCTCCCCACATGGAGAGTCAGTGCCTTTAACATCCTATTTGGCCCAGGTTGCAATTTCTGCGGAAAATGAACAGGAATAGGGAGAACCAATGAGAGACTAGCTGGAGGTGTCTGGATGGGCAAATTTAACTCTCATTTCCCACCAGGAAGAGGAATTAACCAAAGGCTCAGCGTGCCATGCCGGAACCACACTAGGGCCTGAAGCAATCCTGCGGTGTTGCGGCCAGCTCACAAGAAAGCGAGTTGTAGAAAGGAGCTCAGTGGCACCGTAATTCACAAACCTACAGAGTTATAAATGACAGCTATCGTCCAAAATTATATTGAAGTAAGGCTGCCAAGAGGACTTGAATGCGGGCAGAATTGCAGGAAACCGATTTCGGGAGGTAGACTGGAATAGCATGTAAAGCATAGGAAAAGAGGCAGAACGTCCACAATGATGCACTGGGCCAAAAAGGGCGTATGGTTTTTCCTGAATATATTCAGGAAAAAACGCATACGCCCTTATTGGCCAACCAAGCAAGCTTGCAAAGGAAATCTGCACTACAATGAAGTCTCACTGACCCCAGGTCAAAAGGGCCATCTGAAATAAGTGTAAAATCCAGAAAGGCAGGACAGGCCATGGAGAACTGGGAGACTTGTTATGCTGATGGGTGGGATGTAAATTGCCAACAGCCACTCTGGAGAAGTGTATGGTGTTTCCTGAAACATCTAAAAAACAAGCCAACAGAGCCTAGGGCACTTGCACTGATGCTCCTATAGCTTAGGGAAATTAAAATCAAAAAGACACAGCCACACCAAAGTTTGGGCCGGCTCTGTTTACAAGAACCTCGTTTATGGTACAACTTCAATATCACAGAAAGCGAAAAATGGATAAAGACGTTGTGGTACTTACGTACAATGCAATATCACTCAGCAATGAAATCTATGTCATCAGGCCCGTAGCAGCATAATGAGTGGATTCAGGTACGATGATTCTAAGTGAAATAAGTCACACAGAAAAAGAAACATCATAAGTTATCACTACTACACGGAATGTAAACTTGGCTACACAGGAACTGAATTACAAAACAGAACAGGGTCTCAAATGTAGAAAACCAACTTATGCTTGCTTAAGGGGAAAGGTGAGTTGGGGTGCTGCATAAAACCAGAGACTGAAATGAGCACAGATACCGTTCCATAAGCCAAATATGTAATAGACAAGAGATACTCCTTGCTGAACGAAGTGACTAAACACCCCATATTAAACGCCTAAGAATATACCTGACTAGTAAGAATCTTAAAACCTATGGATTGATATGTCTCCGAAAGAGAATCAAGCGTGTGTACAGCGGCATAAACGCAGCAGTGATAGGATTGGTGAGGTTCGGTGAGCAAATGCAGACCCTTTGAAGTCATATTGCATGGTACCCATTCCATGGGTCTCAACTCTCCAGCTTTAAGGGATTCTTCCTTCAGCTAAAACATGCATGTGGAACCCAGAGTATGATCCACCGTGTGATCGGGAAACGTGTTCAAATGTGTCTCAGTTATCGTCCCCTGGTACTCCGGTGAAACATTCCAGACGCTTTACTAACACTCTCCCCACTTCGAGAGTCAGTGCCTTTAACCTCCTGTTTGGCCCAGTTTGCAATTTCTGCAGAAAATGAACAGGAATAGGGAGAACCAATGAGAGACTAGCTGGAGGTGTCTGGACGGGCAAATTTAACTCTCATTTCCCACCAGGAAGAGGAATTAACCAAAGGCTCAGCATGGCATGCCAGAACCACACTAGGGCCTGAAGCAATCCTGCAGTGTTGCGGCCAGCTCACAAGAAAGTGAGTTGAAGAAAGGAGCTCAGGGGCAGTGTAATTCACAAACCTGCAGAGTTATAAATGACAGCTATCGTCCAACAATATATTGAAGTAAGGCTGCCAAGAGGACTTGAAAGCGGGGCAGAATTGCAGGAAACCGATTTCAGGAGGTAGACTGGAATTGCATGTGAAGCATAGGAAAAGAGGCAGAACGTCCACAATGATGCACTTGCCAAAAAGGGCGTATGCGTTTTTTCCTCAGGAAAAAACGCATATGCCCTTTTTGGTCAACCAAGCAAGCTTGCAAAGGAAATCTGCACTACAATGAAGTCTCACTGCCCCCGGTATAAAGGCACATCTGAAAAAAGTGTAAAATCCAGAAAGGCAGGACAGGCCATGGAGAACTGGGAGCCTTGTTATGCTGATGGGCGGGATGTAAATTGCCAACAGCCACTCGGAAGAACTGTATGGTGTTTCCTGAAACATCTAAAAAACAAAGCAACAGAGCCTAGGGCACTTCCACTTATGGTCCTATAGCTTAGGGAAATTAAAATCAAAAAGACACAGCCACCCCAAAGTTTGGGATGGCTCTGTTTACAAGAACCTGGTTTACGGTACAAGTTCAATATCGCAGAAAGCAAAAAATGGATAAAGAAGTTGTGGTACTTACGTACAATGCAATATCACTCAGCAATGAAATCTATGTCATCAGGCCCGTAGCAGCATAATGAGTGGATTCAGGTACGATGATTCTAAGTGAAATAAGTCACAGAGAAAAAGAAACATCATAAGATTTCACTACTACACGGAATGTAAACTTGGCTACACAGGAACTGAATTACAAAACAGAACAGGGTCTCAAATGTAGAAAACCAACTTATGCTTGCTTACGGGGAAAGGTGAGTTGGGGTGCTGCATAAAACCAGAGATTGAAATTAGCACAGATACCGCTCCATAAGCCAAATATGTAATAGACAAGAGCTACTCCTTGCTCAACGAAGTGGACTCAACACCCCATATTAAACACCTAAGAATATACCTGACTAGTAAGAATCTTAAAACCTATGGATTTATATGTCTCCAAAAGAGAATCAAGCGTGTGTATAGCAGCATAAATGCAGCAGTGAGAGGATTGGTGGGGTTCGGTGAGCAAATGCAGACCCTTTGAAGTCATATTGCATGGTACCCATTCCATGGGTCTCAACTCTCCAGGTTTAAGGGATTCTTCCTTCAGCTGAAACATGCATGTGGACCCAGAGTATGATCCACCATGTGATCGGGAAACGTGTTCAAATGTGTCTCAGTTTTCATCCCCTGGTACTCGGGTGCAACATTCCATATGCTTTGCTAACACTCTCCCCACTTGGAGAGTCAGTGCCTTTAAACTCCTGTTTGGCCCAGTTTGCAATTTCTGCAGAAAATGAACAGGAATAGGGAGAACCCATGAGAGACTAGCTGGAGGTGTCTGGACGGGCAAATTTAACTCTCATTTCCCACCAGGAAGAGGAATTAACCAAAGGCTCAACGTGCCATGCCGGAACCACACTAGCGTCTGAAGCAATCCTGCGGTGTTGCGGCCAGCTCAGAAGGAAACGAGTTGAAGAAAGGAGCTGAGGGGCACTGTCATTCACAAACCTGCACAGTTATAAATGACAGCTATCGTCCAAAAATATATTGAAGTAAGGCTGCCAAGAGGACTTGAAAGCAGGGCAGAATTGCAGGAAACCGATTTCAGGAGGTAGACTGGAATTGCATGTAAAGCATAGGAAAAGAGGCAGAACGTCCACAATGATGCACTTGGCCAAAAAGGGCGTATGCGTTTTTTCCTGAATATATTCAGGAAAAAATGCATACGTCCTTTTTGGCCAACCAAGCAAGCTTGCAAAGGATATCTGCACTACAATGAAGTCTCACTGCCCCCCGGTCAAAAGGGCCATCTGAAAAAAGTGTAAAATCCAGAAAGGCAGGACAGGCCATGGAGAACTGGGAGCCTTGTTATGCTGATGGGCGGGATGTAAATTGACAACAGCCACTCTGGAGAAGTGTATGGTGTTTCCTGAAACATCTAAAAAACAAAGCAATAGAGACTAGGGCACTTCCACTTATGGTCTTATAGCATAGGGAAATTAAAATAAAAAAGACACAGCAACCCCAAAGTTTGGGATGGCTCTGTTTACAAGACTCTCGTTTACGGTACAAGTACAATATCACAGAAAGCGAACAATGGATAAAGACGTTGTGGTACTTACGTACAATGCAATATCACTCAGCAATGACATCTATGTCATCAGGCCCGTAGCAGCATAATGAGTGGATTCAGGTATGATGATTCTAAGTGAAATAAGTCACACAGAAAAAGAAACATGATAAGATATCACTAATACACGGAATGTAAACTTGGCTACACAGGAACTGAATTACAAAACAGAACAGGGTCTCAAATGTAGAAAACCAACTTATGCTTGCTTAAGGGGAAAGGTGAGTTGGGGTGCTGCATAAAACCAGAGATTGAAATTAGCACAGATACCGTTCCATAAGCCAAATATGTAATAGACAAGAGTTACTCCTTGCTCAACAAAATGGACTCAACACCTCATATTAAACGCCTAAGAATATACCTGACTAGTAAGAATCTTAAAACCTATGGATTTATATGTCTCTGAAAGAGAATCAAGCGTGTGTACAGCGGCATAAACGCAGCAGTGATAGGATTGGTGAGGTTCGGTGAGCAACTGCAGACCCTTTGAAGTCATATTGCATGGTACCCATTCCATGGGTCTCAACTCTCCAGGTTTAAGGGATTCTTCCTTCAGCTAAAATATGCATGTGGAACCCAGAGTATGATCCACCGTGTGATCGGGAAACGTGTTCAAAAGTGTCTCAGTTTTCATCCCCTGGTACTCGGGTGCAACATTCCAGATGCTTTACTAACACTCTCCCCAGTTGGAGAGTCAGTGCCTTTAACATCCTGTTTGGCCCAGTTTGCAATTTCTGCGGAAGATGAACAGGAATAGGGAGAACCAATGAGAGACTAGCTGGAGGTGTCTGGACGGGCAAATTTAACTCTCATTTCCCACCAGGAAGAGGAATTAATCAAAGGCTCAGCGTGCCATTCCGGAAACACAGTAGGGCCTGAAGCAATCCTGCGGTGTTGAGGCCAGCTCACAGGAAAGCGAGTTGAAGAAAGGAGCTCAGGGGAACTGTCATTCACAAACCTGCAGAGTTATAAATGACAGCTATCGTCCAAAAATATATTGAAGTAAGGCTGCCAAGAGGACTTGAAAGCGGGGCAGAATTGCAGGAAACCGATTTCAGGAGGTAGACTGGAATTGCATGTAAAGCATAGGAAAAGAGGCAGAACGTCCACAATGATGCACTTGGCCAAAAAGGGCGTATGCGTTTTTTCCTGAATATATTCAGGAAAAAACGCATACGCCCTTTTTGGCCAACCAAGCAAGCTTGCAAAGGAAATCTGCACTACAATGTAGTCCCACTGCCCCCTGGTCAAAAGGGCCATCTGAAAAACGTGTAAAATCCAGGAAGGCAGGGCAGGCTATGGAGAACTGGGAGCCTTGTTATGCTGATGGGCGGGATGTAAATTGCCAACAGCCACTCTGGAGAAGTGTATGGTGTTTCCTGAAACATCCAAAAAACAAAGCAACAGAGCCTAGGGAACTTCCTATTATGGTCCTATAGTTTAGGGAAATTAAAATCAAAAAGACACAGCCACCTCAAAGTTTGGGATGCCTCTGTTTACAAGAACCTCGTTTACGGTACAAGTTCAATATCGCAGAAAGCGAAAAATGGATAAAGATGTTGTGGTACTTACGTACAATGCAATATCACTCAGCAATGAAATCTATGTCATCAGGCCCGTAGCAGCATAATGAGTGGATTCAGGTACGATGATTGTAAGTGAAATAAGTCACACAGAAAAAGAAACATCATAAGATATCACTACTACACGGAATGTAAACTTGGCTACACAGGAACTGAATTACAAAACAGAACAGGGTCTCAAATGAAGAAAATGAACTTTTGCTTGCTTAAGGGGAAAGGTGAGTTGGGGTGCTGCATAAAACCAGAGATTGAAATTAGCACAGATACCGTTCCATAAACCAAATATGTAATAGACAACAGCTACTCCTTGCTCAACGAAGTGGACTCAACACCCCAGATTAAACGCCTAAGAATATACCTGACTAGTAAGAATCTTAAAACCTATGGATTTATATGTCTCTGAAAGAGAATCAAGTGTGTGTACAGCGGCATTTACGCAGCAGTGATAGGATTGGTGAGGTTCGGTGAGCAAATGCAGACCCTTTGAAGTCATATTGCATGGTACCCATTCCATGGGTCTCAACTCTCCAGGTTTAAGGGATTCTTCCTTCAGCTAAAACATGCATGTCGAACCCAGAGTATGATCCACCGTGTGATCGGGAAACGTGTTCAAATATGTCTCAGTTTTCGTCCCCTGGTACTCGGGTGCAACATTCCAGACGCTTTACTAACACTCTCCCCACTTGGAGAGTCAGTGCCTTTAACCTCCTGTTTGGCCCAGTTTGCAATTTCTGCGGGAAATGTACAGGAATAGGGAGAACCAATGAGAGACTAGCTGGAGGTGTCTGGATGGGCAAATTTAACTCTCATTTCCCACCAGGAAGAGGAATTAACCAAAGGCTCAGCGTGCCGTGCTGGAACCACACTAGGGCCTGAAACAATCCTGCGGTGTTGCGGCCAGCTCACAAGAAAGCGAGTTGAAGAAAGGAGCTCAGGGGCACTGTCATTCACAAACCTGCAGAGTTCTAAATGACAGCTATCGTCCAAAAATATATTGAAGTAAGGCTGCCAAGAGGACTTGAAAGAGGGGCAGAATTGCAGGAAACCGATTTCAGGAAGTACAATGGAATTGCATGTAAAGCATAGGAAAAGAGGCAGAACGTCCACAATGATGCACTTGGCCAAAAAGGGTGTATGCGTTTATTCCTGAATATATTCAGGAAAAAACGCCTACGCCCTTTTTGGCCAAAGAGCAAGCTTGCAAAGGAAATCTGCACTACAATGAAGTCTCACTTCCCCCTGGTCAAAACGTCAATCTGAAAAAAGTGTAAAATCCAGAAAGGCAGGACAGGCCGTGGAGAACTGGGAGCCTTGTTATGCTGATGGGCGGGATGTAAATTGCCAACACGCACTATGGAGAACACTATGGTGTTTCCTGAAACATCTAAAAACAAAGCAACAGAGCCTAGGGCACTTCCACTTATGGTCCTATAGCTTAGGGTAATTAAAGTCAAAAAGACACAGCCATCCTAAAGTTTGGGACGGCTCTGTTTACAAAAACCTCGTTTACGGTACAAGTTCAATATCACAGACAGCGAAAAATGCATAAAGAAGTTGTGGTACTTACGTACAATGCAGTATCACTCAGCAATGAAATCTATGTCATCAGGCCCATAGCAGCATAATGAGTGGATGCACGTATGATGATTCTAAGTGAAATAAGTCACACAGAAAAAGGAACATCATAAGATATCACTACTACACAGAATGTAAACTTGGCTACACAGGAACTGAATTACAAAACAGAACAGGGTTTCAAATGTAGAAAACCAACTTATGCTTGCTTAAGGGGAATGGTGAGTTGGGGTTCTGCATGAAACCAGAGATTGAAATTGGCACAGATACCATTCCATAAGCCACATATGTAACAGACTAGAGCTACTCCTTGCTCAACGAAGTGGACTCAACACGCTATACTAAACGCCTAAGAATATACCTGACTAGTAAGAATCTTAAAACCTATGGATTTATATGTCTCCGAAAGAGAATCAAGCGTGTGTACAGCGGCATAAACGCAGCAGTGATAGGATTGGTGAGGTTTGGTGAGCAAATGCAGACCATTTGAAGTCATATTGCATGGTACCCATTCCATGGGTCTCAACTCTCCAGGTTTTAGGGATTCTTCCTTCAGCTAAAACATGCATGTGGAACCCAGAGTATGATCCACCGTGTGATCGGGAAACGTGTTCAAATGTGTCTCAGTTTTCGTCCCCTGGTACTTGGGTGCAACTTTCCAGGCGCTTTACTAACACTCTCCCCAATTGGAGAGTCAGTGCCTTTAACCTCCTGTTTGGCCCAGTTTGCAATTTCTGCGGAAGATGAACAGGAATAGGGAGAACCAAAGAGAGACTAGCTGGAGGTGTCTGGACGGGCAAATTTAACTCTCATTTCCCACCAGGAAGAGGAATTAACCAAAGGCTCAGCGTGCCGTGCCGGAACCACACTAGGGACTGAAGCAATCCTGCGGTGTTGCGGCCAGCTCACAAGAAAGCGAGTTGAAGAAAGGAGCTCAGGGGCACTGTCATTCACAAACCTGCAGAGTTATAAATGACAGCTATCGTCCAAAAATATATTGAAGTAAGGCTGCCAAGAGGACTTGAAAGCGGGGCAGAATTGCAGGAAACCGATTTCAGGAGGTAGACTGGAATTGCATGTAAAGCATAGGAAAAGAGGCAGAACGTCCACAATGATGCACTTGGCCAAAAAGGGCGTATGCGTTTTTTCCTGAATATATTCAGGAAAAAACGCATACGCCCTTTTTGGCCAACCAAGCAAGCTTGCAAAGGAAATCTGCACTACAATGAAGTCTCACTGCCCCCCGGTCAAAAGGGCCATCTGAAAAAAGTGTAAAATCCAGTAAGGGAGGACAGGCAATGGAGAACTGGGAGCATTGTTATGCTGATGGGTGGGATGTAAATTGCCAACAGCCACTCTGGAGAAGTGTATGGTGTTTCCTGAAACATCTAAAAAACAAAGCAACAGAGCCTAGGGCACTTCCACTTATGGTCCTATAGCTTAAGGAAATTAAAATCAAAAAGACACAGCCATCCCAAAGTTTGGGCCGGCTCTGTTTACAAGAACCTCGTTTACAGTACAAGTTCAATATCACAGAAAGCGAAAAATGGATAAAGAAGTTCTGGTACTTACGTACAATGAAATATCACTCAGCAATGAAATCTATGTCATCAGGCCCGTAGCAGCATAATGAGTGGATTCAGGTACGATGATTCTAAGTGAAATAAATCACAGAGAATAAGAAACATCATAAGATATCACTACTACACGGAATGTAAACTTGGCTACACAGGAACTGAATTACAAAACAGAACAGGGTCTCAAATGTAGAAAACCAACTTATGCTAGCTTAAGGGGAAAGGTGAGTTGGGGTGCTGCATAAAACCAGAGATTGAAATTAGCACAGATACCGTTCCATAAGCCAAATATATAATAGACAAGAGCTACTCCTTGCTCAACGAAGTGGACTCAACACCCCATATTAAACGCCTAAGAATATACCTGACTAGTAAGAATCTTAAAACCTATGTATTTAAATGTCTCCGAAAGAGAATCAAGCGTGTGTACAGCGGCATAAATGCAGCAGTGATAGGATTGGTGAGGTTTGGTGAGCAAATGCAGACCCTTTGAAGTCATATTCCATGTTACCCATTCCATGGGTCTCAACTCTCCAGGTTTAAGGGATTCTTCCTTCAGCTAAAACATGCATGTGCAACCCAGAGTATTATCCACCGTGTGATCGGGAAACGTGTTCAAATGTGTCTCAGTTTTCCTCCCCTGGTACTCGGGAGCAACATTCCAGACACTTTACTAACACTCTCCCCACTTGGAGAGTCAGGGCATTTAACCTCCTGTTTGGCCAAGTTTGCAATTTCTGCAGAAGATGTACAGGAATAGGGAGAAACAATGAGAGACTAGCTGGAGGTGTCTGGACAGGCAAATTTAACTCTCATTTCCCACCAGGAAGAGGAATTAACCAAAGGCTCAGCGTGCCATGCCGGAACCACACTAGGGCCTGAAGCAATCCTGCGGTGTTGCGGCCAGCTCACAAGAAAGCGAGTTGAAGAAAGGTGCTCAGGGGCACTGTCATTCAAAAACCTGCAGAGTTATAAATGACAGCTATCGTCCAAAAATATATTGAAGTAAGGCTGCCAAGAGGACTTGAAAGCGGGGCAGAATTGCAGGAAACCGATTTCAGGGGGTAGACTGGAATTGCATGTAAAGCATAGGAAAAGAGGCAGAACGTCCACAATGATGCACTTGGCCAAAAAGGGCGTATGCGTTTTTTCCTGAATATATTCAGGAAAAAACGCATACGCCCTTTTTGGCAAACCAAGCAAGCTTGCAAAGGAAATCTGCACTACAATGAAGTCTCACTGTCCCCTGTCAAAAGGGCCATCTGAAAAAAGTGTAAAATCCAGAAAGGCAGGACAGGCTATGGAGAACTAGGAGCCTTGTTATGCTGATGGGCGGGATGTAAATTGCCAACAGCCACTCTGGAGAAGTGTATGGTGTTTCCTGAAACATCTAAAAAAGAAAGCAACAGAGCCTAGGGCACTTCCACTTATGGTCCTATAGCTTAGGGAAATTAAAATCAAAAAGACACAGCCACCCCAAAGTTTGGGATGGCTCTGTTTACAAGAACCTCGTTTACGGTACAAGTTCAATATCACAGAAAGCGAAAAATGGATAAAGAAGTTGTGGTACTTACGTACAATGAAATATCACTCAGCAATGAAATCTATGTCATCAGGCCCGTAGCAACATAATGAGTGGATTCAGGTACGATGATTCTAAGTGAAATAAATCACAGAGAATAAGAAACATCATAAGATATCACTACTACACGGAATGTAAACTTGGCTACACAGGAACTGAATTACAAAACAGAACAGGGTCTCAAATGTAGAAAACCAACTTATGCTTGCTTAAGGGGAAAGGTGAGTTGGGGTGCTGCATAAAACCAGAGATTGAAATTAGCACAGATACCGTTCCATAAGCCAAATATATAATAGACAAGAGCTACTCCTTGCTCAACGAAGTGGACTCAACACCCCATATTAAACGCCTAAGAATATACCTGACTAGTAAGAATCTTAAAACCTATGGATTTAAATGTTTCCGAAAGAGAATCAAGCGTGTGTACAGCGGCATAAATGCAGCAGTGATAGGATTGGTGAGGTTCGGTGAGCAAATGCAGACCCTTTGAAGTCATATTGCATGGTACCCATTCCATGGGTCTCAACTCTCCAGGTTTAAGGGATTCTTCCTTCAGCTAAAACATGCATGTGGAACCCAGAGTATGATCCACCGTGTGATCGGGAAACGTGTTCAAATGTGTCTCAGTTTTCCTCCCCTGGTACTCGGGTGCAACATTCCAGACACTTTACTAAAACTCTCCGCACTTGGAGAGTCAGGGCATTTAACCTCCTGTTTGGCCCAGTTTGCAATTTCTGCAGAAGATGTACAGGAATAGGGAGAACCAATGAGAGACTAGCTGGAGGTGTCTGGACGGGCAAATTTAACTCTCATTTCCCACCAGGAAGAGGAACTAACCAAAGGCTCAGTGTGCCATGCCGGAACCACACTAGGGCCTGAAGCAATCCTGCGGTGTTGCGGCCAGCTCACAGAAAGCGAGTTGAAGAAAGGAGCTCAGGGTCACTGTCATTCACAAAACTGCAGAGTTATAAATGACAGCTATCGTCCAAAAATATATTGAAGTAAGGCTGCCAAGAGGACTTGAAAGTGGGGCAGAATTGCAGGAAACCGATTTCAGGAGGTAGACTGGATTTGCATGTAAAGCATAGGAAAAGAGGCAGAACGTCCACAATGATGCACTTGGCCAAAAAGTGTGTATGGTTTTTTCCTGAATGTATTCAGGGAAAAACGCATAAGCAGTTTTTGGCCAACCAAGCAAGCTTGCAAAGGAAATCTGCCCTACAATGAAGTCTCACTGCCCCCCAGTCAAAAGGGTCATCTGAAAAAACTGTAAAATCCAGAAAGGCAGGACAGGCCATGGAGAACTGGGAGCCTTGTTATGCTGATGGGCGGGATGTAAATTGCCAACAGCCACTCTGGAGAAGTGTATGGTGTTTCCTGAAACATCTAAAAAACAAAGCAACAGAGCCTAGGGCACTTCCACTTATGGTCCTATAGCTTAGGGAAATTAAAATCAAAAAGACACAGCCACCCCAAAGTTTAGGCCGGCTCCTTTTACAAGAACCTCGTTTACGGTACAAGTTCAATATCACAGAAAGCGAAAAATGGATAAAGACGTTGTGGTACTTACGTACAATGCAATATCATTCAGCAATGAAATCTATGTCATCAGGCCCGTAGCAGCATAATGAGTGGATTCAGGTACGATGATTCTAAGAGAAATAAGTCACACAGAAAAAGAAACATCATAAGATATCACTACTACACGGAATGTAAACTTGGCTACACAGGAACTGAATTACAAAACAGAACAGGGTCTCAAATGTAGAAAACCAACGTATGCTTGCTTAAGGGGAAAGGTGAGTTGGGGTGCTGCATAAAACCAGAGATTGAAATTAGCACAGATACCATTCCATAAGCCAAATATGTAATAGACAACAGCTACTCCTTGCTCAACGAAGTGGACTCAAAACCCCATATTAAACGCCTAAGAATATACCTGACTAGTAAGAATCTTAAATCCTATGGATTTATATGTCTCTGAAAGAGAATCAAGCGTGTGTACAGCAGCATAAACGCAGCAGTCATAGGATTGGTGAGGTTCGGTGAGCAAATGCAGACCCTTTGAAGTCATATTGCATGGTACCCATTCCATGGGTCTCAACTCTCCAGGTTTAAGGGATTCTTCCTTCAGCTAAAACATGCATGTGGAACCCAGAGTATGATCCACTGTGTGATCGGGAAACGTGTTCAAAAGTGTCTCAGTTTTCGTCCCCTGGTACTCGGGTGCAACATTCCAGATGCTTTACTAACACTCTCCCCAGTTGGAGAGTCAGTGCCTTTAACATCCTGTTTGGCCCAGTTTGCAATTTCTGCGGAAGATGAACAGGAATAGGGAGAACCAATGAGAGACTAGCTGGAGGTGTCTGGACGGGCAAATTTAACTCTCATTTCCCACCAGGAAGAGGAATTAATCAAAGGCTCAGCGTGCCGTTCCGGAAACACAGTAGGGCCTGAAGCAATCCTGCGGTGTTGAGGCCAGCTCACAGGAAAGCGAGTTGAAGAAAGGAGCTCAGGGGCACTGTCATTCACAAACCTGCAGAGTTATAAATGACAGCTATCGTCCAAAAATATATTGAAGTAAGGCTGCCAAGAGGACTTGAAAGCGGGGCAGAATTGCAGGAAACCGATTTCAGGAGGTAGACTGGAATTGCATGTAAAGCATAGGAAAAGAGGAAGAACGTCCACAATGATGCACTTGGCCAAAAAGGGCGTATGCGTTTTTTCCTGAATATATTCAGGAAAAAACGCATACGCCCTTTTTGGCCAACCAAGCAAGCTTGCAAAGGAAATCTGCACTACAATGTAGTCCCACTGCCCCCCGGTCAAAAGGGCCATCTGAAAAACGTGTAAAATCCAGAAAGGCAGGGCAGGCCATGGAGAACTGGGAGCCTTGTTATGCTGATGGGCGGGATGTAAATTGCCAACAGCCACTCTGGAGAAGTGTATGGTGTTTCCTGAAACATCCAAAAAACAAAGCAACAGAGCCTAGGGAACTTCCTATTATGGTCCTATAGTTTAGGGAAATTAAAATCAAAAAGACACAGCCACCTCAAAGTTTGGGATGCCTCTGTTTACAAGAACCTCATTTACGGTACAAGTTCAATATCGCAGAAAGCGAAAAATGGATAAAGATGTTGTGGTACTTACGTACAATGCAATATCACTCAGCAATGAAATCTATGTCATCAGGCCCGTAGCAGCATAATGAGTGGATTCAGGTACGATGATTCTAAGTGAAATAAGTCACACAGAAAAAGAAACATCATAAGATATCACTACTACACGGAATGTAAACTTGGCTACACAGGAACTGAATTACAAAACAGAACAGGGTCTCAAATGAAGAAAACGAACTTTTGCTTGCTTAAGGGGAAAGGTGAGTTGGGGTGCTGCATAAAACCAGAGATTGAAATTAGCACAGATACCGTTCCATAAACCAAATATGTAATAGACAACAGCTACTCCTTGCTCAACGAAGTGGACTCAACACCCCAGATTAAACGCCTAAGAATATACCTGACTAGTAAGAATCTTAAAACCTATGGATTTATATGTCTCCGAAAGAGAATCAAGCGTGTGTACAGCGGCATAAACGCAGCAGTGATAGGATTGGTGAGGTTTGGTGAGCAAATGCAGACCATTTGAAGTCATATTGCATGGTACCCATTCCATGGGTCTCAACTCTCCAGGTTTTAGGGATTCTTCCTTCAGCTAAAACATGCATGTGGAACCCAGAGTATGATCCACCGTGTGATCGGGAAACGTGTTCAAATGTGTCTCAGTTTTCGTCCCCTGGTACTTGGGTGCAACTTTCCAGGCGCTTTACTAACACTCTCCCCACTTGGAGAGTCAGTGCCTTTAACATCCTGTTTGGCACAGTTTGCAATTTCTGCGGAAGATGAACAGGAATAGGGAGAACCAATGAGAGACTAGCTGGAGGTGTCTGGACAGGCAAATTTAACTCTCATTTCCCACCAGGAAGAGGAATTAACCAAAGGCTCATCGTGCCGTGCCAGAACCACACTAGGGCCTGCAGCAATCCTGCGGTGTTGCGGCCAGCTCACAAGAAAGCGAGTTGTAGAAAGGAGCTCAGTGGCACCGTAATTCACAAACCTGCAGAGTTATAAATGACAGCTATCGTCCAAAATTATATTGAAGTAAGGCTGCCAAGAGGACTTGAATGCGGGCAGAATTGCAGGAAACCGATTTCGGGAGGTAGACTGGAATAGCATGTAAAGCATAGGAAAAGAGGCAGAACGTCCACAATGATGCACTTGGCCAAAAAGGGCGTATGGTTTTTCCTGAATATATTCAGGAAAAAACGCATACGCCCTTATTGGCCAACCAAGCAAGCTTGCAAAGGAAATCGGCACTACAATGAAGTCTCACTGACCCCAGGTCAAAAGTGCCATCTGAAATAAGTGTAAAATCCAGAAAGGCAGGACAGGCCATGGAGAACTGGGAGACTTGTTATGCTGATGGGTGGGATGTAAATTGCCAACAGCCACTCTGGAGAAGTGTATGGTGTTTCCTGAAACATCTAAAAAACAAAGCAACAGAGCCTAGGGCACTTGCACTTATGGTCCTATAGCTTAGGGAAATTAAAATCAAAAAGACACAGCCACCCCAAAGTTTGGGCCGGCTCTGTTTACAAGAACCTCGTTTATGGTACAACTTCAATATCACAGAAAGCGAAAAATGGATAAAGACGTTGTGGTACTTACGTACAATGCAATATCACTCAGCAATGAAATCTATGTCATCAGGCCCGTAGCAGCATAATGAGTGGATTCAGGTACGATGATTCTAAGTGAAATAAGTCACACAGAAAAAGAAACATCATAAGATATCACTACTACACGGAATGTAAACTTGGCTACACAGGAACTGAATTACAAAACAGAACAGGGTCTCAAATGTAGAAAACCAACTTATGCTTGCTTAAGGGGAAAGGTGAGTTGGGGTGCTGCATAAAACCAGAGACTGAAATGAGCACAGATAACGTTCCATAAGCCAAATATGTAATAGACAAGAGATACTCCTTGCTGAACGAAGTGACTAAACACCCCATATTAAACGCCTAAGAATATACCTGACTAGTAAGAATCTTAAAACCTATGGATTTATATGTCTCCGAAAGAGAATCAAGCGTGTGTACAGTGGTATAAATGCAGCAGTGATACGATTGGTGAGGTTCGGTGAGCAAACGCAGACCCTTTGAAGTCATATTGCATGGTACCCATTCCATGGGTCTCAACTCTCCAGCTTTAAGGGATTCTTCCTTCAGCTAAAACATGCATGTGGAACCCAGAGTATGATCCACCGTGTGATCGGGAAATGTGTTCAAATGTGTCTCAGTTTTCCTCCCCTGGTACTCGTGTGCAACATTCCAGACGCTATACTAACACTCTCCCCACTTGGAGAGTCAGTGCCTTTAACGTCCTGTTTGGCCCAGTTTGCAATTTCTGCGGAAGATGAACAGGAATAGGGAGAACCAATGAGAGACTAGCTGGAAGTGTCTGGACGGGCAAATTTAACTCTCATTTCCCACCAGGAATAGGAATTAACCAAATGCTCAGCGTGCCATGCCGGAACCACACTAGGGCCTGAAGCAATCCTGCGGTGTTGCGGCCAGCTCAAAAGAAAGCGAGTTGAAGAAAGGAGCTCAGGGGCACTGTCATTCACAAACCTGCAGAGTTATAAATGACAGCTATCGTCCAAAAATATATTGAAGTAAGGCTGCCAAGAGGACTTGAAAGCGGGGCAGAATTGCAGGAAACCGATTTCAGGAGGTAGACTGGAATTGCATGTAAAGCATAGGAAAAGAGGCAGAACATCCACAATGATGCACTTGGCCAAAAAGGGCGTATGCGTTTTTTCCTGAATATATTCAGGAAAAAACGCATACGCCCTTTTTGGCCAACCAAGCAAGTTTGGAAAGGAAATCTGCACTACAATGAAGTCTCACTGCCCCCCTGTCAAAAGGGCCATCTGAAAAAAGTGTAAAATCCAGAAAGTCAGGACAGGCCATGGAGAACTGGGAGCCTTGTTATGCTGATGGGCGGGATGTAAATTGCCAACAGCCACTCTGGAGAAGTGTATGGTGTTTCCTGAAACATCTAAAAAACAAAGCAACAGAGCCTAGGGCACTTCCACTTATGGTCCTATAGCTTAGGGAAATTAAAATCAAAAAGACACAGCCACCCCAAAGTTTGGGCCGGCTCTGTTTACAAGAACCTCGTTTACGGTACAAGTTCAATATCACAGAAAGCGAAAAATGGATAAGGAAGTTGTGGTAGTTACGTACAATGAAATATCACTCAGCAATGAAATCTATGTCATCAGGCCCGTAGCAACATAATGAGTGGATTCAGGTACGATGATTCTAAGTGAAATAAATCACAGAGAATAAGAAACATCACAAGACATCACTACTACACGGAATGTAAACTTGGCTACACAGGAACTGAATTACAAAACAGAACAGGGTCTCAAATGTAGAAAACCAACTTATGCTTGCTTAAGGGGAAAGGTGAGTTGGAGTGCTGCATAAAACCAGAGATTGAAATTAGCACAGATACTGTTCCATAAGCCAAATATATAATGGACAAGAACTACTCCTTTCTCAACGAAGTGGACTCTAAAACACATATTAAACGCCTAAGAATATACCTGACTAGTAAGAATCTTAAAACCTATGGATTTATATGTCTCCGAAAGAGAACCAAGCATGTGTACAGCAGCATAAACGAAACAGTGATAGGATTGGTGAGGTTCGGTGAGCAAATGCTGACCCTTTGAAGTCATATTGCATGGTACCCATTCCATGGGTCTCAACTCTCCAGCTTTAAGGGATTCTTCCTTCAGCTAAAACATGCATGTGGAACAAAGAGTACGATCCACCGTGTGATCGGGAAATGTGTTCAAATGTGTCTCAGTTTTCGTCCCCTGGTACTCGGGTGCAACATTCCAGACGCTTTACTAACACTCTCCCCACTTGGAGAGTCAGTGCCTTTAACGTCCTGTTTGGCCCAGTTTGCAATTTCTGCCTAAGATGAACAGGAATAGGGAGAAACAATGAGAGACTAGTGGAGGTGTCTGGACGGGCAAATTTAACTCTCATTTCCCACCAGGAAGAGGAATTAACCAAAGGCTCAGCGTGCCATGCCGGAACCACACTAGGGCCTGAAGCAATCCTGCGGTGTTGTGGCCAGCTCACAAGAAAGCGAGTTGAAGAAAGGAGCTCAGGGGCACTGTCATTCACAAACCTGCAGAGTTATAAATGACAGCTATCGTCCAAAAATATATTGAAGTAAGGCTGCGAAGAGGACTTGAAAGCGGGGCAGAATTGCAGGAAACCGATTTCAGGAGGTAGACTGGAATTGCATGTAAAGCATAGGAAAAGAGGCAGAACGTCCACAATGATGCACTTGGCCAAAAAGGGCGTATGCGTTTTTTCCTGAATATATTCAGCAAAACATGCATACGCCCTTTTTGGCCAACCAAGCAAGCTTGCAAAGGAAATCTGCACTACAATGAAGTCTCACTGCCCCCCGGTCAAAAGGGCCATCTGAAGAAAGTGTAAAATCCAGAAAGTCAGGACAGGCCATGGAGAACTGGGAGCCTAGTTATGCTGATGGGCGGGCTGTAAATTGCCAACAGCCACTCTGGAGAAGTGTATGGTGTTTCCTGAAACATCTACAAAACAAAGCAACAGAGCCTAGGGCACGTCCACTTATGGTCCTATAGCTCAGGGAAATTAAAATCAAAAAGACACAGCCACCCCAAATTTTGGGATGGCTCTGTTTACAAGAACCTCGTTTACAGTACAAGTTCAATATCACAGAAAGCGAAAAATGGATAAAGAAATTTTGGTCCTTATGTACAATGCAATATCACTCAGCAATGAAATCTATGTCATCAGGCCCGTAGCAGCATAATGAGTGGATTCAGGTACGATGATTCTAAGTGAAATAAGTCACACAGAGAAAGAAACATCATAACATATCACTACTACACGGAATGTAAACTTGGGTACACAGGAACTGAATTACAAAACAGAACAGGGTCTCAAATGTAGAAAACCAACTTATGGTTGCTTAAGGGGAAAGGTGAGTTGGGTTGCTGCATAAAACCAGAGATTGAAATTAGCACAGATACCGTTCCATAAGCCAAATATGTAATAGACAAGAGCTACTCCTTGCTCAATGAAGTGGACTCAACACCCCATATTAAACGCCTAAGAATATACATGACTAGTAAGAATCTTAAAACCTATGGATTTATATGTCTCCGAAAGAGAATGAAGCATGTGTACAGCGGCATAAACGCAGCAGTGATACGATTGGTGAGGTTCCGAGAGCAAATGCAGACCCTTTGAAGTCATATTGCATGGTACCCATTCCATGGGTCTCAACTCTCCAGGTTTAAGGGATTCTTCCTTCAGCTAAAACATGCATGTGGAACCCAGAGTATGATCCACCGTGTGATCGGGAAACGTGTTCAAATGTGTCTCAGTTTTCGTCCCCTGGCACTCGGGTGCAACATTCCAGACGCTTTACTAACACTCTCCCCACTTGGAGAGTCAGTGATTTTAACCTCCTGTTTGGCCCAGTTTGCAATTTCTGCGGAAAATGAACAGGAATAGGGAGAACCAATGAGAGACTAGCTGGAGGTGTCTGGACGGGCAAATTTAACTCTCATTTCCCACCAGGAAGAGGAATTAACCAAAGGCTCAGCGTGCCATGCCGGAACCACACTAGGGCCTGAAGCAATCCTTCAGTGTTGCGGCCAGCTCACAAGAAAGCGAGTTGAAGAAAGGAGCTCAGGGGCACTGTCATTCACAAACCTACAGAGCTATAAATGACAGCTATCATCCAAAAATATATTGAAGTAACGCTTCCAAGAGGACTTGAAAGCAGGGTAGAATTGTAGGAATCCAATTTCAGGAGGTAGACTGGAATTGCATGTAAAGCATAGGAAAAGAGGCAGAACGTCCACAATGATGCACTTGGCCAAAAAGGGCGTATGCGTTTTTTCCTGAATATATTCAGGAAAAAACGCATACGCACTTTTTGGCCAACCAAGCAAGCTTGCAAAGGAAATCTGCACTACAATGAAGTCTCACTGCCCCCCGGTCAAAAGGGCCATCTGAAAAAAGTGTAAAATCCAGAAAGACAGGACAGGCCATGGAGAACTGGGAGTCTTGTTATGCTGATGGGCGGGATGTAAATTGCCAACAGCCACTCTGGAGAAGTGTACGGTGTTTCCTGAAACATCTAAAAAACAAAGCAACAGAGCCTAGGGCACTTCCACTTATGGTCCTATAGCTTAGGGAAATTAAAATCAAAAAGACACAGCCACCCCAAAGTTTGGGACGGCTCTGTTTACAAGAACCTCATTTACGGTACAAGTTCAATATTGCAGAAAGCGAAAAATGGATAAAGAAGTTGTGGTACTTATGTACAATGCAATATCACTCAGCAATGAAATCTATGTCATCAGGCCCGTAGCAGCATCATGAGTGGATTCAGGTACAATGATTCTAAGTAAAATAAGTCACACAGGAAAAGAAACATCATAAGATATCACTACTACACGGAATGTAAACTTGGCTACACAGGAACTGAATTACAAAACAGAACAGGGTCTCAAATGTAGAAAACCAACTTATGCTTGCTTAAGGGGAAAGGTGAGTTGGGGTGCTGCATAAAACCAGAGATTGAAATTAGCACAGATACCGTTCCATAAGCCAAATATGTAAAAGGCAAGAGCTACTCCTTGCTCAACGAAGTGGACTCAACACCCAATATTAAACGCCTAAGAATATACCTGACTAGTAAGAATCTTAAAACCTATGGATTTATATGTCTCCGAAAGAGAATAAAGCGTCTGTACAGCGGCATAAACGCAGCAGTGATAGGATTGGTGAGGTTCGGTGAGCAAATGCAGACCCTTTGAAGTCATATTGCATGGTACCCATTCCATGGGTCTCAACTCTCCAGGTTTAAGGGATTCTTCCTTCAGCTAAAACATGCATGTGGAACCCAGAGTATGATCCACAGTGTGATCGGGAAACGTGTTCATATGTGTCTCAGTTTTCCTCCCCTGGTACTCGGGTTCAACATTCCAGACGCTTTACTAACACTCTCCCCACATGGAGAGTCAGTGCCTTTAACATCCTATTTGGCCCAGGTTGCAATTTCTGCGGAAAATGAACAGGAATAGGGAGAACCAATGCGAGACTAGCTGGAGGTGTCTGGATGGGCAAATTTAACTCTCATTTCCCACCAGGAAGAGGAATTAACCAAAGGCTCAGCGTGCCATGCCGGAACCACACTAGGGCCTGAAGCAATCCTGCGGTGTTGCGGCCAGCTCACAAGAAAGCGAGTTGTAGAAAGGAGCTCAGTGGCACCGTAATTCACAAACCTGCAGAGTTATAAATGACAGCTATCGTCCAAAATTATATTGAAGTAAGGCTGCCAAGAAGACTTGAATGCGGGCAGAATTGCAGGAAACCGATTTCGGGAGGTAGACTGGAATAGCATGTAAAGCATAGGAAAAGAGGCAGAACGTCCACAATGATGCACTTGGCCAAAAAGGGCGTATGCGTTTTTTCCTGAATATATTAAGGAAAAAACGCATACGCCCTTTTTGGCCAAACAAGCAAGTTTGGAAAGGAAATCTGCACTACAATGAAGTCTCACTGCCCCCCTGTCAAAAGGGCCATCTGAAAAAAGTGTAAAATCCAGAAAGTCAGGACAGGCCATGGAGAACTGGGAGCCTTGTTATGCTGATGGGCGGGATGTAAATTGCCAACAGCCACTCTGGAGAAGTGTGTGGTGTTTCCTGAAACATCTGAAAAACAAAGCAACAGAGCCTAGGGCACTTCCACTTATGGTCCTATAGCTTAGGGAAATTAAAATCAAAAAGACACAGCCACCCCAAAGTTTGGGCAGGCTCTGTTTACAAGAACCTCGTTTACGGTACAAGTTCAATATCACAGAAAGCGAAAAATGGATAAGGAAGTTGTGGTACTTACGTACAATGAAATATCACTCAGCAATGAAATCTATGTCATCAGGCCCGTAGCAACATAATGAGTGGATTCAGGTACGATGATTCTAAGTGAAATAAATCACAGAGCATAAGAAACATCACAAGACATCACTACTACACGGAATGTAAACTTGGCTACACAGGAACTGAATTACAAAACAGAACAGGGTCTCAAATGTAGAAAACCAACTTATGCTTGCTTAAGGGGAAAGGTGAGTTGGAGTGCTGCATAAAACCAGAGATTGAAATTAGCACAGATACTGTTCCATAAGCCAAATATATAATGGACAAGAACTACTCCTTTCTCAACGAAGTGGACTCTACAACACATATTAAACGCCTAAGAATATACCTGACTAGTAAGAATCTTAAAACCTATGGATTTATATGTCTCCGAAAGAGAACCAAGCATGTGTACAGCAGCATAAACGAAACAGTGATAGGATTGGTGAGGTTCGGTGAGCAAATGCTGACCCTTTGAAGTCATATTGCATGGTACCCATTCCATGGGTCTCAACTCTCCAGCTTTAAGGGATTCTTCCTTCAGCTAAAACATGCATGTGGAACAAAGAGTACGATCCACCGTGTGATCGGGAAATGTGTTCAAATGTGTCTCAGTTTTCGTCCCCTGGTACTCGGGTGCAACATTCCAGACGCTTTACTAACACTCTCCCCACTTGGAGAGTCAGTGCCTTTAACGTCCTGTTTGGCCCAGTTTGCAATTTCTGCCTAAGATGAACAGGAATAGGGAGAAACAATGAGAGACTAGTGGAGGTGTCTGGACGGGCAAATTTAACTCTCATTTCCCACCAGGAAGAGGAATTAACCAAAGGCTCAGCGTGCCATGCCGGAACCACACTAGGGCCTGAAGCAATCCTGCGGTGTTGTGGCCAGCTCACAAGAAAGCGAGTTGAAGAAAGGAGCTCAGGGGCACTGTCATTCACAAACCTGCAGAGTTATAAATGACAGCTATCGTCCAAAAATATATTGAAGTAAGGCTGCGAAGAGGACTTGAAAGCGGGGCAGAATTGCAGGAAACCGATTTCAGGAGGTAGACTGGAATTGCATGTAAAGCATAGGAAAAGAGGCAGAACGTCCACAATGATGCACTTGGCCAAAAAGGGCGTATGCGTTTTTTCCTGAATATATTCAGCAAAACATGCATACGCCCTTTTTGGCCAACCAAGCAAGCTTGTAAAGGAAATCTGCACTACAATGAAGTCTCACTGCCCCCCGGTCAAAAGGGCCATCTGAAGAAAGTGTAAAATCCAGAAAGTCAGGACAGGCCATGGAGAACTGGGAGCCTAGTTATGCTGATGGGCGGGCTGTAAATTGCCAACAGCCACTCTGGAGAAGTGTATGGTGTTTCCTGAAACATCTACAAAACAAAGCAACAGAGCCTAGGGCACGTCCACTTATGGTCCTATAGCTCAGGGAAATTAAAATCAAAAAGACACAGCCACCCCAAATTTTGGGATGGCTCTGTTTACAAGAACCTCGTTTACAGTACAAGTTCAATATCACAGAAAGCGAAAAATGGATAAAGAAATTTTGGTCCTTATGTACAATGCAATATCACTCAGCAATGAAATCTATGTCATCAGGCCCGTAGCAGCATAATGAGTGGATTCAGGTACGATGATTCTAAGTGAAATAAGTCACACAGAAAAAGAAACATCATAACATATCACTACTACACGGAATGTAAACTTGGCTACACAGGAACTGAATTACAAAACAGAACAGGGTCTCAAATGTAGAAAACCAACTTATGGTTGCTTAAGGGGAAAGGTGAGTTGGGTTGCTGCATAAAACCAGAGATTGAAATTAGCACAGATACCGTTCCATAAGCCAAATATGTAATAGACAAGAGCTACTCCTTGCTCAATGAAGTGGATTCAACACCCCATATTAAACACCTAAGAATATACATGACTAGTAAGAATCTTAAAACCTATGGATTTATATGTCTCCGAAAGAGAATGAAGCATGTGTACAGCGGCATAAACGCAGCAGTGATACGATTGGTGAGGTTCGGAGAGCAAATGCAGACCCTTTGAAGTCATATTGCATGGTACCCATTCCATGGGTCTCAACTCTCCAGGTTTAAGGGATTCTTCCTTCAGCTAAAACATGCATGTGGAACCCAGAGTATGATCCACCATGTGATCGGGAAACGTGTTCAAATGTGTCTCAGTTTTCGTCCCCTGGCACTCGGGTGCAACATTCCAGACGCTTTACTAACACTCTCCCCACTTGGAGAGTCAGTGATTTTAACCTCCTGTTTGGCCCAGTTTGCAATTTCTGCGGAAAATGAACAGGAATAGGGAGAACCAATGAGAGACTAGCTGGAGGTGTCTGGACGGGCAAATTTAACTCTCATTTCCCACCAGGAAGAGGAATTAACCAAAGGCTCAGCGTGCCATGCCGGAACCACACTAGGGCCTGAAGCAATCCTTCAGTGTTGCGGCCAGCTCACAAGAAAGCGAGTTGAAGAAAGGAGCTCAGGGACACTGTAATTCACAAACCTACAGAGCTATAAATGACAGCTATCATCCAAAAATATATTGAAGTAAGGCTTCCAAGAGGACTTGAAAGCAGCGCAGAATTGCAGGAATCCAATTTCAGGAGGTAGACTGGAATTGCATGTAAAGCATAGGAAAAGAGGCAGAACGTCCACAATGATGCACTTGGCCAAAAAGGGCGTATGCATTTTTTTCTGAATATATTCAGGAAAAAACAAATATGCACTTTTTGGCCAACCAAGCAAGCTTGCAAAGGAAATCTGCACTACAATGAAGTCTCACTGCCCCCCGGTCAAAAGGGCCATCTGAAAAAAGTGTAAAATCCAGAAAGTCAGGACATTCCATGGAGAACTGGGAGCCTTGTTATGCTGATGGGCCGGATGTAAATGGCCAACAGCCACTCTGGAGAAGTGTATGTTGTTTCCTGAAACATCTAAAAAACAAAGCAACAGAGCCTAGGGCACTTCCACTTATGGTCCTATAGCTTAGGCAAATTAAAATCAGAAAGACACAGCCACCCCAAAGTTTGGGACGGCTCTGTTGACAAGAACCTCGTTTACGGTACAAGTTCAATATCACAGAAAGCGAAAAATGGATAAAGAAGTTGTGATACTTACGTCCAATGCAATATCACTCAGCAATGAAATCTATGTCATCAGGCCCGTAACAGCATAATGAGTGGATTCAGGTACAATGATTCTAAGTGAAATAAGTCACAGAGAAAAAGAAACATCATAAGATATCACTACTACATGGAATGTAAACTTGGCTACACAGGAACTGAATTACAAAACAGAACAGGGTCTCAAATGTAGAAAACCAACTTATGCTTGCTTAACGGGAAAGGTGAGTTGGGGTGCTGCATAAAACCAGAGATTGAAATTAGCACAGATACCGTTCCATAAGCCAAATATGTAATAGACAAGAGCTACTGCTTGCTCAACGAAGTGGACCCAAGACGCCATATTAAACGCCTAAGAATATACCTGACTAATAAGAACCTTAAAACCTATGGATTTATATGTCTCCGAAAGAGAATCAAGCGTGTGTACAGTGGTATAAATGCAGCAGTGATAGGATTGGTGAGGTTCGGTGAGCAAATGCAGACCCTTTGAAGTCATATTGCATGGTACCCATTCCATGGGTCTCAACTCTCCAGCTTTAAGGGATTCTTCCTTCAGCTAAAACATGCATGTGGAACCCACAGTACGATCCACCGTGTGATCGGGAAATGTGTTCAAATGTGTCTCAGTTTTCGTCCCCTGGCACTCGGGTGCAACATTCCAGACGCTTTACTAACACTCTCCCCACTTGGAGAGTCAGTGCCTTTAACCTCCTGTTTGGCCCAGTTTGCAATTTCTGTGGAAAATGAACAGGAATAGGGAGAACCAATGAGAGACTAGTTGGAGGTGTCTGGACGGGCAAATTTAACTCTCATTTCCCACCAGGAAGAGGAATTAACCAAAGGCTCAGCGTGCCATGCCGGAACCACACTAGGGCCTGAAGCAATCTTGCGGTGTTGCGGCCAGCTCACAAGAAAGCGAGTTGAAGAAAGGAGCTCAGGGGCACTGACATACACAAACCTGCAGAGTTATAAATGACAGCTATCGTCCAAAAATATATTGAAGTAAGGCTTCCAAGAGGACTTGAAAGCGGGGCAGAATTGCAGGAAACTGATTTCAGGAGGTAGACTGGAATTGCATGTAAAGCATAGGTAAAGAGGCAGAACGTCCACAATGATGCACTTGGCCAAAAAGGGCGTATGCGTTTTTTCCTGAATATATTCAGGAAAAAACGCATACGCACTTTTTGGCCAACCAAGCAAGCTTGCAAAGGAAATCTGCACTACAATGAAGTCTCACTGCCCCCCTGTCAAAAGGGTCATCTGAAAAAAGTGTAAAATCCAGAAAGGCAGGACAGGGCATGGAGAACTGGGAGCCTTGTTATGCTGATGGGCGGGATGTAAATTGCCAACAGCCACTCTGGAGAAGTGTATGGTGTTTCTTGAAACATCTAAGAAACAAAGCAACAGAGCCTAGGGCACTTCCACTTATGGTCCTATAGCTTAGGGAAATTAAAATCAAAAAGACACAGCGACCCCAAAGTTTGGGACGGCTGTGTTTACAAGAACCTCGTTTACGGTACAAGTTCAATATCGCAGAAAGCGAAAAATGGATAAAGAAGTTGTGGTACTTACGTACAATGCAATATCACTCAGCAATGAAATCTATGTCATCAGGCCCGTAGCAGCATAATGAGTGGATTCAAGTACGATGATTCTAAGTGAAATAAGTCACAGAGAAAAAGGAACATCATAAGATATGACTAATACACCGAATGTAAACTTGGCTACACAGGAACTGAATTACAAAACAGAACATGGTCTCAAATGTAGAAATCCAACTTATGCTTGCTTAAGGGGAAAGGTGAGTTGGGGTGCTGCATAAAACCAGTGATTGAAATTCACACAGATACTGTTCCATAAGCCAAATATGTAATAGACAAGAGCTACTCCTTGCTCAACGAAGTGGACTCTACACCCCATATTAAACGCCTAAGAATATACCTGACTAGTAAGAATCTTAAAACCTATGTATTTATATGTCTCCGAAAGAGAATCAAGCGTGAGGACAGCGGCATAAACGCAGCAGTGATAGGATTGGTGAGGTTCGGTGAGCAAATGCAGACCCTTTGAAGTCATATTGCATGGTACCCATTCCATGGGTCTCAACTCTCCAGGTTTAAGGGATTCTTCCTTCAGCTAAAACATGCATGTGGAACTCAGAGTATGATCCACGTGTGATCGGGAAACGTGTTCAAATGTGTCTCAGTTTTCGTCCCCTGGTACTCGGGCGCAACATTCCAGACGCTTTACTAACACTCTCCCCACTTGGAGAGTCAGTGATTTTAACCTCCTGTTTGGCCCAGTTTGCAATTTCTGCGGAAAATGAACAGGAATAGGGAGAACCAATGAGAGACTAGCTGGAGGTGTCTGGACGGGCAAATTTAACTCTCATTTCCCACCAGGAAGAGGAATTAACCAAAGGCTCAGCGTGCCATGCCGGAACCACACTAGGGCCTGAAGCAATCCTTCAGTGTTGCGGCCAGCTCACAAGAAAGCGAGTTGAAGAAAGGAGCTCAGGGACACTGTAATTCACAAACCTACAGAGCTATAAATGACAGCTATCATCCAAAAATATATTGAAGTAAGGCTTCCAAGAGGACTTGAAAGCAGCGCAGAATTGCAGGAATCCAATTTCAGGAGGTAGACTGGAATTGCATGTAAAGCATAGGAAAAGAGGCAGAACGTCCACAATGATGCACTTGGCCAAAAAGGGCGTATGCATTTTTTTCTGAATATATTCAGGAAAAAACAAATATGCACTTTTTGGCCAACCAAGCAAGCTTGCAAAGGAAATCTGCACTACAATGAAGTCTCACTGCCCCCCGGTCAAAAGGGCCATCTGAAAAAAGTGTAAAATCCAGAAAGTCAGGACATTCCATGGAGAACTGGGAGCCTTGTTATGCTGATGGGCCGGATGTAAATGGCCAACAGCCACTCTGGAGAAGTGTATGTTGTTTCCTGAAACATCTAAAAAACAAAGCAACAGAGCCTAGGGCACTTCCACTTATGGTCCTATAGCTTAGGCAAATTAAAATCAGAAAGACACAGCCACCCCAAAGTTTGGGACGGCTCTGTTGACAAGAACCTCGTTTACGGTACAAGTTCAATATCACAGAAAGCGAAAAATGGATAAAGAAGTTGTGATACTTACGTCCAATGCAATATCACTCAGCAATGAAATCTATGTCATCAGGCCCGTAACAGCATAATGAGTGGATTCAGGTACAATGATTCTAAGTGAAATAAGTCACAGAGAAAAAGAAACATCATAAGATATCACTACTACATGGAATGTAAACTTGGCTACACAGGAACTGAATTACAAAACAGAACAGGGTCTCAAATGTAGAAAACCAACTTATGCTTGCTTAACGGGAAAGGTGAGTTGGGGTGCTGCATAAAACCAGAGATTGAAATTAGCACAGATACCGTTCCATAAGCCAAATATGTAATAGACAAGAGCTACTGCTTGCTCAACGAAGTGGACCCAAGACGCCATATTAAACGCCTAAGAATATACCTGACTAATAAGAACCTTAAAACCTATGGATTTATATGTCTCCGAAAGAGAATCAAGCGTGTGTACAGTGGTATAAATGCAGCAGTGATAGGATTGGTGAGGTTCGGTGAGCAAATGCAGACCCTTTGAAGTCATATTGCATGGTACCCATTCCATGGGTCTCAACTCTCCAGCTTTAAGGGATTCTTCCTTCAGCTAAAACATGCATGTGGAACCCACAGTACGATCCACCGTGTGATCGGGAAATGTGTTCAAATGTGTCTCAGTTTTCGTCCCCTGGCACTCGGGTGCAACATTCCAGACGCTTTACTAACACTCTCCCCACTTGGAGAGTCAGTGCCTTTAACCTCCTGTTTGGCCCAGTTTGCAATTTCTGTGGAAAATGAACAGGAATAGGGAGAACCAATGAGAGACTAGTTGGAGGTGTCTGGACGGGCAAATTTAACTCTCATTTCCCACCAGGAAGAGGAATTAACCAAAGGCTCAGCGTGCCATGCCGGAACCACACTAGGGCCTGAAGCAATCTTGCGGTGTTGCGGCCAGCTCACAAGAAAGCGAGTTGAAGAAAGGAGCTCAGGGGCACTGACATACACAAACCTGCAGAGTTATAAATGACAGCTATCGTCCAAAAATATATTGAAGTAAGGCTTCCAAGAGGACTTGAAAGCGGGGCAGAATTGCAGGAAACTGATTTCAGGAGGTAGACTGGAATTGCATGTAAAGCATAGGTAAAGAGGCAGAACGTCCACAATGATGCACTTGGCCAAAAAGGGCGTATGCGTTTTTTCCTGAATATATTCAGGAAAAAACGCATACGCACTTTTTGGCCAACCAAGCAAGCTTGCAAAGGAAATCTGCACTACAATGAAGTCTCACTGCCCCCCTGTCAAAAGGGTCATCTGAAAAAAGTGTAAAATCCAGAAAGGCAGGACAGGGCATGGAGAACTGGGAGCCTTGTTATGCTGATGGGCGGGATGTAAATTGCCAACAGCCACTCTGGAGAAGTGTATGGTGTTTCTTGAAACATCTAAGAAACAAAGCAACAGAGCCTAGGGCACTTCCACTTATGGTCCTATAGCTTAGGGAAATTAAAATCAAAAAGACACAGCGACCCCAAAGTTTGGGACGGCTGTGTTTACAAGAACCTCGTTTACGGTACAAGTTCAATATCGCAGAAAGCGAAAAATGGATAAAGAAGTTGTGGTACTTACGTACAATGCAATATCACTCAGCAATGAAATCTATGTCATCAGGCCCGTAGCAGCATAATGAGTGGATTCAAGTACGATGATTCTAAGTGAAATAAGTCACAGAGAAAAAGGAACATCATAAGATATGACTAATACACCGAATGTAAACTTGGCTACACAGGAACTGAATTACAAAACAGAACATGGTCTCAAATGTAGAAATCCAACTTATGCTTGCTTAAGGGGAAAGGTGAGTTGGGGTGCTGCATAAAACCAGTGATTGAAATTCACACAGATACTGTTCCATAAGCCAAATATGTAATAGACAAGAGCTACTCCTTGCTCAACGAAGTGGACTCTACACCCCATATTAAACGCCTAAGAATATACCTGACTAGTAAGAATCTTAAAACCTATGTATTTATATGTCTCCGAAAGAGAATCAAGCGTGAGGACAGCGGCATAAACGCAGCAGTGATAGGATTGGTGAGGTTCGGTGAGCAAATGCAGACCCTTTGAAGTCATATTGCATGGTACCCATTCCATGGGTCTCAACTCTCCAGGTTTAAGGGATTCTTCCTTCAGCTAAAACATGCATGTGGAACTCAGAGTATGATCCACGTGTGATCGGGAAACGTGTTCAAATGTGTCTCAGTTTTCGTCCCCTGGTACTCGGGCGCAACATTCCAGACGCTTTACTAACACTCTCCCCACTTGGAGAGTCAGTGATTTTAACCTCCTGTTTGGCCCAGTTTGCAATTTCTGTGGAAGATGAACAGGAATAGGGAGAACCAATGAGAGACTAGCTGGAGGTGTCTGGATGGGCAAATTTAACTCTCATTTCCCACCAGGAAGAGGAATTAACCAAAGGCTCCACGTGCCGTGCTGGAACTAGATTAGGGCCTGAAGAGATCCTTGGTTTTGCGGCCAGCTCACAAGAAAGCGAGTTGAAGAAAGGAGCTGAGGGGCACTGTAATTCACAAACCTCCGGAGTTATAAATGACAGCTATCATCCAAAATTATACTGTAGTAAGGCTGCGAAGAGGACTTGAATGCGGGGCAGAGTTGCTGGAAACCGATTTCAGAAGGTACACGGGAGTCGCTCTTAAAGCATAGGAAAAGAGACATAACTTGGAAAATAATGCACTTGGCAAAAAAGGGCATATGTGTTTTATCCAGAGCTCTCATAACTGAGGGGAGGAGATTCCCAGCAGGCTCCAACTGCCACCTGAGGGCTCACGTTGCCAAGGCAATGTGAGCGAGCCAGGCAGGAGTTACCTCACAGCAGAGGTCCCACCTCACAGAAGGGTGAGAAACCCAGCCAACATCAGACTCTCACCAGAGGGCCCACATCACCAAGGGGATGGGAACCAGGCAGGAGTGTCTTCACACCAGTGGGGCCACATCATCGAAAGGTGAGGTACTCAGCACATGTGTCCTCAAACCAGAGGACCCACATCAACAAGGGGTTCGGAATGAGGCTGGCAGGACCGGCCTCACAACACAGGGTCCATAGAATATAAAAGTTGAGGAATCCAGCAGTTGGAACCTCCCAGCAAGTGGCCCAGAGCACCGAGGCTATGGGATCCAGGCCGCAGTGAACTCACAGCAGAGGGCCCACATCATGAACCTGTGAGCAGCCCAGCCGTTGGAACCTCAGAACAGAAGGCCCACATCCCCATTGGGATGGGAACCTGGCAGGAGTGGCTTCGCACCACTTAGCACATATCAGAAAATGTTAGGAGCCCAGCAGTTAGGGCCTGACGCCAGGGGGCCCTCATAACTGAGGGGAGGAGACTCCCAGGAGGTTCCAACTGCCAACAGAGGGCCCACGTCTACAAGGTTGCATGCGCCAGCCAGGCAGTAGTGACCTCACAGCAGAGGGCCTATCTCACAGAAGGGTGAGGAACCGAGGCAGGATGAGACTCTCGCCAGAGAGCTCACAACACCAAGGGGATGGGAACCAGTCAGGACTGTCCTCCCACCAGTGGGGCCACATCATCGAAAGGTGAGGAACCCAGCACATGTGGCCTCATATCAGAGGACATACATCACAAAGGGGATGGGAGTGAGGCAGGTAGGAGTAGTCTAAAAACAGAGGGCCCAAAGAACAAAAAAGGTGAGGAATCCAGGATTTGGAACCTCCCAGCAGGCAGCCGAGAGCACAGAAGCTATGGGATGCAGGCAGGAGTGAACTAACACCAGAGAGCCCACATCATGAAACTGTGAGCAACCCAGGCGTTGGGACCTCAGAGCAGAAAGCCCACATCCCCATGGGGATGGGAACCTGACAGGAGTGTCCTGGCATCACTGGGCTCACATCAGAAAACGTGGGGAGCCCAGCAGTTAGAGCCTGATGCTAGAGGGCCGTCATCACCGAGGGCAGGAGGCTCCCAGCAGGTTCCATGTGCCAACAGAGGGCCCACGTCGCCAAGGTGATGTGTGCAAGTCAGGCAGGATTGACCTCACAGCAGAGGGCCTACCTCACAGAAGAGTGAGGAACCCAGCCAGGATAAGACTGTCACCAGAAGGCCCACATCACCAAGGGGATGGGAACCAGGCAGGAGTGTCCTCACACCAGTGGGGCCACATCATTGAAAGTTGCGGAACCCAGCACATGTGGCCTCAAACCAAAAGACCCACATCACAAAGGGGTTGCGAGTGAGGCAGGCAGGAGGAGCATCACAACACAGGACCCATAGAATACAAAAGTTGAGGAATCGAGTAGTTGGAACCTCCCAGCAGGCGGCCAAGAGCACAGAGGCTATGGGATCCAGGCCACAGTGAACTAACACCAGAGAGCCCACATCATGAAATTGTGATCAACCCAGCTGTTGGAACCTCAGAACAGAAGGCCCACATCCCCTTGGAGATGGGAACCTAAGAGGAGTGTCCGAGCATCACTGGGCTCACTAAGAAAAGTTGGGGAGCCCAGCAGTTAGGGCCTGACGTCAGAGGGCCCTCATCACAGAGGTGAGGAGGCTGCCAGCAGGGTCCAAGTGCCACCAGAGGGCTCATGTCAACAAGGCGAGGTGAGCAAGCCAGGCAAGAGTTACCTGATAGTAGAGGGCCCACCTCACAGATGGGTGAGGAACCCAGCCAGGATCAGACTCTCACCAGAGGGCCCACATCACAAAGGGGATGGGAACCAGTCAGGATTATCCTCACACCAGTGGGGCCTCATCATCTTAAGGTGAGGAACCCAGCACATGTGTCCTCAAACCAGAGGACCCACATC
Source organism: Orcinus orca (assembly GCF_937001465.1). Classification (NCBI taxonomy): domain Eukaryota; kingdom Metazoa; phylum Chordata; class Mammalia; order Artiodactyla; family Delphinidae; genus Orcinus; species Orcinus orca. The sequence continues at coordinate 66,486,935 of NC_064559.1, read as the reverse complement.
ACCAAGGGCCTTGGAGTGAGGCGGGCAGGAGTAGCCTCACAACACAGGGCACATAATATAAAAAACATGAGGATTCCAGCATTTAGACCTTCCAGCAGGCGGCCCAGAACACCGAGGCTATGGGATCCAGGCCACAGTGATCTCACAGCAGAGGGCCCACATCATAAAACTGTGAGCAACCCTGGCGTTGGCACCTCAGCACAGAAGGCCCACATCCCCATGGGAATGGGAACCTGGCTGGAGAGTCCTCGCACCACTGGGCGCACATCAGAAAATGTGGGGAGCCCACCATTTAGAGCCTGACGCCAGAGGGCCATCATCACCAAGAGGAGGAGGCACCCTGCACGCTCCAAGTGCCACCAGAGGGCTCACGTCTCCAAGGTGACGTGTGCCAGCCAGGCAGGAGTGACCTCACACCAGTGGGGCCACATCATTGAAAGTTGCGGAACCCAGCACATGTGTCCTCAAACCAGAGGACCCACATCACCAAGGGCCTTGGAGTGAGGCAGGCAGGAGTAGCCTCACAACACAGGGCACATAATATAAAAAACATGAGGATTCCAGCATTTAGACCTTCCAGCAGGCGGCCCAGAACACCGAGGCTATGGGATCCAGGCCACAGTGAACTCACAGCAGAGGGCCCACATCATAAAACTGTGAGCAACCCAGGCGTTGGGACCTCAGTGCAGAAGGCCCACATCCCCATGGGAATGGGAACCTGGCTGGAGTGTCCTTGCACCACTGGGCGCACATCAGAAAATGTGGGGAGCCCACCATTTAGGGCCTGACGCCAGAGGGCCGTCATCACCGAGAGGAGGAGGCACCCTGCACGCTCCAACTGCCACCAGAGGGCTCACGTCTCCAAGGTGACGTGTGCCAGCCAGGCAGGAGTGACCTCACAGCAGAAGGCCTACCTCACAGAACGTTGAGGAACCCAGCCAGGATTAGACTCTCGCCAGAGGGCCCACCTCACCAAGGGGATGGGAACCAGGCAGGAGTGTCCTCACACGAGTGGGGCCACATCATCGAAAGGTGAGGAACGCAGCACATGTGGCCTCAAGCCATAGGACAGTCATCACCAAGGGGCTGGCAGTGAGGCAGGCAGGAGGAGCCTCACAACAGAGGGCACATAGAATAAAAAAGTTGAGGAATCCAGCAGTTGGAACCTCCCAGCAGGCGGCTCAGAGCACCGATGTTAAGGGATCCTTGCCGGACTGAACTCACAGCAGAGGGCCCACATCATGGTACTGTGAGCAAGCCAGCCGTTTTGACCTCAGAGCAGAAGGCCCATATCCCCATGGGGATGGGAAGCTGGCAAGAGTGTCCTCACTCACTTGGCACACATCAGAAAATGTGGGGAGCCCAGCAGTTATGGCCTAAGGCAAGAGGGCCCTCATCACCGAGGGGAGGAGGATACCAGCACACTCCAACTGCCACCAGAGGGCCCACGTCGCCAAGGTGACGTGTGCCAGACAGGCATGATTGACCTCACAGCAGAGGGCCCACCTCACAGAAGGGTGAGGAACCTAGCCAGGATCAGACTCTCACCTGAGGGCCCACATCAGCAAGGGGATGGGAACCAGTCAGGACTGTCTTCCCTCCAGTGGGGCCACATCATCAAAAGGTGCGGAACCCAGCACATGTGGCCTCAAATCAGAGGACACATATCACAAAGGGAATGGGAGTGAGGCAGGCAGGAGTAGCCTAAAAACAGAGGGCCCAAAGAATAAGAAAGTTGAGGAATCCAGGAGTTGGAAACTCCCAGCAGGCGGCCGAGAGCACAGAAGCTATGGGATGCAGGCAGGAGTGAACTAACAGCAGAGAGCCCACATCATGAAACTGTGAGCAACCCAGGCGTTGGGACCTCAGAGCAGAAGGCCCACATCCCAATGGGGATGTGAACCTGGCTGGAGTGTCCTCGCACCACTGGGCGCACATCACAAAATGTGGGGAGCCCAGCAGTTAGGGCCTGACGCCAGAGGGCCCTCATCACCAAGGGGAGGAGGCTCCCAGCAGGCTCCAAGTGCCACCAGAGGGCTCATGTCCACAAGGCGAGGTGAGCAAGCCAGGCAGGAGTGACCTCAGAGCAGACGGCCCACCTCACAGATGGGTGAGGAACCCAGCCAGGATCAGACTCTCACCAGAGGGCCCACATCACCAAGGGGATGTGAACCAGGCAGGAGTCTCCTAAGACCATTGGTCCCACATCATCGAAAGGTGAGGAACCCAGCACATGTGGCCTCAAACCAGACGACACACATCATGAAGGGGCTGGGAGTGAGGCAGGCAGGAGGATCCTCACAACAGAGAGCCCAAAAAATTAAAAAAGTGAGGAATCCAGCAGTTGGACCCTCCCAGCAGGCGGCCAAGAGCACAGAGGCTATGGGATCCAGGCCTCTGTGAACTAACACCAGAGAGCCCACATCATGAAAATGTGAACAACACAGCCTTTGGGACCTCAGAGCAGAAGACCCACATCCCCATGGAGATGGGATCCTAAGAGGAGTGCCAAAGCATCACTGGGATCATTAAGAAAAGTTGGTGAGCACAACAGTTAGGGCCTGACGCAAGAGGGCCCTCATCACCGGTGGGAGGAGATTCCCAGCACGCTCCAACTGCCACCACACGGCTGACTTCACCAAGGCAATGTGTGCCAGCCATGCAGGAGTGACCTATCAGCAGAGGGTCTCCCTCACAGAAGGGTGAGGAACACAGCCAGGAACAGACTCTCACCAGGGGGTCCACATAACCACGTGGATGAGAACCAGGCAGGAGTGTCCTCACACTAGTGGGGCCACATCATCGAAAGGTGAGGAACCCAGCAAAGGTGGCCACAAACCAGAGGACCCACATCACCAAGGGGTTGAGAGTGAGGTAGGTGTCTGGACGGGCATATTTAACACTCATTTCCCACCAGGAAGAGGAATTAACCAAAGGCTCAGCGTGCCCTGCCAGAAGCAGATTAGGGCCTGAAGCAGTCTTGTGGGTTTGCGGCCAGCTCACAAGAAAGCGAGTTGAAGAAAGGAGCTCAGGGGCCCTGTAATTCACAAACCTGCAGAGTTATAAATGACAGATAACGTCCAAAAATATATTGAAGTAAGGCTGCGAAGAGGACTTGAAAGCGGGGCAGAATTTCAGGAAACCGATTTCAGGAGGTAGACTGGAATTGCATGTAAAGCATAGGAAAAGAGGCAGAACATCCGTAATGATGCACTTGGCAAAAAAGGGCATATGAGTTTGTTCCTGAATATATTCAGGAAGAAACACATACGCCCTTTTTGGCAAACTAAGCAAGCTTGCAATGGATATCCGAACTACTATGAAGTGTCACTTTCCCCTGGTCTAAAGGGCCATCTGAGAAAAGTGTAAAATCCAGAAAGACAAGACAGGCCATGGGGAAAAAGGAGCCTTGTTATGCTGATGGGCGGGATGTAAATTGCCAACAGCCACTCTGGAGAAGTGTATGGTGTTTCCTGATACATCTGAAAAACAAAGCAACAGAGTCTAGGGCATTTCCACTTATGGTCCTATAGCTTAGGGAAATTAAAATCAAAAAGACACAGCCACCCCAAAATTTGGGATGGCTCTGTTTACAGGAACCTCTTCTACAGTACAAGTTAAATACCCCAGAGAACAAATAATTGATAAAGAAGTTGCGGTACTTACGTACAACAGAATACCACTCAGCAATGAAATCTGTGTCACCAGGCCTGTACCAGCATAATGAGTGGATTGAGGCACGATGATTCTAAGTGAAATAAGTCACACAGAAAAAGAAACATCATAAGGTATCACTAATGCACGGAATGTAAACTTGGCTACACATGAACTGAATTACAAAACAGAACAGGGTCTCAAGTTTAGAAAACCAACTTATGCTTGCTTAAGGGGAAAGGTGAGTTGGGGTGCTGCATAAAACCAGAGTTTGAAATTAGCACAGATACCGTTCCATAAGCCAAATATGTAATAGACAAGACCTACCCCTTGCTCAACGAAATGGACTCAACAATGAGGTATCACCTCACACCTGTTAGAATGGGCATCATCTGAAAATCTACAAACAACAAATGCTGGAAAGGGTGTGGAGAAAAGGAAGCCTCTTCCACTATTGTTGGGAATATAAATTGATACAGTCACTATGGAGAACAATATGGAGTTTCTTAAGAAACTAATAATAGAATTACCATATGATACAGCAATCTCAGTACTGGACATATACCCAGACAAAACCATAAATCAAAAAGAGACATTCAACGCAATGTTCATTGCATCACTATTTACAATATCGAGGTAATGGAAGCAACCTAAATGCCCACAGACAGACGAATGCATAAAGATGTGGCACATATATAAGATGGAATATTACTAAGCCATGAAAGGAATGAAATTGGGTCATTTGTAGAGACGTCGATGGATCTAGAGACTGTCATACAGAGTGAAGTAAGTCAGAAAGAGAAAAACAAATCTTGTATATTCATGCATATATGTGGAACCTAGAAAAACTGTACAGATTAACCGTTTTGCAAGGCATAAATAGAGCAACAGATGTAGACAACAATTGTATGGACAACAAGGGGGGAAAGCTCTTCGGGGGGGTGGTGGTGGGAGGAGTTGAGAGATTGGGATTGGCATGTAAACATTTATATGTATAAAATAGATAACCAATAAGAACCTGCTGTATAAAAATATAAAATAAAATTCAAAATTAAAAAGAAATAAAATTTAAAAAATAAAACAGAAAAAACAATTATTCCCTTCACATACATGTATTTATATGAATAAATTATTTCCATGTTTATATCTGTAAATACAAAAAAGAGGAATAAAATCTACCTTGAACCAAAAACGAAAAAGAGAAAAAAAAAAAAACAGAACCCACCAGTTACTCAGAGGAAAACCGTATCAGGGCACTTGCTCCAGTTGTAAACAATTCTGAAGTTGGTCAGTGGTGGGGAATCGTCTCCCATTCAGCCAGCAGCGCCCACACAACAAGCGTCCTCATTGCAAAGCTGGGGCACCGTGCCGAGGCATCTGTGAGTAAACGTGAGCTGAGCCCCAGGCCAGTTGCTGCTGAACTGTTCCCACCCTTCCCAGGTAAAACACCTGAATATATACAAGGACTTGAAAGCCTAGAGGAAGGGCCATGGAGCCACACGAGTGACAGCATGCCAGCTGACTTGGTGCCTGCAGGCCAGCCAGGATGGTCCTGGCCCTGGGTGCTCTTCTGGAAGATTTCCATTTCCCTGCCTGAGATACCCGTCCTGTCCCTGCCCCCACTGCTTTTTTCCTTCCTCACCTCTGCCCAGGGAGAAATTCCAGCAGCAGGTATGGGTGACACATCCTCTTCTTTAGCAGGTGGCAGCCTGGCAACTGCTGCAGAAAGTCCAGCAGAGCCCCACTCACACTGGGCCACCCACAAAGCCGTGGCCTCTCACTCCCTCCCACCAGCCCAGCCCCGAGACTGCTGACAGGGCAGAGAAAATGGCGTCAGGCACAGCTGCAGGGGCTCTTGCTGCCTGGAGTGGTATTTATATTGATCTCAACACAGGCACACCTGGGGAGGGCTGGCCGGCACGGTAAGGCTGCCCAGGTCAGCCAATCATCACCCCTCAGGGGCTCACAGTTGCAGAAAATGGAACTTGCTGAACCGGCCAGGTCCAAGGAACAGGTGTGGGCTCCTGAGAGTCAGGATAGACAAGGGGCTGCAGCTTTGCCTTGTTTTCTAATCATTTTATCTGGCCCATGAGTGGGAGACAACTTCAAGAAAACCCTCTCCTAATGAGAGGAACCCAGGAGTCAGGGAGAGGAGGGGTGGGTGGTGGTTGGAGACAGAGGCCTGGTGCCCTGGGTGCAGTGGAAGTCTCTGGAAGACCAGGTGGAGGGAGGCCACACAGAGTGATGCCCAGGGTCACAGACCTGTCGCAGCTGCTGTTTGTTAGTTCAAGTCCTGCTCTGAGGTGCTCTGTGTCAGCTCTGAGCGACAGGTGAGCTGGGGGTGCTCTTCAATGAGGGCTATGTGCACGGTTCCTGTGTGCCCAGCCCTGCCACGGTACCTGCAAGGGTAGCTCTGTATCCTGGGAGGGGCCTGACCATGAGAGCCCCGTGGGCTGGGTTGGGGGTGGGGTACCTGCCCAGGAGAGCTCCATATCCTGGGATTGGCCTGACCACGAGAGCCCCATGGGCTGCTGGGGACCTGGTAAAGGATGTCAGGACAGTCAGTGAAGCCACCGAGGATATACCTCCAGGTGCTCCTGATTCCTACACCCTGCTGGTCATTCTACCAACCACCAGGACATGGTATTCTGTATTAGTCTTCAATGATGCCTTCTTTTGTATTCCATTAGTCCCAGAGTCACAAGAAATTTTGGCTTGTGAGTGGCAGGACACAACATACAACTAAAACAATACTTCCGGGCCGTCTTGCCCCAAGGGTTCAAAGATTCCCACACCATCTTTGGGGAAAGCTTAGCTAAAGACCGAAATGTTCTACCTCTGGAAAAGGAAACCCTCCTTCAATATGCAGATGACATTCTGATCGCCAGCCCTACTAAGGAGGCCTCTGAACTACCAAGCCAATAAAGGATAGAAGTTGTCCAAGAAAAAGCTCAAATATCACAGACTGCGGTGACCTGCCTGGGCTTCATTCTCACACAAGGTCAGAGAAGCCCATCCCAGGAAAGGGAAGAAACCATTTGCAGCCTTACCCCTTTCTAAAACTAGAAGACAGCTTAGGGGTTCCTGGGGAGGCCAGGGTTTGCTGCTTCTGGATCCCTAACTACAGTCTACTAGCTGGGCCTCTATATGAAACACTGAAAGGAAAAGATGATGATCCTTTTGAACAGAATCCAGAAGTGGCCTTTCAAGAATGGAAAGAGCAGTCAATTCAGACCCTTGCCCTGGAACTCCCTAATTGAGCTAAACCCTTTGACCTTTCCATTCCCGGTGAAAGGTGAATCGCCATTGGAGAATTAGTGCAAAAACTGGGACCACTTGAAATGGAACAACGCAAGAATGCCATCCAGGTAGGATAAACTACAGTCACCAAGGGGCTTGGCCCACTGCCACATCTGGCCAAGATACTGGCGGTATCTAAAAACCTGGAAATCAGCAGCCCAAAAGGCCACCTCCCTCCTAAGGGGAAAGGACCCCACGTGGTGATCCTAATCACCAACCATGCCCTGAAGTTGCAGGGTTCGCTCCGTGGGCACACCGACCTCGAGTGAGGAGGCCCTCCAACTCCAACATCCAGAGAGATAACCGGGGGCAACAGGGCACCATGACGACTCGTGTGAACATCACTTGACCTGGAGTTTCTCTCATAAAACAACAATAGTGTGTCCCGAAGGAGTAGACTACTGCTTGCAGGACTTACTGCTAATAATCTTGGCGGGGGAACTGTATATCACACTGTCACCATAGAAAAGCCTACAGACACCGTGATGATGGTGGCCAATAAGACCGGCTGGACTCTTGTTTACTTCAAAAGGCTGTTGACTCAGTGGCCATCATGGTCCTTGATCACCACTGACCCTGGACTGTCTGGGAGTTGAGCGGGCAGGGCTCTGACACCTGGTGCTGTTTTTACGTTAATTCAGGGGCCTAATTGAAGAAAGAGCAGACTACTGGTCAGAGCATCTAGGCTGGCAGAAACGGTCAGCCTAAGGTGGCCGAACAAATGTGGGGCGGGGTGAAATCGGCCCCCACAGCGTCTCTGCACATCTCTTTCCTGGACCCTTAAAGGTCATTAGAATCTATAACACTTCCAATGCTGGTGCTCAGGCGGACGAGCAGGGAGGCAGGGGTCCTGGGGCCAATCAACGTCACCTGGAGGCTGCTGGGGAGAAGTTCTGACCCTCGTCCCCTGGTATGAGGGCTCCCAACTCAGCACTCAGCAGTTACAGAAGAAAGGTCTGCACCCTCAGCACTCCAAGAATGAGGAACGGGACAAAAGGCAGAGGAGGGGTTTGTCCCCAGCAAAGCCCATTAAAAATGCCTGGGAGATAAAAATAGAATCTGGGCAATAAAGTCAAGTCTGACCTTTTTTATCCTTTGTGCTTTGTCTAATTTCACGTGCTCCTAGGGTCCCGCATGCAGAGGTTCCACACCCGGCACTTCAGACCAGATTTCCTAGTGCAGAATGGCTGGGTCGACACCTCAGCTCCTGGGGCCCAGTGCAGACTCCGAGATATAGAGCCTGAGCTGCAGCCAACCCGGCCCTCCAGAGCTCCGCCCCCTCCCTCCCACTGACTCTGACAGGATCTCTACACAGCAGCCCAGCCCACAGCCCACGGGGTAGTGCATGCTCTCACCTCTCCATTCTCTGATCAAAATATAAAGTTTCCTTTGCTTGGGAACCAAACTCAGTCTCGATCTGTTGGCCCCAATGACACTGGGCAGGGGGACCCTTGTTGGGGTCCACTCTGGAGGATCAGTAACAGAAATTGAGACTATTGTAACTTCAATGAACAGATGTGTGAGCCAAAGTGTAGTTAACATAGAACAGTTTATAAGGCTCGGGTAAAATAAGATGTTTCTAACACTTCCATTTGATATTTCCATCACTTTATTATAAGCAAGTTCAGTGAAAAGGTTTGTCTTATTTGTCAGGTCAATATTAGAGAAATGAAGTGATTTCTTTCCAAGGATGTACATCTAATAATCTTGGTTAAAGCTTCAATCTTGTTTTAAATGCTTTTCCATTGAAAATGATACCTCTCTTTCAGCTCCCCCATTTCTGAGAAGTAGAAAATCTTATAATTTATTATTATCAAAGGGGAAAGGTGGGAGGAGGGATAAATTAACAGTTTGGAATTAACACATACACACTGCTATGTATAAAATAGATCATCGACAAGGAACTACTGTATAGCACAGGGAACTACACTCAATATTTTACAATAACCTATAAGGGGAAATAATCGGAAAAAGAATAGATATTTTTATTGACATCATCAATCAATGACAGTTAAAGTGTAACCTAAGGGAAGCCGGTGGTGAGTGCTTCTGACCCTGAAGACTTCAATCATCTAAAGTTTGGACTCTGCCTACTTCCCAAGGCCCTTAATGAACATATGTGTAGCCGTAGCTTAAAAAACTCCCCAGTTTGGGTTTCGGGGAGACACTGATTTTGAAAAAGCCCTGGTGTTCTCCTTACATGAATGGGACTCTTCCTACTGCTAAAACATGTCTGTCACATCCAGAGGATGGTATACCATCTGATTGGGAAGAGTTTGGAAAAGACATCTCATCTCCTCATCTCCTGGTGCTCGGGTTCACCCCTCCAGCGTCTTTACTAACAGTCTCCCCACTTGGAGATGTCAGCACTGTCAACATCCTGTTGTGTACAGTTTGGAATTTGTCCAGAGGATGAAGCGGAAGGATGAGGAACAATGAGAGACAAGTCCTAGGTGTTCAGACAGGCACATGTCACTCTAATTTCCAATCAGGAAGACGAATTGACCAAAGGCTAGGGTTGCCCATGGAAACAGTATAGGGCTTGAGGAAATCCCACTGCTTTGTGGCCAGTTCCCATAAACACCAGTTGAACAATGGAACTCAGGGGCAGTAAAATTCACGAAACTGCAGAGTTGAAAATATCTATCACTGAAAAATGCCATGCCGGAAACACACTAGGGCCTGAAGCAATCCTGAGGTGTTGCGGCCAGCTCACAAGAAAGCGAGTTGAAGAAAGGAGCTCAGGGGCACTGTAATTCACAAACCTGCAGAGTTATAAATGACAGCTATCGTCCAAAAATATATTGAAGTAAGGCTGCCAAGAGGACTTGAAAGCGGGGCAGAATTGCAGGAAACCGATTTCAGGAGGTAGACTGGAATTGCATGTAAAGCATAGGAAAAGAGGCAGAACGTCCACAATGATGCACTTGGCCAAAAAGGGCGTATGCGTTTTTTCCTGAATATATTCAGGAAAAAACGCATACTCACTTTTAGGCCAACCAAGCAAGCTTGCAAAGGAAATCTGCACTACAATGAAGTCTCACTGCCCCCCGGGCAAAAGGGCCATCTGAAAAAACTGTAAAACCCAGAAACGCAGGACAGGCCATGGAGAACTGGGAGCCTTGTTATGCTGATGGGCGGGATGTAAATCGCCAACAGCCACTCTGGAGAAGTGTATGGTGTTTCCTGAAATATCTAAAAAACAAAACAACAGAGCCTAGGGCACTTCCACTTATGGTCCTATAGCTTACAGAAATTAAAATCAAAAAGACACAGCCACCCCAACGTTTGGGACAGCTCTGTTTACAAGAACCTCGTTTACGGTACAAGTTCAATATCACAGAAAGCGAAAAATGGATAAAGAAGTTGTGGTACTTACGTACAATGCAATATCACTCAGCAATGAAATCTATGTCATCAGGCCCGTAGCAGCATAATGAGTGGATTCAGGTACGATGATTCTAAGTGAAATAATTCACAGAGAATAAGAAACATCATAAGATATCACTACTACACGGAATGTAAACTTGGCTACACAGGAACTGAATTACAAAACAGAACAGGATCTCAAATGTAGAAAACCAACTTATGCTTGCTTAAGGGGAAAGGTGAGTTGGGGTGCTGCATAAAACCAGAGATTGAAATTAGCACAGATACTGTTCCGTAAGCCAAATATGTAATAGACAAGAGCTACTCCTTGCTCAACGAAGTGGACTCAACACCCCATATTAAACGCCTAAGAATATACATGACTAGTAAGAATTTTAAAACCTATGGATTGATATGTCTCCGAAAGAGAATCAAGCGTGTGTACAGCGGCATAAACGCAGCAGTGATAGGAATGGTGAGGTTCGGTGAGCAAATGCAGACCCTTTGAAGTCATATTGCATGGTACCCATTCCATGGGTCTCAACTCTCCAGGTTTAAGGAATTCTTCCTTCAGCTAAAACATTCATGTGGAACCCAGAGCATGATCCACCATGTGATCGGGATACGTGTTCAAATGTGTCTCAGTTTTCGTCCCCTGGTACTTGGGTGCAACGTTCCAGATGCTTTACTAACACTCTCCCCACTTGGAGAGTCAGTGCCTTTAACCTCCTGTTTGGCCCAGTTTGCTATTTCTGCGGAAGATTAACAGCAATAGGGAGATCCAATGAGAGACTAGCTGGAGGTGTCTGGACGGGCAAATTTAACTCTCATTTCCCACCAGGAAGAGGAATTAACCAAAGGCTCAGCATACCATGCCGGAACCACACTAGGGACTGAAGCAATACTGCGGTGTTGCGGCCAGCTCACAAGAAAGCGAGTTGAAGAAAGGAGCTCAGGGGCACTGTCATTCACAAACCTGCAGAGTTATAAATGACAGCTATCGTCCAAAAATATATTGAAGTAAGGCTGCCAAGAGGACTTGAAAGTGGAGCAGAATTGCAGGAAACCTATTTCAGGAGGTAGACTGGAATTGCATGTAAAGCATAGGAAAAGAGGCAGAACGTCCACAATGATGCACTTGGCCAAAAAGGGCGTATGCGTTTTTTCCTGAATATATTCAGGAAAAAACGCATACGCCCTTTTTGGCCAACCAAGCAAGCTTGCAAAGGAAATCTGCACTACAATGAAGTCTCACTTTCCCCCGGTCAAAAGGGCCATCTGAAAATTGTGTAAAATCCAGAAAGGCAGGGTAGGCCATGGAGAACTGGCAGCCTTTTTATGCTGATGGGCGGGATATAAATTGCCAACAGCCACTCTGGAGAAGTGCATGGTGTTTCCTGAAACATCTAAAAAGCAAAGCAACAGAGCCTAGGGCACTTCCACTTATGGTCCTATAGCTTAGGGAAATTAAAATCAAAATGACACAGCCACCCCAAAGTTTGAGATGGCTCTGATAACAAGAACCTCGTTTACGGTACAAGTTCAATATCACAGAAAGCGAAAAACGCATAAAGAAATTGTGGTACTTACGTACAATGCAATATCACTCAGCAATGAAATCTATGTCATCATGCCCGTAGCAGCATAATGAGTGTATTCAGGTACGATGATTCTAAGTGATATAAGTCACACAGAAAAAGAAACATCATAAGATATCACTAATACACGGAATGTAAACTTGGCTACACAGGAAATGAATTACAAAACAGAACAGGGTCTCAAATGTACAAAACCAACCTATGCTTGCTTAAGGGGAAAGGTGAGTTGGGGTGCTGCATAAAACCAGAGATTGAAATGAGCACAGATACCGTTCCATAAGCCAAATATGTAATAGACAAGAGCTACTGCTTGCTCAAGGAAGTGGACTCAACACCCCATATTAAACGCCTAAGAATATACCTGACTAGTAAGTATCTTAAAACCTATGGATTTATATGTCTCCAAAAGAGAATCAAGCATGTGTACAGCAGCATAAGCGCAGCAGTGATAGGATTGGTGAGGATTGGTGAGCAAATGCAGACCCATTGAAGTCATATTGCATGGTACCCATTCCATGGGTCTCAACTCTCCAGGTTTAAGGGATTCTTCCTTCAGCTAAAACATGCATGTGGAACCCAGAGTATGATCCACCGTGTGATCGGGAAACATGTTCAAATGTGTCTCAGTTTTCATCCCCTGGTACTCGGTTGCAACATTCCAGACGCTTTACTAACACTCTCCCCACTTCGAGAGTCAGTGCCTTTAACCTCCTGTTTGGCCCAGTTTGCAATTACTGCGGAAGATGAACAGGAATAGGGAGAACCAATGAGAGACTAGCTGGAGGTGTCTGGACGGGCAAATTTAACTCTCATTTCCCACCAGGAAGAGGAATTAACCAAAGGCTCAGCGTGCTGTGCCGGAACCACACTAGGGCCTGAAGCAATCCTGTGGTGTTGCGGCCAGCTCACAAGAAAGCAAGTTGAAGAAAGGAGCTCAGGGACACTGTAATTCACAAACTTGCAGAGTTATAAATGACAGCTATCGTCCAAAAATATATTGAAGTAAGGCTGCCAAGAGGACTTGAAAGTGGGGCAGAATTGCAGGAAACCGATTTCAGAAGGTACACGGTAGTCGCTCTTAAAGCATAGGAAAAGAGACAGAACTTGGAAAATAATGCACTTGGCAAAAAAGTGCATATGTGTTTTAACCAGAGCTCTCATAACCGAGGGGAGGAGATTCCCAGCAGGCTCCAACTGCCACCTGAGGGCTCACAATGCCAAGGCAACGTGAGCAAGCCAGGCAGGACTTACGTCGCAGCAGAGGTCCCACCTCACAGAAGGGTGAGAAACCCAGCCAACATCAGACTCTTACCAGAGGGCCCACATCACCAAGGGGATGGGAACCAGGCAGGAGTGTCTTCACACCAGTGGGGCCACATCATCGAAAGTTGAGGTACTCAGCACATGTGTCCTCAAACCAGAGGACCCACATCTCCAAGGGCCTTGGAGTGAGGCAGGCAGGAGTAGCCTCACAACATTGTGCCCACAGAATAAAATAGTGAGGAATCCAGCAGTTGGAACCTCACAGCAGGCAGCCTAGAGCACCGAGGCTATGGTATCCAGGCCACAGTGAACTCACAGAAGAGGGCCCATGTCATGAAACTGAGAAACGCAGCCATTGGGACCTCATAGCAGGAGGCCCACATCCCCATGGGGATGGAAATCTGGTAGGAGTGTCCTTGTACCACTGAGAACATATCAGAAAATTTTGGGAGACCAGCATTTAGGGCCTGACGCCAGAGGACCCTCATCACCAAGGGAAGGAGGCTCCCAGCAGGCTCCAACTGCCACCAGAGGGCTGACATCGCCAAGGCGATGTGAGCCAACCAGGCACGAATGACCTCACAGCAGAGGGCCCACCTCAGAGAAGTGTGACGAACCCAGTCAGGATCAGACTTGCACCAGAGGGCCCACATCACCAAATGGATTGGAACCAGGCAGGAGTGTCCTCACATGAGTAGGGCCACATCATCTAAAGTTGAGGAACCCAGAACATGTGGCTTCAAACCATAGGACACCCATCACCAAGGGGCTGGGTGTGAGGCAGGCAGGAGGAGCCTCACAACAGAGGGCTAAAAAATAAGAAAGGTGAGGAATCCAGCAGTTGGAACCTCCCAGCAGGCGGCCCAGAGCACAGAGGCTAGGGGATCCAGGCCGGAGTGAACTAACACCAGACAGCCCACATCATGAAACTGTGAGCAACCCAGACATTGGGACCTCGGAGCAGAATGCCCACATCCCCATGGTGATGGGAACATGACAGGAGTGTCCTGGCATCACTGGGCTCACATCAGAAAACGTGGGGTGCTCAGAAGTTAGGGCCTGACGCTAGAGGGCACTCATCACCGAGGGGAGGACGCTCACAGCAGGTTCCAGCTGCCACCAGAGGGCCAACGTCACCAATGCGATATGTGCCAGCCCGGCAGGAGTGACCTCACAGCAGAGGGCCCACCTCACAGAAGGGTGAGGAACACAGCCAGGATCAGACTCTCACCAGAGGGCCCACATCACCAAGGGGATGGGAACCAGGCAGGAGTCTCCTAAGACCATTGGTCCCACATCATCGAAAGGTGAGGATCCCAGCACATGCGGCCTCAAACCAGAGGACACACATCACGAAGGGGCTGGGAGTGAGGCAGGCAGGAGGATCCTCACAACAGAGGGCCCAAAAAATTAAAAAAGTGAGGAATCAGCAGTTGGAACCTCCCAGCAGGCGGCCAAGAGCACAGAGGCTATGGGATCCAGGCCTCTGTGAACTAACACCAGAGAGCCTACATCATGAAAATGTGGAGAACCAGCCATTGGGACCTCAGAGCAGAAGGCCCACATCCCCATGGAGATGGGATCCTAAGAGGAGTGCCAAAGCATCACTGGGCTCACTAAGAAAAGTTGGTGAGCCCAGCAGTTAGGGACTGACGCAAGAGGGCCCTCATCACCGGGGGGAGGAGATTCCCAGCACGCTCCAACTGCCACCACACGGCTGACTTCACCAAGGCAATGTGTGCCAGCCATGCAGAAGTGACCTATCAGCAGAGGGTCTCCCTCACAGAAGGGTGAGGAACACAGCCAGGAACAGACTCTCACCAGGGGGTCCACATAACCACGTGGATGAGAACCAGGCAGGAGTGTCCTCACACTAGTGGGGCCACATCATCGAAAGGTAAGGATCCCAGCAAAGGTGGCCACAAACCAGAGGACCCACATCACCAAGGGGTTGAGAGTGAGGTAGGTGTCTGGACGGGCATATTTAACACTCATTTCCCACCAGGAAGAGGAATTAACCAAAGGCTCAGCATGCCCTGCCAGAAGCAGATTAGGGCCTGCAGCAGTCTTGCGGGTTTGCGGCCAGCTCACAAGAAAGCGAGTTGAAGAAAGGAGTTCAGGGGCCCTGTAAATCACAAACCTGCAGAGTTATAAATGACAGATAACATCCAAAAATATATTGAAGTAAGGCTGCGAAGGGACTTGAAAGCGGGGCAGAATTTCAGGAAACCGATTTCAGGAGGTAGACTGGATTTGCATTTAAAGCATAGGAAAAGAGGCAGAACATCGACAATGATGCACTTGGCAAAAAAGGGCGTATGAGTTTGTTCCTGAATATATTCAGGAACAAACACATACGCCCTTTTTGGCAAACCAAGCAAGCTTGCAATGGAAATCCGAACTACTATGAAGTGTCACTTCCCCCCGGTCTAAAGGGCCATCTGAGAAAAGTGTAAAATCCAGAAAGGCAAGACAGGCCATGGGGAAAAAGGAGCCTTGTTATGCTGATGGGCGGGATGTAAATTGCCAAAAGCCACTCTGGAGAAGTGTATGGTGTTTCCTGATACATCTGAAAAACAAAGCAACAGAGTCTAGGGCATTTCCACTTATGGTCCTATAGCTTAGGGAAATTAAAATCAAAAATACAGAGCCACCCCAAAATTTGGGACGGCTCTGTTTACAGGAACCTCTTCTACAGTACAAGTTAAATATCCCAGAGAACAAATAATTGATAAAGAAGTTGTGGTACTTACGTACAACAGAATACCACTCAGCAATGAAATCTGTGTCACCAGGCCTGTACCAACATAATGAGTGGATTGAGGCACGATGATTCTAAGTGAAATAAGTCACACAGAAAAAGAAACATCATAAGGTATCACTAATGCACGGAATGTAAACTTGGCTACACATGAACTGAATTACAAAACAGAACAGGGTCTCAAGTTTAGAAAACCAACTTATGCTTGCTTAAGGGGAAAGGTGAGTTGGGGTGCTGCATAAAACCAGAGTTTGAAATTAGCACAGATACCGTTCCATAAGCCAAATATGTAATAGACAAGACCTACCCCTTGCTCAACGAAATGGACTCAACAATGAGGTATCACCTCACACCTGTTAGAATGGGCATCATCTGAAAATCTACAAACAACAAATGCTGGAAAGGGTGTGGAGAAAAGGAAGCCTCTTCCACTATTGTTGGGAATATAAATTGATACAGTCACTATGGAGAACAATATGGAGTTTCTTAAGAAACTAATAATAGAATTACCATATGATACAGCAATCCCAGTACTGGACATATACCCAGACAAAACCATAAATCAAAAAGAGACATTCACCGCAATGTTCATTGCATCACTATTTACAATATCGAGGTAATGGAAGCAACCTAAATGCCCACAGACAGACGAATGCATAAAGATGTGGCACATATATAAAATGTAATATTACTAAGCCATGAAAGGAATGAAATTGGGTCATTTGTAGAGACGTCGATGGATCTAGAGACTGTCATACAGAGTGAAGTAAGTCAGAAAGAGAAAAACAAATCTTGTATATTCATGCATATATGTGGAACCTAGAAAAACTGTACAGATTAACCGTTTTGCAAGGCATAAGTAGAGCAACAGATGTAGACAACAATCGTATGGACAACAAGGGGGGAAAGCTCTTGGAGGGGTGGTGGTGGGAGGAGTTGAGAGATTGGGATTGGCATGTAAACATTTATATGTATAAAATAGATAACCAATAAGAACCTGCTGTATAAAAATATAAAATAAAATTCAAAATTAAAAAGAAATAAAATTTAAAAAATAAAACAGAAAAAACAATTATTCCCTTCACATACATGTATTTATATGAATAAATTATTTCCATGCTTATATCTGTAAATATGAAAAAGAGGAATAAAATCTACCTTGAACTAGAAACGAAAAAGAGAAAAAAAAAAACAGAACCCACCAGTTACTCAGAGGAAAACCGTATCAGGGCACTTGCTCCAGTTGTAAACAATTCTGAAGTTGGTCAGTGGTGGGGAATCATCTCCCATTCAGCCAGCAGCCCCCACACAACAAGCGTCCTCATTACAAAGCTGGGGCACCGTGCCGAGGCATCTGTGAGTAAACGTGAGCTGAGCCCCAGGCCAGTTGCTGCTGAACTGTTCCCACCCTTCCCAGGTAAAACACCTGAATATATACAAGGACTTGAAAGCCTAGAGGAAGGGCCATGGAGCCACACGAGTGACAGCATGCCAGCTGACTTGGTGCCTGCAGGCCAGCCAGGATGGTCCTGGCCCTGGGTGCTCTTCTGGAAGATTTCCATTTCCCTGCCTGAGATACCCGTCCTGTCCCTGCCCCCACTGCTTTTTTCCTTCCTCACCTCTGCCCAGGGAGAAATTCCAGCAGCAGGTATGGGTGACACATCCTCTTCTTTAGCAGGTGGCAGCCTGGCAACTGCTGCAGAAAGTCCAGCAGAGCCCCACTCACACTGGGCCACCCACAAAGCCGTGGCCTCTCACTCCCTCCCACCAGCCCAGCCCCGAGACTGCTGACACGGCAGAGAAAATGGCGTCAGGCACAGCTGCAGGGGCTCTTGCTGCCTGGAGTGGTATTTATATTGATCTCAACACAGGCACACCTGGGGAGGGCTGGCCGGCACGGTAAGGCTGCCCAGGTCAGCCAATCATCACCCCTCAGGGGCTCACAGTTGCAGAAAATGGAACTTGCTGAACCGGCCAGGTCCAAGGAACAGGTGTGGGCTCCTGAGAGTCAGGATAGACAAGGGGCTGCAGCTTTGGCTTGTTTTCTAATCATTTTATCTGGCCCATGAGTGGGAGACAACTTCAAGAAAACCCTCTCCTAATGGCAGGAACCCAGGAGTCAGGGAGAGGAGGGGTGGGTGGTGGTTGGAGACAGAGGCCTGGTGCCCTGGGTGCAGTGGAAGTCTCTGGAAGACCAGGTGGAGGGAGGCCACACAGAGTGATGCCCAGGGTCACAGACCTGTCGCAGCTGCTGTTTGTTAGTTCAAGTCCTGCTCTGAGGTGCTCTGTGTCAGCTCTGAGCGACAGGTGAGCTGGGGGTGCTCTTCAATGAGGGCTATGTGCACGGTTCCTGTGTGCCCAGCCCTGCCACGGTACCTGCAAGGGTAGCTCTGTATCCTGGGAGGGGCCTGACCATGAGAGCCCCGTGGGCTGGGTTGGAGGTGGGATACCTGCCCAGGAGAGCTCCATATCCTGGGATTGGCCTGACCACGAGAGCCCCATGGGCTGCTGGGGACCTGGTAAAGGATGTCAGGACAGTCAGTGAAGCCACCGAGGATATACCTCCAGTTGCTCCTGATTCCTACACCCTGCTGGTCATTCTACCAACCACCAGGACATGGTATTCTGTATTAGTCTTCAATGATGCCTTCTTTTGTATTCCATTAGTCCCAGAGTCACAAGAAATTTTGGCTTGTGAGTGGCAGGACACAACATACAACTAAAACAATACTTCCGGGCCGTCTTGCCCCAAGGGTTCAAAGATTCCCACACCATCTTTGGGGAAAGCTTAGCTAAAGACCAAAAAGTTCTACCTCTGGAAAAGGAAACCCTCCTTCAATATGCAGATGACATTCTGATCGCCAGCCCTACTAAGGAGGCCTCTGAACTACCAAGCCAATAAAGGATAGAAGTTGTCCAAGAAAAAGCTCAAATATCACAGACTGCGGTGACCTGCCTGGGCTTCATTCTCACACAAGGTCAGAGAAGCCCATCCCAGGAAAGGGAAGAAACCATTTGCAGCCTTACCCCTTTCTAAAACTAGAAGACAGCTTAGGGGTTCCTGGGGAGGCCAGGGTTTGCTGCTTCTGGATCCCTAACTACAGTCTACTAGCTGGGCCTCTATATGAAACACTGAAAGGAAAAGATGATGATCCTTTTGAACAGAAACCAGAAGTGGCCTTTCAAGAATGGAAAGAGCAGTCAATTCAGACCCTTGCCCTGGAACTCCCTAATTGAGCTAAACCCTTTGACCTTTCCATTCCCGGTGAAAGGTGAATCGCCATTGGAGAATTAGTGCAAAAACTGGGACCACTTGAAATGGAACAACGCAAGAATGTCATCCAGGTAGGATAAGCTACAGTCACCAAGGGGCTTGGCCCACTGCCACATCTGGCCAAGATACTGGCGGTATCTAAAAACCTGGAAATCAGCAGCCCAAAAGGCCACCTCCCTCCTAAGGGAAAAGGACCCCACGTGGTGATCCTAATCACCAACCATGCCCTGAAGTTGCAGGGTTCACTCCGTGGGAACACCGACCTCGAGTGAGGAGGCCCTCCAACTCCAACATCCAGAGAGATAACCGGGGGCAACAGGGCACCATGACGACTCGTGTGAACATAACTTGACCTGGAGTTTCTCTCATAAAACAACAATAGTGTGTCCCGGAGGAGTAGACTACTGCTTGCAGGACTTACTGCACCCGGAGGGGAGCTAATAATCTTGGCGGGGGAACTGTATATCACACTGTCACCATAGGAAAGCCTACAGACACCGTGATGATGGTGGCCAATAAGACCAGCTGGACTCCTGTTTACTTCAAAAGGCTGTTGACTCAGTGGCCATCATGGTCCTTGATCACCACTGACCCTGGACTGTCTGGGAGTTGAGCGGGCAGGGCTCTGACACCTGGTGCTGTTTTTACGTTAATTCAGGGGCCTAATTGAAGAAAGAGCAGACTAGTGGTCAGAGCATCTAGGCTGGCAGAAACGGTCAGCCTAAGGTGGCCGAACAAATGTGGGGCGAGGTGAAATCGGCCCCCACAGCGTCTCTGCACATCTCTTTCCTGTACCCTTAAAGGTCATTAGAATCTATAACACTTCCAATGCTGGTGCTCAGGCGGACGAGCAGGGAGGCAGGGGTCCTGGGGCCAATCAACGTCACCTGGAGGCTGCTGGGGAGAAGTTCTGACCCTCGTCCCCTGGTATGAGGGCTCCCAACTCAGCACTCAGCAGTTACAGAAGAAGGGTCTGCACCCTCAGCACTCCAAGAATGAGGAACGGGACAAAAGGCAGAGGAGGGGGTTGTCCCCAGCAAAGCCCATTAAAAATCCCTGGGAGATAAAAATAGAATCTGGGCAATAAAGTCAAGTCTGACCTTTTTTATCCTTTGTGCTTTGTCTAATTTCACGTGCTCCTAGGGTCCCGCATGCAGAGGTTCCACACCCGGCACTTCAGACCAGATTTCCTAGTGCAGAATGGTTGGGTCGACAACTCAGCTCCTGGGGCCCAGTGCAGACTCCGAGATATAGAGCCTGAGCTGCAGCCAACCCGGCCCTCGAGAGCTCCGCCCCCTCCCTCCCACTGACTCTGACAGGATCTCTACACAGCAGCCCAGCCCAGCCCACAGCCCACGGTGTAGTGCATGCTCTCACCTCTCCATTCTCTGATCAAAATATAAAGTTTCCTTTGCTTGTGAACAAAACTCAGTCTCGATCTGTTGGCCCCAATGACACTGGGCAGGGGGACACTTGTTGGGGTCCACTCTGGAGGATCAGTAACAGAAATTGAGACTATTGTAACTTCAGTGAACAGATGTGTGAGCCAAACTGTAGTTAACATAGAACAGTTTATAAGGCTCGGGTAAAATAAGATGTTTCTAACACTTCCATTTGATATTTCCATCACTTTATTATAAGCAAGTTCAGTGAAAAGGTTTGTCTTATTTGTCAGGTCAATATTAGAGAAATGAAGTGATTTCTTTCCAAGGATGTACATCTAATAATCTTGGTTAAAGCTTCAATCTTGTTTTAAATGCTTTTCCATTGAAAATGATACCTCTCTTTCAGCTCCCCCATTTCTGAGAAGTAGAAAATCTTATAATTTATTATTATCAAAGGGGAAAGGTGGGAGGAGGGATAAATTAACAGTTTGGAATTAACACATACACACTGCTATGTATAAAATAGATCATCGACAAGGAACTACTGTATAGCACAGGGAACTACACTCAATATTTTACAATAACCTATAAGGGGAAATAATCGGAAAAAGAATAGATATTTTTATTGACATCATCTATCAATGACAGTTAAAGTGTAACCTAAGGGAAGCCGGTGGTGAGTGCTTCTGACCCTGAAGACTTCAATCATCTAAAGTTTGGACTCTGCCTACTTCCCAAGGCCCTTAATGAACATATGTGTAGCCGGAGCTTAAAAAATTCCCCAGTTTGGGTTTCAGGGAGACACTGATTTTGAAAAAGCCCTGGTGTTCTCCTTACATGAATGGGACTCTTCCTACTGCTAAAACATGTCTGTCACACCCAGAGGATGGTATACCGTCTGATCGGGAAGAGTTTGGAAAAGGCATCTCATCTCCTCATCTCCTGGTGCTCGGGTTCACCCCTCCAGCGTCTTTACTAACAGTCTCCCCACTTGGGGATGTCAGCACTGTCAACATCCTGTTGCATACAGTTTGGAATTTGTCCAGAGGATGAAGCGGAAGGATGAGGAACAATGAGAGACAAGTCCTAGGTGTTCAGACAGGCACATGTCACTCTAATTTCCAATCAGGAAGACGAATTGACCAAAGGCTAGGGTTGCCCGTGGAAACAGTATAGGGCTTGAGGAAATCCCACTGCTTTGTGGCCAGTTCCCATAAACACAAGTTGAACAATGGAACTCAGGGGCAGTAAAATTCACGAAACTGCAGAGTTGAAAATATCTATCACTGAAAAATGTCTTGAGGAAAGTCAGAGAAAAGGATTGGTAAGCAAGGGAGAATGGCAGGAAAGGGATTTGAGGAGGTAGAAAGGACTCGCCATTAAGCACAAGAAAAGGGGCTGAACATTGCCAACATTGCAGTTGGCCAAAAAGGCTGTATGCGTTTTTTTCTGTATATATTCAAGAAAAGGGCATACACTTTTTTAGCCAACCAAACAGGTGGGCACTGGAAATCAATACTACAAAAGATATCACTTCGCATCAGTCAGAAGAGCCATCCTCATAAAGTGTAAACACCAGAAATGCAGGACAGGGCAAGGAGAAGAGGGAGCCCTGTGAGGCTTATAGTGGAAATGTATATTGCCAACAGCCATTCTGGAGAAGTGTATTGTGTTTACTAAAGCATCTAAAAAATGAGCTACAGAGCATAGGGCACTTGCACTCATGGGCGTATATCTTGGGAAAAACAAAAATCGAGAGGACACAGGCACCCCAATGTTTACTGCCTCTCTGTTTAAAAGATCCTCGACTAGGATATAACTTAAATGTCTCTGGAGGGAAAAAATGGATAGAGATGTGGTACTTATGTAGAGTGGAATATTACTCAGCCTGGAAATCAATGAAATATGGCCAGTTGTAACAACTCCGGAGGAGTTACGTATGATCATTCTAAGTGACATAATTCAAAAAGAAAAAGACACATATCATAAGATATCACTTAAAGGTGGAATCCAAAATGGCTACACATGCAATAAATTACAAAACAAAAACATAGTCAAATATGTAGAAAACACGCATAAGGCTGCTAAACGGGAAAGGTGGGGAGGGGTGAGGCATCATCCAGGAGGTTGAAATTAGCAAAGATACCATTCCAAATACCAAACTGATAATCAACAAGGCCTACACGGTAGCTAAAAGACCTGCACTCAGCACACTCAAGTCACCGGAAAAGAATATCTATGACTGGTAAGAATCTGAAGAAGAATTTATTGATGTCTCTCTGTACGTGAATCAAGTGGATGTACAGCAGCAAGAAACAGAGCTTTGAAAATCAGCTGTAACCAATATAGTAATAAATCGAAAAAAATAAACGACAGAGAGACAGGGAAAACCTCTTACAACTTTTCCTCAGGGACGGTGATGCAACATGGATTGAACACATCTAGACCCACAGCAGGATGAGACATAAGGCTGGAAACTGTTCGCGCTAAGAGAAATGTGAGGTTGGGTGAGGAAATGCACACCCTTTAAAGTAATACTACCTGGTACCCATTCAATGGGTCCCAAATCTGCCGGTTCAAGGCATCTTCCTACAGCTAAAACATGCATGGAAAACCCAGAGGACTGTACACCATGTGATCGGGAGATGTGTCTAAAATGCACCTCATTTATCCTCTCCTGGTGCTCCTGTTCATCATTCCAGCCACGTTACTTAGAATCTCCCCACTTAGACAATCAGCACATTTAAACTTCTGTTTCACACATTTTGCAAATTGTGAGGAGGATGAACGGGAAGAGGGGGAACCAATGAGAGAATAGTTGTAGGGGTTTGGACGGGCACATGTCACTCTAATTTCCCATTAAGAATAAGAATTAAAAAAAGGCTCAGCCCGCCTCGCCAGAGCCAAAATAGGGCCTGAAGCAATCCTGCGGCTTTGAGGCCAGCTCACAAAAGAGCAACTTAAAAAATGGAGCTCAGGGTCACTGCAATTCACAAACCTGCAGAGTTATAAATGAAAACTAACGTCCAAAAATATGTTGAGGTAAGGCAAAGAAGAGGATCTGAATGCAAGACAGAATTGCAAGAAACAGATTTCAAGAGATAGATTGGACTCGTCTTTAAAGCACATGATAAGCGGCAGAATTTCGACAATGATGCAGTTGGCCCAAAAGGGAGTATGCGTTTTTTCCTGAATATATCCAGGAAAAAACGCATACGTACTTTATGGGCAACCAAGCAAGCAAGCAATGCAAATGTGCACAACAAAGAAGTCTCATTTCCCACCGGTCAAAAGGGCCATCCGAAAAAATTGTAAAAACCAGAAATGCAGGACAGGCCATGGAGAACAGGGAGCCTTTATACGCTGATGGACAGTGTGTGAACTGCCGAGAGCCACTCTGGAGAAGTGTATGGTGGTTCCTAAATCATATAAAAAACAGAGCTACAGAGCATAGGGCACTTCCAATCATGGAAATATATCTAGGGAAGTCTAAAAATCAACAAGACACAAGCACACCACAGTTTAGGGCTACTCTGTTTACAAGAACCTCAACTTCAGTACACCTTAAATATCCCAGGAAAGAGAACAATGGATAAAGAAAATGTGATACTTACGTACAATGGAATATCTCTTCACCATGAAATCAATGTAATAAGGCTAGTAGAAGGATAAAGAGTGGATTTAGGTCCGATAATACTACTTGAAATAAGTCAAACAGAAAAAGAAACATATCATAAGATATCACTTATAGAGGGAGGATAAATATGGCTGCACAAAAAATGAATTACAAAACAGAACAGTGTCTCACATTTAGAAAACACACTTATGTCAGCTTAAGGGGAAAGGAGAGGTGGGGTGATGCATAAAACCAGAGTTTGAAATTAGCACAGATACCGTTCAATAAACCAAATAGGTATTAGACAAGATCTACACCTTGCTCAATGAACTGACCTCAACACACCCAATACACCACAGAGAAATATATCTGAGTAATAAGAATCTTAAAACCCATGTATTGATATATCTCCATAAGGGAATCGAGTGTGTGCAGAGCGGCACAAACACAGCAGTGAAAATGAGCTAAACCCCATTATAGAAATAAATTTTAAAACCAAAACGCAGAAACAATGAAAGAGAGAAAAATTCTTACAAAATTCGCTCAGGGGCTGTGATGCAACCTGGAATGACCACATATAAACCCACAGCTGGATAAGACATAAGGCTGGACACTTGGGGCTGAGAGGATTGGTGAGATTTAGTGAGCAACTGCCGAAAGTTTAATGCAATACTTCATGCTACTCATTCCAAGGGTCCCAACACTCCAGGTTGAAGGGAATCTTCCTATCCTACAGCTAAACCATGCATGGGAAATCCAGCGGATGGTATACCATATGATCGGGAAAGGTTTCTAAAACGCACATCATTTTCCTCACCTGGGACTCCGGATCAACATTCCAGCCACTTTACTAACAACATCCCCACATGGAGAGTCAATGCCTTTAAGTTCCGGTATCGCACAGTCTGCATTTAGTGTGGAGGATGAATGGGAATAGGGGGAACAAGTGAGAAAATAGCTGTAGCGGTTTCAATGGGCACATGTCACTCTAATTTCACATCAGGAAGAAGAATTAACCAAAGGCAGAGCAAGGCGCCGCAGAGAAGAATAGGGCCTGAAGAAATCCTGTGGATATGAGGCAAGATCACAAAAATAAGAGCAGAAAAATGGAGCTAAGGGCCACTGCATTTCAAAAACCTGCAGAGTTATAAAGGCCAACTATTTTCCAAAAGTATATTGAGGTAAGGCTATGAAGAGGCACTGATAACAAGGCAGAATTGCAAGAAACCGATTTCAGGAGGTAGACTGGAATTGCATGTAAAGCATAGGAAAAGAGGCAGAACGTCCACAATGATGCACTTGGCCAAAAGGGGCGTATGCCTTTTTTCCTGAATATATTCAGGAAAAAACGCATATGCCCTTTTTGGCCAACCAAGCAAGCTTGCAAAGGAAATCTGCACTAAAATGAAGTCTCACTGCCCCCCGGTCAAAAGGGCCATATGAAAAAAGTGTAAAATCCAGAAAGGCAGGACAGGCCATGGAGAACTGGGAGCCTTGTTATGCTGATGGGCGGGATGTAAATTGCCAAGAGCCACTCTGGAGAAGTGTATGGTGTTTCCTGAAACATCTAAAAAACAAAGCAACAGAGCCTAGGGCACTTCCACTTATGGTCCTATAGCTTAGGGAAATTAAAATCAAAAAGACACAGCCACCCCAATATTTGGGACGGCTCTGTTTACAACAACCTCCTTTACGTTACAAGTTCAATATCACAGAAAGCGAAAAATGGATAAAGAATTTGTGTTACTTACCTACAATGCAATATCACTCAGCAATGAAATCTATGTCATCAGGCCCGTAGCAGCATAATGAGTGGATTCAGGTACGATGATTCTAAGTGAAATAAGTCACACACAAATAGAAACATCATAAGATATCACTAATACACGGAATGTAAACTTGGCTACCCAGGAACTGAATTACAAAACAAAACAGGGTCTCAAATGTAGAAAACCAACTTATGCTTGCTTAAGGGGAAAGGTGAGTTGGGGTGCTGCATAAAACCAGAGATTGAAATTAGCACAGATACCGTTCCAAAAGCCAAATCTGTAATACACAAGAGCTACTCCTTGCTCAACGAAGTGGACTCAACACCCCATATTAAACGCCTAAGAATATACCTGACTAGTAAGAATCTTAAAACCTATGGATTGATATGTCTCCAAAAGAGAATCAAGCGTGTGTACAGCAGCATAAACGCAGTGATAGCATTGGTGAGGCTCGGTGAGCAAATCCAGACCCTTTGAAGTCATATTCCATGGTACCCATTCCATGGGTCTCAACTCTCCAGGTTTAAGGGATTCTTCCTTCAGCTAAAACATGCATGTGGAACCCAGAGTATGATCCATCATGTGATCGGGAAACGTGTTCAAATGTGTCTCAATTTTCGTCCCCTGGTACTCGGGTACAACATTCCAGACGCTTTACTAACACTCTCCTCACTTGGAGAGTCAGTGCCTTTAACCTCCTGTTTGGCCCAGTTTGCAATTTCTGCGGAAGATGAACAGCAATAGGGAGAACCAATGAGAGACTAGCTGGAGGTGTCTGGACGGGCAAATTTAACTCTCATTTCCCACCAGGAAGAGGAATTAACCAAAGGCTCAGCGTGCCGTGCCATAACCACAATAGGGCCTGAAGCAATCCTGCGGTGTTGCGGCCAGCTCACAAGAAAGCGAGTTGAAGAAAGTAGCTCAGGGGCACTGTCATTCACAAACCTGCAGAGTTATATATGACAGCTATCGTCCAAAAATATATGAAGGAAGGCTGCCAAGAGGAGTTGAAAGTGGGGCAGAATTGCAGGAAACCTATTTCAGGAGGTAGACTGGAATTGCATGTAAAGCATAGGAAAAGAGGCAGAACGTCCACAATGATGCACTTGGCCAAAAACGGCATATGAGTTTTTTCCTGAATATATTCAGGAAAAAACGCATACGCCCTTTTTTGCCAACCAAGCAAGCTTGCAAAGGAAATCTGCACTACAATGAAGTCTCACTTCCCCCCATTCAAAAGGGGCATCTGAAAAAAGTGTAAAATCCAGAAAGGCAGGACAGGCCATGGATACCTGGGAGCCTTGTTATGCTGATGCGTGGGATGTAAATTGCCAACAGCCACTCTGGAGAAGTGTATGGTGTTTCCTGAAACATCTAAAAAACAAAGCAACAGAGCCTAAGGCACTTCCACTTATGGTCCTATAGCTTAGGGAAATTAAAATCAAAAAGACACAGCCACCCAAAAGTTTGTGACGGCTCTGTTTACAAGAACCTCGTTTACGGTACAAGTTCAATATCGCAGAAAGCGAAAAATGGATAAAGAAGTTGTGGTACTTACGTACAATGCAATATCACTCAGCAATGAAATCTATGTCATCAGGTCCGTAGCAGCATAATGAGTGGATTCAGATACGATGATTCTAAGTGAAATAAGTCACACACCAAATGAAACATCATAAGATATCACTAATACACGGAATGTAAACTTGGCTACACAGGAACTGAATTACAAAACAGAACAGGGTCTCAAATGTAGAAAACCAACTTATGCTAGCTTAAGGGGAAAGGTGAGTTGGGGTGCTGCATAAAACCAGAGATTGAAATTAGCACAGATACCGTTCCATAAGCCAAATATGTAATAGACAAGAGGTACTCCTCGCTCAACGAAGTGGACTCAACACGCAATATTAAACGCCTAAGAATATACCTGACTAGTAAGAATCTTAAAACCTTTGGATTGATATGTCTCCAAAAGAGAATCAAGAGTGTGTACAGCGGCATAAACGCAGCAGTGATAGGATTGGTGAGGTTCGGTGAGCAAATGCAGACCCTTTGAAGTCATATTGCATGGTACCCATTCCATGGGTCTCAACTCTCCAGGTTGAAGGGATTCTTCCTTCAGCTAAAACATGCATGTGGAACCCAGAGTATGATCAACCGTGTGATCGGGAAACGTGCTCAAATGTGTCTCAGTTTTCGTCCCCTGGTACTCAGGTGCAACATTCCAGATGCTTTACTAACACTCTCCCCACTTGGAGAGTCAGTGCCTTTAACCTCCTGTTTGGCCCAGTTTGCAATTTCTGCGGAAGAAGAACAGTAATAGGGAGAACCAATGAGAGACTAGCTGGAGGTGTCCGGACGGGCAAATTTAACTCTCATTTCCCACCAGGAAGAGGAATTAACCAAAGGCTCAGCGTGCCATGCCGGAACCACACTAGGGCCTGAAGCAATCCTGCGGTGTTGCAGCCAGCTCACATTAAAGCGGGTTGAAGAAAGGAGCTCAGGGGCACTGTCATTCACAAACCTGCAGAGTTATAAATGACAGCTATCGTCCAAAAATATATTGAAGTAAGGCTGCCAGGAGGACTTAAAAACGGGGCAGAATTGCAGGAAACCGATTTCAGGAGGTAGACTGGAATTGCATGTAAAGCATAGGAAAAGAGGCAGAATGTCCACAATGATGCACTTAGCCAAAAAGGGTGTATGTGTTTTTTCCTGAATATATTCAGTAAAAAACGCATACGCCCTTTTTGGCCAACCAAGCAAGCTTGCAAAGGAAATCTGCACTACAATGAAGTCTCACTGCCCCCCGGTCAAAAGGGCTATCTGAAAAAAGTGTAAAATCCAGAAAGGCAGGACAGGCCATGGAGAACTGGGAGCCTTGTTATGTTGATGGGCAGGATGTAAATTGCCAACAGCCACTCTGGAGAAGTGTATGGTGTTTCCTGAAACATCTAAAAAACAAAGCAACAGAGCCTAGGGCACTTCCACTTATGGTCCTATAGTTTAGGGAAATTAAACTCAAAAAGACACAGCCACCCCAAAGTTTGGGACGGCTCTGTTTACAAGAACCTCGTTTACGGTACAAGTTCAATATCACAGAAAGCGAAAAATGGATAAAGAAGTTGTGGTACTTACGTACAATGCAATATCACTCAGCAATGAAATCTATGTCATCAGGCCCGTAGCAGCATAATGAGTGGATTCAGGTACGATGATTCTAAGTGAAATAACTCACAGAGAAAAAGAAACATCATAAGATATCACTACTACACGGAATGTAAACTTGGCTACACAGGAACTGAATTACAAAACAGAACAGGGTCTCAAATGTAGAAAACCAACTTATGCTTGCTTAAGGGGAAAGGTGAGTTGGGGTGCTGCATAAAACCAGAGATTGAAATTAGCACAGATACCGTTCCATAAGCCAAATATGTAATAGACAAGAGCTACTCCTTGCTCAACGAGGTGGACTCAAAACCCAATATTAAACACCTAAGAATATACCTGACTAGTAAGAATCTTAAAACCTATGGATTTATATGTCTCTGAAAGAGAATCAAGCGTGTGTACAGCGGCATAAACGCAGCAGTGATAGGATTGGTGAGGTTCGGTGAGCAAATGCAGACCCTTTGAAGTCATATTGCATGGTACCCATTCCATGGGTCTCCACTCTCCAGGTTTAAGGGATTCTTCCTTCAGCTAAAACATGCATGTGGAACCCAGAGTATGATCCACCGTGTGATCGGGAAACGTGTTCAAATGTGTCTCAGTTTTCGTCCGCTGGTACACGGGCGCAACATTCCAGACGCTTTAATAACACTCTCCCCACTTGGAGAGTCAGTGCCTTTAACCTCCTGTTTGGCCCAGTTTGCAAATTCTGCGGAAAATGAACAGGAATAGTGAGAACCAATGAGAGACTAGCTGGAGGTGTATGGACGGGCAAATTTAACTCTCATTTCCCACCAGGAAGAGGAATTAACCAAAGGCTGAGCGTGCCATGCCGGAACCACACTAGGGCCTGAAGCAATCCTGCAGTGTTGCGGCCAGCTCACAAGATAGCGAGTTGAAGAAAGGAGCTCAGGGGCACTGTAATTCACAAACCTGCAGAGTTATAAATGACAGCTATCGTCTAAAAATATATTGAAGTAAGGCTGCCAAGAGGACTTGAAAGCGGGGCAGAATTGCAGGAAACCGATTTCAGGAGGTAGACTGGAATTGCATGTAAAGCATAGGAAAATAGGCAGGACGTCCACAATGATGCACTTGGCCAAAAAGGGCGTATGCGTTTTTTCCTGAATATATTCAGGAAAAAACGTATATGCACTTTTTGGCCAACCAAGCAAGCTTGCAAAGGAAATCTGCACTACAATGAAGTCTCACTGCCCCCCGGTCAAAAGGGCCATCTGAAATAAGTTTAAAATCCAGAAAGGCAGGACAGGCCATGGAGAACTGGGAGCCTTGTTATGCTGATGGGTGGGATGTAAATTGCCAACAGCCACTCTGGAGAAGTGTATGGTGTTTCCTGAAACATCCAAAAAACAAAGCAACAGAGCCTACGGCACTTCCACTTATGGTCCTATAGCTTAGGGAAATTAAAGTCAAAAAGACACAGCCACCTCAAAGTTTGGGACAGCTCTGTTTACAAGAACCTCATTTACGGTACAGGTTCAATATCGCAGAAAGCGAAAAATGGATAACGAAGTTGTGGTATTTATGTACAATCCAATATCACTCAGCAATGAAATCTATGTCATCAGGCCCGTAGCAGCATAATGAGTGGATTCAGGTACGATGATTCTAAGTGAAATAAGTCACACAGAAAAAGAAACATCCTAAGATATCACTACTACACGGAATGTAAACTTGGCTACACAGGAACTGAATTACAAAACAGAACAGGGTCTCAAATGTAGAAAACCAACTTATGCTTGCTTAAGGGGAAAGGTGAGTTGGGGTGTTGCATAAAACCAGAGATTGAAATTAGCACAGATACCATTCCATAAGCCAAATATATAATAGACAAGAGCTATTCCTTGCTCAACGAAGTGGACGCAACACCCCATATTAAATGCCTAAGAATATATCTGACTAGTAAGAATCTTAAAACCTATGGATTTATATGTCTCCGATAGAGAAACAAGCGTGTGTACAGCGGCATAAACGCAGCAGTGATAGGATTGGTGAGGTTTGGTTAGCAAATGCAGACCCTTTGACGTCATATTGCATGGTACCCATTCCATGGGTCTCAACTCTCCAGGTTTAAGGGATTCTTCCTTCAGCTAAAACATGCATGTGGAACCCAGAGTATGATCCACCGTGTGATCGGGAAACGTGTTCAAATGTGTCTCAGTTTTCGTCCCCTGGTACTCGGGTGCAACATTCCAGACGCTTTACTAACACTCTCCCCACTTGGAGAGTCAGTGCCTTTAACCTCCTGTTTGGCCTAGTTTGCAATTTCTGCGGAAAATGAACAGGAATAGGGAGAACCAATGAGAGACTAGCTGGAGGTGTCTGGACGGGCAAATTTAACTCTCATTTCCCACCAGGAAGAGGAATTAACCAAAGGCTCAGCGTGTCATGCGGGAAACACACTAGGGCCTGAAGCAATCCTGCGGTGTTGCGGCCAGCTCACAAGAAAGCGAGTTGAAGAAAGGAGCTGAGGGGCACTGTAATTCACAAACCTGCGGAGTTATAAATGACAGCTATCATCCAAAATTATACTGAAGTTAGGCTGCGAAGAGGACTTGAATGCGGGGCAGAATTGCTGGAAAACGATTTCAGAAGGTACACGGGAGTCGCTCTTAAAGCATAAGAAAAGAGACAGAACTTGGAAAATAATGCACTTGGCAAAAAAGGGCATATGTGTTTTATCCAGAGCTCTCATAACTGAGGGGAGGAGATTCCCAGCCGGCTCCAACTGCCACCTGAGGGCTCACATTGCCAAGGCAACGTGAGCAAGCCAGGCAGGAGTTACGTCACAGAAGAGGTCCCACCTCACAGAAAGGTGAGAAACCCAGCCAACATCAGACTCTCACCAGAGGCCCCACATCACCAAGGGGATGGGAACCAGGCAGGAGTGTCTTCACACCAGTGGGGCCACATCATCGAAAGGTGAGGTACTCAGCACATGTGTCCTCAAACCACAGGACCCACATCACCAAGGGCCTCGGAGTGAGGCAGGTAGGAGTAGCCTCACAACACTGGGCCCATAGAATAAAAAAGTGAGGAATCCAGCAGTTGGAACCTCCCAGCAGGCGGCCCAGAGCACCGAGGCTATGGGATCCAGGCCACAGTGAACTCACAGAAGAGGGCCCATGTCATGAAACTGAGCAACCCAGCCATTGGGACCTCAGAGCAGGAGGCCCCCATCCCCATGGGGATGGAAATCTGGTAGGAGTGTCCTCGCACCACTGAGAACGTTTCAGAAAATTTTGGGCGACCAGCAGTTAGGGCCTGACGCCAGAGGACCCTCATCACCAAGGGAAGGAGGCTCCCAGCAGGCTCCAACTGCCACCAGAGGGCTGACGTCGCCAAGGCGATGTGTGCCAACCAGGCACGAATGACCTCACAGCAGAGGGCCCACCTCAGAGAAGTGTGACGAACCCAGTCAGGATCAGACTCGCACCAGAGGGCCCACATCACCAAATGGATTGGAACCAGGCAGGAGTGTCCTCACATGAGTAGGGCCACAACATCTAAATGTGAGGAACCCAGAACATGTGGCTTCAAACCATAGGACACCCCTCACCAAGGGGCTGGGAGTGAGGCAGGCAGGAGGAGCCTCATAACAGAGGGCCCAAAAATAAAAAAGGTGAGGAATCCAGCAGCTGGAACCTCCCAGCAGGCGGCCCAGAGCACAGAGGCTAGGGGATGCAGGCCAGAGTGAACTAACACCAGACAGCCCACATCATGAAACTGTGAGCAACCCAGGGGTTGGGACCTCAGAACAGAAGGCCCACATCCCCATGGTGATGGGAACACGACAGGAGTGTCCTGGCATCACTGGGCTCACATCAGAAAACGTGGGGTGCTCAGAAGTTAGGGCCTGACGCTAGAGGGCACTCATCACCAAGAGGAGGAGGCTCCCAGCAGTCTCTAGCTGCCACCAGAGGGCCAACGTCGCCAAGGCGATGTGTGCCAGCCCGGCAGGAGTGACCTCACAGCAGAGGGCCCACCTCACAGAAGGGTGAGGAACACAGCCAGGATCAGACTCTCACCAGAGGGCCCACATCACCAACGGGATGGGAACCAGGCAGGAGTGTCCCCACATCAGTGGGACAACATCATCGAAAGGTGAGGATCCCAGCACATGTGTCCTCAAACCACAGGAACCACATCACCAAGGGGTTCGGAATGAGGCTGGCAGGACTGGCCTCACAACACAGGGTCCATAGAATATAAAAGTTGAGGAATCCAGCAGTTGGAACCTCCCAGCAAGTGGCCCAGAGCAGCGAGGCTATGGGATCCAGGCCACAGTGAACTCACAGCAGAGGGCCCACATCATGAACCTGTGAGCAGCCCAGCCGTTGGGACCTCAGAACAGAAGGCCCACATCCCCATTGGGATGGGAACCTGGCAGGAGTGGCCTCGCACCACTTAGCACATATCAGAAAATGTTAGGAGCCCAGCAGTTAGGGCCTGAAGCCAGGGGGCCCTCATAACTGAGGGGAGGAGACTCCCAGGAGGTTCCAACTGCCAACAGAGGGCCCACGTCTACAAGGTGGCATGTGCCAGCCAGGCAGTAGTGACCTCACAGCAGAGGGCCTATCTCACAGAAGGGTGAGGAACCGAGGCAGGATGAGACTCTCGCCAGAGGGCTCACAACACCAAGGGGATGGGAACCAGTCAGGACTGTCCTCCCACCAGTGGCGCCACTCATAAAAAGGTGAGGAACCCAGCACATGCAGCCTCATATCAGAGGACATACATCACAAAGGGGATGGGAGTGAGGCAGGTAGGAGTAGCCTAAAAACAGAGGGCCCAAAGAATAAAAAAGATGAGGAATCCAGCATTTGGAACCTCCCAACAGGCGGCCGAGAGCACAGAAGCTATGGGATGCAGGCAGGAGTGAACTAACACCAGAGAGCCCACATCATGAAACTGTGAGCAACCCAGGCGTTGGGACCTCAGAGCAGAAAGCCCACATCCCCATGGGGATGGGAACCTGACAGGAGTGTCCTGGCATCACTGGGCTCACATCAGAAAACGTGGGGAGCCCAGCAGTTAGGGCCTGATGCTAGGGGGCCGTCATCACCGAGGGCAGGAGGCTCCCAGCAGGTTCCATGTGCCAACAGAGGGCCCACGTCGCCAAGGTGATGTGTGCAAGTCAGGCAGGATTGACCTCACAGCAGAGGGCCTACCTCACAGAAGAGTGAGGAACCCAGCCAGGATCAGACTGTCACCAGAAGGCCCACATCACCAAGGGGATGGGAACCAGACAGGAGTGTCCTCACACCAGTGGGGCCACATCATTGAAAGTTGCGGAACCCAGCACATGTGGCATCAAACCAGAGGACCCACATCACGAAGGGGTTGCGAGTGAGGCAGGCAGGAGGAGCACCGCAACACAGGACCCATAGAATACAAAAGTTGAGGAATCGAGCAGTTGGAACCTCCGAGCAGGCGGCCCAGAACACAGAGGCTATGGCATCCAGGCCAGAGTGAACTAACAGCAGAGAGCCCACATCATGAAACTGTGAACAACCCAGCCGTTGGGACCACAGAGCAGAAGGATCACATCCCAATGGGGTGTGAACCTGGCTGGAGTGTCCTCGAACCACTGGGCACACATCACAAAATGTGGGGAGCCCAGCAGTTAGGGCCTGACGCCAGAGGGCCCTCATCACTGAGGGGAAGAGGCTCCCAGCAGGCTCCAAGTGCCACCAGAGGGCTCATGTCCACAAGGCGAGGTGAGCAAGCCAGGCAGGAGTGACCTCACAGCAGTCGGCCCACCTCACAGAAGGGTGAGGAACCCAGCCAGGATCAGACTCTCAACAGAGGGCCCACATCACCAAGGGGATGTGAACCAGGCAGGAGTCTCCTAAGACCATTGGTCCCACATCATCCAAAGGTGAGGAACCCAGCACATGTGGCCTCAAACCAGAGGACACACATCACGAAGGGGCTGGGAGTGAGGCAGGCAGGAGGATCCTCACAACAGAGGGCCTAAAAAATTAAAAAAGTGAGGAATCCAGCAGTTGGAACCTCCCAACTGGCGGCCAAGAGCACAGAGGCTATGGGATCCAGGCCACAGTGAACTAACACCAGAGAGCCCACATCATGAAATTGTGATCAACCCAGCCGTTGGAACCTCAGAGCAGAAGGCCCACATCCCCATGGAGATGGGAACCTAAGAGGAGTGCCCGAGCATCACTGGGCTCACTAAGAAAATTTGGGGAGCCCAGCAGTTAGGGCCTGATGTCAGAGGGCCCTCATCACAGAGGTGAGGAGGCTCCCAGCAGGGTCCAAGTGCCACCAGAGGGCTCATGTCAACAAGGCGAGGTGAGCAAGCCAGGCAAGAGTTACCTGATAGTACAGGGCCCACCTCACAGATGGGTGAGGAACCCAGCCAGGATCAGACTCTCACCAGAGGACCCACATAACAAAGGGGATGGGAACCAGTCAGGTTTATCCTCACACCAGTGGGGCCTCATCATCTTAAGGTGAGGAACCCAGCACATGTGTCCTCAAACCAGAGGACCCACATCACCAAGGGCCTTGGAGTGAGGCAGGCAGGAGTAGCCTCACAACACAGGGCACATAATATAAAAAACATGAGGATTCCAGCATTTAGACCTTCCAGCAGGTGGCTCAGAACACCGAGGTTATGGAATCCAGGCCGCAGTGAACTCACAGCAGAGGGCCCACATCATAAAACTGTGAGCAACCCAGGCGTTGGGACCTCAGCGCAGAAGGCCCACATCCCCATGGGAATGGGAACCTGGCTGGAGTGTCCTCACACCACTGGGTGCACATCAGAAAATGTGGGGTGCCCACCATTTAGGGCCTGACGCCAGAGGGCCGTCATCACCGAGAGGAGGAGCCACCCTGCATGCTCCAACTGCCACCAGAGGGCTCACGTCTCCAAGGTGACATGTGCCAGCCAGGCAGAAGTGACCTCACAGCAGAGGGCCTACCTCACAGAACGTTGAGGAACCCAGACAGGATTAGACTCTCGCCAGAGGGCCCACCTCAGCAAGGGAATGGGAACCAGGCAGGAGTGTCCTCACACGAGTGGGACCACATCATCGAAAGGTGAGGAATGCAGCACATGTGGCCTCAAGCCATAGGACAGTCATCACCAAGGGGCTGGCAGTGAGGCAGGCAGGAGGAGCCTCACAACAGAGGGCACATAGAATAAAAAAGTTGAGGAATCCAGCAGTTGGAACCTCCCAGCAGGCGGCTCAGAGCACCGATGATAAGGGATCCTTGCCGGAGTGAACTCACAGCAGAGGGCCCACATCATGGTACTGTGAGCAAGCCAGGCGTTTTGACCTCAGAGCAGAAGGCCCATATCCCCATGGGGATGGGAACCTGGCAAGAGTGTCCTCATTCACTTGGCGCACATCAGAAAATGTGGGGAGCCCAGCAGTTATGGCCTAAGGCAAGAGGGCCCTCATCACCGAGGGGAGGAGGATCCCAGCACACTCCAACTGCCACCAGAGGGCCCACGTCGCCAAGGTGACGTGTGCCAGACAGGCATGATTGACCTCACAGCAGAGGGCCCACCTCACAGAAGGGTGAGGAACCCAGCCAGGATCAGACTCTCACCTGAGGGCCCACATCAGCAAGGGGATGGGAACCAGTCAGGACTGTCCTCCCTCCAGTGGGGCCACATCATCGAAAGGTGCGGAACCCAGCACATGTGGCCTCAAATCAGAGGACACATATCACAAAGGGAATGGGAGTGAGGCAGGCAGGAGTAGCCTAAAAACAGAGGGCCCAAAGAATAAGAAAGGTGAGGAATCCAGCAGTTGGAACCTCCCAGCAGGCGACTGAGTGCACAGAAGTTATGGGATGCAGGCAGGAGTGAACTAACAGCAGAGAGCCCACATCATGAAACTGTGAGCAACCCAGGGGTTGGGACCTCAGAGCAGAAGGCCCACATCCCCATGGGACTGGGAACCTGGCTGGAGTGTCCTCGCACCACTGGGCACACATCACAAAATGTGGGGAGCCCAGCAGTTAGGGCCTGACGCCAGAGGGCCCTCATCACTGAGGGGAGGAGGCTCCCAGCAGGCTCTAAGTGCCACCAGAGGGCTCCTGTCCACAAGGCGAGGTGAGCAAGCCAGGCAGGAGTGACCTCACAGCAGACGACCCACCTCACAGATGGGTGAGGAACCCAGCCAGGATCAGACTCTCAACAGAGGGTCCACATCACCAAAGGGATGTGAACCAGGCAGGAGTCTCCTAAGACCATTGGTCCCACATCATCGAAAGGTGAGGAACCCAGCACATGTGGCCTCGAACCAGAGGACACACATCACGAAGGGGCTGGGAGTGAGGCAGGCAGGAGGATCCTCACAACAGAGGGCCCAAAAAATTAAAAAAGTGAGGAATCCAGCAGTTGGAACCTCCCAGCAGGCGGCCAAGAGCACAGAGGCTATGGGATGCAGGCCTCTGTGAACTAACACCAGAGAGCCCACATCATGAAAATGTGAATAACCATGCCGTTGGAACCTCAGAGCAGAAGGCCCACATCCCCATGGAGATGGGATCCTAAGAGGAGTGCCCAAGCAACATTGGGCTCACTAAGAAAAGTTGGTGAGCCCAGCAGTTAGGGCCTGACGCAAGAGGGCCCTCATCACCGGTGGGAGGAGATTCCCAGCACGTTCCAACTGCCACCACACAGCTGACTTCACCAAGGCAATGTGTGCCAGCCATGCATGAGTGACCTATCAGCAGAGGGTCTCCCTCACAGAAGGGTGAGGAACACAGCCAGGAACAGACTCTCACCAGGGGGTCCACATAACCACGTGGATGAGAACCAGGCAGGAGTGTCCTCACACTAGTGGGGCCACATCATCGAAAGGTGAGGAACCCAGCAAAGGTGGCCACAAACCAGAGGACCCACATCACCAAGGGGTTGAGAGTGAGGTAGGTGTCTGGACGGGCATATTTAACACTCATTTCCCACCAGGAAGAGGAATTAACCAAAGGCTCAGCGTGCCCTGCCAGAAGCAGATTAGGGCCTGAAGCAGTCTTGCGGGTTTGCGGCCAGCTCACAAGAAAGCGAGTTGAAGAAAGGAGCTCAGGGGCCCTGTAATTCACAAACCTGCAGAGTTATAAATGACAGATAACGTCCAAAAATATATTGAAGTAAGGCTGCGAAGAGGACTTGAAAGCGGGGCAGAATTGCAGGAAACCGATTTCAGGAGGTAGACTGGATTTGCATTTAAAGCATAGGAAAAGAGGCAGAACATCGACAATGATGCACTTGGCAAAAAAGGGCGTATGAGTTTGTTCCTGAATATATTCAGGAAAAAACACATACGCCCTTTTTGGCAAACCAAGCAAGCTTGCAATGGAAATCCGAACTACTAAGAAGTGTCACTTCCCCCCGGTCTAAAGGGCCATCTGAAAAAAGTGTAAAATCCAGAAAGGCAAGATAGGCCATGGGGAAATAGGAGCCTTGTTATGCTGATGGGCGGGATGTAAATTGCCAACAGCCACTCTGGAGAAGTGTATGGTGTTTCCTGATACATCTGAAAAACAAAACAACAGAGTCTAGGGCATTTCCACTTATGGTCCTATAGCTTAGGGAAATTAAAATCAAAAAGACACAGCCGCCCCAAAATTTGGGACAGCTCTGTTTACAGGAACCTCTTCTACAGTACAAGTTAAATATCCCAGAGAACAAATAATTGATAAAGAAGTTGCAGTACTTATGTACAACAGAATACCACTCAGCAATGAAATCTGTGTCACCAGGCCTGTACCAGCATAATGAGTGGATTGAGGCACGATGATTCTAAGTGAAATAAGTCACACAGAAAAAGAAACATCATAAGGTATCACTAATACACGGAATGTAAACTTGGCTACATATGAACTGAATTACAAAACAGAACAGGGTCTCAAGTTTAGAAAACCAACTTATGCTTGCTTAAGGGGAAAGGTGAGTTGGGGTGCTGCATAAAACCAGAGTTTGAAATTAGCAGAGATACCGTTCCATAAGGCAAATATGTAATAGACAAGACCTACCCCTTGCTCAACGAAATGGACTCAACAATGAGGTATCACCTCACACCTGTTAGAATGGGCATCATCTGAAAATCTACAAACAACAAATGCTGGAAAGGGTGTGGAAAAAAGGAAGCCTCTTCAACTATTGTTGGGAATATAAATTGATATAGTCACTATGGAGAACAATATGGAGTTTCTTAAGAAACTAATAATAGAATTACCATATGATACAGCAATCCCAGTACTGGACATATACCCAGACAAAACCATAAATCAAAAAGAGACATTCAACGCAATGTTCATTGCATCACTATTTACAATATCGAGGTAATGGAAGCAACCTAAATGCCCACAGACAGACGAATGCATAAAGATGTGGTACATATATAAAATGGAATATTACTAAGCCATGAAAGGAATGAAATTGGGTCATTTGTATAGATGTCGATGGATCTAGAGACTGTCATACAGAGTGAAGTAAGTCAGAAAGAGAAAAACAAATCTTGTATATTCATGCATATATGTGGAACCTAGAAAAACTGTGCAGATTAACCATTTTGCAAGGCATAAATAGAGCAACAGATGTAGACAACAATCGTATGGACAACAAGGGGGGAAAGCTCTTGGGGGGGTGGTGGTGGGAGGAGTTGAGAGATTGGGATTGGCATGTAAACATTTATATGTATAAAATAGATAACCAATAAGAAACTGCTGTATAAAAATAAAAAATAAAATTCAAAATTAAAAAGAAATAAAATTTAAAAAATAAAACAGAAAAAGCAATTATTCCCTTCACATACATGTATTTATATGAATAAATTATTTCCATGCTTATATCTGTAAATACAAAAAAGAGGAATAAAATCTACCTTGAACCAAAAATGAAAAAGAGAAAAAAAAACAGAACCCACCAGTTACACAGAGGAAAACCGTAGCAGGGCACTTGCTCCAGTTGTAAACAATTCTGAAGTTGGTCAGTGGTGGGGAATCGTCTCCCATTCAGCCAGCAGCCCCCACACAACAAGCGTCCTCATTGCAAAGCTGGGGCACCGTGCTGAGGCATCTGTGAGTAAACGTGAGCTGAGCCCCAGGCCAGTTGCTGCTGAACTGTTCCCACCCTTCCCAGGTAAAACACCTGAATATATACAAGGACTTGAAAGCCTAGAGGAAGGGCCATGGAGCCACACGAGTGACAGCATGCCAGCTGACTTGGTGCCTGCAGGCCAGCCAGGATGGTCCTGGCCCTGGGTGCTCTTCTGGAAGATTTCCATTTCCCTGCCTGAGATACTCGTCCTGTCCCTGCCCCCACTGCTTTTTTCCTTCCTCACCTCTGCCCAGGGAGAAATTCCAGCAGCAGGTATGGGTGACACATCCTCTTCTTTAGCAGGTGGCAGCCTGGCAACTGCTGCAGAAAGTCCAGCAGAGCCCCACTCACACTGGGCCACCCACAAAGCCGTGGCCTCTCACTCCCTCCCACCAGCCCAGCCCCGAGACTGCTGACAGGGCAGAGAAAATGGCGTCAGGCACAGCTGCAGGGGCTCTTGCTGCCTGGAGTGGTATTTATATTGATCTCAACGCAGGCACACCTGGGGAGGGCTGGCCGGCAAGGTAAGGCTGCCCAGGTCAGCCAATCATCACCCCTCAGGGTTTACACAATTGCAGAAAATGGAACTTGCTGAACCGGCCAGGTCCAAGGAACAGGTGTGGGCTCTTGAGAGTCAGTATAGACAAGGGGATGCAGCTTTGGCTTGTTTTCTGATCATTTTATCTGGCCCATGAGTGGGAGACAACTTCAAGAAAACCCTCTCCTAATGAGAGGAACCCAGGAGTCAGGGAGAGGAGGGGTGGGTGGTGGTTGGAGACAGAGGCCTGGTGCCCTGGGTGCAGTGGAAGTCTCTGGAAGACCAGGTGGAGGGAGGCCACACAGAGTGATGCCCAGGGTCACAGACCTGTCGCAGCTGCTGTTTGTTAGTTCAAGTCCTGCTCTGAGGTGCTCTGTGTCAGCTCTGAGCGACAGGTGAGCTGGGGGTGCTCTTCAATGAGGGCTATGTGCACGGTTCCTGTGTGCCCAGCCCTGCCACGGTACCTGCAAGGGTAGCTCTGTATCCTGGGAGAGGCCTGACCATGAGAGCCCCGTGGGCTGGGTTGGGGGTGGGGTACCTGCCCAGGAGAGCTCCATATCCTGGGATTGGCCTGACCACGAGAGCCCCATGGGCTGCTGGGGACCTGGTAAAGGATGTCAGGACAGTCAGTGAAGCCACCGAGGATATACCTCCAGTTGCTCCTGATTCCTACACCCTGCTGGTCATTCTACCAACCACCAGGACATGGTATTCTGTATTAGTCTTCAATGATGCCTTCTTTTGTATTCCATTAGTCCCAGAGTCACAAGAAATTTTGGCTTGTGAGTGGCAAGACTCAACATACAACTAAAACAATATTTCCGGGCCGTCTTGCCCCAAGGGTTCAAAAATTCCCACACCATCTTTGGGGAAAGCTTAGCTAAAGACCGAAAAGTTCTACCTCTGGAAAAGGAAACCCTCCTTCAATATGCAGACGACATTCTGATCGCCAGCCCTACTAAGGAGGCCTCTGAACTACCAAGCCAATAAAGGATAGAAGTTGTCCAAGAAAAAGCTCAAATATCACAGACTGCGGTGACCTGCCTGGGCTTCATTCTCACACAAGGTCAGAGAAGCCCATCCCAGGAAAGGGAAGAAACCATTTGCAGCCTTACCCCTTTCTAAAACTAGAAGACAGCTTAGGGGTTCCTGGGGAGGCCAGGGTTTGCTGCTTCTGGATCCCTAACTACAGTCTACTAGCTGGGCCTCTATATGAAACACTGAAAGGAAAAGATGATGATCCTTTTGAACAGAATCCAGAAGTGGCCTTTCAAGAATGGAAAGAGCAGTCAATTCAGACCCTTGCCCTGGAACTCCCTAATTGAGCTAAACCCTTTGACCTTTCCATTCCCGGTGAAAGGTGAATCGCCATTGGAGAATTAGTGCAAAAACTGGGACCACTTGAAATGGAACAACGCAAGAATGCCATCCAGGTAGCATAAACTACAGTCACCAAGGGGCTTGGCCCACTGCCACATCTGGCCAAGATACTGGCAGTATCTAAAAACCTGGAAATCAGCAGCCCAAAAGGCCACCTCCCTCCTAAGGGAAAAGGACCCCACGTGGTGATCCTAATCACCAACCATGCCCTGAAGTTGCAGGGTTCGCTCCGTGGGCACACCGACCTCGAGTGAGGAGGCCCTCCAACTCCAACATCCAGAGAGATAACCGGGGGCAACAGGGCACCATGACGACTCGTGTGAACATCACTTGACCTGGAGTTTCTCTCATAAAACAACAATAGTGTGTCCCAAAGGAGTAGACTACTGCTTGCAGGACTTACTGCACCCGGAGGGGAGCTAATAATCTTGGCGGGGGAACCGTATATCACACTGTCACCATAGAAAAGCCTACAGACACCGTGATGATGGTGGCCAATAAGACCGGCTGGACTCCTGTTTACTTCAAAAGGCTGTTGACTCAGTGGCCATCATGGTCCTTGATCACCACTGACCCTGGACTGTCTGGGAGTTGAGCGGGCAGGGCTCTGACACCTGGTGCTGTTTTTACGTTAATTCAGGGGCCTAATTGAAGAAAGAGCAGACTACTGGTCAGAGCATCTAGGCTGGCAGAAACGGTCAGCCTAAGGTGGCCGAACAAATGTGGGGCGGGGTGAAACCGGCCCCCACAGCGTCTCTGCACATCTCTTTCCTGGACCCTTAAAGGTCATTAGAATCTATAACACTTCCAATGCTGGTGCTCAGGCGGACGAGCAGGGAGGCAGGGGTCCTGGGGCCAATCAACGTCACCTGGAGGCTGCT
This sequence comes from Orcinus orca, assembly GCF_937001465.1. Lineage (NCBI taxonomy): Eukaryota > Metazoa > Chordata > Mammalia > Artiodactyla > Delphinidae > Orcinus > Orcinus orca. The sequence continues at coordinate 66,443,875 of NC_064559.1, read as the reverse complement.
GGGGAGAAGTTCTGACCCTCGTCCCCTGGTATGAGGGCTCCCAACTCAGCACTCAGCAGTTACAGAAGAAGGGTCTGCACCCTCAGCACTCCAAGAATGAGGAACGGGACAAAAGGCAGAGGAGGGGTTTGTCCCCAGCAAAGCCCATTAAAAATCCCTGGGAGATAAAAATAGAATCTGGGCAATAAAGTCAAGTCTGACCTTTTTTATCCTTTGTGCTTTGTCTAATATCACGTGCTCCTAGGGTCCCGCATGCAGAGGTTCCACACCCGGCACTTCAGACCAGATTTCCTAGTGCAGAATGGCTGGGTCGACACCTCAGCTCCTGGGGCCCAGTGCAGACTCCGAGATATAGAGCCTGAGCTGCAGCCAACCCGGCCCTCCAGAGCTCCGCCCCCTCCCTCCCACTGACTCTGACAGGATCTCTACACAGCAGCCCAGCCCACAGCCCACGCGGTAGTGTATGCTCTCACCTCTCCGTTCTCTGATCAAAATATAAAGTTTCCTTTGCTTGGGAACCAAACTCAGTCTCGATCTGTTGGCCCCAATGACACTGGGCAGGGGGACACTTGTTGGGGTCCACTCTGGAGGATCAGTAACAGAAATTGAGACTATTGTAACTTCAATGAACAGATGTGTGAGCCAAACTGTAGTTAACATAGAACAGTTTATAAGGCTCGGGTAAAATAAGATGTTTCTAACACTTCCATTTGATATTTCCATCACTTTATTATAAGCAAGTTCAGTGAAAAGGTTTGTCTTATTTGTCAGGTCAATATTAGAGAAATGAAGTGATTTCTTTCCAAGGATGTACATCTAATAATCTTGGTTAAAGCTTCAATCTTGTTTTAAATGTTTTTCCATTGAAAATGATACCTCTCTTTCAGCTGCCCCATTTCTGAGAAGTATAAAATCTTATAATTTATTATTACCAAAGGGGAAAGTTGGGAGGAGGGATAAATTAACAGTTTGGAATTAACACATACACACTGCTATGTATAAAATAGATCATCAACAAGGAACTACTGGATAGCACAGGGAACTACACTCAATATTTTGCAATAACCTATAAGGGGAAATAATCGGAAAAAGAATAGATATTTTTATTGACATCATCTATCAATGACAGTTAAAGTGTAACCTAAGGGAAGCCGGTGGTGAGTGCTTCTGACCCTGAAGACTTCAATCATCTAAAGTTTGGACTCTGCCTACTTCCCAAGGCCCTTAATGAACATATGTGTAGCCGTAGCTTAAAAAACTCCCCAGTTTGGGTTTCGGGGAGACACTGATTTTGAAAAAGCCCTGGTGTTCTCCTTACATGAATGGGACTCTTCCTACTGCTAAAACATGTCTGTCACACCCAGAGGATGGTATACCGTCTGATCGGGAAGAGTTTGGAAAAGGCATCTCATCTCCTCATCTCCTGGTGCTCGGGTTCACCCCTCCAGCGTCTTTACTAACAGTCTCCCCACTTGGAGATGTCAGCACTGTCAACATCCTGTTACGTACAGTTTGGAATTTGTCCAGAGGATGAAGCGGAAGGATGAGGAACAATGAGAGACAAGTCCTAGGTGTTCAGACAGGCACATGTCACTCTAATTTCCTATCAGGAAGATGAATTGACCAAAGGCTAGGGTTGCCCATGGAAACAGTATAGGGCTTGAGGAAATCCCACTGCTTTGTGGCCAGTTCCCATAAACACAAGTTGAACAATGGAACTCAGGGGCAGTAAAATTCACGAAACTGCAGAGTTGAAAATATCTATCACTGAAAAATGTCTTGAGGAAAGTCAGAGAAAAGGATTGGTAAGCAAGGGAGAATGGCAGGAAAGGGATTTGAGGAGGTAGAAAGGACTCGCCATTAAGCACAAGAAAAGGGGCTGAACATTGCCAACATTGCAGTTGGCCAAAAAGGCTGTATGCGTTTTTTTCTGTATATATTCAAGAAAAGGGCATACACTTTTTTAGCCAACCAAACAGGTGGGCACTGGAAATCAATACTATAAAAGATATCACTTTGCATCAGTCAGAAGAGCCATCCTCATAAAGTGTAAACACCAGAAATGCAGGACAGGGCAAGGAGAAGAGGGAGCCCTGTGAGGCTTATAGTGGAAATCTATATTGCCAACGGCCATTCTGGAGAAGTATATTGTGTTTACTAAAGCATCTAAAAAATGAGCTACAGAGCATAGGGCACTTGCACTCATGGGCGTATATCTTGGGAAAAACAAAAATCGAGAGGACACAGGCACCCCAATGTTTACTGCCTCTCTGTTTAAAAGATCCTCGACTAGGATATAACTTAAATGTCTCTGGAGGGAAAAAATGGATAGAGATGTGGTACTTATGTACAATGGAATATCTCTTCACCATGAAATCAAGGTAATAAGGCTAGTAGAATGATAAAGAGTGGATTTAGGTCCGATAATACTACTTGAAATAAGTCAAACAGAAAAAGAAACATATCATAAGATATCACTTATACAGGGAGGATAAATATGGCTGCACAAAATATGAATTACAAAACAGAACAGTGTCTCACATTTAGAAAACACACTTATGTCAGCTTAAGGGGAAAGGAGAGGTGGGGTGATGCATAAAACCAGAGTTTGAAATTAGCACAGATACCGTTCAATAAACCAAATAGGTATTAGACAAGATCTACACCTTGCTCAATGAACTGGCCTCAACACACCCTATACACTGCAGAGAAATATATGAGTAATAAGAATCTTAAAACCCATGTATTGATATATCTCCATAAGGGAATCAAGTGTGTGCAGAGCGGCACAAACACAGCAGTGAAAATGAGCTAAACCCCATTATAGAAATAAATTTTAAAACCAAAACGCAGAAACAATGAAAGAGAGAAAAATTCTTACAAAATTCGCTCAGGGGCTGTGATGTAACCTGGAATGACCACATATAAACCCACAGCTGGATAAGACATAAGGCTGGACACTTGGGGCTGAGAGGATTGGTGAGCTTTGGTGAGCAACTGCCGAAAGTTTAATGCAATACTTCATGCTACTCATTCCAAGGGTCCCAACACTCCAGGTTGAAGGGAATCTTCCTACAGCTAAACCATGTATGGGAAATCCAGCAGATGGTATACCATATGATCAGGAAAGGTTTCTAAAACGCACCTCATTTTCCTCTCCTGGGGCTCCGGATCAACATTCCAGCCACTTTACTAACAACATCCCCACATGGAGAGTCAATGCCTTTAAGTTCCGGTATCGCACAGTCTGCAGTTAGTGCGGAGGATGAATGGGAATAGGGGGAACAAGTGAGAAAATAGCTGTAGCGGTTTCAATGGCCACATGTCACTCTAATTTCACATAAGAAGAAGAATTAACCAAAGGCAGAGCAAGGCGCCCCAGAAGAAGAATAGGGCCTGAAGAAATCCTGTGGATATGAGGCAAGATCACAAAAATAAGAGCTGAAAAATGGAACTAAGGGCAACTGCAATTCAAAAACCTGCAGAGTTATAAAGGCCAACTATTTTCCAAAAGTATATTGAGGTAAGGCTATGAAGAGGCACTGACAGCAAGGCAGAATTGCAGGAAACAGATTTCAGGAGGTAGACTGGAATTGCATGTAAAACATAGGAAAAGGGGCAGAAGGTCCACAATGATGCACTTGGACAAAAAGGGCGTATGCGTTTTTTCCTGAATATATTCAGGAAGAAACGCATACTCACTTTCTGGCCAACCAAGCAAGCTTGCAAAGGAAATCTGCACTACAATGAAGTCTCACTTCCCCCCAGTCAAAAGGGTCATCTGAAAAAAGTGTAAAATCCAGAAAGGCAGGACAGGCCATGGAGAACTGGGAGCCTTGTTATGCTGATGGGCGGGATGTAAATTGCCAACAGGCACTCTGGAGAAGTGTATGGTGTTTCCTGAAACATCTAAAAAACAGAGCAACAGAGCCTAGGGCACTTCCACTTATGGTCCTATAGCTTAGGGAAATTAAAATCAAAAAGATACAGCCACCCCAAATTTTGGGATGGCTCTGTTTACAAGAACCTCGTTTACGGTACAAGTTCAATATCGCAGAAAGCGAAAAATGGATAAAGAAGTTGTGGTACTTACGTACAAGGCAATATCACTCAGCAATGAAATCTATGTCATCAGGCCCGTAGCAGCATAATGAGTGGATTCAGGTACGATGATTCTAAGTGAAAGAAGTCACACAGAAAAAGAAACATCATAAGATATCACTACTACACGGAATGTAAACTTGGCTACACAGGAACTGAATTACAAAACAGAACAGGGTCTCAAATGTAGAAAACCAACTTATGCTTGCTTAAGAGGAAAGGTGAGCTGGGGTGCTGCATAAAACAAGAGATTGAAATTAGCACAGATACCGTTCCATAAGCCAAATATGTAATAGAGAAGAGCTACTCCTTGTTCAACGAAGTGGACTCAACACCCCATATTAAACGCCTAAGAATATACCTGACTAGTAAGAATCTTAAAACCTATGGATTGATATGTCTCTGAAAGAGAATCAAGCGTGTGTACAGCGGCATAAACGCAGCAGTGATAGGATTGGAGAGGTTCGGTGAGCAAATGCAGACCCTTTGAAGTCATATTGCATGGTACCCATTCCATGGGTCTCCACTCTCCAGGTTTAAGGGATTCTTCCTTCAGCTAAAACATGCATGTGGAACCCAGAGTATGATCCACCGTGTGACCGGGAAACGTGTTCAAATGTGTCTCAGTTTTCGTCCCCTGGTACTCGGGTGCAACATTCCAGACGCTTTACTAACACTCTCCCCACTTGGAGAGTCAGTGCCTTTAACCTCCTGTTTGACCCAGTTTGCAATTTCTGCGGAAGATGAACAGTAATAGGGAGAACAAATGAGAGACTAGCTGGAGGTGTCTGGACGGGCAAATTTAACTCTCATTTCCCATCAGGAACAGGAATTAACCAAAGGAACAGCGTGCCGTGACGTAACCACACTAGGGCCTGAAGCAATCCTGCGGTGTTGCGACCAGCTCACAAGAAAGCGAGTTGAAGAAAGGAGCTCAGGGACACTGTCATTCACAAACCTGCAAAGTTATAAATGACAGCTATCGTCCAAAAATATATTGAAGTAAGGCTGCGAAGAGGACTTGAAAGCGGGGCAGAATTGCAGGAAACCGATTTCAGGAGGTAGACTGGAATTGCATGTAAAGCATAGGAAAAGAGGCAGAACGTCCACAATGATGCACTTGGCCAAAAACGGCGTATGAGTATTTTCCTGAATATATTCAGGAAAAAACGCATATGCCATTTTTGGCCAAACAAGCAAGCTTGCAAAGGAAATCTGCACTACAATGAAGTCTCACTTCCACCCGGTCAAAAGGGCCATCTGAAAAAAGTGTAAAGTCCAGAAAGGCAGGACAGGACATGGATACATGGGAGCCTTGTTATGCTGATGGGCGGGATGTAAATTGCCAACAGCCACTCTGGAGAAGTGTATGGTGTTTCCTGAAACATCTAAAAAACAAAGCAACAGAGCCTAGGGCACTTCCACTTATGGTCCTATAGTTTAGGGAAATTAAAATCAAAAAGACACAACCACCCCAAAAATTGGGACGGCTCTGTTTACAAGAAACTCGTTTACGGTACAAGTTCAATATCGCAGAAAGCGAAAAATGGATAAAGTAGTTGTGGTACTTACGTACAATGCAATATCACTCAGCAATGAAATCTATGTCATCAGGCCTGTAGCAGCATAATGAGTGGATTCAGGTATGATGATTCTAAGTGAAATAAGGCACACAGAAAAAGAAACATCATAAGATATCACTAATACACGGAATGTAAACTTGGCTACACAGGAACTGAATTACAAAACAGAACAGGGTCTCAAATGTAGAAAACCAACTTATGCTTGCTTAAGGGGAAAGCTGAGTTGGGGTGCTGCATAAAACCAGAGATTGAAATTAGCACAGATACCGTTCCATAAGCCAAATATGTAATAGACAAGAGCTACTCCTTGCTCAACGAAGTGGACACAAAACCCCATATTAAACGCCTAAGAATATACCTGACTAGTAAGAATCTTAAAACGTATGGATTTATATGTCTCCGAAAGAGAATCAAGCGTGTGTACAGCGGCATAAACGCAGCAGTGATAGGATTGGTGAGGTTCGGTGAGCAAATGCAGACCCTTTGAAGTCATAATGCATGGTACCCATTCCATGGGTCCCAACTCTCCCGGTGTAAGGGATTCTTCCTTCAGCTAAAACATGCATGTGGAACCCAGAGTATGATCCACCGTGTGATCGGGAAACGTGTTCAAATGTGTCTCAGTTTTCGTCCCCTGGTACTCGGGTACAACATTCCAGATGCTTTACTAACACTCTCCCCACTTGGAGAGTCAGTGCCTTTAACCTCCTGTTTGGCCCAGTTTGCAATTTCTTCGGAAGATGAACAGGAATAAGGAGAAGCAATGGGAAACTATCTGTAGGTGTCTGGACGGGCAAATTTAACTCTCATTTCCCACCAGGAAGACGAGTGAACCAAAGGCTCCGCGTGCCGTGCTGGAACTAGATTAGGTCCTGAAGAGATCCTGCGGTTTTGCGGCCAGCTCACAAGAAAGCGAGTTGAAGAAAGGAGCTGAGGGGCACTGTAATTCACAAACCTGTGGAGTTATAAATGACAGCTATCATCCAAAATTATACTGAAGTAAGGCTGTGAAGAGGACTTGAATGCGGGGCAGAATTGCTAGAAACCGATTTCAGAAGGTACACGGGAGTCGCTCTTAAAGCATAGGAAAAGAGACAGAACTTGGAAAATAATGCACTTGGCAAAAAAGGGCATATGTGTTTTATCCAGAGCTCTCATAACTGAGGGGAGCAGATTCCCAGCCGGCTCCAACTGCCACCTGAGGGCTCACATTGCCAAGGCAACGTGAGCAGGCCAGGCAGGAATTACCTCATAGCAGAGGTCCCACCTCACAGAAGGGTGAGAAACCCAGCCAACATCAGACTCTCACCAGAGGGCCCACATCACCAAGGGGATGGGAACCAGGCAGGAGTGTCTTCACACCAGTGGGGCCACATCTTCGAAAGGTGAGGTACTCAGCACATGTGTCCTCAAACCATAGGACCCACATCACCAAGGACCTCGGAGTGAGGCAGGCAGGAGTAGCCTCACAACACTGGGCCCATAGAATAAAAAAGTGAGGAATCCAGCAGTTGGAACCTCCCAGCAGGCGGCCCAGAGCACCGAGGCTATGGGATCCAGGCCACAGTGAACTCACAGAAGAGGGCCCATGTCATGAAACTGAGCAACCCAGCCATTGGGACCTCAGAGCAGGAGGCCCACATCCCCATGGGGATGGAAATCTGGTAGGAGTGTCCTCGCACCACTGAGAACGTATCAGAACCTTTTGGGAGACCAGCAGTTAGGGCCTGACGCCAGAGGACCCTCATCACCAAGGGAAGGAGGCTCCCAGCAGGCTCCAACTGCCACCAGAGGGCTGACGTCGGCAAGGCGATGTGTGCCAACCAGGCACGAATGACCTCACAGCAGAGGGCCCACCTCAGAGAAGTGTGACGAACCCAGTCAGGATCAGACTCGCACCAGAGGGCCCACATCACCAAATGGATTGGAACCAGGCAGGAGTGTCCTCACATGAGTAGGGCCACATCATCTAAAGGTGAGGAACCCAGAACATGTGGCTTCAAACCATAGGACACCCATCACCAAGGGGCTGGGAGTGAGGCAGGCAGGAGGAGCCTCATAACAGAGGGCCCAAAAATAAGAAAGGTGAGGAATCCAGCATTTGGAACCTCCCAGCAGGCGGCCCAGAGCACAGAGGCTAGGGGATGCAGGCCAGAGTGAACTAACAGCAGACAGCCCACATCATGAAACTGTGAGCAACCCAGACATTGGGACCTCAGAGCAGAAGGCCCACATCCCTATGGTGATGGGAACATGACAGGAGTGTCCTGGCATCACTGGGCTCACATCAGAAAACGTGGGGTGCTCAGAAGTTAGGGCCTGACGCTAGAGGGCACTCATCACCGAGAGGAGGAGGCTCCCAGCAGGCTCCAGCTGCCACCAGAGGGCCAACGTCGCCAAGGCGATGTGTGCCAGCCCGGCAGGAGTGACCTCACAGCAGAGGGCCCACCTCACAGAAGGGTGAGGAACACAGCCAGGATCAGACTCTCACCAGAGGGCCCACATCACCAAGGGGATGGGAACCAAGCAGGGGTGTCCCCACACCAGTGGGACAACATCATCGAAAGGTGAGGATCCCAGCACATGTAGCCTCAAACCAGAGGAACCACATCACCAAGGGGTTCGGAGTGAGGCTGGCAGGACTGGCCTCACAACACAGGGTCCATAGAATATAAAAGTTGAGGAATCCAGCAGTTGGAACCTCCCAGCAAGTGGCCCAGAGCACCGAGGCTATGGGATCCAGGCCGCAGTGAACTCACAGCAGAGGGCCCACATCATGAACCTGTGAGCAGCCCAGCGGTTGGGACCTCAGAACAGAAGGCCCACATCCCCATTGGGATGGGAACCTGGCAGGAGTGGCTTCGCACCACTTAGCACATATCAGAAAATGTTAGGAGCCCAGCAGTTAGGGCCTGACGCCAGGGGGCCCTCATAACTGAGGGGAGGAGACTCCCAGCAGGTTCCAACTGCCAACAGAGGGCCCACGTCTACAAGGTGGCATGCGCCAGCCAGGCAATAGTGACCTCACAGCAGAGGGCCTATCTCACAGAACGGTGAGGAACCGAGGCAGGATGAGACTCTCACCAGAGGGCCCACAACACCAAGGGGATGGGAACCAGTCAGGACTGTCCTCCCACCAGTGGGGCCACATCATCGAAAGGTGAGGAACCCAGCACATGTGGCCTCATATCAGAGGACATACATCACAAAGGGGATGGGAGTGAGGCAGGTAGGAGTAGCCTAAAAACAGAGGGCCCAAAGAATAAAAAAGATGAGGAATCCAGCATTTGGAACCTCCCAGCAGGCGGCCGAGAGCACAGAAGCTATGGGATGCAGGCAGGTGTGAACTAACACCAGAGAACCCACATCATGAAACTGTGAGCAACCCAGGCGTTGGGACCTCAGAGCAGAAAGCGCACATCCCCATGGGGATGGGAACCTGACAGGAGTGTCCTGGCATCACTGGGCTCACATCAGAAAACGTGGGGAGCCCAGCAGTTAGGGCCTGATGCTAGAGGGCCATCATCACCGAGGGCAGGAGGCTCCCAGCAGGTTCCATGTGCCAACAGAGGGCCCACGTCGCCAAGGTGATGTGTGCAAGTCAGGCAGGATTGACCTCACAGCAGAGGGCCTACCTCACAGAAGAGTGAGGAACCCAGCTAGATAAGACTGTCACCAGAAGGCCCACATCACCAAGGGGATGGGAACCAGGCAGGAGTGTCCTCACACCAGTGGGGCCACATCATAGAAAGTTGCGGAACCCAGCACATGTGGCCTCAAACCAGAAGACCCACATCACGAAGGGGTTGCGAGTGAGGCAGGCAGGAGGAGCATCACAACACAGGACCCACAGAATACAAAAGTTGAGGAATCGAGCAGTTGGAACCTCCCAGCAGGCGGCCAAGAGCACAGAGGCTATGGGATCCAGGCCACAGTGAACTAACACCAGAGAGCCCACATCATGAAATTGTGATCAACCCAGCCTTTGGAATCTCAGAGCAGAAGGCCCACATCCCCATGGAGATGGGAACCTAAGAGGAGTGCCCGAGCATCACTGGGCTCACTAAGAAAAGTTGGGGAGCCCAGCAGTTAGGGCCTGACGTCAGAGGGCCCTCATCACAGAGGTGAGGAGGCTCCCAGCAGGGTCCAAGTGCCACCAGAGGGCTCATGTCAACAAGGCGAGGTGAGCAAGCCAGGCAAGAGTTACCTGATAGTAGAGGGCCCACCTCACAGATGGGTGAGGAACCCAGCCAGGATCAGACTCTCACCAGAGGACCCACATCACAAAGGGGATGGGAACCAGTCAGGATTATCCTCACACCAGTGGGGCCTCATCATCTTAAGGTGAGGAACCCAGCACATGTGTCCTCAAACCAGAGGACCCACATCACCAAGGGCCTTGGAGTGAGGCAGGCAGGAGTAGCCTCACAACACAGGGCACATAATATAAAAAACGTGAGGATTCCAGCATTTAGACCTTCCAGCAGGCGGCCCAGAACACCGAGGCTATGGGATCCAGGCCACAGTGAACTCACAGCAGAAGGCCCACATCATAAAACTGTGAGCAACCCAGGCGTTGGGACCTCAGCGCAGAAGGCCCACATCCCCATGGGATTGGGAACCTGGCTGGAGTGTCCTCGCACCACTGGGCGCACATCAGAAAATGTGGGGAGCCCACCATTTAGTGCCTGACGCCAGAGGGCCGTCATCACCGAGAGGAGGAGGCACCCTGCATGCTCCAACTGCCACCAGAGGGCTCACGTCTCCAAGGTGACGTGTGCCAGCCAGGCAGGAGTGACCTCACAGCAGAGGGCCTACCTCACAGAACGTTGAGGAACCCAGCCAGGATTAGACTCTCGCCAGAGGGCCCACCTCACCAAGGGGATGGGAACCAGGCAGGAGTGTCCTCACACGAGTGGGGCCACATCATCGAAAGGTGAGGAACGCAGCACATGTGGCCTCAAGCCATAGGACAGTCATCACCAAGGGGCTGGCAGTGAGGCAGGCAGGAGGAGCCTCACAACAGAGGGCACATAGAATAAAAAAGTTGAGGAATCCAGCAGTTGGAACCTCCCAGCAGGCGGCTCAGAGCACCGATGATAAGGGATCCTTGCCGGAGTGAACTCACAGCAGAGGGCCCACATCATGGTACTGTGAGCAAGCCAGGCGTTTTGACCTCAGAGCAGAAGGCCCATATCCCCATGGGGATGGGAACCTGGCAAGAGTGTCCTCACTCACTTGGCGCACATCAGAAAATGTGGGGAGCCCAGCAGTTATGGCCTAAGGCAAGAGGGCCCTCATCACCGAGGGGAGGAGGATCCCAGCACACTCCAACTGCCACCAGAGGGCCCACGTCGCCAAGGTGACGTGTGCCAGACAGGCATGATTGACCTCACAGCAGAGGGCCCACCTCACAGAAGGGTGAGGAACCCAGCCAGAATCAGACTCTCACCTGAGGGCCCACATCAGCAAGGGGATGGGAACCAGTCAGGACTGTCTTCCCTCCAGTGGGGCCACATCATCGAAAGGTGCGGAACCCAGCACATGTGGCCTCAAATCAGAGGACACATATCACAAAGGGAATGGGAGTGAGGCAGGCAGGAGTAGCCTAAAAACAGAGGGCCCAAAGAATAAGAAAGGTGAGGAATCCAGCAGTTGGAACCTCCCAGCAGGCGGCCGAGAGCACAGAAGCTATGGGATGCAGGCAGGAGTGAACTAACAGAAGAGAGCCCACATCATGAAACTGAACAACCCAGCCGTTGGGACCTCAGAGCAGAAGGCCCACATCCCCATGGAGATGGGATCCTAAGAGGAGTGCCCAAGCATCATTGGGCTCACTAAGAAAAGTTGGTGAGCCCAGCAGTTAGGGCCTGACGCAAGAGGGCCCTCATCACCGGGGGGAGGAGATTCCCAGCACGCTCCAACTGCCACCACACGGCTGACTTCACCAAGGCAATGTGTGCCATCCATGCAGGAGTGACCTATCAGCAGAGGGTCTCCCTCACAGAAGGGTGAGGAACACAGCAAGGAACAGACTCTCACCAGGGGGTACACAGAACCACGTGGATGAGAACCAGGCAGGAGTGTCCTCACACTAGTGGGGCCACATCATCGAAAGGTGAGGAACCCAGCAAAGGTGGCCACAAACCAGAGGACCCACATCACCAAGGGGTTGAGAGTGAGGTAGGTGTCTGGACGGGCATATTTAACACTCATTTCCCACCAGGAAGAGGAATTAACCAAAGGCTCAGCGTGCCCTGCCAGAAGCAGATTAGGGCCTGAAGCAGTCTTGCGGGTTTGCGGCCAGCTCACAAGAAAGCGAGTTGAAGAAAGCAGCTCAGGGGCCCTGTAATTCACAAACCTGCAGAGTTATAAATGACAGATAACGTCCAAAAATATATTGAAGTAAGGCTGCCAAGAGGACTTGAAAGCAGGGCAGAATTGCAGGAAACCGATTTCAGGAGGTAGACTGGAATTGCATGTAAAGCATAGGAAAAGAGGCAGAACGTCCACAATGATGCACTTGGCCAAAAAGGGCATATGCGTTTTTTCCTGAATATATTCAGGAAAAAACGCATATGCCCTTTTTGGCCAACCAAGCAAGCTTGCAAAGGAAATCTGCACTACAATGAAGTCTCCCTGCCCCCTGGTCAAAAGGGCCATGTGAGAAAAGTGTAAAATCCAGAAAGGCAGGACAGGCCATGGAGAACTGGGAGCCTTGTTATGCTGATGGGCGGGATGTAAATTGCCAACAGCCACTCTGGAGAAGTGAATGGTGTTTCCTGAAACGTCTAAAAAACAAAGCAACAGAGCCTAGGGCACTTCCACTTATGATCTTATAGCTTAGGGAAATTAAAATCAAAAAGACACAGCCACCCCAAAGTTTCGGCCGGCTTTGTTTACAACAACCTCGTGTACGGTACAAGTTCAATATCACAGAAAGCGAAAAATGGATAAAGAAGTTGTGGTACTTACCTACAATGCAATATCACTCAGCAATGAAATCTATGTCATCAGGCCCATAGCAGCATAATGAGTGGATTCAGGTACGATGATTCTAAGTGAAATAAGTCACACAGAAAAAGAAACATCACAAGATAGCACTACTACACGGAATGTAAACTTGGCTACACAGGAACTGAATTACAAAACAGAACAGGGTCTCAAATGTAGAAAACCAACTTATGCTTGCTTAAGGGGAAAGGTGAGTTGGGGTGCTGCATAAAACCAGAGATTGAAATTAGCACAGATACTGTTCCATAAGCCAAATATGTAATAGACAAGAGCTACTCCTTGCTCAACGAAGTGGACTCAACACCCCATATTAAACGCCTAAGAATATCCCTGACTAGTAAGAATCTTACAACCTATGGATTTATATGTCTCCGAAAGAGAATCAAGCGTGTGTACAGCGGCATAAACGCAGCAGTGATAGGATTGGTGAGGTTCGGTGAGCAAATGCAGACCCTTTGAAGTCATATTGCATGGTACCCATTCCATGGGTCTCAACTCTCCAGGTTTAAGGGATTCTTCCTTCAGCTAAAACATGCATGTGGAACCCAGAGTATGATCCACCGTGTGATTGGGAAACGTGTTCAAATGTGTCTCAGTTTTCGTCCCCTGGTACTCGGGTGCAACATTCCAGAGGCTTCACTAACACTCTCCCCACTTGGAGAGTCAGTGCCTTTAACCTCCTGTTTGGCCCAGTTTGCAATTTCTGCGGAAAATGAACAGGAATAGGGAGAACCAATGAGAGACTAGCTGGAGGTGACTGGACGGGCAAATTTAACTCTCATTTCCCACCAGGAAGAGGAATTAACCAAAGGCTCAGCGTGCCATGCCGGAACCACACTAGGGCGAGAAGCAATCCTGCGGTGTTGCGGCCAGCTCACAAGAAAGCAAGTTGAAGAAAGGAGCTCAGGGGCACTGTCATTCACAAACCTGCAGAGTTATAAATGCCAGCTTTGGTCCAAAAATATATTGAAGTAAGGCTGCCAAGAGGACTTGAAAGCGGGGCGGAATTGCAGGAAACCGATTTCAGGAGGTAGACTGGAATTGCATGTAAAGCATAGGAAAAGAGGCAGAACGTCCACAATGATGCACTTGGCCAAAAAGGGCATATGCGTTTTTTCCTGAATATATTCAGGAAAAAACGCATACGCACTTTTTGGCCAAACAAGCAAGCTTGCAAAGGAAATCTGCACTACAATGAAGTCCCACTGCCCCCTGGTCAAAAGGGCCATCTGAAAAAAGTGTAAAATCCACAAAGGCAGGACAGGCCATGGAGAACTGGGAGCCTTGTTATGCTGATGGGCGAGATGTAAATTGCCAACAGCCACTATGGAGAAGTGTATGGTGTTTCCTGAAACATCTAAAAAACAAAGCAACACAGCCTAGAGCACTTCCACTTATGGTCCTATAGCTTAGGGAAATTAAAGTCAAAAAGACAGCCACCCCAAAGTTTGGGACGGCTCTGTTTACAAGAACCTCGTTTACGGTACAAGTTCAATATCGCAGAAAGCAAAAAATGGATAAAGACGTTGTGGCACATACGTACAATGCAATATCACTCAGCAATGAAATCTATGTCATCAGGCCCGTAGCAGCATAATGAGTGGATTCAGGTACGATGATTCTAAGTGAAATAAGTCACACAGAAAAAGAAACATCATAAGATATCACTAATACACAGAATGTAAACTTGGCTACACAGGAACTGAATTACAAAACAGAAAAGGGTCTCAAATGTAGAAAACCAACTTATGCTTGCTTAAGGGGAAAGGTGAGTTGGGGTGCTGCATAAAACCAGAGATTGAAATTAGCACTGATACCGTTCCATAAGCGAAATATGTAATAGACAAGAGCTACTCCTTGCTCAACGAAGTGGACTCAAGACGCCATATTAAACGCCTAACAATATACCTGACTAGTAATAATCTTAAAAGCTATGGATTTATATGTCTCCGAAAGAGAATCAAGCGTGTGTACAGCGGCATAAACGCAGCAGTGATAGGATTGGTGAGGATTGGTGAGCAAATGCAGACCCTTTGAAGTCATATTGCATGGTACCCATTCCATGGGTCTCAACTCTCCAGGTTTAAGGGATTTTTCCTTCAGCTAAAACATGCATGTGGAACTCAGAGTATGATCCACCGTGTGATCGGGAAACGTGTTCAAATGTGTCTCAGTTTTCGTCCCCTGGTACTCGGGTGCAACATTCCAGACGCTTTTCTAACACTCTCCCCACTTGGAGAGTCAGTTCCTTTAACCTCCTGTTTGGCCCAGTTTGAAATTTCTGTGGAAAATGAACAGGAATAGGGAGAACCCATGAGAGACTAGCTGGGGGTGTCTGGACGGGCAAATTTAACTCTCATTTCCCACCAGGTAGAGGAATTAACCAAAGGCTCACCATGCCGTGCCGTAACCACACTAGGGCCTGAAGCAATCCTGCGGTGTTGCGGCCAGCTCACAAGAAAGCGAGTTGAAGAAAGGAGCTCAGGGGCACTGTCATTCACCAACCTACAGAGTTATAAATGACAGCTATCGTCCAAAAATATATTGACGTAAGGCTGCCAAGAGGACTTGAAAGCCGGGCAGAATTGCAGGAAACCGATTTCAGGAGGTAGACTGGAATTGCATGTAAAGCATAGGAAAAGAGGCAGAACGACCACAATGATGCACTTGGCCAAAAAGGGCATATGCGTTTTTTCCTGAATATATTCAGGAAAAAATGCATACACCCTTTACGGCCAACCAAGCAAGCTTGCAAAGGAAATCTACACTACAATGAAGTCTCACTGCCCCCTGGTCAAAAGGCCCATGTGAGAAAAGTGTAAAATCCAGAAAGGCAGGACAGGCCATGGAGAACTGGGAGCCTTGTTATGCTGATGGGCGGGATGTAAATTGCCAACAGCCACTCTGGAGAAGTGAATGGTGTTTCCTGAAACGTCTAAAAAACAAAGCAACAGAGCCTAGGGCACTTCCACTTATGATCCTATAGCTTAGGGAAATTAAAATCAAAAAGACACAGCCACCCCAAAGTTTCGGCCGGCTTTCTTTACAAGAACCTCCTGTACGGTACAAGTTCAATATCACAGAAAGCGAAAAATGGATAAAGAAGTTGTGGTACTTACCTACAATGCAATATCACTCAGCAATGAAATCTATGTCATCAGGCCCATAGCAGCATAATGAGTGGATTCAGGTACGATGATTCTAAGTGAAATAAGTCACACAGAAAAAGAAACATCACAAGATATCACTACTACACGGAATGTAAACATGGCTACACAGGAACTGAATTACAAAACAGAACAGGGTCTCAAATGTAGAAAACCAACTTATGCTTGCTTAAGGGGAAAGGTGAGTTGGGGTGCTGCATAAAACCAGAGATTGAAATTAGCACCGATACCGTTCCATAAGCGAAATATGTAATAGACAAGAGCTACTCCTTGCTCAACGAAGTGGACTCAAGACGCCATATTAAACGCCTAACAATATACCTGACTAGTAATAATCTTAAAAGCTATGGATTTATATGTCTCCGAAAGAGAATCAAGCGTGTGTACAGCGGCATAAACGCAGCAGTGATAGGATTGGTGAGGATTGGTGAGCAAATGCAGACCCTTTGAAGTCATATTGCATGGTACCCATTCCATGGGTCTCAACTCTCCAGGTTTAAGGGATTCTTCCTTCAGCTAAAACATGCATGTGGAACCCAGAGTATGATCCACCGTGTGATCGGGAAACGTGTTCAAATGTGTCTCAGTTTTCGTCCCCTGGTACTCGGGTGCAACATTCCAGACGCTTTTCTAACACTCTCCCCACTTGGAGAGTCAGTTCCTTTAACCTCCTGTTTGGCCCAGTTTGCAATTTCTGCGGAAAATGAACAGGAATAGGGAGAACCCATGAGAGACTAGCTGGAGGTGTCTGGACGGGCAAATTTAACTCTCATTTCCCACCAGGTAGAGGAATTAACCAAAGGCTCACCGTGCCGTGCCAGAACCACGCTAGGGCCTGAAGCAATCCTGCGGTGTTGCGGCCAGCTCACAAGAAAGCGAGTTGAAGAAAGGAGCTCAGGGGCACTGTCATTCACAAACCTGCAGAGTTATAAATGACAGCTATCGTCCAAAAATATATTGACGTAAGGCTGCCAAGAGGACTTGAAAGCCGGGCAGAATTGCAGGAAACCGATTTCAGGAGGTAGACTGGAATTGCATGTAAAGCATAGGAAAAGAGGCAGAACGTCCACAATGATGCACTTGGCCAAAAAGGGCGTATGCGTTTTTTCCTGAATGTATTCAGGAAAAAACGCATACACACTTTTCGGCCAACCAAGCAAGATTGCAAAGGAAATCTACACTACAATGAAGTCTCACTGCCCCCCGGTCAAAAGGGCCATCTGAAAAAAGTGTAAAATCCAGAAAGGCAGGACAGGCCATGGAGAACTGGGAGCCTTGTTATGCTGATGGGCGGGATGTAAATTGCCAACAGCCACTCTGGAAAAGTGTATGGTGTTTCCTGAAACATCTAAAAAACAAAGCAACAGAGCCTAGGGCACTTCCACTTATGGTCCCATAGATTAGGGAAATTAAAATCAAAAAGACACAGGCACCCCAAAGTTTGGGACGGCTCTGTTTACAAGAACCTCGTTTACGGTACAAGTTCAATATCACAGAAAGCGAAAAATGGATAAAGAAGTTATGGTACTTACGTACAGTGCAATATCACTCAGCAATGAAATCTATGTCATCAGGCCCGTAGCAGCATAATGAGTGGATTCAGGTACGATGATTCTAAGTGAAATAAGTCACACAGAAAAAGAAACATCATAAGATATCACTAATACACGGAATGTAAACTTGGCTACACAGGAACTGAATTACAAAACAGAACAGGGTCTCAAATGTAGAAAACCAACTTATGCTTGCTTAAGGGGAAAGGTGAGTTGGGGTGCTGCATAAAACCAGAGATTGAAATTAGTACCGAAACCGTTCCATAAGCGAAATATGTAATAGACAAGAGCTACTCCTTGCTCAACGAAGTGGACTCAACACCCCATATTAAACGTGTAAGAATATACCTGACTAGTAAGAATGTTAAAACCTGTGGATTTATATGTCTCCGAAAGAGAATCAGGCATGTGTACAGTGGCATAAATGCAGCATTGATAGGATTGGTGAGGTTCGGTGAGCAAATGCAGACCCTTTGAAGTCATATAGCATGGTACCCATTCCATAGGTCTCAACTCTCCAGGTTTAAGGGATTCTTCCTTCAGCTAAAACATTCATGTGGAACCCAGAGTATGATCCACCATGTGATCGGGAAACGTGTTCAAATGTGTCTCAGTTTTCGTCCCCTGGTACTCGGGTGCAACATTCCAGATGCTTTACTAACACTCTCCCCACTTGGAGAGTCAGTGCCTTTAACCTCCTGTTTGGCCCAGTTTGCAATTTCTGCAGAACATGAACAGGAATAGGGAGAACCAATGAGAGACTAGCTGGAGGTGTCTGGACGGGCAAATTTAACTCACATTTCCCACCAGGAAGAGAAATTAACCAAAGGCTCAGCGTGCCAATCCGGAACCACACTAGGGCCTGAAGCAATCCTGCGGTGTTGCGGCCAGATCACAAGAAAGCGAGTTGAAGAAAGGAGCTCAGGGGCACTGTCATTCACAAACCTGCAGAGTTATAAATGACAGCTATCGTCCAAAAATATATTGAAGTAAGGCTGCCAAGAGGACTTGAAAGCAGGGCAGAATTGCAGGAAACCGATTTCAGGAGATAGACTGGAATTGCATGTAAAGCATAGGAAAAGAGGCAGAATGTCCACAATGATGCACTTGGCCAAAAAGGGCATATGCGTTTTTTCCTGAATATATTCAGGAAAAAACGCATACGCACTTTTTGGCCAACCAAGCAAGCTTGCAAAGAAAATCTGCATTACAATGAAGTCTCACTGCCCCCTGGTCAAAAGGGCCATCTGAAAAAAGTGTAAAATCCAGAAAGGCAGGACAGGCCATGGAGAACTGGGAGCCTTGTTATGCTGATGGGCGAGATGTAAATTGCCAACAGCCACTATGGAGAAGTGTATGGTGTTTCCTGAAACATCTAAAAAACAAAGCAACAGAGCCTAGAGCACTTCCACTTATGGTCTTATAGCTTAGGGAAATTAAAGTCAAAAAGACACAGCCACCCCAAAGTTTGGGACAGCTCTGTTTACAAGAACCTCATTTACGGTACAAGTTCAATATCGCAGAAAGCGAAAAATGGATAAAGACGTTGTGGTACATACGTACAATGCAATATCACTCAGCAATGAAATCTATGTCATCAGGCCCGTAGCAGCATAATGAGTGGATTCAGGTACGATGATTCTAAGTGAAATAAGTCACACAGAAAAAGAAACATCACAAGATATCACTAATACATAGAATGTAAACCTGGATACACAGGAACTGAATTACAAAACAGAACAGTGTCTAAAATGCAGAAAACCAACTTATGCTTGCTTAAGGGGAAAGGTGAGTTGGGTGCTGCATAAAACCAGAGATTGAATTTAGCACAGATACCGTTCCATAAGCCAAATATGTAATACACAAGAGCTACTCCTTGCTCAACAAAGTGGACTCAACACCCCATATTAAACGCCTAAGAATATACCTGACTAGTAAGAATCTTAAAACCTATGGATTTATATGTCTCCGAAAGAGAATCAAGCGTGTGTACAGCAGCATAAACGCAGCAGTGATAGGATTGCTGAGGTTTGGTGAGCAAATGCAGACCCTTTGAAGTCATATTGCATGGTACCCATTTCATGGGTCTCAACTCTCCAGGTTTAAGGGATTCTTCCTTCAGCTAAAACATGCATGTGGAACCCAGAGTATGATCCACCGTGTGATCGGGAAACGTGTTCAAATGTGTCTCAGTTTTCGTCCCCTGGTACTCGAGTGCAACATTCCAGACGCTTTACTAACACTCTCCCCACCTTGAGAGTCAGTGCCTTTAACCTCCTGTTTGGCCCAGTTTGCAATTTCAGCGGAAAATGAACAGGAATAGGGAGAACCCATGAGAGACTAGCTGGAGGTGTCTAGACGGGCAAATTTAACTCTCATTTCCCACCAGGAAGAGGAATTAAGCAAAGGTTCAGCGTGCCATACCGGAACCACACTAGGGCCTGAAGCAATCCTGCGGTGTTGCGGCCAGATCACAAGAAATTGAGTTGAAGAAAGGAGCTCAGGGGCACTGTCATTCACAAACCTGCAGAGTTATAAATGACAGCTATCGTCCAAAAATATATTGAAGTAAGGCTGCCAAGAGGACTTGAAAGCGGGGCAGAATTGCAGGAAACCGATTTCACGAGGTAGACTGGAATTGCATGTAAAGCATAGGAAAAGAGGCAGAACGTCCACAATGATGCACTTGGCCAAAAAGGGCGTATGCGTTTTTTTCCAGTAAAAAACGCATACGCCCTTTTTGGGCAACCAAGCAAGCTTGCAAAGGAAATCTGCACTACAATGAAGTCTCACTGCCCCCCGGTCAAAAGGGCCATCTGAAAAATGTGTAAAATCCAGAAAGGCAGGACAGGCTATGGAGAACTGGGAGCCTTGTCATGCTGATGGGCGGGATGTAAATTGCCAACAGCCACTCTGGAGAAGTGTATGGTGTTTCCTGAAACATCGAAAAAACAAAGCAACAAAGCCTAGGTCACTTCCGCTCATGGTGCTATAGTTTAGGGAAATTAAAATAAAAAAGACACAGCCACCCCAAAGTTTGGGACGGCTCTGTTTACAAGAACCTCATTTACGGTACAAGTTCAACATCACAGAAAGCGAAAAATGGATAAAGAAGTTGTGGTACTTACGTACAATGCAATATCACTCAGCAATGAAATCTATGTCATCAGGCCCATAGCAGCATAATGAGTGGATTCAGGTATGATGATTCTAAGTGAAATAAGTCACACAGAAAAAGAAAAATCATAAGGTATCACTACTACACGGAATGTAAACTTGGCTACACAGGAACTGAATTACAAAACAGAACAGGGTCTCAAATGTAGAAAATCAACTTATGCTTGCTTCAGGGGAAAGGTGAGTTTGGGTCCTGCATAAAAGCAGAGATTGAAATGAGCACAGATACCATTCCATAAGCCAAATATGTAATAGACAAGAGCTACTGCTTGCTCAAGGAAGTGGACTGAACACCCCATATTAAACGCCTAAGAATATACCTGACTAGTAAGTATCTTAAAACCTATGGATTTATATGTCTCCAAAAGAGAATCAAGCATGTGTACAGCGGCATAAGCGCAGCAGTAATAGAATTCGTGAGGTACAGTGAGCGAATGCAGACCCTTTGAAGTCATATTGCATGGTACCCATTCCATGGGTCTCAACTCGCTAGCTTTAAGGGATTCTTCCTTCAGCTAAAACATGCATGTGGAACCCAGAGCATGATCCACCGTGTGATCAGGAAACGTGTTCAAATGTGTCTCAGTTTTCGTCCCCTGGTACTCGGGTGCAACATTCCAGATGCTTTACTAACACTCTACCCACTTGGAGAGTCAGTGCCTTTAACAACCTGTTTGGCCCAGTTTGCAATTTCTGCGTAAGATGAACAGGAATAGGGAGAACCAATGAGAGACTAGATGGAGGTGTCTAGAGGGGCAAATTTAACTCTCATATCCCACCAGGAAGAGGAATTAAACAAAGGCTCAGCATGCCATGCCAAAACCACACTAGGGCCTTAAGCAATGCTGCGGTTTTGCGGCCAGCTCACAAGAAAGCGAGTTGAAGAAAGGAGCTCAGGGGCACTGTCATTCACAAACCTGCAGAGTTATAAATGACAGCTATCGTCCAAAAATATATTGAAGTAAGGCTGCCAAGAGGACTTGAAAGTGGGGCAGCATTGCAGGAAACCGATTTCAGGAGGTAGACTGGAACTGCATGTAAAGCATAGGAACAGAGGCAGAACGTCCACAATGATGCACTTGGCCAAAAAGGGCGTATGCGTTTTGTCCTGAATATATTCAGGACAAAATGCGTACGCCCTTTTTGGCCAACCAAGCAAGCTTGCAAATGAAATCTGCACTACAAAGAAGTCTCACTGCCCCCTGGTCAAAAGGGCCATGTGAAAAAAGTGTAAAATCCAGAAAGTCAGGACAGGCCATGGAGAACTGGGAGCCTTGTTATGCTGATGGGTGGGATGTAAATTGCCAACAGCCACTCTGGAGAAGTGTATGGTGTTTCCTGAAACATCTACGAAACAAAGCAACAGAGCCTAGGGCACTTCCACTTCTGGTCCTATAGCTTAGGGAAATTAAAATCAAAAAGACACAGCCACCCCAAAGTTTGGGACGGCTCTGTTTACAAGAACCTCGTTTACGGTACAAGTTCAATATCACAGAAAGCGAAAAATGGATAAAGAAGTTGTGGTACTTACGTACAATGCAATATCACTCAGCAATGAAATCTATGTCATGAGGCCCGTAGCAGCATAATGAGTGGATTCAGGTACGATGATTCTAAGTGAAATAAGTCACACAGAAAAAGAAACATCATAAGATATCACTACTACACGGAATGTAAACTTGGCTACACAAGAACTGAATTACAAAACAGAACAGGGTCTCAAATGTAGAAAACCAACTTATGCTTGCTTAAGGGGAAAGGTGAGTTGGGGTGCTGCATAAAACCAGAGATTGAAATTAGCACAGATACCGTTCCATAAGCCAAATATGTAATAGACAAGAGCTACTCCTTGCTCAACGAAGTGGACTCAACACCCCATATTAAACGCCTAAGAATATACCTGACTAGTAAGAATCTTAAAACCTATGGATTTATATGTCTCCGAAAGAGAATCAAGCGTGTGTACAGTGGCATAAACGCAGCAGTGATAGGATTGGTGAGGTTCGGTGAGCAAATGCAGACCCTTTGAAGTCATATTGCATGCTACCCATTCCATGGGTCTCAACTCTCCAGGTGTAAGGGATTCTTCCATCAGCTAAAACATGCATGTGGAACCCAGAGTATGATCCACCATGTGATCGGGAAACGTGTTCAAATGTGTCTCAGTTTTCGTCCCCTGGTACTCGAGTGCAACATTCCAGACGCTTTACTAACACTCTCCCCACTTGGAGAGTCAGTGCCTTTAACCTCCTGTTTGGCCCAGTTTGCAATTTCTGCGGAAAATGAACAGGAATAGGGAGAACCAATGAGAGACTAGCTGGAGGTGTCTGGACGGGCAAATTTAACTCTCATTTCCCACCAGGAAGAGGAATTAACCAAAGGCTCAGCGTTCCATGCCGGAACCACACTAGGGACTAAAGCAATCCTGCGGTGTTTTGGCCAGCTCACAAGAAAGCGACTTGAAGAAAGGAGCTCGGGGCACTGTCATTCACAAATCTGCAGAGTTATAAATGACAGCTATCGTCCAAACATATATTGAAGTAAGGTTGCCAAGAGGACTTGAAAGCGGGGCGGAATTGCAGGAAACCAATTTCAGGAGGTAGACTGGAATTGCATGTAAAGCATAGGAAAAGAGGCAGAACGTCCACAATGATGCACTTGGCCAAAAAGGGCGTATGCGTTTCTTCCTGAATATATTCAGGAAAAAACGCATACGCCCTTTTTGGCCAAGCAAGCAAGGTTGCAAAGGAAATCTGCACTACAATGAAGTCTCACTGCCCCCCGGTCAAAAGGGCCATCTGAAAAAATGTAAAATCCAGAAAGGCAGGACAGGCCATGGAGGACTGGGAGCCTTGTTATGCTGATGGGCGGGCTGTAAATTGCCAACAGCCACTCTGGAGAAGTGTATGGTGTTTCCTGAAACATCTAAAAAACAAAGCAACAGAGCCTAGGGCACTTTCACTTATGGTCCTATAGCTTAGGGAAATTAAAATAAAAAAGACACAGCCACCCCAAAGTTTGGGTCGGCTCTGTTTACAAGAACCTCATTTACGGTACAAGTTCAATATCACAGAAAGCGAAAAATGGATAAAGACTTTGTGCTACTTACGTAGTATGCAATATCACTCAGCAATGAAATTTATGTCATCAGGCCCGTAGCAGCATAATCAATGGAATCAGGTACAATGATTCTAAGTGAAATAAGTCACACAGAAAAAGAAACATCATAACATATCACTACTACACAGAATGTAAACTTGGCTACACAGGAACTGAATTACAAAACAGAACAGGGTCTCAAATGTAGAATACTAACTTATGCTTGCTTAAGGGGAAAGGTGAGTTGGGTTGCTGCATAAAACCAGAGATTGAAAATAGCACAGATACCGTTCCATAAGCCAAATATTTAATAGACAAGAGCTACTCCTTGCTCAACGAAGTGGACTCAAGACGGCATATTAAAAGCCTTAGAATATACCTGACTAGTAAGAATCTTAAAACCTATGGATTGATCCAGGAGCAGGAAGATGGCGGAAGAGTAAGTTGCGGAGATCACCTTCCTCCCCACAGATACACCAGAAATACATCTACACGTGGAACAACTCCTACAGATCACCTACTGAAGGCTGGCAGAAGACCTCATACCTCCCAAAAGACAAGAAACTCCCCACGCACCTGGGTAGGGCAAAAGAAAAAAAGAATAAACAGAGACAAAAGGATAGGGACGGCACCTGCACCAGTGGGAGGGAGCTGTGAAGGAGGAAAAGTTTCCACACACTAGGAAGCCCCTTCGCGGGCGGAGACTGCGGGAGGCGGAGGGGGGAGCTTCGAACCTGCGGAGGAGTGCACAGCAACGGGTGCGGAGGGCAAATCGGGGAGATTCCCGCACAGAGGATCGGTGCCGACCGGCACTCACCAGCCCAAGAGGCCTGTCTGCTCACCCGCCGGGGCGGGCGGGGCTGTGTGCTGAGGCTCTGAGGCTCGGGTTTCGGTTTCAGAGGGAGCGCAGGGAGAGGACTGGGGTTGGCGGCTTGAACATAGCCTGAAGGGGTTAGTGCACCACAGGTAGCCGGGAGGGAGTCCGGGGAAAAGTCTGCACCTGCCGAAGAGGCAAGAGACTTTTTCTTCCCTCTTTGTTTCCTGGTGCTTGAGGAGAGGGGTTTAAGAATGCTGCTTAAAGGAACTCCAGAGACGGGCGTGAGCCGCGGCTGAAAGTGCGGACCCCAGAGACGGGCATGAGCCGCGGCTGAAAGCGCGGACCCCAGAGACGGGCGCGAGCCGCGGCTGAAAGCGCGGACCCCAGAGACGGGCGCGAGCCGCGGCTGAAAGCGCGGACCCCAGAGACGGGCGCGAGCCGCGGCTGAAAGTGCGGACCCCAGAGACAGGCGCGAGCTGCTGCTGAGGGCGCGGACCCCAGAGACGGGCGCGAGCCGCGGCTGAGGGTGCGGACTCCAGAGACGGGCACAAGCCGCAGCTGGAGGCGCGGACCCCAGAGGCGGGCGGGAGACGTTGGGGCTGCTGCTGCCACCACCAAGGGGCCTGTGTGTGAGCGCAGGTCACTCTCCACGCCCCTCTTCCGCGGAGCATGTGGAGCCCGCCACTGCCGGGTTCCCGGGATCCGGGGACGACTTCCCCGGGAGAGCGCACGGCAGGCCTCGGGCTGGTGCAGGGTCATGCCAGACTTTGCCGCCGCAGGCCCGCCCCGCATTCCATGCCCCTCCCTCCCCGCCAGCCTCAGTACGCCAGAACCCCCGAATCAGCGGCTCCTTTAACCCCGTCCTGTCTGAGCAAAAAACAGACGCCCTCCAGCGACCTACACGCAGAGGCAGGGCCAAATCCAAAACTGAGCCCCTGTGAGCTGTGAGAACAAAGAAGAGAAAGGGAAATCTCTCCCAGCAGCCTCAGAAGCAGCGGATTAAAGCTCCACAATCAACTTGATGTACCCTGCATCTGTGGAATACATGAATAGACAGCCAATCATCCCAAATTAAGGAGGTGGACTTTGGGAGCAAGATCTATGATTTTTTTCCCTATTCCTCTTTTTGTGAATGTGTATGTGTATGCTTCTGTATGAGATCTTGTCTGTATAGTCTTGCTTCCACCATTTGTCCTAGGGTTCTATCCCTTCATGGTTTTTTCTTAAAATTTTTTTCTTAATAATCAATTTTAATTTTAAGAACGTTATTATACTTTACCTTCGTCCTTTCTTTTTCTTTCTTTCTTTCCTTCCTTCCTTCCCTCCTTTAGACAATGAATCATCCCAAATTGAGGAGGTGGTCTCTGACAGCAAGATTTATGATTTTTCCCCCTTTACCTCTTTTAGTGAGGGTGTATGTGTACGCTTCTGTGTAAGATTTTGTCTGTATAGCTTTGCTTCCAACATTTCTCCTAAGGTTCTATCCGTCCCTTGTTTTTTTTCCTAAATAAGAATTTTTTAATTCAATAACTTTATTATACTTTATTTTAATTTTACTGTATCTTCTTTCTTTCTGTTTTTCCTTCTTTCCCTCCTTCCTTCCTTCCTCCCTCCCTCCCTCCCTCCCTCCTTTCGTTCCTTCTTGCCTTCTTTCCTTCGTTGCTTCTTTCTTTCTTTCTTCCTTCCTTCCTTCCCTCCTTCCTTCCCTCCTTTCCTTCTTTCTTTCCTCATACTTCTACTAATTCCCTCTACTTTTTCTCCCTTTTATTCTGAGCCGTGTGGATGAAAGGCTCTTGGTGCTCCAGCCAGGAGTCAGGGCTCTGCCTCTGAGGTAGGAGAGCCAACTTCAGGACACTGGTCCACAAGAGACCTCCCAGCTCCACATAATATCAAATGGCGAAAATCTCCCAGAGACCTCCATCTTAACACCAGCACCCAGCTTCACTCAACGACCAGCAAGCCACAGTGCTGGACAACCTGTGCCAAACAACTAGCAAAACAGGAACACAACCCCACCCATTAGCAGAGAGGCAGTCTAAAATCATAATAAGGCCACAGACACCCCAAAACACACCACCAGACGTGAACCTGCCCACTAGAGAGACAAGATCCAGCCTCATCCACCACAACACAGGCACTAGTCCCCTCCACCAGGAAGCCTACACAACCCACTGAACCAACCTTAGCCACTGGAGACAGACATCAAAAACAGGAGGAACTATGAACCTGCAGCCTGCAAAAAGGAGACCCCAAACACAGTAAGATAAGCAAAATGAGAAAACAGAAAAACACACAGCAGATAAAGGAGCAAGATAAAAATGCACCAGACCTAACAAATGAAGAGGAAATAGGCAGTCTACCTGAAAGAGAATTCAGAATAATGATAGTAAGGTTGATCCGAAATCTTGGAGATAGAATGGACAATAGATTGGACAAAATGCAAGAATCAGTTAACAAGGACCTAGAAGAACTAAAGATGAAACAAGCAACGATGAACAACACAATAAATGAAATTAAAAGTACTCTAGATGGGATCAATAGCAGAATAACTGAGGCAGAAGAACGGATAAGTGACCTGGAAGATAAAATAGTGGAAATAATTACTGCAGAGCAGAATAAAGAAAAAAGAATGAAAAGAACTGAGGACAGTCTCAGAGACCTCTGGGACAACATTAAACGTACCAACATTCGAATTATAGGGGTTCCAGAAGAAGAAGAGAAAAAGAAAGGGACTGAGAAAATATTTGAAGAGATTATAGTTGAAAACTTCCCTAATATGGGAAAGGAAATAGTTAATCAAGTCCAGGAAGCACAGAGAGTCCCATACAGGATAAATCCAAGGAGAAATACGCCAAGACACATATTAATCAAACTGTCAAAAATTAAATACAAAGAAAACATATTAAAAGCAGCAAGGGAAAAACAACAAATAACACACAAGGGAATCCCCATAAGGTTAACAGCTGATCTTTCAGCAGAAACTCTGCAAGCCAGAAGGGAGTGGCAGGACATATTGAAAGTGTTGAAGGAGAAGAACCTGCAACCAAGATTACTCTACCCAGCAAGGATCTCATTCAGATTTGACGGAGAAATTAAAAACTTTAGAGACAAGCAAAAGCTGAGAGAGTTCAGCACCACCAAACCATCTCTACAACAACTGCTAAAGGAACTTCTCTAGGCAAGAAACACAAAAGAAGGAAAAGACCTACAATAACAAACCCAAAACAATTAAGAAAATGGGAACGGGAACACACATATCGATAATTACCTTAAATGTAAATGGACTAAATGCTCCCACCAAAAGACACAGATTGGCTGAATGGATACAAAAACAAGACCCATATATTTGCTGTCTACAAGAGACCCATTTCAGACCTAGAGACACATACAGACTGAAAGTAAGGGGATGGAAAAAGGTATTTCATGCAAATGGAAACCAAAAGAAAGCTGGAGTAGCAATTCTCATATCAGACAAAATAGACTTTAAAACAAAGACTATTAGAAGAGACAAAGAAGGACACTACATAATGATCAAGGGATCGATCCAAGAGGAAGATATAACAATTGTAAATATTTATGCACCCAACATAGGTGCACCTCAATACATAAGGCAAATACTGACAACCATAAAAGGGGAAATCGACAGTAACACATTCATAGTAGGGGACTTTAACACCCCACTTTCACCAATGGACAGATCATCCAAAATGAAAATAAATAAGGAAACACAAGCTTTAAAAGATACATTAAATGAGATGGAGTTAATTGATATTTATAGGACATTCCATCCAAAAACAACAGAATACACATTTTTCTCAAGTGCTCATGGAACATTCTCCAGGATAGATCATATCTTGGGTCACAAATCAAGCCTTGGTAAATTTAAGAAAATTGAAATTGTATCAAGTATCTTTTCCGACCACAACGCTATGAGACTCGATATCAATCACAGGAGAAGATCTGTAAAAAATACAAACACATGGAGGCTAAACAATACACTACTTAATAACGAAGTGATCACTGAAGAAATCAAAGGGGAAATCAAAAAATACCTAGAAACAAATGACAATGGAGACACGACGACTCAAAATCTATGGGATGCAGCAAAAGCAGTTCTAAGAGGGAAGTTTATAGCAATACAATCTTACCTTAAGAAACAGGAAACATCTCGAATAAACAACCTAACCTTGCACCTAAAGCAATTAGAGAAAGAAGAACAAAAAAACCCCAAAGTTAGCAGGAGGAAAGAAATCATAAAAATCAGATCAGAAATAAATGAAAAAGAAATGAAGGAAACGATAGCAAAGATCAATAAAACTAAAAGCTGGTTCTTTGAAAGGATAAACAAAATTGATAAACCATTAGCCAGACTCATCAAGAAAAAAAGGGAGAAGACTCAAATCAATAGAATTAGAAATGAAAAAGGAGAAGTAACGACTGACACTGCAGAAATACAAAAGATCATGAGAGATTACTACAAGCAACTTTATGCCAATAAAATGGACAACCTGGAAGAAATGGACAAATTCTTAGAAAGGCACAACCTGCCAAGACTGAATCAGGAAGAAATAGAAAATATGAACAGACCAATCACAAGCACTGAAATTGAAACTGTGATTAAAAATCTTCCAACAAGCAAAAGCCCAGGACCAGATGGCTTCATAGGCGAATTCTATCAAACATTTAGAGAAGAGCTATCACCTATCCTTCTCAGACTCTTCCAAAATATAGCAGAGGGAGGAACACTCCCCAACTCATTCTAGGAGGCCACCATCACCCTGATACCAAAACCAGACAAGGATGTCACAAAGAAAGAAAACTACAGGCCAATATCACTGATGAACATAGATGCAAAGATCCTCAACAAAATACTAGCAAACAGAATCCAACAGCACATTAAACGGATCATACACCATGATCAAGTGGGGTTTATTCCAGGAATGCAAGGATTCTTCAATATACGCAAATCAATCAACGTGATACACCATATTAACAAATTGAAGGAGAAAAACCATATGATCATCTCAATAGATGCAGAGAAAGCTTTTGACAAAATTCAACACCCATTTATGATAAAAACCCTGCAGAAAGTAGGCATAGAGGGAACTTTCCTCAACATAATAAAGGCCATATATGACAAACCCACAGCCAACATCATCCTCAATGGTGAAAAACTGAAAGCATTTCCACTAAGATCAGGAACAAGACAAGGTTGCCCACTCTCACCACTCTTATTCAACATAGTTTTGGAAGTTTTAGCCACAGCAATCAGAGAAGAAAAGGAAATAAAAGGAATCCAAATCGGAAAAGAAGAACTAAAGCTGTCACTGTTTGCAGATGACATGATACTATACATACAGAATCCTAAAGATGCTACCAGAAAACTACTAGAGCTAATCAATGAATTTGGTAAAGTGGCAGGATACAAAATTAATGCACAGAAATCTCTGGCATTCCTATATACTAATGATGAAAAATCTGAAAGTGAAATCAAGAAAACACTCCCATTTACCATTGCAACAAAAAGAATAAAATACCTAGGAATAAACCTACCTAAGGAGACAAAAGACCTGTATGCAGAAAATTATAAGACACTGATGAAAGAAATTAAAAATGATGCAAATAGATGGAGAGATATACCATGTTCTTGGATTGGAAGAATCAACATTGTGAAAATGACTCTACTACCCAAAGCAATCTACAGATTCAATGCAATCCCTATGAAACTACCAGTGGCATTTTTCACAGAACTAGAACAAAAAATCTCACAATTTGTATGGAAACACAAAAGACCCCGAATAGCCAAAGCAATCTTGAGAACGAAAAATGGAGCTGGAGGAATCAGGCTTCCTGACTTCAGACTATACTACAAAGCTTCAGTAATCAAGACAGTATGGTACTGGCACAAAAACAGAAATATAGATCAATGGAACAGGATAGAAAACCCAGAGATAAACCCACGCACATATGGTCACCTTATCTTTGACAAAGGAGGCAGAAATGTACAGTGGAGAAAGGACAGCCTATTCAATAAGTGGTGCTGGGAAAACTGGACAGCTACATGTAAAAGTATGAGATTAGATCACTCCCTAACACCATACACAAAAATAAGCTCAAAATGGATTAAAGACCTAAATGTAAGGCCAGAAACTATCAAACTCTTAGAGGAAAACATAGGCAGAACACTCTATGACATAAATCACAGCAAGATCCTTTTTGACCCACCTCCTAGAGAAATGGAAATAAAAACAAAAGTAAACAAATGGGACCTAATGAAACTTAAAAGCTTTTGCGCAGCAAAGGAAACCATAAAGAAGACCAAAAGACAACCCTCAGAATGGGAGAAAATATTTGCAAATGAAGCAACTGACAAAGGATTGATCTCCAAAATTTATAAGCAGCTCATGCAGCTTAATAACAAAAGAACAAACAACCCAATCCAAAAATGGGCAGAAGACCTAAATAGACATTTCTCCAAAGAAGATATACAGAGTGCCAACAAACACATGAAAGAATGCTCAACATCACTAATCATTAGAAAAATGCAAATCAAAACTACAATGAGATATCATCTCACACCAGTCAGAATGGCCATCATCAAAAAATCTAGAAACAATAAATGCTGGAGAGGGTGTGGAGAAAAGGGAACCCTCTTACACTGTTGGTGGGAATGTAAATTGATACAGCCACTGTGGAGGACAGTATGGAGGTTCCTTAAAAAGCTACAAATAGAACTACCATATGACCCAGCAATCCCACTACTGGGCATATACCGTGAGAAAACCATAATTCAAAAAGAGTCATGTACCAAACTGTTCATTGCAGCTCTATTTACAATAGCCCGGAGATGGAAACAACCTAAGTGTCCATCATCGGATAAATGGATAAAGAAGATGTGGCACATATATACAATGGAATATTACTCAGCCATAAAAAGAGACGAAATTGAGCTATTTGTAATCAGGTGGATAGACCTAGAGTCTGTCATACAGAGTGAAGTAAGTCAGAGAGAGACAAATACCGTATGCTAACACATATATATGGAATTTAAGAAAAAAAAAAGTCATGAAAAACCTAGGGGTGAAACAGGAATAAAGACACAGACTTACTAGAGAATGGACTTGAGGCTATGGGGAGGGGGAAGGGTAAACGGTGACAAAGCAATAAAGAGACATGGACATGTATACACTACCAAACGTAAGGTAGATAGCTAGTGGGAAGCAGCCGAATAGCACAGGGAGATCAGCTCGGTGCTTTGTGACCGCCTGGAGGGGTGGGATAGGGAGGGTGGGAGGGAGGGTGACACAAGCGGGAAGAGATATGGGAACATATGTATATATATAACTGATTCATTTTGTTGTGAAGCTGAAACTAACATACCACTGTAAAGCAATTATGCTCCAATAAAGATGTTTAAAAAAAAAAATAAAGGGCCATATGAAAAATGTGTAAAATCCAGAAAGGCAGGACAGGCCATGGAGAACTGGGATCCTTGTTATGCTGATGGGCGGGATGTAAATTGCCAACAGCCACTCTGGAGAAGTGTATGGTGTTTCCTGAAACATCCAAAAAACAAAGCAACAGAGCCTAGGGCATTTCCACTTATGGTCCTATAGCTTAGCGAAATTAAAATCAAAAATTCACAGCCACCCCAAAGTTTGGGATGGCTCTGTTTACAAGAACCTCGTTTACGGTACAAGTTCAATATCGCAGAAAGCGAAAAATGGATAAAGAAGATGTGGTGCTTTCGTACAATGCAATATCACTCAGCAATGAAATCTATGTCAACAGGCCCGTAGCAGCATAATGAGTGGATTCAGGTACGATGATTCTAAGTGAAATAAGTCACAGAGAAAAAGAAACATCATAAGATATCACTAATACACGCAATGTAAACTTGGCTACACAGGAACTGAATTACAAAACAGAACAGGGTCTCACATGTAGAAAACCAACTTATTCTTGCTTAACGAGATAGTGAGTTGGGGTGCTGCATGAAACAACAGATTGAAATTGGCACAGATACCGTTCCATAAGCCAAATATGTAATAGACTAGAGCTACTCCTTGCTCAACGAAGTGGACTCAACACCCCATATTAAACGCCTAAGAATATACCTGACTAGTAAGAATCTTAAAACCTATGGATTTATATGTCCCCGAACGAGAATCAAGTGTGTGTACAGCGGCATATGCACAGTAGTGCTAGGATTGTTGACGTTTGGTGAGCAAATGCAGACCCTTTGAAGTCATATTGCATGGTACCCATTCCATGGGTCTCAACTCTCCAGGTTTAAGGGATTCTTCCTTCAGCTAAAACATGCATGTGGAACCCAGAGTATGATCCACCGTGTGATCAGGAAACGTGTTCAAATGTGTCTCAGTTTTCGTCCCCTGGTACTTGGGTGCAACATTCCAGACGCTTTACTAACACTCTCCCCACCTTGAGAGTCAGTGCCTTTAACCTCCTGTTTGGCCCAGTTTGCAATTTCTGCAGAAGATCAACAGGAATAGAGAGAACAAATGTGAGACTAGCTGGAGGTGTCTGGACGGGCAAATTTAACTCTCATTTCCCACCAGGAAGAGGAATTAACCAAAAGCTCAGTGTGCCGTGCCGGAGCCACACTAGGGCCTGAAGCAATCCTTCCGGTGTTGCAGCCTGCTTACAAGAAAGCGAGTTGAAGAAAGGAGCTCAGGGGCACTGTCATTCACAAACCTGCAGAGTTATAAATGACAGCTATCGTCCAAAAATATATTGAAGTAAGGCTGCCAAGAGGACTTGAAAGCGGGGCAGAATTGCAGGAAACCGATTTCAGGAGGTAGACTGGAATTGCATGTAAAGCATAGGAAAAGAGGCAGAACGTCCACAATAATGCACTTGGCCAAAAAGGGCGTATGCGTTTTTTCCTGAATATATTCAGGAAAAAACGCATACGCACTTTTTGGGCAACCAAGCAAGCTTGAAAAGGAAATCCGCACTACAATGAAGTCTCACTGCCCCCCGGTCAAAAGGGCCATCTGAAAAAAGTGTAAAATCCAGAAATCCAGGACAGGCCATGGAGAACTGGGAGCCTTGTTATGCTGATGGGTGGGATGTAAATTGCCAACAGCCACTCTGGAGAAGTGTATGGTGTTTCCTGAAACATCTAAAAAACAAAGCAACAGAGCCTAGGGCACTTCCACTTATGGTCCTATAGCTTAGGGCAATTAAAATCAAAAAGACACAACCACCCCAAAGTTTGGGACGGCTCTGCTTACAAGAACCTCGTTTACGGTACAAGTTCAATATTGCAGAAAGCGAAAAAAGGATAAAGAAGTTGTGGTACTTACGTACAATGCAATATCACTCAGCAATGAAATCTATGTCATCAGGCCCATAGCAGCATAATGAGTGGATTCAGGTACGATGATTCTAAGTGAAATAAGTCACACAGAAAAAGAAACATCATAAGATATCACTACTAAACGGAATGTAAACTTGGCTACACAGGAACTGAATTACAAAACAGAACAGGGGCTCCAATGTAGAAAACCAACATATGCTTGCTTAAGGGGAAAGGTGAGTCGGGGTGCTGCATGAAACCAGAGATTGAAATTGGCACAGATACCGTTACATAAGCCAAATATGTAATAGACAAGAGCTACTCCTTCCTCAACGAAGTGGACTGAAGACGCCATATTAAACGCCTAAGAATATACCTGACTAGTAAGAATCTTAAAACCTATGGATTTATATGTCTCCGAAAGAGAATCAAGCATGTGTACAGCGACATAAACGCAGCAGTGATAGGATTGGTGAGGTTCGGTGAGCAAATGCAGACCCTTTGAAGTCATATTGCATGGTACCCATTCCATGGGTCTCAACTCTCCATGTTTAAGGGATTGTTCCTTCAGCTAAAACATGCATGTGGAACCCAGAGTATGATCCACCATGTGATTGGGAAATGTGTTCAAATGTGTCTCAGTTTTCGTACCCTGGTACTCGGGTGCAATATTCCAGACGCTTTACTAACACTCTCCTCACTTGGAGAGTCAGTGCCTTTAACCTCCTGTTTGGCCCAGTTTGCAATTTCTGCGGAAGATGTACAGGAATAGGGAGAACCAATGAGAGACTAGCTGGAGGTGTCTGGACGGGCAAATTTAACTCTCATTTCCCACCAGGTAGAGGAATTAACCAAAGGCTCAGCGTGCTGTGCTGGAACAACACTATGGGCTGAAGCAATCCTGCGGTGTTGTGGCCAGCTCACAAAAAAGCGAGTTGAAGAAAGGAGCTGAGGGGCACTCTAATTCACAAACCTGCAGAGTTATAAATGACAGCTATCGTCCAAAAATATATTGAAGTAAGGCTGCCAAGAGGACTTGAAAGCGGGGCAGAATTGCAGGAAACCGATTTCAGGAGGTAGACTGGAATTGCATGTAAAGCATAGGAAAAGAGACAGAACGTCCACAATGATGCACTTGGCCAAAAAGGGCGTATGCGTTTTTTCCTGAATATATTCAGGAAAAAACGCATACGTACTTTTTGGCCAACCAAGCAAGCTTGCAAAGGAAATCTACACTAAAATGTAGTCTGACTTCCCCCCGGTCAAAAGGGCCATCTGAAAAAAGTGTAAAATCCAGAAAGGCAGGACAGGCCATGGAGAACTGGCAGCCTTGTTATGCTGATGGGCAGGATGTAAATTGCCAACAGCCACTCTGGAGAAGTGTATGGTGTTTCCTGAAACATCTAAAAAACAAAGCAACAGAGCCTAGGGCACTTCCACTTATGGTTCTATAGCTTAGGGCAATTAAAATCAAAAAGACACAGCCAGCCAAAAGTTTGGGAAGGCTCTGTTTACAAGAACCTCGTTTACAGTACAAGTTCAATATCGCAGAAAGCGAAAAATGGATAGAGAAGTTGTGGTGTTTTCGTACAATGCAATATCACTCAGCAATGAAATCTATGTCTTCAGGCCCGTAGCAGCATATGAGTGGATTCAGGTACGATGATTCTAAGTGAAATAAGTCACAGAGAAAAAGAAACATCATAAGATATCACTAATACACGCAATGTAAACTTGGCTACACAGGAACTGAATTACAAAACAGAACAGGGTCTCACATGTAGAAAACCAACGTAATCTTGCTTAACGAGATAGTGAGTTGGGGTGCTGCATGAAACAACAGATTGAAATTGGCACAGATACCATTCCATAAGCCAAATATGTAATAGACTAGAGCTACTCCTTGCTCAACGAAGTGGACTCAACACCCCATATTAAACACCTAAGAATATACCTGACTAGTAAGAATCTTAAAACCTATGGATTTATATGTCCCCGAACGAGAATCAAGTGTGTGTACAGCGGCATAAACACAGCAGTTATAGGATTGGTGACGTTCGGTGAGCAAATGCAGACCCTTTGAAGTCATACTGCATGGTACCCATTCCATGGGTCTCAACTCTCCAGGTTTAAGGGATTCTTCCTTCAGCTAAAACATGCATGTGGAACCCAGAGTATGATCCGTCGTGTGATCGGGAAACGTGTTCAAATGTGTCTCAGTTTTCGTCACCTGGTACTTGGGTGCAGCATTCCAGACGCTTTACTAACACTCTCCCCACTTGGAGAGTCAGTGCCTTTAACCTCCTGTTTGGCCCAGTTTGCAATTTCTGTGGAAAATGAACAGGAATAGGGAGAACCAATGAGAGACTAGCTGGAGGTGTCTGGACGGGCAAATTTATCTCTCATTTCCCACCAGGAAGAGGAATTAAACAAAGGCTCAGTGTGCCATGTCAGAACCACACTAGGGCCTGAAGCCATCCTGCGGTGTTGCGGCCAGCTCACAAGAAAGCGAGTTGAAGAAAGGAGTTGAGGGGCACTGTCATTCACAAACCTGCAGAGTTATAAATGACAGCTATCATCCAAAATTATACTGAAGTAAGGCTGCGAAGAGGACTTGAATGCGGGGCAGAATTGCTGGAAACTGATTTCAGAAGGTACTCTGGAGTCGCTCTTAAAGCATAGGAAAAGAGACAGAACTTCTAAAATAATGCACTTGGCAAAAAAGGGTATATGTGTTTTATCCAGAGCTCTCATAACTGAGGGGAGTAGATACCCAGCAGGCTCCAACTGCCACCTGAGGGCTCACATTGCCAAGGCAATGTGAGCAGGCCAGGCAGGAGTTACCTCACAGCAGAGGTCCCACCTCACAGAAGGGTGAGAAACCCAGCCAACATCAGACTCTCGCCAGAGGGCCCACATCACCAAGGGAATGGGAACCAGGCAGGAGTGTCTTCACACCAGTGGGGCCACATCATCGAAAGGTGAGGTACTCAGCACATGTGTCCTCAAACCAGAGGACCCACATCACCAAGGACCTCGGAGTGAGGCAGGCAGGAGTAGCCTCACAACACTGGGCCCATAGAATAAAAAAGTGAGGAATCCAGCAGTTGGAACCTCCCAGCAGGCGGCCCAGAGCACCGAGGCTATGGGATCCAGGCCACAGTGAACTCACAGAAGAGGGCCCATGTCATGAAACTGAGCAACCCAGCCATTGGGACCTCAGAGCAGGAGGCCCACATCCCCATGGGGATGGAAATCTGGTAGGAGTGTCCTCGCACCACTGAGAACGTATCAGAAAATTTTGGGCAACCAGCAGTTAGGGCCTGACGCCAGAGGACCCTCATCACCAAGGGAAGGAGGCTCCCAGCAGGCTCCAACTGCCACCAGAGGGCTGACGTCGCCAAGGCGATGTGTGCCAACCAGGCACGAATGACCTCACAGCAGAGGGCCCACCTCAGAGAAGTGTGACGAACCCAGTCAGGATCAGACTCGCACCAGAGGACCCACATCACCAAATGGATTGGAACCAGGCAGGAGTGTCCTCACATGAGTAAGGCCACATCATCTAAAGGTGAGGAACCCAGAACATGTGGCTTCAAACCATAGGACACCCATCACCAAGGGGCTGGGTGTGAGACAGGCAGGAGGAGCCTCATAACAGAGGGCCCAAAAATAAGAAAGGTGAGGAATCCAGCATTTGGAACCTCCCAGCAGGCGGCCCAGAGCACAGAGGCTAGGGGATGCAGGCCGGAGTGAACTAACACCAGACAGCCCACATCATGAAACTGTGAGCAACCCAGACATTGGGACCTCAGAGCAGAAGACCCACATCCCCATGGTGATGGGAACATGACAGGAGTGTCCTGGCATCACTGGGCTCACATCAGAAAATGTGGGGTGCTCAGAAGTTAGGGCCTGACGCTAGAGGGCACTCATCACCGAGGGGAGGAGGCTCCCAGCAGGCTCCAGCTGCCACCAGAGGGCCAACATCGCCAAGGCGATGTGTGCCAGCCCGGCCGGAGTGACCTCACAGCAGAGGGACCACCTCACAGAAGGGTGAGGAACACAGCCAGGATCAGACTCTCACCAGAGGGCCCACATCACCAAGGGGATGGGAACCAGGCAGGAGTGTCCCCACACCAGTGGGACAACATCATCGAAAGGTGAGGATCCCAGCACATGTAGCCTCAAACCACAGGAACCACATCACCAAGGGGTTCGGAATGAGGCTGGCAGGACCGGCCTCACAACACAGGGTCCATAGAATATAAAAGTTGAGGAATCCAGCAGTTGGAACCTCCCAGCAAGTGGCCCAGAGCACCGAGACTATGGGATCCAGGCCGCAGTGAACTCACAGCAGAGGTCCCACATCATGAAACTGTGAGCAGCCCAGCCATTGGGACCTCAGAGCAGAAAGCCCACATCCCCATGGGGATGGGAACCTGGCAGGAGTGGCTTCGCACCACTTAGCACATATCAGAAAATGTTAGGAGCCCAGCAGTTAGGGCCTGACGCCAGGGGGCCCTCATAACTGAGGGGAGGAGACTCCCAGCAGGTTCCAACTGCCAACAGAGGGCCCACGTCTACAAGGTGGCATGCACCAGCCAGGCAGTAGTGACCTCACAGCAGAGGGCCTATCTCACAGAAGGGTGAGGAACCGAGGCAGGATGAGACTCTCGCCAGAGGGCTCACAACACCAAGGGGATGGGAACCAGTCAGGACTGTCCTCCCACCA
Source organism: Orcinus orca (assembly GCF_937001465.1). Lineage (NCBI taxonomy): Eukaryota > Metazoa > Chordata > Mammalia > Artiodactyla > Delphinidae > Orcinus > Orcinus orca. The sequence continues at coordinate 66,405,307 of NC_064559.1, read as the reverse complement.
GTGGGGCCACATCATCGAAAGGTGAGGAACCCAGCACATGTGGCCTCAAACCAGAAGACCCACATCACGAAGGGGTTGCGAGTGAGGCAGGCAGGAGGAGCATCACAACACAGGACCCATAGAATAAAAAAGTTGAGGAATCGAGCAGTTGGAACCTCCCAGCAGGCGGCCAAGAGCACAGAGGCTATGGGATCCAGGCCACAGTGAACTAACACCAGAGAGTCCACATCATGAAATTGTGATCAACCCAGCCGTTGGAACCTCAGAGCAGAAGGCCCACATCCCCATGGAGATGGGAACCTAAGAGGAGTGCCCGAGCATCACTGGGCTCACTAAGAAAAGTTGGGGAGTCCAGCAGTTAGGGCCTGACGTCAGAGGGCCCTCATCACAGAGGTGAGGAGGCTCCCAGCAGGGTCCAAGTGCCACCAGAGGGCTCATGTCAACAAGGCGAGGTGAGCAAGCCAGGCAAGAGTTACCTGATAGTAGAGGGCCCACCTCACAGATGGGTGAGGAACCCAGCCAGGATCAGACTCTCACCAGAGGACCCACATCACAAAGGGGATGGGAACCAGTCAGGATTATCCTCACACCAGTGGGGCCTCATCATCTTAAGGTGAGGAACCCAGCACATGTGTCCTCAAACCAGAGGACCCACATCACCAAGGGCCTTGGAGTGAGGCAGGCAGGAGTAGCCTCACAACACAGGGCACATAATATAAAAAACGTGAGGATTCCAGGATTTAGACCTTCCAGCAGGCGGCCCAGAACACTGAGGCTATGGGATCCAGGCCACAGTGAACTCACAGCAGAGGGCCCACATCATAAAACTGTGAGCAACCCAGGCATTGGGACCTCAGCGCAGAAGGCCCACATCCCCATGGGAATGGGAACCTGGCTGGAGTGTCCTCGCACCACTGGGCGCACATCAGAAAATGTGGGGAGCCCACCATTTAGGGCCTGACGCCAGAGGGCCGTCATCACCGAGAGGAGGAGGCACCCTGCATGCTCCAACTGCCACCAGAGGGCTCACGTCTCCAAGGTGACGTGTGCCAGCCAGGCAGGAGTGACCTCACAGCAGAGGGCCTACCTCACAGAACGTTGAGGAACCCAGCCAGGATTAGACTCTCGCCAGAGGGCCCACCTCACCACGGGGATGGGAACCAGTCAGGAGTGTCCTCACACGAGTGGGGCCACATCATCGAAAGGTGAGGAACGCAGCACATGTGGCCTCAAGCCATAGGACAGTCATCACCAAGGGGCTGGCAGTGAGGCAGGCAGGAGGAGCCTCACAACAGAGGGCACATAGAATAAAAAAGTTGAAGAATCCAGCAGTTGGAACCTCCCAGCAGGCGGCTCAGAGCACCGATGATAAGGGATCCTTGCCGGAGTGAACTCACAGCAGAGGTCCCACATCATGGTACTGTGAGCAAGCCAGCCGTTTTGACCTCAGGGCAGAAGGCCCATATCCCCATGGGGATGGGAACCTGGCAAGAGTGTCCTCACTCACTTGGCGCACATCAGAAAATGTGGGGAGCCCAGCAGTTATGGCCTAAGGCAAGAGGGCCCTCATCACCGAGGGGAGGAGGATCCCAGCACACTCCAACTGCCACCAGAGGGCCCACGTCGCCAAGGTGACGTGTGCCAGACAGGCATGATTGACCTCACAGCAGAGGGCCCACCTCACAGAAGGGTGAGGAACCCAGCCAGGATCAGACTCTCACCTGAGGGCCCACATCAGCAAGGGGATGGGAACCAGTCAGGACTGTCTTCCCTCCAGTGGGGCCACATCATCGAAAGGTGCGGAACCCAGCACATGTGGCCTCAAATCAGAGGACACATATCACAAAGGGTATGGGAGTGAGGCAGGCAGGAGTAGCCTAAAAACAGAGGGCCCAAACAATAAGAAAGGTGAGGAATCCAGCAGTTGGAACCTCCCAGCAGGCGGCCGAGAGCACAGAAGCTATGGGATGCAGGCAGGAGTGAACTAAGAGCAGAGAGCCCACATCATGAAACTGTGAGCAACCCAGGCATTGGGACCTCAGAGCAGAAGGCCCACATCCCAATGGGGATGTGAACCTGGCTGGAGTCTTCTCGCACCACTGGGCGCACATCACAAAATGTGGGGAGCCCAGCAGTTAGGGCCTGACGCCAGAGGGCCCTCATCACCAAGGGGAGGAGGCTCCCAGCAGGCTCCAAGTGCCACCAGAGGGCTCATGTCCACAAGGCGAGGTGAGCAAGCCAGGCAGGAGTGACCTCACAGAAGAGGGCCCACCTCACAGAAGGGTGAGGAACCCAGCCAGGATCAGACTCTCAACAGAGGGCCCACATCACCAAGGGGATGTGAACCAGGCAGGAGTCTCCTAAGACCATTGGTCCCACATCATCGAAAGGTGAGGAAACCAGCACATGTGGCCTCAACCCAGACGACACACATCACGAAGGGGCTGGGAGTGAGGCAGGCAGGAGGATCCTCACAACAGAGGGCCCAAAAAATTAAAAAAGTGAGGAATCCAGCAGTTGGAACCTCCCAGCAGGCGGCCAAGAGCACAGAGGCTATGGGATGCAGGCCTCTGTGAACTAACACCAGAGAGCCCACATCATGACAATGTGAACAACCCAGCCATTGGAACCTCAGAGCAGAAGGCCCACATCCCCATGGAGATGGGATCCTAAGAGGAGTGCCCAAGCATCATTGGGCTCACTAAGAAAAGTTGGTGAGCCCAGCAGTTAGGGCCTGATGCAAGAGGGCCCTCATCACCGGGGGGAGGAGATTCCCAGCACGCTCCAACTGCCAGCAGAGGGCTGACTTCACCAAGGCAATGTGTGCCAGCCATGCAGGAGTGACCTATCAGCAGAGGGTCTCCCTCACAGAAGGGTGAGGAACACAGCCAGGAACAGACTCTCACCAGGGGGTCCACAGAACCACGTGGATGAGAACCAGGCAGGAGTGTTCTCACACTAGTGGGGCCACATCATCGAAAGGTGAGGAACCCAGCAAAGGTGGCCACAAACCAGAGGACCCACATCACCAAGGGGTTGAGAGTGAGGTAGGTGTCTGGACGGGCATATTTAACACTCATTTCCCACCAGGAAGAGGAATTAAACAAAGGCTCAGCGTGCCCTGCCAGAAGCAGATTAGGGCCTGAAGCAGTCTTGCGGGTTTGCGGCCAGCTCACAAGAAAGCGAGTTGAAGAAAGGAGCTCAGGGGCCCTGTAATTCACAAACCTGCAGAGTTATAAATGACAGATAACGTCCAAAAATATACTGAAGTAAGGCTGCGAAGAGGACTTGAAAGCGGGGCAGAATTGCAGGAAACCGATTTCAGGAGGTAGACTGGATTTGCATTTAAAGCATAGGAAAAGAGGCAGAACATCGACAATGATGCACTTGGCAAAAAAGGGCGTATGAGTTTGTTCCTGAATATATTCAGGAAAAGACGCATACGCCCTTTTTGGCAAACCAAGCAAGCTTGCAATGGAAATCCGAACTACTAAGAAGTGTCACTTCCCCCCGGTCTAAAGGGCCATCTGAGAAAAGTGTAAAATCCAGAAAGGCAAGACAGGCCATGGGGAAAAAGGAGCCTTGTTATGCTGATAGGCGGGATGTAAATTGCCAACAGCCACTCTGGAGAAGTGTATGGTGTTTCCTGTTACATCTGAAAAACAAAGCAACAGAGTCTAGGGCATTTCCACTTATGGTCCTATAGCTTCGGGAAATTAAAATCAAAAAGACACAGCCACCCCAAAATTTGGGACGGCTCTGTTTACAGGAACCTCTTCTACAGTACAAGTTAAATATCCCAGAGAACAAATAATTGATAAAGAAGTTGCGGTACTTAAGTACAACAGAATACCACTCAGCAATGAAATCTGTGTCACCAGGCCTGTACCAGCATAATGAGTGGTTTGAGGCACGATGATTCTAAGTGAAATAAGTCACACAGAAAAAGAAACATCATAAGGTATCACTAATGCACGGAATGTAAACTTGGCTACACATGAAGTGAATTACAATACAGAACAGGGTCTCAAGTTTAGAAAACCAACTTATGCTTGCTTAAGGGGAAAGGTGAGTTGGGGTGCTGCATAAAACCAGAGTTTGAAATTAGCACAGATACCGTTCCATAAGCCAAATATGTAATAAACAAGACCTACCCCTTGCTCAACGAAATGGACTCAACAATGAGGTATCACCTCACACCTGTTAGAATGGGCATCATCTGAAAATCTACAAACAACAAATGCTGGAAAGGGTGTGGAGAAAAGGAAGCCTCTTCCACTATTGTTGGCAATATAAATTGATACAGTCACTATGGAGAACAATATGGAGTTTCTTAAGAAACTAATAATAGAATTACCATATGATACAGCAATCCCAGTACTGGACATATACCCAGACAAAACCATAAATCAAAAAGAGACATTCACCGCAATGTTCATTGCATCACTATTTACAATATCGAGGTAATGGAAGCAACCTAAATGCCCACAGACAGACGAATGCATAAAGATGTGGTACATATATAAAATGGAATATTACTAAGCCATGAAAGGAATGAAATTGGGTCATTTGTAGAGACGTCGATGGATCTAGAGGCTGTCATACAGAGTGAAGTAAGTCAGAAAGAGAAAAACAAATCTTGTATATTCATGCATATATGTGGAACCTAGAAAAACTGTACAGATTAACCGTTTTGCAAGGCATAAATAGAGCAACAGATGTAGACAACAATCGTATGGACAACAAGGGGGGAAAGCTCTTGGGGGGGTGGTGGTGGGAGGAGTTGAGAGATTGGGATTGGCATGTAAACATTTATATGTATAAAATAGATAACCAATAAGAACCTGCTGTATAAAAATATAAAATAAAATTCAAAATTAAAAAGAAATAAAATTTAAAAAATAAAACAGAAAAAACAATTATTCCCTTCACATACATGTATTTATATGAATAAATTATTTCCATGCTTATATCTTTAATATGAAAAAGAGGAATAAAATCTACCTTGAACCAAAAATGAAAAAGAGAAAAAAAAACAGAACCCACCAGTTACACAGAGGAAAACCGTATCAGGGCACTTGCTCCAGTTGTAAACAATTCTGAAGTTGGTCAGTGGTGGGGAATCGTCTCCCATTCAGCCAGCAGCCCCCACACAACAAGCGTCCTCATTGCAAAGCTGGGGCACCGTGCTGAGGCATCTGTGAGTAAACGTGAGCTGAGCCCCAGGCCAGTTGCTGCTGAACTGTTCCCACCCTTCCCAGGTAAAACACCTGAATATATACAAGGACTTGAAAGCCTAGAGGAAGGGCCATGGAGCCACACGAGTGACAGCATGCCAGCTGACTTGGTGCCTGCAGGCCAGCCAGGATGGTCCTGGCCCTGGGTGCTCTTCTGGAAGATTTCCATTTCCCTGCCTGAGATACCCGTCCTGTCCCTGCCCCCACTGCTTTTTTCCTTCCTCACCTCTGCCCAGGGAGAAATTCCAGCAGCAGGTATGGGTGACACATCCTCTTCTTTAGCAGGTGGCAGCCTGGCAACTGCTGCAGAAAGTCCAGCAGAGCCCCACTCACACTGGGCCACCCACAAAGCCGTGGCCTCTCACTCCCTCCCACCAGCCCAGCCCCGAGACTGCTGACAGGGCAGAGAAAATGGCGTCAGGCACAGCTGCAGGGGCTCTTGCTGCCTAGAGCAGTATTTATATTGATCTCAACCCAGGCACACCTGGGGAAGGCTTGTGAGTGGCAGGACTCAACATACAACTAAAACAATACTTCCGGGCCGTCTTGCCCCAAGGGTTCAAAAATTCCCACACCATCTTTGGGGAAAGCTTAGCTAAAGACCGAAAAGTTCTACCTCTGGAAAAGGAAACCCTCCTTCAATATGCAGACGACATTCTGATTGCCAGCCCTTCTAAGGAGGCCTCTGAACTACCAAGCCAATAAAGGATAGAAGTTGTCCAAGAAAAAGCTCAAATATCACAGACTGCGGTGACCTGCCTGGGCTTCATTCTCACACAAGGTTGGAGAAGCCCATCCCAGGAAAGGGAAGAAACCATTTGCAGCCTTACCCCTTTCTAAAACTAGAAGACAGCTTAGGGGTTCCTGGGGAGGCCAGGGTTTGCTGCTTCTGGATCCCTAACTACAGTCTACTAGCTGGGCCTCTATATGAAACACTGAAAGGAAAAGATGATGATCCTTTTGAACAGAATCCAGAAGTGGCCTTTCAAGAATGGAAAGAGCAGTCAATTCAGACCCTTGCCCTGGAACTCCCTAATTGAGCTAAACCCTTTGACCTTTCCATTCCCGGTGAAAGGTGAATCGCCATTGGAGAATTAGTGCAAAAACTGGGACCACTTGAAATGGAACAACGCAAGAATGCCATCCAGGTAGGATAAACTACAGTCACCAAGGGGCTTGGCCCACTGCCACATCTGGCCAAGATACTGGCGGTATCTAAAAACCTGGAAATCAGCAGCCCAAAAGGCCACCTCCCTCCTAAGTGAAAAGGACCCCACGTGGTGATCCTAATCACCAACCATGCCCTGAAGTTGCAGGGTTCGCTCCGTGGGCACACCGACCTCGAGTGAGGAGGCCCTCCAACTCCAACATCCAGAGAGATAACCGGGGGCAACAGGGCACCATGACGACTCGTGTGAACATCACTTGACCTGGAGTTTCTCTCATAAAACAACAATAGTGTGTCCCGAAGGAGTAGACTACTGCTTGCAGGACTTACTGCACCCAGAGGGGAGCTAATAATCTTGGTGGGGGAACCGTATATCACACTGTCACCATAGAAAAGCCTACAGACACCATGATGATGGTGGCCAATAAGACCGGCTGGACTCCTGTTTACTTCAAAAGGCTGTTGACTCAGTGGCCATCATGGTCCTTGATCACCACTGACCCTGGACTGTCTGGGAGTTGAGCGGGCAGGGCTCTGACACCTGGTGCTGTTTTTACGTTAATTCAGGGGCCTAATTGAAGAAAGAGCAGACTACTGGTCAGAGCATCTAGGCTGGCAGAAACGGTCAGCCTAAGGTGGCCAAACAAATGTGGGGCGGGGTGAAACCGGCCCCCACAGCGTCTCTGCACATCTCTTTCCTGGACCCTTAAAGGTCATTAGAATCTATAACACTTCCAATGCTGGTGCTCAGGCGGACGAGCAGGGAGGCAGGGGTCCTGGGGCCAATCAACGTCACCTGGAGGCTGCTGGGGAGAAGTTCTGACCCTCGTCCCCTGGTATGAGGGCTCCCAACTCAGCACTCAGCAGTTACAGAAGAAGGGTCTGCACCCTCAGCACTCCAAGAATGAGGAACGGGACAAAAGGCAGAGGAGGGGTTTGTCCCCAGCAAAGCCCATTAAAAATCCCTGGGAGATAAAAATAGAATCTGGGCAATAAAGTCAAGTCTGACCTTTTTTATCCTTTGTGCTTTGTCTAATTTCACGTGCTCCTAGGGTCCCGCATGCAGAGGTTCCACACCCGGCACTTCAGACCAGATTTCCTAGTGCAGAATGGCTGGGTCGACACCTCAGCTCCTGGGGCCCAGTGCAGACTCCGAGATATAGAGCCTGAGCTGCAGCCAACCCGGCCCTCCAGAGCTCCGCCCCCTCCCTCCCACTGACTCTGACAGGATCTCTACACAGCAGCCCAGCCCACAGCCCACGGGGTAGTGCATGCTCTCACCTCTCCATTCTCTGATTGAAATATAAAGTTTCCTTTGCTTGGGAACCAAACTCAGTCTCGATCTGTTGGCCCCAATGACACTGGGCAGGGGGACACTTGTTGGGGTCCACTCTGGAGGATCAGTAACAGAAATTGAGACTATTGTAACTTCAATGAACAGATGTGTGAGCCAAACTGTAGTTAACATAGAACAGTTTATAAGGCTCAGGTAAAATAAGATGTTTCTAACACTTCCATTTGATATTTCCATCACTTTATTATAAGCAAGTTCAGTGAAAAGGTTTGTCTTATTTTTCAGTCAATATTAGAGAAATGAAGTGATTTCTTTCCAAGGATGTACATCTAATAATCTTAGTTAAAGCTTCAATCTTGTTTTAAATGCTTTTCCATTGAAAATGATACCTCTCTTTCAGCTCCCCCATTTCTGAGAAGTATAAAATCTTATAATTTATTATTACCAAAGGGGAAAGGGGGGAGGAGGGATAAATTAACAGTTTGGAATTAACACATACACACTGCTATGTATAAAATAGATCATCAACAAGGAACTACTGGATAGCACAGGGAACTACACTCAATATTTTGCAATAAACTATAAGGGGAAATAATCGGAAAAAGAATAGATATTTTTATTGACATCATCTATCAATGACAGTTAAAGTGTAACCTAAGGGAAGCCGGTGGTGAGTGCTTCTGACCCTGAAGACTTCAATCATCTAAAGTTTGGACTCTGCCTACTTCCCAAGGCCCTTAATGAACATATGTGTAGCGTAGCTTAAAAAACTCCCCAGTTTGGGTTTCGGGGAGACACTGATTTTTAAAAAGCCCTGGTGTTCTCCTTACATGAATGGGACTCTTCCTACTGCTAAAACATGTCTGTCAAACCCAGAGGATGGTATACCGTCTGATCAGGAAGAGTTTGGAAAAGGCATCTCATCTCCTCATCTCCTGGTGCTCGGGTTCACCCCTCCAGCGTCTTTACTAACAGTCTCCCCACTTGGAGATGTCAGCACTGTCAACATCCTGTTGCGTACAGTTTGGAATTTGTCCAGAGGATGAAGCGGAAGGATGAGGAACAATGAGAGACAAGTCCTAGGTGTTCAGACAGGCACATGCCACTCTAATTTCCAATCAGGAAGACGAATTGACCAAAGGCTAGGGTTGCCCATGGAAACAGTATAGGGCTTGAGGAAATCCCACTGCTTTGTGGCCAGTTCCCATAAACACAAGTTGAACAATGGAACTCAGGGGCAGTAAAATTCACGAAACTGCAGAGTTGAAAATATCTATCACTGAAAAATGTCTTGAGGAAAGTCAGAGAAAAGGATTGGTAAGCAAGGGAGAATGGCAGGAAAGGGATTTGAGGAGGTAGAAAGGACTCGCCATTAAGCACAAGAAAAGGGGCTGAACATTGCCAACATTGCAGTTGGCCAAAAAGGCTGTATGCGTTTTTTTCTGTATATATTCAAGAAAAGGGCATACACTTTTTTAGCCAACCAAACAGGTGGGCACTGGAAATCAATACTACAAAAGATATCACTTCGCATCAGTCAGAAGAGCCATCCTCATAAAGTGTAAACACCAGAAATGCAGGACAGGGCAAGGAGAAGAGGGAGCCCTGTGAGGCTTATAGTGGAAATGTATATTGCCAACGGCCATTCTGGAGAAGTGTATTGTGTTTACTAAAGCATCTAAAAAATGAGCTACAGAGCATAGGGCACTTGCACTCATGGGCGTATATCTTGGGAAAAACAAAAATCGAGAGGACACAGGCACCCCAATGTTTACTGCCTCTCTGTTTAAAAGATCCTCAACTAGGATATAACTAAAATGTCTCTGGAGGGAAAAAATGGATAGAGATGTGGTACTTATGTAGAGTGGAATATTACTCAGCCTGGAAATCAATGAAATATGGCCAGTTGTAACAACTCCGGAGGAGTTACGTATGATCATTCTAAGTGACATAATTCAAAAAGAAAAAGACACATATCATAAGATATCACTTAAAGGTGGAATCCAAAATGGCTACACATGAAATAAATTACAAAACAAAAACATAGTCAAATATGTAGAAAACACGCGTAAGGCTGCTAAACGGGAAAGGTGGGGAGGGGTGAGGCATCATCCAGGAGGTTGAAATTAGCAAAGATACCATTCCAAATACCAAACTGATAATCAACAAGGCCTACACGGTAGCTAAAAGAACTGCACTCAGCACACTCAAGTGACCGGAAAAGAATATCTATGACTGGTAAGAATCTGAAGAAGAATTTATTGATGTCTCTCTGTACGTGAATCAAGTGGATGTACAGCAGCAAGAAACAGAGCTTTGAAAATCAGCTGTAACCAATATAGTAATAAATTGAAAAAAATAAACGACAGAGAGACAGAGAAAACCTCTTACAACTTTTCCTCAGGGACGGTGATGCAACATGGATTGAACACATCTAGACCCACAGCAGGATGAGACATAAGGCTGGAAACTGTTCGCGCTAAGAGAAATGTGAGGTTGGGTGAGGAAATGCACACCCTTTAAAGTAATACTACCTGGTACCCATTCAATGGGTCCCAAATCTGCAGGTTCAAGGCATCTTCCTACAGCTAAAACATGCATGGAAAACCCAGAGGACTGTACACCATGTGATAGGGAGATGTGTCTAAAATGCACCTCATTTATCCTCTCCTGGTGCTCCTGTTCATCATTCCAGCCACGTTACTTAGAATCTCCCCACTTAGAGAATCAGCACATTTAAACTTCTGTTTCACACATTTTGCAAATTGTGAGGAGGATGAACGGGAAGAGGGGAAACCAATGAGGGAATAGTTGTAGGGGTTTGGACGGGCACATGTCACTCTAATTTCCCATTAAGAATAAGAATTAAAAAAATGCTCAGCCCGCCTCGCCAGAGCCAAAATAGGGCCTGAAGCAATCCTGCGGCTTTGAGGCCAACTCACAAAAGAGCAACTTAAAAAATGGAGCTCAGGGTCACTGCAATTCACAAACCGGCAGAGTTATAAATGAAAACTAACGTCCAAAAATATGTTGAGGTAAGGCAAAGAAGAGGATCTGAATGCAAGACAGAATTGCAAGAAACAGATTTCAAGAGATAGATTGGACTCGTCTTTAAAGCACATGATAAGCGGCAGAATTTCGACAATGATGCAGTTGGCCCAAAAGGGAGTATGCGTTTTTTCCTGAATATATCCAGGAAAAAACGCATACGCACTTTATGGGCAACCAAGCAAGCAAGCAATGCAAATGTGCACAACAAAGAAGTCTCATTTCCCACCGGTCAAAAGGGCCATCCGAAAAAATTGTAAAAACCAGAAATGCAGGACAGGCCATGGAGAACAGGGAGCCTTTATACGCTGATGGACAGTGTGTGAACTGTCGAGAGCCACTCTGGAGAAGTGTATGGTGGTTCCTAAATCATCTAAAAAACAGAGCTACAGAGCATAGGGCACTTCCAATCACGGGAGTATATCTAGGGAAGTCTAAAAATCAACAAGACACAAGCACACCACAGTTTAGGGCTACTCTGTTTTCAAGAACCTCAACTTCAGTACACCTTAAATATCCCAGGAAAGAGAACAATGGATAAAGAAAATGTGGTACTTATGTACAATGGAATATCTCTTCACCATGAAATCAATGTAATAAGGCTAGTAGAAGGATAAAGAGTGGATTTAGGTCCGATAATACTACTTGAAATAAGTCAAACAGAAAAAGAAACATATCATAAGATATCACTTATAGAGGGAGGATAAATATGGCTGCACAAAAAATGAATTACAAAACAGAACAGTGTCTCACATTTAGAAAACACACTTATGTCAGCTTAAGGGGAAAGGAGAGGTGGGGTGATGCATAAAACCAGAGTTTGAAATTAGCACAGATACCGTTCAATAAACCAAATAGGTATTAGACAAGATCTACACCTTGCTCAATGAACTGGCCTCAACACACCCTATACACCACAGAGAAATATGTCTGAGTAATAAGAATCTTAAAACCCAAGTATTGATATATCTCCATAAGGGAATCAAGTGTGTGCAGAGCGGCACAAACACAGCAGTGAAAATGAGCTAAACCCCATTATAGAAATAAATTTTAAAACCAAAACGCAGAAACAATGAAAGAGAGAAAAATTCTTACAAAATTCGCTCAGGGGCTGTGATGCAACCTGGAATGACCACATATAAACCCACAGCTGGATAAGACATAAGGCTGGACACTTCGGGCTGAGAGGATTGGTGAGCTTTGGTGAGCAACTGCCGAAAGTTTAATGCAATACTTCATGCTACTCATTCCAAGGGTCCCAACACTGCAGGTTGAAGGGAATCTTCCTACAGCTAAACCATGCATGGGAAATCCAGCAGATGGTATACCATATGATCGGGAAAGGTTTCTAAAACGCACCTCATTTTCCTCTCCTGGGGCTCCAGATCAACATTCCAGCCACTTTACTAACAACATCCCCACATGGAGAGTCAATGCCTTTAAGTTCCGGTATCGCAGTCTGCAGTTAGTGCGGAGGATGAATGGGAATAGGGGGAACCAGTGAGAAAATAGTTGTAGTGGTTTCAATGGGCACATGTCACTCTAATTTCACATAGGAAGAAGAATTAACCAAAGGCACAGCAAGGCGCCCCAGAAGAAGAATAGGGCCTGAAGAAATCCTGTGGATATGAGGCAAGATCACAAAAATAAGAGCTGAAAAATGGAACTAAGGGCAACTGCAATTCAAAAACCTGCCGAGTTATAAAGGCCAACTATTTTCCAAAAGTATATTGAGGTAAGGCTATGAAGAGGCACTGACAGCAAGGCAGAATTGCAAGAAACCGATTTCAGGAGGTAGACTGGAATTGCATGTAAAGCATAGGAAAAGAGGCAGAACGTCCACAATGATGCACTTGGCCAAAAAGGGCGTATGCGTTTTATCCTGAATATATTCAGGAAAAAACGCATAAGCCCTTTTTGGCCAACCAAGCAAGCTTGCAAAGGAAATCTGCACTACAATGAAGTCTCACTGCCCCCGTGTCAAAAGGGCCATCTGAAAAAAGTGTAAAATCCAGAAAGGCAGGACAGGCCATGGAGAACTGAGAGCCTTGTTATGCTGATTGGTGGGATGTAAATTGCCAACAGCCACTCTGGAGAAGTGTATGGTGTTTCCTGAAACATCTAAAAAACAAAGCAACAGAGCCTAGGGCACTTCCACTTATGGTCCTATAGCTTAGGGAAATTAAAATCAAAAAGACACAGCCACCCTAAAGTTTGGGACGGCTCTGTTTACAAGAACCCCGTTTACCGTACAAGTTCAATATCGCAGAAAGCGAAAAATGGATAAAGAAGTTGTGGAACGACGTAGAATGCAATATCACTCAGCAATGAAATCTATGTCATCAAGCCCATAGCAACATAATGAGTGGATTCAGGTACGATGATTCTAAGTGAAATAAGTCACACAGAAAAAGAAACATCATAAGATATAACTACTACACGGAATGTAAACTTGCCTACACAGGAACTGAATTACAAAACAGAACAGGGTCTCAAATGTAGAAAACCAACTTATGCTTGCTTAAGGGGAAAGGTGAGTTGGGGTGCTGCATAAAACCAGAGATTGAAATTAGCAAAGATACCGTTCCATAAGCCAAATATGTAATAGACAAGAGCTACTCCTTGCTCAACGAAGTGGACTCAACACCCCATATTAAACGCCTAACAATATACCTGACTAGTAAGAATCTTAAAACCTATGGATTTATATGTCTCTGAAAGAGAATCAAGCGTGTGTACAGCGGCATAAGCGCAGCAGTGATAGGATTGGTGAGGATCGGTGAGCAAATGAGACCCTTTGAAGTCATATTGCATGGTACCCATTCCATGGGTCTCAACTCTCCAGGTTTAAGGGATTCTTCCTTCAGCTAAAACATGCATGTGGAACCCAGAGTATGATCCACCGTGTGATTGGGAAACGTGTTCAAATGTGTCTCAGTTTTCGTCCACTGGTACTCGGGTGCAACATTCCAGACGCTTTACTAACACTCTCCCTACTTGGAGAGTCAGTGCCTTTAACCTCATGTTTGGCCTAGTTTGCAATTTCTGCCGAAAATGAACAGGAATAGGGAGAAACAATGAGAGACTAGCTGGAGGTGTCTGGACGGGCAAATTTAACTCTCATTTCCCACCAGGAAGAGGAATTAACCAAAGGCTCAGCCTGCCGTGCCGGAACCACACTAGGGCCTGAAGCAATCCTGCGGTGTTGCGGCCAGCTCAGAAGAAAGCGAGTTGAAGAAAGGAGCTCAGGGGCACTGTCATTCACAAACCTGCAGAGTTATAAATGACAGCTATCGTCCAAAAATATATGAAGTAAGGCTGCCAAGAGGACCTGAAAGTGGGGCAGAATTGCAGCTAACCGATTTCAAGAGGTAGACTGGAATTGCATGTAAAGCATAGGAAAAGAGGCAGAACGTCCACAATGATGCACTTGGCCAAAAACGGCGTATGCGTTTTTTCCTGAATATATTCAGGAAAAGACGCATACACCCTTTTTGGTCAACCAAGCAAGCTTGCAAAGGAAATCTGCACGACAATGAAGTCTCACTTCCCCCCGGTCAAAAGGGCCATGTGAAAAAAGTGTAAAATCCAGAAAGGCAGGACAGGCCATGGATACCTGGGAGCCTTGTTATGCTGATGCGTGGGATGTAAATTGCCAACAGCCACTCTGGAGAGGTGTATGGTGTTTCCTGAAACATCTAAAAAACAAAGCAACAGAGCCTAAGGCACTTCCACTTATGGTCCTATAGCTTAGGGAAATTAAAATCAAGAAGACACAGCCACCCCAAAGTTTGGGACGGCTCTGTTTACAAGAACCTCATTTACGGTACAAGTTCAATATCGCAGAAATCGAAAAATGGATAAAGAATTTGTGGTACTTATGTACAATGCAATATCACTCAGCAATGAAATCTATGTCATCAGGCCCGTAGCAACATAATGAGTGGATTCAGGTACGATGATTCTAAGTGAAATAAGGCACACAGAAAAAGAAACATCATAAGATATCACTACTACACGGAATGTAAACTTGGCTACACAGGAACTAAATTACAAAACAGAACAGGGTCTCAAATGTAGAAAACCAAGTTATGCTTGCTTAAGGGGAAAGGTGAGTTGGGGTGCTGCATAAAACCAGAGATTGAAATTAGCACAGATACCGTTCCATAAGCCAAATATGTAATGGACAAGAGCTACTCCTTGCTCAATGAAGTGGACTCAAGACGCCATATTAAACGCCTAAGAATATACCTGACTAGTAAGAAACTTAAAACCTATGGATTTATATGTCTCCGAAAGAGAATCAAGCATGTGTACAGCTGCATAAACGCAGCAGTGATAGGATTGGTGAGGTTCGGTGAGCAAATGCAGACCCTTTGAAGTCATATTGCATGGTACCCATTCCATGGGTCTCAAATCTCCAGGTTTAAGAGATTCTTCCTTCAGCTAAAACATGCATGTGGAACCCAGAGTATGATCCACCGTGTGTTCGGGAAACGTGTTCAAATGTGTCTCAGTTTTCGTCCCCTGGTACTCGGGTGCAACATTCCAGACACTTTACTAACACTCTCCCCACTTGGAGAGTCAGTGCCTTTAACCTCCTGTTTGGCCCAGTTTGTAATTTCTGTGGAAAACGAACACGAATAGGGAGAACCAATGAGAGACTAGCTGGAGGTGTCTGGACGGGCAAATTTAACTCTCATTTCCCACCAGGAAGAGGAATGAACCAAAGGCTCTGCGTGCCGTGCCGGAACCACACTAGGGCCTGAAGCAATCCTGAGGTGTTGCGGCCAGCTCACAAGAAAGCGAGTTGAAGAAAGGAGCTCAGGGGCACTGTCATTCACAAACCTGCAGAGTTATAAATGACAGCTATCGTCCAAAAATATATTGAAGTAAGGCTGCCAAGAGGACTTGAAAGCGGCACAGAATTGCAGGAAACCGATTTCAGGAGGTAGACTGGAATTGCATGTAAAGCATAGGAAAAGAGGCAGAACGTCCACAATGATGCACTTGGCCAAAAAGGGCGTATGCGTTTTTTCCTGAATATATTCAGGAAAAAACACATACGCCCTTTTTGGCCAACAAAGCAAGCTTGCAAAGGAAATCTGCACTACAATGAAGTCTCACTTCCCGGTAGTCAAAAGGGCCATCTGAAAAAAGTGTAAAATCCAGAAAGGCAGGACAGGCCATGGAGAACTGGGAGCCTTGTTATGCTGATGGGCGGGATGTAAATTGCCAACAGCCACTCTGGAGAAATGTATGGTGTTTCTTGAAACATCTATAAAACAGAGCAACAGAGCCTAGGGCACTTCCACTTATGGTCCTATAGCTTAGGGAAATTAAAATCAAAAAGACACAGCCACCCCAAAGTTTGGGACGGCTCTGTTTACAAGAACCTCGTTTACGGTACAAGTTCAATATCACAGAAAGCGAAAAATGGATAAAGAAGTTGTGGTACTTACGTACAATGCAGTATCACTCAGCAATGAAATCTATGTCATCAGGCCCATAGCAGCATAATGAGTGGATTCAGGTACGATGATTCTAAGTGAAATAAGTCACACAGAAAAAGAAACATCATAAGATATCACTAATAAATGGAATGTAAACTTGGCTACACAGGAACTGAATTACAAAACAGAACAGGGTCTCAAATGTAGAAAACCAACTTATGCTTGCTTAAGGGGAAAGGTGAGTTGGGGTGCTGCATAAAACCAGAGATTGAAATTAGCACAGATACCGTTCCATAAGCCAAAATGTAATACACAAGAGCTACTCCTTGCTCAACGAAGTGGACTCAACACCCCATATTAAACGCCTAAGAATATACCTGACTAGTAAGAATCTTAAAACCTATGGATTTATATGTCTCCGAAAGAGAATCAAGCGTGTGTACAGCAGCATAAACGCAGCAGTGATAGGATTGGTGAGGTTCGGTGAGCAAATGCAGACCCTTTGAAGACATATTGCATGGTACCCATTCCATGGGTCTCAACTCTCCAGGTTTAAGAGATTCTTCCTTCAGCTAAAACATGCATGTGGAACCCAGAGTATGATCCACCGTGTGATCGGGAAACGTGTTCAAATGTTTCTGTTTTCATCCCCTGGTACTCGGGTGCAACATTCCAGACGCTTTACTAACACTCTCCCCACTTGGAGAGTCAGTGCCTTTAACCTCCTGTTTGGCCCAGTTTGCAATTTCTGCGGAAAATGAACAGGAATAGGGAGAGCCAATGAGACACCAACTGGAGGTGTCTGGACGGGCATATTTAACTCTCATTTCCCACCAGGAACAGGAATTAACCAAAGGCTCAGCGTGCCATGACGGAACCACACTAGGGCTTGAAGCAATCCTGCGGTGTTGTGGCCAGCTCACGAGAAAGCGAGTTGAAGAACGGAGCTCAGGGGCACTGTAATTCACAAACCTGCAGAGTTATAAATGACAGCTATCGTTCAAAAATATATTGAAGTAAGGATGCCAAGATGAGTTGAAAGTGGGGCAGAATTGCAGGAAACAGATTTCAGGAGGTAGACTGGAATTGCAAGTAAAGCATAGGAAAAGAGGCAGAACGTCCACAATGATGCACTTGGCCAAAAAGGGCATATGCGTTTTTTCCTGAATATATTCAGGAAAAAAGCCATATGCACTTTTTGGCCAACCAAGCAAGCTTGCAAAGGAAATCTGCACTACAATTAAGTCTAACTTCCCGCCAGTCAAAAGGGCCATCTGAAAAAGGTGTAAAATCCAGAAAGGCAGGACACGCCATGGAGAACTGGGCGCCTTGTTATGCTGATGGGCGGGATGTAAATTGCCAACAGCCACTCTGGAGAAGAGTATGGTGTTTCCTGAAACATCTAAAAAACAAAGCAACAGAGCCTAGGGCACTTCCACTTATGGTCCTATAGCTTAGGGAAATTAAAATCAAAAAGACACAGCCACCCCAAATTTTAGGACGGCTCTGTTTACAAGAACCTCGTTTACGGTACAAGTTCAATATCGCAGAAAGCGAAAAACGGATAAAGAAGTTGTGGTACTTACATACAATGCAGTATCACTCAGCAATGAAATATATGTTATCAGGCCCGTAGCAGCATAACTAGTGGATTTAGGTACGATGATTCTAAGTGAAGTAAGTCACACAGAAACAGAAACATCATAAGATATCACTACTACACGGAATGTAAACTTGGCTACACAGGAACTGAATTACAAAACAGAACAGGGTCTCAAATGTAGAAAACCAACTTATGCTTGCTTAAGGGGAAAGGTGAGTTGGGGCGCTGCGTAAAACCATAGATTGAAATGAGCACAGATACCATTCCATAAACCAAATATGTAATAGACAAGTACTACTCCTTGCTGAACGAAATGGACTCAACACCCCATATTAAACGCCTAAGAATATACCTGACTAGTAAGAATCTTAAAACCTATGGATTGATATGTCTCCGAAAGAGAATCAAGGCATGTGTACAGCGGCATAAACGCAGCAGTGATAGGATTGTTGAGGTTCGGTGAGCAAATGCAGACCCTTTGAAGTCATATTGCATGGTACCCATTCCATGGGTCTCTACTCTCCAGGTTTAAGGGATTCTTCCTTCAGCGAAAACATGCATGTGGAACCCAGAGTATGATCCACCGTGTGATCGGGAAACGTGTTCAAATGTGTCTCAGTTTTCGTCCCCTGGTATTCGGGTGCAACATTCCAGACGCTTCACTAACACTCTCCCCACTTGGAGAGTCAGTGCCTTTAACCTCCTGTTTGGCCCAGTTTCCAATTTCTGCGGAAGATGAACAGGAATAGGGAGAACCAATGAGAGACTAGCTGGAGGTGTCTGGACGGGCAAATTTAACTCTCATTTCCACCAGGAAGAAGAATTATCCAAAGGCTCAGCGTGCCGTCCCGGAAACACACTAGGGCCTGAAGCAATCCTGCGGTGTTGCGGCCAGCTCCCAAGAAAGCGAGTTGAAGAAAGGAGCTCAGGGGCACTGTCATTCACAAACCTGCAGAGTTATAAATGACAGCTATCGTCCAAAAATATATTGAAGTAAGGCTGCCAAGAGGACTTGAAAGCGGGGCAGAATTGCAGGAAACCGATTTCAGGAGGTAGACTGGAATTGCATGTAAAGCATAGGAAAAGAGGCAGAACGTCCTCAATGATGCACTTGGCCAAAAAGGGCGTATGCGTGTTTTCCTGAATATATTCAGGAAAAAACGCATACGTGCTTTTTGGCCAACCAAGCAAGCTTGCAAAGGAAATCTGCACTACAATGAAGTCTCACTTCCCCCCCGTCAAAAGGGCCATCTGAAAAAAGTGTAAAATCCAGAAAGGCAGGACAGGCCATGGAGAACTGGGAGCCTTGTTATGCTGATGGGCGGGATGTAAATTGCCAACAGCCACTCTGGAGAAGTGTATGGTGTTTCCTGAGACATCTAAAAAACAAAGCAACAGAGCCTAGGGCACTTCCACTTATGGTCCTATAGCTTAGGGAAATTAAATCAAAAAGACACAGCCACTCCAAAGTTTGGGACGGCTCTGTTTACAAGAACCTCGTTTACGGTACAAGTTCAATATCGCAGAAAGCGAAAAATGGATAAAGAAGTTGTGGTACTTACGTACAATGCAATATCACTAAGCAATGAAATCTATGTCATCAGGCGTGTAGCAGCATAATGAGTGGATTCAGGTACGATGATTCTAAGTGAAATATGCCACACAGAAAAAGAAACATCATAAGATATCACTAATACATGGAATGTAAACTTGGCTACACAGGAACTGAATTCCAAAACAGAACAGGGTCTCAAATGTAGAAAACCAACTTATGCTTGCTTAAGGGGAAAGGTGAGTTGGGGTGCTGCATAAAACCAGAGATTGAAATTAGCACAGATACCGTTCCATAAGCCAAATATGTAATAGAGAACAGCTACTCCTTTCTCAACGAAGTGGACACAACACCCCATATTAAACGCCTAAGAATGTACCTCACTAGTAAGAATCTTAAATCCTATGGATTTATATGTCTCCGAAAGAGAATCAATCGTGTGTACAGCGGCATAAATGCAGCAGTGATAGGATTGGTGAAGTTCAGTGAGTAAATGCAGACCCTTTGAATTCATATTGCATGGTACCCATTCCATGGGTCTCAACTTTCCAGGTTTAAGGGATTCTTCCTTCAGCTAAAACATGCATGTGCAACCCAGATTATGATCCACCGTGTGAACGGGAAACGTGTTCAAATGTGTCTCACTTTTCGTCCCCTGGTACTCGGGTGCAACATTCCAGACGCTTTACAACACTCTCCCCACTTGGAGAGTCAGTGCCTTTAACCTCCTGTTTGGCCCAGTTTGCAATTTCTGCGGAAAATGAACAGGAATAGGGAGAACCAATGAGAGACTAGCTGGAGGTGTCTGGACGGGCAAATTTAACTCTCATTTCCCACCAGGAAGAGGAATTAACCAAAGACTCAGCGTGCAGTGCCGGAACCACACTAGGGCCTGAAGCAATCCTGCGGTGTTGCGGCCAGCTCACAAGAAAGCGAGTTGAAGAAAGGAGCTCAGGGGCACTATAATTCACAAACCTGCGGAGTTATAAATGACAGCTATCATCCAAAATTATACTGAAATAAGGCTGCGAAAGGACTTGAATGCAGGGCAGAATTGCTGGAAACCGATTTCAGAGCGTACACGGGAGTCGCTCTTAAAGCATAGGAAAAGAGACAGAACTTGGAAAATAATGCACTTGGCAAAAAAGGGCATATGTGTTTTATCCAGAGCTCTGATAACTGAGGGGAGGAGATTCCCAGCAGGCTCCAACTGCCACCTGAGGGCTCACGTTGCCAATGCAACGTGAGCAAGTCAGGCAGGTGTTACGTCACAGCAGAGGTCCCACCTCACAGAAGGGTGAGAATCCCAGCCAACATCAGACTCTCACCAGAGGGCCCACATCACCAAGGGGATGGGAACCAGGCAGGAGTGTCTTCACACCAGTGGGGCCACATCATCGAAAGGTGAGGTACTCAGCACATGTGTCCTCAAACCAGAGGACCCACATCACCAAGGGCCTCGGAGTGAGGCAGGCAGGAGTAGCCTCACAACACTGGGCCCATAGAATAAAAAAGTGAGGAATCCAGCAGTTGGAACCTCCCAGCAGGCGGCCCAGAGCACCGAGGCTATGGGATCCAGGCCACAGTGAACTCACAGAAGAGGGCCCATGTCATGAAACTGAGCAACCCAGCCATTGGGACCTCAGAGCAGGAGGCCCACATCCCCATGGGGATGGAAATCTGGTAGGAGTGTCCTCGCACCACTGAGAACGTATCAGAACCTTTTGGGAGACCAGCAGTTAGGGCCTGACGCCAGAGGACCCTCATCACCAAGGGAAGGAGGCTCCCAGCAGGCTCCAACTGCCACCAGAGGGCTGACGTCGCCAAGGCGATGTGTGCCAACCAGGCACGAATGACCTCACAGCAGAGGGCCCACCTCAGAGAAGTGTGACGAACCCAGTCAGGATCAGACTCGCACCAGAGGGCCCACATCACCAAATGGATTGGAACCAGGCAGGAGTGTCCTCACATGAGTAGGGCCACATCATCTAAAGGTGAGGAACCCAGAACATGTGGCTTCAAACCATAGGACACCCATCACCAAGGGGCTGGGTGTGAGACAGGCAGGAGGAGCCTCATAACAGAGGGCCAAAAATAAGAAAGGTGAGGAATCCAGCATTTGGAACCTCCCAGCAGGCGGCCCAGAGCACAGAGGCTAGGGGATGCAGGCCGGAGTGAACTAACACCAGACAGCCCACATCATGAAACTGTGAGCAACCCAGACATTGGAACCTCAGAGCAGAAGGCCCACATCCCCATGGTGATGGGAACATGACAGGAGTGTCCTGGCATCACTGGGCTCACATCAGAAAACGTGGGGTGCTCAGAAGTTAGGGCCTGACGCTAGAGGGCACTCATCACCGAGGGGAGGAGGCTCCCAGCAGGCTCCAGCTGCCACCAGAGGGCCAACGTCGCCAAGGCGATGTGTGCCAGCCCAGAAGGAGTGACCTCACAGCAGAGGGCCCACCTCACAGAAGGGTGAGGAACACAGCCAGGATCAGACTCTCACCAGAGGGCCCACATCACCAAGGGGATGGGAACCAGGCAGGAGTGTCCCCACACCAGTGGGACAACATCATCGAAAGGTGAGGATCCCAGCACATGTAGCCTCAAACCAGAGGAACCACATCACCAAGGGGTTCGGAATGAGGCTGGCAGGACCGGCCTCACAACACAGGGTCCATAGAATATAAAAGTTGAGGAATCCAGCAGTTGGAACCTCCCAGCAAGCGGCCCAGAGCACCGAGGCTATGGGATCCAGGCCACAGTGAACTCACAGCAGAGGGCCCACATCATGAACCTGTGAGCAGCCCAGCCGTTGGGACCTCAGAACAGAAGGCCCACATCCCCATGGGGATGGGAACCTGGCAGGAGTGGCTTCGCACCACTTAGCACATATCAGAAAATGTTAGGAGCCCAGCAGTTAGGGCCTGATGCCACGGGGCCCTCATAACTGAGGGGATGAGACTCCCAGCACGTTCCAACTGCCAACAGAGGGCCCACGTCTACAAGGTGGCATGTGCCAGCCAGGCAGTAGTGACCTCACAGCAGAGGGCCTATCTCACAGAAGGGTGAGGAACCGAGGCAGGATGAGACTCTCACCAGAGGGCCCACAACACCAAGGGGATGGGAACCAGTCAGGACTGTCCTCCCACCAGTGGGGCCACATCATCGAAAGGTGAGGAACCCAGCACATGCGGCTTCATATCAGAGGACATACATCACAAAGGGGATGGGAGTGAGGCAGGTAGGAGTAGCCTAAAAACAGAGGGCCCAAAGAATAAAAAAGGTGAGGAATCCAGCATTTGGAACCTCCCAGCAGGCGGCCGAGAGCACAGAAGCTATGGGATGCAGGCAGGAGTGAACTAACAGCAGAGAGCCCACATCATGGAACTGTGAGCAACCCAGGCGTTGGGACCTCAGAGCAGAAAGCCCACATCCCCATGGGGATGGGAACCTGACAGGAGTGTCCTGGCATCACTGGGCTCACATCAGAAAACGTGGGGAGCCCAGCAGTTAGGGCCTGATGCTAGAGGGCCATCATCACCGAGGGCAGGACGCTCCCAGCAGGTTCCATGTGCCAACAGAGGGCCCACGTCGCCAAGGTGATGTGTGCAAGTCAGGCAGGATTGACCTCACAGCAGAGGGCCTACCTCACAGAAGAGTGAGGAACCCAGCCAGAATAAGACTGTCACCAGAAGGCCCACATCACCAAGGGGATGGGAACCAGGCAGGAGTGTCCTCACACCAGTGGGGCCACATCATAGAAAGTTGCGGAACCCAGCACATGTGGCCTCAAACCAGAAGACCCACATCACGAAGGGGTTGCGAGTGAGGCAGGCAGGAGGAGCATCACAAAACAGGACCCATAGAATACAAAAGTTGAGGAATCGAGCAGTTGGAACCTCCCAGCAGGCAGCCAAGAGCACAGAGGCTATGGGATCCAGGCCACAGTGAACTAACACCAGAGAGTCCACATCATGAAATTTTGATCAACCCAGCCGTTGGAACCTCAGAGCAGAAGGCCCACATCCCCATGGAGATGGGAACCTAAGAGGAGTGCCCGAGCATCACTGGGCTAAGAAAAGTTGGGGAGCCCAGCAGTTAGGGCCTGACGTCAGAGGGCCCTCATCACAGAGGTGAGGAGGCTCCCAGCAGGGTCCAAGTGCCACCAGAGGGCTCATGTCAACAAGGCGAGGTGAGCAAGCCAGGCAAGAGTTACCTGATAGTAGAGGGCCCACCTCACAGACGGGTGAGGAACCCAGCCAGGATCAGACTCTCACCAGAGGGCCCACATCACAAAGGGGATGGGAACCAGTCAGGATTATCCTCACACCAGTGGGGCCTCATCATCTTAAGGTGAGGAACCCAGCACATGTGTCCTCAAACCAGAGGACCCACATCACCAAGGGCCTTGGAGTGAGGCAGGCAGGAGTAGCCTCACAACACAGGGCACATAATATAAAAAAGGTGAGGAATCCAGCAGTTGGAACCTCCCAGCAGGCGGCTCAGAGCACCGATGATAAGGGATCCTTGCCGGAGTGAACTCACAGCAGAGGGCCCACATCATGGTACTGTGAGCAAGCCAGCCGTTTTGACCTCAGAGCAGAAGGCCCATATCCCCATGGGGATGGGAACCTGGCAAGAGTGTCCTCACTCACTTGGCGCACATCAGAAAATGTGGGGAGCCCAGCAGTTATGGCCTAAGGCAAGAGGGCCCTCATCACCGAGGGGAGGAGGATCCCAGCACACTCCAACTGCCACCAGAGGGCCCACGTCGCCAAGGTGACGTGTGCCAGACAGGCATGATTGACCTCACAGCAGAGGGCCCACCTCACAGAAGGGTGAGGAACCCAGCCAGGATCAGACTCTCACCTGAAGACCCACATCAGCAAGGGGATGGGAACCAGTCAGGACTGTCTTCCCTCCAGTGGGGCCACATCATCGAAAGGTGCGGAACCCAGCACATGTGGCCTCAAATCAGAGGACACATATCACAAAGGGAATGGGAGTGAGGCAGGCAGGAGTAGCCTAAAAACAGAGGGCCCAAAGAATAAGAAAGGTGAGGAATCCAGCAGTTGGAACCTCCCAGCAGGCGGCCGAGAGCACAGAAGCTATGGGATGCAGGCAGGAGTGAACTAACAGCAGAGAGCCCACATCATGAAACTGTGAGCAACCCAGGCGTTGGGACCTCAGAGCAGAATGCCCAGATCCCAATGGGGATGTGAACCTGGCTGGAGTGTCCTCGCACCACTGGGCGCACATCACAAAATGTGGGGAGCCCAGCAGTTAGGGCCTGACGCCAGAGGGCCCTCATCACCGAGGGGAGGAGGCTCCCAGCAGGCTCCAAGTGCCACCAGAGGGCTCATGTCCACAAGGCGAGGTGAGCAAGCCAGGCAGGAGTGACCTCACAGCAGACGGCCCACCTCACAGATGGGTGAGGAACCCAGCCAGGATCAGACTCTCAACAGAGGGCCCACATCACCAAGGGGATGTGAACCAGGCAGGAGTCTCCTAAGACCATTGGTCCCACATCATCGAAAGGTGAGGAACCCAGCACATGTGGCCTCAAACCAGACGACACACATCACGAAGGGGCTGGGAGTCAGGCAGGCAGGAGGATCCTCACAACAGAGGGCCCAAAAAATTAAAAAAGTGAGGAATCCAGCAGTTGGAACCTCCCAGCAGGCGGCCAAGAGCACAGAGGCTATGGGATCCAGGCCTCTGTGAACTAACACCAGAGAGCCCACATCATGAAAATGTGAACAACCCAGCCGTTGGGACCTCAGAGCAGAAGGCCCACATCCCCATGGAGATGGGATCCTAAGAGGAGTGCCCAAGCATCTTTGGGCTCACTAAGAAAAGTTGGTGAGCCCAGCAGTTAGGGCCTGACGCAAGAGGGCCCTCATCACCGGGGGGAGGAGATTCCCAGCACACTCCAAATGTCACCACACGGCTGACTTCACCAAGGCAATGTGTGCCAGCCATGCAGGAGTGACCTATCAGCAGAGGGTCTCCCTCACAGAAGGGTGAGGAACACAGCCAGGAACAGACTCTCACCAGGGGGTCCACAGAACCACGTGGATGAGAACCAGGCAGGAGTGTCCTCACACTAGTGGGGCCACATCATCGAAAGGTGAGGAACCCAGCAAAGGTGGCCACAAACCAGAGGACCCACATCACCAAGGGGTTGAGAGTGAGGTAGGTGTCTGGACGGGCATATTTAACACTCATTTCCCACCAGGAAGAGGAATTAAACAAAGGCTCAGCATGCCCTGCCAGAAGCAGATTAGGGCCTGAAGCAGTCTTGCGGGTTTGCGGCCAGCTCACAAGAAAGCGAGTTGAAGAAAGGAGCTCAGGGGCCCTGTAATTCACAAACCTGCAGAGTTATAAATGACAGATAACGTCCAAAAATATATTGAAGTAAGGCTGCGAAGAGGACTTGAAAGCGGGGCAGAATTGCAGGAAACCGATTTCAGGAGGTAGACTGGAATTGCATTTAAAGCATAGGAAAAGAGGCAGAACGTCCACAATGATGCACTTGGCAAAAAAGGGCGTATGAGTTTGTTCCTGAATATATTCAGGAAAAGACGCATACGCCCTTTTTGGCAAACCAAGCAAGCTTGCAATGGAAATCCGAACTACTATGAAGTGTCACTTCCCCCCGGTCTAAAGGGCCATCTGAGAAAAGTGTAAAATTCAGAAAGGCAAGACAGGCCATGGGGAAAAAGGAGCCTTGTTATGCTGATGGGCGGGATGTAAATTGCCAACAGCCACTCTGGAGAAGTATATGGTGTTTTCTGATACATCTGAAAAACAAAGCAACAGAGTCTAGGGCATTTCCACTTATGGTCCTATAGCTTAGGGAAATTAAAATCAAAAAGACACAGCCACCCCAAAATTTGGGACGGCTCTGTTTACAGGAACCTCTTCTACAGTACAAGTTAAATATCCCAGAGAACAAATAATTGATAAAGAAGTTGCGGTACTTACGTACAACAGAATACCACTCAGCAATGAAATCTGTGTCACCAGGCCTGTACCAGCATAATGAGTGGATTGAGGCACGATGATTCTAAGTGAAATAAGTCACACAGAAAAAGAAACATCATAAGGTATCACTAATGCACGGAATGTAAACTTGGCTACACATGAACTGAATTACAAAACAGAACAGGGTCTCAAGTTTAGAAAACCAACTTATGCTTGCTTAAGGGGAAAGGTGAGTTGGGGTGCTGTATAAAACCAGAGTTTGAAATTAGCACAGATACCATTCCATAAGCCAAATATGTAATAGACAAGACCTACCCCTTGCTCAACGAAATGGACTCAACAATGAGGTATCACCTCACACCTGTTAGAATGGGCATCATCTGAAAATCTACAAACAACAAATGCTGGAAAGGGTGTGGAGAAAAGGAACCCTCTTCCACTATTGTTGGGAATATAAATTGATACAGTCACTATGGAGAACAATATGGAGTTTCTTAAGAAACTAATAATAGAATTACCATATGATACAGCAATCCCAGTACTGGACATATACCCAGACAAAACCATAAATCAAAAAGAGACATTCACCGCAATGTTCATTGCATCACTATTTACAATATCGAGGTAATGGAAGCAACCTAAATGCCCACAGACAGACGAATGCATAATGATGTGGTACATATATAAAATGGAATATTACTAAGCCATGAAAGGAATGAAATTGGGTCATTTGTAGAGACGTTGATGGATCTAGAGACTGTCATACAGAGTGAAGTAAGTCAGAAAGAGAAAAACAAATCTTGTATATTCATGCATATATGTGGAACCTAGAAAAACTGTACAGATTAACCATTTTGCAAGGCATAAATAGAGCAACAGATGTAGACTACAATCGTATGGACAATAAGGGGGGAAAGCTCTTGGGGGGGTGGTGGTGGGAGGAGTTGAGAGATTGGGATTGGCATGTAAACATTTATATGTATAAAATAGATAACCAATAAGAACCTGCTGTATAAAAGTATAAAATAAAATTCAAAATTAAAAAGAAATAAAATTTAAAAAATAAAACAGAAAAAACAATTATTCCCTTCACATACATGTATTTATATGAATAAATTATTTCCATGCTTATATCTGTAAATACAAAAAAGAGGAATAAAATCTACCTTGAACCAAAAACGGAAAAGAGAAAAAAAAAAAACAGAACCCACCAGTTACACAGAGGAAAACCGTATCAGGGCACTTGCTCCAGTTGTAAACAATTCTGAAGTTGGTCAGTGGTGGGGAATCATCTCCCATTCAGCCAGCAGCCCCCACACAACAAGCGTCCTCATTGCAAAGCTGGGGCACTGTGCCGAGGCATCTGTGAGTAAACGTGAGCTGAGCCCCAGGCCAGTTGCTGCTGAACTGTTCCCACCCTTCCCAGGTAAAACACCTGAATATATACAAGGACTTGAAAGCCTAGAGGAAGGGCCATGGAGCCACACGAGTGACAGCATGCCAGCTGACTTGGTGCCTGCAGGCCAGCCAGGATGGTCCTGGCCCTGGGTGCTCTTCTGGAAGATTTCCATTTCCCTGCCTGAGATACCCGTCCTGTCCCTGCCCCCACTGCTTTTTTCCTTCCTCACCTCTGCCCAGGGAGAAATTCCAGCAGCAGGTATGGGTGACACATCCTCTTCTTTAGCAGGTGGCAGCCTGGCAACTGCTGCAGAAAGTCCAGCAGAGCCCCACTCACACTGGGCCACCCACAAAGCCGTGGCCTCTCACTCCCTCCCACCAGCCCAGCCCCGAGACTGCTGACAGGGCAGAGAAAATGGCGTCAGGCACAGCTGCAGGGGCTCTTGCTGCCTGGAGTGGTATTTATATTGATCTCAACCCAGGCACACCTGGGGAGGGCTGGCCGGCACGGTAAGGCTGCCCAGGTCAGCCAATCATCACCCCTCAGGGGCTCACAGTTGCAGAAAATGGAACTTGCTGAACCGGCCAGGTCCAAGGAACAGGTGTGGGCTCCTGAGAGTCAGGATAGACAAGGGGCTGCAGCTTTGGCTTGTTTTCTAATCATTTTATCTGGCCCATGAGTGGGAGACAACTTCAAGAAAACCCTCTCCTAATGAGAGGAACCCAGGAGTCAGGGAGAGGAGGGGTGGGTGGTGGTTGGAGACAGAGGCCTGGTGCCCTGGGTGCAGTGGAAGTCTCTGGAAGACCAGGTGGAGGGAGGCCGCACAGAGTGATGCCCAGGGTCACAGACCTGTCGGAGCTGCTGTTTGTTAGTTCAAGTCCTGCTGTGAGGTGCTCTGTGTCAGCTCTGAGTGACAGGTGAGCTGGGGGTGCTCTTCAATGAGGGCTATGTGCACGGTTCCTGTGTGCCCAGCCCTGCCACGGTACCTGCAAGGGTAGCTCTGTATCCTGGGAGGGGCCTGACCATGAGAGCCCCGTGGGCTGGGTTGGGGGTGGGGTACCTGCCCAGGAGAGCTCCATATCCTGGGATTGGCCTGACCACGACAGCCCCATGGGCTGCTGGGGACCTGGTAAAGGATGTCAGGACAGTCAGTGAAGCCACCGAGGATATACCTCCAGGTGCTCCTGATTCCTACACCCTGCTGGTCATTCTACCAACCACCAGGACATGGTATTCTGTATTAGTCTTCAATTATGCCTTCTTTTGTATTCCATTAGTCCCAGAGTCACAAGAAATTTTGGCTTGTGAGTGGCAGGACTCACCATACAACTAAAACAATACTTCCGGGCCGTCTTGCCCCAAGGGTTCAAAAATTCCCACACCATCTTTGGGGAAAGCTTAGCTAAAGACCGAAAAGTTCTACCTCTGGAAAAGGAAACCCTCCTTCAATATGCAGATGACATTCTGATCGCCAGCCCTACTAAGGAGGCCTCTGAACTACCAAGCCAATAAAGGATAGAAGTTGTCCAAGAAAAAGCTCAAATATCACAGACTGCGGTGACCTGCCTGAGCTTCATTCTCACACAAGTCAGAGAAGCCCATCCCAGGAAAGGGAAGAAATCATTTGCAGCCTTACCCCTTTCTAAAACTAGAAGACAGCTTAGGGGTTCCTGGGGAGGCCAGGGTTTGCTGCTTCTGGATCCCTAACTACAGTCTACTAGCTGGGCCTCTATATGAAACACTGAAAGGAAAAGATGATGATCCTTTTGAACAAAATCCAGAAGTGGCCTTTCAAGAATGGAAAGAGCAGTCAATTCAGACCCTTGCCCTGGAACTCCCTAATTGAGCTAAACCTTTTGACCTTTACATTCCTGGTGAAAGGTGAATCGCCATTGGAGAATTAGTGCAAAAACTGGGACCACTTGAAATGGAACAACGCAAGAATGTCATCCAGGTAGGATAAACTACAGTCACCAAGGGGCTTGGCCCACTGCCACATCTGGCCAAGATACTGGCGGTATCTAAAAACCTGGAAATCAGCAGCCCAAAAGGCCACCTCCCTCCTAAGGGAAAAGGACCCCACGTGGTGATCCTAATCACCAACCATGCCCTGAAGTTGCAGGGTTCGCTCCGTGGGCACAGCGACCTCGAGTGAGGAGGCCCTCCAACTCCAACATCCAGAGAGATAACCGGGGGCAACAGGGCACCATGACGACTCGTGTGAACATCACTTGACCTGGAGTTTCTCTCATAAAACAACAATAGTGTGTCCCGAAGGAATAGACTACCGCTTGCAGGACTTACTGCACCTGGAGGGGAGCTAATAATCTTGGCGGGGGAACCGTATATCACACTGTCACCATAGAAAAGCCTACAGAAACCGTGATGATGGTGGCCAATAAGACCGGCTGGACTCCTGTTTACTTCAAAAGCCTGTTGACTCAGTGGCCATCATGGTCCTTGATCACCACTGACCCTGGGCTGTCTGGGAGTTGAGCGGGCAGGGCTCTGACACCTGGTGCTGTTTTTACGTTAATTCAGGGGCCTAATTGAAGAAAGAGCAGACTACTGGTCAGAGTATCTAGGCTGGCAGAAACGGTCAGCCTAAGGTGGCCGAACAAATGTGGGGCGGGGTGAAACCGGCCCCCACAGCGTCTCTGCACATCTCTTTCCTGGACCCTTAAAGGTCATTAGAATCTATAACACTTCCAATGCTGGTGCTCAGGCGGACGAGCAGGGAGGCAGGGGTCCTGGGGCCAATCAACGTCACCTGGAGGCTGCTGGGGAGAAGTTCTGACCCTCGTCCCCTGGTATGAGGGCTCCCAACTCAGCACTCAGCAGTTACAGAAGAAGGGTCTGCACCCTCAGCACTCCAAGAATGAGGAACGGGACAAAAGGCAGAGGAGGGGTTTGTCCCCAGCAAAGCCCATTAAAAATCCCTGGGAGATAAAAATAGAATCTGGGCAATAAAGTCAAGTCTGACCTTTTTTATCCTTTGTGCTTTGTGTAATTTCACGTGCTCCTAGGGTCCCGCATGCAGAGGTTCCACACCCGGCACTTCAGACCAGATTTCCTAGTGCAGAATGGCTGGGTCGACACCTCAGCTCCTGGGGCCCAGTGCAGACTCCGAGATATAGAGCCTGAGCTGCAGCCAACCCGGCCCTCCAGAGCTCCGCCCCCTCCCTCCCACTGACTCTGACAGGATCTCTACACAGCAGCCCAGCCCACAGCCCACGGGGTAGTGCATGCTCTCACCTCTCCATTCTCTGATCAAAATATAAAGTTTCCTTTGCTTGTGAACCAAACTCAGTCTCGATCTGTTGGCCCCAATGATACTGGGCAGGGGGTCACTTGTTGGGGTCCACTCTGGAGGATCAGTAACAGAAATTGAGACTATTGTAACTTCAATGAACAGATGTGTGAGCCAAACTGTAGTTAACATAGAACAGTTTATAAGGCTCGGGTAAAATAAGATGTTTCTAACACTTCCATTTGATATTTCCATACTTTATTATAAGCAAGTTCAGTGAAAAGGTTTGTCTTATTTGTCAGGTCAATATTAGAGAAATGAAGTGATTTCTTTCCAAGGATGTACATCTAATAATCTTGGTTAAAGCTTCAATCTTGTTTTAAATGCTTTTCCATTGAAAATGATACCTCTCTTTCAGCTGCCCCATTTCTGAGAAGTATAAAATCTTATAATTTATTATTACCAAAGGGGAAAGGTGGGAGGAGGGATAAATTAACAGTTTGGAATTAACACATACACACTGCTATGTATAAAATAGATCATCAACAAGGAACTACTGGATAGCACAGGGAACTACACTCAATATTTTGCAATAACCTATAAGGGGAAATAATCGGAAAAAGAATAGATATTTTTATTGACATCATCTATCAATGACAGTTAAAGTGTAACCTAAGGGAAGCTGGTGGTGAGTGCTTCTGACCCTGAAGACTTCAATCATCTAAAGTTTGGACTCTGCCTACTTCCCAAGGCCCTTAATGAACATATGTGTACCCGTAGCTTAAAAAACTCCCCAGTTTGGGTTTCGGGGAGACACTGATTTTGAGAAAGCCCTGGTATTCTCCTTACATGAATGGGACTCTTCCTACTGCTAAAACATGTCTGTCACACCCAGAGGATGGCATACCGTCTGATCGGGAAGAGTTTGGAAAAGGCATCTCATCTCCTCATCTCCTGGTGCTCGGGTTCACCCCTCCAGCGTCTTTACTAACAGTCTCCCCACTTGGAGATGTCAGCACTGTCAACATCCTGTTGCGTACAGTTTGGAATTTGTCCAGAGGATGAAGCGGAAGGATGAGGAACAATGAGAGACAAGTCCTAGGTGTTCAGACAGACACATGTCACTCTAATTTCCAATCAGGAAGATGAATTGACCAAAGGCTAAGGTTGCCCATGGAAACAGTATAGGGCTTGAGGAAATCCCACTGCTTTGTGGCCAGTTCCCATAAACACAAGTTGAACAATGGAACTCAGGGGCAGTAAAATTCACGAAACTGCAGAGTTGAAAATATCTATCACTGAAAAATGTCTTGAGGAAAGTCAGAGAAAAGGATTGGTAAGCAAGGGAGAATGGCAGGAAAGGGATTTGAGGAGGTAGAAAGGACTCGCCATTAAGCACAAGAAAAGGGGCTGAACATTGCCAACATTGCAGTTGGCCAAAAAGGCTGTATGCATATTTTTCTGTATATATTCAAGAAAAGGGCATACACTTTTTTAGCCAACCAAACAGGTGGGCACTGGAAATCAATACTACAAAAGATATCACTTCGCATCAGTCAGAAGAGCCATCCTCATAAAGTGTAAACACCAGAAATGCAGGACAGGGCAAGGAGAAGAGGGAGCCCTGTGAGGCTTATAGTGGAAATGTATATTGCCAACGGCCATTCTGGAGAAGTGTATTGTGTTTACTAAAGCATCTAAAAAATGAGCTACAGAGCATAGGGCACTTGCACTCATGGGCGTATATCTTGGGAAAAACAAAAATCGAGAGGACACAGGCACCCCAATGTTTACTGCCTCTCTGTTTAAAAGATCCTCGACTAGGATATAACTTAAATGTCTCTGGAGGGAAAAAATCGATAGAGATGTGGTACTTATGTAGAGTGGAATATTACTCAGCCTGGAAATCAATGAAATATGGCCAGTTGTAACAACTCCGGAGGAGTTACTTATGATCATTCTAAGTGACATAATTCAAAAAGAAAAAGACACATATCATAAGATATCACTTAAAGGTGGAATCCAAAATGGCTACACATGAAATAAATTACAAAACAAAAACATAGTCAAATATGTAGAAAACGCGTAAGGCTGCTAAACGGGAAAGGTGGGGAGGGGTGAGGCATCATCCAGGAGGTTGAAATTAGCAAAGATACCATTCCAAATACCAAACTGATAATCAACAAGGCCTACACGGTAGCTAAAAGAACTGCACTCAGCACACTCAAGTCACCGGAAAAGAATATCTATGACTGGTAAGAATCTGAAAAAGAATTTATTGATGTCTCTCTGTACGTGAATCAAGTGGATGTACAGCAGCAAGAAACAGAGCTTTGAAAATCAGCTGTAACCAATATAGTAATAAATTGAAAAAAATAAACGACAGAGAGACAGAGAAAACCTCTTACAACTTTTCCTCAGGGACGGTGATGCAACATGGATTGAACACATCTAGACCCACAGCAGGATGAGACATAAGGCTGGAAACTGTTCGCGCTAAGAGAAATGTGAGCTTGGGTGAGGAAATGCACACCCTTTAAAGTAATACTACCTGGTACCCATTCAATGGGTCCCAAATCTGCAGGTTCAAGGCATCTTCCTACAGCTAAAACATGCATGAAAAACCCAGAGGACTGTACACCATGTGATCGGGAGATGTGTCTAAAATGCACCTCATTTATCCTCTCCTGGTGCTCCTGTTCATCATTCCAGCCACGTTACTTAGAATCTCCCCACTTAGAGAATCAGCACATTTAAACTTCTGTTTCACACATTTTGCAAATTGTGAGGAGGATGAACGGGAAGAGGGGGAACCAATGAGAGAATAGTTGTAGGGGTGTGGACGGACACATGTCACTCTAATTTCCCATTAAGAATAAGAATTAAAAAAAGGCTCAGCCCGCCTTGCCGGAGCCAAAATAGGGCCTGAAGCAATCCTGCGGCTTTGAGGCCAGCTCACAAAAGAGCAACTTAAAAAATGGAGCTCAGGGTCACTGCAATTCACAAACCTGCAGAGTTATAAATGAAAACTAACGTCCAAAAATATGTTGAGGTAAGGCAAAGAAGAGGATCTGAATGCAAGACAGAATTGCAAGAAACAGATTTCAAGAGATAGATTGGACTCGTCTTTAAAGCACATGAAAAGCGGCAGAATTTCGACAATGATGCAGTTGGCCCAAAAGGGAGTATGCGTTTTTTCCTGAATATATTCAGGAAAAAACGCATACGCCCTTTTTGGCCAGACAAGCAAGCTTGCAAAGGAAATGTGCACTACAATAAAGTCTCACTGCCCCCGGGTCAAAAGGGCCATCTGATAAAAGTGTAAAATCCAGAAAGGCAAGACAGGCCATGGAGAACTGGGAGCCTTGTTATGCTGATGGGCGGGATGTAAATTGCCAACAGCCACTCTGGAGAAGTGTATGGTGTTTCCTGAAACAACTAAAAAACAAAGCAACAGAGCCTAGGGCACTTCCACTTATGGTCCTATAGCTTAGGGAAATTAAAATCAAAAAGACACAGCCACCCCAAAATTTGGGATGGCTCTGTTTACAAGAACCTCGTTTCCGGTACAAGTTCAATATCACAGAAAGCGAAAAATGGATAAAGAAGTTGTGGTACTTACGTACAATGCAATATCTATGTCATCAGGCCCGTAGCAGGATAATGAGTGGATTCAGGTACGATGA
This sequence comes from Orcinus orca, assembly GCF_937001465.1. NCBI lineage: Eukaryota > Metazoa > Chordata > Mammalia > Artiodactyla > Delphinidae > Orcinus > Orcinus orca. The sequence goes on along the minus strand of NC_064559.1, from coordinate 66,370,624 downwards.
TTCTACGTGAAATAAGTCACACAGAAAAAGAAACATCATAAGATATCACTAATACACGGAATGTAACTTGGCTACACAGGAACTGAATTACAAAACAGAACAGGGTCTCAAAGGCAGAAAACCAACTTATGCTTGCTTAAGAGGAAAGGTGAGTTGGGGCGCTGCGTAAAACCATAGATTGAAATGAGCACAGATACCATTCCATAAACCAAATATGTAATAGACAAGAGCTACTCCTTGCTCAACGAAATGGACTCAACACCCCATATTAAACGCCTAAGAATATACATGACTAGTAAGAATCTTAAAACCTATGGATTGATATGTCTCCGAAAGAGAATCAAGGCCTGTGTACAGCGGCATAAACGCAGCAGTGATAGGATTGGTGAGGTTCGGTGAGCAAATGCAGACCCTTTGAAGTCATATTGCATGGTACCCATTCCATGGGTCTCAACTCTCCAGGTTTAAGGGATTCTTCCTTCAGCTAAAACATGCATGTGGAACGCAGAGTATGATCCACTGTGTGATCGGGAAACGTGTTCAAATGTGTCTCAGTTTTCGTCCCCTGGTACTCGGGTGCAACATTCCAGATGCTTTACTAACACTCTCCCCACTTGGAGAGTCAGTGCCTTTAACATTCTGTTTGGCCCAGTTTGCAATTTCTGCGTAAGATGAACAGGAATAGGGAGAACCAATGAGAGACTAGCTGGAGGTGTCTGGAAGGGCAAATTTAACTCTCATTTCCCACCAGGGAGAGGAATTAACCAAAGGCTCAGCGTGCCATGCCGGAACCACACTAGGGCCTGAAGCAATCATGCGGTGTTGCGACAAGCTCACAAGAAAGCGTGTTGAAGAAAGGAGCTCAGGGACACTGTCATTCACAAACCTGCAGAGTTATAAATGACAGCTATCGTCCAAAAATATATTGAAGTAAGGCTTCCAAGAGGACTTGAAAGCGGGACAGAATTTCAAGAAACCAATTTCAGGAGGTAGACTGGAATTGCATGTAAAGCATAGGAAAAGAGGCAGAACGTCCACAATGATGCACTTGGCCAAAAAGGATGTATGCGTTTTTTCCTGAATATATTCAGGAAAAAACGCATACCTCCTTTTTGGCCAACCAAGCAAGCTTGCAAAGGAAATCTGCACTACAATGAAGTCTCACTTACCCCCGGTCAAAAGGGCCATCTGAATAAAGTATAAAATCCAGAAAGGCAGGACAGGCCATGGAGAACTGGGAGCCTTGTTATGCTGCTGGGCGGGATGGAAATTGCCAACAGCCACACTGGAGTAGTGTATGGTGTTTCCTGAAACATCTAAAAAACAAAGCAACAGAGCCTAGGGCACTTCCACTTATGGTCCTATAGCTTAGGGAAATTAAAATCAAAAAGACACAGCCACCCCAAAATTTGGGACGGCTCTGTTTACAAGAACCTCGTTTACGGTACAAGTTCAATATTGCAAAAAGCGAAAAATGGATAAAGAAGTTGTGGTACTTACGTACAATGCAATATCACTCAGCAATGAAATCTCTGTCATCAGACCCGTAGCAGCATAATGAGTGGATTCATTTACGATGATTCTAAGTGAAATAAGTCACACAGAAAAAGAAACATCATAAGATATCACTAATACACGGAATGTAAACTTGGCTACACAGGAACTGAATTACAAAACAGAACAGGTTCTCAAATGTAGAAAACCAACTTCTGCTTGCTTAAGGGGAAAGGTGAGTTGGGGTACTGCATAAAACCAGAGATAGAAATTAGCACACATACCGTTCCATAAGCCAAATATGTAATAGACAAGAGCTACTCCTTGCTCAACGAAGTGACTCAACACCCCATATTAAACGCCTAAGAATATACCTGACTAGTAAGAATCTTAAAACCTATGGATTGATCCAGGAGCAGGAAGATGGCGGAAGAGTAAGATGCGGAGATCACCTTCCTCCCCACAGATACACCAGAAATACATCTACACGTGGAACAACTCCTACAGATCACCTACTGAAGGCTGGCAGAAGACCTCAGATCTCCCAAAAGGCAAGAACCTCCCCACGTACCTGGGTAGGGCAAAAGAGAAAAAGAATAAACAGAGACAAAAGGATAGGGACGGCACCTGCACCAGTGGGAGGGAGCTGTGAAGGAGGAAAAGTTTCCACACACTAGGAAGCCCCTTCGCGGGCGGAGACTGCGGGAGGCGGAGGGGGGAGCTTCGAACCTGCGGAGGAGTGCACAGCAACGGGTGCGGAGGGCAAATCGGGGAGATTCCCGCACAGAGGATCGGTGCCGACCGGCACTCACCAGCCCGAGAGGCTTGTCTGCTCACCCGCCGGGGCGGGCGGGGCTGCGAGCTGAGGCTCTGAGGCTCGGGTTTCGGTTTCGGACGGAGCGCAGGGAGAGGACTGGGGTTGGCGGCTTGAACATAGCCTGAAGGGGTTAGTGCACCACAGGTAGCCGGGAGGGAGTCCGGGGAAAAGTCTGCACCTGCCGAAGAGGCAAGAGACTTTTTCTTCCCTCTTTGTTTCCTGGTGCTTGAGGAGAGGGGTTTAAGAATGCTGCTTAAAGGAACTCCAGAGACGGGCGCGAGCCGCGGCTGAAAGCGCGGACCCCAGAGACGGGCGCGAGCCGCGGCTGAAAGCGCGGACCCCAGAGACGGGCGCGAGCCACGGCTGAAAGTGCGGACCCCAGAGACGGGCGCGAGCCGCGGCTGAAAGCACGGACCCCAGAGACGGGCGCGAGCCGCGGCTGAGGGCGCGGACCCCAGAGACGGGCGCGAGCCGCGGCTGAGGGTGCGGACTCCAGAGATGGGCACAAGCCGCAGCTGGAGGCGCGGACCCCAAAGGCGGGCGGGAGACGTTGGGGCTGCTGCTGCCACCACCAAGGGGCCTGTGTGCGAGCACAGGTCGCTCTCCATGCCCCTCTTCCGCGGAGCCTGTGCAGCCCGCCACTGCCGGGTTCCCAGGATCTGGGGACGACTTCCCCGGGAGAGCGCACGGCGGGCCTCAGGCTGGTGCAGGGTCACGCCAGACTTTGCCGCCGCAGGCCCGCCCCGCATTCCATGCCCCTCCCTCCCTGCCAGCCTCAGTATGCCAGAACCCCCGAATCAGCGGCTCCTTTAACCCCGTCCTGTCTGAGCAAAAAACAGACGTCCTCCAGCGACCTACACGCAGAGGCAGGGCCAAATCCAAAGCTGAGCCCCTGTGGGCTGTGAGAACAAAGAAGAGAAAGGGAAATCTCTCCCAGCAGCCTCAGAAGCAGCGGATTAAAGCTCCACAATCAACTTGATGTACCTGCATCTGTGGAATACATGAATAGACAGCCAATCATCCCAAATTAAGGAGGTGGACTTTGGGAGCAAGATCTATGATTTTTTTCCCTATTCCTCTTTTTGTGAATGTGTATGTGTATGCTTCTGTGTGAGATCTTGTCTGTATAGTCTTGCTTCCACCATTTGTCCTAGGGTTCTATCCCTTCATGGTTTTTTCTTAAAATTTTTTTCTTAATAATCAATTTTAATTTTAAGAACGTTATTATACTTTACCTTCGTCCTTTCTTTTTCTTTCTTTCTTTCCTTCCTTCCTTCCCTCCTTTAGACAATGAATCATCCCAAATTGAGGAGGTGGTCTCTGACAGCAAGATTTATGATTTTTCCCCCTTTACCTCTTTTAGTGAGGGTGTATGTGTACGCTTCTGTGTAAGATTTTCTCTGTATAGCTTTGCTTCCAACATTTGTCCTAAGGTTCTATCCGTCCCTTTTTTTTTCCTAAATAAGAATTTTTTAATTCAATAACTTTATTATACTTTATTTTATTTTTACTGTATCTTCTTTCTTTCTGTTTTTTCCTTCTTTCCCTCCTTCCTTCCTTCCTTCCTCCCTCCCTCCCTCCCTCCTTTCGTTCCTTCTTGCCTTCCTTCCTTCGTTGCTTCTTTCTTTCTTCCTTCCTTCCTTCCTTCCTTCCCTCCTTCCTTCCCTCCTTTCCTTCTTTCTTTCCTCATACTTCTACTAATTCCCTCTACTTTTTCTCCCTTTTATTCTGAGCCATGTGGATGAAAGGCTCTTGGTGCTCCAGCCAGGAGTCAGGGCTCTGCCTCTGAGGTAGGAGAGCCAACTTCAGGACACTGGTCCACAAGAGACCTCCCAGCTCCACATAATATCAAACGGCAAAAATCTCCCAGAGACCTCCATCTTAACACCAGCACCCAGCTTCACTCAACGACCAGCAAGCCACAGTGCTGGACAACCTGTGCCAAACAACTAGCAAAACAGGAACACAACACCACCCATTAGCAGAGAGGCAGTCTAAAATCATAATAAGGCCACAGACACCCCAAAACACACCACCAGACGTGAACCTGCCCACTAGAGAGACAAGATCCAGCCTCATCCACCACAACACAGGCACTAGTCCCCTCCACCAGGAAGCCTACACAACCCATTGAACCAACCTTAGCCACTGGAGACAGACATCAAAAACAGGAGGAACTACGAACCTGCAGCCTGCAAAAAGGAGACCCCAAACACAGTAAGATAAGCAAAATGAGAAAACAGAAAAACACACAGCAGATAAAGGAGCAAGATAAAAATGCACCAGACCTAACAAATGAAGAGGAAATAGGCAGTCTACCTGAAAAAGAATTCAGAATAATGATAGTAAGGTTGATCCGAAATCTTGGAGATAGAATGGACAATAGAATGGACAAAATGCAAGAATCAGTTAACAAGGACCTAGAAGAACTAAAGATGAAACAAGCAACGATGAACAACACAATAAATGAAATTAAAAATACTCTAGATGGGATCAATAGCAGAATAACTGAGGCAGAAGAACGGATAAGTGACCTGGAAGATAAAATAGTGGAAATAACTACTGCAGAGCAGAATAAAGAAAAAAGAATGAAAAGAACTGAGGACAGTCTCAGAGACCTCTGGGACAACATTAAACGCACCAACATTCGAATTATAGGGGTTCCAGAAGAAGAAGAGAAAAAGAAAGGGACTGAGAAAATATTTGAAGAGATTATAGTTGAAAACTTCCCTAATATGGGAAAGGAAATAGTTAATCAAGTCCAGGAAGCACAGAGAGTCCCATACAGGATAAATACTAGGAGAAATACGCCAAGACACATATTAATCAAACTGTCAAAAATTAAATAGAAAGAAAGCATATTAAAAGCAGCAAGGGAAAAACAACAAATAACACATAAGGGAATCCCCATAAGGTTAACAGCTGATCTCTCAGCAGAAACCCTACAAGCCAGAAGGGAGTGGCAGGACATACTGAAAGTGATGAAGGAGAAAAACCTGCAGCCAAGACTACTCTACCCAGCAAGGATCTCATTCAGATTTGATGGAGAAATTAAAACCTTTACAGACAAGCAAAAGCTGAGAGAGTTCAGCACCACCAAACCAGCTTTACAACAAATGCTAAAGGATCTTCTCTAGGCAAGAAACACAAAAGAAGGAAAAGACCTATAATAACGAACCCAAAACAATTTAGAAAATGGGAATAGGAATATACATATCGATAATTACCTTAAATGTAAATGGACTAAATGCTCCCACCAAAAGACACAGATTAGCTGAATGGATACAAAAACAAGACCCTTATATATGCTGTCTACAAGAGACCCACTTCAGACCTAGAGACACATACAGACTGAAAGTAAGGGGATGGAAAAAGATATTCCATGCAAATGGAAACCAAAAGAAAGCTGGAGTAGCAATTCTCATATCAGACAAAATAGACTTTAAAATAAGGACTATTAAAAGAGACAAAGAAGGACACTACATAATGATCAAGGGATCGATCCAAGAAGAAGATATAACAATTGTAAATATTTATGCACCCAACATAGGGGCACCTCAATACATAAGGCAAATACTAACAGCCATAAAAGGGGAAATCGACAGTAACACATTCATAGTAGGGGACTTAAACACCCCACTTTCACCCATGGACAGATCATCCAAAATGAAAATAAATAAGGAAACACAAGCTTTAAATGATACATTAAACAAGATGGACTTAATTGATATTTATAGGACACTCCATCCAAAAACAACAGAATACACATTTTTCTCAAGTGCTCATGGAACATTCTCCAGGATAGATCATATCTTGGGTCACAAATCAAGCCTTGGTAAATTTAAGAAAATTGAAATTGTATCAAGTATCTTTTCTGACCACAACGCCATGAGACTAGATATCAATTACAGGAAAAGATCTGTAAAAAATACAAACACATGGAGGCTAAACAATACACTACTTAATAATGAAGTGATCACTGAAGAAATCAAAGAGGAAATCAAAAAATACCTAGAAACAAATGACAATGGAGACACAACGACCCAAAACCTGTGGGATGCAGCAAAAGCAGTTCTAAGGGGGAAGTTTATAGCAATACAAGCCCACCTTAAGAAGCAGGAAACATCTAGAATAAACAACCTAACCTTGCACCTCAAGCAATTAGAGAAAGAAGAACAAAAAAAACCCAAAGCTAGCAGAAGGAAAGAAATCATAAAAATCAGATCAGAAATAAATGAAAAAGAAATGAAGGAAACAATAGCAAAGATCAATAAAACTAAAAGCTGGTTCTTTGAGAAGATAAACAAAATTGATAAACCACTAGCCAGACTCATCAAGAAAAAAAGGGAGAAGACTCAAATCAATAGAATTAGAAATGAAAAAGGAGAGGTAACAACTGACACTGCAGAGATAAAAGAGATCATGAGAGATTACTACAAGCAACTCTATGCCAATAAAATGGACAATCTGGAAGAAATGGACAAATTCTTAGAAATGCACAACCTGCCAAGACTGAATCAGGAAGAAATAGAAAATATGAACAGACCAATCACAAGCACTGAAATTGAAACTGTGATTAAAAATCTTCCAACAAAGAAAAGCCCAGGACCAGATGGCTTCACAGGCGAATTCTATCAAACATTTAGAGAAGAGCTAACACCTATCCTTCTCAAACTCTTCCAAAATATAGCAGAGGGAGGAACACTCCCAAACTCCTTCTACGAGGCCACCATCACCTTGATACCAAAACCAGGCAAGGATGTCACAAAGAAAGAAAACTACAGACCAATATCACTGATGAACATAGATGCAAAAATCCTCAACAAAATACTAGCAAACAGAATCCAACAGCACATTAAAAGGATCATACACCATGATCAAGTGGGGTTTATTCCAGGAATGCAAGGATTCTTCAATATACGCAAATCTATCAATGTGATAAACCATATTAACAAATTGAAGGAGAAAAACCATATGATCATCTCAATAGATGCAGAGAAAGCTTTTGACAAAATTCAACACCAATTTATGATAAAAACCCTGCAGAAAGTAGGCATAGAGGGAACTTTCCTCAACATAATAAAGGCCATATACGACAAGCCCACAGCAAACATCATCCTCAATGGGGAAAAACTGAAAGCATTTCCACTAAGATCAGGAACAAGACAAGGGTGCCCACTCTCACCACTCTTATTCAACATAGTTTTGGAAGTTTTAGCCACAGCAATCAGAGAAGAGAAGGAAATAAAAGGAATCCAAATCAGAAAAGAAGAAGTAAAGCTGTCACTGTTTGCAGATGACATGATCCTATACATAGAGAATCCTAAAGATGCTACCAGAAAACTACTAGAGCTAATCAATGAATTTGGTAAAGTGGCAGGATACAAAATTAATGCACAGAAATCTCTGGCATTCCTATATACTAATGATGAAAAATCTGAAAGTGAAATCAAGAAAACACTCCCATTTACCATTGCAACAAAAAGAATAAAATATCTAGGAATAAACCTACCTAAGGAGACAAAAGACCTGTATGCAGAAAATTATAAGACACTGATGAAAGAAATTAAAGATGATACAAATAGATGGAGACATATACCATGTTCTTGGATTGGAAGAATCAACATTGTGAAAATGACTCTACTACCCAAAGCAATCTATAGATTCAATGCAATCCCTATCAAACTACCACTGGCATTTTTCACAGAACTAGAACAAAAAATTTCGCAATTTGTATGGAAACACAAAAGACCCCGAATAGCCAAAGCAATCTTGAGAACAAAAAAAGGAACTGGAGGAATCAGGCTCCCTGACTTCAGACTATACTACAAAGCTACAGTTATCAAGACGGTATGGTACTGGCACAAAAACAGAAAGATAGATCAATGGAACAGGATAGAAAGCCCAGAGATAAACCCATGCACATATGGACACCTTATCTTTGATAAAGGTGGCAGGAATGTACAGTGGAGAAAGGACAGCCTCTTCAATAAGTGGTGCTGGGGAAACTGGACAGGTACATGTAAAAGTATGAGATTAGATCACTCCCTAACACCATACACAAAAATAAGCTCAAAATGGATTCAAGACCTAAATATAAGGCCAGAAACTATCAAACTCTTAGAGGAAAACATAGGCAGAACACTCTATGACATAAATCACAGCAAGATTCTTTCTGACCCACCTCCTAGAGTAATGGAAATAAAAACAGAAATAAACAAATGGGACCTAATGAAACTTCAAAGCTTTTGCACAGCAAAGGAAACCATAAACAAGACCAAAAGACAACCCTCAGAATGGGAGAAAATATTTGCAAATGAAGCAACCGACAAAGGATTAATCTCCAAAATTTACAAGCAGCTCATGCAGCTCAATAACAAAAAAACAAACAACCCAATCCAAAAATGGGCAGAAGACCTAAATAGACATTTCTCCAAAGAAGATATACAGTCTGCTAACAAACACATGAAAGAATGCTCAATATCATTAATCATTAGAGAAATGCAAATCAAAACTACAATGAGATATCATCTCACACCAGTCAGAATGGCCATCATCAAAAAATCTAGAAACAATAAAAGCTGGAGAGGGTGTGGAGAAAAGGGAACCCTCTGGCACTGCTGGTGGGAATGTGAATTGGTTCAGCCACTATGGAGAACAGTATGGAGGTTCCTTAAAAAACTACAAATAGAACTACCATATGACCCAGCAATCCCACTACTGGGCATATACCCTAAGAAAACCGAAATTCAAAAAGAGTCATGTACCAAAATGTTCATTGCAGCTCTATTTACAATAGCCCGGAGATGGAAACAACCTAAGTGCCCATCATCGGATGAATGGATAAAGAAGATGTGGCACATATATACAATGGAATACTACTCAGCCATAAAAAGAAATGAAATTGAGCTATTTGTAATGAGGTGGATAGACCTAGAGTCTGTCATACACAGTGAAGTAAGTCAGAAAGAAAAAGACAAATACCATATGCTAACACATATATATGGAATTTAAGAAAAAAAATGTCATGAAGAACGTAGGGGTAAGGCAGGAATAAAGACGCAGACCTCCTAGAGAACGGACTTGAGGTTATGGGGAGGGGGAAGTGTGAGCTGTGACGCGGCGAGAGAGAGTCATGGACATATAAACACTAACAAACGTAGTAAGGTAGATAGCTAGTGGGAAGCAGCCGCATGGCAGAGGGATATTGGCTCGGTGCTTTGTGACAGCCTGGAGGGGTGGGATAGGGAGGGTGGGAGGCAGGGAGACGCAAGAGGGAAGAGATATGGGAACATATGTATATGTATAACTGTTTCACTTTGTTATAAAGCAGAAACTAACACATCATTGTAAAGCAATTATACCCCAATAAAGATGTTAAAAAAAAAAAAACCTATGGATTTATATGTCTCCGAAAGAGAATCAAGCATGTGTACAGCGGCATAAACGCAGCAGTGATAGGACTGGAGAGGTTCAGTGAGCAAATGCAGACCCTTTGAAGTCATATTGCATGGTACCCATTCCATGGGTCTCAACTCTCCAGGTTTAAGGGATTCTTCCTTCAGCTAAAACAGGCATGTGGAACCCAGAGTATGATCCACCGTGTGATCGAGAAACGTGTTCAAATGTGTCTCAGTTTTCGTCCCCTGGTACTCGGGTGCAACATTCCAGACGCTTTACTAACACTCTCCCCACTTGGAGAGTCAGTGCCTTTAACCTCCTGTTTGGCCCAGTTTGCAATTTCTGCGGAAAATGAACAGGAATAGGGAGAACCAATGAGAGACTAGCTGGAGGTGTCTGGACAGGCAAATTTAACTCTCATTTCCCACCAGGAAGAGGAATTAACCAAAGACTCAGCGTGCCATGGCGGAACCACACTAGGGCTTGAAGCAATCCTGCGGTGTTGCGGCCAGCTCACAAGAAAGCGAATTGAAGAAAGGAGCTCAGGGGCACTGTCATTCACAAACCTGCAGAGTTATAAATGACAGCTATCATTCAAAAATATATTGAAGTAAGGCTGCCAAGAGGACTTGAAAACGGGGCAGAATTGCAGGAAACCGATTTCAGGAGGTAGACTGCAATTGCATGTAAAGCATAGGAAAAGAGGCAGAACGTCCACAATGATGCACTTGGCCAAAAAGGGCGTATGCGTTTTTTCCTGAATATATTCAGGAAAAAACGCATACGCCCTTTTTCGCCAAACAAGCAAGCTTGCAAAGGAAATCTGCACTACAATGAAGTCTCACTGCCCCCCAGTCAAAAGGGCCATCTGAAAAAAGTGTAAAATCCAGAAAGGCAGGACAGGCCATGGAGAACTGGGAGCCTTGTTATGCTGATGGGCGGGATGTAAATTGCCAACAGCCACTCTGGAGAAGTGTATGGTGTTTCCTGAAACATATAAAAAACAAAGCAACAGAGCCTAGGGCACTTCCACTTATGGTCCTATAGCTTAGGGAAATTAAAATCAAAAAGACACAGCCACCCCAAAGTTTGGGACGGCTCTGTTTACAAGAACCTCGTTTCCGGTACAAGTTCAATATCACAGAAAGCGAAAAATGGATAAAGAAGTTGTGATACTTACGTACAATGCAATATCACTCAGCAATGAAATCTATGTCATCAGGCCCGTAGCAGCATAATGAGTGGATTCAGGTACGATGATTCTAAGTGAAATAAGTCACACAGAAAAAGAAACATCATAAGATATCACTAATACACGGTATGTAAACTTGGCTACACAGGAACTGAATTACAAAACAGAACAGGGTCTCAAATGTAGAAAACCAACTTATGCTTGCTTAAGGGAAAAGGTGAGTTGGGGTGCTGCATAAAACCAGAGATTGAAATTAGCACAGATACCGTTCCATAAGCCAAATATATAATAGACAAGAGCTACTCTTTGCTCAACGAGGTGGACTCAAGACGCCATATTAAACGCCTAAGAATATACCTGACTAGTAAGAATCTTAAAACCTATGGATTTATATGTCTCCGAAAGAGAATCAAGCGTGTGTACAGCGGCATAAATGCAGCAGTGATAGGATTGGTGAGGTTCGGTGAGGAAATGCAGACCCTTTGAATTCATATTGCATGGTACCCATTCCATGGGTCTCAACTCTCCAGGTTTAAGGGATTCTTCCTTCAGCTAAAACAGGCATGTGGAACCCAGAGTATGATCCACCGTGTGATTGGGAAAGGTGTTCAAATGTGTCTCCATTTTCGTCCCCTGGTACTCGGGTGCAACATTCCAGACGCTTTACTAACACTCTCCCCACTTGGAGAGTCAGTGCCTTTAACCTCCTGTTTGGCCCAGTTTGCAATTTCTGCGGAAAATGAACAGGAATAGGGAGAACCAATGAGAGACTAGCTGGAGGTGTCTGGACGGGCAAATTTAACTCTCATTTGCCACCAGGAAGAGGAAAAAACCAAAGGCTCAGCGTGCCGTGCGGGAACCACACTAGGGCCTGAAGCAATCCTGCGGTGTTGCGGCCAGCTCACAAGAAAGCGAGTTGAAGAAAGGAGCTCAGGGGCACTGTCATTCACAAATCTGCAGAGTTATAAATGACAGCTATCGTCCAAAAATATATTGAAGTAAGGCTGCCAAGAGGACTTGAAAGCGGGGCAGAATTGCAGGAAACCGATTTCCGGAAGTAGACTGGAATTGCATGTAAAGCATAGGAAAAGAGGCAGAAGGTCCACAATGATGCACTTGGCCAAAAAGGGCGTATGAGTTTTTTCCTGAATATATTCAGGAAAAAACGCATACGCACTTTTTGTCCAACCAAGCAAGCTTGCAAAGGAAATCTGCACTACAATGAAGTCTCAGTGACCCCTGGTCAAAAGGGCCATCTGAAAAAAGTGTAAAATCCAGAAAGGCAGGACAGGCCATGGAGAATTGGGAGCCTTGTTATGCTGATGGGCGGGATGTAAATTGCCAACAGCCATTCTGGAGAAGTGTATGGTGTTTCCTGAAACATCTAAAAAACAAAGCAACAGAGCCTAGGGCACTTCCACTTATGGTCCTATAGCTTAGGGAAATTAAAATCAAAAAGACACAGCCACCCCAAAGTTTGGGATGGCTCTGTTTACAAAAACCTCATTTACGGTACAAGTTCAATATCACAGAAAGCGAAAAATGGATAAAGAAGTTGTGGTACTTACGTACAATGCAATATCACTCAGCAATGAAATCTATGTCATCAGGCCCGTAGCAGCATAATGAGTGGATTCAGGTACGATGATTCTAAGTGAAATAAGTCACACAGAAAAAGAAACATCATAAAGTATCACTAATACACGGTATGTAAACTTGGCTACACAGGAACTGAATTACAAAACAGAACAGGGTCTCAAATGTAGAAAACCAACTTATGCTTGCTTAAGGGGAAAGGTGTGTTGGGGTGCTGCATAAAACCAGAGATTGAAATTAGCACAGATACCATTCCATAAGCCAAATATGTAATACACAAGAGCTATTCCTTGCTCAATGAAGTGGACTCAACACCCCATATTAAACGCCTAAGAAAATACCTGACTAGTAAGAATCTTAAAACCTATGGATTTATATGTCTCCAAAAGAGAATCAAGCGTGTGTACAGCGGCATAAACGCAGCAGTGATAGAATTGGTGAGGATCGGTGAGCAAATGCAGACCCTTTGAAGTCATATTGCATGGTACCCATTCCATGGGTCTCAACTCTCCAGGTTTAAGGGATTCTTCCTTCAGCTAAAACATGCATGTGGAACCCAGAGTATGATCCACCGTGTGATCGGGAACCGTGTTCAAATGTGTCTCAGTTTTCGTCCGCTGGTACTCGGGTGCAATATTCCAGACGCTTTACTAACACTCTCCCCACTTGGAGAGTCAGTGCCTTTAATCTCCTGTTTGGCCTAGTTTGCAATTTCTATGGAAAATGAACAGGAATAGGGAGAACCAATGAGAGACTTGCTGGAGGTGTCTGGACGGGTCAATTTAACTCTCATTTCCCACCAGGAAGAGGAATTAACCAAAGGCTCAGCGTGCCATGCTGGAACCACACTAGGGCCTGAAGCAATCCTGTGGTGTTGCGGCCACCTCACAAGAAAGCGAGTTTAAGAAAGGAGCTCAGGGGCACTGTCATTCACAAACCTGCAGAGTTATAAATGACAGCTATCGTCCAAAAATATATTGAAGTAAGGCTGCCAAGAGGACTTGTAAGCGGGGCAGAATTGCAGGAAACCGATTTCAGAAGGTAGACTGGAAGTGCATGTAAAGCATAGGAAAAGAGGCAGAACGTCCACAATGATGCACTTGGCCAAAAAGGGCGTATGCGTTTTTTCCTGAATATATTCAGGAAAAAACGCATACGCCCTTTTTGACCAACCAAGCAAGCTTGCAAAGGAAATCTGCACTACAATGAAGTCTCACTGCCCACCAGTCAAAAGGGTCATCTGAAAAAAGTGTAAAATCCAGAAAGGCAGGACAGGCCATGGAGAACTGGCGCCTTGTTATGCTGATGGGCGGGATGTAAATTGCCAACAGCCACTCTGGAGAAGTGTATGGTGTTTCCTGAAACATCTAAAAAACAAAGCAACAGAGCTTAGGGCACTTCCACTTATGGTCCTATAGCTTAGGGAAATTAAAATCAAAAAGACACAGCTGCCCCAAAGTTTGGGACGGCTCTGTTTAGAAGAACATGGTTTACAGTACAAGTTGAATATCACAGAAAGCGAAAAATGGATAAAGAAGTTGTGGTACTTACGTCCAATGCAATATCACTCAGCAATGAAATCTATGTCATCAGGCCCATAGCAGCATAATGAGTGGATTCAGATACAATGATTCTAAGTGAAATAAATCACACAGAGAAAGAAACATCATAAGACATCACTAATACACGGAATGTAAACTTGGCTACACAGGAACTGAATTACAAAACAGAACAGTGTCTCAAATGTAGAAAACCAACTTATGCTTGCTTAAGGGGAAAGGTGAGTTGGGGTGCTGCATAAAACCAGAGATTGAAATTAGCACAGATACCGTTCCATAAGCCAAATATGTAATAGACAAGAGCTACTCCTTGCTCAACGAAGTGGACTCAACACGCCATATTAAACGCCTAATAATATACCTGACTAGTAAGAATCTTAAAACCTATGGATTTATAAGTCCCCGAAAGAGAATCAAGCGTCTGTACAGCAGCATAAACGCAGCAGTGATAGGATTGGTGAGGTTCGGTGAGCAAATGCAGACCCTTTGAAGTCATATTGCATGGTACCCATTCCATGGGTCCCAACTCTCCCAGTGTAAGGGATTCTTCCTTTAGCTAAAACATGCATGTGGAACCCAGAGTATGATCCACCGTGTGATCAGGAAACGTGTTCAAGTGTATCTCATTTTTCGTCCCCTGCTACTTGGTGCAACTTTCCAGACGCTTTACTAACACTCTCCCCACTTGGAGAGTCAGTGCCTTTAAACTCCTGTTTGGCCCAGTTTGCAATTTCTTCGGAAGATGAACAGGAATAAGGAGAAACAATGGGAGATTATCTGTAGGTGTCTGGACGGGCAAATTTAACTCTTATTTCCCACCAGGAAGACGAATGAACCAAAGGTTCCATGTGCCATGCTGGAAATAGATTAGGGACTGAAGAGATCTTGTGGTTTTGCGGCCAGCTCACAAGAAAACGAGTTGAAGAAAGGAGCTCAGGGGCACTGTCATTCACAAACCTGCGGAGTTATAAATGACAGCTATGGTCCAAAAATATATTGAAGTAAGGCTGCCAAGAGGACTTCAAAGCAGGGCAGAATTGCAGGAAACCGATTTCAGAAGGTATACGGGAGTCGCTCTTAAAGCATAAGAAAGAGACAGAACTTGGAAAATAATGCACTTGGCAAAAAATTGCATATGTGTTTTATCCAGAGCTCTCATAACTGAGGGGGAGGAGATTCCCAGCAGGCTCCAACTGCCACCTGAGGGCTCACGTCGCCAAGGCAACGTGAGCAAGCCAGGCAGGAGTTACCTCACAGCAGAGGTCCCACCTCTCAGAAGGGTGAGAAACCCAGCCAACATCAGACTCTCACCAGAGGGCCCACATCACCAAGGGGATGGGAACCAGGCAGGAGTGTCTTCACACCAGCGGGGCCACATCATCGACAGGTGAGGTACTCAGCAAATGTGTCCTCAAACCAGAGGATCCACATCACTAAGGGCCTCGGAGTGAGGCAGGCAGGAGTAGCCTCACAACACAGGGCCCATAGAATAAAAAAGTGAGGAATCCAGCAGTTGGAACCTCCCAGCAGGCGGCCCAGAGCACCGAGGCTATGGGATCCAGGCCACAGTGAACTCACAGAAGAGGACCCATGTCATGAAACTGAGCAACCCAGCCATTGGGACCTCAGAGCAGAAGGCCCACATCCCCATTGGGATGGGACCCTGGCAGGAGTGGCCTCGCACCACTTAGCACATATCAGAAAATGTTAGGAGCCCAGCAGTTAGGGCCTGACCCCAGGGGGCCCTCATAACTGAGGGGAGGAGACTCCCAGCAGGTTCCAACTGCCAACAGATGGCCCACGTCTACAAGGTGGCATGCGCCAACCAGGCAGTAGGGACCACAGAGCAGAGGGCCTATCTCACAGAAGGGTGAGGAACCGAGGCAGGATGAGACTCTCACCAGAGGGCTCACAACACCAAGGGGATGGGAACCAGTCAGGACTGTCCTCCCACCAGTGGGGCCACATCATCGAAAGGTGAGGAACCCAGCACATGCGGCCTCATATCAGAGGACATACATCACAAAGGGGATGGGAGTGAGGCAGGTAGGAGTAGCCTAAAAACAGAGGGCCCAAAGAATAAAAAAGGTGAGGAATCCAGCATTTGGAATCTCCCAGCTGGCGGCCGAGAGCACAGAAGCTATGGGATGCAGGCAGGAGTGAACTAACACCAGAGAGCCCACATCATGAAACTGTGAGCAACCCAGGCGTTGGGACCTCAGAGCAGAAGGCCCACATCCCCATGGGGATGGTAACCTGACAGGAGTGTCCTGGCATCACTGGGCTCACATCAGAAAACGTGGGGAGCCCAGCAGTTAGGGCCTGATGCTAGAGGACCATCATCACCGAGGGCAGGACGCTCCCAGCAGGTTCCATGTGCCAACAGAGGGCCCACGTCACCAAGGTGATGTGTGCAAGTCAGGCAGGATTGACCTCACAGCAGAGGGCCTACCTCACAGAAGAGTGAGGAACCCAGCCAGGATAAGACTGTCACCAGAAGGCCCACATCATCAAGGGGATGGGAACCAGGCATGAGTGTCCTCACAACAGTGGGGCCACATCATTGAAAGTTGTGGAACCCAGCACATGTGGCCTCAAACCAGAGGACCCACATCACGAAGGGGCTGTGAGTGAGGCAAGCAGGAGAAGCATCGCAACACAGGACCCATAGAATACAAAAGTTGAGGAATCGAGCAGTTGGAACCTCCCAGCAGGCGGCCCAGAGCACAGAGGCTATAGCATCCAGGCCAGAGTGAACTAACAGCAGAGAGCCCACATCATGAAACTGTGAACAACCCAGCCGTTGGGACCTCAGAGCAGAAGGCCCACATCCCAATGGGGATGTGAACCTGGATGGAGTGTCCTCGAACCACTGGGCGCACATCACAAAATGTGGGGAGCCCAGCAGTTAGAGCCTGACGCCAGAGGGCCCTCATCACCGAGGGGAGGAGGCTCCCAGCAGGCTCCAAGTGCCACTAGAGGGCTCATGTCCACAAGGCGAGGTGAGCAAGCCAGGCAGGAGTGACCTCACAGCAGACGGCCCACCTCACAGAAGGCTGAGGAACCCAGCCAGGATCAGACTCTCAACAGAGGGCCCACATCACCAAGGGGATGTGAACCAGGCAGGAGTCTCCTAAGACCATTGGTCCCACATCATCGAAAGGTGAGGAACCCAGCACATGTGGCCTCAAACCAGAGGACACACATCACGAAGGGGCTGGGAGTGAGGCAGGCAGGAGGATCCTCACAACAGAGGGCCCAAAAAATTAAAAAAGTGAGGAATCCAGCAGTTGGAACCTCCCAGCAGGCGGCCAAGAGCACAGAGGCTATGGGATCCAGGCCACAGTGAACTAACACCACAGAGCCCACATCATGAAATTGTGATCAACCCAGCCGTTGGAACCTCAGAGCAGAAGGCCCACATCCCTATGGAGATGGGAACCTAAGAGGAGTGCCCGAACATCACTGGGATCACTAAGAAAAGTTGGGGAGCCCAGCAGTTAGGACCTGACGTCAGAGGGCCCTCATCACAGAGGTGAGGAGGCTCCCAGCAGGGTCCAAGTGCCACCAGAGGGCTCATGTCAACAAGGCGAGGTGAGCAAGCCAGGCAAGAGTTACCTGATAGTAGAGGGCCCACCTCACAGATGGGTGAGGAACCCAGCCAGGATCAGACTCTCACCAGAGGACCCACATCACAAAGGGGATGGGAACAAGTCAGGTTTATCCTCACACCAGTGGGGCCTCATCATCTTAAGGTGAGGAACCCAGCACATGTGTCCTCAAACCAGAGGACCCACATCACCAAGGGCCTTGGAGTGAGGCAGGCAGGAGTAGCCTCACAACACAGGGCACATAATATAAAAAACGTGAGGATTCCAGCATTTAGACCTCCAGCAGTCGGCTCAGAACACCGAGGCTATGGGATCCAGGCCACAGTGAACTCACAGCAGAGGGCCCACATCATAAAAGTGTGAGCAACCCAGGCGTTGGGACCTCAGCACAGAAGGCCCACATCCCCATGGGAATGGGAACCTGGCTGGAGTGTCCTCGCACCACTGGGCGCACATCAGAAAATGTGGGGAGCCCACCATTTAAGGCCTGACACCAGAGGGCCGTCATCACCGAGAGGAGGAGGCACCCTGCACGCTCCAACTGCCACCAGAGGGCTCACGTCTCCAAGGTGATGTGTGCCAGCCAGGCAGGAGTGACCTCACAGCAGAGGGCCTACCTCACAGAACGTTGAGGAACCCAGCCAGGATTAGACTCTCGCCAGAGAGCCCACCTCACCAAGGGGATGGGAACCAGGCAGGAGTGTCCTCACACGAGTGGGGCCACATCATCGAAAGGTGAGGAACGCAGCACATGTGTCCTCAAGCCATAGGACAGTCATCACCAAGGGGCTGGCAGTGAGGCAGGCAGGAGGAGCCTCACAACAGAGGGCACATAGAATAAAAAAGTTGAGGAATCCAGCAGTTGGAACCTCCCAGCAGGCGGCTCAGAGCACCGATGATAAGGGATCCTTGCCGGAGTGAACTCACAGCAGAAGGGCCCACATCATAGTACTGTGAGCAAGCCAGCCGTTTTGACCCCAGAGCAGAAGGCCCATATCCCCATGGGGATGGGAATATGGCAAGAGTGTCCTCACTCACTTGGTGCACATCAGATAATGTGGGGAGCCCAGCAGTTATGGCCTAAGGCAAGAGGGCCCTCATCACCGAGGGCAGGAGGATCCCAGCACACTCCAACTGCCACCAGAGGGCCCACGTCGCCAAGGTGACGTGTGCCAGACAGGCATGATTGACCTCACAGCAGAGGGCCCACCTCACAGAAGGGTGAGGAACCCAGCCAGGATCAGACTCACCTGAGGGTCCACATCAGCAAGGGGATGGGAACCAGTCAGGACTGTCTTCCCTCCAGTGGGGCCACATCATCGAAAGGTGCGGAACCCAGCACATGTGGCCTCAAATCAGAGGACACATATCACAAAGAGAATGGGAGTGAGGCAGGCAGGAGTAGCCTAAAAACAGAGGGCCCGAAGAATAAGAAAGGTGAGGAATCCAGCAGTTGGAACCTCCCAGCAGGCGACCGAGAACACAGAAGTTATGGGATGCAGGCAGGAGTGAACTAACAGCAGAGAGCCCACATCATGAAACTGTGAGCAACCCAGGCGTTGGGACCTCAGAGCAGAAGGCCCACATCCCAATGGGGATGTGAACCTGGCTGGAGTGCCCTCACACCACTGGGCACACATCACAAAATGTGGGGAGCCCAGCAGTTAGGGCCTGACGCCAGAGGGCCCTCATCACCGAGGGGAGGAGGCTCCCAGCAGGCTCCAAGTGCCACCAGAGGGCTCATGTCCACAAGGCGAGGTGAGCAAGCCAGGCAGGAGTGACCTCACAGCAGACGGCCCACCTCACAGAAGGGTGAGGAACCCAGCCAGGATCAGACTCTCAACAGAGGGCCCACATCACCAAGGGGATGTGAACCAGGCAGGAGTCTCCTAAGACCATTGGTCCCACATCATCGAAAGGTGAGGAACCCAGCACATGTGGCCTCAAACAAGACGACACACATCACGAAGGGGCTGGGAGTGAGGCAGGCAGGAGGATCCTCACAACAGAGGGCCCAAAAAATTAAAAAAGTGAGGAATCCAGCAGTTGGAACCTCCCAGCAGGCGGCCAAGAGCACAGAGGCTATGGGATCCAGGCCTCTGTGAACTAACACCAGAGAGCCCACATCATGAAAATGTGAACAACCCAGCCGTTGGGACCTCAGAGCAGAAGGCCCACATCCCCATGGAGATGGGATCCTAAGAGGAGTGCCCAAGCATCATTGGGCTCACTAAGAAAAGTTGGTGAGCCCAGCAGTTAGGGCCTGAGCCAAGAGGGCCCTCATCACTGGGGGGAGGTGATTCCCAGCACGCTCCAACTGCCACCACACGGCTGACTTCACCAAGGCAATGTGTGCCAGCCATGCAGGAGTGACCTATCAGCAGAGGGTCTCCCTCACAGAAGGGTGAGGAACACAGCCAGGAACAGACTCTCACCAGGGGGTCCACATAACCACGTGGATGAGAACCAGGCAGCAGTGTCCTCACACTAGTCGGGCCACATCATCGAAAGGTGAGGAACCCAGCAAAGGTGGCCACAAACCAGAGGACCCACATCACCAAGGGGTTGAGAGTGAGGTAGGTGTCTGGACGGGCATATTTAACACTCATTTCCCACCAGGAAGAGGAATTAACCAAAGGCTCAGCGTGCCCTGCCAGAAGCAGATTAGGGCCTGAAGCAGTCTTGCGGGTTTGAGGCAAGCTCACAAGAAAGCGAGCTGAAGAAAGGAGCTCAGGGGCCCTGTAATTCACAAAACTGCAGAGTTATAAATGACAGCTATCGTCCAAAAATATATTGAAGTATGGGTGCGAAGAGGACTTGAAAGCGGGGCAGAAATGCAGGAAACAGATTTCAGGAGGTAGACTGGAATTGCATTTAAAACATAGGAAAAGAGGCAGAACGTCCAGAATGATGCACTTGGCCAAAAAGGGAGTATGCGTTTTTTCCTGAATATATTCAGGAAAAAACGCATACGCACTTTTTGGCCAACCAAGCAAGCTTGCAAAGGAAATCTGCACTACAATGAAGTCTCACTGCCCCCCGGTCAAAAGGGCCATCTGAAAAAAGTGTAAAATCCAGAAAGGCAGGACAGGCCATGGAGAACTGGGAGCCTTGTTATGCTGATGGGCTGGATGTAAATTGCCAACAGCCACTCTGGAGAAGTGTATGGTGTTTCCTGAAACATCTAAAAAACAAAGCAACAGAGCCTAGGGAACTTCCACTTATGGTCCTATAGCTTAGGGAAATTAAAATCAAAAAGACACAGCCACCCCAAAGTTTGGGAGGTATCTGTTTACAAGAACCTCGTTTCCGGTACGAGTTCAATATCACAGAAAGCGAAAAATGGATAAAAAAGTTGTGGTACTTACATACAATGCAATATCACTCAGCAATGAAATCTATGTCATCAGGCCCGTAGCAGCATAATGAGTGGATTCAGGTACGATGATTCTAAGTAAAAAAGTCACAGAGAAAAAGAAACATCGTAAGATATCACTACTACACGGAATGTAAACTTGGCTACACAGGAACTGAATTACAAAACAGAACAGGGTCTCAAATGTAGAAAAGCACCTATGCTTGCTTAAGGGGAAAGATGAGTTGGGGTGCTGCATAAAACCAGAGATTGAAATTAGCACAGATACCGTTCCATAAGCCAAATATGTAATAAACAACAGCTACTCCTTGCTCAACGAATTGGACTCAACACCCCATATTAAACGCCTAAGAATATACCTGACTAGTAAGGATCTTACAACCTATGGATTTATATGTCTCCAAAAGAGAAACAAGCATGTGTACAGCGGCATAAATGCAGCAGTGATAGGATTGGTGAGGTTCGGTGAGCAAATGCAGACCCTTTGAAGTCATATTGCATGCTACCCATTCCATGGGTCTCAACTCTCCAGGTTTAGGGGATTCTTCCTTCAGCTAAAACATGCATGTGGAACCCAGAGTATGATCCACCGTGTGATCGGGAAACGTGTTCAAATGTGTCTCAGGTTTCGTCCTCTGGTACTCGGGTGCAACATTCCAGACGCTTTACTAACACTCTCCCCAATTGGAGAGTCAGTGCCTTTAATCTCCTCTTTGGCCTAGTTTGCAATTTCTGCGTAAGATGAACAGGAATAGGGAGAACCAATGAGAGACTAGCTGGAGGTGTCTGGACGGGCAAATTTAACTCTCATTTCCCACCAGGAAGAGGAATTAACCAAAGGCTCAGCGTGCCATGCCGGAACCACACTAGGGCCTGAAGCAATCCTGCGGTGTTGCGGCCAGCTCACAAGAAAGCGAGTTGAAGAAAGGAGCTCAGGGGCACTGTCATTCACAAACCTGCAGAGTTATAAATGACAGCTATTGTCCAAAAATATATTGAAGTAAGGCTGCCAAGAGGACTTGAAAGCGGGGCAGAATTGCAGGAAACCGATTTCAGGAGGTAGACTGGAATTGCATGTAAAGCATAGGAAAAGAGGCAGAACGTCCACAATGATGCACTTGGCCAAAAAGGGCGAATTCAGGAAAAAACGCATACGCACTTTTTGGCAAACCAAGCAAGCTTGCAAAGGAAATCTGCACTACAATGAAGTCTCACTGACCCCCGGTCAAAAGGGCCATCTGAAAAATGTGTAAAATCCAGAAAGGCAGGACAGGCCGTGGAGAACTGGGAGCCTTGTTATGCTGATGGGCGGGATGTAAATTGCCAACAGCCACTCTGGAGAAGTGTATGGTGTTTCCTGAAACATCTAAAAAACAAAACAACAGAGCCTAGGGCACTTCCACTTATGGTCCTCTAGCTTAGGGAAATTAAAATCAAAAAGACACAGCCACCCCAAAATTTGGGAGGGCTCTGTTTACAATAACCTCGTTTCCGGTACAAGTTCAATATCACAGAAAGCGAAAAATGGATAAAGAAGTTGTGGTACTTACGTACAATGCAATATCACTCAGCAATGAAATCTATGTCACCAGGCCCATAGCAGCATAATGAGTGGATTCAGGAATGATGATTCTAACTGAAATAAGTCACAGAGAAAAAGAAACATCATAAGGTATCACTAATACACGGAATGTAAACCTGGCTACACAGGAACTGAATTACAAAACAGAACAGGGTCTCAAATGTAGAAAACCAACTTATGCTTGCTTAAGGGGAAAGGTGAGTTGGGGTGCTGCATAAAACCAGAGATTGAAATTAGCACAGATACCGTTCCATAAGCCAAATATGTAATAGACAAGAGCTACTCCTTGCTCAACGAAGTGGACTCAACACCCCATATTAAACGCCTAAGAATATACCTGACTAGAAAGAAACTTAAAACCGATGGATTTATATGTCTCCGAAAGAGAATCAAGCATGTGTACAGCAGCATAAACGCAGCAGTGATAGGATTGGTGAGGTTCGGTGAGCAAATGCAGACCCTTTGAAGTCATATTGCATGGTACCCATTCCATGGGTC
The DNA here is from genome assembly GCF_937001465.1 of Orcinus orca. Classification (NCBI taxonomy): domain Eukaryota; kingdom Metazoa; phylum Chordata; class Mammalia; order Artiodactyla; family Delphinidae; genus Orcinus; species Orcinus orca. Next base: position 66,347,498 of record NC_064559.1, on the reverse strand, counting down.
TCAACTCTCCAGGTTTCAGGGATTCTTCCTTCAGCTAAAACATGCATGTGGAACCCAGAGTATGATCCACCGTGTGATCGGGAAACGTGTTCAAATGTGTCTCAGTTTTCGTCCCCTGGTACTCAGTGCAATATTCCAGATGCTTTACTAACACTCTCCCCACTTGGAGAGTCAGTGCCTTTAACCTTCTGTTTGGCCCAGGTTGCAATTTCTGCTGAAGATTAACAGGATTAGGGAGAACCAATGAGAGACTAGCTGGAGGTGTCTGGACGGGCAAATTTAACTCTCATTTCCCACCAGGAAGAGGAATTAACCAAAGGCTCAGCCTGCCATGCTGGAACCACACTAGGGCCTGAAGCAATCCTGCGGTGTTGCGGCCAGCTCACAAGAAAGCGAGTTGAAGAAAGGAGCTCAGGGGCACTGTAATTTACAAACCTGCAGAGTTATAAATGACAGCTATCGTCCAAAAATATATTGAAGTAAGGCTGCCAAGAGGACTTGAAAGCGGGGCAGAATTGCAGGAAACCGATTTCAGGAGGTAGACTGGAATTGCATGTAAAGAATAGGAAAAGAGGCAGAACGTCCACAATGATGCACTTGGCTAAAAAGGGCGTACGCGTTTTTTCCTGAATATATTCAGGAAAAAACGCATACGCCCTTTTTGCCCATCCAAGCAAGCTTGCAAAGGAAATCTGCACTACAATGAAGTCTCACTGGCCCCCGGTCAAAAGGGCCATCTGAAAAAAGTGTAAAATCCAGAAAGGCAGGACAGGCCATGGAGAACTGGGAGCCTTGTTATGCTGATGGGCGGGATGTAAATTGCCACCAGCCACTCTGGAGAAGTGTATGGTGTTTCTTGAAACATCTAAAAAACAAAGCATCAGAGACTAGGGCACTTCCACTTATGGTCCTATAGCTTAGGGAAATTAAACTCTAAAAGACACAGCCACCCCAAAGTTTGGGACGGCTCTGTTTACAAGAACCTCGTTTACGGTACAACTTCAATATCACAGAAAGAGAAAAATGGATAAGGAAGTTGTGGTACTTACGCACAATGCAATATCACTCAGCAATGAAAACTATGTCATCAGGCCCGTAGCAGCATAATGAGTGGATTCAGGTACGATGATTCTCAGTGAAATAAGTCACACAGAAAGAGAAACATCATAAGATATCACTAATACACGGAGTGTAAACTTGGCTACACAGGAACTGAATTACAAAACAGAAGAGGGTCTCAAATGTAGAAAAGCAACTTATGCTTGCTTAAGGGGAAAGGTGAGTTGGGGTGCTGCATAAAACTACAGATTGAAATGAACACAGATACCCTTCCAAACGCCAAATATGTAATAGACAAGAGCTACTCCTTGCTCAACGAAGTGGACTCAACACCCCATATTAAACGCCTAAGAATATACCTGTCTAGTAAGAATCTTAAAACCTATGGATTTATATGTCTCCGAAAGAGAATCAAGCGTGTGTACAGCAGCATAAACGGAGCAGTGATAGGATTGGTGAGGTTCGGTGAGCAAATGCAGACCCTTTGAAGTCATATTGCATGGTACCCATTCCATGGGTCTCAACTCTCCAGGTTTAAGGGATTCTTCCTTCAGCTAAAACATGCATGTGGAACCCAGAGTATGATCCACCGTGTGATGGGTAAACGTGTTCAAATGTGTCTCAGTTTTCGTCCCCTGGTACTCGGGTGCAACATTCCAGACGCTTTACTAACACTCTCCCCACTTGGAGAGTCAGTGCCTTTAACCTTCTGTTTGGCCCAGTTTCTAATTTCTGCGGAAAATGAACAGGAATAGGGAGAACCAACGAGAGACTAGCTGGAGGTGTCTGGACGGGCTAATTTAACTCTCATTTCACACCAGGAAGAGGAATTAACCAAAGGCTCAGCGTGCCATGCTGGAACCACACTAGGGCCTGAAGCAATCCTGGGGTGTTGCGGCCAGCTCACAAGAAATCGAGTTGAAGAAAGGAGCTCAGGGGCACTGTTATTCACAAACCTGCAGAGTTATAAATGACAGCTATCGTCCAAAAATATATTGAAACAGCTGCCAAGAGGACTTGAAAGTGGGGCAGAATTGAAGGAAACCGATTTCAGGAGGTAGACTGGAATTGCATGTAAAGCATAGGAAAAGAGGCAGAATGTCCACAATGATGCACTTGGCCAAAAAGTGCGTATTCAGGAAAAAACGCATACGCACTTTTTGGCCAACCAAGCAAGCTTGCAAAGGAACGCTGCACTACAATGAAGTCTCACTGCCCCCCGGTCAAAAGGGCCATCAAAAAAAATGTGTAAAATCCAGAAAGGCAGGACAGGCCATGGAGAACTGGGTGCATTTTTCTTCTGATGGGCGGTATGTAAACTGCTAACAGCTACTCTGGAGAAGTGTATGGTGTTTCTTGAAACATCCAAAAAACAAAACAAGGGAGCCTAGGGCACTTCCACTTATGGTCCTATAGCTTAGGGAAATTAAAATCAAAAAGACACAGCCACCCCAAAGTTTGGGATGGCTCTGTTTACAAGAACCTCGTTTACGGTACAAGTTCAATATCGCAGAAAGCGAAAAATGGATAAAGAAGTTGTGATACTTACGTACAATGCAATATCACTCAGCAATGAAATCTATGTCATCAGGCACGTAGCAGCATAATGAGTGGATTCAGGTATGATGATTCTAAGTGAAATAAGTCACACAGAAAAAGAAACATAATAAGGTATCACTAATACACGGAATGTAAACTTGGCTACACAGGAACTGAATTACAAAACAGAACAGCGTCTCAAATGTAGAAAACCAACTTATGCTTGCTGAAGGGGAAAGGTGAGTTGGGGTGCTGCATAAAACCAGAGATTGAAATTAGCACAGATACCGTTCCATAAGCCAAATATGTAATAGACAAGAGCTACTCCTTGCTCAACGAAGTGGACTCAACACCCCATATTAAACGCCTAAGAATATACCTGACTAGAAAGAATCTTAAAACCTATGGATTTATATGTCTCCGAAAGAGAATCAAGCGTCTGTACAGCGGCATAAACGCAGCAGTGATAGGATTGGTGAGGTTCAGTGAGCAAATGCAGACCCTTTGAAGTCATATTGCATGGTACCCTTTCCATGGGTCTCAACTCTCCAGGTTTAAGGGATTCTTCCTTCAGCTAAAACATGCATGTGAAACCCAGAGTATGATCCACCATGTGATCGGGAAACGTGTTCAAATGTGTCTCAGTTTTCGTCCCCTGGTACTCGGGTGCAACATTCCAGATGCTTTACTAACACTCTCCCCACTTGGAGCGTCAGTGCCTTTAACCTCCTATTTGGCCCAGTTTGCAATTTCTGCGGAAAATGAACAGGAATAGGGAGAACCAATGAGAGACTAGCTGGAGGTGTCTGGACCGGCAAATTTAACTCTCATTTCCCACCAGGAAGAGGAATTAACCAAAGGCTCAGCATGCCATGCCGGAACCACACTAGGGCCTGAAGCAATCCTGCGGTGTTGCGGCCAGCTCACAGGAAAGCGAGTTGAAGAAAGGAGCTCAGGTGCACTGTCATTCACAAACCTGCAGAGTTATAAATGACAGCTATCGTCCAAAAATATATTGAAGTAAGGCTGCCAAGAGGACTTGAATGTGGGGCAGAATTGCAAGAAACCGATTTCAGGAGGTAGACTGGAATTGCATGTAAAGCGTAGGAAAAGAGGCAGAACGTCCACAATGATGCACTTGGCCAAAAAGGGCGTATGCGTTTTTTCCTGAATATATTCAGGAAAAAACGCATACGCCCTTTTTGGCCAACCAAGCAAGCTTGGAAAGGAAATCTGCACTACAATGAAGTCTCACTGCCCCCCTGTCAAAAGGGCCATCTGAATAAAGTGTAAAATCCAGAGAGGCAGGACAGGCAATGGAGAACTGGGAGCCTTCTTATGCTGATGGGCGGGATGTAAATTGCCAACAGCCACCCTGGAGAAGTGTATGGTGTTTCCTGAAACATCTAAAAAACAAAGCAACAGAGCCTAGGGCACTTCCACTTATGGTCCTGTAGCTTAGGGAAATTAAACTCTAAAAGACACAGCCACCCCAATGTTTGGGACGGCTCTGTGTACAGGAACCTCGTTTACGGTACAAGTTCAATATCGCAGAAAGCGAAAAATGGATAAAAAAGTTGTGGTACTTACGTACAAGGCAATATCACTCAGAAATTAAATCTATGTCATCAGTCCCGTAGCAGCATAAAGAGTGGATTCAGGTACGATGATTCTAAGTGAAATAAGTCACACAGAAAAAGAAACATCATAAGATATCACTAATACACGGAATGTAAACTTGGCTACACAGGAACTGAATTACAAAACAAAACAGGGTCTCACATGTAGAAAACCAACTTATGCTTGCTTAAGGGGAAAGGTGAGTTGGGGTGCTGCATAAAACTAGAGATTGAAAGTAGCACAGATACTGTTCCATAAGCCAAATATGTAATAGACAAGAGCTACTCCTTGCTCAATGAAGTGGACTCAACACCCCATATTAAACGCCTAAGAATATACCTGACCAGTAAGAATCTTAAAACCTATGGATTTATATGTCTCCGAAAGAGAATCAAGCATGTGTACAGCAGCATAAACGCAGCAGTGATAGGATTGGTGAGGTTCGGTGAGCAAATGCAGACACTTTGAAGTCATATTGCATGGTACCCATTCCATGGGTCTCAACTCTCCAGGTTTAAGGGATTCTTCCTTCAGCTAAAACATGCATGTGGAACCCAGAGTATGATCCACCGTGTGATGGGGAAACGTGTTAAAATGTGTCTCAGTTTTCGTCCCCTGGTACTCGGGTGCAACATTCCAGACGCTTTACTAACACTCTCCCCACTTGGAGAGTCAGTGCCTTTAACCTCCTATTTGGCCCAGTTTGCAATTTCTGCGGAAAATGAACAGGAATAGGGAGAACCAACGAGAGACTAGCTGGAGGTGTCTGGACGGGCAAATTTAACTCTCATTTCCCACCAGGAAGAGGAATTAACCAAAGGCTCAGCGTGCCATGCCGGAACCACACTAGGGCCTGAAGCAATCCTGCGGTGTTGCAGCCAGCTCACAAGAAAGCAAGTTGAAGAAAGGAGCTCAGGGGCACTGTAATTCACAAACCTGCAGAGTTATAAATGACAGCTATCGTCCAAAAATATATTGAAGTAAGGCTGCCAAGAGGACTTGAAAGCGGGGCAGAATTGCAGGAAACCGATTTCAGGAGGTAGACAGGAATTGCATGTAAAGCATAGGAAAAGAGGCAGAACATCCACAATGATGCACTTGGTCAAAAAGGGCGTATTCAGGAAAAAACGCATACGCCCTTTTTGGCCAACCAAGCAAGCTTGCAAAGGAACGCTGCAATACAAATAAGTCTCACTGCCCCCCGGTCAAAAGGGCCATCTGAAAAAAGTGTAAAATCCAGAAAGGCAGGACAGGCCATGGAGAACTGGGAGCCTTGTTATGCTGATGGGCGGGATGTAAATTGCCAACAGCCACTCTGGAGAAGTGTATGGTGTTTCCTGAAACATCTAAAAAACAAAGCAACAGAGCCTAGGGCACTTCCACTTATGGTCCTATAGCTTAGGGAAATTAAAATAAAAAAGACACAGCCACCCCAAAGTTGGGGCCGGCTCTGTTAACAAGAACCTCGTTTACGATACAAGTTCAATATCGCAGAAAGGGAAAAACGGATAAAGAAGTTGTGATACTTACGTACAATGCAATATCACTCAGGAATTAAATCTATGTCATCAGGCCCGTAGCAGCATAACGAGTGGATTTAGGTACGATGATTCTAAGTGAAATAAGTCACACAGAAAAGGAAACATCAGAAGATATCACTACTACACGGAATGTAAACTTGGCTACACAGGAACTGAATTACAAAACAGAACAGGGTCTCAAATGTAGAAAACCAACTTATGCTTGCTTAAGGGGAAAGGTGAGTTGGGGCGCTGCGTAAAACCATAGATTGAAATGAGCACAGATACCGTTCCATAAGCCAAATATGTAATAGACAAGAGCTACTCCTTGCTCAACGAAGTGGACTCAACACCCCATATTAAACGCCTAAGAATATACCTGATTAGTAAGAATCTTGAAATCTATGTATTTATATGTCTCCGAAAGAGAATCAAGCGTGTGTACAGCAGCATAAGCACAGTGATAGGATTGGTGAGGTTCGGTGAGCAAATGCAGACCCTTTTAAGTCATATTGCATGGTACCCATTCCATGGGTCTCAACTCTCCAGGTTTAAGGGATTCTTCCTTCAGCTAAAACATGCATGTGGAACCCAGAGTATGATCCATCGTGTGATCGGGAAACATGTTCAAATGTGTCTCAGTTTTCATCCCCTGGTACTTGGGTGTAACATTCCAGACGCTTTACTAACACTCTCCCCACTTGGAGAGTCAGTGCCTTTAACCTCCTGTTTGGCTCAGTTTGCAATTTCTGCGGAAAATGAACAGGAATAGGGAGAACCAATGAGAGACTAGCTGGAGGTGTCTGGACGGGCAAATTTAACTCTCATTTCCCACCAGGAAGAGGAATTAACCAAAGACTCAGCGTGCAGTGCCGGAACCACACTAGGGCCTGAAGCAATCCTGCGGTGTTGCGGCCAGCTCACAAGAAAGCGAGTTGAAGAAAGGAGCTCAGGGGCACTGTAATTCACAAACCTGCGGAGTTATAAATGACAGCTATCATCCAAAATTATACTGAAATAAGGCTGCGAAAGGACTTGAATGCGGGGCAGAATTGCTGGAAACCGATTTCAGAGCGTACACGGGAGTCGCTCTTAAAGCATAGGAAAAGAGACAGAACTTGGAAAATAATGCACTTGGCAAAAAAGGGCATATGTGTTTTATCCAGAGCTCTGATAACTGAGGGGAGGAGATTCCCAGCAGGCTCCAACTGCCACCTGAGGGCTCACGTTGCCAATGCAACGTGAGCAAGTCAGGCAGGAGTTACGTCACAGCAGAGGTCCCACCTCACAGAAGGGTGAGAATCCCAGCCAACATCAGACTCTCTCCAGAGGGCCCACATCACCAAGGGGATGGGAACCAGGCAGGAGTGTCTTCACACCAGTGGGGCCACATCATCGAAAGGTGAGGTACTCAGCACATGTGTCCTCAAACCAGAGGACCCACATCACCAAGGGCCTCGGAGTGAGGCAGGCAGGAGTAACCTCACAACACTGGGCCCATAGAATAAAAAAGTGAGGAATCCAGCAGTTGGAACCTCCCAGCAGGCGGCCCAGAGCACCGAGGCTATGGGATCCAGGCCACAGTGAACTCACAGAAGAGGGCCCATGTCATGAAACTGAGCAACCCAGCCATTGGGACCTCAGAGCAGGAGGCCCACATCCCCATGGGGATGGAAATCTGGTAGGAGTGTCCTCGCACCACTGAGAACGTATCAGAAAATTTTGGGTGACCAGCAGTTAGGGCCTGACGCCAGAGGACCCTCATCACCAAGGGAAGGAGGCTCCCAGCAGGCTCCAACTGCCACCAGAGGGCTGATGTCGCCAAGGCGATGTGTGCCAACCAGGCACGAATGACCTCACAGCAGAGGGCCCACCTCAGAGAAGTGTGACGAACCCAGTCAGGATCAGACTCGCACCAGAGGGCCCACATCACCAAATGGATTGGAACCAGGCAGGAGTGTCCTCACATGAGTAGGGCCACATCATCTAAAGGTGAGGAACCCAGAACATGTGGCTTCAAACCATAGGACACCCATCACCAAGGGGCTGGGAGTGAGGCAGGCAGGAGGAGCCTCATAACAGAGGGCCCAAAAATAAGAAAGGTGAGGAATCCAGCATTTGGAACCTCCCAGCAGGCGGCCCAGAGCACAGAGGCTAGGGGATGCAGGCCGGAGTGAACTAACACCAGACAGCCCACATCATGAAACTGTGAGCAACCCAGACATTGGAACCTCAGAGCAGAAGGCCCACATCCCCATGGTGATGGGAACATGACAGGAGTGTCCTGGCATCACTGGGCTCACATCAGAAAACGTGGGGTGCTCAGAAGTTAGGGCCTGACGCTAGAGGGCACTCATCACCGAGGGGAGGAGGCTCCCAGCAGGCTCCAGCTGCCACCAGAGGGCCAACGTCACCAAGGCGATGTGTGCCAGCCCAGAAGGAGTGACCTCACAGCAGAGGGCCCACCTCACAGAAGGGTGAGGAACACAGCCAGGATCAGACTCTCACCAGAGGGCCCACATCACCAAGGGGATGGGAACCAGGCAGGAGTGTCCCCACACCAGTGGGACAACATCATCGAAAGGTGAGGATCCCAGCACATGTAGCCTCAAACCAGAGGAACCACATCACCAGGGGGTTCGGAATGAGGCTGGCAGGACCGGCCTCACAACACAGGGTCCATAGAATATAAAAGTTGAGGAATCCAGCAGTTGGAACCTCCCAGCAAGCGGCCCAGAGCACCGAGGCTATGGGATCCAGGCCGCAGTGAACTCACAGCAGAGGGCCCACATCATGAACCTGTGAGCAGCCCAGCCGTTGGGACCTCAGAACAGAAGGCCCACATCCCCATTGGGATGGGAACCTGGCAGGAGTGGCTTCGCACCACTTAGCACATATCAGAAAATGTTAGGAGCCCAGCAGTTAGGGCCTGATGCCAGGGGGCCCTCATAACTGAGGGGAGGAGACTCCCAGCAGGTTCCAACTGCCAACAGAGGGCCCACGTCTACAAGGTGGCATGTGCCAGCCAGGCAGTAGTGACCTCACAGCAGAGGGCCTATCTCACAGAAGGGTGAGCAACCGAGGCAGGATGAGACTCTCACCAGAGGGCCCACAACACCAAGGGGATGGGAACCAGTCAGGACTGTCATCCGACCAGTGGGGCCACATCATCGAAAGGTGAGGAACCCAGCACATGTGGCCTCATATCAGAGGACATACATCACAAAGGGGATGGGAGTGAGGCAGGTAGGAGTAGCCTAAAAACAGAGGGCCCAAAGAATAAAAAAGGTGAGGAATCCAGCATTTGGAACCTCCCAGCAGGCGGCCGAGAGCACAGAAGCTATGGGATGCAGGCAGGAGTGAACTAACACCAGAGAGCCCACATCATGGAACTGTGAGCAACCCAGGCGTTGGGACCTCAGAGCAGAAAGCCCACATCCTCATGGGGATGGGAACCTGACAGGAGTGTCCTGGCATCACTGGGCTCACATCAGAAAACGTGGGGAGCCCAGCAGTTAGGGCCTGATGCTAGAGGGCCATCATCACCGAGGGCAGGACGCTCCCAGCAGGTTCCATGTGCCAACAGAGGGCCCACGTCGCCAAGGTGATGTGTGCAAGTCAGGCAGGATTGACCTCACAGCAGAGGGCCTACCTCACAGAAGAGTGAGGAACCCAGCCAGGATAAGACTGTCACCAGAAGGCCCACATCACCAAGGGGATGGGAACCAGGCAGGAGTGTCCTCACACCAGTGGGGCCACATCATAGAAAATTGCGGAACCCAGCACATGTGGCCTCAAACCAGAAGACCCACATCACGAAGGGGTTGTGAGTGAGGCAGGCAGGAGGAGCATCACAAAACAGGACCCATAGAATACAAAAGTTGAGGAATCGAGCAGTTGGAACCTCCCAGCAGGCAGCCAAGAGCACAGAGGCTATGGGATCCAGGCCACAGTGAACTAACAGCAGAGAGTCCACATCATGAAATTTTGATCAACCCAGCCGTTGGAACCTCAGAGCAGAAGGCCCACATCCCCATGGAGATGGGAACCTAAGAGGAGTGCCCGAGCATCACTGGGCTCACTAAGAAAAGTTGGGGAACCCAGCAGTTAGGGCCTGACGTCAGAGGGCCCTCATCACAGAGGTGAGGAGGCTCCCAGCAGGGTCCAAGTGCCACCAGAGGGCTCATGTCAACAAGGCGAGGTGAGCAAGCCAGGCAAGAGTTACCTGATAGTAGAGGGCCCACCTCACAGATGGGTGAGGAACCCAGCCAGGATCAGACTCTCAGCAGAGGAGCCACATCACAAAGGGGATGGGAACCAGTCAGGATTATCCTCACACCAGTGGGGCCTCATCATCTTAAGGTGAGGAACGCAGCACATGTGGCCTCAAGCCAGAGGACAGTCATCACCAAGGGGCTGGCAGTGAGGCAGGCAGGAGGAGCCTCACAACAGAGGGCACATAGAATAAAAAAGTTGAGGAATCCAGCAGTTGGAACCTCCCAGCAGGCGGCTCAGAGCACCGATGATAAGGGATCCTTGCCGGAGTGAACTCACAGCAGAGGGCCCACATCATGGTACTGTGAGCAAGCCAGCCGTTTTGACCTCAGAGCAGAAGGCCCATATCCCCATGGGGATGGGAACCTGGCAAGAGTGTCCTCACTCACTTGGCGCACATCAGAAAATGTGGGGAGCCCAGCAGTTATGGCCTAAGGCAAGAGGGCCCTCATCACCGAGGGCAGGAGGATCCCAGCACACTCCAACTGCCACCAGAGGGCCAACGTCGCCAAGGTGACGTGTGCCAGACAGGCATGATTGACCTCACAGCAGAGGGCCCACCTCACAGAAGGGTGAGGAACCCAGCCAGGATCCGACTCTCACCTGAGGGCCCACATCAGCAAGGGGATGGGAACCAGTCAGGACTGTCTTCCCTCCAGTGGGGCCACATCATCGAAAGGTGCAGAACCCAGCACATCTGGCCTCAAATCAGAGGACACATATCACAAAGGGAATGGGAGTGAGGCAGGCAGGAGGAGCCTAAAAACAGAGGGCCCAAAGAATAAGAAAGGTGAGGAATCCAGCAGTTGGAACCTCCCAGCAGGCGGCCGAGAGCACAGAAGCTATGGGATGCAGGCAGGAGTGAACTAACAGCAGAGAGCCCACATCATGAAACTGTGAGCAACCCAGGCGTTGGGACCTCAGAGCAGAAGGCCCACATCCCAATGGGGATGTGAACCTGGCTGGAGTGTCCTCGCACCACTGGGCGCACATCACAAAATGTGGGGAGCCCAGCAGTTAGGGCCTGACGCCAGAGGGCCCTCATCACCGAGGGGAGGAGGCTCCCAGCAGGCTCCAAGTGCCACCAGAGGGCTCATGTCCACAAGGCGAGGTGAGCAAGCCAGGGAGGAGTGACCTCACAGCAGACGGCCCACCTCACAGATGGGTGAGGAACCCAGCCAGGATCAGACTCTCAACAGAGGGCCCACATCACCAAGGGGATGTGAACCAGGCAGGAGTCTCCTAAGACCATTGGTCCCACATCATCGAAAGGTGAGGAACCCAGCACATGTGGCCTCAAACCAGACGACACACATCACGAAGGGGCTGGGAGTGAGGCAGGCAGGAGGATCCTCACAACAGAGGGCCCAAAAAATTAAAAAAGTGAGGAATCCAGCAGTTGGAACCTCCCAGCAGGCGGCCAAGAGCACAGAGGCTATGGGATGCAGGCCTCTGTGAACTAACACCAGAGAGCCCACATCATGAAAATGTGAACAACCCAGCCGTTGGGACCTCAGAGCAGAAGGCCCACATCCCCATGGATGTGGGATCCTAAGAGGAGTGCCCAAGCATCATTGGGCTCACTAAGAAAAGTTGGTGAGCCCAGCAGTTAGGGCCTGACGCAAGAGGGCCCTCATCACCGGGGGGAGGAGATTCCCAGCACGCTCCAAATGTCACCACACGGCTGACTTCACCAAGGCAATGTGTGCCAGCCATGCAGGTGTGACCTATCAGCAGAGGGTCTCCCTCACAGAAGGGTGAGGAACACAGCCAGGAACAGACTCTCACCAGGGGGTCCACATAACCACGTGGATGAGAACCAGGCAGGAGTGTCCTCACACTAGTGGGGCCACATCATCGAAAGGTGAGGAACCCAGCAAAGGTGGCCACAAACCAGAGGACCCACATCACCAAGGGGTTGAGAGTGAGGTACGTGTCTGGATGGGCATATTTAACACTCATTTCCCACCAGGAAGAGGAATTAAACAAAGGCTCAGCATGCCCTGCCAGAAGCAGATTAGGGCCTGAAGCAGTCTTGCGTGTTTGCGGCCAGCTCACAAGAAAGCGAGTTGAAGAAAGGAGCTCAGGGGCCCTGTAATTCACAAACCTGCAGAGTTATAAATGACAGATAACGTCCAAAAATATATTGAAGTAAGGCTGCCAAGAGGACTTGAAAGTCGGGCAGAATTGCAGGAAACCAATTTTAGAAGGTAGACTGGAGTTGCATGTAAAGCATAGGAAAAGAGGCAGAACGTCCACAATGATGCACTTGGCCAAAAAGGGCGTATGCGTTTTTTCCTCAATATATTCAGGAAATAATGCATACGCCCTTTTTAGCCAACCAAGCAAGCTTGCAAAGGAAATCTGCACTACAATGATGACTCACTTCCCCCCGGTCAAAAAGGCCATCTGAAAAAAGTGTAAAATCCAGAAAGGCAGGACAGGCCATGGAGAACTGGGAGCCTTGTTATGCTGATGGGCGGGATGTAAATTGCCAACAGCCACTCTGGAGAAGTGTATGGTGTTTCCTGAAACATCTAAAAAACAAAGCAACAGAGCCTAGGGCACTTCCACTTATAGTCATATAGCTTAGGGAAATTAAAATCAAAAAGACACAGCCACCCCAAAGTTTGGGACGGCTGTGTTTACAAGAACCTCATTGACGGTACAATTTCAATATCGCAGAAAGCGAAAAATGGATAAAGAAGTTGTGGCACTTACGTACAATGCAATATCACTCAGCAATGAAATCTATGTCATCAGGCCCGTAGAAGGATAATGAGTGGATTCAGGTACGATGATTCTAAGTGAAATAAGTCACACAGAAAAAGATACATCATAAGTTATCACTACTACACGGTATGTAAACTTGGCTACACAGGAACTGAATTACAAAACAGAACAGGGTCTCAAATGTAGAAAACCAACTTATGCTTGCTTAAGGGGAAAGGTGAGTTGGGGTGCTGCATAAAACTAGTGATTGAAATAAAAACAGATACCGTTCCGTAAGCTAAATATGTAATAACATGAGCTACTCATTGCTCAACGAAGTGGACTCAACACCTCATATTAAACGCCTAAGAATATACCTGACTAGTAAGAATCATAAAACCTATGGATTTATATGTCTCCGAAAGAGAATCAGGCGTGTGTACAGTGGCATAAACGCAGCAGTGATAGGATTGGTGAGGTTTGGTGAGCAAATGCAGACTCTTTGAAGTCATTTTGCATGGTACCCATTCCATATGTCTCAACTCTCCAGGTTAAAGGGATTCTTCCTTCAGCTAAAACATGCATGTTGCACCCAGAGTATGATCCACCATGTGATCGGCAAACGTGTTCAAATGTGTCTCAGTTTTTGTCCCCTGGTACTCGGGTGCAACATTCCAGACGCTTTACTAACACTCTCCCCACTTGGAGAGTCAGTGCCTTTAACCTCCTGTTTGGTCCAGTTTGCAATTTCTGCGGAAAATGAACAGGATAGGGAGAACAAATGAGAGACTAGCTGGAGGTGTCTGGACGGGCAAATTTAACTCTCATTTCCCACCAGGAGGAGGAATTAACCAAAGGTTCAGCGTGCCAGGTCGGAACCACACTAGGGCCTGAAGCAATCCTGCAGTGTTGCGGCCAGCTCACAAGAAAGCAAGTTGAAGAAAGGAGCTCAGGGGCACTGTAATTCACAAACCTACAGAGTTATAAATGACAGCTATCGTCCAAAAATATATTTAAGTAAGGCTGCCAAGAGTACTTGAAAGCGGGGCAGAATTGCAGGAAACTGATTTCAAGAGGTAGACTACAATTGCATGTAAAGCATACGAAAAGAGGCAGAACGTCCACAATGATGCACTTGGCCGAAAAGGGCATAGGCGTTTTTTCCTGAATATATTCAGGAAAAAACGCATACGCCCTTTTTGGCCAACCAAGCAAGCTTGCAAAGGAAATCTGCACTACAATGAAGTCTCACTGCCCCACAGTCAAAAGGGCCATCTGAAAAAAGTGTAAAATCCAGAAAGGCAGGACAGGCCATGGAGAACTGGGAGCCTTGTTATGCTGATGGGCGGCATGTAAATTGCCAACAGCCACTCTGGAGAAGTGTATGGTGTTTCCTGAAACATCCAAAAAACAAAGCAACAGAGCCTAGGGCACTTCCACTTATGGTCCTATAGCTTAGGGAAATTAAAATCAAAAAGACACAGCCACCCCAAAGTTTGGGACGGCTCTGTTTACAAGAACCTCGTTTACGGTACAAGTTCAATATCACAGAAAGCGAAAAATGGATAAAGAAGTTGTAGTACTTACGTACAATGCAATATCACTCAGCAATGAAATCTATGTCATCAGGCCCGTAGCAGCATAATGAGTGGATTCAGGTGTGATGATTCTAAGTGAAATAAGTCAGAGAGAAAAAGAAACATCATAAGATATCACTAATACACGGAATGTAAACTTGGCTACACAGGAACTGAATTACAAAACAGAACAGGGTCTCAAATGTAGAAAACCAACTTATGCTTGCTTAAGGGGAAAGGTGAGTTGGGGTGCTGCATAAAACCAGAGATTGAAATTAGGACAGATACCATTCCATAAGCCAAATATGTAATAGACAAGAGCTACTCCTTGCTCAACGAAGTGGACTCAACACCTCATATTAAACGCCTAAGAATATACCTGACTAGTAAGAATCTTAAAACCTATGGATTTCTATGTCTCCGAAAGAGAATCAAGCGTGTGTACAGCGGCACAAATGCAGCAGTGATAGGATTGGTGAGGTTTGGTGAGCAAATGCAGACCCTTTGAAGTCATATTACATGGTACCCATTCCATGGGTCTCAACCCTCCAGGTTTAAGGGATTCTTCCTTCAGCTAAAACATCCATGTGGAACCCAGAGTATGATCCACCGTGTGATCGGGAACCGTGTTCAAATGTGTCTCAGTTTTCGTCCCCTGGTACTCGGGTGCAACATTGCAGATGCTTTACTAACAGTCTCCCCACTTGGAGAGTCAGTGCCTTTAACCTCCTGTTTGGCCCAGTTTGCAATTTCTGCGTAAGATGAACAGGAATAGGGAGAACCAATGAGAGATTAGCTGGAGGTGTCTGGTCGGGCAAATTTAACTCTCATTTCCCACCAGGAAGAGGAATTAACCAAGTGCTCAGCGTGCCGTGCCGGAACCACACTAGGGCCTGAAGCAATCCTGCGGTGTTGCGGCCAGCTCACAAGAAAGCGAGTTGAAGAAAGGAGCTCAGGGGCACTGTAATTCACTAACCTGCAGAGTTATAAATGACAGCTATCATCCAAAAATATATTGAAGTAAGGCTGCCAAGAGGACTTGAAAGCGGGGCAGAATTGCAGGAAACCGATTTCAGGAGGTAGACTGGAAATGCATGTAAAGCATAGGAAAAGAGGCAGAACGTCCACAATGATGCACTTGGCCAAAAAGGGCGTATGTGTTTTTTCCTAAATATATTCAAGAAAAAACGCATATGCCCTTTTTGGCCAAACAAGGAAGCTTGCAAAGGAAATCTGCACTACAATGAGGTCTCAGTGACCCCTGGTCAAAAGGGATATCTGAAAAAAGTGTAAAATCCAGAAAGGCAGGTCAGGCCATGGAGAACTGGGAGCCTTGTTATGCTGATGGGTGGGATGTAAATTGCCAACAGCCACTCTGGAGAAGTGTATGGTGTTTCCTGAAACATCCAAAAAACAAAGCAACAGAGCCTAGGGCACTTCCTCTTATGGTCCTATAACTTAGGGAAATTAAAATCAAAAATACACAGCCACCCCAAAGTTTGGGACGGCTCTGTTTACCAGAACCTCGTTTACGGTACAAGTTCAATATCACAGAAAGCGAAAAATGGATAAAGATGTTGTGGTACTTACGTACAATGCAATATCACTCAGCAATGAAATCTATGTCATCAGGCCCGTAGCAGCATAATGAGTGGATTCAGGTACGAATATTCTAAGTGAAATAAGTTACACAGAAAAAGAAACATCATAAGATATCACTACTACACGGAATGTAAACTTGGCTACACAGGAACTGAATTACAAAACAGAACAGGGTCTGAAATGTAGAAAACCAACTTATGCTTGTTTAAGGGGAAAGGAGAGTTGGGGTGCTGCATAAAACCAGAGATTGAAATGAGCACAGATACCGTTCCATAAGCCAAATATGTAATAGACAAGAGCTACTCCTTGCTCAACAAAATGGACTCAACACCCCATATTAAACGCCTAAGAATATACCTGACTAGTAAGAATCTTTCAACCTATGGATTTATATGTCTCCGAAAGAGAATCAAGCGTGTGTACAGCAGCATAAACGCAGCAGTGATAGGATTGGTGAGGTTCGGTGAGCAAATGCAGACCCTTTGAAGTCATATTGCATGGTACCCATTCCATGGGTCTCAACTCTCCAGGTTTAAGGGATTCTTCCTTCAGCTAAAACATGCATGTGGAACCCAGAGTATGATCCATCGTGTGATCGGGAAACATGTTCAAATGTGTCTCAGTTTTCGTCCCGTGGTACTCGGGTGCAACATTCCAGACGCTTTACTAACACTCTCCCCACTTGGAGAGTCAGTGCCTTTAACCTCCTGTTTGGCTCAGTTTGCAATTTCTGCGGAAAATGAACAGGAATAGGGAGCACCAATGAGATACTAGCTGGAGGTGTCTGGACGGGCAAATTTAACTCTCATTTCCCACCAGGAAGAGGAATTAACCAAAGGCTCAGCGTGCCGTGCCGGAACCACACTAGGGCCTGAAGCCATCCTGCGGTGTTGTGGCCAGCTCACAAGAAAGCGAGTTGAAGAAAGGAGCTCAGGGGCACTGTAATTCACAAACCTGCGGAGTTATAAATGACAGCTATCATCCAAAATTATAGTGAAATAAGGCTGCGAAAGGACTTGAATGCGGGGCAGAATTGCTGGAAACCGATTTCAGAGCGTACACGGGAGTCACTCTTAAAGCATAGGAAAAGAGACAGAACTTGGAAAATAATGCACTTGGCAAAAAAGGGCATATGTGTTTTATCCAGAGCTCTGATAACTGAGGGGAGGAGATTCCCAGCAGGCTCCAACTGCCACCTGAGGGCTCACGTTGCCAAGGCAACGTGAGAAGTCAGGCAGGAGTTACCTCACAGCAGAGGTCCCACCTCACAGAAGGGTGAGAAACCCAGCCAACATCAGACTCTCACCAGAGGGCCCACATCACCAAGGGGATGGGAACCAGGCAGGAGTGTCTTCACACCAGTGGGGCCACATCATTGAAAGGTGAGGTACTCAGCACATGTGTCCTCAAACCAGAGGACCCACATCACCAAGGGCCTCGGAGTGAGGCAGGCAGGAGTAGCCTCACAACACTGGGCCCATAGAATAAAGAAGTGAGGAATCCAGCAGTTGGAACCTCCCAGCAGGCGGCCCAGAGCACCGAGGCTATGGGATCCAGGCCACAGTGAACTCACAGAAGAGGGCCCATGTCATGAAACTGAGCAACCCAGCCATTGGGACCTCAGAGCAGGAGGCCCACATCCCCATGGGGATGGAAATCTGGTAGGAGTGTCCTCGCACCACTGAGAACGTATCAGAAAATTTTGGGTGACCAGCAGTTAGGGCCTGACGCCAGAGGACCCTCATCACCAAGGGAAGGAGGCTCCCAGCAGGCTCCAACTGCCACCAGAGGGCTGATGTCGCCAAGGCGATGTGTGCCAACCAGGCACGAATGACCTCACAGCAGAGGGCCCACCTCAGAGAAGTGTGACGAACCCAGTCAGGATCAGACTCGCACCAGAGGGCCCACATCACCAAATGGATTGGAACCAGGCAGGAGTGTCCTCACATGAGTAGGGCCACATCATCTAAAGGTGAGGAACCCAGAACATGTGGCTTCAAACCATAGGACACCCATCACCAAGGGGCTGGGAGTGAGGCAGGCAGGAGGAGCCTCATAACAGAGGGCCCAAAAATAAGAAAGGTGAGGAATCCAGCATTTGGAACCTCCCAGCAGGCGGCCCAGAGCACAGAGGCTAGGGGATGCAGGCCAGAGTGAACTAACACCAGACAGCCCACATCATGAAACTGTGAGCAACCCAGACATTGGAACCTCAGAGCAGAAGGCCCACATCCCCATGGTGATGGGAACATGACAGGAGTGTCCTGGCATCACTGGGCTCACATCAGAAAACGTGGGGTGCTCAGAAGTTAGGGCCTGACGCTAGAGGGCACTCATCACCGAGGGGAGGAGGCTCCCAGCAAGCTCCAGCTGCCACCAGAGGGCCAACGTCGCCAAGGCGATGTGTGCCAGCCCGGCAGGAGTGACCTCACAGCAGAGGGCCCACCTCACAGAAGGGTGAGGAACACAGCCAGGATCAGACTCTCACCAGAGGGCCCACATCACCAAGGGGATGGGAACCAGGCAGGAGTGTCCCCACACCAGTGGGACAACATCATCGAAAGGTGAGGATCCCAGCACATGTAGCCTCAAACCAGAGGAACCACATCACCAAGGGGTTCGGAATGAGGCTGGCAGGACCGGCCTCACAACACAGGGTCCATAGAATATAAAAGTTGAGGAATCCAGCAGTTGGAACCTCCCAGCAAGCGGCCCAGAGCACCGAGGCTATGGGATCCAGACCGCAGTGAACTCACAGCAGAGGGCCCACATCATGAACCTGTGAGCAGCCCAGCCGTTGGGACCTCAGAACAGAAGGCCCACATCCCCATTGGGATGGGAACCTGGCAGGAGTGGCTTCGCACCACTTAGCACATATCAGAAAATGTTAGGAGCCCAGCAGTTAGGGCCTGATGCCAGGGGGCCCTCATAACTGAGGGGAGGAGACTCCCAGCAGGTTCCAACTGCCAACAGAGGGCCCACGTCTACAAGGTGGCATGTGCCAGCCAGGCAGTAGTGACCTCACAGCAGAGGGCCTATCTCACAGAAGGGTGAGCAACCGAGGCAGGATGAGACTCTCACCAGAGGGCCCACAACACCAAGGGGATGGGAACCAGTCAGGACTGTCATCCGACCAGTGGGGCCACATCATCGAAAGGTGAGGAACCCAGCACATGTGGCCTCATATCAGAGGACATACATCACAAAGGGGATGGGAGTGAGGCAGGTAGGAGTAGCCTAAAAACAGAGGGCCCAAAGAATAAAAAAGGTGAGGAATCCAGCATTTGGAACCTCCCAGCAGGCGGCCGAGAGCACAGAAGCTATGGGATGCAGGCAGGAGTGAACTAACACCAGAGAGCCCACATCATGGAACTGTGAGCAACCCAGGCGTTGGGACCTCAGAGCAGAAAGCCCACATCCTCATGGGGATGGGAACCTGACAGGAGTGTCCTGGCATCACTGGGCTCACATCAGAAAACGTGGGGAGCCCAGCAGTTAGGGCCTGATGCTAGAGGGCCATCATCACCGAGGGCAGGACGCTCCCAGCAGGTTCCATGTGCCAACAGAGGGCCCACGTCGCCAAGGTGATGTGTGCAAGTCAGGCAGGATTGACCTCACAGCAGAGGGCCTACCTCACAGAAGAGTGAGGAACCCAGCCAGGATAAGACTGTCACCAGAAGGCCCACATCACCAAGGGGATGGGAACCAGGCAGGAGTGTCCTCACACCAGTGGGGCCACATCATAGAAAATTGCAGAACCCAGCACATGTGGCCTCAAACCAGAAGACCCACATCACGAAGGGGTTGTGAGTGAGGCAGGCAGGAGGAGCATCACAAAACAGGACCCATAGAATACAAAAGTTGAGGAATCGAGCAGTTGGAACCTCCCAGCAGGCAGCCAAGAGCACAGAGGCTATGGGATCCAGGCCACAGTGAACTAACAGCAGAGAGTCCACATCATGAAATTTTGATCAACCCAGCCGTTGGAACCTCAGAGCAGAAGGCCCACATCCCCATGGAGATGGGAACCTAAGAGGAGTGCCCGAGCATCACTGGGCTCACTAAGAAAAGTTGGGGAACCCAGCAGTTAGGGCCTGACGTCAGAGGGCCCTCATCACAGAGGTGAGGAGGCTCCCAGCAGGGTCCAAGTGCCACCAGAGGGCTCATGTCAACAAGGCGAGGTGAGCAAGCCAGGCAAGAGTTACCTGATAGTAGAGGGCCCACCTCACAGATGGGTGAGGAACCCAGCCAGGATCAGACTCTCAGCAGAGGAGCCACATCACAAAGAGGATGGGAACCAGTCAGGATTATCCTCACACCAGTGGGGCCTCATCATCTTAAGGTGAGGAACGCAGCACATGTGGCCTCAAGCCAGAGGACAGTCATCACCAAGGGGCTGGCAGTGAGGCAGGCAGGAGGAGCCTCACAACAGAGGGCACATAGAATAAAAAAGTTGAGGAATCCAGCAGTTGGAACCTCCCAGCAGGCGGCTCAGAGCACCGATGATAAGGGATCCTTGCCGGAGTGAACTCACAGCAGAGGGCCCACATCATGGTACTGTGAGCAAGCCAGCCGTTTTGACCTCAGAGCAGAAGGCCCATATCCCCATGGGGATGGGAACCTGGCAAGAGTGTCCTCACTCACTTGGCGCACATCAGAAAATGTGGGGAGCCCAGCAATTATGGCCTAAGGCAAGAGGGCCCTCATCACCGAGGGCAGGAGGATCCCAGCACACTCCAACTGCCACCAGAGGGCCAACGTCGCCAAGGTGACGTGTGCCAGACAGGCATGATTGACCTCACAGCAGAGGGCCCACCTCACAGAAGGGTGAGGAACCCAGCCAGGATCCGACTCTCACCTGAGGGCCCACATCAGCAAGGGGATGGGAACCAGTCAGGACTGTCTTCCCTCCAGTGGGGCCACATCATCGAAAGGTGCAGAACCCAGCACATGTGGCCTCAAATCAGAGGACACATATCACAAAGGGAATGGGAGTGAGGCAGGCAGGAGGAGCCTAAAAACAGAGGGCCCAAAGAATAAGAAAGGTGAGGAATCCAGCAGTTGGAACCTCCCAGCAGGCGGCCGAGAGCACAGAAGCTATGGGATGCAGGCAGGAGTGAACTAACAGCAGAGAGCCCACATCATGAAACTGTGAGCAACCCAGGCGTTGGGACCTCAGAGCAGAAGGCCCACATCCCAATGGGGATGTGAACCTGGCTGGAGTGTCCTCGCACCACTGGGCGCACATCACAAAATGTGGGGAGCCCAGCAGTTAGGGCCTGACGCCAGAGGGCCCTCATCACCGAGGGGAGGAGGCTCCCAGCAGGCTCCAAGTGCCACCAGAGGGCTCATGTCCACAAGGCGAGGTGAGCAAGCCAGGGAGGAGTGACCTCACAGCAGACGGCCCACCTCACAGATGGGTGAGGAACCCAGCCAGGATCAGACTCTCAACAGAGGGCCCACATCACCAAGGGGATGTGAACCAGGCAGGAGTCTCCTAAGACCATTGGTCCCACATCATCGAAAGGTGAGGAACCCAGCACATGTGGCCTCAAACCAGACGACACACATCACGAAGGGGCTGGGAGTCAGGCAGGCAGGAGGATCCTCACAACAGAGGGCCCAAAAAATTAAAAAAGTGAGGAATCCAGCAGTTGGAACCTCCCAGCAGGCGGCCAAGAGCACAGAGGCTATGGGATGCAGGCCTCTGTGAACTAACACCAGAGAGCCCACATCATGAAAATGTGAACAACCCAGCCGTTGGGACCTCAGAGCAGAAGGCCCACATCCCCATGGATGTGGGATCCTAAGAGGAGTGCCCAAGCATCATTGGGCTCACTAAGAAAAGTTGGTGAGCCCAGCAGTTAGGGCCTGACGCAAGAGGGCCCTCATCACCGGGGGGAGGAGATTCCCAGCACGCTCCAAATGTCACCACACGGCTGACTTCACCAAGGCAATGTGTGCCAGCCATGCAGGTGTGACCTATCAGCAGAGGGTCTCCCTCACAGAAGGGTGAGGAACACAGCCAGGAACAGACTCTCACCAGGGGGTCCACATAACCACGTGGATGAGAACCAGGCAGGAGTGTCCTCACACTAGTGGGGCCACATCATCGAAAGGTGAGGAACCCAGCAAAGGTGGCCACAAACCAGAGGACCCACATCACCAAGGGGTTGAGAGTGAGGTAGGTGTCTGGACGGGCATATTTAACACTCATTTCCCACCAGGAAGAGGAATTAAACAAAGGCTCAGCATGCCCTGCCAGAAGCAGATTAGGGCCTGAAGCAGTCTTGCGTGTTTGCGGCCAGCTCACAAGAAAGCGAGTTGAAGAAAGGAGCTCAGGGGAACTGTAATTCACAAACCTGCAGAGTTATAAATGACAGATAACGTCCAAAAATATATTGAAGTAAGGCTGCCAAGAGGACTTGAAAGTCGGGCAGAATTGCAGGAAACCAATTTTAGAAGGTAGACTGGAGTTGCATGTAAAGCATAGGAAAAGAGGCAGAACGTCCACAATGATGCACTTGGCCAAAAAGGGCGTATGCGTTTTTTCCTCAATATATTCAGGAAAAAATGCATACGCCCTTTTTAGCCAACCAAGCAAGCTTGCAAAGGAAATCTGCACTACAATGATGACTCACTTCCCCCCGGTCAAAAAGGCCATCTGAAAAAAGTGTAAAATCCAGAAAGGCAGGACAGGCCATGGAGAACTGGGAGCCTTGTTATGCTGATGGGCGGGATGTAAATTGCCAACAGCCACTCTGGAGAAGTGTATGGTGTTTCCTGAAACATCTAAAAAACAAAGCAACAGAGCCTAGGGCACTTCCACTTATAGTCATATAGCTTAGGGAAATTAAAATCAAAAAGACACAGCCACCCCAAAGTTTGGGACGGCTGTGTTTACAAGAACCTCATTGACGGTACAATTTCAATATCGCAGAAAGCGAAAAATGGATAAAGAAGTTGTGGCACTTACGTACAATGCAATATCACTCAGCAATGAAATCTATGTCATCAGGCCCGTAGAAGGATAATGAGTGGATTCAGGTACGATGATTCTAAGTGAAATAAGTCACACAGAAAAAGATACATCATAAGTTATCACTACTACACGGTATGTAAACTTGGCTACACAGGAACTGAATTACAAAACAGAACAGGGTCTCAAATGTAGAAAACCAACTTATGCTTGCTTAAGGGGAAAGGTGAGTTGGGGTGCTGCATAAAACTAGTGATTGAAATAAAAACAGATACCGTTCCGTAAGCTAAATATGTAATAACATGAGCTACTCATTGCTCAACGAAGTGGACTCAACACCTCATATTAAACGCCTAAGAATATACCTGACTAGTAAGAATCATAAAACCGATGGATTTATATGTCTCCGAAAGAGAATCAGGCGTGTGTACAGTGGCATAAACGCAGCAGTGATAGGATTGGTGAGGTTTGGTGAGCAAATGCAGACTCTTTGAAGTCATTTTGCATGGTACCCATTCCATATGTCTCAACTCTCCAGGTTAAAGGGATTCTTCCTTCAGCTAAAACATGCATGTTGCACCCAGAGTATGATCCACCATGTGATCGGCAAACGTGTTCAAATGTGTCTCAGTTTTTGTCCCCTGGTACTCGGGTGCAACATTCCAGACGCTTTACTAACACTCTCCCCACTTGGAGAGTCAGTGCCTTTAACCTCCTGTTTGGCCCAGTTTGCAATTTCTGCGGAAAATGAACAGGATAGGGAGAACAAATGAGAGACTAGCTGGATGTGTCTGGACGGGCAAATTTAACTCTCATTTCCCACCAGGAGGAGGAATTAACCAAAGGTTCAGCATGCCAGGTCGGAACCACACTAGGGCCTGAAGCAATCCTGCAGTGTTGCGGCCAGCTCACAAGAAAGCAAGTTGAAGAAAGGAGCTCAGGGGCACTGTAATTCACAAACCTACAGAGTTATAAATGACAGCTATCGTCCAAAAATATATTTAAGTAAGTCTGCCAAGAGTACTTGAAAGCGGGGCAGAATTGCAGGAAACTGATTTCAAGAGGTAGACTAGAATTGCATGTAAAGCATACGAAAAGAGGCAGAACGTCCACAATGATGCACTTGGCCAAAAAGGGCGTAGGCGTTTTTTCCTGAATATATTCAGGAAAAAACGCGTACGCCCTTTTTGGCCAACCAAGCAAGCTTGCAAAGGAAATCTGCACTACAATGAAGTCTCACTGCTCCACAGTCAAAAGGGACATCTGAAAAAAGTGTAAAATCCAGAAAGGCAGGACAGGCCATGGAGAACTGGGAGCCTTGTTATGCTGATGGGCGGCATGTAAATTGCCAACAGCCACTCTGGAGAAGTGTATGGTGTTTCCTGAAACATCCAAAAAACAAAGCAACAGAGCCTAGGGCACTTCCACTTATGGTCCTATAGCTTAGGGAAATTAAAATCAAAAAGACACAGCCACCCCAAAGTTATGGACGGCTCTGTTTACAAGAACCTCGTTTACGGTACAAGTTCAATATCACAGAAAGCAAAAAATGGATAAAGAAGTTGTAGTACTTACGTACAATGCAATATCACTCAGCAATGAAATCTATGTCATCAGGCCCGTAGCAGCATAATGAGTGGATTCAGGTGTGATGATTCTAAGTGAAATAAGTCAGAGAGAAAAAGAAACATCATAAGATATCACTAATACACGGAATGTAAACTTGGCTACACAGGAACTGAATTACAAAACAGAACAGGGTCTCAAATGTAGAAAACCAACTTATGCTTGCTTAAGGGGAAAGGTGAGTTGGGGTGCTGCATAAAACCAGAGATTGAAATTAGGACAGATACCATTCCATAAGCCAAATATGTAATAGACAAGAGCTACTCCTTGCTCAACGAAGTGGACTCAACACCTCATATTAAATGCCTAAGAATACACCTGACTAGTAAGAATCTTAAAACCTATGGATTTCTATGTCTCCGAAAGAGAATCAAGCGTGTGTACAGCGGCACAAATGCAGCAGTGATAGGATTTGTGAGGTTTGGTGAGCAAATGCAGACCCTTTGAAGTCATATTGCATGGTACCCATTCCATGGGTCTCAACCCTCCAGCTTTAAGGGATTCTTCCTTCAGCTAAAACATCCATGTGGAACCCAGAGTATGATCCACCGTGTGATCGGGAACCGTGTTCAAATGTGTCTCAGTTTTCGTCCCCTGGTACTCGGGTGCAACATTGCAGATGCTTTACTAACAGTCTCCCCACTTGGAGAGTCAGTGCCTTTAACCTCCTGTTTGGCCCAGTTTGCAATTTCTGCATAAGATGAACAGGAATAGGGAGAACCAATGAGAGATTAGCTGGAGGTGTCTGGTCCGGCAAATTTAACTCTCATTTCCCACCAGGAAGAGGAATTAACCAAGTGCTCAGCGTGCCATGCCGGAACCACACTGGGGCCTAAAACAATCCTGTGGTGTTGCGGCCAGCTCACAAGAAAGCGAGTTGAAGAAAGGAGCTCAGGGGCACTGTAATTCACTAACCTGCAGAGTTATAAATGACAGATAACGTCCAAAAATATATTGAAGTAAGGCTGCCAAGAGGACTTGAAAGTCGGGCAGAATTGCAGGAAACCAATTTTAGAAGGTAGACTGGAGTTGCATGTAAAGCATAGGAAAAGAGGCAGAACGTCCACAATGATGCACTTGGCCAAAAAGGGCGTATGCGTTTTTTCCTCAATATATTCAGGAAAAAATGCATACGCCCTTTTTAGCCAACCAAGCAAGCTTGCAAAGGAAATCTGCACTACAATGATGACTCACTTCCCCCCGGTCAAAAGGCCATCTGAAAAAAGTGTAAAATCCAGAAAGGCAGGACAGGCCATGGAGAACTGGGAGCCTTGTTATGCTGATGGGCGGGATGTAAATTGCCAACAGCCACTCTGGAGAAGTGTATGGTGTTTCCTGAAACATCTAAAAAACAAAGCAACAGAGCCTAGGGCACTTCCACTTATAGTCATATAGCTTAGGGAAATTAAAATCAAAAAGACACAGCCACCCCAAAGTTTGGGACGGCTGTGTTTACAAGAACCTCATTGACGGTACAATTTCAATATCGCAGAAAGCGAAAAATGGATAAAGAAGTTGTGGCACTTACGTACAATGCAATATCACTCAGCAATGAAATCTATGTCATCAGGCCCGTAGAAGGATAATGAGTGGATTCAGGTACGATGATTCTAAGTGAAATAAGTCACACAGAAAAAGATACATCATAAGTTATCACTACTACACGGTATGTAAACGTGGCTACACAGGAACTGAATTACAAAACAGAACAGGGTCTCAAATGTAGAAAACCAACTTATGCTTGCTTAAGGGGAAAGGTGAGTTGGGGTGCTGCATAAAACTAGTGATTGAAATAAAAACAGATACCGTTCCGTAAGCTAAATATGTAATAACATGAGCTACTCATTGCTCAATGAAGTGGACTCAACACCTCATATTAAACGCCTAAGAATATACCTGACTAGTAAGAATCATAAAACCGATGGATTTATATGTCTCCGAAAGAGAATCAGGCGTGTGTACAGTGGCATAAACGCAGCAGTGATAGGATTGGTGAGGTTTGGTGAGCAAATGCAGACTCTTTGAAGTCATTTTGCATGGTACCCATTCCATATGTCTCAACTCTCCAGGTTAAAGGGATTCTTCCTTCAGCTAAAACATGCATGTTGCACCCAGAGTATGATCCACCATGTGATCGGCAAACGTGTTCAAATGTGTCTCAGTTTTTGTCCCCTGGTACTCGGGTGCAACATTCCAGACGCTTTACTAACACTCTCCCCACTTGGAGAGTCAGTGCCTTTAACCTCCTGTTTGGCCCAGTTTGCAATTTCTGCGGAAAATGAACAGGATAGGGAGAACAAATGAGAGACTAGCTGGAGGTGTCTGGACGGGCAAATTTAACTCTCATTTCCCACCAGGAGGAGGAATTAACCAAAGGTTCAGCGTGCCAGGTCGGAACCACACTAGGGCCTGAAGCAATCCTGCAGTGTTGCGGCCAGCTCACAAGAAAGCAAGTTGAAGAAAGGAGCTCAGGGGCACTGTAATTCACAAACCTACAGAGTTATAAATGACAGCTATCGTCCAAAAATATATTTAAGTAAGGCTGCCAAGAGTACTTGAAAGCGGGGCAGAATTGCAGGAAACTGATTTCAAGAGGTAGACTAGAATTGCATGTAAAGCATACGAAAAGAGGCAGAACGTCCACAATGATGCACTTGGCCGAAAAGGGCATAGGCGTTTTTTCCTGAATATATTCAGGAAAAAACGCATACGCCCTTTTTGGCCAACCAAGCAAGCTTGCAAAGGAAATCTGCACTACAATGAAGTCTCACTGCCCCACAGTCAAAAGGGCCATCTGAAAAAAGTGTAAAATCCAGAAAGGCAGGACAGGCCATGGAGAACTGGGAGCCTTGTTATGCTGATGGGCGGCATGTAAATTGCCAACAGCCACTCTGGAGAAGTGTATGGTGTTTCCTGAAACATCCAAAAAACAAAGCAACAGAGCCTAGGGCACTTCCACTTATGGTCCTATAGCTTAGGGAAATTAAAATCAAAAAGACACAGCCACCCCAAAGTTTGGGACGGCTCTGTTTACAAGAACCTTGTTTACGGTACAAGTTCAATATCACAGAAAGCGAAAAATGGATAAAGAAGTTGTAGTACTTACGTACAATGCAATATCACTCAGCAATGAAATCTATGTCATCAGGCCCGTAGCAGCATAATGAGTGGATTCAGGTGTGATGATTCTAAGTGAAATAAGTCAGAGAGAAAAAGAAACATCATAAGATATCACTAATACACGGAATGTAAACTTGGCTACACAGGAACTGAATTACAAAACAGAACAGGGTCTCAAATGTAGAAAACCAACTTATGCTTGCTTAAGGGGAAAGGTGAGTTGGGGTGCTGCATAAAACCAGAGATTGAAATTAGGACAGATACCATTCCATAAGCCAAATATGTAATAGACAAGAGCTACTCCTTGCTCAACGAAGTGGACTCAACACCTCATATTAAACGCCTAAGAATATACCTGACTAGTAAGAATCTTAAAACCTATGGATTTCTATGTCTCCGAAAGAGAATCAAGCGTGTGTACAGCGGCACAAATGCAGCAGTGATAGGATTGGTGAGGTTTGGTGAGCAAATGCAGACCCTTTGAAGTCATATTGCATGGTACCCATTCCATGGGTCTCAACCCTCCAGGTTTAAGGGATTCTTCCTTCAGCTAAAACATCCATGTGGAACCCAGAGTATGATCCACCGTGTGATCGGGAACCGTGTTCAAATGTGTCTCAGTTTTCGTCCCCTGGTACTCGGGTGCAACATTGCAGATGCTTTACTAACAGTCTCCCCACTTGGAGAGTCAGTGCCTTTAACCTCCTGTTTGGCCCAGTTTGCAATTTCTGCGTAAGATGAACAGGAATAGGGAGAACCAATGAGAGATTAGCTGGAGGTGTCTGGTCGGGCAAATTTAACTCTCATTTCCCACCAGGAAGAGGAATTAACCAAGTGCTCAGCGTGCCGTGCCGGAACCACACTAGGGCCTGAAGCAATCCTGCGGTGTTGCGGCCAGCTCACAAGAAAGCGAGTTGAAGAAAGGAGCTCAGGGGCACTGTAATTCACTAACCTGCAGAGTTATAAATGACAGCTATCATCCAAAAATATATTGAAGTAAGGCTGCCAAGAGGACTTGAAAGCGGGGCAGAATTGCAGGAAACCGATTTCAGGAGGTAGACTGGAAATGCATGTAAAGCATAGGAAAAGAGGCAGAACGTCCACAATGATGCACTTGGCCAAAAAGGGCGTATGTGTTTTTTCCTAAATATATTCAAGAAAAAACGCATATGCCCTTTTTGGCCAAACAAGGAAGCTTGCAAAGGAAATCTGCACTACAATGAAGTCTCAGTGACCCCTGGTCAAAAGGGATATCTGAAAAAAGTGTAAAATCCAGAAAGGCAGGTCAGGCCATGGAGAACTGGGAGCCTTGTTATGCTGATGGGTGGGATGTAAATTGCCAACAGCCACTCTGGAGAAGTGTATGGTGTTTCCTGAAACATCCAAAAAACAAAGCAACAGAGCCTAGGGCACTTCCTCTTATGGTCCTATAACTTAGGGAAATTAAAATCAAAAATACACAGCCACCCCAAAGTTTGGGACGGCTCTGTTTACCAGAACCTCGTTTACGGTACAAGTTCAATATCACAGAAAGCGAAAAATGGATAAAGATGTTGTGGTACTTACGTACAATGCAATATCACTCAGCAATGAAATCTATGTCATCAGGCCCGTAGCAGCATAATGAGTGGATTCAGGTACGAATATTCTAAGTGAAATAAGTTACACAGAAAAAGAAACATCATAAGATATCACTACTACACGGAATGTAAACTTGGCTACACAGGAACTGAATTACAAAACAGAACAGGGTCTGAAATGTAGAAAACCAACTTATGCTTGTTTAAGGGGAAAGGAGAGTTGGGGTGCTGCATAAAACCAGAGATTGAAATGAGCACAGATACCGTTCCATAAGCCAAATATGTAATAGACAAGAGCTACTCCTTGCTCAACAAAATGGACTCAACACCCCATATTAAACGCCTAAGAATATACCTGACTAGTAAGAATCTTTCAACCTATGGATTTATATGTCTCCGAAAGAGAATCAAGCGTGTGTACAGCAGCATAAACGCAGCAGTGATAGGATTGGTGAGGTTCGGTGAGCAAATGCAGACCCTTTGAAGTCATATTGCATGGTACCCATTCCATGGGTCTCAACTCTCCAGGTTTAAGGGATTCTTCCTTCAGCTAAAACATGCATGTGGAACCCAGAGTATGATCCATCGTGTGATCGGGAAACATGTTCAAATGTGTCTCAGTTTTCGTCCCGTGGTACTCGGGTGCAACATTCCAGACGCTTTACTAACACTCTCCCCACTTGGAGAGTCAGTGCCTTTAACCTCCTGTTTGGCTCAGTTTGCAATTTCTGCGGAAAATGAACAGGAATAGGGAGAACCAATGAGATACTAGCTGGAGGTGTCTGGACGGGCAAATTTAACTCTCATTTCCCACCAGGAAGAGGAATTAACCAAAGGCTCAGCGTGCCGTGCCGGAACCACACTAGGGCCTGAAGCCATCCTGCGGTGTTGCGGCCAGCTCACAAGAAAGCGAGTTGAAGAAAGGAGCTCAGGGGCACTGTAATTCACAAACCTGCGGAGTTATAAATGACAGCTATCATCCAAAATTATAGTGAAATAAGGCTGCGAAAGGACTTGAATGCGGGGCAGAATTGCTGGAAACCGATTTCAGAGCGTACACGGGAGTCACTCTTAAAGCATAGGAAAAGAGACAGAACTTGGAAAATAATGCACTTGGCAAAAAAGGGCATATGTGTTTTATCCAGAGCTCTGATAACTGAGGGGAGGAGATTCCCAGCAGGCTCCAACTGCCACCTGAGGGCTCACGTTGCCAAGGCAACGTGAGAAGTCAGGCAGGAGTTACCTCACAGCAGAGGTCCCACCTCACAGAAGGGTGAGAAACCCAGCCAACATCAGACTCTCACCAGAGGGCCCACATCACCAAGGGGATGGGAACCAGGCAGGAGTGTCTTCACACCAGTGGGGCCACATCATTGAAAGGTGAGGTACTCAGCACATGTGTCCTCAAACCAGAGGACCCACATCACCAAGGGCCTCGGAGTGAGGCAGGCAGGAGTAGCCTCACAACACTGGGCCCATAGAATAAAGAAGTGAGGAATCCAGCAGTTGGAACCTCCCAGCAGGCGGCCCAGAGCACCGAGGCTATGGGATCCAGGCCACAGTGAACTCACAGAAGAGGGCCCATGTCATGAAACTGAGCAACCCAGCCATTGGGACCTCAGAGCAGGAGGCCCACATCCCCATGGGGATGGAAATCTGGTAGGAGTGTCCTCGCACCACTGAGAACGTATCAGAAAATTTTGGGTGACCAGCAGTTAGGGCCTGACGCCAGAGGACCCTCATCACCAAGGGAAGGAGGCTCCCAGCAGGCTCCAACTGCCACCAGAGGGCTGATGTCGCCAAGGCGATGTGTGCCAACCAGGCACGAATGACCTCACAGCAGAGGGCCCACCTCAGAGAAGTGTGACGAACCCAGTCAGGATCAGACTCGCACCAGAGGGCCCACATCACCAAATGGATTGGAACCAGGCAGGAGTGTCCTCACATGAGTAGGGCCACATCATCTAAAGGTGAGGAACCCAGAACATGTGGCTTCAAACCATAGGACACCCATCACCAAGGGGCTGGGAGTGAGGCAGGCAGGAGGAGCCTCATAACAGAGGGCCCAAAAATAAGAAAGGTGAGGAATCCAGCATTTGGAACCTCCCAGCAGGCGGCCCAGAGCACAGAGGCTAGGGGATGCAGGCCAGAGTGAACTAACACCAGACAGCCCACATCATGAAACTGTGAGCAACCCAGACATTGGAACCTCAGAGCAGAAGGCCCACATCCCCATGGTGATGGGAACATGACAGGAGTGTCCTGGCATCACTGGGCTCACATCAGAAAACGTGGGGTGCTCAGAAGTTAGGGCCTGACGCTAGAGGGCACTCATCACCGAGGGGAGGAGGCTCCCAGCAGGCTCCAGCTGCCACCAGAGGGCCAACGTCGCCAAGGCGATGTGTGCCAGCCCGGCAGGAGTGACCTCACAGCAGAGGGCCCACCTCACAGAAGGGTGAGGAACACAGCCAGGATCAGACTCTCACCAGAGGGCCCACATCACCAAGGGGATGGGAACCAGGCAGGAGTGTCCCCACACCAGTGGGACAACATCATCGAAAGGTGAGGATCCCAGCACATGTAGCCTCAAACCAGAGGAACCACATCACCAAGGGGTTCGGAATGAGGCTGGCAGGACCGGCCTCACAACACAGGGTCCATAGAATATAAAAGTTGAGGAATCCAGCAGTTGGAACCTCCCAGCAAGCGGCCCAGAGCACCGAGGCTATGGGATCCAGACCGCAGTGAACTCACAGCAGAGGGCCCACATCATGAACCTGTGAGCAGCCCAGCCGTTGGGACCTCAGAACAGAAGGCCCACATCCCCATTGGGATGGGAACCTGGCAGGAGTGGCTTCGCACCACTTAGCACATATCAGAAAATGTTAGGAGCCCAGCAGTTAGGGCCTGATGCCAGGGGGCCCTCATAACTGAGGGGAGGAGACTCCCAGCAGGTTCCAACTGCCAACAGAGGGCCCACGTCTACAAGGTGGCATGTGCCAGCCAGGCAGTAGTGACCTCACAGCAGAGGGCCTATCTCACAGAAGGGTGAGCAACCGAGGCAGGATGAGACTCTCACCAGAGGGCCCACAACACCAAGGGGATGGGAACCAGTCAGGACTGTCATCCGACCAGTGGGGCCACATCATCGAAAGGTGAGGAACCCAGCACATGTGGCCTCATATCAGAGGACATACATCACAAAGGGGATGGGAGTGAGGCAGGTAGGAGTAGCCTAAAAACAGAGGGCCCAAAGAATAAAAAAGGTGAGGAATCCAGCATTTGGAACCTCCCAGCAGGCGGCCGAGAGCACAGAAGCTATGGGATGCAGGCAGGAGTGAACTAACACCAGAGAGCCCACATCATGGAACTGTGAGCAACCCAGGCGTTGGGACCTCAGAGCAGAAAGCCCACATCCTCATGGGGATGGGAACCTGACAGGAGTGTCCTGGCATCACTGGGCTCACATCAGAAAACGTGGGGAGCCCAGCAGTTAGGGCCTGATGCTAGAGGGCCATCATCACCGAGGGCAGGACGCTCCCAGCAGGTTCCATGTGCCAACAGAGGGCCCACGTCGCCAAGGTGATGTGTGCAAGTCAGGCAGGATTGACCTCACAGCAGAGGGCCTACCTCACAGAAGAGTGAGGAACCCAGCCAGGATAAGACTGTCACCAGAAGGCCCACATCACCAAGGGGATGGGAACCAGGCAGGAGTGTCCTCACACCAGTGGGGCCACATCATAGAAAATTGCGGAACCCAGCACATGTGGCCTCAAACCAGAAGACCCACATCACGAAGGGGTTGTGAGTGAGGCAGGCAGGAGGAGCATCACAAAACAGGACCCATAGAATACAAAAGTTGAGGAATCGAGCAGTTGGAACCTCCCAGCAGGCAGCCAAGAGCACAGAGGCTATGGGATCCAGGCCACAGTGAACTAACAGCAGAGAGTCCACATCATGAAATTTTGATCAACCCAGCCGTTGGAACCTCAGAGCAGAAGGCCCACATCCCCATGGAGATGGGAACCTAAGAGGAGTGCCCGAGCATCACTGGGCTCACTAAGAAAAGTTGGGGAACCCAGCAGTTAGGGCCTGACGTCAGAGGGCCCTCATCACAGAGGTGAGGAGGCTCCCAGCAGGGTCCAAGTGCCACCAGAGGGCTCATGTCAACAAGGCGAGGTGAGCAAGCCAGGCAAGAGTTACCTGATAGTAGAGGGCCCACCTCACAGATGGGTGAGGAACCCAGCCAGGATCAGACTCTCAGCAGAGGAGCCACATCACAAAGGGGATGGGAACCAGTCAGGATTATCCTCACACCAGTGGGGCCTCATCATCTTAAGGTGAGGAACGCAGCACATGTGGCCTCAAGCCAGAGGACAGTCATCACCAAGGGGCTGGCAGTGAGGCAGGCAGGAGGAGCCTCACAACAGAGGGCACATAGAATAAAAAAGTTGAGGAATCCAGCAGTTGGAACCTCCCAGCAGGCGGCTCAGAGCACCGATGATAAGGGATCCTTGCCGGAGTGAACTCACAGCAGAGGGCCCACATCATGGTACTGTGAGCAAGCCAGCCGTTTTGACCTCAGAGCAGAAGGCCCATATCCCCATGGGGATGGGAACCTGGCAAGAGTGTCCTCACTCACTTGGCGCACATCAGAAAATGTGGGGAGCCCAGCAGTTATGGCCTAAGGCAAGAGGGCCCTCATCACCGAGGGCAGGAGGATCCCAGCACACTCCAACTGCCACCAGAGGGCCAACGTCGCCAAGGTGACGTGTGCCAGACAGGCATGATTGACCTCACAGCAGAGGGCCCACCTCACAGAAGGGTGAGGAACCCAGCCAGGATCCGACTCTCACCTGAGGGCCCACATCAGCAAGGGGATGGGAACCAGTCAGGACTGTCTTCCCTCCAGTGGGGCCACATCATCGAAAGGTGCAGAACCCAGCACATGTGGCCTCAAATCAGAGGACACATATCACAAAGGGAATGGGAGTGAGGCAGGCAGGAGGAGCCTAAAAACAGAGGGCCCAAAGAATAAGAAAGGTGAGGAATCCAGCAGTTGGAACCTCCCAGCAGGCGGCCGAGAGCACAGAAGCTATGGGATGCAGGCAGGAGTGAACTAACAGCAGAGAGCCCACATCATGAAACTGTGAGCAACCCAGGCGTTGGGACCTCAGAGCAGAAGGCCCACATCCCAATGGGGATGTGAACCTGGCTGGAGTGTCCTCGCACCACTGGGCGCACATCACAAAATGTGGGGAGCCCAGCAGTTAGGGCCTGACGCCAGAGGGCCCTCATCACCGAGGGGAGGAGGCTCCCAGCAGGCTCCAAGTGCCACCAGAGGGCTCATGTCCACAAGGCGAGGTGAGCAAGCCAGGGAGGAGTGACCTCACAGCAGACGGCCCACCTCACAGATGGGTGAGGAACCCAGCCAGGATCAGACTCTCAACAGAGGGCCCACATCACCAAGGGGATGTGAACCAGGCAGGAGTCTCCTAAGACCATTGGTCCCACATCATCGAAAGGTGAGGAACCCAGCACATGTGGCCTCAAACCAGACGACACACATCACGAAGGGGCTGGGAGTCAGGCAGGCAGGAGGATCCTCACAACAGAGGGCCCAAAAAATTAAAAAAGTGAGGAATCCAGCAGTTGGAACCTCCCAACAGGCGGCCAAGAGCACAGAGGCTATGGGATGCAGGCCTCTGTGAACTAACACCAGAGAGCCCACATCATGAAAATGTGAACAACCCAGCCGTTGGGACCTCAGAGCAGAAGGCCCACATCCCCATGGATGTGGGATCCTAAGAGGAGTGCCCAAGCATCATTGGGCTCACTAAGAAAAGTTGGTGAGCCCAGCAGTTAGGGCCTGACGCAAGAGGGCCCTCATCACCGGGGGGAGGAGATTCCCAGCACGCTCCAAATGTCACCACACGGCTGACTTCACCAAGGCAATGTGTGCCAGCCATGCAGGTGTGACCTATCAGCAGAGGGTCTCCCTCACAGAAGGGTGAGGAACACAGCCAGGAACAGACTCTCACCAGGGGGTCCACATAACCACGTGGATGAGAACCAGGCAGGAGTGTCCTCACACTAGTGGGGCCACATCATCGAAAGGTGAGGAACCCAGCAAAGGTGGCCACAAACCAGAGGACCCACATCACCAAGGGGTTGAGAGTGAGGTAGGTGTCTGGACGGGCATATTTAACACTCATTTCCCACCAGGAAGAGGAATTAAACAAAGGCTCAGCATGCCCTGCCAGAAGCAGATTAGGGCCTGAAGCAGTCTTGCGTGTTTGCGGCCAGCTCACAAGAAAGCGAGTTGAAGAAAGGAGCTCAGGGGAACTGTAATTCACAAACCTGCAGAGTTATAAATGACAGATAACGTCCAAAAATATATTGAAGTAAGGCTGCCAAGAGGACTTGAAAGTCGGGCAGAATTGCAGGAAACCAATTTTAGAAGGTAGACTGGAGTTGCATGTAAAGCATAGGAAAAGAGGCAGAACGTCCACAATGATGCACTTGGCCAAAAAGGGCGTATGCGTTTTTTCCTCAATATATTCAGGAAAAAATGCATACGCCCTTTTTAGCCAACCAAGCAAGCTTGCAAAGGAAATCTGCACTACAATGATGACTCACTTCCCCCCGGTCAAAAAGGCCATCTGAAAAAAGTGTAAAATCCAGAAAGGCAGGACAGGCCATGGAGAACTGGGAGCCTTGTTATGCTGATGGGCGGGATGTAAATTGCCAACAGCCACTCTGGAGAAGTGTATGGTGTTTCCTGAAACATCTAAAAAACAAAGCAACAGAGCCTAGGGCACTTCCACTTATAGTCATATAGCTTAGGGAAATTAAAATCAAAAAGACACAGCCACCCCAAAGTTTGGGACGGCTGTGTTTACAAGAACCTCATTGACGGTACAATTTCAATATCGCAGAAAGCGAAAAATGGATAAAGAAGTTGTGGCACTTACGTACAATGCAATATCACTCAGCAATGAAATCTATGTCATCAGGCCCGTAGAAGGATAATGAGTGGATTCAGGTACGATGATTCTAAGTGAAATAAGTCACACAGAAAAAGATACATCATAAGTTATCACTACTACACGGTATGTAAACTTGGCTACACAGGAACTGAATTACAAAACAGAACAGGGTCTCAAATGTAGAAAACCAACTTATGCTTGCTTAAGGGGAAAGGTGAGTTGGGGTGCTGCATAAAACTAGTGATTGAAATAAAAACAGATACCGTTCCGTAAGCTAAATATGTAATAACATGAGCTACTCATTGCTCAACGAAGTGGACTCAACACCTCATATTAAACGCCTATGAATATACCTGACTAGTAAGAATCTTTCAACCTATGGATTTATATGTCTCCGAAAGAGAATCAAGCGTGTGTACAGCAGCATAAACGCAGCAGTGATAGGATTGGTGAGGTTCGGTGAGCAAATGCAGACCCTTTGAAGTCATATTGCATGGTACCCATTCCATGGGTCTCAACTCTCCAGGTTTAAGGGATTCTTCCTTCAGCTAAAACATGCATGTGGAACCCAGAGTATGATCCATCGTGTGATCGGGAAACATGTTCAAATGTGTCTCAGTTTTCGTCCCGTGGTACTCGGGTGCAACATTCCAGACGCTTTACTAACACTCTCCCCACTTGGAGAGTCAGTGCCTTTAACCTCCTTTTTGGCCCAGTTGGCAATTTCTGCGTAAGATGAACAGGAATAGGGAGAATCAATGAGAGACTAGCTGGAGGTGTCTGGACGGGCAAATTTAACTCTCATTTCCCACCAGGAAGAGGAATTAACCAAAGGCTCAGCGTGCCGTGCCAGAACCACACTAGGGCCTGAAGCAATCCTGCGGTGTTGTGGCCAGCTCACAAGAAACGAGTTGAAGAAAGGAGCTCAGGGGCACTGTAATTCACAAACCTGCAGAGTTATAAATGACAGCTATCGTCCAAAAGTATATTGAAGTAAGGCTGCCAAGAGGACTTGAAAGCGGGGCACAATTGCAGAAAACCGATTTCAGGAGGTAGACTGGAATTGCATGTAAA
Organism: Orcinus orca; assembly: GCF_937001465.1. Taxonomy (NCBI): domain Eukaryota; kingdom Metazoa; phylum Chordata; class Mammalia; order Artiodactyla; family Delphinidae; genus Orcinus; species Orcinus orca. The sequence goes on along the minus strand of NC_064559.1, from coordinate 66,310,226 downwards.
GCATAGGAAAAGAGGCAGAACGTCCAAAATGATACACTTGGCCAAAAAGTGCATATGCATTTTTTCATGAAAATATTCAGGAAAAAATGCATATGCCCTTTTTGGCCAACCAAGCAAGCTTGCAAAGGAAATCTGCACTACAATGAAGTCTCACTGCCCCACAGTCAAAAGGGCCATCTGAAAAAAGTGTAAAATCCAGAAAGGCAGGACAGGCCATGGAGAACTGGGAGCCTTGTTATGCTGATGGGCGGCATGTAAATTGCCAACAGCCACTCTGGAGAAGTGTATGGTGTTTCCTGAAACATCCAAAAAAGAAAGCAACAGAGCCTAGGGCACTTCCTCTTATAGTCCTATAACTTAGGGAAATTAAAATCAAAGAGACACAGCCACCCTAAAGTTTGGGACGGCTCTGTTTACAAGAACCTCGTTTACGGCACAAGTTCAGTATCACAGAAAGCGAAAAATGGATAAAGAATTTGTGGTACTTACATACAATGCAATATCACTCAGCAATGAAATCTATGTCATCATGCCCATAGCAGCATAATGAGTGGATTCAGGTACGATGATTCTAAGTGAAATAATTCACACAGAAAAAGAAACATCATAAGATATCACTACTACACGGAATGTAAACTTGGCTACACAGGAACTGAATTACAAAACAGAACAGGGTCTCAAATGTAGAAAACCAACTTATGCTTGCTTAAGGGGAAAGGTGAGTTGGGGTGCTGCATAAAACCAGAGATTGAAATTAGCACAGATGCCATTCCATAAGCCAAATATGTAATAGGCAAGAGCTACTCCTTGCTCAACGAAGTGGACTCAACACCTCATATTAAACGCCTAAGAATATACCTGACTAGTAAGAATCTTAAAACCTATGGATTTATATGTCTCTGAAAGAGAATCAAGCGTGTGTTCAGCGGCATAAAAGCAGCAGTGATAGGATTGGTGAGGTTCCGTGAGCAAATGCAGACCCTTTGAAGTCATATTGCATGGTACCCATTCCATGGGTCTCCATTCTCCAGGTTTAAGGGATTCTTCCTTCAAATAAAACATGCATGTGGAACTCAGAGTATGATCCACCATGTGATCAGGAAATGTGTTCAAATGTATCTGAGTTTTCGGCCCCTAGTACTTGGGTGCAACATTCCAGACGCTTTACTAACACTCTCCCCCTTGGAGAGTCAATGCCTTTAACCTCCTGTTGTCCCAGTTTGCAATTTCTGTGGAAAATGAACAGGAATAGGGAGAACCAATGAGAGACTAGCTGGAGGAGGCTGGATGGGCAAATTTAACTCTAATTTCCCACCAGGAAGAGGAATTAACCAAAGGCTCAGCGTGCCGTGCCGGAACCACACTAGGGCCTGAAGCAATCCTGCGATGTTGCGGCCAGCTCACAAGAAAGCGAGCTGAAGAAAGGAGCTCAGGGGCACTGTCATTCACAAACCTGCAGAGTTATAAATGACAGCTATCGTCCAAAAATATATTGAAGTAAGGCTGCCAAGAGGACTTGAAAGCGGGGCAGAAATGCAGGAAACCGATTTCAGGAGGTAGACTGGAATTGCATGTAAAGCATAGGAAAAGAGGCAGAACGTCCACAATGATGCACTTGGCCAAAAAGGGCGTATGCGTTTTTTCCTCAATATATTCAGGAAAAAACGCATACGCCCTTTTTGGCCAACCAAGCAAGCTTGCAAAGGAAATCTGCACTACAATGAAGTCTCACTGCCCCCCGGTCAAAAGGGCCATCTGAAAAAAGTGTAAAATCCAGAAATTCAGTACAGGCCATGGAGAACTGGGAGCCTTGTTATGCTGATGGGCGGGATGTAAATTGCCAACAGCCACTCTGGAGAAGTGTATGGTGTTTCCTGAAACATCCAAAAAACAAAGCAACAGAGCCTAGGGCACTTCCACTTATGGTCCTATAGCTTAGGGAATTTAAAATCAAAAATACACAGCCACCCCAAAATTTGGGACGGCTCTGTTTACAAGAACCTCGTTTACGGTACAAGTTCAATATCACAGAAAGCGAAAAATGGATAAAGAAGATGTGGTACTTACGTACAATGCAATATCACTCAGCAATGAAATCTATGTCATCAGGCCCGTAGCAGCATAATGTGTGGATTCAGGTACGATGATTCTAAGTGAAATAAGTCACACAGAAAAAGAAACATCATAAGATATCACTAATACACGGAATGTAAACTTGGCTACACAGGAACTGAATTACAAAACAGAACAGGGTCTCAAATGTAGAAAACCAACTTATGCTTGCTTAAGGGGAAAGGTGAGTTGGGGTGCTGCATAAAACCAGAGATTGAAAGTATCACAGATACCGTTCCATAAGCCAAATATGTAATAGACAAGAGCTACTCCTTGCTCAACGATGTGGACTCAACACCCCATATTAAACGCCTAAGAATATACCTCACTAGTAAGAATCTTAAAACCTATGGATTTATATGTCTCTGAAAGAGAATCAAGCGTGTGTACAGCGGCATAAACGCAGCAGTGATAGGATTGGTGAGGTTCGGTGAGCAAATGCAGACCCTTTGAAGTCATATTGCATGGTACCCATTCCATGGGTCTCAACTCTCCAGGTTTAAGGGATTCTTCCTTCAGCTAAAACATGCATGTGGAACCCAGAGTATGATCCACCGTCTGATTGGGAAACGTGTTCAAACGTGTCTCAGTTTTCGTCCCCTGGTACTCGGGTGCAACATTCCAGACACTTTACTAACACTCTCCCCACTTGGAGAGTCAGTGCCTTTAACCTCCTGTTTGGCCCAGTTTGCAATTTCTGTGGAAGATGAACAGGAATAGGGAGAACCAATGAGAGACTAGCTGGAGGTATCTGGACGGGCAAATTTAACTCTCATTTCCCACCAGGAAGAGGAATTAACAAAAGGCTCAGCGTGCCGTGCCGGAACCACACTAGGGCCTGAAGCAATCCTGCGGTGTTGCGGCCAGCTCACAAGAAAGCAAGTTGAAGAAAGGAGCTCAGGGACACTGTCATTCACAAACCTGCAGAGTTATAAATGACAGCTATCGAACAAAAATATATTGAAGTAAGACTACCAAGAGGAATTGAAAGCGGGACAGAATTGCAGGAAACCGATTTCAGGAGGTAGACTGGAATTGCATGTAAAGAATAGGAAAAGAGGCAGAACGTCCACAATGATGCACTTGGCCAAAAAGGGCGTATGCATTTTTTCCTGAATATATTCAGGAAAAAACGCATACGCCCTTTTTGGCCAATCAAGCAAGCTTGCAAAGGAAATCTGCACTACAATGAAGTCTCACTGCCCCCCGGTCAAAAGGGCCATCTGAAAAAAGGGTAAAATCCAGAAAGGCAGGACAGGCCATGGAGAACTGGGAGCCTTGTTATGCTGATGGGCGGGATGTAATTGCCAACAGCCATTCAGGAGAAGTGTTTGGTGTTTCCTGAAACATCTAAAAAACAAAGCAACAGAGCCTAGGGCACTTCCACTTATGGTCCTATAGCTTAGGGAAATTAAAATCAAAAAGACACAGCCACCCAAAAGATGGGGACGGCTCTGTTTACCAGAACCTCGTTTACGGTACAAGTTCAATATCACAGAAAGCGAAAAATGGATAAAGAAGTTGTGGTACTTACGTACAATGCAGTATCACTCAGCAATGAAATCTATGTCATCAGGCCCGTAGCAGCATAATGAGTGGATTCAGGTACAATGATTCTAAGTGAAATAAATCAAAGAGAAAAAGAAACATCATAAGATGTCACTACTACACGGAATGTAAACTTGGCTACACAGGAACTGAATTACAAAACAGAACAGGGTCTGAAATGTAGAAAACCAACTTATGCTTGCTTAAGGGGAAAGGTGAGTTGGGGTGCTGCATAAAACCAGAGATGGAAATTAGCACAGATACCGTTCCATAAGCCAACTATGTAATATACAAGACCTACTCCTTGCTCAACGAAATGGACACAACACCCCATATTAAACGCCTAAGAATATACCTGACTAGTAAGAATCTTAAAACCGATGGATTTATATGTCTCCGAAAGAGAATCAAGCGTGTGTACAGCGGCATAAATGCAGCAGTGATAGGATTGGTAAGGTTCGGTGAGCAAATGCAGGCCCTCTGAAGTCATACTGCATGGTACCCATTCCATGGGTCTCAACTCTTCAGGTTTAAGGGATTCTTCCTTCAGCTAAAATATGCATGTGGAACCCAGAGTATGATCCACCGTGTGATCAGGAAACGTGTTCAAAAGTGTCTCAGTTTTCGTCCCCTGGTACTCGGGTGCAACATTCCAGACGCTTTACTAACACTCTCCCCACTTGGAGAGTCAGTGCCTTTAACCTCCTGTTTGGCCCAGTTTGCACTTTCTGTGGAAAATGAACAGGTATAGGGAGAACCAATGAGAGACTAGCTGGAGGTGTCTGGACGGGCAAATTTAACTCTCATTTCCCACCAGGAAGAGGAATTAACCAAAGGCTCAGCATTCCGTGCCGGAACCACACTAGGGCCTGAAGCAATCTTGCGGTGTTGTGGAGAGCTCACAAGAAAGCGAGTTGAAGAAAGGAGCTCAGGGGCACTGTCATTCACAAACCTGCAGAGTTATAAATGACAGCTATGGTCCAAAATATATTGAAGTAAGGCTGCCAAGAGGACTTGAAAGCGGGGCAGAATTGCAGGAAACCGATTTCAGAAGGTACACGGGAGTCGCTCTTAAAGTATAGGAAAGAGACAGAACTTGGAAAATAATGCACTTGGCAAAAAAGTGCATATGTGTTTTATCCAGAGCTCTCATAACTGAGGGGAGGAGATTCCCAGCAGGCTCCAACTGCCACCTGAGGGCTCACGTTGCCAAGGCAATGTGAGTAAGCCATGCAGGAGTTACCTCACAGCAGAGGTCCCACCTCACAGAAGGGTGAGAAACCCAGCCAACATCAGACTCTCACCAGAGGGCCCACATCACCAAGGGGATGGGAACCAGGCAGGAGTGTCTTCACACCAGTGGGGCCAAATCATTGACAGGTGAGGTACTCAGCACATGTGTCCTCAAACCAGAGGACCCACATCACCAAGGGCCTCGGAGTGAGGCAGGCAGGAGTAGCCTCACAACACTGGGCCCATAGAATAAAAAAGTGAGGAATCCAGCAGTTGGAACCTCCCAGCAGGCGGCCCAGAGCACCGAGGTTATGGGATGCAGGCCACAGTGAACTCACAGAAGAGAACCCATATCATGAAACTGAGCAACCCAGCCATTGGGACTTCAGAGCAGGAGGCCCACATCCCCATGGGGATGGAAATCTGGTAGGAGTGTCCTCGCACCACTGAGAATGTATCAGAAAATTTTGGGAGACCAGCAGTTAGGGCCTGATGCCAGAGGACCCTCATCACCAAGGGAAGGAGGCTCCCAGCAGGCTCCAACTGCCACCAGAGGGCTGACGTCACCAAGGCGATGTGTGCCAACCAGGCACGAATGACCTCACAGCAGAGGGCTCACCTCAGAGAAGTGTGACGAACCCAGTCAGGATCAGACTCGCACCAGTGGGCCCAAATCACCAAGGGGATGGGAACCAGCTAGGAGTGTCCCCACACCAGTGGGACAACATCATCGAAAGGTGAGGATCCCAGCACATGTAGCCTCAAACCAGAGGAACCACATCACCAAGGGGTTCAGAATTATGCTGGCAGAACCGGCCTCCCAACACAGCGTCCACAGAATATAAAAGTTGAGGAATCCAGCAGTTGGAACCTCCCAGCAAGTGGCCCAGAGCACCGAGGCTATGGGATCCAGGCCGCAGTGAACTCACAGCAGAGGGCCCACATCATGAACCTGTGAGCAGCCCATCCGTTGGGACCTCAGAACAGAAGGCCCACATCCCCATTGGGATGGGAACCTGGCAGGAGTGGCCTCGCACCACTTAGCACATATCAGAAAATGTTAGGAGCCCAGCAGTTAGGGCCTGACGCCAGGGGGCCCTCATAACTGAGGGGAGGAGACTCCCAGCAGGTTCCAACTGCCAACAGATGGCCCACGTCTACAAGGTGGCATGCGCCAGACAGGCAGTAGTGACCTCACAGCAGAGGGCCTATCTCACAGAAGGGTGAGGAACCGAGGCAGGATGAGACTCTCGCCAGAGGGCTCACAACACCAAGGGGATGGGAACCAGTCAGGACTGTCCTCCCACCAGTGGGGCCACATCATCGAAAGGTGAGGAACCCAGCACATGCGGCCTCATATCAGAGGACATACATCACAAAGGGGATGGGAGTGAGGCAGGTAGGAGTAGCCTAAAAACAGAGGGCCCAAAGAATAAAAAAGGTGAGGAATCCAGCATTTGGAACCTCCCAGCAGGCGGCCGAGAGCACAGAAGCTATGGGATGCAGGCAGGAGTGAACTAACAGCAGAGAGCCCACATCATGAAACTGTGAGCAACCCAGGCGTTGGGACCTCAGAGCAGAAAGCCCACATCCCCATGGGGATGGGAACCTGACAGGAGTGTCCCGGCAACACTGGGCTCACATCAGAAAACGTGGGGAGCCCAGCAGTTAGGACCTGATGCTAGAGGGCCATCATCACCAAGGGCAGGAGGCTCCCAGCAGGTTCCATGTGCCAACAGAATGCCCACGTCGCCAAGGTGATGTGTGCAAGTCAGGCAGGATTGACCTCACAGCAGAGGGCCTACCTCACAGAAGAGTGAGGAACCCAGCCAGGATAAGACTGTCACCAGAAGGCCCACATCACCAAGGGGATGGGAACCAGGCAGGAGTGTCCTCACACCAGTGAGGCCACATCATTGAAAGTTGTGGAACCCAGCACATGTGGCCTCAAACCAGAGGACCCACATCACGAAGGGGTTGTGAGTGAGGCAAGCAGGAGGACCATCGCAACACAGGACCCATAGAATACAAAAGTTGAGGAATCGAGCAGTTGGAACCTCCCAGCAGGCGGCCCAGAGCACAGAGGCTATGGCATCCAGGCCAGAGTGAACTAACAGCAGAGAGCCCACATCATGAAACTGTGAACAACCCAGCCGTTGGGACCTCAGAGCAGAAGGCCCACATCCCAATGGGGATGTGAACCTGGATGGAGTGTCCTCGAACCACTGGGCGCACATCACAAAATGTGGGGAGCCCAGCAGTTAGGGCCTGACGCCAGAGGGCCCTCATCACCGAGGGGAGGAGGCTCCCAGCAGGCTCCAAGTGCCACCAGAGGACTCATGTCCACAAGGCGAGGTGAGCAAGCCAGGAAGGAGTGACCTCACAGCAGACGGCCCACCTCACAGAAGGGTGAGGAACCCAGCCAGGATCAGACTCTCAACAGAGGGCCCACATCACCAAGGGGATGTGAACCAGGCAGGAGTCTCCTAAGACCATTGGTCCCACATCATCGAAAGGTGAGGAACCCAGCACATGTGGCCTCAAACCAGAGGACACACATCACGAAGGGGCTGGGAGTGAGGCAGGCAGGAGGATCCTCACAACAGAGGGCCCAAAAAATTAAAAAAGTGAGGAATCCAGCAGTTGGAACCTCCCAGCAGGCGGCCAAGAGCACAGAGGCTATGGGATCCAGGCCACAGTGAACTAACACCAGAGAGCCCACATCATGAAATTGTGATCAACCCAGCCGTTGGAACCTCAGAGCAGAAGGCCCACATCCCCATGGAGATGGGATCCTAAGAGGAGTGCCCAAGCATCATTGGGCTCACTAAGAAAAGTTGGTGAGCCCAGCAGTTAGGGCCTGAGCCAAAAGGGCCCTCATCACTGGTGGGAGGAGATTCCCAGCACGCTCCAACTGCCACCACACGGCTGACTTCACCAAGGCAATGTGTGCCAGCCATGCAGGAGTGACCTATCAGCAGAGGGTCTCCCTCACAGAAGGGTGAGGAACACAGCCAGGAACAGACTCTCACCAGGGGGTCCACATAACCACGTGGATGAGAACCAGGCAGGAGTGTCCTCACACTAGTGGGGCCACATCATCGAAAGGTGAGGAACCCAGCAAAGGTGGCCACAAACCAGAGGACCCACATCACCAAGGGGTTGAGAGTGAGGTAGGTGTCTGGACGGGCATATTTAACACTCATTTCCCACCAGGAAGAGGAATTAACCAAAGGCTCAGCGTGCCCTGCCAGAAGCAGATTAGGGCCTGAAGCAGTCTTGCGGGTTTGCGGCCAGCTCACAAGAAAGCGAGTTGAAGAAAGGAGCTCAGGGGCCCTGTAATTCACAAACCTGCAGAGTTATAAATGACAGCTATCGTCCAAAAATATATTGAAGTATGGGTGCGAAGAGGATTTGAAAGCGTGGCAGAATTGCAGGAAACCGATTACAGGAGGTAGACTGGAATTACATTTAAAGCATAGGAAAACAGGCAGAACGTCCACAATGATTCACTTGGCCAAAAGGACGTATGCGTTTTTTCCTGAATATATTCAGGAAAAAACGCATACGTCCTTTTTGGCCAACCAAGCAAGCTTGCAAAGGAAATCTGCACTACAATGAAGTCTCACTTACCCCCGGTCAGAAGGGCCATCTGAATAAAGTATAAAATCCAGAAAGGCAGGACAGGCCATGGAGAATTGGGAGCCTTGTTATGCTGATGGGCGGGATGGAAATTGCCAACAGCCACTCTGGAGAAGTGTATGGTGTTTCCTGAAACATCTAAAAAACAAAGCAACAGAGCCTAGGGCACTTCCACTTATGGTCTTATAGCTTAGGGAAATTAAAATCAAAAAGACACAGCCACCCCAGAGTTTGGCATGGCTCTGTTTACAAGAACCTCGTTTACGGTACAACTTCAATATCCCAGAAAGCGAAAAATGGATAAAGAAGTTGTGGTACTTACGTACAATGCAATATCACTCAGCAATGAAATCTATGTCATCAGGCCCGTAGCAGCATAATGAGTGGATTCATTTACGATTATTCTAAGTGAAATAAGTCACACAGAAAAAGAAACATCATAAGATATCACTAATACACGGAATGTAAACTTGGCTACACAGGAACTGAATTACAAAACAGAACAGGGTCTCAAATGTAGAAAACCAACTTATGCTTGCTTAAGGGGAAAGGTGAGTTGGGGTACTGCATAAAACCAGAGATAGAAATTAGCACAGATACCGTTCCATAAGCCAAATATGTAATAGACAAGAGCTACTCCTTGCTCAACGAAGTGACTCAACACCCCATATTAAACGCCTAAGAATATACCTGACTAGTAAGTATCTTAAAACCTATGGATTGATCCAGGAGCAGGAAGATGGTGGAAGAGTAAGATGCGGAGATCACCTTCCTCCCCACAGATACACCAGAAATACATCTACACGTGGAACAACTCCTACAGATCACCTACTGAAGGCTGGCAGAAGACCTCAGACCTCCCAAAAGGCAAGAAACTCCCCACGTACCTGGGTAGGGCAAAAGATAAAAAGAATAAACAGAGACAAAAGGATAGGGACGGCACCTGCAGCAGTGGGAGGGAGCTGTGAAGGAGGAAAAGTTTCCACACACTAGGAAGCCCCTTCGCGGGCGGAGACTGCGGGAGGCGGAGGGGGGAGCTTCGAACCTGCGGAGGAGTGCACAGCAACGGGTGCGGAGAGCAAATCGGGGAGATTCCCGCACAGAGGATCGGTGCCGACCGGCACTCACCAGCCCGAGAGGCTTGTCTTCTCACCCACCGGGGTGGGCGGGGCTGCGAGCTGAGGCTCTGAGGCTCGGGTTTCGGTTTCGGACGGAGCGCAGGGAGAGGACTGGGGTTGGCGGCTTGAACATAGCCTGAAGGGGTTAGTGCACCACAGGTAGCCGGGAGGGAGTCCGGGGAAAAGTCTGCACCTGCCGAAGAGGCAAGAGACTTTTTCTTCCCTCTTTGTTTCCTGGTGCTTGAGGAGAGGGGTTTAAGAATGCTGCTTAAAGGAACTCCAGAGACGGGCACGAGCCGCGGCTGAAAGCGCGGACCCCAGAGACGGGCGCGAGCCGCGGCTGAAAGTGCGGACCCCAGAGACGGGCGCGAGCCGCGGCTGAAAGCGCGGACCCCAGAGACGGGCGCGAGCCGCGGCTGAAAGCGCGGACCCCAGAGACGGGCGTGAGCCGCTGCTGAGGGCGCAGACCCCAGAGACGGGCGCGAGCCGCGGCTGAGGGTGCGGACTCCAGAGACGGGCACAAGCCGCAGCTGGAGGCGCGGACCCCAGAGACGGGCGGGAGACGTTGGGGCTGCTGCTGCCGCCACCAAGGGGCCTGTGTGCGAGCACAGGTCACTCTCCACGCCCCTCTTCCGTGGAGTCTGTGCAGCCCGCCACTGCCGGGTTCCCGGGATCCGGGGACGATTTCCCCGAGAGAGCACACGGCGGGCCTCGGGCTGGTGCAGGGTCACGCCAGACTTTGCCGCCGCAGGCCCGCCCCGCATTCCATGCCCCTCCCTCCCCGCCAGCCTCAGTACGCCAGAACCCCCGAATCAGCGGCTCCTTTAACCCCGTCCTGTCTGAGCAAAAAACAGACGCCCTCCAGCGACCTACACGCAGAGGCAGGGCCAAATCCAAAGCTGAGCCCCTGTGAGCTGTGAGAACAAAGAAGAGAAAGGGAAATCTCTCCCAGCAGCCTCAGAAGCAGCGGATTAAAGCTCCACAATCAACTTGATGTACCCTGCATCTGTGGAATACATGAATAGACAGCCAATCATCCCAAATTAAGGAGGTGGACTTTGGGAGCAAGATCTATGATTTTTTTCCCTATTCCTCTTTTTGTGAATGTGTATGTGTATGCTTCTGTGTGAGATCTTGTCTGTATAGTCTTGCTTTCACCATTTGTCCTAGGGTTCTATCCCTTCATGGTTTTCTCTTAAAATTTTTTTCTTAATAATCAATTTTAATTTTAAGAACGTTATTATACTTTACCTTCGTCCTTTCTTTTTCTTTCTTTCTTTCCTTCCTTCCTTCCCTCCTTTAGACAATGAATCATCCCAAATTGAGGAGGTGGTCTCTGACAGCAAGATTTATGATTTTTCCCCCTTTACCTCTTTTTGTGAGGGTGTATGTGTACACTTCTGTGTAAGACTTTGTCTGTATAGCTTTGCTTCCAACATTTGTCCTAAGGTTCTATCCGTCCCTTTTTTTTTTTCCTAAATAAGAATTTTTTAATTCAATAACTTTATTATACTTTATTTTATTTTTACTGTATCTTCTTTCTTTCTGTTTTTCCTTCTTTCCCTCCTTCCTTCCTTCCTTCCTCCCTCCCTCCCTCCCTCCTTTCGTTCCTTCTTGCCTTCTTTCCTTCGTTGCTTCTTTCTTTTTCTTCCTTCCTTCCTTCCTTCCCTCCTTCCTTCCCTCCTTTCCTTCTTTCTTTCCTCATACTTCTACTAATTCCCTCTACTTTTTCTCCCTTTTATTCTGAGCCGTGTGGATGAAAGGCTCTTGGTGCTCCAGCCAGGAGTCAGGGCTCTGCCTCTGAGGTAGGAGAGCCAACTTCAGGACACTGGTCCACAAGAGACCTCCCAGCTCCACATAATATCAAATGGCGAAAATCTCCCAGAGACCTCCATCTTAACACCAGCACCCAGCTTCACTCAACGACCAGCAAGCCACAGTGCTGGACAACCTGTGCCAAACAACTAGCAAAACAGGAACACAACACCACCCATTAGCAGAGAGGCAGTCTAAAATCATAATAAGGCCACAGACACCCCAAAACACACCACCAGACGTGAACCTGCCCACTAGAGAGACAAGATCCAGCCTCATCCACCACAACACAGGCACTAGTCCCCTCCACCAGGAAGCCTACACAACCCATTGAACCAACCTTAGCCACTGGAGACAGACATCAAAAACAGGAGGAACTACGAACCTGCAGCCTGCAAAAAGGAGACCCCAAACACAGTAAGATAAGCAAAATGAGAAAACAGAAAAACACACAGCAGATAAAGGAGCAAGATAAAAATGCACCAGACCTAACAAATGAAGAGGAAATAGGCAGTCTACCTGAAAAAGAATTCAGAATAATGATAGTAAGGTTGATCCGAAATCTTGGAGATAGAATGGACAATAGATTGGACAAAATGCAAGAATCAGTTAACAAGGACCTAGAAGAACTAAAGATGAAACAAGCAACGATGAACAACACAATAAATGAAATTAAAAATACTCTAGATGGGATCAATAGCAGAATAACTGAGGCAGAAGAATGGATAAGTGACCTGGAAGATAAAATAGTGGAAATAACTACTGCAGAGCAGAATAAAGAAAAAAGAATGAAAAGAACTGAGGACAGTCTCAGAGACCTCTGGGACAACATTAAACACACCAACATTCGAATTATAGGGGTTCCAGAAGAAGAAGAGAAAAAGAAAGGGACTGAGAAAATATTTGAAGAGATTATAGTTGAAAACTTCCCTAATATGGGAAAGGAAATAGTTAATCAAGTCCAGGAAGCACAGAGAGTCCCATACAGGATAAATACTAGGAGAAATACGCCAAGACACATATTAATCAAACTGTCAAAAATTAAATACAAAGAAAGCATATTAAAAGCAGCAAGGGAAAAACAACAAATAACACATAAGGGAATCCCCATAAGGTTAACAGCTGATCTCTCAGCAGAAACCCTACAAGCCAGAAGGGAGTGGCAGGACATACTGAAAGTGATGAAGGAGAAAAACCTGCAGCCAAGACTACTCTACCCAGCAAGGATCTCATTCAGATTTGATGGAGAAATTAAAACCTTTACAGACAAGCAAAAGCTGAGAGAGTTCAACACCACCAAACCAGCTTTACAACAAATGCTAAAGGATCTTCTCTAGGCAAGAAACACAAGAGAAGGAAAAGACCTATAATAACGAACCCAAAACAATTTAGAAAATGGGAATAGGAACATACATATCGATAATTACCTTAAATGTAAATGGACTAAATGCTCCCACCAAAAGACACAGATTAGCTGAATGGATACAAAAACAAGACCCTTATATATGCTGTCTACAAGAGACCCACTTCAGACCTAGAGACACATACAGACTGAAAGTAAGGGGATGGAAAAAGATATTCCATGCAAATGGAAACCAAAAGAAAGCTGGAGTAGCAATTCTCATATCAGACAAAATAGACTTTAAAATAAGGACTATTAAAAGAGACAAAGAAGGACACTACATAATGATCAAGGGATCGATCCAAGAAGAAGATATAACAATTGTAAATATTTATGCACCCAACATAGGGGCACCTCAATACATAAGGCAAATACTAACAGCCATAAAAGGGGAAATCGACAGTAACACATTCATAGTAGGGGACTTAAACACCCCACTTTCACCCATGGACAGATCATCCAAAATGAAAATAAATAAGGAAACACAAGCTTTAAATGATACATTAAACAAGATGGACTTAATTGATATTTATAGGACACTCCATCCAAAAACAACAGAATACACATTTTTCTCAAGTGCTCATGGAACATTCTCCAGGATAGATCATATCTTGGGTCACAAATCAAGCCTTGGTAAATTTAAGAAAATTGAAATTGTATCAAGTATCTTTTCTGACCACAATGCCATGAGACTAGATATCAATTACAGGAAAAGATCTGTAAAAAATACAAACACATGGAGGCTAAACAATACACTACTTAATAATGAAGTGATCACTGAAGAAATCAAAGAGGAAATCAAAAAATACCTAGAAACAAATGACAATGGAGACACAACGACCCAAAACCTGTGGGATGCAGCAAAAGCAGTTCTAAGGGGGAAGTTTATAGCAATACAAGCCCCCTTAAGAAGCAGGAAACATCTAGAATAAACAACCTAACCTTGCACCTCAAGCAATTAGAGAAAGAAGAACAAAAAAAACCCAAAGCTAGCAGAAGGAAAGAAATCATAAAAATCAGATCAGAAATAAATGAAAAAGAAATGAAGGAAACAATAGCAAAGATCAATAAAACTAAAAGCTGGTTCTTTGAGAAGATAAACAAAATTGATAAACCACTAGCCAGACTCATCAAGAAAAAAAGGGAGAAGACTCAAATCAATAGAATTAGAAATGAAAAAGGAGAGGTAACAACTGACACTGCAGAGATAAAAGAGATCATGAGAGATTACTACAAGCAACTCTATGCCAATAAAATGGACAATCTGGAAGAAATGGACAAATTCTTAGAAATGCACAACCTGCCAAGACTGAATCAGGAAGAAATAGAAAATATGAACAGACCAATCACAAGCACTGAAATTGAAACTGTGATTAAAAATCTTCCAACAAAGAAAAGCCCAGGACCATATGGCTTCACAGGCGAATTCTATCAAACATTTAGAGAAGAGCTAACACCTATCCTTCTCAAACTCTTCCAAAATATAGCAGAGGGAGGAACACTCCCAAACTCCTTCTACGAGGCCACCATCACCTTGATACCAAAACCAGGCAAGGATGTCACAAAGAAAGAAAACTACAGACCAATATCACTGATGAACATAGATGCAAAAATCCTCAACAAAATACTAGCAAACAGAATCCAACAGCACATTAAAAGGATCATACACCATGATCAAGTGGGGTTTATTCCAGGAATGCAAGGATTCTTCAATATACGCAAATCTATCAATGTGATAAACCATATTAACAAATTGAAGGAGAAAAACCATATGATCATCTCAATAGATGCAGAGAAAGCTTTTGACAAAATTCAACACCCATTTATGATAAAAACCCTGCAGAAAGTAGGCATAGAGGGAACTTTCCTCAACATAATAAAGGCCATATACGACAAGCCCACAGCAAACATCATCCTCAATGGGGAAAAACTGAAAGCATTTCCACTAAGATCAGGAACAAGACAAGGGTGCCCACTCTCACCACTCTTATTCAACATAGTTTTGGAAGTTTTAGCCACAGCAATCAGAGAAGAGAAGGAAATAAAAGGAATCCAAATCGGAAAAGAAGAAGTAAAGCTGTCACTGTTTGCAGATGACATGATCCTATACATAGAGAATCCTAAAGATGCTACCAGAAAACTACTAGAGCTAATCAATGAATTTGGTAAAGTGGCAGGATACAAAATTAATGCACAGAAATCTCTGGCATTCCTATATACTAATGATGAAAAATCTGAAAGTGAAATCAAGAAAACACTCCCATTTACCATTGCAACAAAAAGAATAAAATATCTAGGAATAAACCTACCTAAGGAGACAAAAGACCTGTATGCAGAAAATTATAAGACACTGATGAAAGAAATTAAAGATGATACAAATAGATGGAGACATATACCATGTTCTTGGATTGGAAGAATCAACATTGTGAAAATGACTCTACTACCCAAAGCAATCTATAGATTCAATGCAATCCCTATCAAACTACCACTGGCATTTTTCACAGAACTAGAACAAAAAATTTCGCAATTTGTATGGAAACACAAAAGACCCCGAATAGCCAAAGCAATCTTGAGAACAAAAAAAGGAACTGGAGGAATCAGGCTCCCTGACTTCAGACTATACTACAAAGCTACAGTTATCAAGACGGTATGGTACTGGCACAAAAACAGAAAGATAGATCAATGGAACAGGATAGAAAGCCCAGAGATAAACCCATGCACATATGGACACCTTATCTTTGATAAAGGTGGCAGGAATGTACAGTGGAGAAAGGACAGCCTCTTCAATAAGTGGTGCTGGGAAAACTGGACAGGTACATGTAAAAGTATGAGATTAGATCACTCCCTAACACCATACACAAAAATAAGCTCAAAATGGATTCAAGACCTAAATATAAGGCCAGAAACTATCAAACTCTTAGAGGAAAACATAGGCAGAACACTCTATGACATAAATCACAGCAAGATTCTTTCTGACCCACCTCCTAGAGTAATGGAAATAAAAACAGAAATAAACAAATGGGACCTAATGAAACTTCAAAGCTTTTGCACAGCAAAGGAAACCATAAACAAGACCAAAAGACAACCCTCAGAATGGGAGAAAATATTTGCAAATGAAGCAACCGACAAAGGATTAATCTCCAAAATTTACAAGCAGCTCATGCAGCTCAATAACAAAAAAACAAACAACCCAATCCAAAAATGGGCAGAAGACCTAAATAGACATTTCTCCAAAGAAGATATACAGTCTGCCAACAAACACATGAAAGAATGCTCAATATCATTAATCATTAGAGAAATGCAAATCAAAACTACAATGAGATATCATCTCACACCAGTTAGAATGGCCATCATCAAAAAATCTAAAAACAATAAATGCTGGAGAGGGTGTGGAGAAAAGGGAACCCTCTTGCACTGCTGGTGGGAATGTGAATTGGTTCAGCCACTATGGAGAACAGTATGGAGGTTCCTTAAAAAACTACAAATAGAACTACCATATGACCCAGCAATCCCACTACTGGGCATAAACCCTGAGAAAACCGAAATTCAAAAAGAGTCATGTACCAAAATGTTCATTGCAGCTCTATTTACAATAGCCCGGAGATGGAAACAACCTAAGTGCCCATCATCAGATGAATGGATAAAGAAGATGTGGCACATATATACAATGGAATATTACTCAGCCATAAAAAGAAATGAAATTGAGCTATTTGTAATGAGGTGGATAGACCTAGAGTCTGTCATACACAGTGAAGTAAGTGAGAAAGAAAAAGACAAATACTGTATGCTAACACATATATATGGAATTTAAGAAAAAAAATGTCATGAAGAACCTAGGGGTAAGGCAGGAATAAAGACTCAGACCTCCTAGAGAATGGACTTGAGGTTATGGGGAGGGGGAAGGGTGAGCTGTGACGGGGCGAGAGAGAGTCATGGACATATACACACTAACAAAGGTAGTAAGGTAGATAGCTAGTGGGAAGCAGCCGCATGGCAGAGGGATATTGGCTCGGTGCTTTGTGACAGCCTGGAGGGGTGGGATAGGGAGGGTGGGAGAGAGGGAGACGCAAGAGGGAAGAGATATGGGAACATATGTGTATGTATAACTGATTCACTTTGTTATAAAGCAGAAACTAACACATCATTGTAAAGCAATTATACCCCAATAAAGATGTTAAAAAAAAAAAAAACCTATGGATTTATATGTCTCCGAAAGAGAATCAAGCGTGTGTACAGCGGCATAAACACAGCAGTGATAGGACTGGAGAGGTTTGGTGAGCAAATGCAGACCCTTTGAAGTCATATTGCATGGTACCCATTCCATGGGTCTCAACTCTCCAGGTTTAAGGGATTCTTCCTTCAGCTAAAACATGCATGTGGAACCCAGAGTATGATCCACCGTGTGATCGAGAAACGTGTTCAAATGTGTCTCAGTTTTCGTCCCCTGGTACTCGGGTGCAACATTCCACACGCTTTACTAACACTCTCCCCACTTGGAGAGTCAGTGCCTTTAACCTCCTGTTTGGCCCAGTTTGCAATTTCTGCGGAAAATGAACAGGAATAGGGAGAACCAATGAGAGACTAGCTGGAGGTGTCTGGACAGGCAAATTTAACTCTCATTTCCCACCAGGAAGAGGAATTAACCAAAGGCTCAGCGTGCCGTGCCAGAACCACACTAGGGCCTGAAGCAATCCTGCGGTGTTGCGGCCTGCTCACAAGAAAGCGAGTTGAAGAAAGGAGCTCAGGGGCACTGTAATTCACAAACCTGCAGAGTTATAAATGACAGCTATCGTCCAAAAATATATTGAAGTAAGGCTGCCAAGAGGACTTGAAAGCGGGGCAGAATTGCAGGAAACCGATTTCAGGAGGTAGACTGGAATTGCATGTAAAGCATAGGAAAAGAGGCAGAACGTCCACAATGATGCACTTGGCCAAAAAGGGCGTATGCGTTTTTTCCTGAATATATTCAGGAAGAAAAGCATACGCCCTTTCTGGCCAACTAAGCAAGCTTGCAAAGGATATCTGCACTAAAATAAAGTCTCACTTCCCCCGGTCAAAAGGGCCATATGAAAAAAGTGTAAAATCCAGAAAGGCAGGACAGGCCATGGAGAACTGGGAGCCTTGTTATGCTGATGGGGGGGATGTAAAATGCCAACAGCCACTCTGGAGAAGTGTATGGTGTTTCCTGAAACATCTAAAAAACAAAGCAACAGAGCCTAGGGCATTCCACTTATGGTCCTATAGCTTAGGGAAATTAAAATAAAAAAGACACAGCTACCCCAAAATTTGGGACAGCTCTGTTTACAAGAACCTCGTTTACGGTACAAGATCAATATCGCAGAAAGCGAAAAATGGATAAAGAAGTTGTGGTACTTACGTACAATGCAATATCACTCAGCAATGAAATCTATGTCATCAGGCCCGTAGTAGCATAATGAGTGGATTCAGGTACGATGATTCTAAGTGAAATAAGTCACACAGAAAAAGAAACATCATAAGATATCACTACTACACGGAATGTAAACTTGGCTACACAGGAACTGAATTACAAAACAGAACAGGGTCTCAAATGTAAAAAACCAACTTATGCTTGCTTAACGGTAAAGGAGAGTTGGGGTGCTGCATAAAACCAGAGATTGAAATTAGCACAGACACCGTTCCATAAGCCAAATATGTAATAGACAAGAGCTACTCCTTGCTCAACGAAGTGGACTCAACACCACATATTAAACGCCTAAGAATATACCTGACTAGTAAGAATCTTAAAACTTATGGATTTATATGTCTCCGAAAGAGAATCAAGCGTGTGTACAGCGGCATAAACGCAGCAGTGATAGGATTGGTGAGGTTCGGTGAGCAAATGCAGACCCTTTGAAGTCATATTGCATGGTACCCATTCCATGGGTCTCAACTCTCCAGGTTGAAGGGATTCTTCCTTCAGCTAAAACATGCATGTGGAACCCAGAGTATGATCCACCGCGTGATCGGGAAACGTGTTCAAATGTGTCTCAGTATTCGTCCCCTGGTACTTGGGTGCAACATTCCAGACGCTTTACTAACACTCTCCTCACTTGGAGAGTCAGTGCCTTTAACCTCCTGTTTGGCCCAGTTTGCAATTTCTGTGGAAGATGAACATGAATAGGGAGAACCAATGAGAGACTAGCTGGAGGTGTCTGGACGGACAAATTTAACTCTCATTTCCCACCAGGAAGAGGAATTAACCAAAGGCTCAGCGTGCCATGCCAGAACCACACTAGGGCCTGTAGCAATCCTGCGGTGTTGCGGAGAGCTCACAAGAAAGCGAATTGTAGAACGGAGCTCAGGGGCACTGTCATTCACAACCTGCAGAGTTATAAATGACAGCTATCGTCCAAAAATATATTGAAGTAAGGCTGCCAAGAGGACTTGAAAGCGGGGCAGAATTGCAGGAAACCGATTTCAGAAGGTACACGGGAGTCGCTCTTAAAGCATAGGAAAAGAGACAGAACTTGGAAAATAATGCACTTGGCAAAAAAGGGCTTATGTGTTTTATCCAGAGCTCTCATAACCGAGGGGAGGAGATTCCCAGCAGGCTCCAACTACCACCTGAGGGCTCACATTGCCAAGGCAACGTGAGCGAGCCAGGCAGGATTTACCTCACAGCAGAGGTCCCACCTCACAGAAGGGTGAGAAACCCAGCCAACATCAGACTCTCACCAGAGGGCCCACATCACCAAGGGGATGGGAACCAGGCAGGAGTGTCTTCACACCAGTGGGGCCACATCATCGAAAGGTGAGGTACTCAGCACATGTGTCCTCAAACCAGAGGAGCCACAACACCAAGGGCCTCGGAGTGAGGCAGGCAGGAGTAGCCTCACAACACTGGGCCCATAGAATAAAAAAGTAAGGAATCCAGAAGTTGTAACCTCCCAGCAGGTGGCCCAGAGCACCGAGGCTATGGGATCCAGACCACAGTGAACTCACAGAAGAGGGCCCATGTCATGAAACTGAGCAACCCAGCCATTGGGACCTCAGAGCAGGAGGCCCACATCCCCATGGGGATGGAAATCTGGTAGGAGTGTCCTCGCACCACTGAGAACGTATCAGAAAATTTTGGGATACCAGCAGTTAGGGCCTGACGCCAGAGGACCCTCATCACCAAGGGAAGGAGGCTCCCAGCAGGCTCCAACTGCCACCAGAGGGCTGACGTCGCCAAGGTGATGTGTGCCAACCAGGCACGAATGACCTCACAGCAGAGGGCCCACCTCAGAGAAGTGTGACGAACCCAGTCAGGATGAGACTTGCACCAGAGGGCCCACATCACCAAATGGATTGGAACCAGGCAGGAGTGTCCTCACATGAGTAGGGCCACATCATCTAAAGGTGAGGAACCCAGAACATGTGGCTTCAAACCATAGGACAAACCAAGCCACCCAAGTGGCTGGGAGTGCGGCAGGCAGGAGGAGCCTCACAACAGAGGGCCCAAAAATAAGAAAGGTGAGGAATCCAGCAGTTGGAACCTCCCAGCAGGCGGCCCAGAGCACAGAGGCTATGGGATCCAGGCCTCTGTGAACTAACACCAGAGAGCCCACATCATGACAATGTGAACAACCCAGCCGTTGGGACCTCAGAGCAGAAGGCCCACGTCCCCATGGAGATGGGATCCTAAGAGGAGTGCCCAAGCATCATTGGGCTCACTAAGAAAAGTTGGTGAGCTCAGCAGTTAGGGCCTGATGCAAGAGGGCCCTCATCACGGGGGTAGGAGATTCCCAGCACGCTCCAACTGCCACCACACGGCTGACTTCACCAAGGCAATGTGTGCCAGCAATGCAGGAGTGAGCTATCAGCAGAGGGTCTCCCTCACAGAAGGGTGAGGAACACAGCCAGGAACAGACTCTCACCAGGGGGTCCACATAACCACGTGGATGAGAACCAGGCAGGAGTGTCCTCACTCTAGTGGGGTCACATCAACGAAAGGTGAGGAACCCAGCAAAGGTGGCCACAAACCAGAGGACCCACAGCACCAAGGGGTTGAGAGTGAGGTAGGTGTGTGGACGGGCATATTTAAAACTCATTTCCCACCAGGAAGAGGAATTAACCAAAGGCTCAGCGTGCCCTGCCAGAAGCAGATTAGGGCCTGAAGCAGTCTTGTGGGTTTGCGGCCAGCTCACAAGAAAGCGAGTTGAAGAAAGGAGCTCAGGGGCACTATAATTCACAAACCTGCAGAGTTATAAATGACAGATAATGTCCAAAAATATATTGAAGTAAGGCTGCCAAGAGGACTTGAAAGTGGGGCAGAATTGCAGGAAACCTATTTCAGGAGGTAGACTGGAATTGCATGTAAAGCATAGGAAAAGAGGCAGAACGTCCACAATGATGCACTTGGCCAAAAAGGGCGTATGCGTTTTTTCCTGAATATATTCAGGAAAAAAACGCATACGCCCTTTTTGGCCAATCAATCAAGCTTGCAAAGGAAATCTGCACTACAATGAAGTCTCACTGATCCCCGGTTAAAAGGGCCATCTGAAAAAAGTGTAAAATCCAGAAAGGCAGGACAGGCCATGGAGAACTGGGAGCCTTGTTATGCTGATGGGCGGGATGTAATTGCCAACAGCCACTCTGGAGAAGTGTTTGGTGTTTCCTGAAACATCTAACAAACAGAGCAACAGAGCCTAGGGCACTTCCACTTATGGTCCTATAGCTTAGGGAAATTAAAATCAAAAAGACACAGCCACCCAAAAGTTCGGGACGGCTCCGTTTACAAGAACCTCGTTTACGGTACAAGTTCAATATCACAGAAAGCGAAAAATGGATAAAGAAGTTGTGGTACTTACGTGCAATGCAGTATCACTCAGCAATGAAATCTATGTCATCAGGCCCGTAGCAGCATAATGAGTGGATTCAGGTACGATGATTCTAAGTGAAATAAATCAAAGAGAAAAAGAAACATCATAAGATGTCACTACTACACGGAATGTAAACTTGGCTACACAGGAACTGAATTACAAAACAGAACAGGGTCTCAAATGTAGAAAACCAACTTATGCTTGCTTAAGGGGAAAGGTGAGTTGGGGTGCTACATAAAACCAGAGATTGAAATTAGCACAGATACCATTCCATAAGCCAAATATGTAATAGACAAGAGCTACTCCTTGCTCAACGAAGTGGACTCAACACCCCATATTAAACGCCTAAGAATATACCTGACTAGTAAGAATCTTAAAACCTATGGATTTATATGTCTCCGAAAGAGAATCATGCATGTGTACAGCGGCATAAACGCAGCAGTGATAGGATTGGTGAGGTTCGCTGAGCAAATGCAGACCCTTTGAAGTCATATTGCATGGTACCCATTCCATGGGTCTCAACTCTCCAGGTTTAAGGGATTCTTCCTTCAGCTAAAACATGCATGTGGAACCCAGAGTATGATCCACCGTGTGATAAGGAAATGTGTTCAAATGTGTCTCAGTTTTCATCACCCTGGTACTCGGGTGCAACATTCCAGACGCTTTACTAACACTCTCCCCACTTGGAGAGTCAGTGCCTTTAAACTCCTGTTTGGCCCAGTTTGCAATTTCTGCGGAAAATGAACAGGAATAGGGAGAACCAATGAGAGACTAGCTGGACGTGTCTGGACGGGCAAATTTAACTCTCATTTCCCACCAGGAAGAGGAATTAAGCAAAGGCTCAGCATGCCGTGCGGGAACCACACTAGGGCCTGAGGCAATCCTGCGGTGTTGCGGCCAGCTCACAAGAAAGCGAGTTGAAGAAAGGAGCTCAGGGGCACTGTCATTCACAAATCTGCAGAGTTATAAATGACAGCTATCGTCCAAAAATATATTGAAGTAAGTCTGCCAAGAGGACTTGAAAGCGGGGCAGAAATGCAGGAAACCGATTTCAGGAGGTAGACTGGAATTACATGTAAAGCATAGGAAAAGAGGCAGAACGTCTACAATGATGCACTTGGCCAAAAAGGGCGTATGCGTTTTTTCCTCAATATATTCAGGAAAAAACGCATACGCCCTTTTTGGCCAACCAAGCAAGCTTGCAAAGGAAAACTGCACTACAATGAAGTCTCACTGCCCCCCGGTCAAAAGGGCCATCTGAAAAAAGTGTAAAATCCAGAAATGCAGTACAGGCCATGGAGAACTGGGAGCCTTGTTATACTGATGGGCGGGATGTAAATTGCCAACAGCCACTCTGGAGAAGTGTATGGTGTTTCCTGAAACATCCAAAAAACAAAGCAACAGAGCCTAGGGCACTTCCACTTATCGTCCTATAGCTTAGGGAATTTAAAATCAAAAAGACACAGCCACCCCAAAATTTGGGACGGCTCTGTTTACAAGAACCTTGTTTACGGTACAAGTTCAATATCACAGAAAGCGAAAAATGGATAAAGAAGCTGTGGTGCTTACATACAATGCAATATCACTCAGCAATGAAATCTATGTCATCAGGCCCGTAGCAGCATAATGTGTGGATTCAGGTACGATGATTCTAAGTGAAATAAGTCACACAGAAAAAGAAACATCATAAGATATCACTAATACACAGAATGTAAACTTGGCTACACAGGAACTGAATTACAAAACAGAACAGGGTCTCAAATGTAGAAAACCAAATTATGCTTGCTTAAGGGGAAAGGTGAGTTGGGGTGCTGCATAAAACCAGAGATTGAAAGTAGCACAGATACCGTTCCATAAGCCAAATATGTAATAGACAAGAGCTACTCCTTGCTCAACGAAGTGGACTCAACACCCCATATTAAACGCCTAAGAATATACCTGACTAGTAAGAATCTTAAAACCTATGGATTTATATGTCTCCAGAAGAGAATCAAGCATGTGTACAGCGGCATAAACACAGCAGTGATAGGATGGGTGATGTTCGGTGAGCAAATGCAGACCCTTTGAAGTCATATTGCATGGTACCCATTCCATGGGTCTCAACTCTCCAGGTTTAAGGGATTCTTCCTTCAGCTAAAACATGCATATGGAACCCAGAGTATGATCCACCGTGTGATCGAGAAACGTGTTCAAATGTGTCTCAGTTTTCGTCCCCTGGTACTCGGGTGCAACATTCCAGACACTTTACTAACACTCTCCCCACTTGGAGAGTCAGTGCCTTTAACCTCCTGTTTGGCCCAGTTTGCAATTTCTGCGGAAAATGAACAGGAATAGGGAGAACCAATGAGAGACTAGCTGGAGGTGTCTGGACAGGCAAATTTAACTCTCATTTCCCACCAGGAAGAGGAATTAACCAAAGGCTCAGCGAGCCGTGCTGGAACCACACTAGGGCCTGAAGCAATCCTGCGGTGTTGCGGCCTGCTCACAAGAAAGCGAGTTGAAGAAAGGAGCTCAGGGGCACTGTAATTCACAAACCTGCAGAGTTATAAATGACAGCTATCGTCCAAAAGTATATTGAAGTAAGGCTGCCAAGAGGACTTGAAAGCGGGTCAGAATTGCAGGAAACCGATTTCAGGAGGTAGACTGGAATTGCATGTAAAGCATAGGAAAAGAGGTAGAACATCCACAATGATGCACTTGGCCAAAAAGGGCATATGCGTTTTTTCCTGAATATATTCAGGAAAAAAAGCATACGCCCTTTTTGGCCAACCAAGCAAGCTTGCAAAGGATATCTGCACTAAAATGAAGTCTCACTTCCCCCGGTCAAAAGGGCCATCTGAAAAAAGTGTAAAATCCAGAAAGGCAGGACAGGCCATGGAGAACTGGGAGCCTTGTTATGCTGATGGGGGGGATGTAAATTGCCAACAGCCACTCTGGAGAAGTGTATGGTGTTTCCTGAAACATCTAAAAAACAAAGCAACAGAGCCTAGGGCATTCCAAGTATGGTCCTATAGCTTAGGGCAATTAAAATAAAAAAGACACAGCTACCCCAAAGTTTGGGACAGCTCTGTTTACAAGAACCTCGTTTACGGTACAAGATCAATATCGCAGAAAGCGAAAAATGGATAAAGAAGTTGTGGTACTTACGTACAATGCAATATCACTCAGCAATGAAATCTATGTCATCAGGCCCGTAGTAGCATAATGAGTGGATTCAGGTACGATGATTCTAAGTGAAATAAGTCACACAGAAAAAGAAACATCATAAGATATCACTACTACACGGAATGTAAACTTGGCTACACAGGAACTGAATTACAAAACAGAACAGGGTCTCAAATGTAAAAAACCAACTTATGCTTGCTTAACGGGAAAGGAGAGTTGGGGTGCTGCATAAAACCAGAGATTGAAATTAGCACAGACACCTTTCCATAAGCCAAATATGTAATAGACAAGAGCTACTCCTTGCTCAATGAAGTGGACTTAACACCACATATTAAACGCCTAAGAATATACCTGACTAGTAAGAATCTTAAAACTTATGGATTTATATGTCTCCGAAAGAGAATCAAGCGTGTGTACAGCAGCATAAACGCAGCAGTGATAGGATTGGTGAGGTTCGGTGAGCAAATGCAGACCCTTTGAAGTCATATTGCATGGTACCCATTCCATGGGTCTCAACTCTCCAGGTTGAAGGGATTCTTCCTTCAGCTAAAACATGCATGTGGAACCCAGAGTATGATCCACCGCGTGATCGGGAAACGTGTTCAAATGTGTCTCAGTATTCGTCCCCTGGTACTTGGGTGCAACATTCCAGACGCTTTACTAACACTCTCCTCACTTGGAGAGTCAGTGCCTTTAACCTCCTGTTTGGCCCAGTTTGCAATTTCTGTGGAAGATGAACATGAATAGGGAGAACCAATGAGAGACTAGCTGGAGGTGTCTGGACGGACAAATTTAACTCTCATTTCCCACCAGGAAGAGGAATTAACCAAAGGCTCAGCGTGCCATGCCAGAACCACACTAGGGCCTGTAGCAATCCTGCGGTGTTGCGGAGAGCTCACAAGAAAGCGAATTGTACAACGGAGCTCAGGGGCACTGTCATTCACAACCTGCAGAGTTATAAATGACAGCTATCGTCCAAAAATATATTGAAGTAAGGCTGCCAAGAGGACTTGAAAGCGGGGCAGAATTGCAGGAAACCGATTTCAGAAGGTACACGGGAGTCGCTCTTAAAGCATAGGAAAAGAGACAGAACTTGGAAAATAATGCACTTGGCAAAAAAGGGCTTATGTGTTTTATCCAGAGCTCTCATAACCGAGGGGAGGAGATTCCCAGCAGGCTCCACCTACCACCTGAGGGCTCACATTGCCAAGGCAACGTGAGCGAGCCAGGCAGGATTTACCTCACAGCAGAGGTCCCACCTCACAGAAGGGTGAGAAACCCAGCCAACATCAGACTCTCACCAGAGGGCCCACATCACCAAGGGGATGGGAACCAGGCAGGAGTGTCTTCACACCAGTGGGGCCACATCATCGAAAGGTGAGGTACTCAGCACATGTGTCCTCAAACCAGAGGAGCCACATCACCAAGGGCCTCGGAGTGAGGCAGGCAGGAGTAGCCTCACAACACTGGGCCCATAGAATAAAAAAGTAAGGAATCCAGAAGTTGTAACCTCCCAGCAGGTGGCCCAGAGCACCGAGGCTATGGGATCCAGACCACAGTGAACTCACAGAAGAGGGCCCATGTCATGAAACTGAGCAACCCAGCCATTGGGACCTCAGAGCAGGAGGCCCACATCCCCATGGGGATGGAAATCTGGTAGGAGTGTCCTCGCACCACTGAGAACGTATCAGAAAATTTTGGGAGACCAGCAGTTAGGGCCTGACGCCAGAGGACCCTCATCACCAAGGGAAGGAGGCTCCCAGCAGGCTCCAACTGCCACCAGAGGGCTGACGTCGCCAAGGTGATGTGTGCCAACCAGGCACGAATGACCTCACAGCAGAGGGCCCACCTCAGAGAAGTGTGACGAACCCAGTCAGGATGAGACTTGCACCAGAGGGCCCACATCACCAAATGGATTGGAACCAGGCAGGAGTGTCCTCACATGAGTAGGGCCACATCATCTAAAGGTGAGGAACCCAGAACATGTGGCTTCAAACCATAGGACAAACCAAGCCACCCAAGTGGCTGGGAGTGCGGCAGGCAGGAGGAGCCTCACAACAGAGGGCCCAAAAATAAGAAAGGTGAGGAATCCAGCAGTTGGAACCTCCCAGCAGGCGGCCCAGAGCACAGAGGCTATGGGATCCAGGCCTCTGTGAACTAACACCAGAGAGCCCACATCATGACAATGTGAACAACCCAGCCGTTGGGACCTCAGAGCAGAAGGCCCACGTCCCCATGGAGATGGGATCCTAAGAGGAGTGCCCAAGCATCATTGGGCTCACTAAGAAAAGTTGGTGAGCCCAGCAGTTAGGGCCTGATGCAAGAGGGCCCTCATCACGGGGGTAGGAGATTCCCAGCACGCTCCAACTGCCACCACACGGCTGACTTCACCAAGGCAATGTGTGCCAGCCATGCAGGAGTGAGCTATCAGCAGAGGGTCTCCCTCACAGAAGGGTGAGGAACACAGCCAGGAACAGACTCTCACCAGGGGGTCCACATAACCACGTGGATGAGAACCAGGCAGGAGTGTCCTCACACTAGTGGGGTCACATGAACGAAAGGTGAGGAACCCAGCAAAGGTGGCCACAAACCAGAGGACCCACAGCACCAAGGGGTTGAGAGTGAGGTAGGTGTGTGGACGGGCATATTTAAAACTCATTTCCCACCAGGAAGAGGAATTAACCAAAGGCTCAGCGTGCCCTGCCAGAAGCAGATTAGGGCCTGAAGCAGTCTTGTGGGTTTGCGGCCAGCTCACAAGAAAGCGAGTTGAAGAAAGGAGCTCAGGGGCACTATAATTCACAAACCTGCAGAGTTATAAATGACAGATAATGTCCAAAAATATATTGAAGTAAGGCTGCCAAGAGGACTTGAAAGCGGGGCAGAATTGCAGGAAACCTATTTCAGGAGGTAGACTGGAATTGCATGTAAAGCATAGGAAAAGAGGCAGAACGTCCACAATGATGCACTTGGCCAAAAAGGGCGTATGCGTTTTTTCCTGAATATATTCAGGAAAAAAACGCATACGCCCTTTTTGGCCAATCAAGCAAGCTTGCAAAGGAAATCTGCACTACAATGAAGTCTCACTGATCCCCGGTCAAAAGGGCCATCTGAAAAAAGTGTAAAATCCAGAAAGGCAGGACAGGCCATGGAGAACTGGGAGCCTTGTTATGCTGATGGGCGGGATGTAATTGCCAACAGCCACTCTGGAGAAGTGTTTGGTGTTTCCTGAAACATCTAAGAAACAGAGCAACAGAGCCTAGGGCACTTCCACTTATGGTCCTATAGCTTAGGGAAATTAAAATCAAAAAGACACAGCCACCCAAAAGTTCGGGACGGCTCCGTTTACAAGAACCTCGTTTACGGTACAAGTTCAATATCACAGAAAGCGAAAAATGGATAAAGAAGTTGTGGTACTTACGTGCAATGCAGTATCACTCAGCAATGAAATCTATGTCATCAGGCCCGTAGCAGCATAATGAGTGGATTCAGGTACGATGATTCTAAGTGAAATAAATCAAAGAGAAAAAGAAACATCATAAGATGTCACTACTACACGGAATGTAAACTTGGCTACACAGGAACTGAATTACAAAACAGAACAGGGTCTCAAATGTAGAAAACCAACTTATGCTTGCTTAAGGGGAAAGGTGAGTTGGGGTGCTACATAAAACCAGAGATTGAAATTAGCACAGATACCATTCCATAAGCCAAATATGTAATAGACAAGAGCTACTCCTTGCTCAACGAAGTGGACTCAACACCCCATATTAAACGCATAAGAATATACCTGACTAGTAAGAATCTTAAAACCTATGGATTTCTATGTCTCCGAAAGAGAATCAAGCGTGAGCACAGCGGCATAAACGCAGCAGTGATAGGATTGGTGAGGTTTGGTGAGCAAATGCAGACCCTGTGAAGTCATATTGCATGGTACCCATTCCATGGGTGCCAACTCTCCAGGTATAAGGGACTATTTCTTCCGCTAAAACATGCATGGGGAACCCAGAGTATGGTCCACCGTATGATCGGGAAAAGTTTTTAAATGTATCTCCGGTACTGGTACTCGGGTTCAACATTCCAGTTTGTTTACTAACACTCTCCCCACTTGGAGAGTCAGTGCCTTTAACCTCCTGTTTGACCCAGTTTGCAATTTCTGTGGAAGATGACGTGTAATAGGGAGAACCAATGAGAGACTAGCTGTAGCTGTCTGGCCCGGCAAATTTAACTCTCATGTCCCACCAGGAAGAGGAATTAACCAAAGGCTCAGTGTGCAGTGTGGGAACAAGATTACGGCCTGAAGTGATCTAGTGGTTTTGCGGCCAGCTCACATGAAAGCGAGTTGAAGAAAGGAGCTCAGGGACACTGTAATTCACAAACCTGCCGACATATAAATGACAGCTATCGTCCAAAATTATATTGAAGTAAGGCTACCAAGAGGACTTGAAAGCGGGGCACAATTGCAGTTAACCGATTTCAGGAGGTAGACTGGAATTGCATGTAAAGCATAAGAAAAGAGGCAGAACGTCGACAATGATGCACTTGGCCAAAAAGGGCGTATGTGTTTTTTCCTGAATATATTCAGGAAAGAACGCATATGCCCTTTTTGGCCAACCAAGCAAGCTTGCAAAGGAAATCTGCACTACAATGAAGTCTCACTTCCCCCCGGTCAAAAGGGCCATCTGAAAAAAGTGTAAAACCCAGAAAGGCAGGACAGGCCATGGAGAACAGGGAGCCTTATATGCTGATGAGCAGGATGTAAATTGCCAACAGCCACTCTGGAGAAGTGTATGGTGTTTCCTGAAACATCGAAAAAACAAAGTAACAGAGCTGAGGGCACTTCCACTTATGGTTCTATGGCTTAGGGAAATTAAAATCAAAAAGACACATCCACCCCAATTGTGCGACAGCTGTGTTTACAAGAACCTCGTTTACGGTACCATTTCAATATCCGAGAAATTGAAAAATGGATAAAGAAGTTGTGGTACTTACGTAAAATGCAATATCACTCAGCAATGAAATCTATGTTATGAGGCCCGTAGCAGCATAACGAGTGGATCCAGGTACGATGATTCTAAGTGAAATAAGTCACACAGAAAAAGAAACATCATAAGATATCTTTAATACACGAAATGTAAACTTGGCTACACAGGAACTGAATTACAAAACAGAACAGTGTCTCAAACTTAGAATACCACCTTATGCTTGCTTAAGGGGAAAGGTGAGTTGGGGAGCTTCATAAAACCAGAGATTGAAATTAGCACAGATACCGTTCCATAAGCCAATTATGTAATAGACCAGACCTACTCCTGGCTCAAGGAAAAGGACTCAACACCCCATATTCAACGCCTAGGAATATACCTGACTAGTAAGAATCTTAAAACCTATGGATTTATATGTCTCTGTAAGAGAATCATGCATGTGTACAGAGGCATAAAAGCAGTAGTGAAAATCAGATAAATCCCATTATAAAAATAAATTCCTTAAAGAAAACACAATGACAGTGAAATAGAGAGCAATTCTTAAATAATTCATTCAGGGCTTGTGATGCAACCTGGATTTACCACATCTACACCCAGAGCTTGGTGACACATAAGGCTGGACACTTGGGGCTGATAGGATTGGTGAGATTCGGTGAGCAAATGCAGACCCTTTGAAGTCATATTGCATGGTACCCATTCCATGGGTCCCAACTCTCCTGGTTTAAGGGATTCTTCCTTCAGCTAAAACATGCATGGGGAACCCAGAGTATGGTCTGCAGTGTGATCGGGAAACGTTATTAAATGCATCTCAGATTTCTTCCCCTGCTACTCGGGTTCAACTTTGCAGACCCTTTACTAACATTCTCCCCACTTGGAGAGTCAGTGTCTTTAACCTCCTGTTTGGCCCAATTTGCAATTCCTGTGGAAGATGAACTGGAATAGGGAGAACCAATGAGAGACTAGCTGGAGGTGTCCTGACGGGCAAATTGAACTCTCATTTCCCACCAGGAAGAGGAATTAACCAAAGGCTCAGCGTGCCAGGCTGGAAACAGATTAGGGCCTGAAGCAATCCTGCGGGTTCGTGGCCAGCTCAAAAGAAAGCGAGTTGAAGAAAGGAGCTCAGGGGCACTGTAATTCGCAAACCTGCAGAGTTATAAATGACAGCTCTCGTCCAAAAATATATTGAAGTAAGGCTACCAAGAGGACTTGAAAGCAGGGCAGAATTGCAGGAAACCGATTTCAGGAGGTAGACTGGAATTGCATTTAAAGCATAGGAAAAGAGGCAGAACGTCGACAGTGATGCACTTGGCCAAAAAGGGCGTATGCGTTTTTTCCTGAATATATTCAGGAAAAAACGCATACGCCCTTTTTGGCCAACCAAGCAAGCTTGCGAAGGAAATCGGCACTACAATGATGTCTCACTGCCCCCGGTTAAGAGGGCCATCTGAAAAAAGAGTAAAATTCAGAAAGGCAGGACAGGCCATGGAGAACAGGGAGCCTTGTTATGCTGATGGGCATGATGGAAATTGCCAACAGCCACTCTGGAGAAGTGTATAGTGTTTCCTGAAACATCTAAAAAACAAAGCAACAGAGCCTAGGGACTTCCACTTATGGTCCTATAGCTTAGGGAAATTAAAATCAAAAAGACACAGCCACCCCAGAGTTTGGCATGGCTCTGTTTACAAGGACCTCATTTATGGTAGAAGTTCAATATCCCAGAAAGCAAAAAATCGATAAAGAAGTTGTGGTACTTACGTACAATGCAATATCACTCAGCAATGAAATCTATGTCATCAGGCCCATAGCAGTATAATGAGTGGATTCAGGTACGATGATTCTAAGTGAAATAAGTCACACAGAAAAAGAAACATCATAAGATATCACTAATACACGGAATGTAAACTTGGCTACACAGGAACTGAATTACAAAACAGAACAGGGTCTCAAATGTAGAAAACCACCTTATGCTTGCTTAAGTGGAAAGGTGAGTTGGGGTGCTGCATAAACCAGAAATTGAAATTAGCACAAATACCGTTCCATAAGCCAAATACGTAATAGGCAAGACCTACTCCTTGCTCAGCGAAATGGACTCAAAACCCCATATTCAATGCCTAGGAATATACCTGACTAGTAAGAATCTTAAAACCTATGGATTTATATGTCTCCATAAGAGAATCAAGCATGTGTAAACTGGCATAAACGCAGCAGTGAATATCCACTAAATCCCATTATAAAAATACATTTCTTAAACAAAACACAATGACAGTGAAATAGAGAGCAATTCTTAGATAATTCATTCAGGGCTTGTGATGCAAGCTGGATTTTCAACTTCTACACCCGGAGCGGGGTGACACATAAGTCTGGACACTTGGGGCTGATAGGATTGGTGAGGTTCGGTGAGCAAATGCAGACCCTGTGAAGTCATATTGCATGGTACCCATTCCATGGGTGCCAACTCTCCAGGTATAAGGGACTATTTCTTCCGCTAAAACATGCATGGGGAACCCAGAGTATGGTCCACCGTATGATCGGGAAAAGTTTTTAAATGTATCTCCGGTACTGGTACTCGGGTTCAACATTCCAGTTTGTTTACTAACACTCTCCCCACTTGGAGAGTCAGTGCCTTTAACCTCCTGTTTGACCCAGTTTGCAATTTCTGTGGAAGATGACGTGTAATAGGGAGAAGCAATGAGAGACTAGCTGTAGCTGTCTGGCCCGGCAAATTTAACTCTCATGTCCCACCAGGAAGAGGAATTAACCAAAGGCTCAGTGTGCAGTGTGGGAACAAGATTACGGCCTGAAGTGATCTAGTGGTTTTGCGGCCAGCTCACATGAAAGCGAGTTGAAGAAAGGAGCTCAGGGACACTGTAATTCACAAACCTGCCAACATATAAATGACAGCTATCGTCCAAAATTATATTGAAGTAAGGCTACCAAGAGGACTTGAAAGCGGGGCACAATTGCAGTTAACCGATTTCAGGAGGTAGACTGGAATTGCATGTAAAGCATAAGAAAAGAGGCAGAACGTCGACAATGATGCACTTGGCCAAAAAGGGCGTATGTGTTTTTTCCTGAATATATTCAGGAAAGAACGCATATGCCCTTTTTGGCCAACCAAGCAAGCTTGCAAAGGAAATCTGCACTACAATGAAGTCTCACTTCCCCCCGGTCAAAAGGGCCATCTGAAAAAAGTGTAAAACCCAGAAAGGCAGGACAGGCCATGGAGAACAGGGAGCCTTATATGCTGATGAGCAGGATGTAAATTGCCAACAGCCACTCTGGAGAAGTGTATGGTGTTTCCTGAAACATCGAAAAAACAAAGTAACAGAGCCTAGGGCACTTCCACTTATGGTTCTATGGCTTAGGGAAATTAAAATCAAAAAGACACATCCACCCCAATTGTGGGACAGCTGTGTTTACAAGAACCTCATTTACGGTACCATTTCAATATCCCAGAAAGCGAAAAATGGATAAAGAAGTTGTGGTACTTACGTAAAATGCAATATCACTCAGCAATGAAATCTATGTTATGAGGCCCGTAGCAGCATAATGAGTGGATCCAGGTATGATGATTCTAAGTGAAATAAGTCACACAGAAAAAGAAACATCATAAGATATCTTTAATACACGAAATGTAAACTTGGCTACACAGGAACTGAATTACAAAACAGAACAGTGTCTCAAACTTAGAATACCACCTTATGCTTGCTTAAGGGGAAAGGTGAGTTGGGGAGCTTCATAAAACCAGAGATTGAAATTAGCACTGATACCGTTCCATAAGCCAATTATGTAATAGACCAGACCTACACCTGGCTCAAGGAAAAGGACTCAACACCCCATATTCAACGCCTAGGAATATACCTGACTAGTAAGAATCTTAAAACCTATGGATTTATATGTCTCTGTAAGAGAATCATGCATGTGTACAGAGGCATAAAAGCAGTAGTGAAAATCAGATAAATCCCATTATAAAAATAAATTCCTTAAAGAAAACACAATGACAGTGAAATAGAGAGCAATTCTTAAATAATTCATTCAGGGCTTGTGATGCAACCTGGATTTACCACATCTACACCCAGAGCTTGGTGACACATAAGGCTGGACACTTGGGGCTGATAGGATTGGTGAGATTCGGTGAGCAAATGCAGACCCTTTGAAGTCATATTGCATGGTACCCATTCCATGGGTCCCAACTCTCCTGGTTTAAGGGATTCTTCCTTCAGCTAAAACATGCATGGGGAACCCAGAGTATGGTCTGCAGTGTGATCGGGAAACGTTTTTAAATGCATCTCAGATTTCTTCCCCTGCTACTCGGGTTCAACTTTGCAGACCCTTTACTAACATTCTCCCCACTTGGAGAGTCAGTGTCTTTAACCTCCTGTTTGGCCCAGTTTGCAATTCCTGTGGAAGATGAACTGGAATAGGGAGAACCAATGAGAGACTAGCTGGAGGTGTCCTGACGGGCAAATTGAACTCTCATTTCCCACCAGGAAGAGGAATTAACCAAAGGCTCAGCGTGCCAGGCTGGAAACAGATTAGGGCCTGAAGCAATCCTGCGGGTTCGTGGCCAGCTCAAAAGAAAGCGAGTTGAAGAAAGGAGCTCAGGGGCACTGTAATTCGCAAACCTGCAGAGTTATAAATGACAGCTATCGTCCAAAAATATATTGAAGTACGGCTGCCAAGAGGACTTGAAAGCGGGGCAGAATTGCAGGAAACCGATTTCAGGAGGTAGACTGGAATTGCATTTAAAGCATAGGAAAAGAGGCAGAACGTCGACAATGATGCACTTGGCCAAAAAGGGCGTATGCGTTTTTTCCTGAATATATTCAGGAAAAAATGCATACGCCCTTTTTGGCCAACCAAGCAAGCTTGCGAAGGAAATCGGCACTACAATGATGTCTCACTGCCCCCGGTTAAGAGGGCCATCTGAAAAAAGAGTAAAATTCAGAAAGGCAGGACAGGCCATGGAGAACAGGGAGCCTTGTTATGCTGATGGGCATGATGTAAATTGCCAACAGCCACTCTGGAGAAGTGTATAGTGTTTCCTGAAACATCTAAAAAACAAAGCAACAGAGCCTAGGGACTTCCACTTCTGGTCCTATAGCTTAGGGAAATTAAAATCAAAAAGACACAGCCACCCCAGAGTTTGGCATGGCTCTGTTTACAAGGACCTCGTTTATGGTAGAAGTTCAATATCCCAGAAAGCAAAAAATCGATAAAGAAGTTGTGGTACTTACGTACAATGCAATATCACTCAGCAATGAAATCTATGTCATCAGGCCCATAGCAGTATAATGAGTGGATTCAGGTACGATGATTCTAAGTGAAATAAGTCACACAGAAAAAGAAACATCATAAGATATCACTAATACACGGAATGTAAACTTGGCTACACAGGAACTGAATTACAAAACAGAACAGGGTCTCAAATGTAGAAAACCACCTTATGCTTGCTTAAGTGGAAAGGTGAGTTGGGGTGCTGCATAAACCAGAAATTGAAATTAGCACAAATACCGTTCCATAAGCCAAATACGTAATAGGCAAGACCTACTCCTTGCTCAGCGAAATGGACTCAAAACCCCATATTCAATGCCTAGGAATATACCTGACTAGTAAGAATCTTAAAACCTATGGATTTATATGTCTCCATAAGAGAATCAAGCATGTGTAAACTGGCATAAACGCAGCAGTGAAAATCCACTAAATCCCATTATAAAAATACATTTCTTAAACAAAACACAATGACAGTGAAATAGAGAGCAATTCTTAGATAATTCATTCAGGGCTTGTGATGCAAGCTGGATTTTCAACTTCTACACCCGGAGCGGGGTGACACATAAGTCTGGACACTTGGGGCTGATAGGATTGGTGAGGTTCGGTGAGCAAATGCAGACCCTGTGAAGTCATATTGCATGGTACCCATTCCATGGGTGCCAACTCTCCAGGTATAAGGGACTATTTCTTCTGCTAAAACATGCATGGGGAACCCAGAGTATGGTCCACCGTATGATCGGGAAAAGTTTTTAAATGTATCTCCGGTACTGGTACTCGGGTTCAACATTCCAGTTTGTTTACTAACACTCTCCCCACTTGGAGAGTCAGTGCCTTTAACCTCCTGTTTGACCCAGTTTGCAATTTCTGTGGAAGATGACGTGTAATAGGGAGAAGCAATGAGAGACTAGCTGTAGCTGTCTGACCCGGCAAATTTAACTCTCATGTCCCACCAGGAAGAGGAATTAACCAAAGGCTCAGTGTGCAGTGTGGGAACAAGATTACAGCCTGAAGTGATCTAGTGGTTTTGCGGCCAGCTCACATGAAAGCGAGTTGAAGAAAGGAGCTCAGGGACACTGTAATTCACAAACCTGCCGACATATAAATGACAGCTATCGTCCAAAATTATATTGAAGTAAGGCTACCAAGAGGACTTGAAAGCGGGGCACAATTGCAGTTAACCGATTTCAGGAGGTAGACTGGAATTGCATGTAAAGCATAAGAAAAGAGGCAGAACGTCGACAATGATGCACTTGGCCAAAAAGGGCGTATGTGTTTTTTCCTGAATATATTCAGGAAAGAACGCATATGCCCTTTTTGGCCAACCAAGCAAGCTTGCAAAGGAAATCTGCACTACAATGAAGTCTCACTTCCCCCCGGTCAAAAGGGCCATCTGAAAAAAGTGTAAAACCCAGAAAGGCAGGACAGGCCATGGAGAACAGGGAGCCTTATATGCTGATGAGCAGGATGTAAATTGCCAACAGCCACTCTGGAGAAGTGTATGGTGTTTCCTGAAACATCGAAAAAACAAAGTAACAGAGCCGAGGGCACTTCCACTTATGGTTCTATGGCTTAGGGAAATTAAAATCAAAAAGACACATCCACCCCAATTGTGGGACAGCTGTGTTTACAAGAACCTCGTTTACGGTACCATTTCAATATCCCAGAAAGCGAAAAATGGATAAAGAAGTTGTGGTACTTACGTAAAATGCAATATCACTCAGCAATGAAATCTATGTTATGAGGCCCGTAGCAGCATAACGAGTGGATCCAGGTACGATGATTCTAAGTGAAATAAGTCACACAGAAAAAGAAACATCATAAGATATCTTTAATACACGAAATGTAAACTTGGCTACACAGGAACTGAATTACAAAACAGAACAGTGTCTCAAACTTAGAATACCACCTTATGCTTGCTTAAGGGGAAAGGTGAGTTGGGGAGCTTCATAAAACCAGAGATTGAAATTAGCACAGATACCGTTCCATAAGCCAATTATGTAATAGACCAGACCTACTCCTGGCTCAAGGAAAAGGACTCAACACCCCATATTCAACGCCTAGGAATATACCTGACTAGTAAGAATCTTAAAACCTATGGATTTATATGTCTCTGTAAGAGAATCATGCATGTGTACAGAGGCATAAAAGCAGTAGTGAAAATCAGATAAATCCCATTATAAAAATAAATTCCTTAAAGAAAACACAATGACAGTGAAATAGAGAGCAATTCTTAAATAATTCATTCAGGGCTTGTGATGCAACCTGGATTTACCACATCTACACCCAGAGCTTGGTGACACATAAGGCTGGACACTTGGGGCTGATAGGATTGGTGAGATTCGGTGAGCAAATGCAGACCCTTTGAAGTCATATTGCATGGTACCCATTCCATGGGTCCCAACTCTCCTGGTTTAAGGGATTCTTCCTTCAGCTAAAACATGCATGGGGAACCCAGAGTATGGTCTGCAGTGTGATCGGGAAACGTTATTAAATGCATCTCAGATTTCTTCCCCTGCTACTCGGGTTCAACTTTGCAGACCCTGTACTAACATTCTCCCCACTTGGAGAGTCAGTGTCTTTAACCTCCTGTTTGGCCCAATTTGCAATTCCTGTGGAAGATGAACTGGAATAGGGAGAACCAATGAGAGACTAGCTGGAGGTGTCCTGACGGGCAAATTGAACTCTCATTTCCCACCAGGAAGAGGAATTAACCAAAGGCTCAGCGTGCCAGGCTGGAAACAGATTAGGGCCTGAAGCAATCCTGCGGGTTCGTGGCCAGCTCAAAAGAAAGCGAGTTGAAGAAAGGAGCTCAGGGGCACTGTAATTCGCAAACCTGCAGAGTTATAAATGACAGCTATCGTCCAAAAATATATTGAAGTAAGGCTGCCAAGAGGACTTGAAAGCAGGGCAGAATTGCAGGAAACCGATTTCAGGAGGTAGACTGGAATTGCATGTAAAGCATAGGAAAAGAGGCAGAACGTCGACAGTGATGCACTTGGCCAAAAAGGGCGTATGCGTTTTTTCCTGAATATATTCAGGAAAAAACGCATACGCCCTTTTTGGCCAACCAAGCAAGCTTGCGAAGGAAATCGGCACTACAATGATGTCTCACTGCCCCCGGTTAAGAGGGCCATCTGAAAAAAGAGTAAAATTCAGAAAGGCAGGACAGGCCATGGAGAACAGGGAGCCTTGTTATGCTGATGGGCATGATGGAAATTGCCAACAGCCACTCTGGAGAAGTGTATAGTGTTTCCTGAAACATCTAAAAACAAAGCAACAGAGCCTAGGGACTTCCACTTATGGTCCTATAGCTTAGGGAAATTAAAATCAAAAAGACACAGCCACCCCAGAGTTTGGCATGGCTCTGTTTACAAGGACCTCATTTATGGTAGAAGTTCAATATCCCAGAAAGCAAAAAATCGATAAAGAAGTTGTGGTACTTACGTACAATGCAATATCACTCAGCAATGAAATCTATGTCATCAGGCCCATAGCAGTATAATGAGTGGATTCAGGTACGATGATTCTAAGTGAAATAAGTCACACAGAAAAAGAAACATCATAAGATATCACTAATACACGGAATGTAAACTTGGCTACACAGGAACTGAATTACAAAACAGAAGAGGGTCTCAAATGTAGAAAACCACCTTATGCTTGCTTAAGTGGAAAGGTGAGTTGGGGTGCTGCATAAACCAGAAATTGAAATTAGCACAAATACCGTTCCATAAGCCAAATACGTAATAGGCAAGACCTACTCCTTGCTCAGCGAAATGGACTCAAAACCCCATATTCAATGCCTAGGAATATACCTGACTAGTAAGAATCTTAAAACCTATGGATTTATATGTCTCCATAAGAGAATCAAGCATGTGTAAACTGGCATAAACGCAGCAGTGAATATCCACTAAATCCCATTATAAAAATACATTTCTTAAACAAAACACAATGACAGTGAAATAGAGAGCAATTCTTAGATAATTCATTCAGGGCTTGTGATGCAAGCTGGATTTTCAACTTCTACACCCGGAGCGGGGTGACACATAAGTCTGGACACTTGGGGCTGATAGGATTGGTGAGGTTCGGTGAGCAAATGCAGACCCTGTGAAGTCATATTGCATGGTACCCATTCCATGGGTGCCAACTCTCCAGGTATAAGGGACTATTTCTTCCGCTAAAACATGCATGGGGAACCCAGAGTATGGTCCACCGTATGATCGGGAAAAGTTTTTAAATGTATCTCCGGTACTGGTACTCGGGTTCAACATTCCAGTTTGTTTACTAACACTCTCCCCACTTGGAGAGTCAGTGCCTTTAACCTCCTGTTTGACCCAGTTTGCAATTTCTGTGGAAGATGACGTGTAATAGGGAGAAGCAATGAGAGACTAGCTGTAGCTGTCTGGCCCGGCAAATTTAACTCTCATGTCCCACCAGGAAGAGGAATTAACCAAAGGCTCAGTGTGCAGTGTGGGAACAAGATTACGGCCTGAAGTGATCTAGTGGTTTTGCGGCCAGCTCACATGAAAGCGAGTTGAAGAAAGGAGCTCAGGGACACTGTAATTCACAAACCTGCCGACATATAAATGACAGCTATCGTCCAAAATTATATTGAAGTAAGGCTACCAAGAGGACTTGAAAGCGGGGCACAATTGCAGTTAACCGATTTCAGGAGGTAGACTGGAATTGCATGTAAAGCATAAGAAAAGAGGCAGAACGTCGACAATGATGCACTTGGCCAAAAAGGGCATATGTGTTTTTTCCTGAATATATTCAGGAAAGAACGCATATGCCCTTTTTGGCCAACCAAGCAAGCTTGCAAAGGAAATCTGCACTACAATGAAGTCTCACTTCCCCCCGGTCAAAAGGGCCATCTGAAAAAAGTGTAAAACCCAGAAAGGCAGGACAGGCCATGGAGAACAGGGAGCCTTATATGCTGATGAGCAGGATGTAAATTGCCAACAGCCACTCTGGAGAAGTGTATGGTGTTTCCTGAAACATCCAAAAAACAAAGTAACAGAGCCTAGGGCACTTCCACTTATGGTTCTATGGCTTAGGGAAATTAAAATCAAAAAGACACATCCACCCCAATTGTGGGACAGCTGTGTTTACAAGAACCTCGTTTACGGTACCATTTCAATATCCCAGAAAGCGAAAAATGGATAAAGAAGTTGTGGTACTTACGTAAAATGCAATATCACTCAGCAATGAAATCTATGTTATGAGGCCCGTAGCAGCATAACGAGTGGATCCAGGTACGATGATTCTAAGTGAAATAAGTCACACAGAAAAAGAAACATCATAAGATATCTTTAATACACGAAATGTAAACTTGGCTACACAGGAACTGAATTACAAAACACAACAGTGTCTCAAACTAAGAATACCACCTTATGCTTGCTTAAGGGGAAAGGTGAGTTGGGGAGCTTCATAAAACCAGAGATTGAAATTAGCACTGATACCGTTCCATAAGCCAATTATGTAATAGACCAGACCTACACCTGGCTCAAGGAAAAGGACTCAACACCCCATATTCAACGCCTAGGAATATACCTGACTAGTAAGAATCTTAAAACCTATGGATTTATATGTCTCTGTAAGAGAATCATGCATGTGTACAGAAGCATAAAAGCAGTAGTGAAAATCAGATAAATCCCATTATAAAAATAAATTCCTTAAAGAAAACACAATGACAGTGAAATAGAGAGCAATTCTTAAATAATTCATTCAGGGCTTGTGATGCAACCTGGATTTACCACATCTACACCCAGAGCTTGGTGACACATAAGGCTGGACACTTGGGGCTGATAGGATTGGTGAGATTCGGTGAGCAAATGCAGACCCTTTGAAGTCATATTGCATGGTACCCATTCCATGGGTCCCAACTCTCCTGGTTTAAGGGATTCTTCCTTCAGCTAAAACATGCATGGGGAACCCAGAGTATGGTCTGCAGTGTGATCGGGAAACGTTTTTAAATGCATCTCAGATTTCTTCCCCTGCTACTCGGGTTCAACTTTGCAGACCCTTTACTAACATTCTCCCCACTTGGAGAGTCAGTGTCTTTAACCTCCTGTTTGGCCCAGTTTGCAATTCCTGTGGAAGATGAACTGGAATAGGGAGAACCAATGAGAGACTAGCTGGAGGTGTCCTGACGGGCAAATTGAACTCTCATTTCCCACCAGGAAGAGGAATTAACCAAAGGCTCAGCGTGCCAGGCTGGAAACAGATTAGGGCCTGAAGCAATCCTGCGGGTTCGTGGCCAGCTCAAAAGAAAGCGAGTTGAAGAAAGGAGCTCAGGGGCACTGTAATTCGCAAACCTGCAGAGTTATAAATGACAGCTATCGACCAAAAATATATTGAAGTACGGCTGCCAAGAGGACTTGAAAGCGGGGCAGAATTGCAGGAAACCGATTTCAGGAGGTAGACTGGAATTGCATTTAAAGCATAGGAAAAGAGGCAGAACGTCGACAGTGATGCACTTGGCCAAAAAGTGCGTATGCGTTTTTTCCTGAATATATTCAGGAAAAAACGCATACGCCCTTTTTGGCCAACCAAGCAAGCTTGCGAAGGAAATCGGCACTACAATGATGTCTCACTGCCCCCGGTTAAGAGGGCCATCTGAAAAAAGAGTAAAATTCAGAAAGGCAGGACAGGCCATGGAGAACAGGGAGCCTTGTTATGCTGATGGGCATGATGGAAATTGCCAACAGCCACTCTGGAGAAGTGTATAGTGTTTCCTGAAACATCTAAAAAACAAAGCAACAGAGCCTAGGGACTTCCACTTATGGTCCTATAGCTTAGGGAAATTAAAATCAAAAAGACACAGCCACCCCAGAGTTTGGCATGGCTCTGTTTACAAGGACCTCGTTTACGGTAGAAGTTCAATATCCCAGAAAGCAAAAAATCGATAAAGAAGTTGTGGTACTTACGTACAATGCAATATCACTCAGCAATGAAATCTATGTCATCAGGCCCATAGCAGTATAATGAGTGGATTCAGGTACGATGATTCTAAGTGAAATAAGTCACACAGAAAAAGAAACATCATAAGATATCACTAATACACGGAATGTAAACTTGGCTACACAGGAACTGAATTACAAAACAGAACAGGGTCTCAAATGTAGAAAACCACCTTATGCTTGCTTAAGTGGAAAGGTGAGTTGGGGTGCTGCATAAACCAGAAATTGAAATTAGCACAAATACCGTTCCATAAGCCAAATACGTAATAGGCAAGACCTACTCCTTGCTCAGCGAAATGGACTCAAAACCCCATATTCAATGCCTAGGAATATACCTGACTAGTAAGAATCTTAAAACCTATGGATTTATATGTCTCCATAAGAGAATCAAGCATGTGTAAACTGGCATAAACGCAGCAGTGAAAATCCACTAAATCCCATTATAAAAATACATTTCTTAAACAAAACACAATGACAGTGAAATAGAGAGCAATTCTTAGATAATTCATTCAGGGCTTGTGATGCAAGCTGGATTTTCAACTTCTACACCCGGAGCGGGGTGACACATAAGTCTGGACACTTGGGGCTGATAGGATTGGTGAGGTTCGGTGAGCAAATGCAGACCCTGTGAAGTCATATTGCATGGTACCCATTCCATGGGTGCCAACTCTCCAGGTATAAGGGATTATTTCTTCCGCTAAAACATGCATGGGGAACCCAGAGTATGGTCCACCGTATGATCGGGAAAAGTTTTTAAATGTATCTCCGGTACTGGTACTCGGGTTCAACATTCCAGTTTGTTTACTAACACTCTCCCCACTTAGAGAGTCAGTGCCTTTAACCTCCTTTTTGACCCAGTTTGCAATTTCTGTGGAAGATGACGTGTAATAGGGAGAACCAATGAGAGACTAGCTGTAGCTGTCTGGCCCGGCAAATTTAACTCTCATGTCCCACCAGGAAGAGGAATTAACCAAAGGCTCAGTGTGCAGTGTGGGAACAAGATTACGGCCTGAAGTGATCTAGTGGTTTTGCAGCCAGCTCACATGAAAGCGAGTTGAAGAAAGGAGCTCAGGGACACTGTAATTCACAAACCTGCCGACATATAAATGACAGCTATCGTCCAAAATTATATTGAAGTAAGGCTACCAAGAGGACTTGAAAGCGGGGCACAATTGCAGTTAACCGATTTCAGGAGGTAGACTGGAATTGCATTTAAAGCATAAGAAAAGAGGCAGAACGTTGACAATGATGCACTTGGCCAAAAAGGGCGTATGTGTTTTTTCCTGAATATATTCAGGAAAGAACGCATATGCCCTTTTTGGCCAACCAAGCAAGCTTGCAAAGGAAATCTGCACTACAATGAAGTCTCACTTCCCCCCGGTCAAAAGGGCCATCTGAAAAAAGTGTAAAACCCAGAAAGGCAGGACAGGCCATGGAGAACAGGGAGCCTTATATGCTGATGAGCAGGATGTAAATTGCCAACAGCCACTCTGGAGAAGTGTATGGTGTTTCCTGAAACATCGAAAAAACAAAGTAACAGAGCCTAGGGCACTTCCACTTATGGTTCTATGGCTTAGGGAAATTAAAATCAAAAAGACACATCCACCCCAATTGTGGGACAGCTGTGTTTACAAGAACCTCGTTTACGGTACCATTTCAATATCCCAGAAAGCGAAAAATGGATAAAGAAGTTGTGGTACTTACGTAAAATGCAATATCACTCAGCAATGAAATCTATGTTATGAGGCCCGTAGCAGCATAATGAGTGGATCCAGGTACGATGATTCTAAGTGAAATAAGTCACACAGAAAAAGAAACATCATAAGATATCTCTAATACACGAAAGGTAAACTTGGCTACACAGGAACTGAATTACAAAACAGAACAGTGTCTCAAACTTAGAATACCACCTTATGCTTGCTTAAGGGGAAAGGTGAGTTGGGGAGCTTCATAAAACCAGAGATTGAAATTAGCACAGATACCATTCCATAAGCCAATTATGTAATAGACCAGACCTACTCCTGGCTCAAGGAAAAGGACTCAACACCCCATATTCAACGCCTAGGAATATACCTGACTAGTAAGAATCTTAAAACCTATGGATTTATATGTCTCTGTAAGAGAATCATGCATGTGTACAGCGGCATAAAAG
Source organism: Orcinus orca (assembly GCF_937001465.1). NCBI lineage: Eukaryota > Metazoa > Chordata > Mammalia > Artiodactyla > Delphinidae > Orcinus > Orcinus orca. Next base: position 66,266,002 of record NC_064559.1, on the reverse strand, counting down.
CAGTAGTGAAAATCAGATAAATCCCATTATAAAAATAAATTCCTTAAAGAAAACACAATGACAGTGAAATAGAGAGCAATTCTTAAATAATTCATTCAGGGCTTGTGATGCAACCTGGATTTACCACATCTACACCCAGAGCTTGGTGACATATAAGGATGGACATTTGGGGCTGATAGGATTGCTGAGATTCGGTGAGCAAATGCAGACCCTTTGAAGTCATATTGCATGGTACCCATTCCATGGGTCCCAACTCTCCTGGTTTAAGGGATTCTTCCTTCAGCTAAAACATGCACGGGGAACCCAGAGTATGGTCTGCAGTGTGATCGGGAAACGTTTTTAAATGCATCTCAGATTTCTTCCCCTGGTACTCGGGTTCAACATTGCAGACCCTTTACTAACATTCTCCCCACTTGGAGAGTCAGTGCCTTTAACCTCCTGTTTGGCCCAGTTTGCATTTTCTGTGGAAGATGAACAGGAATAAGGAGAACCAATGAGAGACTAGCTGGAGGAGTCTGGACAGGCAAATATAACTCTCATTTCCTTCCAGGAAGTGGAATTAACCAAAGGCTCAGTGTGCAGTGCTGGAATCAGATTAGGGTCTGAAGCAATCCTGCGGTTTTGCGGCCAGCTCACAAGAAAGCGAGTTGAAAAATGGAGCTCAGGGGCACTGTAATTCACAAACCTGCAGAGTTATAAATGACAGCTTTCGTCCTAAAATATACTGAAGTAAGGCTGCCAAGAGGACTTGAAAGCGGGGCAGAATTGCAAAAAACCGATTTCAGTAGGTAGACCGGAATTGCATTTAAAGCATCGGAAAAGAGGCAGAACGTCGACAGTGATGCACTTGGCCAAAAAAAGCGTATGGGTTTTTTCCTGAATATATTCAGGAAAAAACGCATACGCCCTTTTTGGCCAACCAAGCAAGCTTGCAAAGGAAATCTGAACTACAATGCAGTCTCACTTCCCCCCGGTCAAAAGGGCCATCTGAAGAAAGTGTAAAATCCAGAAAGTCAGGACAGGACATGGAGAACAGGTAGCTTTGTTTTGCTGATGGGAAGTATGCAAGTTGCCAACAGGCACTCTGGAGAAGTGTATGGTGTTTCCTGAAACATCTAAAAAACAAAGCAACAGAGCCTAGGGCACTTCCATGTATGGTGCTATAGCTTAGGGAAATTAAAATCAAAAAGACACAGCCACCCCAAAGTTTGGGAGGGCTCGGTTTACAAGAACCTCGTTTACGGTACAAGTTCAATATCCCAGAAAGCGAAAAGTGGATAAAGGAGTTGTGGTACTTACATACAATGCAATATCACTCAGCAATGAAATCTATGTCATCAGGCCCGTAGCAGCATAATTAGTGGATTGAGGTATGATGATTCTAACTGAAATAAGTCACACAGAAAAAGAAACATCATAAGTTATCATTAATACATGGAATGTAAACTTGGCTACACATGAACTGAATTACAAAACAGAACAGGGTCTCAAATTTAGAAAACCAACTTATGCTTGCTTAAGGGGAAAGGTGAATTGTGGGCTGCATAAACCGGAGATTGAAATTAGCACAGATACCATTCCAGAAGGCAAATATATGATAGACAATACCTTCCACTTGCTCAACCAAATGGACTCAACAGCCCATATTCAATGCCTAGGAATATAAGTGACTAGTAGGAATCTTAAAACCTATGGATTTATATGTCTCTGTAAGAGAATCAAGCGTGTGTACAGCGGCATAAACGCAGCAGTCAAAATCAGCTAAATCCCATTATAAAAATAAATTTCTTAAACAAAACACAATGACAGTGAAATAGAGAGCAAATCTTTCATTTGGGGGCTCGTGGTGCAACCTGGATTTACCACATCTACACCCAGAGCTGGGTGACACATAAGTCTGGACATACGGGGCTGATAGGTTTGGTGAGGTTCGGTGAGCAAATGCAGACCCTTTGAAGTCATATTGCATGGTACACATTCCATGGGTCTCAACTCTCCAGGATTAAGGGATTCTTCCTTCCGCTAAAACATGCATGTGGAACCCAGAGTATGATCCACCGTGTGATCGGGAAACGTGTTCAAAGGTGTCTAAGTTTTCATCCCCTGGTACTCGGGTGCAACATTCCAGACGCTTTGCTAACACTCTCCCCACTTGGAGAGTCAGTGCCTTTAACCTCCTGTTTGGCCCAGTTTGCAATTTCTGCGGAAGATGAACAGAAATAGGGAGAACAAATGAGAGACTAGCTGGAGGTGTCTGGACAGGCAAATTTAACTCTCATTTCCCACCAGGAAGAGGAATTAACAAAAGGATCAGTGTGCCATGCTGGAAACACACTAGGGCCTGAAGCAGTCCTGCGGTGTTGCGGCCAGCTCACAAGAAAGCGACTTGAAGAAAGGAGCTCAGGCGCACTGTAATTCGCAAACCTGCAGAGTTATATATGACAGCAATCGTCCAAAAATATATTGAAGTAAGGCTGCCAAGAGGACTTGAAAGCGGGGCAGAATTGCAGGAAACCGATTTCAGGAGGTAGACTGGAATTGCATTTAAAGCATAGGAAAAGAGGCAGAACGTCGACAGTGATGCACTTGGCCAAAAAGGGCGTATGCGTTTTTTCCTGAATATATTCAGGAAAAAACGCATACGCCCTTTTTGGCCAACCAAGCAAGCTTGCGAAGGAAATCGGCACTACAATGATGTCTCACTGCCCCCGGTTAAAAGGGCCATCTGAAAAAAGAGTAAAATCCAGAAAGGCAGGACAGGCCATGGAGAACAGGGAGCCTTGTTATGCTGATGGGCATGATGTAAATTGCCAACAGCCACTCTGGAGAAGTGTATGGTGTTTCCTGAAACATCTAAAAAACAAAGCAACAGAGCCTAGGGACTTCCACTTATGGTCCTATAGCTTAGGGAAATTAAAATCAAAAAGACACAGCCACCCCAGAGTTTGGCATGGCTCTGTTTACAAGGACCTCGTTTACGGTAGAAGTTCAATATCCCAGAAAGCAAAAAATCGATAAAGAAGTTGTGGTACTTACGTACAATGCAATATCACTCAGCAATGAAATCTATGTCATCAGGCCCATAGCAGTATAATGAGTGGATTCAGGTACGATGATTCTAAGTGAAATAAGTCACACAGAAAAAGAAACATCATAAGATATCACTAATACACGGAATGTAAACTTGGCTACACAGGAACTGAATTACAAAACAGAACAGGGTCTCAAATGTAGAAAACCACCTTATGCTTGCTTAAGTGGAAAGGTGAGTTGGGGTGCTGCATAAACCAGAAATTGAAATTAGCACAAATACCGTTCCATAAGCCAAATACGTAATAGGCAAGACCTACTCCTTGCTCAGCGAAATGGACTCAAAACCCCATATTCAATGCCTAGGAATATACCTGACTAGTAAGAATCTTAAAACCTATGGATTTATATGTCTCCATAAGAGAATCAAGCATGTGTAAACTGGCATAAACGCAGCAGTGAAAATCCACTAAATCCCATTATAAAAATACATTTCTTAAACAAAACATAATGACAGTGAAATAGAGAGCAATTCTTAGATAATTCATTCAGGGCTTGTGATGCAAGCTGGATTTTCAACTTCTACACCCGGAGCGGGGTGACACATAAGTCTGGACACTTGGGGCTGATAGGATTGGTGAGGTTCGGTGAGCAAATGCAGACCCTGTGAAGTCATATTGCATGGTACCCATTCCATGGGTGCCAACTCTCCAGGTATAAGGGACTATTTCTTCCGCTAAAACATGCATGGGGAACCCAGAGTATGGTCCACCGTATGATCGGGAAAAGTTTTTAAATGTATCTCCGGTACTGGTACTCGGGTTCAACATTCCAGTTTGTTTACTAACACTCTCCCCACTTGGAGAGTCAGTGCCTTTAACCTCCTGTTTGACCCAGTTTGCAATTTCTGTGGAAGATGACGTGTAATAGGGAGAACCAATGAGAGACTAGCTGTAGCTGTCTGGCCCGGCAAATTTAACTCTCATGTCCCACCAGGAAGAGGAATTAACCAAAGGCTCAGTGTGCAGTGTGGGAACAAGATTACGGCCTGAAGTGATCTAGTGGTTTTGCGGCCAGCTCACATGAAAGCGAGTTGAAGAAAGGAGCTCAGGGACACTGTAATTCACAAACCTGCCGACATATAAATGACAGCTATCGTCCAAAATTATATTGAAGTAAGGCTACCAAGAGGACTTGAAAGCGGGGCACAATTGCAGTAAACCGATTTCAGGAGGTAGACTGGAATTGCATGTAAAGCATAAGAAAAGAGGCAGAACGTCGACAATGATGCACTTGGCCAAAAAGGGCGTATGCGTTTTTTCCTGAATATATTCAGGAAAGAACGCATACGCCCTTTTTGGCCAACCAAGCAAGCTTGCAAAGGAAATCTGCACTACAATGAAGTCTCACTTCCCCCCGGTCAAAAGGGCCATCTGAAAAAAGTGTAAAACCCAGAAAGGCAGGACAGGCCATGGAGAACAGGGAGCCTTATATGCTGATGAGCAGGATGTAAATTGCCAACAGCCACTCTGGAGAAGTGTATGGTGTTTCCTGAAACATCGAAAAAACAAAGTAACAGAGCCTAGGGCACTTCCACTTATGGTTCTATGGCTTAGGGAAATTAAAATCAAAAAGACACATCCACCCCAATTGTGGGACAGCTGTGTTTACAAGAACCTCGTTTACGGTACCATTTCAATATCCCAGAAAGCGAAAAATGGATAAAGAAGTTGTGGTACTTACGTAAAATGCAATATCACTCAGCAATGAAATCTATGTTATGAGGCCCGTAGCAGCATAATGAGTGGATCCAGGTACGATGATTCTAAGTGAAATAAGTCACACAGAAAAAGAAACATCATAAGATATCTCTAATACACGAAAGGTAAACTTGGCTACACAGGAACTGAATTACAAAACAGAACAGTGTCTCAAACTTAGAATACCACCTTATGCTTGCTTAAGGGGAAAGGTGAGTTGGGGAGCTTCATAAAACCAGAGATTGAAATTAGCACAGATACCATTCCATAAGCCAATTATGTAATAGACCAGACCTACTCCTGGCTCAAGGAAAAGGACTCAACACCCCATATTCAACGCCTAGGAATATACCTGACTAGTAAGAATCTTAAAACCTATGGATTTATATGTCTCTGTAAGAGAATCATGCATGTGTACAGCGGCATAAAAGCAGTAGTGAAAATCAGATAAATCCCATTATAAAAATAAATTCCTTAAAGAAAACACAATGACAGTGAAATAGAGAGCAATTCTTAAATAATTCATTCAGGGCTTGTGATGCAACCTGGATTTACCACATCTACACCCAGAGCTTGGTGACATATAAGGATGGACATTTGGGGCTGATAGGATTGCTGAGATTCGGTGAGCAAATGCAGACCCTTTGAAGTCATATTGCATGGTACCCATTCCATGGGTCCCAACTCTCCTGGTTTAAGGGATTCTTCCTTCAGCTAAAACATGCACGGGGAACCCAGAGTATGGTCTGCAGTGTGATCGGGAAACGTTTTTAAATGCATCTCAGATTTCTTCCCCTGGTACTCGGGTTCAACATTGCAGACCCTTTACTAACATTCTCCCCACTTGGAGAGTCAGTGCCTTTAACCTCCTGTTTGGCCCAGTTTGCATTTTCTGTGGAAGATGAACAGGAATAAGGAGAACCAATGAGAGACTAGCTGGAGGAGTCTGGACAGGCAAATATAACTCTCATTTCCTTCCAGGAAGTGGAATTAACCAAAGGCTCAGTGTGCAGTGCTGGAATCAGATTAGGGTCTGAAGCAATCCTGCGGTTTTGCGGCCAGCTCACAAGAAAGCGAGTTGAAAAATGGAGCTCAGGGGCACTGTAATTCACAAACCTGCAGAGTTATAAATGACAGCTTTCGTCCTAAAATATACTGAAGTAAGGCTGCCAAGAGGACTTGAAAGCGGGGCAGAATTGCAAAAAACCGATTTCAGTAGGTAGACCGGAATTGCATTTAAAGCATCGGAAAAGAGGCAGAACGTCGACAGTGATGCACTTGGCCAAAAAAAGCGTATGGGTTTTTTCCTGAATATATTCAGGAAAAAACGCATACGCCCTTTTTGGCCAACCAAGCAAGCTTGCAAAGGAAATCTGAACTACAATGCAGTCTCACTTCCCCCCGGTCAAAAGGGCCATCTGAAGAAAGTGTAAAATCCAGAAAGTCAGGACAGGACATGGAGAACAGGTAGCTTTGTTTTGCTGATGGGAAGTATGCAAGTTGCCAACAGGCACTCTGGAGAAGTGTATGGTGTTTCCTGAAACATCTAAAAAACAAAGCAACAGAGCCTAGGGCACTTCCATGTATGGTGCTATAGCTTAGGGAAATTAAAATCAAAAAGACACAGCCACCCCAAAGTTTGGGAGGGCTCGGTTTACAAGAACCTCGTTTACGGTACAAGTTCAATATCCCAGAAAGCGAAAAGTGGATAAAGGAGTTGTGGTACTTACATACAATGCAATATCACTCAGCAATGAAATCTATGTCATCAGGCCCGTAGCAGCATAATTAGTGGATTGAGGTATGATGATTCTAACTGAAATAAGTCACACAGAAAAAGAAACATCATAAGTTATCATTAATACATGGAATGTAAACTTGGCTACACATGAACTGAATTACAAAACAGAACAGGGTCTCAAATTTAGAAAACCAACTTATGCTTGCTTAAGGGGAAAGGTGAATTGTGGGCTGCATAAACCGGAGATTGAAATTAGCACAGATACCATTCCAGAAGGCAAATATATGATAGACAATACCTTCCACTTGCTCAACCAAATGGACTCAACAGCCCATATTCAATGCCTAGGAATATAAGTGACTAGTAGGAATCTTAAAACCTATGGATTTATATGTCTCTGTAAGAGAATCAAGCGTGTGTACAGCGGCATAAACGCAGCAGTCAAAATCAGCTAAATCCCATTATAAAAATAAATTTCTTAAACAAAACACAATGACAGTGAAATAGAGAGCAAATCTTTCATTTGGGGGCTCGTGGTGCAACCTGGATTTACCACATCTACACCCAGAGCTGGGTGACACATAAGTCTGGACATACGGGGCTGATAGGTTTGGTGAGGTTCGGTGAGCAAATGCAGACCCTTTGAAGTCATATTGCATGGTACACATTCCATGGGTCTCAACTCTCCAGGATTAAGGGATTCTTCCTTCCGCTAAAACATGCATGTGGAACCCAGAGTATGATCCACCGTGTGATCGGGAAACGTGTTCAAAGGTGTCTAAGTTTTCATCCCCTGGTACTCGGGTGCAACATTCCAGACGCTTTGCTAACACTCTCCCCACTTGGAGAGTCAGTGCCTTTAACCTCCTGTTTGGCCCAGTTTGCAATTTCTGCGGAAGATGAACAGAAATAGGGAGAACAAATGAGAGACTAGCTGGAGGTGTCTGGACAGGCAAATTTAACTCTCATTTCCCACCAGGAAGAGGAATTAACAAAAGGATCAGTGTGCCATGCTGGAAACACACTAGGGCCTGAAGCAGTCCTGCGGTGTTGCGGCCAGCTCACAAGAAAGCGACTTGAAGAAAGGAGCTCAGGCGCACTGTAATTCGCAAACCTGCAGAGTTATATATGACAGCAATCGTCCAAAAATATATTGAAGTAAGGCTGCCAAGAGGACTTGAAAGCGGGGCAGAATTGCAGGAAACCGATTTCAGGAGGTAGACTGGAATTGCATTTAAAGCATAGGAAAAGAGGCAGAACGTCGACAGTGATGCACTTGGCCAAAAAGGGCGTATGCGTTTTTTCCTGAATATATTCAGGAAAAAACGCATACGCCCTTTTTGGCCAACCAAGCAAGCTTGCGAAGGAAATCGGCACTACAATGATGTCTCACTGCCCCCGGTTAAAAGGGCCATCTGAAAAAAGAGTAAAATCCAGAAAGGCAGGACAGGCCATGGAGAACAGGGAGCCTTGTTATGCTGATGGGCATGATGTAAATTGCCAACAGCCACTCTGGAGAAGTGTATGGTGTTTCCTGAAACATCTAAAAAACAAAGCAACAGAGCCTAGGGACTTCCACTTATGGTCCTATAGCTTAGGGAAATTAAAATCAAAAAGACACAGCCACCCCAGAGTTTGGCATGGCTCTGTTTACAAGGACCTCGTTTACGGTAGAAGTTCAATATCCCAGAAAGCAAAAAATCGATAAAGAAGTTGTGGTACTTACGTACAATGCAATATCACTCAGCAATGAAATCTATGTCATCAGGCCCATAGCAGTATAATGAGTGGATTCAGGTACGATGATTCTAAGTGAAATAAGTCACACAGAAAAAGAAACATCATAAGATATCACTAATACACGGAATGTAAACTTGGCTACACAGGAACTGAATTACAAAACAGAACAGGGTCTCAAATGTAGAAAACCACCTTATGCTTGCTTAAGTGGAAAGGTGAGTTGGGGTGCTGCATAAACCAGAAATTGAAATTAGCACAAATACCGTTCCATAAGCCAAATACGTAATAGGCAAGACCTACTCCTTGCTCAGCGAAATGGACTCAAAACCCCATATTCAATGCCTAGGAATATACCTGACTAGTAAGAATCTTAAAACCTATGGATTTATATGTCTCCATAAGAGAATCAAGCATGTGTAAACTGGCATAAACGCAGCAGTGAAAATCCACTAAATCCCATTATAAAAATACATTTCTTAAACAAAACATAATGACAGTGAAATAGAGAGCAATTCTTAGATAATTCATTCAGGGCTTGTGATGCAAGCTGGATTTTCAACTTCTACACCCGGAGCGGGGTGACACATAAGTCTGGACACTTGGGGCTGATAGGATTGGTGAGGTTCGGTGAGCAAATGCAGACCCTGTGAAGTCATATTGCATGGTACCCATTCCATGGGTGCCAACTCTCCAGGTATAAGGGACTATTTCTTCCGCTAAAACATGCATGGGGAACCCAGAGTATGGTCCACCGTATGATCGGGAAAAGTTTTTAAATGTATCTCCGGTACTGGTACTCGGGTTCAACATTCCAGTTTGTTTACTAACACTCTCCCCACTTGGAGAGTCAGTGCCTTTAACCTCCTGTTTGACCCAGTTTGCAATTTCTGTGGAAGATGACGTGTAATAGGGAGAACCAATGAGAGACTAGCTGTAGCTGTCTGGCCCGGCAAATTTAACTCTCATGTCCCACCAGGAAGAGGAATTAACCAAAGGCTCAGTGTGCAGTGTGGGAACAAGATTACGGCCTGAAGTGATCTAGTGGTTTTGCGGCCAGCTCACATGAAAGCGAGTTGAAGAAAGGAGCTCAGGGACACTGTAATTCACAAACCTGCCGACATATAAATGACAGCTATCGTCCAAAATTATATTGAAGTAAGGCTACCAAGAGGACTTGAAAGCGGGGCACAATTGCAGTAAACCGATTTCAGGAGGTAGACTGGAATTGCATTTAAAGCATAAGAAAAGAGGCAGAACGTCGACAATGATGCACTTGGCCAAAAAGGGCGTATGCGTTTTTTCCTGAATATATTCAGGAAAGAACGCATATGCCCTTTTTGGCCAACCAAGCAAGCTTGCAAAGGAAATCTGCACTACAATGAAGTCTCACTTCCCCCCGGTCAAAAGGGCCATCTGAAAAAAGTGTAAAACCCAGAAAGGCAGGACAGGCCATGGAGAACAGGGAGCCTTATATGCTGATGAGCAGGATGTAAATTGCCAACAGCCACTCTGGAGAAGTGTATGGTGTTTCCTGAAACATCGAAAAAACAAAGTAACAGAGCCTAGGGCACTTCCACTTATGGTTCTATGGCTTAGGGAAATTAAAATCAAAAAGACACATCCACCCCAATTGTGGGACAGCTGTGTTTACAAGAACCTCGTTTACGGTACCATTTCAATATCCCAGAAAGCGAAAAATGGATAAAGAAGTTGTGGTACTTACGTAAAATGCAATATCACTCAGCAATGAAATCTATGTTATGAGGCCCGTAGCAGCATAATGAGTGGATCCAGGTACGATGATTCTAAGTGAAATAAGTCACACAGAAAAAGAAACATCATAAGATATCTCTAATACACGAAAGGTAAACTTGGCTACACAGGAACTGAATTACAAAACAGAACAGTGTCTCAAACTTAGAATACCACCTTATGCTTGCTTAAGGGGAAAGGTGAGTTGGGGAGCTTCATAAAACCAGAGATTGAAATTAGCACAGATACCATTCCATAAGCCAATTATGTAATAGACCAGACCTACTCCTGGCTCAAGGAAAAGGACTCAACACCCCATATTCAACGCCTAGGAATATACCTGACTAGTAAGAATCTTAAAACCTATGGATTTATATGTCTCTGTAAGAGAATCATGCATGTGTACAGCGGCATAAAAGCAGTAGTGAAAATCAGATAAATCCCATTATAAAAATAAATTCCTTAAAGAAAACACAATGACAGTGAAATAGAGAGCAATTCTTAAATAATTCATTCAGGGCTTGTGATGCAACCTGGATTTACCACATCTACACCCAGAGCTTGGTGACATATAAGGATGGACATTTGGGGCTGATAGGATTGGTGAGATTCGGTGAGCAAATGCAGACCCTTTGAAGTCATATTGCATGGTACCCATTCCATGGGTCCCAACTCTCCTGGTTTAAGGGATTCTTCCTTCAGCTAAAACATGCACGGGGAACCCAGAGTATGGTCTGCAGTGTGATCGGGAAACGTTTTTAAATGCATCTCAGATTTCTTCCCCTGGTACTCGGGTTCAACATTGCAGACCCTTTACTAACATTCTCCCCACTTGGAGAGTCAGTGCCTTTAACCTCCTGTTTGGCCCAGTTTGCATTTTCTGTGGAAGATGAACAGGAATAAGGAGAACCAATGAGAGACTAGCTGGAGGAGTCTGGACAGGCAAATATAACTCTCATTTCCTTCCAGGAAGTGGAATTAACCAAAGGCTCAGTGTGCAGTGCTGGAATCAGATTAGGGTCTGAAGCAATCCTGCGGTTTTGCGGCCAGCTCACAAGAAAGCGAGTTGAAAAATGGAGCTCAGGGGCACTGTAATTCACAAACCTGCAGAGTTATAAATGACAGCTTTCGTCCTAAAATATACTGAAGTAAGGCTGCCAAGAGGACTTGAAAGCGGGGCAGAATTGCAAAAAACCGATTTCAGTAGGTAGACCGGAATTGCATTTAAAGCATCGGAAAAGAGGCAGAACGTCGACAGTGATGCACTTGGCCAAAAAAAGCGTATGGGTTTTTTCCTGAATATATTCAGGAAAAAACGCATACGCCCTTTTTGGCCAACCAAGCAAGCTTGCAAAGGAAATCTGAACTACAATGCAGTCTCACTTCCCCCCGGTCAAAAGGGCCATCTGAAGAAAGTGTAAAATCCAGAAAGTCAGGACAGGACATGGAGAACAGGTAGCTTTGTTTTGCTGATGGGAAGTATGCAAGTTGCCAACAGGCACTCTGGAGAAGTGTATGGTGTTTCCTGAAACATCTAAAAAACAAAGCAACAGAGCCTAGGGCACTTCCATGTATGGTGCTATAGCTTAGGGAAATTAAAATCAAAAAGACACAGCCACCCCAAAGTTTGGGAGGGCTCGGTTTACAAGAACCTCGTTTACGGTACAAGTTCAATATCCCAGAAAGCGAAAAGTGGATAAAGGAGTTGTGGTACTTACATACAATGCAATATCACTCAGCAATGAAATCTATGTCATCAGGCCCGTAGCAGCATAATTAGTGGATTGAGGTATGATGATTCTAACTGAAATAAGTCACACAGAAAAAGAAACATCATAAGTTATCATTAATACATGGAATGTAAACTTGGCTACACATGAACTGAATTACAAAACAGAACAGGGTCTCAAATTTAGAAAACCAACTTATGCTTGCTTAAGGGGAAAGGTGAATTGTGGGCTGCATAAACCGGAGATTGAAATTAGCACAGATACCATTCCAGAAGGCAAATATATGATAGACAATACCTTCCACTTGCTCAACCAAATGGACTCAACAGCCCATATTCAATGCCTAGGAATATAAGTGACTAGTAGGAATCTTAAAACCTATGGATTTATATGTCTCTGTAAGAGAATCAAGCGTGTGTACAGCGGCATAAACGCAGCAGTCAAAATCAGCTAAATCCCATTATAAAAATAAATTTCTTAAACAAAACACAATGACAGTGAAATAGAGAGCAAATCTTTCATTTGGGGGCTCGTGGTGCAACCTGGATTTACCACATCTACACCCAGAGCTGGGTGACACATAAGTCTGGACATACGGGGCTGATAGGTTTGGTGAGGTTCGGTGAGCAAATGCAGACCCTTTGAAGTCATATTGCATGGTACACATTCCATGGGTCTCAACTCTCCAGGATTAAGGGATTCTTCCTTCCGCTAAAACATGCATGTGGAACCCAGAGTATGATCCACCGTGTGATCGGGAAACGTGTTCAAAGGTGTCTAAGTTTTCATCCCCTGGTACTCGGGTGCAACATTGCAGACGCTTTGCTAACACTCTCCCCACTTGGAGAGTCAGTGCCTTTAACCTCCTGTTTGGCCCAGTTTGCAATTTCTGCGGAAGATGAACAGAAATAGGGAGAACAAATGAGAGACTAGCTGGAGGTGTCTGGACAGGCAAATTTAACTCTCATTTCCCACCAGGAAGAGGAATTAACAAAAGGATCAGTGTGCCATGCTGGAAACACACTAGGGCCTGAAGCAGTCCTGCGGTGTTGCGGCCAGCTCACAAGAAAGCGACTTGAAGAAAGGAGCTCAGGAGCACTGTAATTCGCAAACCTGCAGAGTTATATATGACAGCAATCGTCCAAAAATATATTGAAGTAAGGCTGCCAAGAGGACTTGAAAGCGGGGCAGAATTGCAGGAAACCGATTTCAGGAGGTAGACTGGAATTGCATTTAAAGCATAGGAAAAGAGGCAGAACGTCGACAGTGATGCACTTGGCCAAAAAGGGCGTATGCGTTTTTTCCTGAATATATTCAGGAAAAAACGCATACGCCCTTTTTGGCCAACCAAGCAAGCTTGCGAAGGAAATCGGCACTACAATGATGTCTCACTGCCCCCGGTTAAAAGGGCCATCTGAAAAAAGAGTAAAATCCAGAAAGGCAGGACAGGCCATGGAGAACAGGGAGCCTTGTTATGCTGATGGGCATGATGTAAATTGCCAACAGCCACTCTGGAGAAGTGTATGGTGTTTCCTGAAACATCTAAAAAACAAAGCAACAGAGCCTAGGGACTTCCACTTATGGTCCTATAGCTTAGGGAAATTAAAATCAAAAAGACACAGCCACCCCAGAGTTTGGCATGGCTCTGTTTACAAGGACCTCGTTTACGGTAGAAGTTCAATATCCCAGAAAGCAAAAAATCGATAAAGAAGTTGTGGTACTTACGTACAATGCAATATCACTCAGCAATGAAATCTATGTCATCAGGCCCATAGCAGTATAATGAGTGGATTCAGGTACGATGATTCTAAGTGAAATAAGTCACACAGAAAAAGAAACATCATAAGATATCACTAATACACGGAATGTAAACTTGGCTACACAGGAACTGAATTACAAAACAGAACAGGGTCTCAAATGTAGAAAACCACCTTATGCTTGCTTAAGTGGAAAGGTGAGTTGGGGTGCTGCATAAACCAGAAATTGAAATTAGCACAAATACCGTTCCATAAGCCAAATACGTAATAGGCAAGACCTACTCCTTGCTCAGCGAAATGGACTCAAAACCCCATATTCAATGCCTAGGAATATACCTGACTAGTAAGAATCTTAAAACCTATGGATTTATATGTCTCCATAAGAGAATCAAGCATGTGTAAACTGGCATAAACGCAGCAGTGAAAATCCACTAAATCCCATTATAAAAATACATTTCTTAAACAAAACATAATGACAGTGAAATAGAGAGCAATTCTTAGATAATTCATTCAGGGCTTGTGATGCAAGCTGGATTTTCAACTTCTACACCCGGAGCGGGGTGACACATAAGTCTGGACACTTGGGGCTGATAGGATTGGTGAGGTTCGGTGAGCAAATGCAGACCCTGTGAAGTCATATTGCATGGTACCCATTCCATGGGTGCCAACTCTCCAGGTATAAGGGACTATTTCTTCCGCTAAAACATGCATGGGGAACCCAGAGTATGGTCCACCGTATGATCGGGAAAAGTTTTTAAATGTATCTCCGGTACTGGTACTCGGGTTCAACATTCCAGTTTGTTTACTAACACTCTCCCCACTTGGAGAGTCAGTGCCTTTAACCTCCTGTTTGACCCAGTTTGCAATTTCTGTGGAAGATGACGTGTAATAGGGAGAACCAATGAGAGACTAGCTGTAGCTGTCTGGCCCGGCAAATTTAACTCTCATGTCCCACCAGGAAGAGGAATTAACCAAAGGCTCAGTGTGCAGTGTGGGAACAAGATTACGGCCTGAAGTGATCTAGTGGTTTTGCGGCCAGCTCACATGAAAGCGAGTTGAAGAAAGGAGCTCAGGGACACTGTAATTCACAAACCTGCCGACATATAAATGACAGCTATCGTCCAAAATTATATTGAAGTAAGGCTACCAAGAGGACTTGAAAGCGGGGCACAATTGCAGTAAACCGATTTCAGGAGGTAGACTGGAATTGCATTTAAAGCATAAGAAAAGAGGCAGAACGTCGACAATGATGCACTTGGCCAAAAAGGGCGTATGCGTTTTTTCCTGAATATATTCAGGAAAGAACGCATATGCCCTTTTTGGCCAACCAAGCAAGCTTGCAAAGGAAATCTGCACTACAATGAAGTCTCACTTCCCCCCGGTCAAAAGGGCCATCTGAAAAAAGTGTAAAACCCAGAAAGGCAGGACAGGCCATGGAGAACAGGGAGCCTTATATGCTGATGAGCAGGATGTAAATTGCCAACAGCCACTCTGGAGAAGTGTATGGTGTTTCCTGAAACATCGAAAAAACAAAGTAACAGAGCCTAGGGCACTTCCACTTATGGTTCTATGGCTTAGGGAAATTAAAATCAAAAAGACACATCCACCCCAATTGTGGGACAGCTGTGTTTACAAGAACCTCGTTTACGGTACCATTTCAATATCCCAGAAAGTGAAAAATGGATAAAGAAGTTGTGGTACTTACGTAAAATGCAATATCACTCAGCAATGAAATCTATGTTATGAGGCCCGTAGCAGCATAATGAGTGGATCCAGGTACGATGATTCTAAGTGAAATAAGTCACACAGAAAAAGAAACATCATAAGATATCTCTAATACACGAAAGGTAAACTTGGCTACACAGGAACTGAATTACAAAACAGAACAGTGTCTCAAACTTAGAATACCACCTTATGCTTGCTTAAGGGGAAAGGTGAGTTGGGGAGCTTCATAAAACCAGAGATTGAAATTAGCACAGATACCATTCCATAAGCCAATTATGTAATAGACCAGACCTACTCCTGGCTCAAGGAAAAGGACTCAACACCCCATATTCAACGCCTAGGAATATACCTGACTAGTAAGAATCTTAAAACCTATGGATTTATATGTCTCTGTAAGAGAATCATGCATGTGTACAGCGGCATAAAAGCAGTAGTGAAAATCAGATAAATCCCATTATAAAAATAAATTCCTTAAAGAAAACACAATGACAGTGAAATAGAGAGCAATTCTTAAATAATTCATTCAGGGCTTGTGATGCAACCTGGATTTACCACATCTACACCCAGAGCTTGGTGACATATAAGGATGGACATTTGGGGCTGATAGGATTGCTGAGATTCGGTGAGCAAATGCAGACCCTTTGAAGTCATATTGCATGGTACCCATTCCATGGGTCCCAACTCTCCTGGTTTAAGGGATTCTTCCTTCAGCTAAAACATGCACGGGGAACCCAGAGTATGGTCTGCAGTGTGATCGGGAAACGTTTTTAAATGCATCTCAGATTTCTTCCCCTGGTACTCGGGTTCAACATTGCAGACCCTTTACTAACATTCTCCCCACTTGGAGAGTCAGTGCCTTTAACCTCCTGTTTGGCCCAGTTTGCATTTTCTGTGGAAGATGAACAGGAATAAGGAGAACCAATGAGAGACTAGCTGGAGGAGTCTGGACAGGCAAATATAACTCTCATTTCCTTCCAGGAAGTGGAATTAACCAAAGGCTCAGTGTGCAGTGCTGGAATCAGATTAGGGTCTGAAGCAATCCTGCGGTTTTGCGGCCAGCTCACAAGAAAGCGAGTTGAAAAATGGAGCTCAGGGGCACTGTAATTCACAAACCTGCAGAGTTATAAATGACAGCTTTCGTCCTAAAATATACTGAAGTAAGGCTGCCAAGAGGACTTGAAAGCGGGGCAGAATTGCAAAAAACCGATTTCAGTAGGTAGACCGGAATTGCATTTAAAGCATCGGAAAAGAGGCAGAACGTCGACAGTGATGCACTTGGCCAAAAAAAGCGTATGGGTTTTTTCCTGAATATATTCAGGAAAAAACGCATACGCCCTTTTTGGCCAACCAAGCAAGCTTGCAAAGGAAATCTGAACTACAATGCAGTCTCACTTCCCCCCGGTCAAAAGGGCCATCTGAAGAAAGTGTAAAATCCAGAAAGTCAGGACAGGACATGGAGAACAGGTAGCTTTGTTTTGCTGATGGGAAGTATGCAAGTTGCCAACAGGCACTCTGGAGAAGTGTATGGTGTTTCCTGAAACATCTAAAAAACAAAGCAACAGAGCCTAGGGCACTTCCATGTATGGTGCTATAGCTTAGGGAAATTAAAATCAAAAAGACACAGCCACCCCAAAGTTTGGGAGGGCTCGGTTTACAAGAACCTCGTTTACGGTACAAGTTCAATATCCCAGAAAGCGAAAAGTGGATAAAGGAGTTGTGGTACTTACATACAATGCAATATCACTCAGCAATGAAATCTATGTCATCAGGCCCGTAGCAGCATAATTAGTGGATTGAGGTATGATGATTCTAACTGAAATAAGTCACACAGAAAAAGAAACATCATAAGTTATCATTAATACATGGAATGTAAACTTGGCTACACATGAACTGAATTACAAAACAGAACAGGGTCTCAAATTTAGAAAACCAACTTATGCTTGCTTAAGGGGAAAGGTGAATTGTGGGCTGCATAAACCGGAGATTGAAATTAGCACAGATACCATTCCAGAAGGCAAATATATGATAGACAATACCTTCCACTTGCTCAACCAAATGGACTCAACAGCCCATATTCAATGCCTAGGAATATAAGTGACTAGTAGGAATCTTAAAACCTATGGATTTATATGTCTCTGTAAGAGAATCAAGCGTGTGTACAGCGGCATAAACGCAGCAGTCAAAATCAGCTAAATCCCATTATAAAAATAAATTTCTTAAACAAAACACAATGACAGTGAAATAGAGAGCAAATCTTTCATTTGGGGGCTCGTGGTGCAACCTGGATTTACCACATCTACACCCAGAGCTGGGTGACACATAAGTCTGGACATACGGGGCTGATAGGTTTGGTGAGGTTCGGTGAGCAAATGCAGACCCTTTGAAGTCATATTGCATGGTACACATTCCATGGGTCTCAACTCTCCAGGATTAAGGGATTCTTCCTTCCGCTAAAACATGCATGTGGAACCCAGAGTATGATCCACCGTGTGATCGGGAAACGTGTTCAAAGGTGTCTAAGTTTTCATCCCCTGGTACTCGGGTGCAACATTCCAGACGCTTTGCTAACACTCTCCCCACTTGGAGAGTCAGTGCCTTTAACCTCCTGTTTGGCCCAGTTTGCAATTTCTGCAGAAGATGAACAGAAATAGGGAGAACAAATGAGAGACTAGCTGGAGGTGTCTGGACAGGCAAATTTAACTCTCATTTCCCACCAGGAAGAGGAATTAACAAAAGGATCAGTGTGCCATGCTGGAAACACACTAGGGCCTGAAGCAGTCCTGCGGTGTTGCGGCCAGCTCACAAGAAAGCGACTTGAAGAAAGGAGCTCAGGCGCACTGTAATTCGCAAACCTGCAGAGTTATATATGACAGCAATCGTCCAAAAATATATTGAAGTAAGGCTGCCAAGAGGACTTGAAAGCGGGGCAGAATTGCAGGAAACCGATTTCAGGAGGTAGACTGGAATTGCATTTAAAGCATAGGAAAAGAGGCAGAACGTCGACAGTGATGCACTTGGCCAAAAAGGGCGTATGCGTTTTTTCCTGAATATATTCAGGAAAAAACGCATACGCCCTTTTTGGCCAACCAAGCAAGCTTGCGAAGGAAATCGGCACTACAATGATGTCTCACTGCCCCCGGTTAAAAGGGCCATCTGAAACAAGAGTAAAATCCAGAAAGGCAGGACAGGCCATGGAGAACAGGGAGCCTTGTTATGCTGATGGGCATGATGTAAATTGCCAACAGCCACTCTGGAGAAGTGTATGGTGTTTCCTGAAACATCTAAAAAACAAAGCAACAGAGCCTAGGGACTTCCACTTATGGTCCTATAGCTTAGGGAAATTAAAATCAAAAAGACACAGCCACCCCAGAGTTTGGCATGGCTCTGTTTACAAGGACCTCGTTTACGGTAGAAGTTCAATATCCCAGAAAGCAAAAAATCGATAAAGAAGTTGTGGTACTTACGTACAATGCAATATCACTCAGCAATGAAATCTATGTCATCAGGCCCATAGCAGTATAATGAGTGGATTCAGGTACGATGATTCTAAGTGAAATAAGTCACACAGAAAAAGAAACATCATAAGATATCACTAATACACGGAATGTAAACTTGGCTACACAGGAACTGAATTACAAAACAGAACAGGGTCTCAAATGTAGAAAACCACCTTATGCTTGCTTAAGTGGAAAGGTGAGTTGGGGTGCTGCATAAACCAGAAATTGAAATTAGCACAAATACCGTTCCATAAGCCAAATACGTAATAGGCAAGACCTACTCCTTGCTCAGCGAAATGGACTCAAAACCCCATATTCAATGCCTAGGAATATACCTGACTAGTAAGAATCTTAAAACCTATGGATTTATATGTCTCCATAAGAGAATCAAGCATGTGTAAACTGGCATAAACGCAGCAGTGAAAATCCACTAAATCCCATTATAAAAATACATTTCTTAAACAAAACATAATGACAGTGAAATAGAGAGCAATTCTTAGATAATTCATTCAGGGCTTGTGATGCAAGCTGGATTTTCAACTTCTACACCCGGAGCGGGGTGACACATAAGTCTGGACACTTGGGGCTGATAGGATTGGTGAGGTTCGGTGAGCAAATGCAGACCCTGTGAAGTCATATTGCATGGTACCCATTCCATGGGTGCCAACTCTCCAGGTATAAGGGACTATTTCTTCCGCTAAAACATGCATGGGGAACCCAGAGTATGGTCCACCGTATGATCGGGAAAAGTTTTTAAATGTATCTCCGGTACTGGTACTCGGGTTCAACATTCCAGTTTGTTTACTAACACTCTCCCCACTTGGAGAGTCAGTGCCTTTAACCTCCTGTTTGACCCAGTTTGCAATTTCTGTGGAAGATGACGTGTAATAGGGAGAACCAATGAGAGACTAGCTGTAGCTGTCTGGCCCGGCAAATTTAACTCTCATGTCCCACCAGGAAGAGGAATTAACCAAAGGCTCAGTGTGCAGTGTGGGAACAAGATTACGGCCTGAAGTGATCTAGTGGTTTTGCGGCCAGCTCACATGAAAGCGAGTTGAAGAAAGGAGCTCAGGGACACTGTAATTCACAAACCTGCCGACATATAAATGACAGCTATCGTCCAAAATTATATTGAAGTAAGGCTACCAGGAGGACTTGAAAGCGGGGCACAATTGCAGTAAACCGATTTCAGGAGGTAGACTGGAATTGCATGTAAAGCATAAGAAAAGAGGCAGAACGTCGACAATGATGCACTTGGCCAAAAAGGGCGTATGCGTTTTTTCCTGAATATATTCAGGAAAGAACGCATACGCCCTTTTTGGCCAACCAAGCAAGCTTGCAAAGGAAATCTGCACTACAATGAAGTCTCACTTCCCCCCGGTCAAAAGGGCCATCTGAAAAAAGTGTAAAACCCAGAAAGGCAGGACAGGCCATGGAGAACAGGGAGCCTTATATGCTGATGAGCAGGATGTAAATTGCCAACAGCCACTCTGGAGAAGTGTATGGTGTTTCCTGAAACATCGAAAAAACAAAGTAACAGAGCCTAGGGCACTTCCACTTATGGTTCTATGGCTTAGGGAAATTAAAATCAAAAAGACACATCCACCCCAATTGTGGGACAGCTGTGTTTACAAGAACCTCGTTTACGGTACCATTTCAATATCCCAGAAAGCGAAAAATGGATAAAGAAGTTGTGGTACTTACGTAAAATGCAATATCACTCAGCAATGAAATCTATGTTATGAGGCCCGTAGCAGCATAATGAGTGGATCCAGGTACGATGATTCTAAGTGAAATAAGTCACACAGAAAAAGAAACATCATAAGATATCTCTAATACACGAAAGGTAAACTTGGCTACACAGGAACTGAATTACAAAACAGAACAGTGTCTCAAACTTAGAATACCACCTTATGCTTGCTTAAGGGGAAAGGTGAGTTGGGGAGCTTCATAAAACCAGAGATTGAAATTAGCACAGATACCATTCCATAAGCCAATTATGTAATAGACCAGACCTACTCCTGGCTCAAGGAAAAGGACTCAACACCCCATATTCAACGCCTAGGAATATACCTGACTAGTAAGAATCTTAAAACCTATGGATTTATATGTCTCTGTAAGAGAATCATGCATGTGTACAGCGGCATAAAAGCAGTAGTGAAAATCAGATAAATCCCATTATAAAAATAAATTCCTTAAAGAAAACACAATGACAGTGAAATAGAGAGCAATTCTTAAATAATTCATTCAGGGCTTGTGATGCAACCTGGATTTACCACATCTACACCCAGAGCTTGGTGACATATAAGGATGGACATTTGGGGCTGATAGGATTGGTGAGATTCGGTGAGCAAATGCAGACCCTTTGAAGTCATATTGCATGGTACCCATTCCATGGGTCCCAACTCTCCTGGTTTAAGGGATTCTTCCTTCAGCTAAAACATGCACGGGGAACCCAGAGTATGGTCTGCAGTGTGATCGGGAAACGTGTTCAAAGGTGTCTAAGTTTTCATCCCCTGGTACTCAGGTGCAACATTGCAGACGCTTTGCTAACACTCTCCCCACTTGGAGAGTCAGTGCCTTTAACCTCCTGTTTGGCCCAGTTTGCAATTTCTGCGGAAGATGAACAGAAATAGGGAGAACAAATGAGAGACTAGCTGGAGGTGTCTGGACAGGCAAATTTAACTCTCATTTCCCACCAGGAAGAGGAATTAACAAAAGGATCAGTGTGCCATGCTGGAAACACACTAGGGCCTGAAGCAGTCCTGCGGTGTTGCGGCCAGCTCACAAGAAAACGACTTGAAGAAAGGAGCTCAGGCGCACTGTAATTCGCAAACCTGCAGAGTTATATATGACAGCAATCGTCCAAAAATATATTGAAGTAAGGCTGCCAGGAGGACTTGAAAGCGGGGCAGAATTGCAGGAAACCGATTTCAGGAGGTAGACTGGAATTGCATTTAAAGCATAGGAAAAGAGGCAGAACGTCGACAGTGATGCACTTGGCCAAAAAGGGCGTATGCGTTTTTTCCTGAATATATTCAGGAAAAAACGCATACGCCCTTTTTGGCCAACCAAGCAAGCTTGCGAAGGAAATCGGCACTACAATGATGTCTCACTGCCCCCGGTTAAAAGGGCCATCTGAAACAAGAGTAAAATCCAGAAAGGCAGGACAGGCCATGGAGAACAGGGAGCCTTGTTATGCTGATGGGCATGATGTAAATTGCCAACAGCCACTCTGGAGAAGTGTATGGTGTTTCCTGAAACATCTAAAAAACAAAGCAACAGAGCCTAGGGACTTCCACTTATGGTCCTATAGCTTAGGGAAATTAAAATCAAAAAGACACAGCCACCCCAGAGTTTGGCATGGCTCTGTTTACAAGGACCTCGTTTACGGTAGAAGTTCAATATCCCAGAAAGCAAAAAATCGATAAAGAAGTTGTGGTACTTACGTACAATGCAATATCACTCAGCAATGAAATCTATGTCATCAGGCCCATAGCAGTATAATGAGTGGATTCAGGTACGATGATTCTAAGTGAAATAAGTCACACAGAAAAAGAAACATCATAAGATATCACTAATACACGGAATGTAAACTTGGCTACACAGGAACTGAATTACAAAACAGAACAGGGTCTCAAATGTAGAAAACCACCTTATGCTTGCTTAAGTGGAAAGGTGAGTTGGGGTGCTGCATAAACCAGAAATTGAAATTAGCACAAATACCGTTCCATAAGCCAAATACGTAATAGGCAAGACCTACTCCTTGCTCAGCGAAATGGACTCAAAACCCCATATTCAATGCCTAGGAATATACCTGACTAGTAAGAATCTTAAAACCTATGGATTTATATGTCTCCATAAGAGAATCAAGCATGTGTAAACTGGCATAAACGCAGCAGTGAAAATCCACTAAATCCCATTATAAAAATACATTTCTTAAACAAAACATAATGACAGTGAAATAGAGAGCAATTCTTAGATAATTCATTCAGGGCTTGTGATGCAAGCTGGATTTTCAACTTCTACACCCGGAGCGGGGTGACACATAAGTCTGGACACTTGGGGCTGATAGGATTGGTGAGGTTCGGTGAGCAAATGCAGACCCTGTGAAGTCATATTGCATGGTACCCATTCCATGGGTGCCAACTCTCCAGGTATAAGGGACTATTTCTTCCGCTAAAACATGCATGGGGAACCCAGAGTATGGTCCACCGTATGATCGGGAAAAGTTTTTAAATGTATCTCCGGTACTGGTACTCGGGTTCAACATTCCAGTTTGTTTACTAACACTCTCCCCACTTGGAGAGTCAGTGCCTTTAACCTCCTGTTTGACCCAGTTTGCAATTTCTGTGGAAGATGACGTGTAATAGGGAGAACCAATGAGAGACTAGCTGTAGCTGTCTGGCCCGGCAAATTTAACTCTCATGTCCCACCAGGAAGAGGAATTAACCAAAGGCTCAGTGTGCAGTGTGGGAACAAGATTACGGCCTGAAGTGATCTAGTGGTTTTGCGGCCAGCTCACATGAAAGCGAGTTGAAGAAAG
The DNA here is from genome assembly GCF_937001465.1 of Orcinus orca. Lineage (NCBI taxonomy): Eukaryota > Metazoa > Chordata > Mammalia > Artiodactyla > Delphinidae > Orcinus > Orcinus orca. The sequence goes on along the minus strand of NC_064559.1, from coordinate 66,242,724 downwards.
GAGCTCAGGGACACTGTAATTCACAAACCTGCCGACATATAAATGACAGCTATCGTCCAAAATTATATTGAAGTAAGGCTACCAAGAGGACTTGAAAGCGGGGCACAATTGCAGTAAACCGATTTCAGGAGGTAGACTGGAATTGCATTTAAAGCATAAGAAAAGAGGCAGAACGTCGACAATGATGCACTTGGCCAAAAAGGGCGTATGCGTTTTTTCCTGAATATATTCAGGAAAGAACGCATATGCCCTTTTTGGCCAACCAAGCAAGCTTGCAAAGGAAATCTGCACTACAATGAAGTCTCACTTCCCCCCGGTCAAAAGGGCCATCTGAAAAAAGTGTAAAACCCAGAAAGGCAGGACAGGCCATGGAGAACAGGGAGCCTTATATGCTGATGAGCAGGATGTAAATTGCCAACAGCCACTCTGGAGAAGTGTATGGTGTTTCCTGAAACATCTAAAAAACAAAGCAACAGAGCCTAGGGACTTCCACTTATGGTCCTATAGCTTAGGGAAATTAAAATCAAAAAGACACAGCCACCCCAGAGTTTGGCATGGCTCTGTTTACAAGGACCTCGTTTACGGTACAAGTTCAATATCCCAGAAAGCAAAAAATCGATAAAGAAGTTGTGGTACTTACGTACAATGCAATATCACTCAGCAATGAAATCTATGTCATCAGGCCCATAGCAGTATAATGAGTGGATTCAGGTACGATGATTCTAAGTGAAATAAGTCACACAGAAAAAGAAACATCATAAGATATCACTAATACACGGAATGTAAACTTGGCTACACAGGAACTGAATTACAAAACAGAACAGGGTCTCAAATGTAGAAAACCACCTTATGCTTGCTTAAGTGGAAAGGTGAGTTGGGGTGCTGCATAAACCAGAAATTGAAATTAGCACAAATACCGTTCCATAAGCCAAATACGTAATAGGCAAGACCTACTCCTTGCTCAGCGAAATGGACTCAAAACCCCATATTCAATGCCTAGGAATATACCTGACTAGTAAGAATCTTAAAACCTATGGATTTATATGTCTCCATAAGAGAATCAAGCATGTGTAAACTGGCATAAACGCAGCAGTGAAAATCCACTAAATCCCATTATAAAAATACATTTCTTAAACAAAACATAATGACAGTGAAATAGAGAGCAATTCTTAGATAATTCATTCAGGGCTTGTGATGCAAGCTGGATTTTCAACTTCTACACCCGGAGCGGGGTGACACATAAGTCTGGACACTTGGGGCTGATAGGATTGGTGAGGTTCGGTGAGCAAATGCAGACCCTGTGAAGTCATATTGCATGGTACCCATTCCATGGGTGCCAACTCTCCAGGTATAAGGGACTATTTCTTCCGCTAAAACATGCATGGGGAACCCAGAGTATGGTCCACCGTATGATCGGGAAAAGTTTTTAAATGTATCTCCGGTACTGGTACTCGGGTTCAACATTCCAGTTTGTTTACTAACACTCTCCCCACTTGGAGAGTCAGTGCCTTTAACCTCCTGTTTGACCCAGTTTGCAATTTCTGTGGAAGATGACGTGTAATAGGGAGAACCAATGAGAGACTAGCTGTAGCTGTCTGGCCCGGCAAATTTAACTCTCATGTCCCACCAGGAAGAGGAATTAACCAAAGGCTCAGTGTGCAGTGTGGGAACAAGATTACGGCCTGAAGTGATCTAGTGGTTTTGCGGCCAGCTCACATGAAAGCGAGTTGAAGAAAGGAGCTCAGGGACACTGTAATTCACAAACCTGCCGACATATAAATGACAGCTATCGTCCAAAATTATATTGAAGTAAGGCTACCAAGAGGACTTGAAAGCGGGGCACAATTGCAGTAAACCGATTTCAGGAGGTAGACTGGAATTGCATGTAAAGCATAAGAAAAGAGGCAGAACGTCGACAATGATGCACTTGGCCAAAAAGGGCGTATGCGTTTTTTCCTGAATATATTCAGGAAAGAACGCATACGCCCTTTTTGGCCAACCAAGCAAGCTTGCAAAGGAAATCTGCACTACAATGAAGTCTCACTTCCCCCCGGTCAAAAGGGCCATCTGAAAAAAGTGTAAAACCCAGAAAGGCAGGACAGGCCATGGAGAACAGGGAGCCTTATATGCTGATGAGCAGGATGTAAATTGCCAACAGCCACTCTGGAGAAGTGTATGGTGTTTCCTGAAACATCGAAAAAACAAAGTAACAGAGCCTAGGGCACTTCCACTTATGGTTCTATGGCTTAGGGAAATTAAAATCAAAAAGACACATCCACCCCAATTGTGGGACAGCTGTGTTTACAAGAACCTCGTTTACGGTACCATTTCAATATCCCAGAAAGCGAAAAATGGATAAAGAAGTTGTGGTACTTACGTAAAATGCAATATCACTCAGCAATGAAATCTATGTTATGAGGCCCGTAGCAGCATAATGAGTGGATCCAGGTACGATGATTCTAAGTGAAATAAGTCACACAGAAAAAGAAACATCATAAGATATCTCTAATACACGAAAGGTAAACTTGGCTACACAGGAACTGAATTACAAAACAGAACAGTGTCTCAAACTTAGAATACCACCTTATGCTTGCTTAAGGGGAAAGGTGAGTTGGGGAGCTTCATAAAACCAGAGATTGAAATTAGCACAGATACCATTCCATAAGCCAATTATGTAATAGACCAGACCTACTCCTGGCTCAAGGAAAAGGACTCAACACCCCATATTCAACGCCTAGGAATATACCTGACTAGTAAGAATCTTAAAACCTATGGATTTATATGTCTCTGTAAGAGAATCATGCATGTGTACAGCGGCATAAAAGCAGTAGTGAAAATCAGATAAATCCCATTATAAAAATAAATTCCTTAAAGAAAACACAATGACAGTGAAATAGAGAGCAATTCTTAAATAATTCATTCAGGGCTTGTGATGCAACCTGGATTTACCACATCTACACCCAGAGCTTGGTGACATATAAGGATGGACATTTGGGGCTGATAGGATTGCTGAGATTCGGTGAGCAAATGCAGACCCTTTGAAGTCATATTGCATGGTACCCATTCCATGGGTCCCAACTCTCCTGGTTTAAGGGATTCTTCCTTCAGCTAAAACATGCACGGGGAACCCAGAGTATGGTCTGCAGTGTGATCGGGAAACGTTTTTAAATGCATCTCAGATTTCTTCCCCTGGTACTCGGGTTCAACATTGCAGACCCTTTACTAACATTCTCCCCACTTGGAGAGTCAGTGCCTTTAACCTCCTGTTTGGCCCAGTTTGCATTTTCTGTGGAAGATGAACAGGAATAAGGAGAACCAATGAGAGACTAGCTGGAGGAGTCTGGACAGGCAAATATAACTCTCATTTCCTTCCAGGAAGTGGAATTAACCAAAGGCTCAGTGTGCAGTGCTGGAATCAGATTAGGGTCTGAAGCAATCCTGCGGTTTTGCGGCCAGCTCACAAGAAAGCGAGTTGAAAAATGGAGCTCAGGGGCACTGTAATTCACAAATCTGCAGAGTTATAAATGACAGCTTTCGTCCTAAAATATACTGAAGTAAGGCTGCCAAGAGGACTTGAAAGCGGGGCAGAATTGCAAAAAACCGATTTCAGTAGGTAGACCGGAATTGCATTTAAAGCATCGGAAAAGAGGCAGAACGTCGACAGTGATGCACTTGGCCAAAAAAAGCGTATGGGTTTTTTCCTGAATATATTCAGGAAAAAACGCATACGCCCTTTTTGGCCAACCAAGCAAGCTTGCAAAGGAAATCTGAACTACAATGCAGTCTCACATCCCCCCGGTCAAAAGGGCCATCTGAAGAAAGTGTAAAATCCAGAAAGTCAGGACAGGACATGGAGAACAGGTAGCTTTGTTTTGCTGATGGGAAGTATGCAAGTTGCCAACAGGCACTCTGGAGAAGTGTATGGTGTTTCCTGAAACATCTAAAAAACAAAGCAACAGAGCCTAGGGCACTTCCATGTATGGTGCTATAGCTTAGGGAAATTAAAATCAAAAAGACACAGCCACCCCAAAGTTTGGGAGGGCTCGGTTTACAAGAACCTCGTTTACGGTACAAGTTCAATATCCCAGAAAGCGAAAAGTGGATAAAGGAGTTGTGGTACTTACATACAATGCAATATCACTCAGCAATGAAATCTATGTCATCAGGCCCGTAGCAGCATAATTAGTGGATTGAGGTATGATGATTCTAACTGAAATAAGTCACACAGAAAAAGAAACATCATAAGTTATCATTAATACATGGAATGTAAACTTGGCTACACATGAACTGAATTACAAAACAGAACAGGGTCTCAAATTTAGAAAACCAACTTATGCTTGCTTAAGGGGAAAGGTGAATTGTGGGCTGCATAAACCAGAGATTGAAATTAGCACAGATACCATTCCAGAAGGCAAATATATGATAGACAATACCTTCCACTTGCTCAACCAAATGGACTCAACAGCCCATATTCAATGCCTAGGAATATAAGTGACTAGTAGGAATCTTAAAACCTATGGATTTATATGTCTCTGTAAGAGAATCAAGCGTGTGTACAGCGGCATAAACGCAGCAGTCAAAATCAGCTAAATCCCATTATAAAAATAAATTTCTTAAACAAAACACAATGACAGTGAAATAGAGAGCAAATCTTTCATTTGGGGGCTCGTGGTGCAACCTGGATTTACCACATCTACACCCAGAGCTGGGTGACACATAAGTCTGGACATACGGGGCTGATAGGTTTGGTGAGGTTCGGTGAGCAAATGCAGACCCTTTGAAGTCATATTGCATGGTACACATTCCATGGGTCTCAACTCTCCAGGATTAAGGGATTCTTCCTTCCGCTAAAACATGCATGTGGAACCCAGAGTATGATCCACCGTGTGATCGGGAAACGTGTTCAAAGGTGTCTAAGTTTTCATCCCCTGGTACTCGGGTGCAACATTCCAGACGCTTTGCTAACACTCTCCCCACTTGGAGAGTCAGTGCCTTTAACCTCCTGTTTGGCCAGTTTGCAATTTCTGCGGAAGATGAACAGAAATAGGGAGAACAAATGAGAGACTAGCTGGAGGTGTCTGGACAGGCAAATTTAACTCTCATTTCCCACCAGGAAGAGGAATTAACAAAAGGATCAGTGTGCCATGCTGGAAACACACTAGGGCCTGAAGCAGTCCTGCGGTGTTGCGGCCAGCTCACAAGAAAGCGACTTGAAGAAAGGAGCTCAGGCGCACTGTAATTCGCAAACCTGCAGAGTTATATATGACAGCAATCGTCCAAAAATATATTGAAGTAAGGCTGCCAAGAGGACTTGAAAGCGGGGCAGAATTGCAGGAAACCGATTTCAGGAGGTAGACTGGAATTGCATTTAAAGCATAGGAAAAGAGGCAGAACGTCGACAGTGATGCACTTGGCCAAAAAGGGCGTATGCGTTTTTTCCTGAATATATTCAGGAAAAAACGCATACGCCCTTTTTGGCCAACCAAGCAAGCTTGCGAAGGAAATCGGCACTACAATGATGTCTCACTGCCCCCGGTTAAAAGGGCCATCTGAAAAAAGAGTAAAATCCAGAAAGGCAGGACAGGCCATGGAGAACAGGGAGCCTTGTTATGCTGATGGGCATGATGTAAATTGCCAACAGCCACTCTGGAGAAGTGTATGGTGTTTCCTGAAACATCTAAAAAACAAAGCAACAGAGCCTAGGGACTTCCACTTATGGTCCTATAGCTTAGGGAAATTAAAATCAAAAAGACACAGCCACCCCAGAGTTTGGCATGGCTCTGTTTACAAGGACCTCGTTTACGGTACAAGTTCAATATCCCAGAAAGCAAAAATCGATAAAGAAGTTGTGGTACTTACGTACAATGCAATATCACTCAGCAATGAAATCTATGTCATCAGGCCCATAGCAGTATAATGAGTGGATTCAGGTACGATGATTCTAAGTGAAATAAGTCACACAGAAAAAGAAACATCATAAGATATCACTAATACACGGAATGTAAACTTGGCTACACAGGAACTGAATTACAAAACAGAACAGGGTCTCAAATGTAGAAAACCACCTTATGCTTGCTTAAGTGGAAAGGTGAGTTGGGGTGCTGCATAAACCAGAAATTGAAATTAGCACAAATACCGTTCCATAAGCCAAATACGTAATAGGCAAGACCTACTCCTTGCTCAGCGAAATGGACTCAAAACCCCATATTCAATGCCTAGGAATATACCTGACTAGGAAGAATCTTAAAACCTATGGATTTATATGTCTCCATAAGAGAATCAAGCATGTGTAAACTGGCATAAATGCAGCAGTGAAAATCCACTAAATCCCATTATAAAAATACATTTCTTAAACAAAACATAATGACAGTGAAATAGAGAGCAATTCTTAGATAATTCATTCAGGGCTTGTGATGCAAGCTGGATTTTCAACTTCTACACCCGGAGTGGGTTGACACATAAGTCTGGACACTTGGGGCTGATAGGATTGGTGAGGTTCGGTGAGCAAATGCAGACCCTGTGAAGTCATATTGCATGGTACCCATTCCATGGGTGCCAACTCTCCAGGTATAAGGGACTATTTCTTCCGCTAAAACATGCATGGGGAACCCAGAGTATGGTCCACCGTATGATCGGGAAAAGTTTTTAAATGTATCTCCGGTACTGGTACTCGGGTTCAACATTCCAGTTTGTTTACTAACACTCTCCCCACTTGGAGAGTCAGTGCCTTTAACCTCCTGTTTGACCCAGTTTGCAATTTCTGTGGAAGATGACGGGTAATAGGGAGAACCAATGAGAGACTAGCTGTAGCTGTCTGGCCCGGCAAATTTAACTCTCATGTCCCACCAGGAAGAGGAATTAACCAAAGGCTCAGTGTGCAGTGTGGGAACAAGATTACGGCCTGAAGTGATCTAGTGGTTTTGCGGCCAGCTCACATGAAAGCGAGTTGAAGAAAGGAGCTCAGGGACACTGTAATTCACAAACCTGCCGACATATAAATGACAGCTATCGTCCAAAATTATATTGAAGTAAGGCTACCAAGAGGACTTGAAAGTGGGGCACAATTGCAGTAAACCGATTTCAGGAGGTAGACTGGAATTGCATGTAAAGCATAAGAAAAGAGGCAGAACGTCGACAATGATGCACTTGGCCAAAAAGGGTGTATGCGTTTTTTCCTGAATATATTCAGGAAAGAACGCATATGCCCTTTTTGGCCAACCAAGCAAGCTTGCACAGGAAATCTGCACTACAATGAAGTCTCACTTCCCCCCGGTCAAAAGGGCCATCTGAAAAAAGTGTAAAACCCAGAAAGGCAGGACAGGCCATGGAGAACAGGGAGCCTTATATGCTGATGAGCAGGATGTAAATTGCCAACAGCCACTCTGGAGAAGTGTATGGTGTTTCCTGAAACATCGAAAAAACAAAGTAACAGAGCCTAGGGCACTTCCACTTATGGTTCTATAGCTTAGGGAAATTAAAATCAAAAAGACACATCCACCCCAATTGTGGGACAGCTGTGTTTACAAGAACCTCGTTTACGGTACCATTTCAATATCCCAGAAAGCGAAAAATGGATAAAGAAGTTGTGGTACTTACGTAAAATGCAATATCACTCAGCAATGAAATCTATGTTATGAGGCCCGTAGCAGCATAATGAGTGGATCCAGGTACGATGATTCTAAGTGAAATAAGTCACACAGAAAAAGAAACATCATAAGATATCTCTAATACACGAAAGGTAAACTTGGCTACACAGGAACTGAATTACAAAACAGAACAGTGTCTCAAACTTAGAATACCACCTTATGCTTGCTTAAGGGGAAAGGTGAGTTGGGGAGCTTCATAAAACCAGAGATTGAAATTAGCACAGATACCATTCCATAAGCCAATTATGTAATAGACCAGACCTACTCCTGGCTCAAGGAAAAGGACTCAACACCCCATATTCAACGCCTAGGAATATACCTGACTAGTAAGAATCTTAAAACCTATGGATTTATATGTCTCTGTAAGAGAATCATGCATGTGTACAGCAGCATAAAAGCAGTAGTGAAAATCAGATAAATCCCATTATAAAAATAAATTCCTTAAAGAAAACACAATGACAGTAAAATAGAGAGCAATTCTTAAATAATTCATTCAGGGCTTGTGATGCAACCTGGATTTACCACATCTACACCCAGAGCTTGGTGACATATAAGGATGGACATTTGGGGCTGATAGGATTGGTGAGATTCGGTGAGCAAATGCAGACCCTTTGAAGTCATATTGCATGGTACCCATTCCATGGGTCCCAACTCTCCTGGTTTAAGGGATTCTTCCTTCAGCTAAAACATGCACGGGGAACCCAGAGTATGGTCTGCAGTGTGATCGGGAAACGTGTTCAAAGGTGTCTAAGTTTTCATCCCCTGGTACTCGGGTTCAACATTGCAGACGCTTTGCTAACACTCTCCCCACTTGGAGAGTCAGTGCCTTTAACCTCCTGTTTGGCCCAGTTTGCAATTTCTGCGGAAGATGAACAGAAATAGGGAGAACAAATGAGAGACTAGCTGGAGGTGTCTGGACAGGCAAATTTAACTCTCATTTCCCACCAGGAAGAGGAATTAACAAAAGGATCAGTGTGCCATGCTGGAAACACACTAGGGCCTGAAGCAGTCCTGCGGTGTTGCGGCCAGCTCACAAGAAAACGACTTGAAGAAAGGAGCTCAGGCGCACTGTAATTCGCAAACCTGCAGAGTTATATATGACAGCTTTCGTCCTAAAATATACTGAAGTAAGGCTGCCAAGAGGACTTGAAAGCGGGGCAGAATTGCAGGAAACCGATTTCAGGAGGTAGACTGGAATTGCATTTAAAGCATAGGAAAAGAGGCAGAACATCGACAGTGATGCACTTGGCCAAAAAGGGCGTATGCGTTTTTTCCTGAATATATTCAGGAAAAAACGCATACGCCCTTTTTGGCCAACCAAGCAAGCTTGCGAAGGAAATCTGCACTACAATGATGTCTCACTGCCCCCGGTTAAAAGGGCCATCTGAAAAAAGAGTAAAATCCAGAAAGGCAGGACAGGCCATGGAGAACAGGGAGCCTTGTTATGCTGATGGGCATGATGTAAATTGCCAACAGCCACTCTGGAGAAGTGTATGGTGTTTCCTGAAACATCTAAAAAACAAAGCAACAGAGCCTAGGGACTTCCACTTATGGTCCTATAGCTTAGGGAAATTAAAATCAAAAAGACACAGCCACCCCAGAGTTTGGCATGGCTCTGTTTACAAGGACCTCGTTTACGGTACAAGTTCAATATCCCAGAAAGCAAAAAATCGATAAAGAAGTTGTGGTACTTACGTACAATGCAATATCACTCAGCAATGAAATCTATGTCATCAGGCCCATAGCAGTATAATGAGTGGATTCAGGTACGATGATTCTAAGTGAAATAAGTCACACAGAAAAAGAAACATCATAAGATATCACTAATACACGGAATGTAAACTTGGCTACACAGGAACTGAATTACAAAACAGAACAGGGTCTCAAATGTAGAAAACCACCTTATGCTTGCTTAAGTGGAAAGGTGAGTTGGGGTGCTGCATAAACCAGAAATTGAAATTAGCACAAATACCGTTCCATAAGCCAAATACGTAATAGGCAAGACCTACTCCTTGCTCAGCGAAATGGACTCAAAACCCCATATTCAATGCCTAGGAATATACCTGACTAGTAAGAATCTTAAAACCTATGGATTTATATGTCTCCATAAGAGAATCAAGCATGTGTAAACTGGCATAAATGCAGCAGTGAAAATCCACTAAATCCCATTATAAAAATACATTTCTTAAACAAAACATAATGACAGTGAAATAGAGAGCAATTCTTAGATAATTCATTCAGGGCTTGTGATGCAAGCTGGATTTTCAACTTCTACACCCGGAGCGGGGTGACACATAAGTCTGGACACTTGGGGCTGATAGGATTGGTGAGGTTCGGTGAGCAAATGCAGACCCTGTGAAGTCATATTGCATGGTACCCATTCCATGGGTGCCAACTCTCCAGGTATAAGGGACTATTTCTTCCGCTAAAACATGCATGGGGAACCCAGAGTATGGTCCACCGTATGATCGGGAAAAGTTTTTAAATGTATCTCCGGTACTGGTACTCGGGTTCAACATTCCAGTTTGTTTACTAACACTCTCCCCACTTGGAGAGTCAGTGCCTTTAACCTCCTGTTTGACCCAGTTTGCAATTTCTGTGGAAGATGACGTGTAATAGGGAGAACCAATGAGAGACTAGCTGTAGCTGTCTGGCCCGGCAAATTTAACTCTCATGTCCCACCAGGAAGAGGAATTAACCAAAGGCTCAGTGTGCAGTGTGGGAACAAGATTACGGCCTGAAGTGATCTAGTGGTTTTGCGGCCAGCTCACAAGAAAGCGAGTTGAAGAAAGGAGCTCAGGGACACTGTAATTCACAAACCTGCCGACATATAAATGACAGCTATCGTCCAAAATTATATTGAAGTAAGGCTACCAAGAGGACTTGAAAGTGGGGCACAATTGCAGTAAACCGATTTCAGGAGGTAGACTGGAATTGCATTTAAAGCATAAGAAAAGAGGCAGAACGTCGACAATGATGCACTTGGCCAAAAAGGGCGTATGCGTTTTTTCCTGAATATATTCAGGAAAGAACGCATATGCCCTTTTTGGCCAACCAAGCAAGCTTGCAAAGGAAATCTGCACTACAATGAAGTCTCACTTCCCCCCGGTCAAAAGGGCCATCTGAAAAAAGTGTAAAACCCAGAAAGGCAGGACAGGCCATGGAGAACAGGGAGCCTTATATGCTGATGAGCAGGATGTAAATTGCCAACAGCCACTCTGGAGAAGTGTATGGTGTTTCCTGAAACATCGAAAAAACAAAGTAACAGAGCCTAGGGCACTTCCACTTATGGTTCTATGGCTTAGGGAAATTAAAATCAAAAAGACACATCCACCCCAATTGTGGGACAGCTGTGTTTACAAGAACCTCGTTTACGGTACCATTTCAATATCCCAGAAAGCGAAAAATGGATAAAGAAGTTGTGGTACTTACGTAAAATGCAATATCACTCAGCAATGAAATCTATGTTATGAGGCCCGTAGCAGCATAATGAGTGGATCCAGGTACGATGATTCTAAGTGAAATAAGTCACACAGAAAAAGAAACATCATAAGATATCTCTAATACACGAAAGGTAAACTTGGCTACACAGGAACTGAATTACAAAACAGAACAGTGTCTCAAACTTAGAATACCAACTTATGCTTGCTTAAGGGGAAAGGTGAGTTGGGGAGCTTCATAAAACCAGAGATTGAAATTAGCACAGATACCATTCCATAAGCCAATTATGTAATAGACCAGACCTACTCCTGGCTCAAGGAAAAGGACTCAACACCCCATATTCAACGCCTAAGAATATACCTGACTAGTAAGAATCTTAAAACCAATGGATTTATATGTCTCTGTAAGAGAATCATGCATGTGTACAGCGGCATAAAAGCAGCAGTGAAAATCAGATAAATCCCATTATAAAAATAAATTCCTTAAAGAAAACACAATGACAGTGAAATAGAGAGCAATTCTTAAATAATTCATTCAGGGCTCGTGATGCAACCTGGATTTACCACATCTACACCCAGAGCTTGGTGACACATAAGGATGGACATACGGGGCTGATAGGATTGGTGAGATTCGGTGAGCAAATGCAGACCCTTTGAAGTCATATTGCATGGTACCCATTCCATGGGTCCCAACTCTCCTGGTTTAAGGGATTCTTCCTTCAGCTAAAACATGCACGGGGAACCCAGAGTATGGTCTGCAGTGTGATCGGGAAACGTGTTCAAAGGTGTCTAAGTTTTCATCCCCTGGTACTCGGGTGCAACATTGCAGACGCTTTGCTAACACTCTCCCCACTTGGAGAGTCAGTGCCTTTAACCTCCTGTTTGGCCCAGTTTGCAATTTCTGCGGAAGATGAACAGAAATAGGGAGAACAAATGAGAGACTAGCTAGAGGTGTCTGGACAGGCAAATTTAACTCTCATTTCCCACCAGGAAGAGGAATTAACAAAAGGATCAGTGTGCCATGCTGGAAACACACTAGGGCCTGAAGCAGTCCTGCGGTGTTGCGGCCAGCTCACAAGAAAGCGACTTGAAGAAAGGAGCTCAGGCGCACTGTAATTCGCAAACCTGCAGAGTTATATATGACAGCAATCGTCCAAAAATATATTGAAGTAAGGCTGCCAAGAGGACTTGAAAGCGGGGCAGAATTGCAGGAAACCGATTTCAGGAGGTAGACTGGAATTGCATTTAAAGCATAGGAAAAGAGGCAGAACGTCGACAGTGATGCACTTGGCCAAAAAGGGCGTATGCGTTTTTTCCTGAATATATTCAGGAAAAAACGCATACGCCCTTTTTGGCCAACCAAGCAAGCTTGCGAAGGAAATCTGCACTACAATGAAGTCTCACTGCCCCTTGGTCAAAAGGGCCATCTGAAAAAGTGTAAAATCCAGAAAGGCAGGACAGGCAATAGAGAACTGGGAGCCTTGTTATGCTGATGGGAGGGATGTAAATTGCCAACAGGCACTCTGGAGAAATGTATGGTGTTTCCTGAAACATCTAAAAAACAAAGCAACAGAGCCTAGGGCACTTCCACTTATGGTCCTATAACTTAGGGAAATTAAAATCAAACAGACACAGCCACCCCAAAAATTCGGTCGGCTCTGTTTACAAGAACCTCGTTTACGGTACAAGTTCAATATCACAGAAAGCGAAAAATGGATAAAGAAGTTGTGGTACTTACGTACAATGCAATATCACTCAGCAATGAAATCTATGTCATCAGGCCTGTAGAAGCATAATGAGTGGATTCAGGAACGATGATTCTAAGTGAAATAAGTCACACAGAAAAAGAAACATCATAAGATATCACTACTACACGGAATGTAAACTTGGCTACACAGGAACTGAATTACAAAACAGAACAGGGTCTCAAATGTAGAAAACCAACTTATTTTTGCTTAAGGGGAAATGTGAGTTGGGGTGCTGCATAAAACCAGAGATTGAAATTAGCACAGATACCGTTCCATAAGCCAAATATGTAATAGACAAGAGCTACTCCTTGCTCAATGAAGTGGACTCAACACCCCATATTAAACGCCTAAGAATATACCTGACTAGTAAGAATCTTAAAACCTATGGATTTATATGTCTCCGAAAGAGAATCAAGCGTGTGTACAGCGGCATAAGCTCAGCAGTGATAGGATTGGTGAGGATCGGTGAGCAAATGCACACCATTTGAAATCATGTTGCATGGTACCCATTCCATCGGTCTCAACTCCCCAGGTTTAAGGGATTCTTCCTTCAGCTAAAACACGCATGTGGAAACCAGAGTATGATCCACCGTGTTATCGGGAAACGTGTTCAAATGTGTCTCAGTTTTCGTCCCCTGGTACTCGGGTGCAACATTCCAGGCGCTTTACTAACACTCTCCCCACTTGGAGAGTCAGTGCCTTTAACCTCCTGTTTGGCCCAGTTTGCAATTTCTGTGGAAAATGAACAGGAATAGGGAGAACCAATGAGAGACTAGCTGGAGGTGTCTGGACGGACAAATTTAACTCTCATTTCCCACCAGGAAGAGGAATTAACCAAAGGCTCATTGTGCCATGCTGGAACCACACTAGGGACTGAAGCAATCCAGCGGTGTTGCAGCCAGCTCACAAGAAAGCGAGTTGAAGAAAGGAGCTCAGGGGCACTGTCATTCACAAACCTGCAGAGTTATAAATGACAGCTATCGTCCAAAAATATATTGAAGTAAGGCTGCCAAGAGGACTTGAAAGAAGGGCAGAATTGCATGAAACGGATTTCAGGAGGTAGACTGGAATTACATGTAAAGCATAGGAAAAGAGGCAGAACCTCCACAATGATGCACTTGTCCGAAAGTTGCGGATGCGTTTTTTTCTGAATATATTCAGGAAAAAACGCATAGGCACCTTTTGGCCAACCAAGCAAGCTTGCAAAGGAAATCTGCACTACAATGAAGTCTCACTGCCCACCGGTCAAAAGGGCCATTTGAAAAAAGTGTAAAATCCAGAAGGGCAGGAAAGGCCATGGAGAACTGGGAGCCTTGTTATGCTGATCGGTGGGATGTAAATTGCCAACAGCCACTCTGGAGAAGTGTATGGTGTTTCCTGAAACATCTAAAAAACAAAGCAACAGAGCCTAGGGCACTTCCACTTATGGTCCTATAGCTTAGGGAAATTAAAATAAAAAAGACACAGCCACCCCAAAGTTTGGGATGGCACTGTTTACAAAAACCTCGTTTACGGTACAAGTTCAATATCACAGAAAGCGAAAAATGGATAAAGAAGTTGTGGTACTTACATACAATGCAATATCACTCAGCAATGAAATCTTTGTCATCAGGCCCGTAGCAGCATAATGAGTGGATTCAGGTACTATGATTCTAAGTGAAATAAGTCACACAGAAAAAGAAACATCATAAGATATCACTACTACACGGAATGTAAACTTGGCTACACAGGAACTGAATTACAAAACAGAACAGGGTCTCAAATGTAGAAAACCAACTTATGCTTGCTTAAGGGGAAAGGTGAGTTGGGGTGCTACATAAAACCAGAGATTGAAATTAGCACAGATACCGTTCCATAAGCCAAATATGTAATAGACAAGAGCTACTCCTTGCTCAACGAAGTGGACTCAACACCCCATATTAAACGCCTAAGAATATACCTGACTAGTAAGAATCTTAAAACCTATGGATTTATATGTCTCCGAAAGAGAATCAAGCGTGTGTACAGCGGCATAAACGCAGCAGTGATAGGATTGGTGAGGTTTGGTGAGCAAATGCAGACCCTTTGAAGTCATATTGCATGGTACCCATTCCATGGGTCTCAACTCTCCAGGTTTAAGGGATTCTTCCTTCAGCTAAAACATGCATGTGGAACCCAGAGTATGATTCACTGTGTGATCGGGAAACGTGTTCAAATGTGTCTCAGTTTTCGTCCCCTGGTACTTGGGGGCAACATTCCAGACGCTTTACTAACACTCTCCCCACTTGGAGAGTCAGTACCTTTAACCTCCTGTTTGGCCCAGTTTGCAATTTCTGCGGAAGATGAACAGGAATAGGGAGAACCAATGAGAGACTAGCTGGATGTGCCTGGACGGGCAAATTTAACTCTCATTTCCCACCAGGAAGAGGAATAAACCAAAGGCTCAGCGTGCCGT
This sequence comes from Orcinus orca, assembly GCF_937001465.1. Lineage (NCBI taxonomy): Eukaryota > Metazoa > Chordata > Mammalia > Artiodactyla > Delphinidae > Orcinus > Orcinus orca. The sequence continues at coordinate 66,227,456 of NC_064559.1, read as the reverse complement.
GCCGGAACCACACTAGGGCCTGAAGCAATCATGCTGTGTTGCGGCCAGCTCACAAGAAAGCGAGTTGAACAAAGGATCTCAGGGGCATTGTAATTCACAAACCTGCAGAGTTATAAATGACAGCTATCATCCAAAAATATATTGAAGTAAGGCTCACAGGAGGACTTGAAATTGGGACAGAATTGCAGGAAATCAATTTCAGGAGGTAGACTGGAATTGCATGTAAAGCATAGGAAAAGAGGCAGAACGTCCACAATGATGCACTTGGCCAAAAGGGCGTATGCGTTTTTCCTTGGCCAACCAAGCAAGCTTGCAAAGGAAATCTGCACTACAATGAAGTCTCACTTCCCGCCGGTCAAAAGTGCCATCTGAAAAAGTTGTAAAATCCAGAAAGGCAGGACAGGCCATGGAGAACTGGGCGCCATGCTATGCTGATGGGTGGGATGTAAATTGCCAACAGCCAATCTGGAGAAGAGTATGGTGTTTCTTGAAACATCTAAAAAACAAAGCAACACAGCCTAGGGCACTTCCACTTATGGTCCTATAGCTTAGGGAAATTAAAATCAAAAAGACACAGCCAACTCAAAGTTTGGGACAGCTCTGTTTACAAGAACCTCATTTATGGTACAAGTTCAATATCGCAGAAAGCGAAAAACGGATAAAGAAGTTGTGGTACTTACATACAATGCAGTATCAATCAGCTATGAAATATATGTTATCAGGCTGTAGCAGCATAACTAGTGGATTTAGGTACGATGATTCTAAGTGAAATAAGTCACACAGAAAAAGAAACATTATAAGATATCACTACTACACGGAATGTAAACTTGGCTACACAGGAACTGAATTCCAAAACAGAACAGGGTCTCAAATGTAGAAAACCAACTTATGCTTGCTTAAGGGGAAAGGTGAGTTGGGGCGCTGCATAAAACGATAGATTGAAATGAGCACAGATACCATTCCATAAACCAAATATGTAAGAGACAAGAGCTACTCCTTGCTCAACGAAATAGACTCAACACCACATATTAAACGCCTAAGAATATACCTGACTAGTAAGAATCTTAAAACCTATGGATTTATATGTCTCCGAAAGAGAATCAATCGTGTCTAAGTGGCATAAGTGCAGCAGTTATAGGATTGGTGAGGTTCGGTGAGCAAATGCAGACGCTTTGAAGTCATATTCCATGGTACACATTCCATGGGTCTCAACTCTCCAGGTTTAAGGGATTCTTCCTTCAGCTAAAACATGCATGTGGAACCCAGAGTATGATACACCGTGTGATCGGGAAATGTGTTCAAATGTGTCTCAGTTTTCGTCCCCTGGTACTCGGATGCAACGTGCCAGACGCAGTACTAACAGTATCGCCACTTGGAGAGTCAGGGCCTTTAACCTCCTGTTTGGCCCAGTTTGCAATTTCTGCGGAAGATGAACAGGAATAGGGAGAACCAATGAGAGACTAGCTGGAGGTGTCTGGACGGGCAAATTTAACTCTCATTTCCCACCAGGAAGAGGAATTAACCAAAGGGTCAGCTTGCCATGCCGGAAAAACACTAGGGCCTGAAGCAATCCTGCGGTGTTGCGGCCTGCTCACAAGAAAGCGAGTTGAAGAAAGGAGCTCAGGGGCACTGTAATTCACAAACCTGCAGAGTTGTAAATGACAGCTATCGTCCTAAAATATATTGAAGTAAGGCTGCCAAGAGGACTTGAAAGCGGGGCAGAATTGCAGGAAACCGATTTCACGAGGTAGACTGGAATTGCATTTAAAGCATAGGAAAAGAGGCAGAATGTCCACAATGACGCACTTGGCCAAAAAGGGCATATGCGTTTTTTCCTGAATACATTCAGGAAAAAACGCATACGCCCTTTTTGGCCAACCAAGCAAGCTTGCAAAGGAAATCTGCACATCAATGAAGTCTCACTTCCCCACGGTAAAAAGGGCCATCTGAAAAAAGTGTAAAATCCAGAAAGGCAGGACAGGCCATGGAGAACTGGGAGCCTTGTTATGTTGATGGGCGGGATGTAAATGGCCAACAGCCACTCTGGAGAAGTGTATGGTGTTTCCTGAAACATCTAAAAACCAAACCAACAGAGCCTAGGGCACTTCTACTTATGGTCCTATAGCTTAGGGAAATTCAAATCAAAAAGACACAGCCACCCCAAAGTTTGGGACGGCTCTGTTTCCAAGAACCTCATTTACGGTACAAGTTCAATATCGCAGCAAGGGAAAAATAGATAAAGAAGTTGTGGTAGTTACGTACAATGCAATATCACTCAGCAATGAAATCTATGTCATCAGGCCCGTAGCAGCATAATGAGTGGATTCAGGTACGATGATTCTACGTGAAATAAGTCAAACAGAAAAAGAAACATCATAAGATATCACTAATACACGGAATGTAAACTTGGCTACACAGGAAATGAATTACAAAACAGAACAGGGTCTCAAATGTAGAAAACCAACTTATGCTTGCTTAAGGGGAAAGGTGAGTTGGGGTGCTGCATGAAACCAGAGATTGAAATTGGCACAGATACTGTTCCATAAGCCAAATATATAATAGACAAGAGATACTCCTTGCTCAACGAAGTGGACTCAAGACGCCATATTAAACGCCTAAGAATATACCTGAATAGTAAGAATCTTAAAACCTATGGATTTATATGTCTCCGAAAGAGAATCAAGCGTGTGTACAGCGACATAAATGCAGCAGTGATAGGATTGGTGAGGTTCGGTGAGCAAATGCAGACCCTTTGAAGTCATATTCCATGGTACACATTCCTTGGGTCTCAACTCTCCAGGTTTAAGGGATTCTTCTTTCAGCTAAAACATGTATGTGGAACCCAGAGTATGATCCACCGTGTGATCGGGAAACGTGTTCAAATGAGTCTCAGTTTTTGTCCCCTGTACTCGGGTGAAACATTCCAGACGCTTTACTAACACTCTCCCCACTTGGAGAGTCAGTGCCTTTAACCTCCTGTTTGGCCCAGTTTGCAATTTCTGCGGAAAATGAACAGGAATAGGGAGAACAAATGAGAGACTAGCTGGAGGTGTCTGTACGGGCAAATTTAACTCTCATTTCCCACCAGGAAGAGGAATTAACCAAAGGTTCAGCGTGCCGTGCGGGAACCACACTAGGGCCTGAAGCAATCCTGCGGTGTTGCGGCCAGCTCACAAGAAAGCGAGTTGAAGAAAGGAGCTCAGGGGCACTGTCATTCACAAACCTGCAGAGTTATAAATGACAGCTATGGTCCAAAAATATATTGAAGTAAGGGTGCCAAGAGGACTTGAAAGCGGGGCAGAATTGCAGGAAACCGATTTCAGGAGGTAGACTGGAATTGCATTTAAAGCATAGGAAAAGAGGCAGATCGTCCACAATGATGCACTTGGCCAAAAAGGGCATATGCGTTTTTTCTTGAATATGTTCAGGAAAAAACGCATACTCCCTTTTTGGCCAACCAAGCAAGCTTGCAAAGAAATCTGCACTACAATGAAGTCTCACTGCCCCCCGGTCAAAACGGCCGTCTGAAAAAAGTGTAACATCCAGAAACGCAGGACAGGCCATGGAGAACTGGGAGCCTTGTTATGCTGATGGGCGGGATGTAAATTGCCAACAGCCACTCTGGAGAAGTGTATGGTGTTTCCTGAAACATCTAAAAAACAAAGCAACAGAGCCTAGGGAACTTCAACTTATGGTCCTATAGTTTAGGGAAATTAAAATCAAAAAGACACAGCCACCCCAAAGTTTGGGACGGCTCTGTTTACAAGAACCTCGTTTACGGTACAAGTTCAATATCGCAGAAAGTGAAAAATGGATAAAGAAGTTGTGGTACTTACGTACAATGCAATATCACTCAGCAATGAAATCTATGACATTAGGCCTGTAGCAGCATAATGAGTGGATTCAGGTACGATGATTCTAAGTGAAACAAGTCACACAGAAAAAGAAACATCACAAGATATCACTAATACAGGGAATGTAACCTTGGCTACACAGGAACCGAATTACAAAACAGAACAGTGGCTCAAATGTAGAAAACCAACTTATGCTTGCTTAAGGGGAAAGGTCAGTTGGGGAGCTGCATAAAACCAGAGATTGAAATTAGCACAGATACCGTTCCATAAGCCAAATATGTAACAGACAACAGCTACTCCTTGCTCAACAAAGTGGACAGAACACTCCATACTATACGCCTAAGAATACACCGGACTAGTAAGAATCTTAAAACCTATGGATTTATATGTCTCCGAAAGAGAATCAAGCGTGTTTACAGCAGCATAAACGCAGCACTGATAGGATTGGTGAGGATCGGTGAGCAATTGCAGACCCTTTGAAGTCATATTGCATGGTACCCATTCCATGGGTCTCAACTCTCCAGGTTTAAGGGATTCTTCCTTCAGCTAAATCATGCATGTGGAACCCAGCGTATGATCCACCGTGTGACCGGGAAACGTGTTCAAATGTGTCTCAGTTTTCATCCCCTGGTACTCGGGTGCAACATTCCAGATGCTTTACTAACACTCTCCCCACTTGGAGAGTCAGTGCTTTTAATCTCCTGTTTGGCCCAGTTTGCAATTTCTGCGGAAGATAAACAGCAATAGGGAGAACCAATGAGAGACTAGCTGGAGGTGTCTGAACAGGCAAATTTAACTCTCATTTCAGACCAGGAAGAGGAATTAACCAAAGGCTCATCATGCCGTGCGGGAAACACACTAGGGCCTGAAGCAATCCTGCGGTGTTGCGGACAGCTCACAAGAAAGCAAGTTGAAGAAAGGAGTTCAGGGGCACTGTCAATCACAAACCTGCAGAGTTATAAATGACAGTTATCGTCCAAAAATATATTGAAGTAAGGCTGCCAAGAGGACTTGAAAGCGCGGCAGAATTGCAGGAAACCGATTTCAGGAGGTAGACTGGAATTGCATGTAAAGCATAGGAAAAGAGGCAGAACGTCCACAATGATGCACTTGGCCAAAAAGTGCATATGCGTTTTTTCCTGAATATATTCAGGAAAAAACGCATATGCCCTTTTTGGCCAACCAAGCAAGCTTGCAAAGGAAATCTGCACTACAATGAAGTCTCACTGCCCCCCGGTCAAAACGGCCATCTGAAAAAAGTGTAAAATCCAGAAAGGCAGGAGAGGCCATGGAGAACTGGGAGCCTTGTTATGCTGAAGGGCGGGATGTAAATTGCCAACAGCCACTCTGGAGAAGTGTATGTTGTTTCCTGAAATATCTAAAAAACAAAGCATCAGAGCCTAGGGCATTTCCACTTATGGTCCTATAGCTTAGGGAAATTAAAATCAAACAGACACAGCCACCCCAAAAATTGGGCCGGCTCTGTTTACAAGAACGTCGTTTACGGTACAAGTTCAATATCACAGAAAGCGAAAAATGGATAAAGAAGTTGTGGTACTTACGTACAATGCATTATCACTCAGCAATGAAATCTATGTCATCAGGCCCGTAGCAGCATAATGAGTGGATTCAGGTACGATGATTCTAAGTGAAATAAGTCACACAGAAAAAGAAACATCATAAGATATCACTAATACAGGGAATGTAAACTTGGCTACACAGGAACTGAATTACAAAACAGAACATGGTCTCATATGTAGAAAACCAACTTATGCTTGCTTAAGGGGAAAGGTGAGTTTGTTTGCTGAATAAAACCAGAGATTGAACTTAGCACAGATACCGTTCCATAAGCCAAATATGTAATAGACAAGAGCTACTCCTTGCTCAAAGCAGTGGACTCAACACCCCATATTAAACGCCTAAGAATATACCTGACTAGTGAGAATCTAAAAACCCATGGATTTATATGTCTCCGAAAGAGAATCAAGCGTGTGTACAGCGGCATAAGCTCAGCAGTGATAGGATTGGTGAGGATCGGTAAGCAAATGCAGACCCTTTGAAGTCATATTGCATGGTACCCCTTCCATGGGTCTCAACTCTCCAGGTTTAAGGGATTCTTCCTTCAGCTAAAACATGCATGTGGAACCCAGAGTATGATCCACTGTGTGATCGGGAAACGTGTTCAAATATGTCTCAGTTTTCGTCCCCTGGTACTAGGGTGCAACATTCCAGACGCTTTAGTAACACTCTCCCCACTTGGAGAGTCAGTGCCTTTAACCTCCTGTTTGGCCCAGTTTTCAATTTCTGTGTAAGATGAACAGGAATAGGGAGAACCAATGAGAGACTAGCTGGAGGTGTCTGGACGGGCAAATTTAACTATCATTTCCCTCCAGGAAGTGGAATTAACCCAAGGCTCAGCATGCCGTGCCAGAACCACACTAGGGCCTAAAGCAATCCTGCGGTGTTGCGGCCAGCTCACAAGAAAGCGAGTTGAAGAAAGGAGCTCAGGGCCACTGTAATTCACAAACCTGCAGAGTTATAAATGACAGCTATCGTCCAAAAATATATTGAAGTAAGGCTGCCAAGAGGACTTGAAACCGGGGCAGAATTGCAGGAAACCGATTTCAGGAGGTAGACTGGAATTGCATGTAAAGCATAGGAAAAGAGGCAGAACGTCCACAATGATGCACTTGGTCAAAAAGGGCGTATGCGTTTTTTTCTGAATATATTCAGGAAAACGCATACGCTCTTTTTGGCCAACCAAGCAATCTTGCAAAGGAAATCTGCACTACAATGAAGTCTCACTGCCCCCCGGTCAAAAGGGCCATCTGAAAAAAGTGTAAAATCCAGAAAGGTACGACAGGCCATGATGAACTGGGAGCCTTGTTATGCTGAAGGGCAGGATGTAAATTGCCAACAGCCACTCTGGAGAAGTGTATGGTGTTTCCTGAAACATCTAAAAAAAAAAACCAACAGAGCCTAGGGCACTTCCACTTATGGTCCTATAGCTTAGGGAAATTAAAATCAAAAAGACACAGCCACCCCAATGTTTGGGATGGCTCTGTTTACAAGAACCACGTTTACGGTACAAGTTCAATATCACAGAAAGCGAAAAATGGATAAAGAAGTTGTGGTACTTACGTACAATGCAATATCACTCAGCAATGAAATCTATGTCATCAGGCCCATAGCAGCATAATGAGTGGATTCAGGTACGATGATTCTAAGTGAAATAAGTCACACAGAAAAAGAAATATCATAAGATATCACTAATACACGGAATGCAAACTTGGCTACACAGGAACAGAATTACAAAACAGAACAGGTTCTCAAATGTAGAAAACCAACTTATGCTTGCTTAAAGGGAAAGGTGAGTTGGGGTGCTGCATAAAACCAGAGATTGAAATTAGCACAGATACCGTTCCATAAGCCAAATATATAATAGACAAGAGCTACTCCTTGCTCAACGAAGTGGACTTAACACCCCATATTAAACGCCTAAGAATATACCTGACTAGTCATAATCTTAAAACCTATGGATTTATATTTCTCCAAAAGGGAATCAAGCGTGTGTACAGCGGCATAAAAACAGCAGTGATAGGATTGGTGAGGTTCGGTGAGCAAATGCAGACCCTTTGAAGTCATATTGCATGGTACCCATTCCATGGGTCTCAACTCTCCAGGTTTAAGGGATTCTTCCTTCAGCTAAAACATGCATTTGGAACCCAGAGTATGATCCACCGTATGATCAGTAAACGTGTTCAAATGTGTCTCATTTTTCCTCCCCTGGTACTCGGGTGCAACATTCCAGATGCTTTACTAACACTCTCCCCACTTGGAGAGTCAGTGCCTTTAACCTCCTGTTTGACTCAGTTTGCAATTTCTGCGGAAAAGGAACAGGAATAAGGAGAACCAATGAGAGACTAGCTGGAGGTGTCTGGACGGGCAAATTTATCTCTCATTTCCCACCAGGAAGAGGAATTAACCAAAGGCTCAGCATGCCATGCCAGAAACACGCTAGGGTCTGAAGCAATCCTGTGGTGTTGCGGCCAGCTCACAAGAAAGGGAGTTGAAGAAAGGAGCTCAGGGACACTTTAATTCACAAAACTGCAGAGTTATAAGTGACAGCTATCGTACAAAAATATATTGAAGTAAGCCTGCAAAGAGGACTTGAAAGCGGGGTAGAATTGCAGGAAACCGATTTCAGGAGGTAGACGGGAAATGCATGTAAAGCATAGGAAAAGAGGCCTAACGTCCACAATGATGCACTTGCCCAAAAAGGGCGTATGCGTTTTTTTCTGAATATATTCAGGAAAACGCATACGCACTTTTTGGCCAACCAAGCAAGCTTGCAAAGGTAATCTGCACTACAATGAAGTCTCACTGCCCCCCTGTCAAAAGGGCTTTCTGAAAAAAGTGTAAACTCCAGAAAGGCAGGACAGGCCATGGAGAACTGGGAGCCTTGTTATGCTGAAGGACGGGATGTAAATTGCCAACAGCCACTCTGGAGAAGTGTATGGTGTTTCCTGAAACATCTAAAAAACAAAGCAACAGAGCCTAGGGCACTTCCACTTATAGTCCTATAGCTTAGGGAAATTAAAATCAAAAAGACACAGCCACCTCAAAGTTTGGGCCAGCTCTGTTTACAAGAACGTCGTTTACGGTACAAGTTCAATATCACAGAAAGCGAAAAATGGATAAAGAAGTTGTGGTACTTACGTACAATGCAATATCACTCAGCAATGAAATCTATGTCATCAGCCCAGTAGCAGCATAATGAGTGGATTCAGGTACGATGATTCTAAGTGAAATAAGTCACACAGAAAAAGAAACATCATGAGATATCACTAATACACGGAATGTAAACCGGGCTACACAGGAACTGAATTACAAAAGAGAACAGGGTCTCAAATGTAGAAAACCAACTCATGCTTGCTTAAGGGGAAAGGTCAGTTGGGGTGCTGCATAAAACCAGAGATTGAAATTAGCACAGATACCGTTCCATAAGCCAAATATGTAATAGACAAGAGCTACTCCTTGGTCAACGAAGTGGACTCAACACCCCATATTAAACGCCTAACAACATACCTGACTAGTAAGAATCTTAAAACCCATGGATTTATATGTCTCCGAAAGAGAATCAAGCGTGTGTACAGCGGCATAAGCTCAGCAGTGATAGGATTGGTGAGGATCGGTGAGCAAATGCAGACCCTTTGAAGTCATATTGCATGGTACCCCTTCCATGGGTCTCAACTCTCCAGGTTTAAGGGATTCTTCCTTCAGCTAAAACATGCATGTGGAACCCAGAGTATGATCCACTGTGTGATCGGGAAACGTGTTCAAATATGTCTCAGTTTTCGTCCCCTGGTACTAGGGTGCAACATTCTAGACGCTTTAGTAACACTCTCCCCACTTGGAGAGTCAGTGCCTTTAACCTCCTGTTTGGCCCAGTTTGCAATTTCTGCGTAAGATGAACAGGAATAGGGAGAACCAATGAGAGACTAGCTGGAGGTGTCTGGACGGGCAAATTTAACTATCATTTCCCACCAGGAAGTGGAATTAACCAAAGGCTCAGCATGCCGTGCCAGAACCACACTAGGGCCTAAAGCAATCCTACGGTGTTGCGGCCAGCTCACAAGAAAGTGAGTTGAAGAAAGGAGCTCAGGGGCACTGTCATTCACAAACCTGCAGAGTTATAAATGACAGATATCGTCCAAAAATATATTGAAGTAAGGCTGCCTAGAGGACTTGAAACCGGGGCAGAATTGCAGGAAACCGATTTCAGGAGGTAGACTGGAATTGCATGTAAAGCATAGGAAAAGAGGCAGAACGTCCACAATGATGCACTTGGCCAAAAAGAGCGTATGCGTTTTTTTCTGAATATATTCAGGAAAACGCATACGCTCTTTTTGGCCAACCAAGCAAGCTTGCAAAGGAAATCTGCACTACAATGAAGTCTCACTGCCCCCCGGTCAAAAGGGCCATCTGAAAAAAGTGTAAAATCCAGAAAGGTACGACAGGCCATGATGAACTGGGAGCCTTGTTATGCTGATGGGCCGGATGTAAATTGCCAACAGCCACTCTGGAGAAGTGTATGGTGTTTCCTGAAATATATAAAACACAAAGCAACAGAGCCTAGGGCACTTCCACTTATGGTCCTATAGCTTTGGGAAATTAAAATCAAAAAGACACAGCCACCCCAAAGTTTGGGACGGCTCTGTTTACAACAACCTCGTTTACGGTACAAGTTCAATATCAGAGAAAGCGAAAAATGGATAAAGACCTTGTGGTACTTACGTACAATGTAATATCACTCAGCAATGAAATCTATGTCATCAGGCCCGTAGCAGCATAATGACTGGATTCAGGTACGATGATTCTAAGTGAAATAAGTCACACAGAAAAAGAAACATCGTAAGATATCACTACTACACAGAATGTAATCTTGGCTACACAGGAACTGAATTACAAAACAGAACAGGGTCTCAAATGTAGAAAAAAAACTTATGCTTGCTTAAGGGGAAAGGTGAGTTGGGGTGCTGCATAAAACCAGAGATTGAAATTAGCACAGATATCGTTCCATAAGCCAAATATGTAATAGTCAAGAGCTACTCCTTGCTCAACGAAGTGGACTCAACACCCCATATTAAATGCCTAAGAATATACCTGACCAGTAAGAATCTTAAAACCTATGGATTTATATGTCTCCGAAAGAGAATCAAGCGTGTGTACAGCGGCATAAACGCAGCAGTGATAGGATTGGTGAGGTTCGGTGAGCAACTGCAGACCCTTTGAAGTCATATTGCATGGGACCCATTCCATGGGTCTCCACTCTCCAGGTTTAAGGGATTCTTCCTTCAGCTGAAACATGCATGTGGACCCCAGAGTATGATCCACCATGTGATCGGGAAACGTGTTCAAATGTGTCTCAGTTTTCGTCCCCTGGTACTCGGGTGCAACATTCCAGACGCTTTACTAACACTTTCCCCACTTGGAGAGTCAGTGCCTTTAACCTCTTGTTTGGCCCAGTTTGCAATTTCTGCGGAAAATGAACAGGAATAGTGAGAAATAATGAGAGACTAGCTGGAGGTGTCTGGACGGGCAAATTTAACTCTCATTTCCCACCAGGAAGAGGAATTAACCAAAGGCTCAGCGTGCCATGCCGGGACCACACTAGGGCCTGAAGCAATCCTGCGGTGTTGCGGCCAGCTCACAAGAAAGCGAGTTGAAGAAAGGAGCTCAGGGGCACTGTAATTCACAAAACTGCAGAGTTAAAAATGACAGCTATCTTCCAAAAATATACTGAAGTAAGTCTGCCAAGAGGACTTGAATGCGGGGCAGAATTGCAGGAAACCGATTTCAGGAGGTAGACTGGAATTGCATGTAAAGCATAGGAAAAGAGGCAGAACGTCCACAATGATGCACTTGGCCAAAAAGGGCGTATGCGTTTTTTCCTGAATATATTCAGGAAAAAAAGCATACGCCCTTTTAGGCCAACCAAGCAAGCTTGCAAAGGAAATCTGCACTACAATCAAGTCTAACTGCCCCCCGGTCCAAAGGGCCATCTGGAAGAAGTGTAAAATCCAAAAAGGCAGGACAGGCCATGGAGAACTGGGAGCCTTGTTATGCTGATGGGCGGGATGTAAATTGCCAACAGCCACTCTGGAGAAGTGTATGGTGTTTCCTGAAACATCTAAAAAACAAAGCAACAGAGCCTAGGGAACTTCCACTTATGGTCCTATAGCTTAGGGAAATTAAAATCAAAAAGACACAGCCACCCCAACGTTTGGGATGGCTCTGTTTACAAGAACCTCGTTTATGGTACAAGTTCAATATAGCAGAAAGCAAAAAATGGATAAAGAAGTTGTGGTACTTACGTACAATGCAATATCACTCAGCAATGAAATCTATGTCATCAGGCCTGTAGCAGCATAATGAGTGGATGCAGGTACGATGATTCTAAGTGAAATAAAACACAGAGAATAAGAAACATCATAAGATATCACTACTACACGGAATGTAAACTTGGCTACACAGGAACTGAATTACAAAACAGAACAGGGTCTCAAATGTAGAAAACCAACTTATGCTTGCTTAAGGGGAAAGGTGAGTTGGGGTGCTGCATAAAACCAGAGATTGAAATTAGCACAGATACCGTTCCATAAGCCAAATATGTAATAGACAAGAGCTACTCCTTGCTCAACGAAGTGGACTCAACACCCCATATTAAACGTCTAAGAATATACCTGACTAGTAAGAATCTTAAAACCTATGGATTTATATGTCTCCGAAAGAGAATCAAGCATTAGTACATCGGCATAAACGCAGCAGTGATAGGATTGGTGAGGTTCGGTGAGCAAATGCAGACCCTTTGAAGTCATATTGCATGGTACCCATTCCATGGGTCTCAATCTCCAGGTTTAAGGGATTCTTCCTTCAGCTAAAACATGCATGTGGAACCCAGAGTATGATCCACCGTGTGATCGGGAAACGTGTTCAAATGTGTCTCAGTTTCCGTTCCCTGGTACTCGGGTGCAACATTCCAGACACTTCACTAACACTCTCCCCATGAGAGAGTCAGTGCGTTTAATCTCCTGTTTGGCCCGGTTTGCAATTTCTGCGGAAGATGAACAGGAATAGGGAGAACCAATGAGAGACTAGCTGGAGTTGTCTGGACGGGCAAATTTAACTCTCATTTCCCACCAGAAAGAGGTATTAACCAAAGGCTCAGCGTGCTGTGCGGTAACCATAGTAGGGCCTGAAGCAATCCTGCGGTGTTGCGGCCAACTCAGAAGAAAGAGAGTTGAAGAAAGGCGCTCAGGGGCACTGTAATTCACAAACCTGCAGAGTTATAAATGACAGCTATCGTCCAAAAATATATTGAAGTAAGGCTGCCAAGAGGACTTGAAAGCAGGGCAGAATTGCAGGAAACCGATTTCAGGAGGTAGACTGGAATTGCATGTAAAGCATAGGAAAAGAGGCAGAACGTCCACAATGATGCACTTGGCCAAAAAGGGCGTATGCGTTTTTTCCTAAATATATTCAGGAAAAAACGCATACGCACTGGTTGGCCAACCAAGCAAGCTTGCAAAGGAAATGTGCACTACAATGAAGTCTCACTGCCCCCCGGTCAAAAGGGCCATCTGAAAAAAGTGTAAAATCCTGAAAGTCAGGACAGGCCACAGAGAAATGGGAGCCTTGTTATGCTGATGGGCGGGATGTAAATTGCCAACAGCCACTCTGGAGAAGTGTATGGTGTTTCCTGAAACATCTAAAAAACAAAGCAACAGAGCCTAGGGCACTTCCACTTATGGTCCTATAGCTTAGGGAAATTAAAATCAAAAAGACACAGCCACCCCAAAGTTTGGGAAGGCTCTGTTTACAAGAACCTCATTTACGGTACAAGTTCAATATCGCAGAAAGCGAAAAATGGATAAAGAAGTTGTGGTACTTACGTACAATGCAATATCACTCAGCAATGAAATCTATGTCATCAGGCCCGTAGCAGCATAATGAGTGGATTCAGGTACGATGATTCTAAGTGAAATAAGTCACACAGAAAAAGAAACATCATAAGATATCACTACTACACGGAATGTAAACTTGGCTACACAGGAACTGAATTACAAAACAGAACAGGGTCTCAAATGTAGAAAACCAACTTATGCTTGCTTACGGGGAAAGGTGAGTTGGGGTGCTGCATAAAACCAGAGATTGAAATTAGCACAGATACCGTTCCATAAGCCAAATATGTAATAGACAAGAGCTACTCCTTGCTCAATGAAGTGGACTCAACACCCCACATTAAACGCCTAAGAATATACCTGACTAGTAATAATCTTAAAACCTATGGATTTATATGTCTCCGAAAGAGAATCAAGCGAGTGTAAGCGGCATAAGTGCAGCATTGATAGGATTGGTGAGGTTCTGTGAGCAAATGCAGACCCTTTGAAGTCATATTGCATGCTACCCTTTCCATGGGTCCCAACTCTCCATGTTTAAGGGATTCTTCCTTCAGCTAAAACATGCATGTGGAACCCAGAGTATGATCCACTGTGTGAACGGGAAACGTGTTCAAATGTGTCTCAGTTTTCGTTCCCTGGTACTTGGGTGCAACTTTCCAGGCGCTTTACTAACACTCTCCCCACTTGGAGAGTCAGTGCCTTTAACCTCCTGTTTGGCCCAGTTTGCAATTTCTGTGTAAGATGAACAGGAATAGGGAGAACCAATGAGAGACTAGCTGGAGGTGTCTGGACGGGCAAATTTAACTCTCATTTCCCACCAGGAAGAGGAATTAACCAAAGGCTCAGCGTGCCGTGCCGGAACCACACTAGGGACTGAAGCAATCCTGCGGTGTTGCGGCCAGCTCACAGGAAAGCGAGTTGAAGAAAGGAGCTCAGGGGCACTGTCATTCAAAAACCTGCAGAGTTATAAATGACAGCTATCGTGCAAAAATATATTGAAGTAAGGCTGCCAACAGGACTTGAAAGCGGGGCAGAATTGCAGGAAACCGATTTCAGGAGGTAGACTGGAATTGCATGTAAAGCATAGGAAAAGAGGCAGAACGTCCACAATGATGCACTTGGCCAAAAAGGGCGTATGCGTTTTTTCCTGAATATATTCAGGAAAAAACGCATACGCCCTTTTTGGCCAAACAAGCAAGCTTGCAAAGGAAATCTGCACTACAATGAAGTCTCACTGCCCCCCGGTCAAAAGGGCCATCTGAAAAAAGTGTAAAATCCAGTAAGGGACTACAGGCCATGGAGAACTGGGAGCCTTCTTATGCTGATGGGCGGGATGTAAATTGCCAGTAGCCACTCTGGAGAAGTGAATGGTGTTTCCTGAAACATCTAAGAAACAAAGCAACAGAGCCTAGCGCACTTCCATTTATGGTCCTGTAGCTTAGAGATATTAAAAACAAAAAGACACAGCCACCCCAATGTTTGGGACGGCTCTGTTTACAAGAACCTCGTTTACGGTCCAAGTTCAATATCACAGAAAGTGAAAAATGGATAAAGACGTTGTGGTACATATGTACAATGCAATATCACTCAGCAATGAAATCTATGTCATCAGGTCCGTAGCAGCATAATGAGTGGATTCAGGTGTGATGATTCTAAGTGAAATAAGTCACACAGAAAAAGAAACATCATAAGATATCACTACTACATGGAATGTAAACTTGGCTACACAGGAACTGAATTACAAAACAGAACAGGGTCTCAAATGTAGAAAACCAACTTATGCTTGCTTAAGGGGAAAGGTGAGTTGGGGTGCTGCATAAAACCAGAGATTGAAATTAGCACAGATACCATTCCATAAGCCAAATATGTAATAGACAAGAGCTACTCCTTGCTCAACGAAGTGGACTCAACACCCCATATTAAACGCCTAAGAATATACCTGACTACTAAGTATCTTAAAACCTATGGACTTATATGTCTCCGAAAGAGAATCAAGCGTGTGTACAGCGGAATAAACGCAGCAGTGATAGGATTGGTGAGGTTCGGTGAGCAAATGCAGACCCTTTGAAGTCATATTGCATGGTACCCATTCCATGGGTCTCAAATCTCCAGGTTTAAGGGATTCTTCCTTCAGCTAAAACATGCATGTGGAACCCAGAGTATGATCCACCGTGTGATCGGGAAACGTGTTCAAATGTGTCTCAGTTTTCGTCCCCTGGTACTCGGGTGCAACATTCCAGATGCTTTACTAACACTCTCCCCACTTGGAGAGTCAGTGCCTTTAACCTCCTGTTTGGCCCAGTTGCAATTTCTGTGGAAAATGAACAGGAATAGGGAGAACCAATGAGAGACTAGCTGGAGGTGTCTGGACGGGCAAATTTAACTCTCATTTCCCACCAGGAAGAGGAATTAACCAAAGGCTCATCGTGCCATGCCAGAACCACACTAGGGCCTGAAGCAATCCTGCGGTGTTGCGGCCAGCTCACAAGAAAGCGAGTTGAAGAAAGGAGCTCAGGGGCACTGTCATTCACAAACCTGCAGAGTTATAAATGACAGCTATCGTCCAAAAATATATTGAAGTAAGGCTGCCAAGAGGACTTGAAAGCGGGGCAGAATTGCAGGAAACCGATTTCAGGAGGTAGACTGGAATTGCATGTAAAGCATAGGAAAAGAGGCAGAACGTCCACAATGATGCACTTGGCCGAAAAGGGCGTATGCGTTTTTTCCTGAATATATTCAGGAAAAAACGCATACGCCCTTTTTGGCCAACCAAGCAAGCTTGCAAAGGAAATCTGCACTACAATGAAGTCTCACTGCCCCACGGTCAAAAGGGCCATCTGAAAAAAGTGTAAAATCCAGTAAGGGAGGACAGGCCATGGAGAACTGGGAGCCTTGTTATGCTGATGGGCGGGATGTAAATTGCCAACAGCCACTCTGGAGAAGTGTATGGTGTTTCCTGAAACATCTAAAAAACAAAGCAACAGAGCCTAGGGCACTTCCACTTATGGTCCTATAGCTTAGGGAAATTGAAATCAAAAAGACACAGCCACCCCAAAGTTTGGGCCGGCTCTGTTTACAAGAACGTTGTTTACGGTACAAGTTCAATATCACAGAAAGCGAAAAATGGATAAAGAAGTTGTGGTACTTACGTACAAAGAAATATCACTCAGCAATGAAATGTATGTCATCAGGCCCGTAGCAGCATAATGAGTGGATTCAGGTACGATGATTCTAAGTGAAATAAATCACGGAGAATAAGAAACATCATAAGATATCACTACTACACGGAATGTAAACTTGGCTACACAGGAACTGAATTACAAAACAGAACAGGGTCTCAAATGTAGAAAACCAACTTATGCTTGCTTAAGGGGAAAGGTGAGTTGGGGTGCTGCATAAAACCAGAGACTGAAATTAGCACAGATACCGTTCCATAAGCCAAATATGTAATAGACAAGAGCTACTCCTTGCTCAATGAAGTGGACTCAACACCCCATATTAAACGCCTAAGAATATACCTGACTAGTAAGAATCTTAAAACCTATGGATTTATATGTCTCCGAAAGAGAATCAAGCGTGTGTACAGCGGCATAAACGCAGCATTGATAGGATTGGTGAGGTTCGGTGAGCAAATGCAGACCCTTTGAAGTCATATTGCATGGCACCCATTCCATGGGTCTCAACTCTCCAGGTTTAAGGGATTCTTCCTTCAGCTAA
Source organism: Orcinus orca (assembly GCF_937001465.1). Lineage (NCBI taxonomy): Eukaryota > Metazoa > Chordata > Mammalia > Artiodactyla > Delphinidae > Orcinus > Orcinus orca. The sequence goes on along the minus strand of NC_064559.1, from coordinate 66,210,421 downwards.
AACATGCATGTGGAACCCAGAGTATGATCCACCGTGTGATCGGGTAACGTGTTCAAATGTGTCTCAGTTTTCGTCCCCTGGTAATCGGGTGCAACATTCCAGATGCTTTACTAACACTCTCCCCGCTTGGAGAGTCAGTGCCTTTAACCTCCTGTTTGGCCCAGTTTGCAATTTCTGCGGAAAATGAACAGGAATAGGGAGAACCAATGAGAGACTAGCTGGAGGTGTCTGGACGGGCAAATTTAACGCTCATTTCCCACCAGGAAGAGGAATTAACCAAAGGCTCAGCGTGCCATGCCAGAACCACACTAGGGCCTGAAGCAATCCAGCGATGTTGCGGCCAGATCACAAGAAAGCGAGTTGAAGAAAGGAGCTCAGGGGCACTGTAATTCACAAACTTGCACAGTTATAAATGACAGCTATCGTCCAAAAATATATTGAAGTAAGGCTGCCAGGAGGACTTGAAAGCGGGACAGAATTGCAGGAAACTGATTTCAGGAGGTAGACTGGAATTGCATTTAAAAAATAGGTATAGAGGACGAACTTCCACAATGATGCACCTGGCCAAAAAGGGCGTATGCGTTTTTTTCCTGAATATATTCAGGAAAAAACGCATACGCCCTTTTTGGCCAACCAAGCAAGCTTGCAAAGGAAATCTGCACTACAATGAAGTCTCACTGACCCCCGGTCAAAAGGGCCATCTGAAAAAAGTGTAAAATCCAGTAAGGGAGGACAGGCCATGGAGAACTGGGAGCCTTGTTATGCTGATGGGCGGGATGTAAATTGCCAACAGCCACTCTGGAGAAGTGTATGGTGTTTCCTGAAACATCTAAAAAACAAAGCAACAGAGCCTAGGGCACTTCCACTTATGGTCCTATAGCTTAGGGAAATTGAAATCAAAAAGACACAGCCACCCCAAAGTTTGGGCCGGCTCTGTTTACAAGAACGTTGTTTACGGTACAAGTTCAATATCACAGAAAGCGAAAAATGGATAAAGAAGTTCTGGTACTTACGTACAATGAAATATCACTCAGCAATGAAATGTATGTCATCAGGCCCGTAGCAGCATAATGAGTGGATTCAGGTACGATGATTCTAAGTGAAATAAATCACAGAGAATAAGAAACATCATAAGATATCACTACTACACGGAATGTAAACTTGGCTACACAGGAACTGAATTACAAAACAGAACAGAGTCTCAAATGTAGAAAACCAACTTATGCTTGCTTAAGGGGAAAGGTGAATTGGGGTGCTGCATAAAACCAGAGATTGAAATTAGCACAGATAGTGTTCCGTAAGCCAAATATATAATAGACAAGAGCTACTCCTTGCTCAACGAAGTGGACTCAACACCCCATATTAAACGCCTAAGAATATACCTGAGTAGTAATAATCCTAAAACCTATGTATTTACATGTCTCTGAAAGAGAATCAAGCGTGTGTACAGCGGCGTAAATGCAGCAGTGATAGGATTGGTGAGGTTCGGTGAGCAAATGCAGACCCTTTGAAGTCATATTGCATGTTACCCATTCCATGGGTCTCAACTCTCCAGGTTTAAGGGATTCTTCCTTCAGCTAAAACATGCATGTGCAACCCAGAGTATGATCCACCGTGTGATCGGGAAACGTGTTCAAATGTGTCTCAGTTTTCCTCCCCTGGTACTCGGGAGCAACATTCCAGACACTTTACTAACACTCTCCCCACTTGGAGAGTCAGGGCATTTAACCTCCTGTTTGGCCCAGTTTGCAATTTCTGCAGAAGATGTACAGGAATAGGGAGAACAAATGAGACACTAGCTGGAGGTGTCTGGACAGGCAAATTTAACTCTCATTTCCCACCAGGAAGAGGAATTAACCAAAGGCTCAGCATGCCATGCCGGAACTACACTAGGGCCTGAAGCAATCCTGCGGTGTTGCGGCCAGCTCACAAGAAAGCGAGTTGAAGAAAGGAGCTCAGGGGCACTGTCATTCACAAACCTGCAGAGTTATAAATGACAGCTATCGTCCAAAAATATATTGAAGTAAGGCTGCCAAGAGGATTTGAAAGCGGGGCAAAATAGCAGGAAACCGACTTCAGGAGGTAGACTGGAATTGCATGTAAAGCATAGGAAAAGAGGCAGAACGTCCACAATGATGCACTTGGCCAAAAAGGGCGTATGCGTTTTTTCCTGAATATATTCAGGAAAAAACGCATACGCCCTTTTTGGCCAACCAAGCAACCTTGCAAAGGAAATCTGCACTACAATGAAGTCTCACTGCCCCCCGGTCAAAAGGGCCATCTGAAAGAAGTGTAAAATCCAAAAAGGCAGGACAGGCCATGGAGAACTGGGAGCCTTGTTATGCTGATGGGCGGGATGTAAATTGCCAACAGCCACTCTGGAGAAGTGTATGGTGTTTCCTGAAACATCCAAAAAACAAAGCAACAGAGCCTAGGGCACTTCCACTTATGGTCCTATAGCTTAGGGAAATTAAAATCAAAAAGACACAGCCACCCCAAAGTTTGGGACGGCTCTGTTTACAAGAACCTCGTTTACGGTACAAGTTCAATATCGCAGAAAGTGAAAAATGGATAAAGAAGTTGTGGTACTTACGTACAATGCAATATCACTCAGCAATGAAATCTATGTTATCAGGCACGTAGCAGCATAATGAGTGGATTCAGGTACGATGATTCTAAGTGAAATAAGTCACAGAGAAAAAGAAACATCATAAGATATCACTACTACACGGAATGTAAACTTGGCTACACGGGAACTGAATTACAAAACAGAACAGGGTCTCAAATGTAGAAAACCAACTTATGCTTGCTTAAGGGGAAAGGTGAGTTGGGGTGCTGCATAAAACCAGAGATTGAAATTAGCACAGATACCGTTCCATAAGCCAAATATGTAATAGACAAGAGCTACTCCTTGCTCAACGAAGTGGACTCAACACCCCATATTAAACGCCTAAGAATATACCTGACTAGTAAGAATCTTAAAACCTATGGATTTATATGTCTCCGAAAGAGAATCAAGCGTGTGTACAGCGGCATAAATGCAGCATTGATAGGATTGGTGAGGTTCGGTGAGTAAATGCAGACCCTTTGAAGTCATATTGCATGGCACCCATTCCATGGGTCTCAACTCTCCAGGTTTAAGGGATTCTTCCTTCAGCTAAAACATGCATGTGGAACCCAGAGTATGATCCACCGTGTGATCGGGTAACGTGTTCAAATGTGTCTCAGTTTTCTTCCCCTGGTACTCGGGTGCAACATTCCAGATGCTTTACTAACACTCTCCCCACTTGGAGAGTCAGTGCCTTTAACCTCCTGTTTGGCCCAGTTTGCAATTTCTGCGGAAAATGAACAGGAATAGGGAGAACCAACGAGAGACTAGCTGGAGGTGTCTGGACGGGCAAATTTAACTCTCATTTCCCACCAGGAAGAGGAATTAACCAAAGGCTCAGCGTGCCATGCCAGAACCACACTAGGGCCTGAAGCAATCCTGCGGTGTTGCGGCCAGCTCACAAGAAAGCGAGTTGAAGAAAGGAGCTCAGGGGCACTGTAATTCACAAACTTGCACAGTTATAAATGACAGCTATCGTCCAAAAATATATTGAAGTAAGGCTGCCAGGAGGACTTGAAAGCGGGACAGAATTGCAGGAAACCGATTTCAGGAGGTAGACTGGAATTGCATTAAAGCATAGGAAAAGAGGCAGAACGTCCACACTGATGCACTTGGCCAAAAAGGGCGTATGCGTTTTTACCTGAACATATTCAGGAAAAAACGCATACGCCCTTTTTGGCCAACCAAGCAAGCTTGTAAAGGAAATCTGCACTACAATGAAGTCTCACTGCCCCCCGGTCAAAAGTGCCATCTGAAAAAAGTGTAAAATCCAGAAAGGCAGGACAGGCCTTGGAGACCTGGGAGCCTAGTTGTGCTGATGGGCGGGATGTAAATTGCCAACAGCCACTCTGGAGAAGTGTATGGTGTTTCCTGAAACATCCAAAAAACAAAGCAACAGAGCCTAGGGCACTTCCACTTATGGTCCTATAGCTTAGGGAAATTAAATTCAAAAAGACACAGCCACCCCAAAGTTTGGGCCGGCTCTGTTTACAAGAACGTTGTTTACGGTACAAGTTCAATATCACAGAATGCGAAAAATGGATAAAGAAGTTGTGGTACTTACGTACAATGAAATATCACTCAGCAATGAAATGTATGTCATCAGGCCCGTAGCAGCATAATGAGTGGATTCAGGTACGATGATTCTAAGTGAAATAAATCACAGAGAATAAGAAACATCATAAGATATCACTACTACACGGAATGTAAACTTGGCTACACAGGAACTGAATTACAAAACAGAACAGGGTCTCAAATGTAGAAAACCAACTTATGCTTGCTTAAGGGGAAAGGTGAATTGGGGTGCTGCATAAAACCAGAGATTGAAATTAGCACAGATAGTGTTCCATAAGCCAAATATATAATAGACAAGAGCTACTCCTTGCTCAACGAAGTGGACTTAACACCCCATATTAAACACCTAAGAATATACCTGACTAGTAATAATCCTAAAACCTATGTATTTACATGTCTCCGAAAGAGAATCAAGCGTGTGTACAGCGGCGTAAATGCAGCAGTGATAGGATTGGTGAGGTTCGGTGAGCAAATGCAGACCCTTTGAAGTCATATTGCATGTTACCCATTCCATGGGTCTCAACTCTCCAGGTTTGAGGGATTCTTCCTTCAGCTAAAACATGCATGTGCAACCCAGAGTATGATCCACCGTGTGATCGGGAAACGTGTTCAAATGTGTCTCAATTTTCCTCCCCTGGTACTCGGGAGCAACATTCCAGACACTTTACTAACACTCTCCCCACTTGGAGAGTCAGGGCATTTAACCTCCTGTTTGGCCCAGTTTGCAATTTCTGCAGAAGATGTACAGGAATAGGGAGAACAAATGAGAGACTAGCTGGAGGTGTCTGGACGGGCAAATTTAACTCTCATTTCCCACCAGGAAGAGGAATTAACCAAAGGCTCAGCGTGCCATGCCGGAACCACACTAGGGCCTGAAGCAATCCTGCGGTGTTGCGGCCAGCTCACAAGAAAGCGAGTTGAAGAAAGGAGCTCAGGGGCACTGTCATTCACAAACCTGCAGAGTTATAAATGACAGCTATCGTCCAAAAATATATTGAAGTAAGGCTGCCAAGAGGATTTGAAAGCGGGGCAGAATTGCAGGAAACCGATTTCAGGAGGTAGACTGGAATTGCATGTAAAGCATAGGAAAAGAGGCAGAACGTCCACAATGATGCACTTGGCCAAAAAGGGCGTATGCGTTTTTTCCTGAATATATTCAGGAAAAAACGCATACGCCCTTTTTGGCCAACCAAGCAAGCTTGCAAAGGAAATCTGCACTACAATGAAGTCTCACTGCCCCCCGGTCAAAAGGGCCATCTGAAAGAAGTGTAAAATCCAAAAAGGCAGGACAGGCCATGGAGAACTGGGAGCCTTGTTATGCTGATGGGCGGGATGTAAATTGCCAACAGCCACTCTGGAGAAGTGTATGGTGTTTCCTGAAACATCTAAAAAACAAAGCAACAGAGCCTAGGGCACTTCCACTTATGGTCCTATAGCTCAGGGAAATTAAAATCAAAAAGACACAGTCACCCCAACGTTTGGGACGGCTCTGTTTACAAGAACCTCGTGTACGGTACAAGTTCAATATCACAGAAAGCGAAAAATGGATAAAGAAGTTGTGGTAGTTACGTACAATGCAATATCACTCAGCAATGAAATCTATGTCATCAGGCCCGTAGCAGCATAATGAGTGGATTCAGGTACAATGATTCTAAGTGAAATAAGTCACAGAGAAAAAGAAACATCATAAGATATCACTACTACACGGAATGTAAACTTGGCTACACAGGAACTGAATTACAAAACAGAACAGGGTCTCAAATGTAGAAAACCAACTTATGCTTGCTTAAGGGGAAAGGTGAGTTGGGGTGCTGCATAAAACCAGAGATTGAAATTAGCACAGATACCGTTCCATAAGCCAAATATGTAATAGACAAGAGCTACTCCTTGCTCAATGAAGTGGACTCAACACCCCATATTAAACGCCTAAGAATATACCTGACTAGTAAGAATCTTAAAACCTATGGATTTATATGTCTCCGAAAGAGAATCAAGCGTGTGTACAGCGGCATAAACGCAGCATTGATAGGATTGGTGAGGTTCGGTGAGCAAATGCAGACCCTTTGAAGTCATATTGCATGGCACCCATTCCATGGGTCTCAACTCTCCAGGTTTAAGGGATTCTTCCTTCAGCTAAAACATGCATGTGGAACCCAGAGTATGATCCACCGTGTGATCGGGTAACGTGTTCAAATGTGTCTCAGTTTTTGTCCCCTGGTAATCGGGTGCAACATTCCAGATGCTTTACTAACACTCTCCCCACTTGGAGAGTCAGTGCCTTTAACCTCCTGTTTGGCCCAGTTTGCAATTTCTGCGGAAAATGAACAGGAATAGGGAGAACCAATGAGAGACTAGCTGGAGGTGTCTGGACGGGCAAATTTAACTCTCATTTCCCACCAGGAAAAGGAATTAACCAAAGGCTCAGCGTGCCATGCCAGAACCACACTAGGGCCTGAAGCAATCCTGCGGTGTTGCGGCCAGCTCACAAGAAAGCGAGTTGAAGAAAGGAGCTCAGGGGCACTGTAATTCACAAACTTGCACAGTTATAAATGACAGCTATCGTCCAAAAATATATTGAAGTAAGGCTGCCAGGAGGACTTGAAAGCGGGACAGAATTGCAGGAAACCGATTTCAGGAGGTAGACTGGAATTGCATTTAAAAAATAGGTATACAGGACGAACTTCCACAATGATGCACCTGGCCAAAAAGGGCGTATGCGTTTTTTTCCCGAATATATTCAGGAAAAAACGCATACGCCCTTTTTGGCCAACCAAGCAAGCTTGTAAAGGAAATCTGCACTACAATGAAGTCTCACTGCCCCCCGGTCAAAAGGGCCATCTGAAAAAAGTGTAAAATCCAGTAAGGGAGGACAGGCCATGGAGAACTGGGAGCCTTGTTATGCTGATGGGCGGGATGTAAATTGCCAACAGCCACTCTGGAGAAGTGTATGGTGTTTCCTGAAACATCTAAAAAACAAAGCAACAGAGCCTAGGGCACTTCCACTTATGGCCCTATAGCTTAGGGAAATTGAAATCAAAAAGACACAGCCACCCCAAAGTTTGGGCCGGCTCTGTTTACAAGAACCTCGTTTACGGTACAAGTTCAATATCACAGAAAGCGAAAAATGGATAAAGAAGTTGTGGTACTTACGTACAATGAAATATCACTCAGCAATGAAATGTATGTCATCAGGCCCGTAGCAGCATAATGAGTGGATTCAGGTACGATGATTCTAAGTGAAATAAATCACAGAGAATAAGAAACATCATAAGATATCACTACTACACGGAATGTAAACTTGGCTACACAGGAACTGAATTACAAAACAGAACAGGGTCTCAAATGTAGAAAACCAACTTATGCTTTCTTAAGGGGAAAGGTGAGTTGGGGTGCTGCAGAAAACCAGAGATTGAAATTAGCACAGATACCGTTCCATAAGCCAAATATGTAATAGACAAGAGCTACTCCTTGCTCAACGAAGTGGACTCAACACGCCATATTAAACGCCTAAGAATATACCTGAATAGTAAGAATCTTAAAACCTATGGATTTATATGTCTCCGAAAGAGAATCAAGCGTGTGTACAGCGGCGTAAACGCAGCAGTGATAGGATTGATGAGGTTCGGTGAGCAAATGCAGACCCTTTGAAGTCATATTGCATGTTACCCATTCCATGGGTCTCAACTCTCCAGGTTTGAGGGATTCTTCCTTCAGCTAAAACATGCATGTGGAACCCAGAGTATGATCCATCGTGTGATCGGGAAACGTGTTCAAATGTGTCTCAGTTTTCGTCCCCTGGTACTCGGATGCAACATTCCAGATGCTTTACTAACACTCTCCCCACTTGGAGAGTCAGTGCCTTTAACCTCCTGTTTGGCCCAGTTTGCAATTTCTGCGGAAAATGAACAGGAATAGGGAGAACCAATGAGAGACTAGCTGGAGGTGTCTGGACGGGCAAATTTAACTCTCATTTCCCACCAGGAAGAGGAATTAACCAAAGGCTCAGCATGCCATGCCAGAACCACACTAGGGCCTGAAGCAATCCTGCGGTGTTGCGGCCAGCTCACAAGAAAGCGAGTTGAAGAAAGGAGCTCAGGGGCACTGTAATTCACAACCCTGCAGAGTTATAAATGACAGCTATCGTCCAAAAATATATTGAAGTAAGGCTGCCAAGAGGACTTGAAAGCGGGGCAGAATTGCAGGAAACCGATTTCAGGAGGTAGACTGGAATTGCATTAAAGCATAGGAAAAGAGGCAGAACGTCCACAATGATGCACTTGGCCAAAAAGGGCGTATGCGTTTTTTCCTGAACATATTCAGGAAAAAACGCATACGCCCTTTTTGGCCAACCAAGCAAGCTTGTAAAGGAAATCTGCACTACAATGAAGTCTCACTGCCCCCCGGTCAAAAGGGCCATCTGAAAAAAGTGTAAAATCCAGAAAGGCAGGACAGGCCATGGAGACCTGGGAGCCTTGTTGTGCTGATGTGCGGGATGTAAATTGCCAACAGCCACTCTGGAGAAGTGTATGGTGTTTCCTGAAACATCCAAAAAACAAAGCAACAGATCCTAGGGCACTTCCACTTATGGTCCTATAGCTTAGGGAAATTAAAATCAAAAAGACACAGCCACCCCAAAGTTTGGGACGGCTCTGTTTACAAGAACCTCATTTACGGTACAAGTTCAATATCGCAGAAAGCGAAAAATGGATAAAGAAGTTGTGGTAATTACGTACAATGCAATATCACTCAGCAATGAAATCTATGTCATCAGGCACGTAGCAGCATAATGAGTGGATTCAGGTACGATGATTCTAAGTGAAATAAGTCACACAGAAAAAGAAACATCATAAGATATCACTACTACACGGAATGTAAACTTGGCTACACAGGAACTGAATTACAAAACAGAACAGGGTCTCAAATATAGAAAACCAACTTATGCTTGCTTAAGGGGAAAGGTGAGTTGGGGTGCTGCATAAAACCAGAGATTGAAATTAGCACAGATACCGTTCCATAAGCCAAATATGTAATAGACAAGAGCTACTCCTTGCTCAACGAAGTGGACTCAACACCCCATATTAAACGTCTAAGAATATACCTGACTAGTAAGAATCTTAAAAACTATGGATTTATAGGTCTCCGAAAGAGAATCAAGCGCGTGTACAGCGGCATAAACGCAGCAGTGATAGGATTGGTGAGGTTCGGTGAGCAAATGCAGACCCTTTGAAGTCATATTGCATGGTACCCATTCCATGGGTCTCAACTCTCCAGGTTTAAGGGATTCTTCCTTCAGCTAAAACATGCATGTGGAACCCAGAGTATGATCCACCGTGTGATCGGGAAACGTGTTCAAATGTTTCTCAGTTTTCGTCCCCTGGTACTCGGATGCAACATTCCAGATGCTTTACTAACACTCTCCCCACTTGGAGAGTCAGTGCCTTTAACCTCCTGTTTGGCCCAGTTTGCAATTTCTGCGGAAAATGAACAGGAATAGGGAGAACCAATGAGAGACTAGCTGGAGGTGTCTGGACGGGCAAATTTAACTCTCATTTCCCACCAGGAAGAGGAATTAACCAAAGGCTCATCGTGCCATGCCAGAAACACTCTAGGGCCTGAAGCAATCCTGCGGTGTTGCGGCCAGCTCACAAGAAAGCGAGTTGAAGAAAGGAGCTCAGGGGCACTGTCATTCACAAACCTGCAGAGTTATAAATGACAGCTATCGTCCAAAAATATATTGAAGTAAGGCTGCCAAGAGGACTTGAAAGCGGGGCAGAATTGCAGGAAACCGATTTCAGGAGGTAGACTGGAATTGCATTAAAGCATAGGAAAAGAGGCAGAACGTCCACACTGATGCACTTGGCCAAAAAGGGCGTATGCGTTTTTTCCTGAACATATTCAGGAAAAAACGCATACGCCCTTTTTGGCCAACCAAGCAAGCTTGTAAAGGAAATCTGCACTACAATGAAGTCTCACTGAACCCCAGTCAAAAGGGCCATCTGAAAAAAGTGTAAAATCCAGAAAAGCAGGACAGGGCATGGAGAACTGGTAGACTTGTTATGCTGATGAGAGGGATGTAAATTGCCAACAGCCACTCTGGAGAAGTGTATGGTGTTTCCTGAAACATCCAAAAAAGAAAGCAACAGAGCCTAGGGCACTTCCACTTATGGTCCTATAACATAGGGAAATTAAAATCAAAAAGATACAGCCACCCCAAAGTTTGGGACGGCTCTGTTTACAAGAACCTCATTTATGGTACAAGATCAATATCGCAGAAATCGAAAAATGGATAAAGAAGTTGTGGTAATTACGTACAATGCAATATCACTCAGCAATGAAATCTATGTCATCAGGCCTGTAGCAGCATAATGATTGGATTCAGGTACGATGATTCTAAGTGAAATAAGTCACACAGCTAAAGAAACATCATAAGATATTACTAATACATGGAATGTAAACTTGGTTACACAGGAACTGAAGTACAAAACAGAACAGGGTCTCAAATGTAGAAAACCAACTTATGCTTGCTTAAGGGGAAACGTGAGTTGGGGTGCTGCATAAAACCAGAGATTGAAATTAGCACAGATACCGTTCCATAAGCCAAATATGGAATACACAAAAGCTACTCCTTGCTCAACGAAGTGGACTCAACACACCATATTAAACGCTTAAGAATATACCTGACTAGTAAGAATCTTAAAACCTATGGATTTATATGTCTCCGAAAGAGAATCAAGCATGTGTACAGCAGCATAAACGCAGCAGTGATAGGATTGGTGAGGTTCAGTGAGCAAATGCAGACCCTTTGAAGTCATAATGCATGGTACCCATGCCATGGGTCTCAACTCTCCAGGTTTAAGAGATTCTTCCTTCAGCTAAAACATGCATGTGGTACCCAGAGTATGATCCACTGTGTGATCGGGAAACGTGTTCAAATGTTTCTGAGTTTTCGTCCCCTGGTACTCGGATGCAACATTCCAGACGCTTTACTAACACACTCCCCACTTGGAGAGTCAGTGCCTTTAACCTCCTGTTTGGCCCAGTTTGCAATTTCTGCGGAAAATGAACAGGAATAGGGAGGTGTCTGGACGGGCAAATTTAACTCTCATTTCCCACCAGGAAGAGGAATTAACCAAAGGCTCAACGTGCCATGCCGGAACAACACTAGGGCCTGAAGCAATCCTGTGGTGTTGTGGCCAGCTCACTAGAAAGCGAGTTGAAGAAAGAGCTAAGGGGCACTGTAATTCACAAATTTGCAGAGTTATAAATGACAGCTATCGTCCAAAAATATATTGAAGTAAAACTGCCAAGAGGACTTGAAAGCGGGGCAGAATTGCAGGAAACCGATTTCAGGAGGTAGACTGGAATTGCATGTAAAGCATAGGAAAAGAGGCAGAACGTCCACAATGATGCACTTGGCCAAAAAGGGCGTATGTGTTTTTTCCTGAATATATTCAGGAAAAAACGCATACGCCCTTTTTGGCCAAGGAAGCAAGCTTGCAAAGGAAATCTGCACTACAATGAAGTCTCACTGCCCCCCGGTCAAAAGGGCCATCTGAAGAAAGTGTAAAATCCAGAAAGGCAGGACAGGCCATGCAGAACTGGAAGCATTGTTATGCTGATGGGCGGGATGTAAATTGCCAACAGCTACTCTGGAGTAGTGTATGTTGTTTCCTGATACATCTAAAAAACAAAGCAACAGAGCCTAGAGCAATTCCACTTATGGTCCTATAGCTTAGGGAAATTAAAATCAAAAAGACACAGCCACCCCAAAGTTTGGGACGGATCTGTTTACAAGAACCTCTTTTATGGTACAAGTTCAATATCACAGAAAGCGAAAAATGGATAAAGAAGTTGTGGTACTTACGTACAATGCAATATTACTCAGCAATGAAATCTATGTCATCAGGCACGTAGCAGCATAATGAGTGGATTCAGGTATGATGATTCTAAGTGAAATAAGTCACACAGAAAAAGAAACATCATAAGATATCACTAATACATGGAATGTAAACTTGGCTACACAGGAACTGAATTACAAAACAGAACAGGATTTCAAATGTAGAAGATCAACTTATGCTTGCTTAAGGGGAAAGGTGAGTTGGGGTGCTGCATAAAACCAGAGATTGAAATTAGCACAGATACCATTTCATAAGCCAAATATGTAATAGACAAGAGCTACTCCTTGCTCAACGAAGTGGACTCAACACCCCATATTAAATGCCTAAGAATATACCTGACTAGTAAGAATCTTAAAACCTATGGATTTATATGTCTCCGAAAGAGAATCAAACGTGTGTACAGCGGCATAAACGCAGCAGTGATAGGATTGGTGAGGTTCGGTGAGCAAATGCAGACCCTTTGAAGTCATATTGCATGGTACCCATTCCATGGGTCTCAACTCTCCAGGTTTAAGGGATTCTTCCTTCAGCTAAAACATGCATGTGCAACCCAGAGTATGATCCACCATGTGATCGGGAAACGTGTTCAAATGTGTCTCAGTTTTCGTCCCCTGGTACTCGGGTGCAACATTCCAGACGCTTTACTAACACTCTCCCCACTTGGAGAGTCAGTGCCTTTAACCTCCTGTTTGGCCCAGTTTGCAATTTCTGCGGAAAATGAACAGGAATAGGGAGAACCAATGAGAGACTAGCTGGAGGTGTCTGGACGGGCAAATTTAACTCTCATTTCCCACCAGGAAGAGGAATTAACCAAAGGCTCATCGTGCCATGCCAGAACCACACTAGGGCCTGAAGCAATCCTGCGGTGTTGCGGCCAGCTCACAAGAAAGCGAGTTGAAGAAAGGAGCTCAGGGGCACTGTCATTCACAAACCTGCAGAGTTATAAATGACAGCTATCGTCCAAAAATATATTGAAGTAAGGCTGCCAAGAGGACTTGAAAGCGGGGCAGAATTGCAGGAAACCGATTTCAGGAGGTAGACTGGAATTGCATGTAAAGCATAGGAAAAGAGGCAGAACGTCCACAATGATGCACTTGGCCAAAAAGGGCGTATGCGTTTTTTCCTGAATATATTCAGGAAAAAACGCATACGCCCTTTTTGGCCAACCAAGCAAGCTTGCAAAGGAAATCTGCACAACAATGAAGTCTCACTGCCCCCCTGTCAAAAGGGCCATCTGAAAAAAGTGTAAAATCCAGTAAGGGAGGGCAGGCCATGGAGAACTGGGAGCCTTGTTATGCTGATGGGCGGGATGTAAATTGCCAACAGCCACTCTGGAGAAGTGTATGGTGTTTCCTGAAACATCTAAAAAACAAAGCAACAGAGCCTAGGGCACTTCCACTTATGGTCCTATAGCTTAGGGAAATTGAAATCAAAAAGACACAGCCACCCCAAAGTTTGTGCCGGCTCTGTTTACAAGAACGTTGTTTACGGTACAAGTTCAATATCACAGAAAGCGAAAAATGGATAAAGAAGTTGTGGTACTTACGTACAATGAAATATCACTCAGCAATGAAATGTATGTCATCAGGCCCGTAGCAGCATAATGAGTGGATTCAGGTACGATGATTCTAAGTGAAATAAATCACAGAGAATAAGAAACATCATAAGATATCACTACTACACGGAATGTAAACTTGGCTACACAGGAACTGAATTACAAAACAGAACAGGGTCTCAAATGTAGAAAACCAACTTATGCTTGCTTAAGGGGAAAGGTGAATTGGGGTGCTGCATAAAACCAGAGATTGAAATTAGCACAGATAGTGTTCCATAAGCCAAATATATAATAGACAAGAGCTACTCCTTGCTCAACGAAGTGGACTCAACACCCCATATTAAACGCCTAAGAATATACCTGACTAGTAATAATCCTAAAACCTATGTATTTACATGTCTCCGAAAGAGAATCAAGCGTGTGTACAGCGGCGTAAATGCAGCAGTGATAGGATTGGTGAGGTTCGGTGAGCAAATGCAGACCCTTTGAAGTCATATTGCATGTTACCCATTCCATGGGTCTCAACTCTCCAGGTTTAAGGGATTCTTCCTTCAGCTAAAACATGCATGTGCAACCCAGAGTATGATCCACCGTGTGATCGGGAAACGTGTTCAAATGTGTCTCAGTTTTCCTCCCCTGGTACTCGGGAGCAACATTCCAGACACTTTACTAACACTCTCCCCACTTGGAGAGTCAGGGCATTTAACCTCCTGTTTGGCCCAGTTTGCAATTTCTGCAGAAGATGTACAGGAATAGGGAGAACAAATGAGAGACTAGCTGGAGGTGTCTGGACAGGCAAATTTAACTCTCATTTCCCACCAGGAAGAGGAATTAACCAAAGGCTCAGCGTGCCATGCCGGAACCACACTAGGGCCTGAAGCAATCCTGCGGTGTTGCGGCCAGCTCACAAGAAAGCGAGTTGAAGAAAGGAGCTCAGGGGCACTGTCATTCACAAACCTGCAGAGTTATAAATGACAGCTATCGTCCAAAAATATATTGAAGTAAGGCTGCCAAGAGGATTTGAAAGCGGGGCAGAATTGCAGGAAACCGATTTCAGGAGGTAGACTGGAATTGCATGTAAAGCATAGGAAAAGAGGCAGAACGTCCACAATGATGCACTTGGCCAAAAAGGGCGTATGCGTTTTTTCCTGAATATATTCAGGAAAAAACGCATACGCCCTTTTTGGCCAACCAAGCAAGCTTGCAAAGGAAATCTGCACTACAATGAAGTCTCACTGCCCCCCGGTCAAAAGGGCCATCTGAAAGAAGTGTAAAATCCAAAAAGGCAGGACAGGCCATGGAGAACAGGGAGCCTTGTTATGCTGATGGGCGGGATGTAAATTGCCAACAGCCACTCTGGAGAAGTGTATGGTGTTTCCTGAAACATCTAAAAAACAAAGCAACAGAGCCTAGGGCACTTCCACTTATGGTCCTATAGCTCAGGGAAATTAAAATCAAAAAGACACAGCCACCCCAACGTTTGGGACGGCTCTGTTTACAAGAACCTCGTGTACGGTACAAATTCAATATCACAGAAAGCGAAAAATGGATAAAGAAGTTGTGGTAGTTACGTACAATGCAATATCACTCAGCAATGAAATCTATGTCATCAGGCCCGTAGCAGCATAATGAGTGGATTCAGGTACAATGATTCTAAGTGAAATAAGTCACAGAGAAAAAGAAACATCATAAGATATCACTACTACACGGAATGTAAACTTGCCTACACAGGAACTGAATTACAAAACAGAACAGGGTCTCAAATGTAGAAAACCAACTTATGCTTGCTTAAGGGGAAAGGTGAGTTGTGGTGCTGCATAAAACCAGAGATTGAAATTAGCACAGATACCGTTCCATAAGCCAAATATGTAATAGACAAGAGCTACTCCTTGCTCAACGAAGTGGACTCAACACCCCATATTAAACGCCTAAGAATATACCTGACTAGTAAGAATCTTAAAACCTATGGATTTATATGTCTCCGAAAGAGAATCAAGCGTGTGTACAGCGGCATAAACGCAGCATTGATAGGATTGGTGAGGTTCGGTGAGCAAATGCAGACCCTTTGAAGTCATATTGCATGGCACCCATTCCATGGGTCTCAACTCTCCAGGTTTAAGGGATTCTTCCTTCAGCTAAATCATGCATGTGGAACCCAGAGTATGATCCACCGTGTGATCGGGTAACGTGTTCAAATGTGTCTCAGTTTTCGTCCCCTGGTACTCGGGTGCAACATTCCAGATGCTTTACTAACACTCTCCCCACTTGGAGAGTCAGTGCCTTTAACCTCCTGTTTGGCCCAGTTTGCAATTTCTGCGGAAAATGAACAGGAATAGGGAAAACCAATGAGAGACTAGCTGGAGGTGTCTGGACGGGCAAATTTAACTCTCATTTCCCACCAGGAAGAGGAATTAACCAAAGGCTCAGCGTGCCATGCCAAAACCACACTAGGGCCTGAAGCAATCCTGCGGTGTTGCGGCCAGCTCACAAGAAAGCGAGTTGAAGAAAGGAGCTCAGGGGCACTGTAATTCACAAACTTGCACAGTTATAAATGACAGCTATCGTCCAAAAATATATTGAAGTAAGGCTGCCAGGAGGACTTGAAAGCGGGACAGAATTGCAGGAAACCGATTTCAGGAGGTAGAATGGAATTGCATTAAAGCATAGGAAAAGAGGCAGAACGTCCACACTGATGCACTTGGCCAAAAAGGGCGTATGCGTTTTTTCCTGAACATATTCAGGAAAAAACGCATACGCCCTTTTTGGCCAACCAAGCAAGCTTGTAAAGGAAATCTGCACTACAATGAAGTCTCACTGCCCCCCGGTCAAAAGTGCCATCTGAAAAAAGTGTAAAATCCAGAAAGGCAGGACAGGCCTTGGAGACCTGGGAGCCTTGTTGTGCTGATGGGCGGGATGTAAATTGCCAACAGCCACTCTGGAGAAGTGTATGGTTTCCTGAAACATCCAAAAAACAAAGCAACAGAGCCTAGGGCACTTCCACTTATGGTCCTATAGCTTAGGGAAATTAAAATCAAAAAGACACAGCCACCCCAAAGTTTGGGACGGCTCTGTTTACAAGAACCTCATTTACGGTACAAGTTCAATATCGCAGAAAGCGAAAAATGGATAAAGAAGTTGTGGTACTTACGTACAATGCAATATCACTCAGCAATGAAATCTATGTCATCAGGCACGTAGCAGCATAATGAGTGGATTCAGGTACGATGATTCTAAGTGAAATAAGTCACAGAGAAAAAGAAACATCATAAGATATCACTACTACACGGAATGTAAACTTGGCTACACAGGAACTGAATTACAAAACAGAACAGGGTCTCAAATGTAGAAAACCAACTTATGCTTGCTTAAGGGGAAAGGTGAGTTGGGGTGCTGCATAAAACCAGAGATTGAAATTAGCACAGATACCGTTCCATAAGCCAAATATGTAATAGACAAGAGCTACTCCTTGCTCAACGAAGTGGACTCAACACCCCATATTAAACGCCTAAGAATATACCTGACTAGTAAGAATCTTAAAACCTATGGATTTATATGTCTCCGAAAGAGAATCAAGTGTGTGTACAGCGGCATAAACGCAGCATTGATAGGATTGGTGAGGTTCGGTGAGCAAATGCAGACCCTTTGAAGTCATATTGCATGGCACCCATTCCATGGGTCTCAACTCTCCAGGTTTAAGGGATTCTTCCTTCAGCTAAAACATGCATGTGGAACCCAGAGTATGATCCACCGTGTGATTGGGTAACGTGTTCAAATGTGTCTCAGTTTTCGTCCCCTGGTACTCGGGTGCAACATTCCAGATGCTTTACTAACACTCTCCCCACTTGGAGAGTCAGTGCCTTTAACCTCCTGTTTGGCCCAGTTTGCAATTTCTGCGGAAAATGAACAGGAATAGGGAGGTGTCTGGACGGGCAAATTTAACTCTCATTTCCCACCAGGAAGAGGAATTAACCAAAGGCTCAACGTGCCATGCCGGAACAACACTAGGGCCTGAAGCAATCCTGCGGTGTTGTGGCCAGCTCACTAGAAAGCGAGTTGAAGAAAGAGCTAAGGGGCACTGTAATTCACAAATTTGCAGAGTTATAAATGACAGCTATCGTCCAAAAATATATTGAAGTAAAACTGCCAAGAGGACTTGAAAGCGGGGCAGAATTGCAGGAAACCGATTTCAGGAGGTAGACTGGAATTGCATGTAAAGCATAGGAAAAGAGGCAGAACGTCCACAATGATGCACTTGGCCAAAAAGGGCGTATGTGTTTTTTCCTGAATATATTCAGGAAAAAACGCATACGCCCTTTTTGGCCAAGGAAGCAAGCTTGCAAAGGAAATCTGCACTACAATGAAGTCTCACTGCCCCCCGGTCAAAAGGGCCATCTGAAGAAAGTGTAAAATCCAGAAAGGCAGGACAGGCCATGCAGAACTGGAAGCATTGTTATGCTGATGGGCGGGATGTAAATTGCCAACAGCCACTCTGGAGTAGTGTATGGTGTTTCCTGATACATCTAAAAAACAAAGCAACAGAGCCTAGAGCAATTCCACTTATGCTCTTATAGCTTAGGGAAATTAAAATCAAAAAGACACAGCCACCCCAAAGTTTGGGACAGATCTGTTTACAAGAACCTCGTTTATGGTACAAGTTCAATACCACAGAAAGCGAAAAATGGATAAAGAAGTTGTGGTACTTACGTACAATGCAATATCACTCAGCAATGAAATCTATGTCATCAGGCCTGTAGCAGCATAATGAGTGGATTCAGGTATGATGATTCTAAGTGAAATAAGTCACACAGAAAAAGAAACATCATAAGATATCACTAATACATGGAATGTAAACTTGGCTACACAGGAACTGAATTACAAAACAGAACAGGATTTCAAATGTAGAAGATCAACTTATGCTTGCTTAAGGGGAAAGGTGAGTTGGGGTGCTGCATAAAACCAGAGATTGAAATTAGCACAGATACCATTTCATAAGCCAAATATGTAATAGACAAGAGCTACTCCTTGCTCAACGAAGTGGACTCAACACCCCATATTAAACGCCTACGAATATACCTGACTAGTAAGAATCTTAAAACCTATGGATTTATATGTCTCCGAAAGAGAATCAAACGTGTGTACAGCGGCATAAACGCAGCAGTGATAGGATTTGTGAGGTTCGGTGAGCAAATGCAGACCCTTTGAAGTCATATTGCATGGTACCCATTCCATGGGTCTCAACGCTCCAGGTTTAAGGGATTCTTCCTTCAGCCAAAACATGCATGTGGAACCCACAGTATGCTCCACCATGTGATCGGGAAACGTGTTCAAATGTGTCTCAGTTTTCGTCCCCTGGTACTCGGGTGCAACATACCAGACGCTTTACTAACACTCTCCCCACTTGGAGAGTCAGTGCCTTTAACCTCCTGTTTGGCCCAGTTTGCAATTTATGCGGAAAATGAACAGGAATAGGGAGAACCAATGAGAGACTAGCTGGAGGTGTCTGGACGGGCAAATTTAACTCTCACTTCCCACAGGAAGAGGAATTAACCAAAGGCTCAGCGTGCCATGCCGGAACCACACTAGGGCCTGAAGCAAACTTGCGGTGTTGCAGCCAGCTCACAAGAAAGCGAGTTGAAGAAAGGAGCTCGGGGCACTCTAATTCACAAACCTGCAGAGTTATAAATGACAGCTATCGTCCAAAAATATATTGAAGTAAGGCTGCCAAGAGGACTTGAAAGCGGGGCAGAATTGCAGGAAACCGATTTCAGGAGGTAGACTGGAATTGCATGTAAAGCATAGGAAAAGAGGCAGAACGTCCACAATGATGCACTTGGCCGAAAAGGGCGTATGCGTTTTTTTCCTGAATATATTGAGGAAAAAAACGCATACGCACTTTTTGGCCAACCAAGCAAGCTTGCAAAGGAAATCTGCACTACAATGAAGTCTCACTTGCCCCCTGTCAAAAGGGCCATCTGAAAAAAGTGTAAAATCCAGAAAGGCAGGACAGGCCATGGAGAACTGGGAGCCTTGTTATGCTGATGGGCGGGATGTAAATAGCCAACAGCAACTCTGGAGAAATGTATGGTGTTTCCTGTAACATCTAAAAAACAAAGCAACAGAGCCTAGGGCACTTCCACTTATGGTCCTATAGCTTAGGGAAATTAAAATAAAAAACACACAACCACCCCAAAGTTTGGGACGGCTCTGTTTACAAGAACCTCGTTTACGGTACAAGTTCAATATCGCAGAAAGTGAAAAATGGATAAAGAAGTTGTGGTACTTACGTACAATGCAATATCACTCAGCAAAGAAATCTATGTCATCAGGCCCATAGCAGCATAATGAGTGGATTCAGGTACGATGATTCTAAGTGAAATAAGTCACACAGAAAAAGAAACATCATAAGATATCACTAATACACAGAATGTAAACTTGGCTACAAAGGAACTGAATTACAAAACAGAACAGGGTCTCAGATGTAGCAAACCAACATATGCTTGCTTAAGGGGAAACGTGAGTTGGGGTGCTGCATAAAACCAGAGATTGAAATTAGCACAGATACCGTTCCATAAGCCAAATATGTAATAGACAAGAGCTACTACTTGCTCAATGAAGTGGACTCAACACCCCATATTAAACGCCTAAGAATATACCTGACAAGTAAAAATCTTAAAACCTATGGGTTTATATGTCTCTGAAAGAGAATCAAGCGTGTGTACAGCGGCATAAACGCAGCAGTGATAGGATTGGTGAGGTTCGGTGAGCAAATGCAGACCGTTTGAAGTCATATTGCATGGTACCCATTCCATGGGTCTCAACTCTCCAGGTTAAAGGGATTCTTCCTTCAGCTAAAACATGCATGTGGAACCCAGAGTATGATCCACCGTGTGATCGGGAAACGTGTTCAAATGTGTCTCAGGTTTCGTCCCTGGTACTCGGGTGCAACATTTCAGATGCTTTACTAACACTCTACCCAGTTTGAGAGTCAGTGCCTTTAACATCCTGTTTGGCCCAGTTTGCAATTTCTGCGGAAAATGAACAGGAATAGGGAGAACCAATGAGAGACTAGCTGGAGGTGTCTGGACGGGCAAATTTAACTCTCATTTCCCACCAGGAAGAGGAATTAACCAAAGGCTCAGCGTGCCATGCCGGAACCACACTAGGGCCTGAAGCCATCCTGCGGTGTTGTGGCCAGCTCACAAGAAAGCGAGTTGAAGAAAGGAGCTCAGGGGCACTGTCACTCACAAAACTGCAGAGTTATAAATGACAGCTATCGTCCAAAAATATATTGAAGTAAGGCTGCCAAGAGGACTTGAAAGCGGGGCAGAATTGCAGGAAACCGATTTCAGGAGGTAGACTGGAATTGCATGTAAAGCATAGGAAAAGAGGCAGAACGTCCACAATGATGCACTTGGCCAAAAAGGGCGTATGCGTTTTTTCCTGAATATATTCAGGAAAAAACGCATACGCCCTTTTTGGCCAACCAAGCAAGCTTGCAAAGAAAATCTGCACTACAATGAAATCTCACTGCCCCCAGGTCAAAAGGGTCATCTGAAAAAAATGTAAAATCCAGAAAGGCAGGACAGGCCATGGAGAACTGAAAGCCTTGTTATGCTGATGGGTGGGATGTAAATTGCCAACAGCCACTCTGGAGAAATGTATGGTGTTTCCTGAAACATCTACAAAACAAAGCAACAGAGCCTAGGGCACTTCCACTTATGGTCCTATAGTTTAGGGAAATTAAAATCAAAAAGACACAGCCACCCCAAAGTTTGGGACGGCTCTGTTTACAAGAACCTCATTTATGGTACAAATTCAATATCACAGAAAGCGAAAAATGGATAAAAAAGTTGTGGTATTACGTACAATGCAATACCACTCAGCAATGAATCTATGTCATCAGGCCCGTAGCAACATAATGAGTGGATTCAGGTATGATGATTCTAAGTGAAATAAGTCACACAGAAAAAGAAACATCATAAGATATCACTACTATACGGAATGTAAACTTGGCTACACAGGAACTGAATTACAAAACAGAACAGGGTCTCAAATGTAGAAAACCAACTTATGCTTGCTTAAGGGGAAAGGTGAGTTGGGGTGCTGCATATAACCAGAGATTGAAATTAGCACAGATACCATTCCATAAGCCAAATATGTAATAGACAAGAGCTACTCCTTGCTCAACGAAGTGGACTCAACACCCCATATTAAACGTCTAATAATATACCTGACTAGTAAGAATCTTAAAAACTATGGTTTATAGGTCTCCGAAAGAGAATCAAGCGTGTGTACAGCAGCATAAACGCAACAGTGATAGGATTGGTGAGGTTCAGTGAGCAAATGCAGACCCTTTGAAGTCATAATGCATGGTACCCATGCCATGGGTCTCCACTCTCCAGGTTTAAGGGATTCTTCCTTCAGCTAAAACATGCATGTGGTACCCAGAGTATGATCCACCGTGTGATCGGGAAACGTGTTCAAATGTGTCTCAGTTTTCACCCCTGGTACTCGGGTGCAACATTCCAGACGCTTTACTAACACTCTCCCCACTTGGAGAGTCAGTGCCTTTAACCTTGTGTTTGGCCCAGTTTGCAATTTCTGTGGAAAATGAACAGGAATAGGGAGAACCAATGAGACACTAGCTGGAGGTGTCTAGACGGGCAAATTTAACTCTCATTTCCCACCAGGAAGAGGAATTAACCAAAGCCTCAGCGTGCCATGCCGGAACCACACTAGGGCCTGAAGCAATCCTGCGGTGTTGCAGCCAGCTCACAAGAAAGGGAGTTGAAGAAAGGAGCTCAGGGGCACTGTAATTCACAAACCTGCAGAGTTATAAATGACAGATAACGTCCAAAAATATATTGAAGTAAGGCTGCGAAGAGGACTTGAAAGCGGGGCAGAATTGCAGGAAACCGATTTCAGGAGGTAGACTGGAATTGCATTTAAAGCATAGGAAAAGAGGCAGAACATCGACAATGATGCACTTGGCAAAAAAGGGCGTATGCGTTTGTTCCTGAATATATTCAGGAAAAGACGCATACGCCCTTTTTGGCAAACCAAGCAAGCTTGCAATGGAAATCCGAACTACTATGAAGTGTCACTTCCCCCCGGTCTAAAGGGCCATCTGAGAAAAGTGTAAAATCCAGAAAGGCAAGACAGGCCATGGGGAAAAAGGAGCCTTGTTATGCTGATGGGCCGGATGTAAATTGCCAACAGCCACTCTGGAGAAGTGTATGGTGTTTCCTAAAACATCTAAAAAACAAAGCAACAGAGCCTAGGGCACTTCCACTTATGGTCCTATAGCTTAGGGAAATTAAAATCAAAAAGACACAGCCACCCCAAAGTTTGGGACGGCTCTGTTTACAAGAACCTCGTTTACGGTACAAGTTCAATATCACAGAAAGCGATAAATGGATAAAGAATTTGTGGTACTTACGTACAATGCAATATCACTCAGCAATGAAATCTATGTCATCAGGCCCGTAGCAGCATAATGAGTGGATTCAGGTACGATGATTCTAAGTGAAATAAGTTACTGAGAAAAAGAAATATCATAAGATATCACTAATACACGGAATGTAAACTTGGCTACACAGGAACAGAATTACAAAACAGAACAGTGTCTCCAATGTAGAAAACCAACATATGCTTGCTTAAGGGGAATGGTGAGTTGGGGTTCTGCATGAAACCAGAGATTGAAATTGGCACAGATACCGTTCCATAAGCCAAATATGTAATAAAGAAGAGCTACTCCTTGCTCAACGAAGTGGACTCAACACCCCATATTAAACGCCTAATATTATACCTGACTAGTAAGAATCTTAAAACTTATGGATTTATATGTCTCTGAAAGAGAATCAAGCGTATGTACAGTGGCATAAACGCAGCAATGATAGGATTGGTGAGGTTCGGTGAGCAAACGCAGACCCTTTGAAGTCATATTGCATGGTACCCATTCCATGGGTCTCAACTCTCCAGGTTTAAGGGATTCTTCCTTTAGCTAAAACATGCATGTGGAACCCAGTGTATGATCCACCATGTGATCGGGAAACGTGCTCAAATGTGTCTCAGTTTTCATCCCCTGGTACTCGGGTGCAACATTCCAGACGCTTTACTAACACTCTCCTCACTTGGAGAGTCAGTGCCTTTAACCTCCTGTTTGGCCCAGTTTGCAATTTCTGCGGAAAATGAACAGGAATAGGGAGAACCCATGAGAGACTAGCTGGAGGTGTCTGGACGGGCAAATTTAACTCTCATTTCCCACCAGGAAGAGGAATTAACCAAGGGCTCAGCGTGCCACGCCAGAACCACACTAGGGCCTGAAGCAATCCTGCGGTGTTGCGGCCAGCTCACAAGAAAGCGAGTTGAAGAAAGGAGCTCAGGGGCACTGTCATTCACAAACCTGCAGAGTTATAAATGACAGCTATCGTCCAAAAATATATTGAAGTAAGGCTGCCAAGAGGACTTGAAAGCGGGGCAGAATTGCAGGAAACTGATTTCAGGAGGTAGACTGGAATTGCATGTAAAGCATAGGAAAAGAGGCAGAACGTCCACAATGATGCACTTGGCCAAAAAGCGCGTATGTGTTTTTTCCTGAATATATTCAGGAAAAAACGCATACGCCCTTTTTGGCCAACCAAGCAAGCTTGCAAAGGAAATCTGCACTACAATGAAGTCTCACTTCCCCCCGGTGAAAAGGGCCATCTTAAAAAAGTGTAAAATCCAGAAAGGCAGGACAGGCCATGGAGAACTGGGAGCCTTGTTATGCTGATGGGCGGGATGTAAATTGCCAACAGCCACTCTGGAGAAGTGTATGGTGTTTCCTGAAACATCTAAAAAACAAAGCAACAGAGCCTAAGGCACTTCAACTTATGGTCCTATAGCTTAGGGAAATTAAAATCAAAAAGACACAGCCACCCCAAAGTTTGGGAAGGCTCTGTTTACAAGAACCACTTTTACGGTACAAGTTCAATATCACAGAAAGCGAAAAATGTATAAAGAAGTTGTGGTACTTACGTACTATGCAATATCACTCAGCAAAAAAACCTATGTCATCAGGCCAGTAGCAGCATAATGAGTGGATTCAGGTACGATGATTCTAAGTGAAATAAGTCACACAGAAAAAGAAACATCATAAGATATCACTAATACACGGAATGTAAACTTGGCTACACAGGAACTGAATTACAAAACAGAACAGGGTCTCAAATGTAGAAAACCAACTTATGCTTGCTTAAGGGGAAAGGTGAGTTGGGGCAGTGCATGAAACCAGAGATTGAAATTGGCACAGATACCGTTCCATAAGCCAAATATGTAATAGACAAGAGCTACTCCTTGTTCAACGAAGTGGACTCAAGACGCCATATTAAACGCCTAAGAATATACCTGACTAGTAAGAATTCTAAAACCTATGGATTTATATGTCTCTGAAAAAGAATCAAGCCTGTGTACAGCAGCATAAGCGCAGCAGTGATAGGATTGGTGAGGTTCGCTGAGCAAATGTAGACCCTTTGAAGTCATATTGCATGGTACCCATTCCATGGGTCTCAACTCTCCAGGTTTAAGGGATTCTTCCTTCAGCTAAAACATGCATGTGGAACCCAGAGTATGATCCACCGTGTGATCGGGAAACGTGTTCAAATATGTCTCAGTTTTCGTCCCCTGGTACTCTGGTGCAACATTCCAGACGCTTTACTAACACTCTTCCTACTTGGAGAGTCAGTGCCTTTAACCTCCTGTTTGGCCCAGTTTGCAATTTCTGCGGAAAATGAACAGGAATAGGGAGAACCAATGAGAGACTAGCTGGAGGTGTCTGGACGGGCAAATTTAACTCTCATTTCCCACCAGGAAGAGGAATTAACCAAAGGCTCATCGTGCCATGCCAGAACCACACTAGGGCCTGAAGCAATCCTGCGGTGTTGCGGCCAGCTCACAAGAAAGCGAGTTGAAGAAAGGAGCTCAGGGGCACTGTCATTCACAAACCTGCAGAGTTATAAATGACAGCTATCGTCCAAAAATATATTGAAGTAAGGCTGCCAAGAGGACTTGAAAGCGGGGCAGAATTGCAGGAAACCGATTTCAGGAGGTAGACTGGAATTGCATGTAAAGCATAGGAAAAGAGGCAGAACGTCCACAATGATGCACTTGGCCAAAAAGGGCGTATGCGTTTTTTCCTGAATATATTCAGGAAAAAACGCATACGCCCTTTTTGGCCAACCAAGCAAGCTTGCAAAGGAAATCTGCACAACAATGAAGTCTCACTGCCCCCCTGTCAAAAGGGCCATCTGAAAAAAGTGTAAAATCCAGTAAGGGAGGGCAGGCCATGGAGAACTGGGAGCCTTGTTATGCTGATGGGCGGGATGTAAATTGCCAACAGCCACTCTGGAGAAGTGTATGGTGTTTCCTGAAACATCTAAAAAACAAAGCAACAGAGCCTAGGGCACTTCCACTTATGGTCCTATAGCTTAGGGAAATTGAAATCAAAAAGACACAGCCACCCCAAAGTTTGTGCCGGCTCTGTTTACAAGAACGTTGTTTACGGTACAAGTTCAATATCACAGAAAGCGAAAAATGGATAAAGAAGTTGTGGTACTTACGTACAATGAAATATCACTCAGCAATGAAATGTATGTCATCAGGCCCGTAGCAGCATAATGAGTGGATTCAGGTACGATGATTCTAAGTGAAATAAATCACAGAGAATAAGAAACATCATAAGATATCACTACTACACGGAATGTAAACTTGGCTACACAGGAACTGAATTACAAAACAGAACAGGGTCTCAAATGTAGAAAACCAACTTATGCTTGCTTAAGGGGAAAGGTGAATTGGGGTGCTGCAAAAAACCAGAGATTGAAATTAGCACAGATAGTGTTCCATAAGCCAAATATATAATAGACAAGAGCTACTCCTTGCTCAACGAAGTGGACTCAACACCCCATATTAAACGCCTAAGAATATACCTGACTAGTAATAATCCTAAAACCTATGTATTTACATGTCTCCGAAAGAGAATCAAGCGTGTGTACAGCGGCGTAAATGCAGCAGTGATAGGATTGGTGAGGTTCGGTGAGCAAATGCAGACCCTTTGAAGTCATATTGCATGTTACCCATTCCATGGGTCTCAACTCTCCAGGTTTAAGGGATTCTTCCTTCAGCTAAAACATGCATGTGCAACCCAGAGTATGATCCACCGTGTGATCGGGAAACGTGTTCAAATGTGTCTCAGTTTTCCTCCCCTGGTACTCGGGAGCAACATTCCAGACACTTTACTAACACTCTCCCCACTTGGAGAGTCAGGGCATTTAACCTCCTGTTTGGCCCAGTTTGCAATTTCTGCAGAAGATGTACAGGAATAGGGAGAACAAATGAGAGACTAGCTGGAGGTGTCTGGACAGGCAAATTTAACTCTCATTTCCCACCAGGAAGAGGAATTAACCAAAGGCTCAGCGTGCCATGCCGGAACCACACTAGGGCCTGAAGCAATCCTGCGGTGTTGCGGCCAGCTCACAAGAAAGCGAGTTGAAGAAAGGAGCTCAGGGGCACTGTCATTCACAAACCTGCAGAGTTATAAATGACAGCTATCGTCCAAAAATATATTGAAGTAAGGCTGCCAAGAGGATTTGAAAGCGGGGCAGAATTGCAGGAAACCGATTTCAGGAGGTAGACTGGAATTGCATGTAAAGCATAGGAAAAGAGGCAGAACGTCCACAATGATGCACTTGGCCAAAAAGGGCGTATGCGTTTTTTCCTGAATATATTCAGGAAAAAACGCATACGCCCTTTTTGGCCAACCAAGCAAGCTTGCAAAGGAAATCTGCACTACAATGAAGTCTCACTGCCCCCCGGTCAAAAGGGCCATCTGAAAGAAGTGTAAAATCCAAAAAGGCAGGACAGGCCATGGAGAACAGGGAGCCTTGTTATGCTGATGGGCGGGATGTAAATTGCCAACAGCCACTCTGGAGAAGTGTATGGTGTTTCCTGAAACATCTAAAAAACAAAGCAACAGAGCCTAGGGCACTTCCACTTATGGTCCTATAGCTCAGGGAAATTAAAATCAAAAAGACACAGCCACCCCAACGTTTGGGACGGCTCTGTTTACAAGAACCTCGTGTACGGTACAAATTCAATATCACAGAAAGCGAAAAATGGATAAAGAAGTTGTGGTAGTTACGTACAATGCAATATCACTCAGCAATGAAATCTATGTCATCAGGCCCGTAGCAGCATAATGAGTGGATTCAGGTACAATGATTCTAAGTGAAATAAGTCACAGAGAAAAAGAAACATCATAAGATATCACTACTACACGGAATGTAAACTTGCCTACACAGGAACTGAATTACAAAACAGAACAGGGTCTCAAATGTAGAAAACCAACTTATGCTTGCTTAAGGGGAAAGGTGAGTTGTGGTGCTGCATAAAACCAGAGATTGAAATTAGCACAGATACCGTTCCATAAGCCAAATATGTAATAGACAAGAGCTACTCCTTGCTCAACGAAGTGGACTCAACACCCCATATTAAACGCCTAAGAATATACCTGACTAGTAAGAATCTTAAAACCTATGGATTTATATGTCTCCGAAAGAGAATCAAGCGTGTGTACAGCGGCATAAACGCAGCATTGATAGGATTGGTGAGGTTCGGTGAGCAAATGCAGACCCTTTGAAGTCATATTGCATGGCACCCATTCCATGGGTCTCAACTCTCCAGGTTTAAGGGATTCTTCCTTCAGCTAAATCATGCATGTGGAACCCAGAGTATGATCCACCGTGTGATCGGGTAACGTGTTCAAATGTGTCTCAGTTTTCGTCCCCTGGTAATCGGGTGCAACATTCCAGATGCTTTACTAACACTCTCCCCACTTGGAGAGTCAGTGCCTTTAACCTCCTGTTTGGCCCAGTTTGCAATTTCTGCGGAAAATGAACAGGAATAGGGAAAACCAATGAGAGACTAGCTGGAGGTGTCTGGACGGGCAAATTTAACTCTCATTTCCCACCAGGAAGAGGAATTAACCAAAGGCTCAGCGTGCCATGCCAAAACCACACTAGGGCCTGAAGCAATCCTGCGGTGTTGCGGCCAGCTCACAAGAAAGCGAGTTGAAGAAAGGAGCTCAGGGGCACTGTAATTCACAAACTTGCACAGTTATAAATGACAGCTATCGTCCAAAAATATATTGAAGTAAGGCTGCCAGGAGGACTTGAAAGCGGGACAGAATTGCAGGAAACCGATTTCAGGAGGTAGAATGGAATTGCATTAAAGCATAGGAAAAGAGGCAGAACGTCCACACTGATGCACTTGGCCAAAAAGGGCGTATGCGTTTTTTCCTGAACATATTCAGGAAAAAACGCATACGCCCTTTTTGGCCAACCAAGCAAGCTTGTAAAGGAAATCTGCACTACAATGAAGTCTCACTGCCCCCCGGTCAAAAGTGCCATCTGAAAAAAGTGTAAAATCCAGAAAGGCAGGACAGGCCTTGGAGACCTGGGAGCCTTGTTGTGCTGATGGGCGGGATGTAAATTGCCAACAGCCACTCTGGAGAAGTGTATGGTTTCCTGAAACATCCAAAAAACAAAGCAACAGAGCCTAGGGCACTTCCACTTATGGTCCTATAGCTTAGGGAAATTAAAATCAAAAAGACACAGCCACCCCAAAGTTTGGGACGGCTCTGTTTACAAGAACCTCATTTACGGTACAAGTTCAATATCGCAGAAAGCGAAAAATGGATAAAGAAGTTGTGGTACTTACGTACAATGCAATATCACTCAGCAATGAAATCTATGTCATCAGGCACGTAGCAGCATAATGAGTGGATTCAGGTACGATGATTCTAAGTGAAATAAGTCACAGAGAAAAAGAAACATCATAAGATATCACTACTACACGGAATGTAAACTTGGCTACACAGGAACTGAATTACAAAACAGAACAGGGTCTCAAATGTAGAAAACCAACTTATGCTTGCTTAAGGGGAAAGGTGAGTTGGGGTGCTGCATAAAACCAGAGATTGAAATTAGCACAGATACCGTTCCATAAGCCAAATATGTAATAGACAAGAGCTACTCCTTGCTCAACGAAGTGGACTCAACACCCCATATTAAACGCCTAAGAATATACCTGACTAGTAAGAATCTTAAAACCTATGGATTTATATGTCTCCGAAAGAGAATCAAGTGTGTGTACAGCGGCATAAACGCAGCATTGATAGGATTGGTGAGGTTCGGTGAGCAAATGCAGACCCTTTGAAGTCATATTGCATGGCACCCATTCCATGGGTCTCAACTCTCCAGGTTTAAGGGATTCTTCCTTCAGCTAAAACATGCATGTGGAACCCAGAGTATGATCCACCGTGTGATTGGGTAACGTGTTCAAATGTGTCTCAGTTTTCGTCCCCTGGTACTCGGGTGCAACATTCCAGATGCTTTACTAACACTCTCCCCACTTGGAGAGTCAGTGCCTTTAACCTCCTGTTTGGCCCAGTTTGCAATTTCTGCGGAAAATGAACAGGAATAGGGAGGTGTCTGGACGGGCAAATTTAACTCTCATTTCCCACCAGGAAGAGGAATTAACCAAAGGCTCAACGTGCCATGCCGGAACAACACTAGGGCCTGAAGCAATCCTGCGGTGTTGTGGCCAGCTCACTAGAAAGCGAGTTGAAGAAAGAGCTAAGGGGCACTGTAATTCACAAATTTGCAGAGTTATAAATGACAGCTATCGTCCAAAAATATATTGAAGTAAAACTGCCAAGAGGACTTGAAAGCGGGGCAGAATTGCAGGAAACCGATTTCAGGAGGTAGACTGGAATTGCATGTAAAGCATAGGAAAAGAGGCAGAACGTCCACAATGATGCACTTGGCCAAAAAGGGCGTATGTGTTTTTTCCTGAATATATTCAGGAAAAAACGCATACGCCCTTTTTGGCCAAGGAAGCAAGCTTGCAAAGGAAATCTGCACTACAATGAAGTCTCACTGCCCCCCGGTCAAAAGGGCCATCTGAAGAAAGTGTAAAATCCAGAAAGGCAGGACAGGCCATGCAGAACTGGAAGCATTGTTATGCTGATGGGCGGGATGTAAATTGCCAACAGCCACTCTGGAGTAGTGTATGGTGTTTCCTGATACATCTAAAAAACAAAGCAACAGAGCCTAGAGCAATTCCACTTATGCTCTTATAGCTTAGGGAAATTAAAATCAAAAAGACACAGCCACCCCAAAGTTTGGGACAGATCTGTTTACAAGAACCTCGTTTATGGTACAAGTTCAATACCACAGAAAGCGAAAAATGGATAAAGAAGTTGTGGTACTTACGTACAATGCAATATCACTCAGCAATGAAATCTATGTCATCAGGCCTGTAGCAGCATAATGAGTGGATTCAGGTATGATGATTCTAAGTGAAATAAGTCACACAGAAAAAGAAACATCATAAGATATCACTAATACATGGAATGTAAACTTGGCTACACAGGAACTGAATTACAAAACAGAACAGGATTTCAAATGTAGAAGATCAACTTATGCTTGCTTAAGGGGAAAGGTGAGTTGGGGTGCTGCATAAAACCAGAGATTGAAATTAGCACAGATACCATTTCATAAGCCAAATATGTAATAGACAAGAGCTACTCCTTGCTCAACGAAGTGGACTCAACACCCCATATTAAACGCCTACGAATATACCTGACTAGTAAGAATCTTAAAACCTATGGATTTATATGTCTCCGAAAGAGAATCAAACGTGTGTACAGCGGCATAAACGCAGCAGTGATAGGATTTGTGAGGTTCGGTGAGCAAATGCAGACCCTTTGAAGTCATATTGCATGGTACCCATTCCATGGGTCTCAACGCTCCAGGTTTAAGGGATTCTTCCTTCAGCCAAAACATGCATGTGGAACCCACAGTATGCTCCACCATGTGATCGGGAAACGTGTTCAAATGTGTCTCAGTTTTCGTCCCCTGGTACTCGGGTGCAACATACCAGACGCTTTACTAACACTCTCCCCACTTGGAGAGTCAGTGCCTTTAACCTCCTGTTTGGCCCAGTTTGCAATTTATGCGGAAAATGAACAGGAATAGGGAGAACCAATGAGAGACTAGCTGGAGGTGTCTGGACGGGCAAATTTAACTCTCACTTCCCACAGGAAGAGGAATTAACCAAAGGCTCAGCGTGCCATGCCGGAACCACACTAGGGCCTGAAGCAAACTTGCGGTGTTGCAGCCAGCTCACAAGAAAGCGAGTTGAAGAAAGGAGCTCGGGGCACTCTAATTCACAAACCTGCAGAGTTATAAATGACAGCTATCGTCCAAAAATATATTGAAGTAAGGCTGCCAAGAGGACTTGAAAGCGGGGCAGAATTGCAGGAAACCGATTTCAGGAGGTAGACTGGAATTGCATGTAAAGCATAGGAAAAGAGGCAGAACGTCCACAATGATGCACTTGGCCGAAAAGGGCGTATGCGTTTTTTTCCTGAATATATTGAGGAAAAAAACGCATACGCACTTTTTGGCCAACCAAGCAAGCTTGCAAAGGAAATCTGCACTACAATGAAGTCTCACTTGCCCCCTGTCAAAAGGGCCATCTGAAAAAAGTGTAAAATCCAGAAAGGCAGGACAGGCCATGGAGAACTGGGAGCCTTGTTATGCTGATGGGCGGGATGTAAATAGCCAACAGCAACTCTGGAGAAATGTATGGTGTTTCCTGTAACATCTAAAAAACAAAGCAACAGAGCCTAGGGCACTTCCACTTATGGTCCTATAGCTTAGGGAAATTAAAATAAAAAACACACAACCACCCCAAAGTTTGGGACGGCTCTGTTTACAAGAACCTCGTTTACGGTACAAGTTCAATATCGCAGAAAGTGAAAAATGGATAAAGAAGTTGTGGTACTTACGTACAATGCAATATCACTCAGCAAAGAAATCTATGTCATCAGGCCCATAGCAGCATAATGAGTGGATTCAGGTACGATGATTCTAAGTGAAATAAGTCACACAGAAAAAGAAACATCATAAGATATCACTAATACACAGAATGTAAACTTGGCTACAAAGGAACTGAATTACAAAACAGAACAGGGTCTCAGATGTAGCAAACCAACATATGCTTGCTTAAGGGGAAACGTGAGTTGGGGTGCTGCATAAAACCAGAGATTGAAATTAGCACAGATACCGTTCCATAAGCCAAATATGTAATAGACAAGAGCTACTACTTGCTCAATGAAGTGGACTCAACACCCCATATTAAACGCCTAAGAATATACCTGACAAGTAAAAATCTTAAAACCTATGGGTTTATATGTCTCTGAAAGAGAATCAAGCGTGTGTACAGCGGCATAAACGCAGCAGTGATAGGATTGGTGAGGTTCGGTGAGCAAATGCAGACCGTTTGAAGTCATATTGCATGGTACCCATTCCATGGGTCTCAACTCTCCAGGTTAAAGGGATTCTTCCTTCAGCTAAAACATGCATGTGGAACCCAGAGTATGATCCACCGTGTGATCGGGAAACGTGTTCAAATGTGTCTCAGGTTTCGTCCCTGGTACTCGGGTGCAACATTTCAGATGCTTTACTAACACTCTACCCAGTTTGAGAGTCAGTGCCTTTAACATCCTGTTTGGCCCAGTTTGCAATTTCTGCGGAAAATGAACAGGAATAGGGAGAACCAATGAGAGACTAGCTGGAGGTGTCTGGACGGGCAAATTTAACTCTCATTTCCCACCAGGAAGAGGAATTAACCAAAGGCTCAGCGTGCCATGCCGGAACCACACTAGGGCCTGAAGCCATCCTGCGGTGTTGTGGCCAGCTCACAAGAAAGCGAGTTGAAGAAAGGAGCTCAGGGGCACTGTCACTCACAAAACTGCAGAGTTATAAATGACAGCTATCGTCCAAAAATATATTGAAGTAAGGCTGCCAAGAGGACTTGAAAGCGGGGCAGAATTGCAGGAAACCGATTTCAGGAGGTAGACTGGAATTGCATGTAAAGCATAGGAAAAGAGGCAGAACGTCCACAATGATGCACTTGGCCAAAAAGGGCGTATGCGTTTTTTCCTGAATATATTCAGGAAAAAACGCATACGCCCTTTTTGGCCAACCAAGCAAGCTTGCAAAGAAAATCTGCACTACAATGAAATCTCACTGCCCCCAGGTCAAAAGGGTCATCTGAAAAAAATGTAAAATCCAGAAAGGCAGGACAGGCCATGGAGAACTGAAAGCCTTGTTATGCTGATGGGTGGGATGTAAATTGCCAACAGCCACTCTGGAGAAATGTATGGTGTTTCCTGAAACATCTACAAAACAAAGCAACAGAGCCTAGGGCACTTCCACTTATGGTCCTATAGCTTAGGGAAATTAAAATCAAAAAGACACAGCCACCCCAAAGTTTGGGACGGCTCTGTTTACAAGAACCTCATTTATGGTACAAATTCAATATCACAGAAAGCGAAAAATGGATAAAAAAGTTGTGGTATTACGTACAATGCAATACCACTCAGCAATGAATCTATGTCATCAGGCCCGTAGCAACATAATGAGTGGATTCAGGTATGATGATTCTAAGTGAAATAAGTCACACAGAAAAAGAAACATCATAAGATATCACTACTATACGGAATGTAAACTTGGCTACACAGGAACTGAATTACAAAACAGAACAGGGTCTCAAATGTAGAAAACCAACTTATGCTTGCTTAAGGGGAAAGGTGAGTTGGGGTGCTGCATATAACCAGAGATTGAAATTAGCACAGATACCATTCCATAAGCCAAATATGTAATAGACAAGAGCTACTCCTTGCTCAACGAAGTGGACTCAACACCCCATATTAAACGTCTAATAATATACCTGACTAGTAAGAATCTTAAAAACTATGGTTTATAGGTCTCCGAAAGAGAATCAAGCGTGTGTACAGCAGCATAAACGCAACAGTGATAGGATTGGTGAGGTTCAGTGAGCAAATGCAGACCCTTTGAAGTCATAATGCATGGTACCCATGCCATGGGTCTCCACTCTCCAGGTTTAAGGGATTCTTCCTTCAGCTAAAACATGCATGTGGTACCCAGAGTATGATCCACCGTGTGATCGGGAAACGTGTTCAAATGTGTCTCAGTTTTCACCCCTGGTACTCGGGTGCAACATTCCAGACGCTTTACTAACACTCTCCCCACTTGGAGAGTCAGTGCCTTTAACCTTGTGTTTGGCCCAGTTTGCAATTTCTGTGGAAAATGAACAGGAATAGGGAGAACCAATGAGACACTAGCTGGAGGTGTCTAGACGGGCAAATTTAACTCTCATTTCCCACCAGGAAGAGGAATTAACCAAAGCCTCAGCGTGCCATGCCGGAACCACACTAGGGCCTGAAGCAATCCTGCGGTGTTGCAGCCAGCTCACAAGAAAGGGAGTTGAAGAAAGGAGCTCAGGGGCACTGTAATTCACAAACCTGCAGAGTTATAAATGACAGATAACGTCCAAAAATATATTGAAGTAAGGCTGCGAAGAGGACTTGAAAGCGGGGCAGAATTGCAGGAAACCGATTTCAGGAGGTAGACTGGAATTGCATTTAAAGCATAGGAAAAGAGGCAGAACATCGACAATGATGCACTTGGCAAAAAAGGGCGTATGCGTTTGTTCCTGAATATATTCAGGAAAAGACGCATACGCCCTTTTTGGCAAACCAAGCAAGCTTGCAATGGAAATCCGAACTACTATGAAGTGTCACTTCCCCCCGGTCTAAAGGGCCATCTGAGAAAAGTGTAAAATCCAGAAAGGCAAGACAGGCCATGGGGAAAAAGGAGCCTTGTTATGCTGATGGGCCGGATGTAAATTGCCAACAGCCACTCTGGAGAAGTGTATGGTGTTTCCTAAAACATCTAAAAAACAAAGCAACAGAGCCTAGGGCACTTCCACTTATGGTCCTATAGCTTAGGGAAATTAAAATCAAAAAGACACAGCCACCCCAAAGTTTGGGACGGCTCTGTTTACAAGAACCTCGTTTACGGTACAAGTTCAACATCACAGAAAGCGATAAATGGATAAAGAATTTGTGGTACTTACGTACAATGCAATATCACTCAGCAATGAAATCTATGTCATCAGGCCCGTAGCAGCATAATGAGTGGATTCAGGTACGATGATTCTAAGTGAAATAAGTTACTGAGAAAAAGAAATATCATAAGATATCACTAATACACGGAATGTAAACTTGGCTACACAGGAACAGAATTACAAAACAGAACAGTGTCTCCAATGTAGAAAACCAACATATGCTTGCTTAAGGGGAATGGTGAGTTGGGGTTCTGCATGAAACCAGAGATTGAAATTGGCACAGATACCGTTCCATAAGCCAAATATGTAATAAAGAAGAGCTACTCCTTGCTCAACGAAGTGGACTCAACACCCCATATTAAACGCCTAATATTATACCTGACTAGTAAGAATCTTAAAACTTATGGATTTATATGTCTCTGAAAGAGAATCAAGCGTATGTACAGTGGCATAAACGCAGCAATGATAGGATTGGTGAGGTTCGGTGAGCAAACGCAGACCCTTTGAAGTCATATTGCATGGTACCCATTCCATGGGTCTCAACTCTCCAGGTTTAAGGGATTCTTCCTTTAGCTAAAACATGCATGTGGAACCCAGTGTATGATCCACCATGTGATCGGGAAACGTGCTCAAATGTGTCTCAGTTTTCATCCCCTGGTACTCGGGTGCAACATTCCAGACGCTTTACTAACACTCTCCTCACTTGGAGAGTCAGTGCCTTTAACCTCCTGTTTGGCCCAGTTTGCAATTTCTGCGGAAAATGAACAGGAATAGGGAGAACCCATGAGAGACTAGCTGGAGGTGTCTGGACGGGCAAATTTAACTCTCATTTCCCACCAGGAAGAGGAATTAACCAAGGGCTCAGCGTGCCACGCCAGAACCACACTAGGGCCTGAAGCAATCCTGCGGTGTTGCGGCCAGCTCACAAGAAAGCGAGTTGAAGAAAGGAGCTCAGGGGCACTGTCATTCACAAACCTGCAGAGTTATAAATGACAGCTATCGTCCAAAAATATATTGAAGTAAGGCTGCCAAGAGGACTTGAAAGCGGGGCAGAATTGCAGGAAACTGATTTCAGGAGGTAGACTGGAATTGCATGTAAAGCATAGGAAAAGAGGCAGAACGTCCACAATGATGCACTTGGCCAAAAAGCGCGTATGTGTTTTTTCCTGAATATATTCAGGAAAAAACGCATACGCCCTTTTTGGCCAACCAAGCAAGCTTGCAAAGGAAATCTGCACTACAATGAAGTCTCACTTCCCCCCGGTGAAAAGGGCCATCTTAAAAAAGTGTAAAATCCAGAAAGGCAGGACAGGCCATGGAGAACTGGGAGCCTTGTTATGCTGATGGGCGGGATGTAAATTGCCAACAGCCACTCTGGAGAAGTGTATGGTGTTTCCTGAAACATCTAAAAAACAAAGCAACAGAGCCTAAGGCACTTCAACTTATGGTCCTATAGCTTAGGGAAATTAAAATCAAAAAGACACAGCCACCCCAAAGTTTGGGAAGGCTCTGTTTACAAGAACCACTTTTACGGTACAAGTTCAATATCACAGAAAGCGAAAAATGTATAAAGAAGTTGTGGTACTTACGTACTATGCAATATCACTCAGCAAAAAAACCTATGTCATCAGGCCAGTAGCAGCATAATGAGTGGATTCAGGTACGATGATTCTAAGTGAAATAAGTCACACAGAAAAAGAAACATCATAAGATATCACTAATACACGGAATGTAAACTTGGCTACACAGGAACTGAATTACAAAACAGAACAGGGTCTCAAATGTAGAAAACCAACTTATGCTTGCTTAAGGGGAAAGGTGAGTTGGGGCAGTGCATGAAACCAGAGATTGAAATTGGCACAGATACCGTTCCATAAGCCAAATATGTAATAGACAAGAGCTACTCCTTGTTCAACGAAGTGGACTCAAGACGCCATATTAAACGCCTAAGAATATACCTGACTAGTAAGAATTCTAAAACCTATGGATTTATATGTCTCTGAAAAAGAATCAAGCCTGTGTACAGCAGCATAAGCGCAGCAGTGATAGGATTGGTGAGGTTCGCTGAGCAAATGTAGACCCTTTGAAGTCATATTGCATGGTACCCATTCCATGGGTCTCAACTCTCCAGGTTTAAGGGATTCTTCCTTCAGCTAAAACATGCATGTGGAACCCAGAGTATGATCCACCGTGTGATCGGGAAACGTGTTCAAATATGTCTCAGTTTTCGTCCCCTGGTACTCTGGTGCAACATTCCAGACGCTTTACTAACACTCTTCCTACTTGGAGAGTCAGTGCCTTTAACCTCCTGTTTGGCCCAGTTTGCAATTTCTGCGGAAGATGAACAAGAATAGGGAGAACCAATGAGAGACTAGCTGGAGGTGTCTGGACGGGCAAATTTAACTCTCATTTCCCACCAGGAAGAGGAATTAACCAAAGGCTCAGCGTGCCATGTCGGAAACACACTAGGGCCTGAAGCAATCCTGCGGTGTTGCGGCCAGCTCACAAGAAAGCGAGTTGAAGAAAGGAGCTCAGGGGCACTGTAATTCACAAAACTACAGAGTTATAAATGACAGCTATCGTCCAAAAATATATTGAAGTAAGGCTGCCAAGAGGACATGAAAGCGGGGCAGAATTGCAGGAAACCGATTTCAGGAGGTAGACTGGAATTGCATGTAAAGCATAGGAAAAGAGGCAGAACGTCTACAATGATGCACTTGTCCAAAAAGGGCGTATGCGTTTTTGCCTGAATATATTCAGGAAAAAATGCATACGTACTTTTTGGCCAACCAAGCAAGCTTGCAAAGGAAATCTGCACTACAATGAAGTCTCACTGCCCCCCGCTCAAAAGGGCCATCTGAAAAAAGTGTAAAATCCAGAAAGGCAGGACAGGCCATGGAGAACTGGGAGCCTTGTTATGCTGATGGGCGGGATGTAAATTGCCAACAGCCACTCTAGAGAAGTGTATGGTGTTTCCTGAAACATCCAAAAAACAAAGCAACAGAGCCTAGGGCACTTCTACTTATGGTCCTATAGCTTAGGGAAATTGAAATCAAAAAGACACAGCCACCCCAAAGTTTGGGACGGCTCTGTTTACAAGAACCTCGTTTACGGTACAAGTTCAATATCACAGAAAGCGATAAATGGATAAAGAATTTGTGGTACTTACGTACAATGCAATATCACTCAGCAATGAAATCTATGTCATCAGGCCCGTAGCAGCATAATGAGTGGATTCAGGTACGATGATTCTAAGTGAAATAAGTCACAGAGAAAAAGAAATATCATAAGATACCACTAATACACGGAATGTAAACTTGGCTACACAGGAACTGAATTACAAAACAGAACAGTGTCTCCAATGTAGAAAACCAACATATGCTTGTTTAAGGGGAATGGTGAGTTGGGGTTCTCAATGAAACCAGAGATTGAAATTTGCACAGATACCGTTCCATCAGCCAAATATGTAATAGACAAGAGCTACTCCTTGCTCAACGAAGTGGACTCAACACCCCATATTAAACGCCTAAGAATATACCTGACTAGTAAGAATCTTAAAACCTATGGATTTATATGTCTCCGAAAGAGAATCAAGCGTGTGTACAGCGGCATAAACGCAGCAGTGATAGGATTGGTGAGGTTCCGTGAGCAAATGCAGAACCTTTGAAGTCATATTGCATGGTACCCATTCCATGGGTCTAAACTCTCCAGGTTTAAGGGATTCTTCCTTCAGCTAAAACATGCATTTGGAACCCAGAGTATGATCCACCGTGTGATCGGGAAACGTGTTCAAATGTGTCTCAGTTTTCGTCCCCTGGTACTCGGGTGCAACATTCCAGACGCTTTACTAACACTCTCCCCACTTGGAGAGTCAGTGCCTTTAACCTCCTGTTTGGCCCAGTTTGCAATTTCTGTGGAAAATGAACAGGAATAAGGAGAAACAATGAGAGACTAGCTGGAGGTGTCTGGACGGGCAAATTTAACTCTCATTTCCCACCGAGAAGAGGAATTAACCAAAGGCACAGCGTGCCATGTCGGAACCACACTAGGGCCTGAAGCAATCCTGCAGTGTGGCGGCCAGCTCACAAGAAAGCGAGTTGAAGAAAGGAGCTGAGGGGCACTGTAATTCACACACCTGCAGAGTTATAAATGACAGCTATCATCCAAAAATATATTGAAGTAAGGCTGCCAAGAGGACTTGAAAACGGGGCAGAATTGCATGAAACCGATTTCAGGAGGTAGACTGGAATTGCATGTAAAGCATAGGAAAAGAGGCAGAACGTCCAAAATGATGCACTTGGCCAAAAAGGGTGTATGCGTTTTTTCCTGAATATATTAAGGAAAAAACTAATACGCTCTTTTTGGCCAACCAAGCAAACTTGCAGAGGAAATCTGCACTATAATGAAGTCTCACTTCCCCCCCGGTCAAAAGGGCCATCTTAAAAAAGTGTAAAATCCAGAAAGGCAGGACAGGCCATGGAGAACTGGGAGACTTGTTATGCTGATGGGCGGGATGTAAATTGCCAACAGCCACTCTGGAGAAGTGTATGGTGTTTCCTGAAACATCTACAAAACAAAGCAACAGAGCCTAGGGCACTTCCACTTATGGTCCTATAGCTTAGGCAAATTAAAATCAAAAAGACACAGCCACCCCAAATTTGGGACGGCTGTGTTTAGAAGAACTTCGTTTACTGTACAAGTTCAATATCACAGAAAGCGAAAAATGGATAAAGAAGTTGTGTACTTATGTACAGGGCAATATCATTCAGCAATGAAATCTATGTCATCAGGCCCATAGCAGCATAATGAGTGGATTCAGGTTCGATGATTCTAAGTGAAATAAGTCACACAGAAAAACAAACATCATAAGATATCACTACTACACGGAATGTAAACTTGGCTACACAGGAACTGAATTACAAAACAGAACAGGGTCTCAAATGTAGAAAACCAACTTATGCTTGCTTAAGGGGAAAGGTGAGTTGGGGTGCTGCATAAAACCAGTGATTGATATTAGCACAGATACCATTCCATAAGACAAATATGTAATAACAAGCGCTACTCCTTGCTCAACGAAGTGGACTCAACACCTCATATTAAACGCCTAAGAATATACCTGACTAGTAAGAATCTTAAAAAATATGGATATATATGTCTCCGAAAGAGAATCAAGCGTGTGTACAGCTGCATAAACGCAGCAGTGATAGGATTGGTGAGGTTCGGTGAGCAAATGCAGACCCTTTGAAGTCATATTGCATGGTACCCATTCCATGGGTCTCAACTCTCCAGGTTTAAGGGATTCTTCCTTCAGCTAAAACATGCATGTGGAACCCAGAGTATGATCCACCGTGTGATCGGGAAACGTGTTCAAATGTGTCTCAGTTTTCGTCCCCTGGTACTCGGGTGCAACATTCCAGACGCTTTACTAACACTCTACCCACTTGGAGAGTCAGTGTCTTTAACCTCCTGTTTGGCCCAGTTTGCAATTTCCGCGGAAAATGAACAGGAATAGGGAGAAACAATGAGACTAGCTGGAGGTGTCTGGACGGGCAAATTTAACTCTCATTTCCCACCAGGAAGAGGAATTAACCAAAGGCTCAGCGTGCCCTGCCGGAACCACACTAGGGACTGAAACAATCTTGTGGTGTTGCGGCCAGCTCACAAGAAAGCGAGTTGAAGAAAGGAGCTCAGGGGTACTGTAATTCACAAACCTGCAGAGTTATAAATGACAGCTATCGTCCAAAACTATATTGAAGTAAGGCTGCCAAGAGGACTTGAAAGCGGGGCAGAATTGCAGGAAACCGATTTCAGGAGGTAGACTGGAATTGCATGTAAAGCATAGGAAAACAGGCAGAACGTCCACAATGATGTACTTGGCCAAAAAGGGCGTATGCGTTTTTTCCTGAATATATTCAGGAAAAAATGCATACGCCCTTTTTGGCCAACCAAGCAAGCTTGCAAAGAAATCTGCACTACAATGAAGTCTCACTGCCCCCCGGTCAAAAGGGCCATCTGACAAAAGTGTAAAATCCAGAAAGGCAGGACAGGCCATGGAGAACTGGGAGCCTTGTTATGCTGATGGGCGGGATGTAAATTGCCAACAGCCTCTCTGGAGAAGTGTATGGTGTTTCCTGAAACATCTAAAAAACACAGCAACAGAGCCTAGGGTATTTCCACTTATGGTCCTATAGCTTAGGGAAATTAAAATCAAAAAGACACAGCAACCCCAAAGTTTGGGACGGCTCTGTTTACAAGAACCTCGTTTACGGTACAAGTTCAATATCACAGAAAGCGAAAAATGGATAAAGAAATTGTGGTACTTACATACAATGCAATATCACTCAGCAATGAAATCTATGTCATCAGGCCCGTAGCAGCATAATGTGTGGATTCAGATATGATGATTCTAAGTGAAATAAGTTACAGAGAAAAAGAAACATCATAAGATACCACTACTACACGGTATGTAAACTTGGCTACACAGGAACTGAATTACAAAACAGAACAGGGTCTCAAATGCAGAAAACCAACTTATGCTTGCTTAAGGGGAAAGGTGAGTTGGGGTGCTGCATAAAACCAGAGATTGAAATTAGCACAGATACCGTTCCATAAGACAAATATGTAATAGACAAGAGCTACTCCTTGCTCAACGAAGTGGACACAACACCCCATATTAAACGCCTAAGAGTATACCTGACTAGTAAGAATCTTAAAACCTATGGATTTATATGTCTCTGAAAGAGAACCAAGCGTGTGTACA
The DNA here is from genome assembly GCF_937001465.1 of Orcinus orca. Taxonomy (NCBI): domain Eukaryota; kingdom Metazoa; phylum Chordata; class Mammalia; order Artiodactyla; family Delphinidae; genus Orcinus; species Orcinus orca. The sequence goes on along the minus strand of NC_064559.1, from coordinate 66,167,987 downwards.
GCGGCACAAACGCAGCAGTGATAGGATTGGTGAGGTTCGGTGAGCAAATGCAGACCCGTTGAAGTCATATTGCATGGTACCCATTCCATGGGTCTCAACTGTCCAGGTTTAAGGGATTCTTCCTTCAGCTAAAACATGCATGTGGAACCCAGAGTATGATCCACCGTGTGATCGGGAAACGTGTTCCAATGTGTCTCAGTTTTCGTCCCCTGGTACTCGGGTGCAACATTCCAGATGCTTTACTAACACTCTTGCCACTTGGAGAGTTAGTGCCTTTAACCTCCTGTTTGGCCCAGTTTGCAATTTCTGCGGAAAATGAACAGGAATAGGGAGAACCAATGAGAGACTAGCTGGAGGTGTCTGGACGGGCAAATTTAACTCTCATTTCCCACCAGGAAGAGGAATTAACCAAAGGCTCAGCGTGCCATGACGGAACCACACTAGGGCCTGAATTAATCTTGCGGTGTTGCGGCCAGCTCAGAAGAAAGCGAGTAGAAGAAAGGAGCTCAGGGGCACTGTAATTCACAAACCTGCAGAGTTATAAATGACAGGTATCGTCCAAAAATATATTGAAGTAAGGCTGCCAAGAGGACTTGAAGGTGGGCCAGAATTGCAGGAAACCGATTTCAGGAGGTAGACTGGAATTGCATGTAAAGCATAGGAAAAGAGGCAGAACGTCCACAATGATGCACTTGGCCAAAAAGGGCGTATGCGTTTTTTCCTGAATATATTCAGGAAAAAACGCATACGCCCTTTTTGGCCAACCAAGCAATCTTGCAAAGGAAATCTGCTCTACAATGTATCCTCACTGCCCCCTGGTCAAAAGGGCCATCTGAAAAAAGTGTAAAATCCAGAAAGGCAAGACAGGCCATGGAGAACTGGGAGCCTTGTTATGCTGATGGGCGGGATGTAAATTGCCAACAGCCACTCTGGAAAAGTGTATGGTGTTTCCTGAAACATCTACAAAACAAAGCAACAGAGCCTAGGGCACTTCCACTTATGGTCCTATAGCTTAGGCAAATTAAAATCAAAAAGACACAGCCACCCCAAAGTTTGGGAGGGCTCTGTTTACAAGAACCTCGTTTACGGTACAAGTTCAATATCAGAGAAAGCGAAAAATGGATAAAGAAGTTGTGGTACTTACGTACAATGCAATATCACTCAGCAATGAAATCTATGTCATCAGGCTCGTAGCAGCATATTGAGTGGATTCAGGTACGATGATTCTAAGTGAAATAAGTCACACAGAAAAAGAAACATCATAAGATATCACTACTACACGGAATGTAAACTTGGCTACACACGAACTGAATCACAAAACAGAACAGGGTCTCAAATGTAGAACACCAACTTATGCTTGCTTAAGGTGAAAGGTGAGTTGGGGTGCTGCATAAAACAAGAGATTGAAATTAGCACAGATACCGTTCCATAAGCCAAATATGTAACAGTCAAGAGCTACTCCTTGCTCAACGAAGTGGACACAACACCCCATATTAAACGCCTAAGAATATACCTGACTAGTAAGAATCTTAAAACCTATGGATTTATACGTCTCCGAAAGAGAATCAAGCATGTGTACAGCGGCTAAATGCAGCAGTGATAGCATTGGTGACGATCGGTGAGCAAATGCAGACCCTTTGAAGTCATATTGCATGGTACCAATTCCATGGGTCTCAACTCTCTATGTTTAAGGGATTTTTCCTTCAGCTAAAACATGCATGTGGAACCCAGAGTATGATCCACCGTGTGATCGGGAAACGTGTTCAAAGGTGTCTCAGTCATCGTCCCCTGGTACTCGGGTGCAACATTCCAGACGCTGTACTAACACTCTCCCCACTTGGAGAGTCAGTGCCTTTATCCTCCTGTTTGGCCCAGTTTGCAATTTCTGTGGAAGATGAACAGCAATAGGAAGAACCAATGAGAGACTAGCTGCATGTGTCTGGACGAGCTAATTTAAGTCTCATTTCCCACCAGGAAGAGGAATTAACCAAATTTTCAGTGTGCCGTGCTGGAACCACACTAGGGCCTGAAGCAATCCTGCGGTGTTGCGGCCAGCTCGCAACAAAGTGAGTTGAAGAAAGGAGCTCAGGGGCACTGTAATTCACAAACCTGCAGAGTTATAAATGACAGCTATCGTCCAAAAATATATTGAAGTAAGGCTGCCAAGAGGACTTGAAAGCGGGGCAGAATTGCAGGAAACCGATTTCAGGATTTAGACTGGAATTGCATGTAAAGCATAGGAAAATAGGCAGAAAGTCCACAATGATGCACTTGGCCAAAAAGGGTGTATGTGTTTTTCCCTGAATATATTCAGGAAAAAACGCATACGCCTTTTTTGGGCAAAAAGCAAGCTTGCAAATGAAATCTGCACTACAATGAAATCTCACTGCGCACCGGTCAAAAGGGCCATCTGAAAAAAGTGTAAAATCCAGAAAGGCAGGACAGGCCATGGAGAACTGGGAGCCTTGTTATGCTGATGGGTGGGATGTAAATTGCCAACAGCCACTCTGGAGAAGTGTATGGTGTTTCCTGAAACATCCAAAAAACAAAGCAACAGAACCTAGGGCACTTCCAATTATGGTCCTATAGCTTAGGGAAATTATAATCTAAAAGACACAGCCACCCCAAAGTTTGGGATGGCTGTGTTTACAAGAACCTCGTTTACGGTAGAAGTTCAATATCACAGAAAGCGAGAAATGGATAAGGAAGTTGTGGTACTTACGTACAATGCAATATCACTCAGCAATGAACTCTATGTCATCAGGCCCGTAGCAGCATAATGAGTGTATTCAGATACGATGATTCTATGTGAAATAAGTCACACAGAAAAAGAAACATCATAAGATATCACTACTACACGGAATGTAACCTTGGCTACACAGGAACTGAATTACAAAACAGAACAGGGTCTCAAATGTAGAAAACCAACTTATGCTTGCTTAAGGGGAAAGGTGAGTTGGGGTGCTGCATAAAACCAGAGTTTGAAATGAGCACAGATACCGTTCCATAAGCCAAATATGTAATAGACAAGAGCTACTCCTTGCTCAACGAAGTGGACACAACACCCCATATTAAATGCCGAAGAATATACCTGACTAGTAAGAATCTTAAAACCTATGGATTGATATGTCTCCGAAAGAGAAACAAGCGTGTGTACAGCGGCATAAACGCAGCAGTGATAGGATTGGTGAGGTTCGGTGAGCAAATGCAGACCCTTTGAAGTCATATTGCATGGTACCCATTCCATGGGTCTCAACTCTCCTGGTTTAAGGGATTCTTCATTCAGCTACAACATGCATGTGGAACTCAGAGTATGATCCACCGTGTGATTGGGAAACGTGTTCAAATGTGTCTCAGTTTTCGTCCACTGGTACTTGGGGGCAACATTCCAGACGCTTTACTAACACTCTCCCCACTAGGAGAGTCAGTGCCTTTAACCTCCTGTTTAGCCCACTTTGAAATTTCTGCATAAGATGAACAGGAATAGGGAGAACCAATGAGAGACTAGCTGGAGGTGTCTGGACGGGCAAATTTAACTCTCATTTCCCACCAGGAAGAGGAATTAACCAAAGGCTCAGCGTGCCATGACGGAACCACACTAGGGCCTGAATTAATCTTGCGGTGTTGCGGCCAGCTCAGAAGAAAGCGAGTAGAAGAAAGGAGCTCAGGGGCACTGTAATTCACAAACCTGCAGAGTTATAAATGACAGCTATCGTCCAAAAATATATTGAAGTAAGGCTGCCAAGAGGACTTGAAGGTGGGCCAGAATTGCAGGAAACCGATTTCAGGAGGTAGACTGGAATTGCATGTAAAGCATAGGAAAAGAGGCAGAACGTCCACAATGATGCACTTGGCCAAAAAGGGCGTATGCGTTTTTTCCTGAATATATTCAGGAAAAAACGCATACGCCCTTTTTGGCCAACCAAGCAATCTTGCAAAGGAAATCTGCTCTACAATGTATCCTCACTGCCCCCCGGTCAAAAGGGCCATCTGAAAAAAGTGTAAAATCCAGAAAGGCAGGACAGGCCATGGAGAACTGGGAGCCTTGTTATGCTGATGGGCGGGATGTAAATTGCCAACAGCCACTCTGGAAAAGTGTATGGTGTTTCCTGAAACATCTACAAAACAAAGCAACAGAGCCTAGGGCACTTCCACTTATGGTCCTATAGCTTAGGCAAATTAAAATCAAAAAGACACAGCCACCCCAAAGTTTGGGAGGGCTCTGTTTACAAGAACCTCGTTTACGGTACAAGTTCAATATCAGAGAAAGCGAAAAATGGATAAAGAAGTTGTGGTACTTACGTACAATGCAATATCACTCAGCAATGAAATCTATGTCATCAGGCTCGTAGCAGCATATTGAGTGGATTCAGGTACGATGATTCTAAGTGAAATAAGTCACACAGAGAAAGAAACATCATAAGATATCACTAATACACGGAATGTAAACTTGGCTACACAGGAACTGAATTACAAAAGAGAACAGGGTCTCAAATGTAGAAAACCAACTTATGCTTGCTTAAGGGGAAAGGGGAGTTGGGGTGCTGCATAAAACCAGAGATTGAAATTAGCACAGATACCGTTCCATAAGCCAAATATATAATAAACAAGAGCTACTCCTTGCTCAACGAAGTGGACTCAACACCCCATATGAAACGCCTAAGAATATACCTGACTAGTAAGAATCTTAAAACCTATGGATTTATATGTCTCCGACAGAGAATCAAACGTGTGTACAGCGGCATAAACGCAGCAGTGATAGGATTGGTGAGGTTCAGTGAGCAACTGCAGACCCTTTGAAGTCATATTGCATGGTACCCATTCCATGGGTCTCAACTCTCCAGGTTTAAGGGATTCTTCCTTCAGCTAAAACATGCATGTGGAACCGAGAGTATGATCCACCGTGTGATCGGAAAACGTATTCAAATGTCTATCAGTTTTCGTCCCCTGGTACTCGGGTGCAACATTCCAAATGATTTACTAACACTCTGCCCACTTGGAGAGTCAGTGCCTTTAACCTCCTGTTTGGCCCAGTTTGCAATTTCTGCAGAAAATGAAGAGGAATAGGGCGAACCAATGAGAGACTAGCTGGAGGTGTCTGGACGCGCAAATTTAACTCTCATTTCCCACAAGGAAGAGGAATTAACCAAAGGCACAGCGTGCCATGCCGGAACCACACTAGGGCCTGAAGCAATCCTGCGGTGTTGCGGCCAGCTCACAAGAAAGCGAGTTGAAGAAAGGAGCTCAGGGACACTGTCATTCACAAACCTGCAGAGTTATAAATGACAGCTATCGTCCAAAAATATATTGAAGTAAGGCTGCCAAGAGGACTTGAAAGCGGGGCAGAATTACAGGAAACCGATTTCAGGAGGTAGACTGCAGTTGCATGTAAAGCATAGGAAAAGAGGTAGAACGTCCACAATGATGCACTTGGCCAAAAAGCAGGTATGCGTTTTTTCCTGAATATATTCAGGAAAAAACGCATACGCCCTTTTTGGCCAACCAAGCAAGCTTGCAAAGGAAATCTGCACTACATTGAAGTCTCACTGCCCCCCGGTCAAAAGGGCCATCTGAAAAAAGTGTAAAATCCATAAAGGCAGGACAGGCCATGGAGAACCTGGAGCCTTGTTATGCTGATGGGCGGGATGTAAATTGCCAAAAGCCACTCTGGAGAATTGTATGGTGTTTCCTGAAACATCTAAAAAACAAAGCAACAGAGCCTATGGCACTTCCACTTATGGTCCTATAGCTTAGGGCAATTAAAATCAAAAAGACACAGCCACCCCAAAGTTTGGGAGGGCTCTGTTTACAAGAACCTCGTTTACGGTACAAGTTCAATATCAGAGAAAGCGAAAAATGGATAAAGAAGTTGTGGTACTTACGTACAATGCAATATCACTCAGCAATGAAATCTATGTCATCAGGCTCGTAGCAGCATATTGAGTGGATTCAGGTACGATGATTCTAAGTGAAATAAGTCACACAGAAAAAGAAACATCATAAGATATCACTACTACACGGAATGTAAACTTGGCTACACACGAACTGAATTACAAAACAGAACAGGGTCTCAAATGTAGAACACCAACTTATGCTTGCTTAAGGTGAAAGGTGAGTTGGGGTGCTGCATAAAACAAGAGATTGAAATTAGCACAGATACCGTTCCATAAGCCAAATATGTAACAGACAAGAGCTACTCCTTGCTCAACGAAGTGGACACAACACCCCATATTAAACGCCTAAGAATATACCTGACTAGTAAGAATCTTAAAACCTATGGATTTATACGTCTCCGAAAGAGAATCAAGCATGTGTACAGCGGCTAAATGCAGCAGTGATAGCATTGGTGACGATCGGTGAGCAAATGCAGACCCTTTGAAGTCATATTGCATGGTACCAATTCCATGGGTCTCAACTCTCTATGTTTAAGGGATTTTTCCTTCAGCTAAAACATGCATGTGGAACCCAGAGTATGATCCACCGTGTGATCGGGAAACGTGTTCAAAGGTGTCTCAGTCATCGTCCCCTGGTACTCGGGTGCAACATTCCAGACGCTGTACTAACACTCTCCCCACTTGGAGAGTCAGTGCCTTTATCCTCCTGTTTGGCCCAGTTTGCAATTTCTGTGGAAGATGAACAGCAATAGGAAGAACCAATGAGAGACTAGCTGCATGTGTCTGGACGGGCTAATTTAACTCTCATTTCCCACCAGGAAGAGGAATTAACCAAATTTTCAGTGTGCCGTGCTGGAACCACACTAGGGCCTGAAGCAATCCTGCGGTGTTGCGGCCAGCTCGCAACAAAGTGAGTTGAAGAAAGGAGCTCAGGGGCACTGTAATTCACAAACCTGCAGACTTATAAATGACAGCTATCGTCCAAAAATATATTGAAGTAAGGCTGCCAAGAGGACTTGAAAGCGGGGCAGAATTGCAGGAAACCGATTTCAGGATTTAGACTGGAATTGCATGTAAAACATAGGAAAATAGGCAGAAAGTCCACAATGATGCACTTGGCCAAAAAGGGTGTATGTGTTTTTCCCTGAATATATTCAGGAAAAAACGCATACGCCTTTTTTGGGCAAAAAGCAAGCTTGCAAATGAAATCTGCACTACAATGAAATCTCACTGCGCACCGGTCAAAAGGGCCATCTGAAAAAAGTGTAAAATCCAGAAAGGCAGGACAGGCCATGGAGAACTGGGAGCCTTGTTATGCTGATGGGTGGGATGTAAATTGCCAACAGCCACTCTGGAGAAGTGTATGGTGTTTCCTGAAACATCCAAAAAACAAAGCAACAGAACCTAGGGCACTTCCAATTATGGTCCTATAGCTTAGGGAAATTATAATCTAAAAGACACAGCCACCCCAAAGTTTGGGATGGCTGTGTTTACAAGAACCTCGTTTACGGTAGAAGTTCAATATCACAGAAAGCGAGAAATGGATAAGGAAGTTGTGGTACTTACGTACAATGCAATATCACTCAGCAATGAACTCTATGTCATCAGGCCCGTAGCAGCATAATGAGTGTATTCAGGTACGATGATTCTAAGTGAAATAAGTCACACAGAAAAAGAAACATCATAAGATATCACTACTACACGGAATGTAACCTTGGCTACACAGGAACTGAATTACAAAACAGACCAGGGTCTCAAATGTAGAAAACCAACTTATGCTTGCTTAAGGGGAAAGGTGAGTTGGGGTGCTGCATAAAACCAGAGTTTGAAATGAGCACAGATACCGTTCCATAAGCCAAATATGTAATAGACAAGAGCTACTCCTTGCTCAACGAAGTGGACACAACACCCCATATTAAATGCCGAAGAATATACCTGACTAGTAAGAATCTTAAAACCTATGGATTGATATGTCTCCGAAAGAGAAACAAGCGTGTGTACAGCGGCATAAACGCAGCAGTGATAGGATTGGTGAGGTTCGGTGAGCAAATGCAGACCCTTTGAAGTCATATTGCATGGTACCCATTCCATGGGTCTCAACTCTCCTGGTTTAAGGGATTCTTCATTCAGCTACAACATGCATGTGGAACTCAGAGTATGATCCACCGTGTGATTGGGAAACGTGTTCAAATGTGTCTCAGTTTTCGTCCACTGGTACTTGGGTGCAACATTCCAGACGCTTTACTAACACTCTCCCCACTAGGAGAGTCAGTGCCTTTAACCTCCTGTTTAGCCCACTTTGAAATTTCTGCATAAGATGAACAGGAATAGGGAGAACCAATGAGAGACTAGCTGGAGGTGTCTGGACGGGCAAATTTAACTCTCATTTCCCACCAGGAATAGGAATTAACCAAAGGCTCATCGTGCCATGCCGGAAGCACACTAGGGCCTGAAGCAATCCTGCGGTGTTGCGGCCAGCTCACAAGAAAGCGAGTTGAAGAAAGGAGCTCAGGGGCACTGTAATTCACAAACCTGCAGAGTTATAAATGACAGCTATCGTCCAAAAATATATTGAAGTACGGCTGCCAAGAGGACTTGAATATGTGGCAGAATTGCAGGAAACCGATTTCAGGAGGTAGACTGGAATTGCATTTAAAGCATAGGAAAAGAGGCAGAACATCCACAATGATGCACTTGGCCAAAAAGGGTGTATGCATTTTTTCCTGAAAATATGCAGGAAAAAACGCATACACCCTTTTTGGCCAACCAAGCAAGCTTGCAAAGGAAATCTGCACTACAATGAAGTCTCACTTCCCCCCAGTCAAAAGGGCCATCTGAAAAAAGTGTAAAATCCAGAAAGGCAGGACAGGCCATGGAGAACTGGGAGCCTTGTTATGCTGATGCGTGGGATGTAAATTGCCAACAACCACTCTGGAGAAGTGTATGATGTTTCCTGAAACATCTAAAAAACAAAGCAACAGAGCCTAGGGCACTTCCACTTATGGTCCTATAGCTTAGGGAAATTAAAAACAAAAAGACACAGCCACCCCAATGTTTGGGATGGCTCTGTTTACAAGAACCTCATTTACGTTACAAGTTCAATATCGCAGAAAGTGCAAAATGGATAAAGAAGTTGTGGTACTTACTTACAATGCAATATCACTCAGCAATGAAATCTATGTCATCAGACCTGTAGCAGCATAATGCGTGGATTCAGGTACGATGATTCTACGTGAAATAATTCACACAGAAAAAGAAACAACATAAGATATCACTAATACACGGAATGTAAACTTGGCTACACAGGAACTGAATTACAAAACAGAAGAGGGTGTCAAATGTAGAAAACCAACTTATGCTTGCTTAAGGGGAAAGGTGAGTTGGGGCGCTGCATGAAACCGGAGATTGAAATGAGCACAGATACCATTCCATAAGCCAAATATGTAACAGACAAGAGCTACTTCTTCTTCAACGAAGTGGACACAACACCCCATATTAAACGCCTCAGAATATACCTGACTAGTAAGAATCTTAAAATCTATGGATTTATATGTCTCTGAAAGAGAATAAAGGCGTGTGTACAGCAGCATAAACGCAGCAGTGATAGGATTCGTGAGGTTCAGTGAGCAAATGCAGACCCTTTGAAGTCATATTGCATGGTACCCATTCCATGGGTCTCAACTCTCCAGGTTTAAGGGATTCTTCCTTCAGCTAAAACATGCATGTGGATCCCAGGGTATGATCCACCATGTGATCGGGAAAAGTGTTCAAATGTGTCTCATTTTTGTCCCCTGGTACTCGGGTGCAACGTTCCAGACGCTTTACTAACGCTCTCCCCACTTGGAGACTCAGCGCCTTTTACATCCTGTTTGTCCCAGTTTGCAATTTGTGCGGAAGATGAACAGGAATAGGGAGAACCAATGAGAGACTAGCTGGAGGTGTCTGGACGCGCAAATTTAACTCTCATTTCCCACCAGGAAGAGGAATTAACCAAAGGCTCAGCGTGCCATGCCGGAACCACACTAGGGCCTGAAACAATCATGCGGTGTTGCGGGAAGCTCACAAGAAAGTGAGTTGAAGAAAGGAGCTCAGGGGCACTGTAATTCACAAACCTGCAGAGTTATAAATGACAGCTATCGTCCAAAAATATATTGAAGTAAGGCTGCCAAGAGGAGTTGAAAGCGGGGCAGAATTGCAGGAAACCGATTTCAGGAGGTAGACGGGAATTGCATGTAAAGCATAGGAAAAGAGGCCGAACGTCCACAGTGATGTACTTGGCCAAAAAGGGCGTATGCGTTTTTTCCTGAATATATTCAGGAAAAAACGCATACGCCCTTTTTGGCAAAACCAAGCAAGCTTGCAAAGAAATCTGCACTACAATGAAGTCTCACTTCCCCCCGGTCAAAAGGGCCATCTGAAAAAAGTGTAAAATCCAGAAAGGCAGGACAGGCCATGGAGAACTGGGAGTCTTGTTATGCTGATGGGCGGGATTTAAATTGCCAAGAGCCACTCAGGAGAAGTGTATGGTGTTTCCTGAAACCTCTAAAAAACAAAGCAACAGAGCCTAGGGCACTTCCACTTATGGTCCTATAGCTTAGGGAAATTAAAATCAAAAAGACACGGCAACCCCAAAGTTTGGGACGGCTCTGTTTACAAGAACCTCGTTTACGGTACAAGTTCAATATCGCAGAAAGCAAAAAATGGATAAAGCAGTTGTGGTACTTACGTACAATGCAATATCACTCAGCAATGAAATCTATGTCATCAGGACAGTAGCAGCATGATGAGTGGATTCAGGTACGATGATTCTAAGTGAAATAAGTCACACAGAAAATGAAACATCATAAGATATCACTAAAACATGGAATGTAAACTTGGCTACACAGGAACTGAATTACAAAACAGAACAGGGTCTCAAATGTAGAAAACCAACTTATGCTTGCTTAAGGGGAAAGGTGAGTTGGGGTGCTGTATAAAACCAGAGATTGAAATGAGCACAGATACCGTTCCATAAGCCAAATATGTAATAGACAAGAGCTACTACTTGCTCAACGAAGTGGACACAACACCCCATATTAAACGCCTAAGAATACACCTGACTAGTAAGAATCTTAAAACCTATGGATTTATATGTCTCCGAAAGAGAATCAAGCGTGTGTACAGAGACATAAACGCAGCAGTGATAGGATTGGTGAGGTTCGGTGAGCAAATGCAGACCCTTTGAAGTCATATTGCATGGTACCCATTCCATGGGTCTCAACTCTCCAGGTTTAAGGGATTCTTCCTTCAGCTAAAACATGCATGTGGAACCCAGAGTATGATCCACCGTGTGATCGGGAAACGTGTTCAAATGTGTCTCATTTTTGTCCCCTGGTACTCGGGTGCAACGTTCCAGACGCTTTACTAACGCTCTCCCCACTTGGAGACTCATCGCCTTTAACCTCTTGTTTGGTCCAGTTTGCAAATTCTGCAGAAGATGAACAGGAATAGGGAGAACTAATGAGAGACTAGCTGCAGGTGTCTGGACGGACAAATTTAACTCTCATTTCCCACCAGGAAGAGGAATTAACCAAAGGCACAGTGTGCCATGCCGGAACCACACTAGGGCCTGAAACAATCCTGCGGTGTTGCGGCCAGCTCACAAGAAAGCGAGTTGAAGAAAGGAGCTCAGGAGCACTGTCATTCACAAAATTGCAGAGTTAAAAATGACAGCTAACGTCCATAAATATATTGAAGTAAGGCTGCCAAGAGGACTCGAAAGCGGGGCAGAACTGCAGGAAAACGATTTCAGGAGGTAGACTGGAATTGCATGTAAAGCATAGGAAAAGAGGCAGAACGTCCACAATGATGCAATTGGCCAAAAAGGGCGTATGCGTTTTTTCCTGAATATATTCAGGAAAAAACGCATGCGCCCTTTTTGGCCAACCAAGCAAGCTTGCAAAGGACATCTGCACTACAATGAAGTCTCACTTCCCCGTAGTCAAAAGGGCCATCTGAAAAAAGTGTAAAATCCAGAAAGGCAGGACAGGCCATGGAGAACTAGGAGCCTTGTCATGCTGATGGGCAGGATGTAAATTGCCAACAGCAACTCTGGAGAAGTGTATGGTGTTTCCTGAAACATCTAAAAAACAAAGCAACAGAGCCTAGGGCACTTCCACTTATGGTCCTATACCTTAGGGAAATTAAAATCAAAAACACAGCCACCCCAAAGTTTGGGACGGCTCTGTTTACAAGAACCTCGTTTATGGTACAAGTTCAATATCACAGAAAGCGAAAAATGCATAAAGAAGTTGTGCTAGTTACGTACAATGCAATATCACTCAGCAATGAAATCTATGTCATCAGGCCCGTAGCAGCATAATGAGTGGATTCAGGTACGATGATTCTAAGTGAAACAAGTCACACAGAAAAAGAAACATCATAAGATATCACTAATACACGGAATGTAAACTTGGCTACACAGGAACTGAATTACAAAACAGAACAGGGTCTCAAATATAGAAAACCAGCTTATGCCTGCTTAAGGGGAAAGGTGAGTTGGGGTGCTACATAAAACCAGAGATTGAAATGAGCACAGATACCGTTCCATAAGCCAAATATGTAATAGACAAGAGCTACTCCTTGCTCAACGAAGTGGACACAACACCCCATATTAAACGCCTAAGAATATACCTGACTACTAAGAATCTTAAAACCTATGGATTTATATGTCTCCAAAAGAGAATCAAGCGTGTGTAAAGCGGCATAAACGCAGCAGTGATAGGATTGGTGAGGTTTGGTGAGCAAATGCAGACCCTTTGAAGTCGTATTGCATGGTACCCATTCCATGGGTCTCAACTCTCCAGGTTTCAGGGATTCTTCCTTTAGCTAAAACAGGCATGTGGAACCCAGAGTATGATCCACCGTGTGATCGGGAAACGTGTTCAAATGTGTCTCAGTTTTCGTCCCCTGGTACTCGGATGCAACATTCCAGACGCTTTACTAACACTCTCCCCACTTGGAGAGTCAGTGCCTTTAACCTCCTGTTTGGCCCACTTTGCAATTTCTGCAGAAGATGAACAGGAATAGGGAGAAACAATGAGAGACTAGCTGGAGGTGTCTGGACGGGCAAATTTAACTCTCATTTCCCACCAGGAAAAGGAATTAACCAAAGGCTCAGCGTGCCGGGCCGGAACCACACTAGGGCCTGAAGCAATCCTGCGGTGTTGCAGCCAGCTCAAAAGAAAGCGAGTTGAAGAAAGAAGCTCAGGGGCACTGTCATTCACAAACCTGCAGAGTTATAAATGACAGCTATCGTCCAAAAATATATTGAAGTAAGGCTGCCAAGAGGACTTGAATATGGGGCAGAATTGCAGGAAACCGATTTCAGGAGGTAGACTGGAATTGCATTTAAAGCATAGGAAAAGAGGCAGAACATCCACAATGATGCACTTGGCCACATAGAGTGTATGCATTTTTTCCAGAATATATGCAGCAAAAAACGCATATGCGCTTTTTGGCCAACCAAGCAAGCTTGCAAAGGAAATCTGCACTACAATGAAGTCTCACTTCCCCCCAGTGAAAAGGGCCATCTGAAAAAAGTGTAAAATCCAGAAAGGCAGGACAGGCCATGGAGAACTGGCAGCATTGTTATGCTGATGAGCGGGATGTAAATTGCCAACAGCCACTCTGGAGAAGTGTATGGTGTTTCCTGAAACATCTAAAAAACAAAGCAACAGAGCCTAGGGCACTTCCACTTATGGTCCTATAGCTTAGGGAAATAAAATCTAAAACAAACAGCCACCCCAAAGTTTGGGACGGCTCTGTTTACAAGAACCTCGTTTACGGTACAAGTTCCATATCGCAGAAAGCGAAAAATGGATAAAGAAGTTGTGGTACTGACGTACAATGCAATATCACTCAGCAATGAAATCTATGTCATCAGGCCCGTAGCAGCATAATGAGTGGATTCAGGTACGATGATTCTAAGTGAAATAAGTCACACAGAAAAAGAAACATCATAAGATATCACTACTACACGGAATGTAAACTTGGCTACACAGGAACTGAATTACAAAACAGAACAGGGTCTCAAATGTAGAAAACCAACTTATGCCTGCTTAACGGGAAAGGTGAGTTGGGGTGCTGCATAAAACCAGAGATTGAAATTAGCACAGATAGTGTTCCATGAGCCAAATATGTAATAGACAAGAGCTACTCCTTGCTCAACGAAGTGGACACAACACCCCATATTAAATGCCGAAGAATATACCTGACTAGTAAGAATCTTAAAACCTATGGATTTATAGGTCTCTGAAAGAGAAACAAGCGTGTGTACAGCGGCATAAACGCAGCAGTGATAGGATTGGTGAGGTTCGGTGAGCAAATGCAGACCCTTTGAAGTCATATTGCATGGTACCCATTCCATGGGTCTCAACTCTCCTGGTTTAAGGGATTCTTCATTCAGCTACAACATGCATGTGGAACTCAGAGTATGATCCACCGTGTGATTGGGAAACGTGTTCAAATGTGTCTCAGTTTTCGTCCACTGGTACTTGGGTGCAACATTCCAGACGCTTTACTAACACTCTCCCCACTAGGAGAGTCAGTGCCTTTAACCTCCTGTTTAGCCCACTTTGAAATTTCTGCATAAGATGAACAGGAATAGGGAGAACCAATGAGAGACTAGCTGGAGGTGTCTGGACGGGCAAATTTAACTCTCATTTCCCACCAGGAATAGGAATTAACCAAAGGCTCAGCGTGCCATGCCGGAAGCACACTAGGGCCTGAAGCAATCCTGCGGTGTTGCGGCCAGCTCACAAGAAAGCGAGTTGAAGAAAGGAGCTCAGGGGCACTGTCATTCACAAACCTGCAGAGTTATAAATGACAGCTATCGTCCAAAAATATATTGAAGTACGGCTGCCAAGAGGACTTGAATATGGGGCAGAATTGCAGGAAACCGATTTCAGGAGGTAGACTGGAATTGCATTTAAAGCATAGGAAAAGAGGCAGAACATCCACAATGATGCACTTGGCCAAAAAGGGTGTATGCATTTTTTCCTGAAAATATGCAGGAAAAAACGCATACACCCTTTTTGGCCAACCAAGCAAGCTTGCAAAGGAAATCTGCACTACAATGAAGTCTCACTTCCCCCCAGTGAAAAGGGCCATCTGAAAAAAGTGTAAAATCCAGAAAGGCAGGACAGGCCATGGAGAACTGGGAGCCTTGTTATGCTGATGCGTGGGATGTAAATTGCCAACAACCACTCTGGAGAAGTGTATGATGTTTCCTGAAACATCTAAAAAACAAAGCAACAGAGCCTAGGGCACTTCCACTTATGGTCCTATAGCTTAGGGAAATTAAAAACAAAAAGACACAGCCACCCCAATGTGTGGGATGGCTCTGTTTACAAGAACCTCGTTTACGTTACAAGTTCAATATCGCAGAAAGTGCAAAATGGATAAAGAAGTTGTGGTACTTACTTACAATGCAATATCACTCAGCAATGAAATCTATGTCATCAGGCCTGTAGCAGCATAATGCGTGGATTCAGGTACGATGATTTTACGTGAAAAAATTCACACAGAAAAAGAAACAACATAAGATATCACTAATACACGGAATGTAAACTTGGCTACACAGGAACTGAATTACAAAACAGAAGAGGGTGTCAAATGTAGAAAACCAACTTATGCTTGCTTAAGGGGAAAGGTGAGTTGGGGCGCTGCATGAAACCGGAGATTGAAATGAGCACAGATACCATTCCATAAGCCAAATATGTAACAGACAAGAGCTACTCCTTGCTCAACGAAGTGGACACAACACCCCATATTACACGCCTCAGAATATACCTGACTAGTAAGAATCTTAAAATCTATGGATTTATATGTCTCTGAAAGAGAATAAAGGTGTGTGTACAGCAGCATAAATGCAGCAGTGATAGGATTCGTGAGGTTCAGTGAGCAAATGCAGACCCTTTGAAGTCATATTGCATGGTACCCATTCCATGGGTCTCAACTCTCCAGGTTTAAGGGATTCTTCCTTCAGCTAAAACATGCATGTGGAACCCAGGGTATGATCCACCATGTGATCGGGAAAAGTGTTCAAATGTGTCTCATTTTTGTCCGCTGGTACTCGGGTGCAACGTTCCAGACGCTTTACTAACGCTCTCCCCACTTGGAGACTCAGCGCCTTTTACATCCTGTTTGTCCCAGTTTGCAATTTGTGCGGAAGATGAACAGGAATAGGGAGAACCAATGAGAGACTAGCTGGAGGTGTCTGGACGGGCAAATTTAACTCTCATTTCCCACCAGGAAGAGGAATTAACCAAAGGCTCAGCGTGCCATGCCGGAACCACACTAGGGCCTGAAACAATCATGCGGTGTTGCGGGAAGCTCACAAGAAAGTGAGTTGAAGAAAGGAGCTCAGGGGCACTGTAATTCACAAACCTGCAGAGTTATAAATGACAGCTATCGTCCAAAAATATATTGAAGTAAGGCTGCCAAGAGGAGTTGAAAGTGGGGCAGAATTGCAGGAAACCGATTTCAGGAGGTAGACGGGAATTGCATGTAAAGCATAGGAAAAGAGGCCGAACGACCACAATGATGTACTTGGCCAAAAAGGGCGTATGCGTTTTTTCCTGAATATATTCAGGAAAAAACGCATACGCCCTTTTTGGCCAACCAAGCAAGCTTGCAAAGAAATCTGCACTACAATGAAGTCTCACTTCCCCCCGGTCAAAAGGGCCATCTGAAAAAAGTGTAAAATCCAGAAATGCAGGACAGGCCATGGAGAACTGGGAGTCTTGTTATGCTGATGGGCGGGATTTAAATTGCCAAGAGCCACTCAGGAGAAGTGTATGGTGTTTCCTGAAACCTCTAAAAAACAAAGCAACAGAGCCTAGGGCACTTCCACTTATGGTCCTATAGCTTAGGGAAATTAAAATCAAAAAGACACGGCAACCCCAAAGTTTGGGACAGCTCTGTTTACAAGAACCTCGTTTACGGTACAAGTTCAATATCGCAGAAAGCAAAAAATGGATAAAGCAGTTGTGGTACTTACGTACAATGCAATATCACTCAGCAATGAAATCTATGTCATCAGGACAGTAGCAGCATGATGAGTGGATTCAGGTACGATGATTCTAAGTGAAATAAGTCACACAGAAAATGAAACATCATAAGATATCACTAAAACATGGAATGTAAACTTGGCTACACAGGAACTGAATTACAAAACAGAACAGGGTCTCAAATGTAGAAAACCAACTTATGCTTGCTTAAGGGGAAAGGTGAGTTGGGGTGCTGTATAAAACCAGAGATTGAAATGAGCACAGATACCGTTCCATAAGCCAAATATGTAATAGACAAGAGCTACTCCTTGCTCAACGAAGTGGACACAACACCCCATATTAAACGCCTAAGAATACACCTGACTAGTAAGAATCTTAAAACCTATGGATTTATATGTCTCCGAAAGAGAATCAAGCGTGTGTACAGAGACATAAACGCAGCAGTGATAGGATTGGTGAGGTTCGGTGAGCAAATGCAGACCCTTTGAAGTCATATTGCATGGTACCCATTCCATGGGTCTTAACTCTCCAGGTTTAAGGGATTCTTCCTTCAGCTAAAACATGCATGTGGAACCCAGAGTATGATCCACCGTGTGATCGGGAAACGTGTTCAAATGTGTCTCAGTTTTCGTCCCCTGGTACTCGGGTGCAATATTCCAGACGCTTTACTAACACTCTCCCCACTTGGAGAGTCAGTGCCTTTAACCTCCTGTTTGGCCCAGTTTGCAATTTCTGCATAAGATGAACAGGAATAGGGAGAACCAATGAGAGACTAGCTGGAGGTGTCTGGACGGGCAACTTTAACTCTCATTTCCCACCAGGAAGAGGAATTAACCAAAGGCTCAGTGTGCCATGCTGGATCCACACTAGGGCCTGAAGCAATCCTGCGGTGTTGCGGCCAGCACACACGAAAGCGAGTTGAAGAAAGGAGCTCAGGGGCACCGTAATTCACAAACCTGCAGAGTTATAAATGACAGCTATCGTCCAAAAATATATTGAAGTAAGGCTGCCAAGAGGACTTCAAAGTGGGGCAGAATTGCAGGAAACCGATTTCAGGAGGTAGAGTGGAATTGAATGTAAAGCATAGGAAAAGAGGCAGAACGTCCACAACGATGCACTTGGCCAAAAAGTGCGTATGCGTTTTTTCCTGAATATATTCAGGAATATATTCAGGAAAAAACGCATACGCCCTTTTTGGCCAACCAAGCAAGCTTGCAAAGGAAATCTGCACTACAATGAAGTCTCACTGCCCCCCAGTCAAAAGGGCCATCTGAAAAAAGTGTAAAATCCAGAAAGGCAGGACAGGCCATGGAGACCTGGGAGCATTGTTATGCTGATGAGCGGGATGTAAATTGCCAATAGCCACTCTGGAGAAGTGTATGGTGTTTCCTGAAACATCTAAAAAACAAAGCAACAGAGCCTAGGGCACTTCCACTTATGGTCCTATAGCTTAGGGAAATTAAAATCAAAAATACACAGCCACCCCAAAGTTTGGGACAGCTCTGTTTACAAGAACCTCATTTACGGTACAATTTCAATATCACAGAAAGAGAAAAATGGAAAAAGAAGTTGTGGTACTTACGTACAATGCAATAGCACTCAGCAATGAAATCTATGTCATCAGGCCCGTAGCAGCATAATGAGTGGATTCAGGTACGATGATTCTAAGTGAAATAAGTCACACAGAAAAAGAAACATCATAAGATATCTCTAATACACGGAATGTAAACTTGGCTACAAAGGAACTGAATTAGAAAACAGAACAGGGTCTCAAATGTAGAAAACCAACTTATGCTTGCTTAACGGGAAAGGTGAGTTGGGGTGCTGCATAAAACCAGAGATTGAAATTAGCACAGATACCGTTCCATAAGCCAAATATGTAATAGACAAGAGCTACTCCTTGCTCAACGAAGAGGACACAACACCACATATTAAACGCCTAAGAATATATCTGACTAGTAAGAATCTTAAAACCTATGGATTTATATGTCTCTGAAAGAGAATCAAGTGTGTGTACAGCGTTATAAACGCAGCAGTGATAGGATTGGTGAGGTTCGGTGAGCAAATGCAGACCCTTTGAAGTCATATTGCATGGTACCCATTCCATGGGTCTCAACTCTCCAGGTTTAACGGATTCTTCCTTCAGCTAAAACATGCATGTGGAAACCAGAGTATGATCCACCGTATGATCAGGAAACTTTTTCAAATGTGTCTCAGTTTTTGTCCCCTGGTACTCGGGTGCAACATTCCAGTCACTTTACTAACACTCTCCCCACTTGGAGAGTCAGTGCCTTTAACCTCCTGTTTGGCCCAGTTTGCAATTTCTGCGTAAGATGAACAGGAATAGGGAGAACCAATGAGAGACTAGCTGGAGGTGTCTGGACGGGCAAATTTAACTCTCATTTCCCACCAGGAAGAGGAATTAACCAAAGGCTCAGCGTGCTGTGCCGGAACCACACTAGGACCTGAAGCAATCCTGCGGGGTTGTGGCCAGCTCACAAGAAAGCGAGTTGAAGAAAGGAGCTCAGGGGCACTGTAATTCACAAACCTGCAGAGTTATAAATGACAGCTATTGTCCAAAAATATATTGAAGTAAGGCTGCCAAGAGGACTTGAAAGCGGGGCAGAATTGCAGGAAACCGATTTCAGGAGGTAGACTGGAATTGCATGTAAAGCATAGGAAAAGAGGCAGAACGTCCACAATGATGCACTTGGCCAAAAAGGGCGTATGCGTTTTTTCCTGAATATATTCAGGAAAAAACGCATACGCCCTTTTTGGCCAACCAAGCAAGCTTCCAAAGGAAATCTGCACTACAATGAAGTCTCACTGCCCCCCGGTCAAAAGGGCCATCTGAAAAAAGTGTAAAATCCAGAAAGGCAGGACAGGCCATGGAGAACTGGGAGCCTTGTTATGCTGATGGGCGGGATGTAAATTGCCAACAGCCACTCTGGAGAAGTGTATGGTGTTTCCTGAAACATCTAAAAAACAAAGCAACAGAGCCTAGTGCACTACCACTTATGGTCCTATAGCTTAGGGAAATTAAAATAAAAAAACACAGCCACCCCAAAGTTTGGGACAGCTCTGTTTACAAGAACCTCGTTTACGGTACAAGTTCAATATCGCAGAAAGCGAAAAATGGATAAAGAAGTTGTGGTACTTACGTACAATGCAATATCACTCAGCAATGAAATCTATGTCATCAGGCCCATAACAGCATAATGAGTGGATACAGGTACGATGATTCTAAGTGAAATAAGTCACACAGAAAAAGAAACATCATAAGATATCACTAATACACGGAATGTAAACTTGGCTACACAGGAACTGAATTACAAAACAGAACAGGGTCTCAAATGTAGAAAACCAACTTATGCTTGCTTAAGGGGAAAGGTGAGTTGGGGTGCTGCATAAAACCAGAGATTGAAATTAGCACAGATACCGTTCCATAAGCCAAATATGTAATAGACAAGAGCTACTCCTTGCTCAACGAAGAGGACACAACACCACATATTAAACGCCTAAGAATATATCTGACTAGTAAGAATCTTAAAACCTATGGATTTATATGTCTCTGAAAGAGAATCAAGTGTGTGTACAGCGTTATAAACGCAGCAGTGATAGGATTGGTGAGGTTCGGTGAGCAAATGCAGACCCTTTGAAGTCATATTGCATGGTACCCATTCCATGGGTCTCAACTCTCCAGGTTTAAGGGATTCTTCCTTCAGCTAAAACATGCATGTGGAAACCAGAGTATGATCCACCGTATGATCAGGAAACTTTTTCAAATGTGTCTCAGTTTTTGTCCCCTGGTACTCGGGTGCAACATTCCAGTCGCTTTACTAACACTCTCCCCACTTGGAGAGTCAGTGCCTTTAACCTCCTGTTTGGCCCAGTTTGCAATTTCTGCGTAAGATGAACAGGAATAGGGAGAACCAATGAGAGACTAGCTGGAGGTGTCTGGACGGGCAAATTTAACTCTCATTTCCCACCAGGAAGAGGAATTAACCAAAGGCTCAGCGTGCTGTGCCGGAACCACACTAGGACCTGAAGCAATCCTGCGGGGTTGTGGCCAGCTCACAAGAAAGCGAGTTGAAGAAAGGAGCTCAGGGGCACTGTAATTCACAAACCTGCAGAGTTATAAATGACAGCTATCGTCCAAAAATATATTGAAGTAAGGCTGCCAAGAGGACTTGAAAGCGGGGCAGAATTGCAGGAAACCGATTTCAGGAGGTAGACTGGAATTGCATGTAAAGCATAGGAAAAGAGGCAGAACGTCCACAATGATGCACTTGGCCAAAAAGGGCGTATGCGTTTTTTCCTGAATATATTCAGGAAAAAACGCATACGCCCTTTTTGGCCAACCAAGCAAGCTTCCAAAGGAAATCTGCACTACAATGAAGTCTCACTGCCCCCCGGTCAAAAGGGCCATCTGAAAAAAGTGTAAAATCCAGAAAGGCAGGACAGGCCATGGAGAACTGGGAGCCTTGTTATGCTGATGGGCGGGATGTAAATTGCCAACAGCCACTCTGGAGAAGTGTATGGTGTTTCCTGAAACATCTAAAAAACAAAGCAACAGAGCCTAGGGCACTTCCACTTATGGTCCTATAGCTTAGGGAAATTAAAATCAAAAAGACACAGCCACCCCAAAGTTTGGGACAGCTCTGTTTACAAGAACCTCGTTTACGGTACAAGTTCAATATCGCAGGAAGCGAAAAATGGATAAAGAAGTTGTGGTACTTACGTACAATGCAATATCACTCAGCAATGAAATCTATGTCATCAGGCCCATAACAGCATAATGAGTGGATACAGGTACGATGATTCTAAGTGAAATAAGTCACACAGAAAAAGAAACATCATAAGATATCACTAATACACGGAATGTAAACTTGGCTACACAGGAACTGAATTACAAAACAGAACAGGGTCTCAAATGTAGAAAACCAACTTATGCTTGCTTAAGGGGAAAGGTGAGTTGGGGTGCTGCATAAAACCAGAGATTGAAATTAGCACAGATACCGTTCCATAAGCCAAATATGTAATAGACAAGAGCTACTCCTTGCTCAACGAAGAGGACACAACACCACATATTAAACGCCTAAGAATATATCTGACTAGTAAGAATCTTAAAACCTATGGATTTATATGTCTCTGAAAGAGAATCAAGTGTGTGTACAGCGTTATAAATGCAGCAGTGATAGGATTGGTGAGGTTCGGTGAGCAAATGCAGACCCTTTGAAGTCATATTGCATGGTACCCATTCCATGGGTCTCAACTCTCCAGGTTTAAGGGATTCTTCCTTCAGCTAAAACATGCATGTAGAAACCAGAGTATGATCCACCGTATGATCAGGAAACTTTTTCAAATGTGTCTCAGTTTTTGTCCCCTGGTACTCGGGTGCAACATTCCAGTCGCTTTACTAACACTCTCCCCACTTGGAGAGTCAGTGCCTTTAACCTCCTGTTTGGCCCAGTTTGCAATTTCTGCGTAAGATGAACAGGAATAGGGAGAAACAATGAGAGACTAGCTGGAGGTGTCTGGACGGGCAAATTTAACTCTCATTTCCCACCAGGAAGAGGAATTAACCAAAGGCTCAGCGTGCTGTGCCGGAACCACACTAGGACCTGAAGCAATCCTGCGGGGTTGTGGCCAGCTCACAAGAAAGCGAGTTGAAGAAAGGAGCTCAGGGGCACTGTAATTCACAAACCTGCAGAGTTATAAATGACAGCTATCGTCCAAAAATATATTGAAGTAAGGCTGCCAAGAGGACTTGAAAGCGGGGCAGAATTGCAGGAAACCGATTTCAGGAGGTAGACTGGAATTGCATGTAAAGCATAGGAAAAGAGGCAGAACGTCCACAATAATGCACTTGGCCAAAAAGGGCGTATGCGTTTTTTCCTGAATATATTCAGGAAAAAACGCATACGCCCTTTTTGGCCAACCAAGCAAGCTTCCAAAGGAAATCTGCACTACAATGAAGTCTCACTGCCCCCCGGTCAAAAGGGCCATCTGAAAAAAGTGTAAAATCCAGAAAGACAGGACAGGCCATGGAGAACTGGGAGCCTTGTTATGCTGATGGGCGGGATGTAAATTGCCAACAGCCACTCTGGAGAAGTGTATGGTGTTTCCTGAAACATCTAAAAAACAAAGCAACAGAGCCTAGTGCACTACCACTTATGGTCCTATAGCTTAGGGAAATTAAAATAAAAAAACACAGCCACCCCAAAGTTTGGGACAGCTCTGTTTACAAGAACCTCGTTTAGGTACAAGTTCAATATCACAGAAAGCGAAAAGTGGATAAAGAAGTTGTAGTACGTACGTACAATGCAATATCACTCAGCAATGAAATCTATGTCATCAGGCCCATAGCAGTATAATGATTGGATTCAGGTACGATGATTCTAAGTGAAATAAGTCACACAGAAAAAGAAACATCATAAGATATCACTACTACACGGAATGTAAACTTGGCTACACAGGAACTGAATTACAAAACAGAACAGGGTCTCAAATGTACAAAACCAACTTATGCTTGCTTAAGGGGAAAGGTGAGTTGGGGTGCTGCATAAAACCAGAGATTGAAATTAGCAGAGATACCGTTCCATAAGCCAAATATGTAATAGACTAGAGCTACTCCTTGCTCAACGAAGAGGACACAACACCACATATTAAACGCCTAAGAGTATACCTGACTAGTAAGAATCTTAAAACCTATGGATTTATGTCTCCGAAAGAGAATCAAACGTGTGTACTGTGGCATAAACGCAGCAGTGATAGGATTGGTGAGGTTCGGTGAGCAAATGCAGACCCTTTGAGGTCATATTGCATGGTACCCATTCCATGGGTCTCAACTCTCCAGGATTAAGGGATTCTTCCTTCAGCTAAAACATGCATGTGGAACCCAGATTATGATCCACCGTGTGATCAGGAAACGTGTTCAAATGTGTCTCAGTTTTCGTCCCCTGGTACTCCGGTGCAACATTCCAGACGCTTTACTAACACTCTCCCCACTTGGAGAGTCAGTGCCTTTAACCTCCTGTTTGGCCCAGTTTGCAATTTCTGCGTAAGATGAACAGGAACAGGGAGAACCAATGAGAGAATAGCTGGAGGTGTGTTGACGGGCAAATTTAACTCTCATTTCCCACCAGGAATAGGAATTAACCAAAGGCTCAGCGTGCTGTGCCGGAACCACACTAGGGCCTGAAGCAATCCTGCGGTGTTGCGGCCAGCTCACAAGAAAGCGAGTTGAAGAAAGGAGCTCAGGGTCACTGTCTTTCACAAACCTGCAGAGTTATAAATGACAGCTATCGTCCAAAAATATATTGAAGTAAGGCTGCCAAGAGGACTTGAAAGTGGGGTAGAATTGCAAGAAACCGATTTCAGGAGGTAGACTGGAATTGCATGTAAAGCATAGGAAAAGAGGCAGAACGTCCAAAATGATGCACTTGGCCAAAAAGGGCGTATGCGTTTTTTCCTGAATATATTCAGGAAAAAACGCATACGCCCTTTTTGGCCAACCAAGCAAGCTTGCAAAGGAAATCTGCACTACAATGAAGTCTCACTGCCCCCTGGTCAAAAGGGCCATCTGAAAAAAGTGTAAAATCCAGAAAGACAGGACAGGCCATGGAGAACTGGGAGCCTTGTTATGCTGATGGGCGGGATGTAAATTGCCAACAGCCACTCTGGAGAAGTGTATGGTGTTTCCTGAAACATCTAAAAAACAAAGCAACAGAGCCTAGTGCACTACCACTTATGGTCCTATAGCTTAGGGAAATTAAAATAAAAAAACACAGCCACCCCAAAGTTTGGGACAGCTCTGTTTACAAGAACCTCGTTTAGGTACAAGTTCAATATCACAGAAAGCGAAAAGTGGATAAAGAAGTTGTAGTACGTACGTACAATGCAATATCACTCAGCAATGAAATCTATGTCATCAGGCCCATAGCAGTATAATGATTGGATTCAGGTACGATGATTCTAAGTGAAATAAGTCACACAGAAAAAGAAACATCATAAGATATCACTACTACACGGAATGTAAACTTGGCTACACAGGAACTGAATTACAAAACAGAACAGGGTCTCAAATGTACAAAACCAACTTATGCTTGCTTAAGGGGAAAGGTGAGTTGGGGTGCTGCATAATACCAGAGATTGAAATTAGCACAGATACCGTTCCATAAGCCAAATATGTAATAGACTAGAGCTACTCCTTGCTCAACAAAGAGGACACAACACCACATATTAAACGCCTAAGAGTATACCTGACTAGTAAGAATCTTAAAACCTATGGATTTATGTCTCCGAAAGAGAATCAAACGTGTGTACTGTGGCATAAACGCAGCAGTGATAGGATTGGTGAGGTTCGGTGAGCAAATGCAGACCCTTTGAGGTCATATTGCATGGTACCCATTCCATGGGTCTCAACTCTCCAGGATTAAGGGATTCTTCCTTCAGCTAAAACATGCATGTGGAACCCAGATTATGATCCACCGTGTGATCAGGAAACGTGTTCAAATGTGTCTCAGTTTTCGTCCCCTGGTACTCCGGTGCAACATTCCAGACGCTTTACTAACACTCTCCCCACTTGGAGAGTCAGTGCCTTTAACCTCCTGTTTGGCCCAGTTTGCAATTTCTGCGTAAGATGAACAGGAACAGGGAGAACCAATGAGAGAATAGCTGGAGGTGTGTTGACGGGCAAATTTAACTCTCATTTCCCACCAGGAATAGGAATTAACCAAAGGCTCAGCGTGCTGTGCCGGAACCACACTAGGGCCTGAA
Organism: Orcinus orca; assembly: GCF_937001465.1. Classification (NCBI taxonomy): domain Eukaryota; kingdom Metazoa; phylum Chordata; class Mammalia; order Artiodactyla; family Delphinidae; genus Orcinus; species Orcinus orca. The sequence continues at coordinate 66,142,261 of NC_064559.1, read as the reverse complement.
GCAATCCTGCGGTGTTGCGGCCAGCTCACAAAAAAGCGAGTTGAAGAAAGGAGCTCAGGGTCACTGTCTTTCACAAACCTGCAGAGTTATAAATGACAGCTATCGTCCAAAAATATATTGAAGTAAGGCTGCCAAGAGGACTTGAAAGTGGGGTAGAATTGCAAGAAACCGATTTCAGGAGGTAGACTGGAATTGCATGTAAAGCATAGGAAAAGAGGCAGAACGTCCACAATGATGCACTTGGCCAAAAAGGGCGTATGCGTTTTTTCCTGAATATATTCAGGAAAAAACGCATACGCCCTTTTTGGCCAACCAAGCAAGCTTGCAAAGGAAATCTGCACTACAATGAAGTCTCACTGCCCCCTGGTCAAAAGGGCCATCTGAAAAAAGTGTAAAATCCAGAAAGGCAGGACAGGCCATGGAGAACTTGGAGCCCTCTTACGCTGATGCGCGGGATGTAAATTGCCAACAGCCACTCTGGAGAAGTGTATGGTGTTTCTTGAAACATCTAAAAAACAAAGCAACAGAGCCTATGGCACTTCCACTTATGGTCCTATAGCTTAGGGAAATTAAAATCAAAAAGACACAGCCACCCCAAAGTTTGGGAAAGCTCTGTTTACAAGAACCTCGTTTACGGTACAAGTTCAATATCGCAGAAAGCGAAAAATGGATAAAGAAGTTGTGGTACTTACGTACAATGCAATATCACTCAGCAATGAAATCTATGTCATCAGGCCCATAACAGCATAATGAGTGGATACAGGTACGATGATTCTAAGTGAAATAAGTCACACAGAAAAAGAAACATCATAAGATATCACTAATACACGGAATGTAAACTTGGCTACACAGGAACTGAATTACAAAACAGAACAGGGTCTCAAATGTAGAAAACCAACTTATGCTTGCTTAAGGGGAAAGGTGAGTTGGGGTGCTGCATAAAACCAGAGATTGAAATTAGCACAGATACCGTTCCATAAGCCAAATATGTAATAGACAAGAGCTACTCCTTGCTCAACGAAGAGGACACAACACCACATATTAAACGCCTAAGAATATATCTGACTAGTAAGAATCTTAAAACCTATGGATTTATATGTCTCTGAAAGAGAATCAAGTGTGTGTACAGCGTTATAAACGCAGCAGTGATAGGATTGGTGAGGTTCGGTGAGCAAATGCAGACCCTTTGAAGTCATATTGCATGGTATCCATTCCATGGGTCTCAACTCTCCAGGATTAAGGGATTCTTCCTTCAGCTAAAACATGCATGGGGAACCCAGAGTATGATCCACACTAACACTTCCCCGAAGCCTTACCCTAACCCATCCCCTAGTCCTAACCCGTACGCTAACATTAACCCATGCCCTCACACATACGCTCCCCCTAAAATGTTGTCGTACACTCACCTGGACCCTAAACCGTCCCCGTCTCCTAACCCTAACCCTAGCCCGAACCCTAACCTTAAAACTTCCCCGAAGCCTTCCCCTCACCCGTCCCCTAATCCTAACCCGTACGCTAACACTAACCCATGCCCTCAGACGTACGCCTCCCATAAACCGTTGTTGTACCCTCAACTGGACCCTAAACCGTCCCCGTCGCCTAACCCTAACCCTAGCCCGAACCCTAACCCTAACCCTTCACCGAAGCCTTCCCCTCACCCTTCCCCTAATCCTAACCCGTACGCTAACAAGAACCCGTACCCTCAAGCGTACGCTCCCCCTAAACCGTTGTCGTACACTCACCTGAACTCTAAACCGTCCCCGTCCCCTAACCCTAACCCTAGCCCGAACCCTAACCCTAACCATTCCCCGAAGCCTTCCCCTCACCCGTCCCCTAATCCTAAGCCGTACGCTAACACTAAACAGTGCCCTCACACGTACGCTCCCCCTAAACCATTGTCGTACCCTCATCTGGACCCTAAACCGTCCCCGTCCCCTAACCCTAACCCTAGCCCGAACCCTAAACATAATGCTTCCCCGAAGCCTTCCCCTCACCCGTCCCCTAATCCTAACCCGTACGCTAACACTAACCTGTGCCCTCACACATACGCTCCCCCTAAACCGTTCTCATACCTTCACCTGGACCCTAAACCGTCCCCGTCCCCTAAGCCTAACCCTAGCACGAACCCTAACCCTAACCCTTCCCGAAGCCTTCCACTCACCCGTCCCCTAATCCTAACCCGTACGCTAACACTAACCTGTGCCCTCACTCGTACGCTCCCCCTAAACCATTGTCCTACCCTCACCTGGACCCTAAACCGTCCCCATCCCCTAACCCTAACCGTAGCCCGAACCCTAACCCTAACCCTTCCCCGAACCCTTCCCCTCACCTGTCCCCTAATCCTAACCCGTACGCTAACACTAACCCGTGCCCTCACACGTACGCTCCCCCTAAACCGTTGTCGTACCCTCACCTGGACCCTAAACCGTCCTCGACCCCTAACCCTAACCCTAGCTCGAACCCTAACCCTAACCATTCCCCGAAGCCTTCCCCTCACCCGTCCCCTAATCCTAACCCGTACGCTAACACTAACCCGTGCCCTCACACGTACGCTCCCCCTAAACCGTTGTCGTACCCTCACCTGGACCCTAAACCGTCCCCGTCCCCTAACCCTAACACTAGCCTGAACCCTAAACCTAACCCTTCCGCGAAGCCTTCCCATCACCCGTCCCCTAATCCTAACCCGTACGCTAACACTAACCCGTGCCCTCACACGTACGCTCCCCCTAAACCGTTTTCGTACCCTCACCTGGACCCTAAACAGTCCCCGTCCCCTAACCCTAACCCTAGCCCGAACCCTAACCCTAACACTTCCCCGAAGCCTTCACCTCACCCGTCCCCTAATCCTAACCCGTACGCTAACACTAACCCGTGCCCTCAAACGTACGCTCCCCCTAAATCATTGTCATACCCTCACGTGGACCCTAAACCGTCCCCGTCCCCTAACCCTAACCCTAGCCCGAACCCTAACCCTAACACTTCCCCGAAGCCTTCCCCTCACCCGTCCCCTAATCCTAACCCGTACGCTAACACTAAACCCTGCCCTCACATATACGCTCCCCCTAAACCGTTGTCGTACCCTCACCTGGACCCTAAACCGTCCCCGTCCCCTAACCCTAACCCTAGCCGGAACCCTAACCCTAACCCTTCCCCGAAGCCTTCCCCTCACCCGTTCCCTAATCCTAACCCGTATGCTAACACTAACCCCTGCCCTCACATATACGCTCCCCCTAAACCGTTGTCGTACCCTCACCCGGACCCTAAACCGTCCCCGTCCCCTAACCCTAACCCTAGCCCGAACCCTAACCCTAACCCTTCCCCGAAGCCTTCACCTCACCCGTCCCCTAGTCCTTACCTGTACCCTAACACTAACCCATGCCCTCACACGTACGCTCCCCCTAAACCATTGTCGTTCCATCACCTGGACCCTAAACCGTCCCCGTCCCCTAAGCCTAACCCTAGCCCGAACCCTAACCCTAACCCTTCCCAAAGCCTTCCCCTCACCCGTCCCCTAATCCTAAACCGTACGCTAACACTAACCCGTGCCCTCAGTCGTACGCTCCCCCTAAACCATTGTCCTACCCTCACCTGGACCCTAAACCGTCCCCGTCCCCTAACCATAACCGTAGCCCGAACCCTAACCATAACCCTTCCCCGAAGCCTTCCCCTCATCCGTCCCCTAATCCTAACCCGTACGCTAACACTAACCCGTGCTCTCACACGTATGCTCCCCCTAAACCATTGTCGTACACTCACCTGGACCTTAAACCGTCCCCGTCCCCTAACCCTAACCCTAGCCTGAACCCCGACCCTAACCCTTCCCCGAAGCCTTCCCCTCACCCGTCCCCTAGTCCTTACCTGTACGCTAACACTAACCATTGCCCTCACACGTATGCTCCCCCTAAACCATTGTCATACCCTCACCTGGACCCTAAACCGTCCCCGTCCCCTAACCCTAACCCTAGCCTGAACCCTAACCCTAACCCTTCCCCGAAGCCTTCCCCTCACCCGTCCCCTAGTCCTTACCTGTACGCTAACACTAACCCCTGCCCTCACATATACGCTCCCCCTAAACCGTTGTCGTACCCTCACCTGGACCCTAAACCGTCCCCGTCCCCTAACCCTAACCCTAGCCCGAACGCTAACCCTAACCCTTCCCCGAAGCCTTCCCCTCACCCGTTCCCTAATCCTAACCCGTATGCTAACACTAACCCCTGCCCTCACATATACGCTCCCCCTAAACCGTTGTCGTACCCTCACCTGGACCCTAAACCGTCCCCGTCCCCGTCCCCTAACCCTAGCTGGAACCCTAACCCTAACCCTTCCCAGAAGCCTTCCCCTCACCCATCCCCTAATCCTAACCCGTACACTACCACTAACCCGTGCCCTCACACGTACACTCCCCCTAAACCGTTGTCGTACCCTCACCTGGAACCTAAACCGTCCCCGTCCCCTAACCATAACCCTAGCCTGAACCCTAACCCTAACCCTTCCCCGAAGCCTTCCCCTCACCCGTCCCCTAATCCTAATCCGTATGCTAACACTAACCCGTGCCCTCACACGTACGCTCCCCCTAAAACGTTGTCGTACCCTCAGCTGGACCCTAAACAGTCCCCGTCCTCTAACCCTTACCCTAGCCCGAACCCTAACTCTAAAACTTCCCCGAAACCTTCCCCTCACCCGATCTCAAATCCTAACCCGTACGCTAACTCTAACCCGTGCCCTCACACGTACGCTCCCCCTAAACCATTGTCTTACCCTCATCTGGACCCTAAACCGTCCCCGTCCCCTAACACTAACCCTAGCCCGAACCCTAAACCTAACCGTTCCCCGAAGCCTTCTCCTTACCCGTCACCTAATCCTATCCCGTACGCTAACAGTAACCCGTGCTCTCACACGTACCCTCCCCCTAAACCGTTGTCGTACACTCACCTGTACCCTAAACCCTCCCCGTCCCGTAACCCTAACCCTAGACCTAACCCTAACCCTAACACTAAACCTTCCCCGAAGCCTTCCCCAACCCGTGCCATAATCCTAACCGGTACGCTAACACTAACCCGTGCCCTCACAGGTACGCTCCCCCTAAACAGTTGTCATACACTTACCTGGACCCTAAACCGTCCCCGTCCCCTAAACCTAACCCTAGCCCGAACCCTAACCCTAACCCTTCCCCGAAGCCTTCCACTCACCCGTCCACTAATCCTAACCCGTATGCTAACACTAACCCGTGCCCTCACACGTATGCTCCCCCTAAACCGTTTTCGTACCCTCACCTGGACTCTATACCGCCCCTGACACCTAACCCTAACCCTAGCCCGAACCCTAACCCTAATACTTCCCCGAAGCCTTCCCCTCACACGTCCCCTAATCCTAACCCGTACGCTAACACTAATCCATGCCCTCACACGTACGCTCCCCCTAAACCGTTGTCGTACCCTCACCTGGACCCTAAATCGTCCCCGTACCCTAACCCTAACCCAAGCCCAAACCCTAACCCTAAACATTCCCCGAAGCCTTCCCCACACCCGTCCCCTAATCCTAACCCGTACGCTAACACTAACCCGTGCCCTCACACGTACGCTCCCCCTAAACAGTTGTCGTACCCTCACCTGGACCCTAAACCGTCCCCGTCCCCTAACCCTAACCCTAGACCGAACCCTAACCCTAACACTTCCCCGAAGCCTTCCCCTCACCCGTCCCCTAATCCTAACCCGTACGCTAACACTAACCCGTGCCCTCACACGTACCCTCCCCCTAAACCGTTGTCGTACCCTCACCTGGAACCTAAACCGTCCCCGTCCCCTAACCATAACCCTAGCCCGAACCCTAAACCTAACCCTTCCCCGAAGCCTTCCCCTCACCCGTCCCCTAATCCTAACCTGTACGCTAACACTAACCCATGCCCTCACACGTACGCTCCCCCTAATTCGTTGTCCTACACTCATCTGGACCCTGAACCGTCCCCGTCCCCTAACCCTAACCCTAGCCCGAACACTAAACCTAACCCTTCCCCGAAGCCTTCCCCTTACCCGTCCCCTAATCCTAACCCTTACGCTAACAGTAACCTGTGCTCTCACACGTACCCTCCCCCTAAACCGTTGTCGTACACTCACCTGTACCCTAAACACTCCCCATCCCGTAACCCTAACCCTAGCCCTAACCCTAACACTAAACCTTCCCCGAAGCCTTCCCCCACCCGTCCCCTAATCCTAACCCGTACGCTAACAGTAACACATGCCCTCACACGTACGCTCCCCCTAAACCGTTGTCATACCCTCACCTGGACCCTAAACCGTCCCCGTCCCCTAACCGTAACCCTAGCCCGAACCCTAACCCTAACCCTTCCTAGAAGCCTTCCCCTCACCCGTCCCTTAATCCTAACCCGTACGCTAACACTAACCCGTGCCCTCACACGTATGCCTCCCCTAAACCGTTGTCGTACTCTCACCTGGACCCTAAACCGTCCTCGTCCCCTAAACCTAACCCTAGCCCGAACCCTAACCCTAACACTTCCCCGAAGCCTTCCCCTCACACGTCCGCTAATCCTAACCTGTATGCTAACACTAACCCGTGCCCTCACATGTACGTTCCTCCTAAACCATTGTCGTACCCTCACCTGGACTCTAAACCTTCCCTGACCCCTAACCCTAACCATAGCCCGAACCTTAACCCTAACACTTCCCTGAAACCTTCTCCTCACCCGTCCCCTAATCCTAACCCGTACGCTAAAACTAACCCGTGCCCTCACACGTACGCTCCCCTAAACCGTTGTCGTACCCTCACCTGGACCCTAAACAGTCCCCGTCCCCTAACCCTAACCCTAGCCCGAACCCTAACCCTAACCCCTCCCCGAAGCCTTCCCCTCACCCGTCCCCTAATCCTAACCCGTACGCTAACACTAACCCGTGCCCTCACACGTACGCTCCCCCTAAATCGTTGTCATACCCTCACGTAGACCCTAAACCGTCCCCATTCCCTAAACCTAACCCTAGCCCGAACCCTAACCCTAACCCTTCCCCGAAGCCTTCCCCTCACCCGTCCCCTAATCCTAACCCATACGCTAACACTAACCCGTGCCCTCAAATGTACGCTCCCCCTAAACCGTTGTCGTAACCTCACCTGGACCCTAAACCGTCCCCGTCCCCTAACCCTAACCCTAGCCCGAACCCTAACCCGAACCCTTCCCCGAAGCCTTCCCCTCACCCGTCCCCTAATCCTAACCCGTACATTAACACTAACCCATGCCCTCACACGTACGCTCCCCCTAAACCGTTGTCATACCCTCACCTGGACCCTAAACCATCCCCGTCCCCTAACCCTAACCGTAGCCCGAACCCTAAACCTAACACTTCCCCGAAGCCTTCCCCTCACCCGTCCCCTAATCCTAACCCGTGCACTAACACTAACCCATGCCCTCACATGTACAATCCCCCTAAACCTTTGTAGTAACCTCACCTGGACCGTAAACCGTCCCCGTCCCCTAACCCTAACACTAGCCCGAACCCTGACCCTAACCCTTCCCCGAAGCCTTCCCCTCACCCGTCCCCTAATCCTAACCCGTACGCTAACACTAACCCATGCCCTCACACGTACGCTCCCCCTAAACTGTTGTCGTACCCTCACCTGTACCCTAAACCGTCCCCGTCCCCTAACCCTAACCCTACCCCGAACCCTAACCCTAACACTTCCCCGAAGCCTTCCCCTCACCCGTCCCCTAATCCTAACCCGTACTTTAACACAAACCCATGCCCTCACACGTACGCTCCCCCTAAACCGTTGTCGTACCCTCACCTGGACCCTAAACCATCCCCGTCCCCTAACCCTAACCCTAGACCGAACCCTGACCGTAAACCTTCCCCGACGCCTTCCCCTCACCCGTCCCCTAATCCTAAACCGTACGCTAACACTAACCCGTGCCCTCACACGTACGCTCCCCCTAAATCGTTGTCATACCCTCAGGTGGACCCTAAACCGTTCCCGTTCCCTAAACCTAAACCTAGCCCGAACCCTAAACCTAAACCTTCCCCGAAGCCTTCCCCTCACCCGTCCCCTAATCCTAACCCATACGCTAACACTAACCCATGCCCTCAAATGTACGCTCCCCCTAAACCGTTGTCGTACCCTCACCTGGACCCTAAACCGTCCCCGTCCCCTAACCCTAACCCTAGCCCGAACTCTAAACCTAACCCTTCCCCGAAGCCTTCCCCTCACCCGTCCCCTAATCCTAAACCATGCGCTAACACTAACCCATGCCCTCACTCGTACGCTCCCCCAAACCGTTGTCGTACCCTCACCTGGACCCTAAACAGTCCCCGTCCCCTAACCCTAACCCTAGCCCGAACCCTAACCCTAACACTTCCCCGAAACCTTCCGCTCACCCGTCCCCTAATCCTAACCCGTACGCTAACTCTAACCCGTGCCCTCACATGTACGCTCCCCCTAAACCGTTGTCGTACCCTAATCTGGACGCTAAACCTTCCCCGTCCCATAACCCTAACCCTAGCCCGAACCCAAAACCTAACCCTTCCCCGAAGCCTTCCCCTCACCCGTCCCCTAATCCTAACCTGTACGCTAACACTAACCCGTACCCTCACAGGTACGCTCCCCCTAAACCGTTGTCGTACTCTCACCTGGACCCTAAACCGTCCCCATACCCTAACACTAACCCTAGCCTGAACCCTAACCCAAACACTTCCATGAAGCCTTCCCCTCTCCCGTCCCCTAATCCTAAGCCGTACGCTATCACTAACCCGTGCCCTCACACGTATGCTCCCCCTACACCGTTGTCGTACCCTCACCTGGACCCTAAACCATCCCCGTCCCTAACACTAACCTTAGCCCGAACCCTAACCCTAAACCTTCCCCGAAGCCTTCCCCTCACCTGTCCCCTAATTCTAACACGTACGCTAAAACTAACCCGTGCCCTCACACGTACGCTCACCCTAAACCGCTGTCGTACCATCACCTGGACCCTAAACCGTCCCCGTCCCCTAACCCTAACCCTAACCTGAACCCTAACCCTAACCCTTCCCCGAAGCCTTCCCCTCACCCGTCCCCTAATCCTAACCCGTACGCTAACACTAACCCGTGCCCTCACACGTACGCTCCCCCTAAACCGTTGTCGTACCCTCACCTGGACCCTAAACAGTCCCCGTCCTCTAACCCTATCCCTAGCCCGAACCCTAACCCTAACCCCTCCCCGAAGCCTTCCCCTCACCCGTCCCCTAATCCTAACCCGTACGCTAACACTAACCCGTGCCCTCACACGTACGCTCCCCCTAAATCGTTGTCGTACCCTCACGTGGACCCTAAACCGTCCCCATTCCCTAAACCTAACCCTAGCCCGAACCCTAACCCTAACCCTTCCCCAAAGCCTTCCCCTCACCCGTCCCCTAATCCTAACCCATACGCTAACACTAACCCATGCCCTCAAATGTACGTTCCCCCTAAACCGTTGTCGTACCCTCACCTGGACCCTAAAGCGTCCCCGTCCCCTAACCCTAACCCTAGCCCGTACCCTAACCCTAACCCTTCCCCGAAGCCTTCCCCTCTCCCGTCCCCTAATCCTAACCTGTATCCTAACACTAAACCGTGCCCTCACACGTACGCTCCCCCTAAACCGTTGTCGTAACCTCACCTGGACCCTAAACCGTAGCCATCCCCTAACACTAACCCTAGCCCGAACCCTAACCATAACCCTTCCCCTAAGGCTTCCCCTCACCCGTCCCCTAATCCTAACCCGTACGCTAACACTAACCCGTGCCCTCACACGTACGCTCCCTCTAAAGCGTTGTCGTTCCCTCACCTGGACCCTAAACCGTCCCTGTCCCCTAAGCCTAACACTAGCCCGAACCCTAACCCTAAACCTTCCCCGAAGCCTTCCCCTAACACGTCCCCTAACCCTAAGCAGTACGCTAACACTAACCCATGCCCTCACACGTACGTTCCCCCTAAACCGTTGTCGTACCCTCACCTGGACCATAAACCGTCCCCAATCCCTAACCCTAACTCTAGTCTGAACCCTAACCCTAACCCTTCCCAGAAGCCTTCCCCTCACCCGTCCCCTAATCCTAACACGTACGCTAACACTAACCTGTGCCCTCACACGTACGCTCCCCCTAAACCGTTGTCGTACCCTCACCTGGACCCTAAACCGTCCCCGTCCCCTAACCCTAGCCCGAACCCTAAACCTAACACTTCCCCGAAGTCTTCCCCTCACCCGTCCGCTAATCTTAACCCGTAAGCTAACACTAACCCATGCCCTCACACTTACGCTCCCTCTAAACTGTTGTCATACCCTCACCTGGACCCTAAACCGTCCCCGTCCCCTAACCCTAACCCTTCCCCGAAGCCTTCCCCTCACCCGTCCCCTAATCCTAACCCGTACGCTAACACTAACACGTGCCCTCACACGTACGCTCCCCTTAAACCGTTGTCGTACCCTCACCTGGACCCTAAACCGTCCCCGTCCCCTAACCCTAACCCTAGCCCGAACCCTAACCCGTACGCTAACACTAACCCGTGCCCTCACACGTACGCTCCCCTTAAACCGTCTTCTTACACTCACCTGGACCCTAAACCGTCCTCATCCCCTAACCCTAACCCTAGCCCGAACCCTAACCCTAACCCTTCCCCGAAGCCTTCCCCTCAGCCATCCCCTAATCCTAAACCGTACGCTAACACTAATCCGTGCCCTCACACGTACGCTCCCCCTAAACCGTTGTCGTACCCTCACCTGGCCCCTAAACCATCCCCGTCCCTAACCCTAACCCTAGCCCGAACCCTAACCCTAACCCTTCCCCGAAGCCTTCCCCTCACCCGTCCCCTAATCCTAAACCATGCGCTAACACTAACCCATCCCCTCACTCGTACGCTCCCCCAAACCGTTGTCGTACCCTCACCTGGACCCTAAACAGTCCCCGTCCCCTAACCCTAACCCTAGCCCGAACCCTAACCCTAACACTTCCCCGAAACCTTCCGCTCACCCGTCCCCTAATCCTAACCCGTACGCTAACTCTAACCCGTGCCCTCACATGTACGCTCCCCCTAAACCGTTGTCGTACCCTAATCTGGACGCTAAACCTTCCCCGTCCCATAACCCTAACCCTAGCCCGAACCCAAAACCTAACCCTTCCCCGAAGCCTTCCCCTCACCCGTCCCCTAATCCTAACCTGTACGCTAACACTAACCCGTACCCTCACAGGTACGCTCCCCCTAAACCGTTGTCGTACTCTCACCTGGACCCTAAACCGTCCCCATACCCTAACACTAACCCTAGCCTGAACCCTAACCCAAACACTTCCATGAAGCCTTCCCCTCTCCCGTCCCCTAATCCTAAGCCGTACGCTATCACTAACCCGTGCCCTCACACGTATGCTCCCCCTACACCGTTGTCGTACCCTCACCTGGACCCTAAACCATCCCCGTCCCTAACACTAACCTTAGCCCGAACCCTAACCCTAAACCTTCCCCGAAGCCTTCCCCTCACCTGTCCCCTAATCCTAACACGTACGCTAAAACTAACCCGTGCCCTCACACGTACGCTCACCCTAAACCGCTGTCGTACCATCACCTGGACCCTAAACCGTCCCCGTCCCCTAACCCTAACCCTAACCTGAACCCTAACCCTAACCCTTCCCCGAAGCCTTCCCCTCACCCGTCCCCTAATCCTAACCCGTACGCTAACACTAACCCGTGCCCTCACACGTACGCTCCCCCTAAACCGTTGTCGTACCCTCACCTGGACCCTAAACAGTCCCCGTCCTCTAACCCTATCCCTAGCCCGAACCCTAACCCTAACCCCTCCCCGAAGCCTTCCCCTCACCCGTCCCCTAATCCTAACCCGTACGCTAACACTAACCCGTGCCCTCACACGTACGCTCCCCCTAAATCGTTGTCGTACCCTCACGTGGACCCTAAACCGTCCCCATTCCCTAAACCTAACCCTAGCCCGAACCCTAACCCTAACCCTTCCCCAAAGCCTTCCCCTCACCCGTCCCCTAATCCTAACCCATACGCTAACACTAACCCGTGCCGTCACACGTACGCTCCCCCTAAACAGTTGTCGTACCCTCACCTGGACCCTAAACCGTCCCCGTCCCCTAACCCTAACCCTAGACCGAACCCTAACCCTAACCCTTCCCGAAGCTTCCCCTCACCCGTCCTCTAATCCTAACCCGTACGCTAACACTAACCCGTGCCCTCACACGTACCCTCCCCCTAAACCGTTGTCGTACCCTCACTTGGAACCTAAACCGTCCCCATCCCCTAACCATATCCCTAGCCCGAACCCTAACCCTAACCCTTCCCCGAAGCCTTCCCCTCACCCGTCCCCTAATCCTAACCTGTACGCTAACACTAACCCGTGCCCTCAAACGTACGCACCCCCTAAACCGGTGTCGTACCCTCACCTGGACCCTAAACAGTCCCCGTCCCCTAACCCTAATCCTAGCCCGAACCCTAACCCTAACACTTCCCCGAAACCTTCCCCTCACCCGTCCCCAAATCCTAACCCGTACGCTAACTCTAACCCGTGCTCTCACACGTACGCTCCCCCTAAACCTTTGTCCTACACTCATCTGGACCCTAAACCGTCCCCGTCCCCTAACCCTAACCCTAGCCCGAACACTAAACCTAACCCTTCCCCGAAGCCTTCCCCTTACCCGTCCCCTATTCCTAACCCGTACGCTAACATTAACCCGTGCTCTCACACGTACCCTCCCCCTAAACCGTTGTCGTACACTCACCTGTACCCTAAGCACTCCCCGTCCCGTAACCCTAACCCTAGCCCTAACCCTAACACTAAACCTTCCCCGAAGCCTTCCCCCACCCGTCCCCAAATCCTAACCCGTACGCTAACACTAACCCGTGCTCTCACACGTACGCTCCCCCTAAACCGTTGTCATACCCTCACCTGGACCCTAAACCGTCCCCGTCCCCTAACACTAACCCTAGCCCGAACCCTAACCCTAACCCTTCCCCGAAGCCTTCCCCTCACCCGTCCCCTAATCCTAACCCGTACGCTAACACTAACCCGTGACCTCACACGTACGCTACCCCTAAACCGTTGTCGTACCCTCACCTGTACCCTAAACCCTCCCCGTCCCGTAACCCTAACCCTAGCCCTAACCCTAACACTAACCCTTCCCCGAAGCCTTCCCCAACCCGTGCCATAATCCTAACCCGTACGCTAACACTAACCCGTGCCCTCACACGTACGCTCACCCTAAACCGTTGTCATACCCTCACCTGGACCCTAAACCGTCCCCGTCCCCTAAACCTAACCCTAGCCCGAACCCTAACCCTAACCCTTCCCCGAAGCCTTCCACTCACCCGTCCACTAATCCTAACCAGTATGCTAACACTAACCCGTGCCCTCACACGTACGCTCCCCCTAAACCGTTTTCGTACCCTCACCTGGACTCTAAACCGCCCCTGACACCTAACCCTAACCCTAGCCCGAACCCTAACCCTAATACTTCCCCGAAGACTTCCCCTCACACGTCCCCTAATCCTAACCCGTACGCTAACACTAACCCATGCCCTCACACGTACGCTCCCCCTAAACCGTTGTCGTACCCTCACCTGGACCCTAAATCATCCCCATACCGTAACCCTAACCCTAGCCCAAACACTAACCCTAACCCTTCCCCGAAGCCTTCCCCACACCCGTCCCCTAATCCTAACCCGTACGCTAACACTAACCCGTGCCCTCACACGTACGCTCCCCCTAAACCGTGGTACCCTCACCTGGACCCTAAACCGTCCCCGTCCTCTAACCCTAACCCTAAACCTTCCCTGAAGCCTTCCCCTCACCCGTCCCCTAATCCTAACACGTACGCTAACACTAACCCGTGCCCTCACACGTATGCCTCCCCTAAACTGTTGTCGTACCCTCACCTGTACCCTAAACCGTCCCCGTTCCCTAACCCTAACCCTAGCCCGAACCCTAACCCTAACCCTTCCCCGAAGCCTTCCCCTCACCCGTCCCCTAATCCTAACCCGTACGCTAACACTAACACGTGCCCTCACACGTACGCTCCCGCTAAACCGTTGTACCCTCACCTGGACCCTAAACAGTCCCCGTCCTCTAACCCTAACCCTAACCCGAACCCTAACCCTAAATCTTCCCCGAAGCCTTCCCCTCACCCGTCCCCTAATCCTAACCCGTACGCTAACACTAACACATGCCCTCACACGTACGCTCCCCCTAAACCGTTTCCATACCCTCACCTGGACCCTAAACCGTCCCCGTCCCCTAACCCTAACCCTAGCCCGAACCATAACCCTAACCCTTCCTCGAAGCCTTCCCCTCACCCGTGCCCTAATCCTAACCCGTACGCTAACACTAACCCGTGCCCTCACACGTATGCCTCCCCTAAACCGTTGTCATACTCTCACCTGGAACCTAAACCGTCCCCGTCCCCTAAACCTAACCCTAGGTCGAACCCTAACCCTAACACTTCTCCGAAGCCTTCCCCTCACCCGTCCGCTAATCCTAACCCGTATGCTAACACTAACCCGTGCCCTCACATGTACGTTCCCCCTAAACCGTTGTCGTACCCTCACCTGGACTCTAAACCTTCCCTGACCCCTAACCCTAACCCTAGCCCGAACCTTAACCCTAACACTTCCCCGAAGCCTTCTCCTCACCCGTCCCCTAATCCTAACCCGTACGCTAACACTAACCCATGCCCTCACACGTTCGCTCTCCCTTAACCGTTGTCGTACCCTCACCTGGACCCTAAACCGTCCCCGTCCCATAACCCTAACCCTAGCCCAAACCCTAACCCTAACCCTTCCCCGAAGCCTTCCCCTCACCCGTCCCCTAATCCTAACCCGTACGTTAACAGTAACCCATGCTCTCACACACACCCTCCCCCTAAACCGTTGTCATACACTCACCTGGACCCTAAACCGTCCCCATCCCCTAAACCTAACCCTAGCCCGAACCCTAACACTAACCCTTCCCCGAAGCCTTCCCCTCAACCGTCCCCTAATCCTAACCCGTATGCTAACACTAACCCGTGCCCTCACACGTACGCTCCCCCTAAACCGTTGTCGTACCCTCACCTGGACCCTAAATCGTCCCCGTCCCCTAACCCTAACCCCAGTCCGAACACTAACCCTAACACTTCCCCGAAGCCTTCCCCTCACCCGTCCCCTAATCCTAACCCGTATGCTAAAACTAACACGTGCCCTCACAAGTACGCTCCCCATGAACCGTTGTCGTACCCTCATCTGGACCCTAAACCATCCCCGTCCCCTAACCGTAACCCTAGCCCGAACCCTAACCCTAACCCTTCCCCGAAGCCTTCCCCTCACCCGTCCCCTAATCCTAACACGTACGCTAATACTAACCCGTGCCCTCACACGTACGCTCACCATAAATGGTTGTCGTACCCTCACCTGGACACTAAACCATCCCCGTCCCCTAACCGTAACCCTAGCCCGAACCCTAACCCTAACCCTTCCCCGAAGCCTTCCCCTCACCCGTCCCCTAATCCTAACACGTACGCTAATACTAACCAGTGCCCTCACACGTACGCTCACCATAAATGGTTGTCGTACCCTCACCTGGACACTAAACCGTCCCCGTCCCCTAACCCTAACCCTAGCCCGAACCCTAACCCTAACCCTTCCCCGAAGCCTTCCCCTCACCCGTCCCCTAATCCTAACACGTACGTTAACACTAACCCATGCCCTCACATATACGCTCCCCCTAAACCGTTGTCGTACCCTCACCTGGACCCTAAACCGTCCCCATCCCTTAAGCCTAACCCTAGCCCGAACCCTAACCCTAACCCTTCCCTGAAGCCTTCCCCTCACCCGTCCCCTAATCCTAACCCGTACGCTAACACTAACCCGTGCCCTCACACGTACGCTCCCCCTAAACCGTTGTCATAACCTCACCTGGACCCTAAACCGTCCCCGTCCCCTAACCCTAACACTAGCCTGAACCCTAACCCTAAACCTTCCGCGAAGCCTTCCCATCACCCGTCCCCTAATCCTAACCCGTACGCTAACACTAACCCGTGCCCTCACACGTACGCTCCCCCTAAACCGTTGTCGTACCCTCACCTGGACCCTAAACAGTCCCCGTCCCCTAACCCTAACCCTAGCCCGAACCCTAACCCTAACCCTTCCCCGAAGCCTTCCCCTCACCCGTCCCCTAATCCTAACCCGTACGCTAACACTAACCCGTGCCCTCAAACGTACGCTCCCCCTAAATCGTTGTCATACCCTCACGTGGACCCTAAACCGTCCCCGTCCACTAACCCTAACCCTAGCCCGAACCCTAACCCTAACACTTCCCCGAAGCCTTCCCCTCACCCGTCCCCTAATCCTAACCCGTACGCTAACACTAAACCCTGCCCTCACATATACGCTCCCCGTAAACCGTTGTCGTACCCTCACCTGGACCCTAAACCGTCCCCGTCCTCTAACCCTAACCCTAGCCGGAACCCTAACCCTAACCCTTCCCCGAAGCCTTCCCCTCACCCGTTCCCTAATCCTAACCCGTATGCTAACACTAACCCCTGCCCTCACATATACGCTCCCCCTAAACCGTTGTCGTACCCTCACCTGGACCCTAAACCGTCCCCGTCCCCTAACCCTAACCCTAGCCCGAACCCTAACCCTAACCCTTCCCGAAGCCTTCCCCTCACCCGTCCCCTAATCCTAAACCGTACGCTAACACTAACCCGTGCCCTCACACGTACGTTCCCCCTAAACCGTTGTCGTACCCTCACCTGGACACTAATCCGTCCCCATTCCCTAACCCTAACCCTAGTCTGAACCCTAACCCTAACCCTTCCCCGAAGCCTTCCCCTCACACGTCCCCTAATCCTAACCCGTACGCTAACACTAACCCATGCCCTCACACGTACGCTCCCTCCAAACTGTTGTTGTACCCTCACCTGGACCCTAAACCGTCCCCGTCCCCTAACCCTAACCCTTCACCGAAGCCTTCCCCTCACCCGTCCCCTAATCCTAACCCGTACGCTAACACTAACACGTGCCCTCACACGTACGCTCCCCCTAAACCGTTGTCGTACCCTCACCTGGACCCTAAACCGTCCCCATCACTTAAGCCTAACCCTAGCCCGAACCCTAACCCTAACCCTTCCCTGAAGCCTTCACCTCACCCGTCCCCTAATCCTAACCCGTACGCTAACACTAACCCGTGCCCTCACACGTACGCTCCCCTTAAACCATCTTCTTACCCTCACCTAGACCCTAAACCGTCTCCGTCCCCTAACCCTAACCCTAGCCCGAACCCTAACCCTAACCCTTCCACGAAGCCTTCCCCTCAGCCATCCCCTATTCCTAAAACGTACGCTAACACTAATCCGTGCCCTCACACGTACGGTCCCTCTAAACCATTGTCGTACCCTCACCTGGACCCTAAACCATCCCCGTCCCTAACCCTAACCTTAGCCCGAACCCTAACCCTAAACCTTCCCCGAAGCCTTCCCCTCACCCGTCCCCTAATCCTAACCCGTACGCTAACACTAACCCGTGCCCTCACACGTACGCTCCCCCTAAACCGTTGTCGTACCCTCACCTGGACCCTAAACCGTCCCCGTCCCCTAACCCTAACACTAGCCTGAACCCTAACCCTAACCCTTCCGCGAAGCCTTCCCATCACCCGTCCCCTAATCCTAACCCGTATGCTAAAACTAACACGTGCCCTCACACGTACGCTCCCCATGAACCGTTGTCGTACCCTCACCTGGAACCTAAACCGTCCCCGTCCCCTAACCATAACCCTAGCCCGAACCCTAACCCTAACCCTTCCCCGAAGCCTTCCCCTCACCCGTCCCCTAATCCTAACCCGTACGCTAACACTAACACGTGCCCTCACACGTACGCTCCCCCTAAACCGTTGTCGTACCCTCACCTGGACCCTAAACCGTCCCCATCCCTTAAGCCTAACCCTAGCCCGAACCCTAACCCTAACCCTTCCCTGAAGCCTTCCCCTCACCCGTCCCCTAATCCTAACCCGTACGCTAACACTAACCCGTGCCCTCACACGTACGCTCCCCTTAAACCATCTTCTTACCCTCACCTAGACCATAAACCGTCTCCGTCCCCTAACCCTAACCCTAGCCCGAACCCTAACCCTAACCCTTCCACGAAGCCTTCCCCTCAGCCATCCCCTATTCCTAAAACGTACGCTAACACTAATCCGTGCCCTCACACGTACGCTCCCCCTAAACCGTTGTCGTACCCTCACCTGGACCCTAAACCATCCCCGTCCCTAACCCTAACCTTAGCCCGAACCCTAACCCTAAACCTTCCCCGAAGCCTTCCCCTCACCCGTCCCCTAATCCTAACCCGTACGCTAACACTAACCCGTGCCCTCACACGTACGCTCCCCCTAAACCGTTGTCGTACCCTCACCTGGACCCTAAACCGTCCCCGTCCCCTAACCCTAACACTAGCCTGAACCCTAACCCTAACCCTTCCGCGAAGCCTTCCCATCACCCGTCCCCTAATCCTAACCCGTACGATAACACTAACCCGTGCCCTCACACGTACGCTCCCCCTAAACCGTTGTCGTACCCTCACCTGGACCCTAAACAGTCCCCGTCCCCTAACCCTAACCCTAGCCCGAACCCTAACCCTAACCCTTCCCCGAAGCCTTCCCCTCACCCGTCCCCTAGTCCTAACCCGTACGCTAACACTAACCCGTGCCCTCAAACGTACGCTCCCCCTAAATCGTTGTCATACCCTCACGTGGACCCTAAACCGTCCCCGTCCCCTAACCCTAACCCTAGCCCGAACCCTAACCCTAACACTTCCCCGAAGCCTTCCCCTCACCCGTCCCCTAATCCTAACCCGTACGCTAACACTAAACCCTGTCCTCACATATACGCTCCCCCTAAACCGTTGTCGTACCCTCACCTGGACCCTAAACCGTCCCCGTCCCCTAGCCCTAACCCTAGCCGGAACCCTAACCCTAACCCTTCCCCGAAGCCTTCCCCTCACCCGTTCCCTAATCCTAACCCGTATGCTAACACTAACCCCTGCCCTCACATATACGCTCCCCCTAAACCGTTGTCGTACCCTCACCTGGACCCTAAACCGTCCCCGTCCCCTAATCCTAACCCTAGCCGGAACCCTAACCCTAACCCTTCCCCGAAGCCTTCCCCTCACCCGTCCCCTAGTCCTTACCTGTACGCTAACACTAACCCATCCCCTCACACGTACGCTCCCCCTAAACCATTGTCGTTCCATCACCTGGACCCTAAACCGTCCCCGTCCCCTAAGCCTAACCCTAGCCCGAACCCTAACCCTAACCCTTCCCGAAGCCTTCCCCTCACCCGTCCCCTAATCCTAAACCGTACGCAAACACTAACCCGTGCCCTCACTCGTACGCTCCCCCTGAACCATTGTCCTACCCTCACCTGGACCCTAAACCGTCCCCGTCCCCTAACCATAACCGTAGCCCGAAACCTAACCATAACCCTTCCCCGAAGCCTTCCCCTCATCCGTCCCCTAATCCTAACCCGTACGCTAACACTAACCCGTGCTCTCACACGTATGCTCCCCCTAAACCGTTGTCGTACACTCACCTGGACCGTAAACCGTCCCCGTGCCCTAACCCTAACCCTAGCCTGAACCCCAACCCTAACCCTTCCCCGAAGCCTTCCCCTCACTCGTCCCCTAGTCCTTACCTGTACGCTAACACTAACCATTGCCCTCACACGTATGCTCCCCCTAAACCATTGTCATACCCTCACCTGGACCCTAAACCGTCCCCGTCCCCTAACCCTAACCCTAGCCTGAACCCTAACCCTAACCCTTCCTCGAAGCCTTCCCCTCACCCGTCCCCTAATCTTAACCCGTACCCTAACACTAACCCATGCCCTCACACGTACGCTCCCCCTAAACCATTGTTGTTCCATCACCTGGACCCTAAACCGTCCCCGTCCCCTAACCCTAACCCTAGCCCGAAACCTAACCCTAACCCTTCCCCGAAGCCTTCCTCTCACCCGTCCCCTAATCCTAACCCGTACGCTAACACTAACCCGTGCCCTCACACGTACGCTGCCCCTAAACCGTTGTCGTACCCTCACCTGGACCCTAAACAGTCCCCGTCCCCTAACCCTAACCCTAGCCCGAACCCTAACCCTAACCCTTCCCCGAAGCCTTCCCCTCACCCGTCCCCTAATCCTAACCCGTACGCTAACACTAACCCGTGCCCTCAAACGTACGCTCCCCCTAAATCGTTGTCATACCCTCACGTGGACCCTAAACCGTCCCCGTCCACTAACCCTAACCCTAGCCCGAACCCTAACCCTAACACTTCCCCGAAGCCTTCCCCTCACCCGTCCCCTAATCCTAACCCGTACGCTAACACTAAACCCTGCCCTCACATATACGCTCCCCGTAAACCGTTGTCGTACCCTCACCTGGACCCTAAACCGTCCCCGTCCTCTAACCCTAACCCTAGCCGGAACCCTAACCCTAACCCTTCCCCGAAGCCTTCCCCTCACCCGTTCCCTAATCCTAACCCGTATGCTAACACTAACCCCTGCCCTCACATATACGCTCCCCCTAAACCGTTGTCGTACCCTCACCTGGACCCTAAACCGTCCCCGTCCCCTAACCCTAACCCTAGCCCGAACCCTAACCCTAACCCTTCCCGAAGCCTTCCCCTCACCCGTCCCCTAATCCTAAACCGTACGCTAACACTAACCCGTGCCCTCACACGTACGTTCCCCCTAAACCGTTGTCGTACCCTCACCTGGACACTAATCCGTCCCCATTCCCTAACCCTAACCCTAGTCTGAACCCTAACCCTAACCCTTCCCCGAAGCCTTCCCCTCACACGTCCCCTAATCCTAACCCGTACGCTAACACTAACCCATGCCCTCACACGTACGCTCCCTCCAAACTGTTGTTGTACCCTCACCTGGACCCTAAACCGTCCCCGTCCCCTAACCCTAACCCTTCACCGAAGCCTTCCCCTCACCCGTCCCCTAATCCTAACCCGTACGCTAACACTAATACATGCCCTCACACGTACGCTCCCCCTAAACCGTTGTCGTACCCTCACCTGGACCCTAAACCGTCCCCATCACTTAAGCCTAACCCTAGCCGGAACCCTAACCCTAACCCTTCCCTGAAGCCTTCCCCTCACCCGTCCCCTAATCCTAACCCGTACGCTAACACTAACCCGTGCCCTCACACGTACGCTCCCCTTAAACCATCTTCTTACCCTCACCTAGACCCTAAACCGTCTCCGTCCCCTAACCCTAACCCTAGCCCGAACCCTAACCCTAACCCTTCCACGAAGCCTTCCCCTCAGCCATCCCCTATTCCTAAAACGTACGCTAACACTAATCCGTGCCCTCACACGTACGCTCCCTCTAAACCATTGTCGTACCCTCACCTGGACCCTAAACCATCCCCGTCCCTAACCCTAAGCTTAGCCCGAACCCTAACCCTAAACCTTCCCCGAAGCCTTCCCCTCACCCGTCCCCTAATCCTAACCCGTACGCTAACACTAACCCGTGCCCTCACACGTACGCTCCCCCTAAACCGTTGTCGTACCCTCACCTGGACCCTAAACCGTCCCCGTCCCCTAACCCTAACACTAGCCTGAACCCTAACCCTAACACTTCCGCGAAGCCTTCCCATCACCCGTCCCCTAATCCTAACCCGTATGCTAAAACTAACACGTGCCCTCACACGTACGCTCCCCATGAACCGTTGTCGTACCCTCACCTGGAACCTAAACCGTCCCCGTCCCCTAACCATAACCCTAGCCCGAACCCTAACCCTAACCCTTCCCCGAAGCCTTCCCCTCACCCGTCCCCTAATCCTAACCCGTACGCTAACACTAACACGTGCCCTCACACGTACGCTCCCCCTAAACCGTTGTCGTACCCTCACCTGGACCCTAAACCGTCCCCATCCCTTAAGCCTAACCCTAGCCCGAACCCTAACCCTAACCCTTCCCTGAAGCCTTCCCCTCACCCGTCCCCTAATCCTAACCCGTACGCTAACACTAACCCGTGCCCTCACACGTACGCTCCCCCTAAACCGTTGTCGTAACCTCACCTGGACCCTAAACCGTCCCCGTCCCCTAACCCTAACACTAGCCTGAACCCTAACCCTAACCCTTCCGCGAAGCCTTCCCATCACCCGTCCCCTAATCCTAACCCGTACGCTAACACTAACCCGTGCCCTCACACGTACGCTCCCCCTAAACCGTTGTCGTACCCTCACCTGGACACTAATCCGTCCACATTCCCTAACCCTAACCCTAGTCTGAACCCTAACCCTAACCCTTCCCTGAAGCCTTCCCCTCACACGTCCCCTAATCCTAACCCGTACGCTAACACTAACCCATGCCCTCACACGTACGCTCCCTCCAAACTGTTGTTGTACCCTCACCTGGACCCTAAACCGTCCCCGTCCCCTAACCCTAACCCTTCACCGAAGCCTTCCCCTCACCCGTCCCCTAATCCTAACCCGTACGCTAACACTAACACGTGCCCTCACACGTACGCTCCCCCTAAACCGTTGTCGTACCCTCACCTGGACCCTAAACCGTCCCCATCCCTTAAGCCTAACCCTAGCCCGAACCCTAACCCTAACCCTTCCCTGAAGCCTTCCCCTCACCCGTCCCCTAATCCTAACCCGTACGCTAACACTAACCCGTGCCCTCACACGTACGCTCCCCTTAAACCATCTTCTTACCCTCACCTAGACCCTAAACCGTCTCCGTCCCCTAACCCTAACCCTAGCCCGAACCCTAACCCTAACCCTTCCACGAAGCCTTCCCCTCAGCCATCCCCTATTCCTAAAACGTACGCTAACACTAATCCGTGCCCTCACACGTACGCACTCCCTAAACCGTTGTCGTACCCTCACCTGGACCCTAAACCATCCCCGTCCCTAACCCTAACCTTAGCCCGAACCCTAACCCTAAACCTTCCCCGAAGCCTTCCCCTCACCCGTCCCCTAATCCTAACCCGTACGCTAACACTAACCCGTGCCCTCACACGTACGCTCCCCCTAAACCGTTGTCGTACCCTCACCTGGACCCTAAACCGTCCCCGTCCCCTAACCCTAACACTAGCCTGAACCCTAACCCTAACCCTTCCGCGAAGCCTTCCCCTCACCCGTCCCCTAATCCTAACCCGTACGCTAACACTAACCCGTGCCCTCACACGTACGCTCCCCCTAAACCGTTGTCGTACCCTCACCTGGACCCTAAACCGTCCCCGTCCCCTAACCCTAACACTAGCCTGAACCCTAACCCTAACCCTTCCGCGAAGCCTTCCCATCACCCGTCCCCTAATCCTAACCCGTACGATAACACTAACCCGTGCCCTCACACGTACGCTCCCCCTAAACCGTTGTCGTACCCTCACCTGGACCCTAAACAGTCCCCGTCCCCTAACCCTAACCCTAGCCCGAACCCTAACCCTAACCCTTCCCCGAAGCCTTCCCCTCACCCGTCCCCTAGTCCTAACCCGTACGCTAACACTAACCCGTGCCCTCAAACGTACGCTCCCCCTAAATCGTTGTCATACCCTCACGTGGACCCTAAACCGTCCCCGTCCCCTAACCCTAACCCTAGCCCGAACCCTAACCCTAACACTTCCCCGAAGCCTTCCCCTCACCCGTCCCCTAATCCTAACCCGTACGCTAACACTAAACCCTGTCCTCACATATACGCTCCCCCTAAACCGTTGTCGTACCCTCACCTGGACCCTAAACCGTCCCCGTCCCCTAGCCCTAACCCTAGCCGGAACCCTAACCCTAACCCTTCCCCGAAGCCTTCCCCTCACCCGTTCCCTAATCCTAACCCGTATGCTAACACTAACCCCTGCCCTCACATATACGCTCCCCCTAAACCGTTGTCGTACCCTCACCTGGACCCTAAACCGTCCCCGTCCCCTAATCCTAACCCTAGCCGGAACCCTAACCCTAACCCTTCCCCGAAGCCTTCCCCTCACCCGTCCCCTAGTCCTTACCTGTACGCTAACACTAACCCATCCCCTCACACGTACGCTCCCCCTAAACCATTGTCGTTCCATCACCTGGACCCTAAACCGTCCCCGTCCCCTAAGCCTAACCCTAGCCCGAACCCTAACCCTAACCCTTCCCGAAGCCTTCCCCTCACCCGTCCCCTAATCCTAAACCGTACGCAAACACTAACCCGTGCCCTCACTCGTACGCTCCCCCTGAACCATTGTCCTACCCTCACCTGGACCCTAAACCGTCCCCGTCCCCTAACCATAACCGTAGCCCGAAACCTAACCATAACCCTTCCCCGAAGCCTTCCCCTCATCCGTCCCCTAATCCTAACCCGTACGCTAACACTAACCCGTGCTCTCACACGTATGCTCCCCCTAAACCGTTGTCGTACACTCACCTGGACCGTAAACCGTCCCCGTGCCCTAACCCTAACCCTAGCCTGAACCCCAACCCTAACCCTTCCCCGAAGCCTTCCCCTCACTCGTCCCCTAGTCCTTACCTGTACGCTAACACTAACCATTGCCCTCACACGTATGCTCCCCCTAAACCATTGTCATACCCTCACCTGGACCCTAAACCGTCCCCGTCCCCTAACCCTAACCCTAGCCTGAACCCTAACCCTAACCCTTCCTCGAAGCCTTCCCCTCACCCGTCCCCTAATCTTAACCCGTACCCTAACACTAACCCATGCCCTCACACGTACGCTCCCCCTAAACCATTGTCGTTCCATCACCTGGACCCTAAACCGTCCCCGTCCCCTAACCCTAACCCTAGCCCGAAACCTAACCCTAACCCTTCCCCGAAGCCTTCCTCTCACCCGTCCCCTAATCCTAACCCGTACGCTAACACTAACCCGTGCCCTCACACGTACGCTCCCCCTAAACCGTTGTCGTACCCTCACCTGGACCCTAAACAGTCCCCGTCCCCTAACCCTAACCCTAGCCCGAACCCTAACCCTAACCCTTCCCCGAAGCCTTCCCCTCACCCGTCCCCTAATCCTAACCCGTACGCTAACACTAACCCGTGCCCTCAAACGTACGCTCCCCCTAAATCGTTGTCATACCCTCACGTGGACCCTAAACCGTCCCCGTCCACTAACCCTAACCCTAGCCCGAACCCTAACCCTAACACTTCCCCGAAGCCTTCCCCTCACCCGTCCCCTAATCCTAACCCGTACGCTAACACTAAACCCTGCCCTCACATATACGCTCCCCGTAAACCGTTGTCGTACCCTCACCTGGACCCTAAACCGTCCCCGTCCTCTAACCCTAACCCTAGCCGGAACCCTAACCCTAACCCTTCCCCGAAGCCTTCCCCTCACCCGTTCCCTAATCCTAACCCGTATGCTAACACTAACCCCTGCCCTCACATATACGCTCCCCCTAAACCGTTGTCGTACCCTCACCTGGACCCTAAACCGTCCCCGTCCCCTAACCCTAACCCTAGCCCGAACCCTAACCCTAACCCTTCCCGAAGCCTTCCCCTCACCCGTCCCCTAATCCTAAACCGTACGCTAACACTAACCCGTGCCCTCACACGTACGTTCCCCCTAAACCGTTGTCGTACCCTCACCTGGACACTAATCCGTCCCCATTCCCTAACCCTAACCCTAGTCTGAACCCTAACCCTAACCCTTCCCCGAAGCCTTCCCCTCACACGTCCCCTAATCCTAACCCGTACGCTAACACTAACCCATGCCCTCACACGTACGCTCCCTCCAAACTGTTGTTGTACCCTCACCTGGACCCTAAACCGTCCCCGTCCCCTAACCCTAACCCTTCACCGAAGCCTTCCCCTCACCCGTCCCCTAATCCTAACCCGTACGCTAACACTAATACATGCCCTCACACGTACGCTCCCCCTAAACCGTTGTCGTACCCTCACCTGGACCCTAAACCGTCCCCATCACTTAAGCCTAACCCTAGCCGGAACCCTAACCCTAACCCTTCCCTGAAGCCTTCCCCTCACCCGTCCCCTAATCCTAACCCGTACGCTAACACTAACCCGTGCCCTCACACGTACGCTCCCCTTAAACCATCTTCTTACCCTCACCTAGACCCTAAACCGTCTCCGTCCCCTAACCCTAACCCTAGCCCGAACCCTAACCCTAACCCTTCCACGAAGCCTTCCCCTCAGCCATCCCCTATTCCTAAAACGTACGCTAACACTAATCCGTGCCCTCACACGTACGCTCCCTCTAAACCATTGTCGTACCCTCACCTGGACCCTAAACCATCCCCGTCCCTAACCCTAACCTTAGCCCGAACCCTAACCCTAAACCTTCCCCGAAGCCTTCCCCTCACCCGTCCCCTAATCCTAACCCGTACGCTAACACTAACCCGTGCCCTCACACGTACGCTCCCCCTAAACCGTTGTCGTACCCTCACCTGGACCCTAAACCGTCCCCGTCCCCTAACCCTAACACTAGCCTGAACCCTAACCCTAACACTTCCGCGAAGCCTTCCCATCACCCGTCCCCTAATCCTAACCCGTATGCTAAAACTAACACGTGCCCTCACACGTACGCTCCCCATGAACCGTTGTCGTACCCTCACCTGGAACCTAAACCGTCCCCGTCCCCTAACCATAACCCTAGCCCGAACCCTAACCCTAACCCTTCCCCGAAGCCTTCCCCTCACCCGTCCCCTAATCCTAACCCGTACGCTAACACTAACACGTGCCCTCACACGTACGCTCCCCCTAAACCGTTGTCGTACCCTCACCTGGACCCTAAACCGTCCCCATCCCTTAAGCCTAACCCTAGCCCGAACCCTAACCCTAACACTTCCCCGAAGCCTTCCCCTCACCCGTCCCCTAATCCTAACCCGTACGCTAACACTAAACCCTGCCCTCACATATACGCTCCCCCTAAACCGTTGTCGTACCCTCACCTGGACCCTAAAACGTCCCCGTCCTCTAACCCTAACCCTAGCCGGAACCCTAACCCTAACCCTTCCCCGAAGCCTTCCCCTCACCCGTTCCCTAATCCTAACCCGTATGCTAACACTAACCCCTGCCCTCACATATACGCTCCCCCTAAACCGTTGTCGTACCCTCACCTGGACCCTAAACCGTCCCCGTCCCCTAACCCTAACCCTAGCCCGAACCCTAACCCTAACCCTTCCCGAAGCCTTCCCCTCACCCGTCCCCTAATCCTAAACCGTACGCTAACACTAACCCGTGCCCTCACACGTACGTTCCCCCTAAACCGTTGTCGTACCCTCATCTGGACACTAATCCGTCCCCATTCCCTAACCCTAACCCTAGTCTGAACCCTAACCCTAACCCTTCCCTGAAGCCTTCCCCTCACACGTCCCCTAATCCTAACCCGTACGCTAACACTAACCCATGCCCTCACACGTACGCTCCCTCCAAACTGTTGTTGTACCCTCACCTGGACCCTAAACCGTCCCCGTCCCCTAACCCTAACCCTTCACCGAAGCCTTCCCCTCACCCGTCCCCTAATCCTAACCCGTACGCTAACACTAACACGTGCCCTCACACGTACGCTCCCCCTAAACCGTTGTCGTACCCTCACCTGGACCCTAAACCGTCCCCATCCCTTAAGCCTAACCCTAGCCCGAACCCTAACCCTAACCCTTCCCTGAAGCCTTCCCCTCACCCGTCCCCTAATCCTAACCCGTACGCTAACACTAACCCGTGCCCTCACACGTACGCTCCCCTTAAACCATCTTCTTACCCTCACCTAGACCCTAAACCGTCTCCGTCCCCTAACCCTAACCCTAGCCCGAACCCTAACCCTAACCCTTCCACGAAGCCTTCCCCTCAGCCATCCCCTATTCCTAAAACGTACGCTAACACTAATCCGTGCCCTCACACGTACGCTCCCCCTAAACCGTTGTCGTACCCTCACCTGGACCCTAAACCATCCCCGTCCCTAACCCTAACCTTAGCCCGAACCCTAACCCTAAACCTTCCCCGAAGCCTTCCCCTCACCCGTCCCCTAATCCTAACCCGTACGCTAACACTAACCCGTGCCCTCACACGTACGCTCCCCCTAAACCGTTGTCGTACCCTCACCTGGACCCTAAACCGTCCCCGTCCCCTAACCCTAACACTAGCCTGAACCCTAACCCTAACCCTTCCGCGAAGCCTTCCCATCACCCGTCCCCTAATCCTAACCCGTACGCTAACACTAACCCGTGCCCTCACACGTACGCTCCCCCTAAACCGTTGTCGTACCCTCACCTGGACCCTAAACAGTCCCCGTCCCCTAACCCTAACCCTAGCCCGAACCCTAACCCTAACCCTTCCCCGAAGCCTTCCCCTCACCCGTCCCCTAGTCCTAACCCGTACGCTAACACTAACCCGTGCCCTCAAACGTACGCTCCCCCTAAATCGTTGTCATACCCTCACGTGGACCCTAAACCGTCCCCGTCCCCTAACCCTAACCCTAGCCCGAACCCTAACCCTAACACTTCCCCGAAGCCTTCCCCTCACCCGTCCCCTAATCCTAACCCGTACGCTAACACTAAACCCTGCCCTCACATATACGCTCCCCCTAAACCGTTGTCGTACCCTCACCTGGACCCTAAACCGTCCCCGTCCCCTAGCCCTAACCCTAGCCGGAACCCTAACCCTAACCCTTCCCCGAAGCCTTCCCCTCACCCGTTCCCTAATCCTAACCCGTATGCTAACACTAACCCCTGCCCTCACATATACGCTCCCCCTAAACCGTTGTCGTACCCTCACCTGGACCCTAAACCGTCCCCGTCCCCTATTCCTAACCCTAGCCGGAACCCTAACCCTAACCCTTCCCCGAAGCCTTCCCCTCACCCGTCCCCTAGTCCTTACCTGTACGCTAACACTAACCCATCCCCTCACACGTACGCTCCCCCTAAACCATTGTCGTTCCATCACCTGGACCCTAAACCGTCCCCGTCCCCTAAGCCTAACCCTAGCCCGAACCCTAACCCTAACCCTTCCCGAAGCCTTCCCCTCACCCGTCCCCTAATCCTAAACCGTACGCTAACACTAACCCGTGCCCTCACTCGTACGCTCCCCCTGAACCATTGTCCTACCCTCACCTGGACCCTAAACCGTCCCCGTCCCCTAACCATAACCGTAGCCCGAAACCTAACCATAACCCTTCCCCGAAGCCTTCCCCTCATCCGTCCCCTAATCCTAACCCGTACGCTAACACTAACCCGTGCTCTCACACGTATGCTCCCCCTAAACCGTTGTCGTACCCTCACCTGGACCCTAAACCGTCCCCGTCCCCTAGCCCTAACCCTAGCCGGAACCCTAACCCTAACCCTTCCCCGAAGCCTTCCCCTCACCCGTTCCCTAATCCTAACCCGTATGCTAACACTAACCCCTGCCCTCACATATACGCTCCCCCTAAACCGTTGTCGTACCCTCACCTGGACCCTAAACCGTCCCCGTCCCCTAATCCTAACCCTAGCCGGAACCCTAACCCTAACCCTTCCCCGAAGCCTTCCCCTCACCCGTCCCCTAGTCCTTACCTGTACGCTAACACTAACCCATCCCCTCACACGTACGCTCCCCCTAAACCATTGTCGTTCCATCACCTGGACCCTAAACCGTCCCCGTCCCCTAAGCCTAACCCTAGCCCGAACCCTAACCCTAACCCTTCCCGAAGCCTTCCCCTCACCCGTCCCCTAATCCTAAACCGTACGCTAACACTAACCCGTGCCCTCACTCGTACGCTCCCCCTGAACCATTGTCCTACCCTCACCTGGACCCTAAACCGTCCCCGTCCCCTAACCATAACCGTAGCCCGAAACCTAACCATAACCCTTCCCCGAAGCCTTCCCCTCATCCGTCCCCTAATCCTAACCCGTACGCTAACACTAACCCGTGCTCTCACACGTATGCTCCCCCTAAACCGTTGTCGTACACTCACCTGGACCGTAAACCGTCCCCGTCCCCTAACCCTAACCCTAGCCTGAACCCCAACCCTAACCCTTCCCCGAAGCCTTCCCCTCACTCGTCCCCTAGTCCTTACCTGTACGCTAACACTAACCATTGCCCTCACATGTATGCTCCCCCTAAACCATTGTCATACCCTCACCTGGACCCTAAACCGTCCCCGTCCCCTAACCCTAACCCTAGCCTGAACCCTAACCCTAACCCTTCCTCGAAGCCTTCCCCTCACCCGTCCCCTAATCCTAACCCGTACCCTAACACTAACCCATGCCCTCACACGTACGCTCCCCCTAAACCATTGTCGTTCCATCACCTGGACCCTAAACCGTCCCCGTCCCCTAACCCTAACCCTAGCCCGAAACCTAACCCTAACCCTTCCCCGAAGCCTTCCTCTCACCCGTCCCCTAATCCTAACCCGTACGTTAACACTAACCCGTGCCCTCAAACGTACGCTCCCCCTAAACTGTTGTCGTACCCTCACCTGGACCCTAAACCGTCCCCGTGCCCTAACCCTAACCCTAGCCAGAACGCTAACCCTAACCCTTCCCCGAAGCCTTCCCCTCACCCATTCCCTAATCCTAACCCGTATGCTAACACTAACCCCTGCCCTCACATATACGCTCCCCCTAAACCGTTGTCGTACCCTCACCTGGACCCTAAACCGTCCCCGTCCCCGTCCCCTAACCCTAGCTGGAACCCTAACCCTAACCCTTCCCCGAAGCCTTCCCCTTACCCATCCCCTAATCCTAACCCGTACGCTACCACTAACCCGTGCCCTCACACGTACACTCCCCCTAAACCGTTGTTATACCCTCACCTGGACCCTAAACCGTCCCTGTCCCCTAAGACTAACCCTAGCCCGAACCCTAACCCTAACCCTTCCCGAAGCCTTCCCCTCACCCGTCCCCTAATCCTAAACCGTACGCTAACACTAACCCGTGCCCTCACTCGTACGCTCCCCCTAAACCATTGTCCTACCCTCACCTGGACCCTAAACCGTCCCCGTCCCCTAACCATAACCGTAGCCCGAACCCTAACCATAACCCTTCCCCGAAGCCTTCCCCTCATCCGTCCCCTAATGCTAACCCGTACGCTAACACTAACCCGTGCCCTCACACGTATGCTCCCCCTAAACAGTTGTCGTACACTCACGTGGACCGTAAACCGTCCCCGTCCCCTAACCCTAACCCTAGTCCGAACCCTAACCCTAACCTTTCCCCGAAGCCTTCCCCTCACCCGTCCCCTAATCCTAACATGTACGCTAACACTAACCTGTGCCCTCACACATACGTTCCCCCTAAACCGTTGTCGTACCCTCACCTGGACCCTAAACCATCCCCGTCCCCTAACCCTAGCCCGAACCCTAATCCTAACACTTCCCCGAAGCCTTCCCCTCACCCGTCCGCTAATCCTAACCCGTACGCTAACACTAACCCGTGCCCTCACACGTACGCTCCCTCTAAACTGTTGTCGTACCCTCACCTGGACCCTAAACCGTCTCCGTCCCCTAACCCTAACCCTTCCCCGAAGCCTTCCCCTCACCCGTCCGCTAATCCTAACCCGTACGCTAACACTAACCCGTGACCTCACACGTACGCTCCCTCTAAACTGTTGTCGTACCCTCACCTGGACCCTAAACCGTCTCCGTCCCCTAACCCTAACCCTTCCCCGAAGCCTTCCCGTCACCCATCCCCTAATCCTAACCCGTACGTTAACACTAACCCGTGCCCTCAAACGTACGCTCCCCCTAAACTGTTGTCGTATCCTCACCTGGACCCTAAACCGTCCCCGTCCCCTAACCCTAACTCTAGCCCGAACCCTAAACCTAAACCTTCCCCGAAGCCTTCCCCTCACCTGTCCCCTAATCCTAACCCGTACGCTAACACTAAACCCTGCCCTGACATATACGCTCCCCCTAAACCGTTGTCGTACCCTCACCTGGACCCTAAACCGTCCCCGTCCCCTAACCCTAACCCTAGCCGGAACCCTAACCCTAACCCTTCCCCGAAGCCTTCCCCTCACCCATCCCCTAATCCTAACCCGTACGCTAACACTAACCTGTGCCCTCACACGTACGCTCCCCCTAAACCGTTGTCGTACCCTCACCTGGACCCTAAACCATCCCCGTCCCTAACCCTAACCTTAGCCTGAACCCTAACCCTAAACCTTCCCCGAAGCCTTCCCCTCACCTGTCACCTAATCCCAACCCGTACGCTAAAACTAACCCGTGCCCTCACACGTACGCTCACCCTAAACCATTTTCGTACCCTCACCTGGACCCTAAACCGTCCCCGTCCCCTAACCCTAACCCTAGCCAGAACGCTAACCCTAACCCTTCCCCGAAGCCTTCCCCTCACCCATTCCCTAATCCTAACCCGTATGCTAACACTAACCCCTGCCCTCACATATACGCTCCCCCTAAACCGTTGTCGTACCCTCACCTGGACCCTAAACCGTCCCCGTCCCCGTCCCCTAACCCTAGCTGGAACCCTAACCCTAACCCTTCCCCGAAGCCTTCCCCTCACCCATCCCCTAATCCTAACCCGTACGCTACCACTAACCCGTGCCCTCACACGTACACTCCCCCTAAACCGTTGTTATACCCTCACCTGGACCCTAAACCGTCCCCGTCCCCTAAGACTAACCCTAGCCCGAACCCTAACCCTAACCCTTCCCGAAGCCTTCCCCTCACCCGTCCCCTAATCCTAAACCGTACGCTAACACTAACCCGTGCCCTCACTCGTACGCTCCCCCTAAACCATTGTACTACCCTCACCTGGACCCTAAACCGTCCCCGTCCCCTAACCATAACCGTAGCCCGAACCCTAACCATAACCCTTACCCGAAGCCTTCCCCTCATCCGTCCCCTAATCCTAACCCGTACGCTAACACTAACCCGTGCCCTCACACGTATGCTCCCCCTAAACAGTTGTCGTACACTCACGTGGACCGTAAACCGTCCCCGTCCCCTAACCCTAACCCTAGCCCGAACCCTAACCCTAACCCTTCCCCGAAGCCTTCCCCTCACCCGTCCCCTAATCCTAACCCGTACGCTAACACTAACCCATGCCCTCACACGTACGCTCCCCCTAAACTGTTGTCGTACCCTCACCTGTACCCTAAACCGTCCCCGTCCCCTAACCCTAACCCTACCCCGAACCCTAACCCTAACCCTTCCCCGAAGCCTTCCCCTCACCCGTCCCCTAATCCTAACCCGTACGATAACACTAACCCGTGCCCTCACAAGTACGCTCCCCCTAAACCGTTGTCGTACCCTCACCTGTACCCTAAACCATCCCCGTCCCCTAACCCTAACCCTAGACCGAACCCTAACCGTAAACCTTCCCCGACGCCTTCCCCTCACCCGTCCCCTAATCCTAAACCGTACGCTAACAGTAACCCGTGCCCTCACACGTACGCTCCACCTAAATCGTTGTCAAACCCTCACGTGGACCCTAAACCGTTCCCGTTCCCTAAACCTAAACCTAGCCCGAACCCTAACCCTAAACCTTCCCCGAAGCCTTCCCCTCACCCGTCCCCTAATCCTAACCCATACGCTAACACTAACCCGTGCCCTCAAATGTACGCTCCCCCTAAACCGTTGTCGTACCCTCACCTGGACCCTTAACCGTCCCCGTCCCCTAACCCTAACCCTAGCCCGAACCCTAACCCTAACCCTTCCCCGAAGCCTTCCTCTCACCCGTCCCCTAATCCTAAACCATGCGCTAACACTAACCCATGCCCTCACTCGTACGCTCCCCCTAAACCGTTGTCGTACCCTCACCTGGACCCTAAACAGTCCCCGTCCCCTAACCCTAACCCTAGCCCGAACACTAACCCTAACACTTCCCCGAAGCCTTCCCCTCACCCGTCCCCTAATCCTAACCCGTACGCTAACACTAAACCCTGCCCTCACATATACGCTCCCCCTAAACCGTTGTCGTACCCTCACCTGGACCCTAAACCGTCCCCGTCCTCTAACCCTAACCCTAGCCGGAACCCTAACCCTAACCCTTCCCCGAAGCCTTCCCCTCACCCGTTCCCTAATCCTAACCCGTATGCTAACACTAACCCCTGCCCTCACATATACGCTCCCCCTAAACCGTTGTCGTACCCTCACCTGGACCCTAAACCGTCCCCGTCCCCTAACCCTAACCCTAGCCCGAACCCTAACCCTAACCCTTCCCGAAGCCTTCCCCTCACCCGTCCCCTAATCCTAAACCGTACGCTAACACTAACCCGTGCCCTCACACGTACGTTCCCCCTAAACCGTTGTCGTACCCTCACCTGGACACTAATCCGTCCCCATTCCCTAACCCTAACCCTAGTCTGAACCCTAACCCTAACCCTTCCCTGAAGCCTTCCCCTCACACGTCCCCTAATCCTAACCCGTACGCTAACACTAACCCATGCCCTCACACGTACGCTCCCTCCAAACTGTTGTTGTACCCTCACCTGGACCCTAAACCGTCCCCGTCCCCTAACCCTAACCCTTCACCGAAGCCTTCCCCTCACCCGTCCCCTAATCCTAACCCGTACGCTAACACTAACACGTGCCCTCACACGTACGCTCCCCCTAAACCGTTGTCGTACCCTCACCTGGACCCTAAACCGTCCCCATCCCTTAAGCCTAACCCTAGCCCGAACCCTAACCCTAACCCTTCCCTGAAGCCTTCCCCTCACCCGTCCCCTAATCCTAACCCGTACGCTAACACTAACCCGTGCCCTCACACGTACGCTCCCCTTAAACCATCTTCTTACCCTCACCTAGACCCTAAACCGTCTCCGTCCCCTAACCCTAACCCTAGCCCGAACCCTAACCCTAACCCTTCCACGAAGCCTTCCCCTCAGCCATCCCCTATTCCTAAAACGTACGCTAACACTAATCCATGCCCTCACACGTACGCTCCCCCTAAACCGTTGTCGTACCCTCACCTGGACCCTAAACCATCCCCGTCCCTAACCCTAACCTTAGCCCGAACCCTAACCCTAAACCTTCCCCGAAGCCTTCCCCTCACCCGTCCCCTAATCCTAACCCGTACGCTAACACTAACCCGTGCCCTCACACGTACGCTCCCCCTAAACCGTTGTCGTACCCTCACCTGGACCCTAAACCGTCCCCGTCCCCTAACCCTAACACTAGCCTGAACCCTAACCCTAACACTTCCGCGAAGCCTTCCCATCACCCGTCCCCTAATCCTAACCCGTACGCTAACACTAACCCGTGCCCTCACACGTACGCTCCCCCTAAACCGTTGTCGTACCCTCACCTGGACCCTAAACAGTCCCCGTCCCCTAACCCTAACCCTAGCCCGCACCCTAACCCTAACCCTTCCCCGAAGCCTTCCCCTCACCCGTCCCCTAATCCTAACCCGTACGCTAACACTAACCCGTGCCCTCAAACGTACGCTCCCCCTAAATCGTTGTCATACCCTCACGTGGACCCTAAACCGTCCCCGTCCCCTAACCCTAACCCTAGCCCGAACCCTAACCCTAACACTTCCCCGAAGCCTTCCCCTCACCCGTCCCCTAATCCTAACCCGTACGCTAACACTAAACCCTGCCCTCACATATACGCTCCCCCTAAACCGTTGTCGTACCCTCACCTGGACCCTAAACCGTCCCCGTCCCCTAGCCCTAACCCTAGCCGGAACCCTAACCCTAACCCTTCCCCGAAGCCTTCCCCTCACCCGTTCCCTAATCCTAACCCGTATGCTAACACTAACCCCTGCCCTCACATATACGCTCCCCCTAAACCGTTGTCGTACCCTCACCTGGACCCTAAACCGTCCCCGTCCCCTAATCCTAACCCTAGCCGGAACCCTAACCCTAACCCTTCCCCGAAGCCTTCCCCTCACCCGTCCCCTAGTCCTTACCTGTACGCTAACACTAACCCGTGCCCTCACACGTACGCTCCCTCTAAACTGTTGTCGTACCCTCACCTGGACCCTAAACCGTCTCCGTCCCCTAACCCTAACCCTTCCCCGAAGCCTTCCCCTCACCCGTCCGCTAATCCTAACCCGTACGCTAACACTAACCCGTGACCTCACACGTACGCTCCCTCTAAACTGTTGTCGTACCCTCACCTGGACCCTAAACCGTCTCCGTCCCCTAACCCTAACCCTTCCCCGAAGCCTTCCCGTCACCCATCCCCTAATCCTAACCCGTACGCTAACACTAACCCGTGCCCTCAAACGTACGCTCCCCCTAAACTGTTGTCGTATCCTCACCTGGACCCTAAACCGTCCCCGTCCCCTAACCCTAACTCTAGCCCGAACCCTAAACCTAAACCTTCCCCGAAGCCTTCCCCTCACCTGTCCCCTAATCCTAACCCGTACGCTAACACTAAACCCTGCCCTGACATATACGCTCCCCC
Source organism: Orcinus orca (assembly GCF_937001465.1). Classification (NCBI taxonomy): domain Eukaryota; kingdom Metazoa; phylum Chordata; class Mammalia; order Artiodactyla; family Delphinidae; genus Orcinus; species Orcinus orca. Next base: position 66,105,972 of record NC_064559.1, on the reverse strand, counting down.
TAAACCGTTGTCGTACCCTCACCTGGACCCTAAACCGTCCCCGTCCCCTAACCCTAACCCTAGCCGGAACCCTAACCCTAACCCTTCCCCGAAGCCTTCCCCTCACCCATCCCCTAATCCTAACCCGTACGCTAACACTAACCTGTGCCCTCACACGTACGCTCCCCCTAAACCGTTGTCGTACCCTCACCTGGACCCTAAACCATCCCCGTCCCTAACCCTAACCTTAGCCTGAACCCTAACCCTAAACCTTCCCCGAAGCCTTCCCCTCACCTGTCACCTAATCCTAACCCGTACGCTAAAACTAACCCGTGCCCTCACACGTACGCTCACCCTAAACCATTTTCGTACCCTCACCTGGACCCTAAACCGTCCCCGTCCCCTAACCCTAACCCTAGCCAGAACGCTAACCCTAACCCTTCCCCGAAGCCTTCCCCTCACCCATTCCCTAATCCTAACCCGTATGCTAACACTAACCCCTGCCCTCACATATACGCTCCCCCTAAACCGTTGTCGTACCCTCACCTGGACCCTAAACCGTCCCCGTCCCCGTCCCCTAACCCTAGCTGGAACCCTAACCCTAACCCTTCCCCGAAGCCTTCCCCTCACCCATCCCCTAATCCTAACCCGTACGCTACCACTAACCCGTGCCCTCACACGTACACTCCCCCTAAACCGTTGTTATACCCTCACCTGGACCCTAAACCGTCCCCGTCCCCTAAGACTAACCCTAGCCCGAACCCTAACCCTAACCCTTCCCGAAGCCTTCCCCTCACCCGTCCCCTAATCCTAAACCGTACGCTAAAACTAACCCGTGCCCTCACTCGTACGCTCCCCCTAAACCATTGTCCTACCCTCACCTGGACCCTAAACCGTCCCCGTCCCCTAACCATAACCGTAGCCCGAACCCTAACCATAACCCTTCCCCGAAGCCTTCCCCTCATCCGTCCCCTAATCCTAACCCGTACGCTAACACTAACCCGTGCCCTCACACGTATGCTCCCCCTAAACAGTTGTCGTACACTCACGTGGACCGTAAACCGTCCCCGTCCCCTAACCCTAACCCTAGTCCGAACCCTAACCCTAACCTTTCCCCGAAGCCTTCCCCTCACCCGTCCCCTAATCCTAACATGTACGCTAACACTAACCTGTGCCCTCACACATACGTTCCCCCTAAACCGTTGTCGTACCCTCACCTGGACCCTAAACCGTCCCCGTCCCCTAACCCTAGCCCGAACCCTAATCCTAACACTTCCCCGTAGCCTTCCCCTCACCCGTCCGCTAATCCTAACCCGTACGCTAACACTAACCCGTGCCCTCACACGTACGCTCCCTCTAAACTGTTGTCGTACCCTCACCTGGACCCTAAACCGTCTCCGTCCCCTAACCCTAACCCTTCCCCGAAGCCTTCCCCTCACCCGTCCGCTAATCCTAACCCGTACGCTAACACTAACCCGTGACCTCACACGTACGCTCCCTCTAAACTGTTGTCGTACCCTCACCTGGACCCTAAACCGTCTCCGTCCCCTAACCCTAACCCTTCCCCGAAGCCTTCCCGTCACCCATCCCCTAATCCTAACCCGTACGCTAACACTAACCCGTGCCCTCAAACGTACGCTCCCCCTAAACTGTTGTCGTATCCTCACCTGGACCCTAAACCGTCCCCGTCCCCTAACCCTAACTCTAGCCCGAACCCTAAACCTAAACCTTCCCCGAAGCCTTCCCCTCACCTGTCCCCTAATCCTAACCCGTACGCTAACACTAAACCCTGCCCTGACATATACGCTCCCCCTAAACCGTTGTCGTACCCTCACCTGGACCCTAAACTGTCCCCGTCCCCTAACCCTAACCCTAGCCGGAACCCTAACCCTAACCCTTCCCCGAAGCCTTCCCCTCACCCATCCCCTAATCCTAACCCGTACGCTAACACTAACCTGTGCCCTCACACGTACGCTCCCCCTAAACCGTTGTCGTACCCTCACCTGGACCCTAAACCATCCCCGTCCCTAACCCTAACCTTAGCCTGAACCCTAACCCTAAACCTTCCCCGAAGCCTTCCCCTCACCTGTCACCTAATCCTAACCCGTACGCTAAAACTAACCCGTGCCCTCACACGTACGCTCCCCCTAAACCGTTGTCATACCCTCACCTGGACCCTAAACCATCCCCGTCCCCTAACCCTAACCGTAGCCCGAACCCTAAACCTAACCCTTCCCCGAAGCCTTCCCCTCACACGTCCCCTAATCCTAACCCGTACACTAACACTAACCCGTCCCCTCACATGTACAATCCCCCTAAACCTTTGTAGTAACCTCACCTGGACCGTACCGTCCCCGTCCCCTAACCCTAACCCTAGCCCGAACCCTAACCCTAACCCTTCCCCGAAGCCTTCCCCTCACCCGTCCCCTAATCCTAACCCGTACGCTAACACTAACCCATGCCCTCACACGTACGCTCCCCCTAAACTGTTGTCGTACCCTCACCTGTACCCTAAACCGTCCCCGTCCCCTAACCCTAACCCTACCCCGAACCCTAACCCTAACCCTTCCCCGAAGCCTTCCCCTCACCCGTCCCCTAATCCTAACCCGTACGATAACACTAACCCGTGCCCTCACAAGTACGCTCCCCCTAAACCGTTGTCGTACCCTCACCTGTACCCTAAACCATCCCCGTCCCCTAACCCTAACCCTAGACCGAACCCTAACCGTAAACCTTCCCCGACGCCTTCCCCTCACCCGTCCCTTAATCCTAAACCGTACGCTAACAGTAACCCGTGCCCTCACACGTACGCTCCCCCTAAACCGTTGTCGTACCCTCACCTGGACCCTAAACAGTCCCCGTCCCCTAACCCTAACCCTAGCCCGAACACTAACCCTAACACTTCCCCGAAACCTTCCCCTCACCCGTCCCCTAATCCTAACCCGTACGCTAACTCTAACCCGTGCCCTCACATGTACGCTCTCCCTAAACCGTTGTCGTACCCTCATCTGGACGCTAAACCTTCCCCGTCCCATAACCCTAACCCTAGCCCGAACCCAAAACCTAACCCTTCCCCGAAGCCTTCCCCTCACCAGTCCCCTAATCCTAACCCGTACGCTAACACTAACCCGTACCGTCACACGTACGCTCCCCCTAAACCGTTGTCGTACTCTAACCTGGACCCTAAACCGTCCCCGTACCCTAACCCTAACCCTAGCCTGAACCCTAACCCAAACACTTCCATGAAGCCTTCCCCTCTCCCATCCCCTAATCCTAAGCCGTACGCTATCACTAACCCGTGCCCTCACACGTATGCTCCCCCTACACCGTTGTCGTACCCTCACCTGGACCCTAAACAGTCCCCGTCCCCTAACCCTAACCCTAACCCTAACCCTTCCCCGAAGCCTTCCCCTCACCCGTCCCCTAATCCTAACCCGTACGCTAACACTAACCCATGCCCTCACACGTACGCTCCCCCTAAACCATTGTCGTACCCTCACCTGGACCCTAAACCGTCCCCGTCCCCTAACCCTAACCCTAGACCGAACCCTAAACCTAACCCTTCCCCGAAGCCTTCCCCTCAACCGTCCCTAATCCTAACCCATACGCTAACACTAACCCGTGCTCTCACACGTACGCTCCCCCTAAACCGTTGTCGTACCCTCACCTGGACCCTAAACCGTCCCCATCCCTTAAGCCTAACCCTAGCCCGAACCCTAACCCTAACCCTTCCCTGAAGCCTTCCCCTCACCCGTCCCCTAATCCTAACCCGTACGCTAACACTAAGCCGTGCCCTCACACGTACGCTCCCCCTAAACCGTTGTCGTACCCTCACCTGGACCCTAAACATTCCCCGTCCCCTAACCCTAACCCTAGCCCGAACCCTAACCCTAACCCTTCCCCGAAGCCTTCCCCTCACCCGTCCCCTAATCCTAACCCGTACGCTAACACTAACCCGTGCCCTCACACGTACGCTCCCCCTAAATCGTTGTCATACCCTCACGTGGACCCTAAACCGTCCCCGTTCCCTAAACCTAACCCTAGCCCGAACCCTAAGCCTAACCCTTCCCCGAAGCCTTCCCCTCACACGTCCCCTAATCCTAACCGATACGCTAACACTAACCCGTGCCCTCAAACGTACGCTCCCCCTAACCTGTTGTCGTATCCTCACCTGGACCCTAAACCGTCCCCGTCCCCTAACCCTAACCCTAGCCCGAACCCTAACCCTAACACTTCCCCGAAGCCTTCCCCTCACCCGTCCCCTAATCCTAACCCGTACGCTAACACTAACATGTGCCCTCACACGTACGCTCCCCCTAAACCGTTGTCATACCCTCACCTGGACCCTAAACCGTCCCCATCCCTTAAGCCTAAACCTAGCCCGAACCCTAACCCTAACCCTTCCCTGAAGCCTTCCCCTCACCCGTTCCCTAATCCTAACCCGTACGCTAACACTAACCCGTGCCCTCACACGTACGCTCCCCCTAAACCGTTGTCGTACCCTCACCTGGACCCTAAACCGTCCCCGTCCCCTAAGCCTAACCCAAGCACGAACCCTAACCCTAACCCTTCCCGAAGCCTTCCACTCACCCGTCCCCTAATCCTAACCCGTACGCTAACACTAACCTGTGCCCTCACTCGTACGCTCCCCCTAAACCATTGTCCTACCCTCACCTGGACCCTAAACCGTCCCCATCCCCTAACCCTAACCGTAGCCCGAACCCTAACCCTAACCCTTCCCCGAAGCCTTCCCCTCACCCGTCCCCTAATCCTAACCCGTACGCTAACACTAAACCGTGCCCTCACACGTACGCTCCCCCTAAACCGTTGTCGTACCCTCACCTGGACCTAAACAGTCCCCGTCCCCTAACCCTAACCCTAGCCCGAACCCTAACCCTAACCCTTCCCCGAAACCTTCCTCTCACCCGTCCCCTAATCCTAACCGGTACGCTAACACTAACCCGTGCACTCACACGTACGCTTACACTAAAACGTTGTCGTGCCCTCACCTGGAACCTAAACCGTCCCCATTCCCTAACCCTAACCCTAGCCTGAACCCCAACCCTAACCCTTCCCCGAAGCCTACCCCTAACCCGTCCCCTAGTCCTTACCTGTACGCTAACACTAACCATTGCCCTCACACGTATGCTCCCCCTAAACCATTGTCATACCCTCACCTGGACCCTAAACCGTCCCCGTCCCCTAACCCTAACCCTAGCCTGAACCCTAACCCTAACCCTTCCCCGAAGCCTTCCCCTCACCCGTCCCCTAGTCCTTACCTGTACGCTAACACTAACCCATGCCCTCACACGTACGCTCCCCCTAAACCATTGTCGTTCCATCACCTGGACCCTAAACCGTCCCCGTCCCCTAACCCTAACCCTAGCACGAACCCTAACCCTAACCCTTCCCCGAAGCCTTACTCTCACCCGTCCCCTAATCCTAACCCGTACGCTAACACTAACCCGTGCCCTCAAACGTACGCTCCCCCTAAACTGTTGTCGTTCCCTCACCTGGACCCTAAACCGTCCACGTCCCCTAACCCTAAGCCTAGCTCGAACCCTAAACCTAACCATTCCCCGAAGCCTTCCCCTCACCCGTTCCCTAATCCTAACCCGTATGCTAACACTAACCCCTGCCCTCACATACACGCTCCCCCTAAACCGCTGTCGTACCCTCACCTGGACCCTAAACCGTCCCCGACCCCGTCCCCTAACCCTAGCCCGAACCCTAACCCTAACCCTTCCCCGAAGCCTTCCCCTCACCCATCCCCTAATCCTAACCCGTACGCTAACACTAACCCGTGCCCTCACACGTACGCTCCCCCTAAACCGTTGTCATACCCTCACCTGGACCCTAAACCGTCCCCGTCCCCTAAGCCTAACCCTAGACCGAACCCTAACCCTAACCCTTCCCGAAGCCTTCCCCTCACCCATCCCCTAATCCTAAACCGTACGCTAACACTAACCCGTGCCCTCACACGTACGTTCCCCCTAAACCGTTGTCGTACCCTCACCTGGACACTAAACCGTCCCCATTCCCTAACCCTAACCCTAGTCTGAACCCTAACCCTAACCCTTCCCCGAAGCCTTCCCCTCACACGTCCCCTAATCCTAACCCGTACGCTAACACTAACCCATGCCCTCACATGTACGCTCCCTCTAAACTGTTGTTGTACCCTCACCTGGACCCTAAACCGTCCCCGTCCCCTAACCCTAACCCTTCCCCGAAGCCTTCCCCTCACCCGTCCCCTAATCCTAACCCGTACGCTAACACTAACACGTGCCCTCACACGTACGCTCCCCCTAAACCGTTGTCGTACCCTCACCTGGACCCTAAACCGTCCCCATCCCTTAAGCCTAACCGTAGCCTGAACCCTAACCCTAACACTTCCCTGAAGCCTTCCCCTCACCCGTCCCCTAATCCTAACCCGTACGCTAACACTAACCCGTGCCCTCACACGTACGCTCCCCTTAAACCATCTTCTTACCCTCACCTAGACCCTAAACTGTCTCCGTCCCCTAACCCTAACCCTAGCCCGAAACCTAACCCTAACCCTTCCACGAAGCCTTCCCCTCAGCCATCCCCTAATCCTAAACCGTACGCTAACACTAATCCGTGCCCTCACACGTATGCTCCCCCTAAACCGTTGTCGTACCTCACCTGGACCCTAAACCATCCCCATCCCTAACCCTAACCTTAGCCCGAACCCTAACCCTAAACCTTCCCCGAAGCCTTCCCCTCACCCGTCCCCTAATCCTAACCCGTACGCTAAAACTAACCCTTGCCCTCACACGTACGCTCCCCCTAAACCGTTGTCGTACCCTCACCTGGACCCTAAACCGTCCCCGTCCCCTAACCCTAACACTAGCCTGAACCCTAACCCTAACCCTTCCACGAAGCCTTCCCATCACCCGTCCCCTAATCCTAACCCGTACGCTAACACTAACCCATGCCCTCACACGTACGCTCCCCCTAAACCGTTGTCGTACCCTCACCTGGACGCTAAACAGTCCCCGTCCCCTAACCCTAACCCTAGCCCGAACCCTAACCCTAACCCTTCCCCGAAGCCTTCCCCTCACCCGTCCCTTAATCCTAACCCGTACGCTAACACTAACCCGTGCCCTCAAACGTACGCTCCCCCTAAATCATTGTCATACCCTCACGTGGATCCTAAACCGTCCCCGTCCCCTAACCCTAACCCTAGCCCAAACCCTAACCCTAACACTTCCCCGAAGCCTTCCCCTCACCCGTTCCCTAATCCTAACCCGTATGCTAACACTAACCCCTGCCCTCACATATACGCTCCCCCTAAACCGTTGTCGTACCCTCACCTGGACCCTAAACCGTCCCCGTCCCCTAACCCTAACCCTACCCGGAACCCTAACCCTAACCCTTCCCCGAAGCCTTCCCCTCACCCGTCCCCTAGTCCTTACCTGTACGCTAACACTAACCCATGCCCTCACACGTACGCTTCCCCTAAACCATTATCGTTCCATCACCTGGACCCTAAACCGTCCCCGTCCCCTAAGCCTAACCCTAGCCCGAACCCTAACCCTAACCCTTCCCGAAGCCTTCCCCTCACCCGTCCCCTAATCCTAAACCGTACGCTAACACTAACCCGTGCCCTCACTCGTACGCTTCCCCTAAACCATTGTCCTACCCTCACCTGGACCCTAAACCCTCCCCGTCCCCTAACCCTAACCCTAGCCCGAAACCTAACCCTAACCCTTCCCCGAAGCCTTCCTCTCAACCGTCCCCTAATCCTAACCCGTACGTTAACACTAACCCGTGCCCTCAAACGTACGCTCCCCCTAAACTGTTGTCATACCCTCACCTGGACCCTAAACCGTCCCCGTCCCCTAACCCTAACCCTAGCCCGAACGCTAACCCTAACCCTTCCCCGAAGCCTTCCCCTCACCCGTTCCCTAATCCTAACCCGTATGCTAACACTAACCCCTGCCCTCACATATACGCTCCCCCTAAACCGTTGTCGTACCCTCACCTGGACCCTAAACCGTCCCTGTCCCCGTCCCCTAACCCTAGCTGGAACCCTAACCCTAATCCTTCCCCGAAGCCTTGCCCTCAGCCATCCCCTAATCCTAACCCGTACGCTACCACTAACCCGTGCCCTCACACGTACACTCCCCCTAAACCGTTGTTATACCCTCACCTGGACCCTAAACCGTCCCCGTCCCCTAAGACTAACCCTAGCCCAAACCCTAACCCTAACCCTTCCCGAAGCCTTCCCCTCACCCGTCCCTTAATCCTAAACCGTACGCTAACACTAACCCGTGCCCTCACTCGTACGCTCCCCCTAAACCATTGTCCTACCCTCACCTGGACCCTAAACCGTCCCCGTCCCCTAACCATAACCGTAGCCCGAACCCTAACCATAAACCTTCCCCGAAGCCTTCCCCTCATCCGTCCCCTAATCCTAACCCGTACGCTAACACTAACCTGTGCCCTCACACGTATGCTCCCCCTAAACTGTTGTCGTACACTCACGTGGACCGTAAACCGTCCCCGTCCCCTAACCCTAACCCTAGTCCGAACCCTACCCCTAACCTTTCCCCGAAGCCTTCCCCTCACCCGTCCCCTAATCCTAACACGTACGCTAACACTAACCTGTGCCCTCACACATACGTTCCCCCTAAACCGTTGTCGTACCCTCACCTGGACCCTAAACCGTCCCCGTCCCCTAACCCTAGCCCGAACCCTAATCCTAACACTTCCCCGAAGCCTTCCCCTAACCCGTCCGCTAATCCTAACCAGTACGCTAACACTAACCCGTGCCCTCACACGTACGCTCCCTCTAAACTGTTGTTGTACCCTCACCTGGACCCTAAACCGTCTCCGTCCCCTAACCCTAACCCTTCCCCGAAGCCTTCCCCTCACCCGTCCCCTAATCCTAACCCGTACGCTAACACTAACACGTGCCCTCACACGTACGCTCCCCCTAAACCGTTGTCGTGCCCTCACCTGGACCCTAAACCGTCCCCGTCCCTTAAGACTAACCCTGGCCCGAACCCTAACCCTAACCCTTCCCTGAAGCCTTCCACTCACCCGTCCCCTAATCCTAACCAGTACGCTAACACTAAGCCGTGCCCTCACACGTACGCTCCCCTTAAACCATCTTCTTACCCTCACCTAGACTCTAAACCTTCTCCTTCCCCTAACCCTAACCCTAGCCCGAAACCTAACCCTAACCCTTCCACGAAGCCTTCCCCTCAGCCATCCCCTAATCCTAAACCGTACGCTAACACTAATCCGTGCCCTCACACGTATGCTCCCCCTAAACCGTTGTCGTACCCTCACCTGGACCCTAAACCATCCCCATCCCTAACCCTAACCTTAGCCCGAACCCTAACCCTAAACCTTCCCCGAAGCCTTCCCCTCACCCGTCCCCTAATTCTAACCCGTACGCTAACACTAACCCGTGCCCTCACACGTACGCTCCCCCTAAACCGTTGTCGTACCCTCACCTGGACCCTAAACCGTCCCCGTCCCCTAACCCTAACACTAGCCTGAACCCTAACCCTAACCCTTCCGCGAAGCCTTCCCATCACCCGTCCCCTAATCCTAACCCGTACGCTAACACTAACCCGTGCCCTCACACGTACGCTCCCCCTAAACCGTTGTCGTACCCTCACCTGGACCCTAAACAGTCCCCGTCCCCTAACCCTAACCCTAGCCCGAACCCTAACCCTAACCCTTCCCCGAAGCCTTCCCCTCACCCGTCCCCTAATCCTAACCCGTACGCTAACACTAACCAGTGCCCTCAAACGTACGCTGCCCCTAAATCATTGTCATACCCTCACGTGGACCCTAAACCGTCCCCATCCCCTAACCCTAACCCTAGCGCAAACCCTAACCCTAACACTTCCCCGAAGCCTTCCCCTCACCCGTCCCCTAATCCTAACCCGTACGCTAACACTAAACCCTGCCCTCACATATACGCTCCCCCTAAACCGTTGTCGTACCCTCACCTGGACCCTAAACCGTCCCCGTCCCCTAACCCTAACCCTAGCCGGAACCCTAACCCTAACCCTTCCCCGAAGCCTTCCCCTCACCCGTTCCCTAATCCTAACCCGTATGCTAACACTAACCCCTGCCCTCACATATACGCTCCCCCTAAACCGTTGTCGTACCCTCACCTGGACCCTAAACCGTGCCCGTCCCCTAACACTAACCCTAGCCGGAACCCTAACCCTAACCCTTCCCCGAAGCCTTCCCCTCACTCGTCCCCTAGTCCTTACCTGTACGCTAACACTAACCCAGGCCCTCACACGTACGCTCCCCCTAAACCATTGTCGTTCCATCACCTGGACCCTAAACCGTCCCCGTCCCCTAAGCCTAACCCTAGCCCGAACCCTAACCCTAACCCTTCCCGAAGCCTTCCCCTCACCCGTCCCCTAATCCTAAACCGTACGCTAACACTAACCCGTGCCCTCACTCGTACGCTCCCCCTAAACCACTGTCCTACCCTCACCTGGACCCTAAACCGTCCCCGTCCCCTAACCATAACCGTAGCCCGAACCCTAACCATAACCCTTCCCCGAAGCCTTCCCCTCATCCGTCCCCTAATCCTAACCCGTACGCTAACACTAACCCGTGCTCTCACACGTATGCTCCCCCTAAACCGTTGTCGTACACTCACCTGGACCTTAAACCGTCCCCGTCCCCTAACCCTAACCCTAGCCTGAACCCCAACCCTAACCCTTCCCCGAAGCCTTCCCCTCACCCGTCCCCTAGTCCTTACCTGTACGCTAACACTAACCATTGCCCTCACACGTATGCTCCCCCTAAACCATTTTCATACCCTCACCTGGACCCTAAACCGTCCCCGTCCCCTAACCCTAACCCTAGCCTGAACACTAACCCTAACCCTTCCCCGAAGCCTTCCCCTCACCCGTCCCCTAGTCCTTACCTGTACGCTAACACTAACCCCTGCCCTCACATATACGCTCCCCCTAAACCGTTGTCGTACCCTCACCTGGACCCTAAACTGTCCCCGTCCCCTAAGAGTAACCCTAGCCCGAACCCTAACCCTAACCCTTCCCGAAGCCTTCCCCTCACCCGTCCCCTAATCCTAAACCGTACGCTAACACTAACCCGTGCCCTCACTCGTACGCTCCCCCTAAACCATTGTCCTACCGTCACCTGGACCCTAAACCGTCCCCGTCCCCGAACCATAACCGTAGCCCGAACCCTAACCATAACCCTTCCCCGAAGCCTTCCCCTCATCCGTCCCCTAATCCTAACCCGTACGCTAACACTAACCCGTGCCCTCACACGTATGCTCCCCCTAAACTGTTGTCGTACACTCACGTAGACCGTAAACCGTCCCCGTCCCCTAACCCTAACCCTAGTCCGAACCCTACACCTAACCTTTCCCCGAAGCCTTCCCCTCACCCGTCCCCTAATCCTAACACGTACGCTAACACTAACCTGTGCCCTCACACATACGTTCCCCCTAAACCGTTGTCGTACCCTCACCTGGACCCTAAACCGTCCCCGTCCCCTAACCCTAGCCCGAACCCTAATCCTAACACTTCCCCGAAGCCTTCCCCTCACCCGTCCGCTAATCCTAACCCGTACGCTAACACTAACCCGTGCCCTCACACGTACGCTCCCTCTAAACTGTTGTTGTACCCTCACCTGGACCCTAAACCATCTCCGTCCCCTAACCCTAACCCTTCCCCGAAGCCTTCCCCTCACCCGTCCCCTAATCCTAACCCGTACGCTAACACTAACACGTGCCCTCACACGTACGCTCCCCCTAAACCGTTGTCGTGCCCTCACCTGGACCCTAAACCGTCCCCGTCCCTTAAGACTAACCCTAGCCCGAACCCTAACCCTAACCCTTCCCTGAAGCCTTCCCCTCACCCGTCCCCTAATCCTAACCAGTACGCTAACACTAACCAGTGCCCTCACACGTACGCTCCCCTTAAACCGTCTTCTTACCCTCACCTGGACCCTAAACCGTCCCCGTCCCCTAACCCTAACCCTAGCCCGAACCCTAACCCTAACCCTTCCACGAAGCCTTCCCCTCAGCCATCCCCTAATCTTAAACCGTACGCTAACACTAATCCGTGCCCTCACACGTACGCTCCCCCTAAACCGTTGTCGTACCCTCACCTGGACCCTAAACCATACCCGTCCCTAACCCTAACCTTAGCCCGAACCCTAACCCTAAAACTTCCCCGAAGCCTTCCCCTCACCCGTCCCCTAATCCTAACACACACGCTAACACTAACCCGTGCCCTCACACGTACGCTCCCCCTAAATCGTTGTCATACCCTCACGTGGACCCTAAACCGTCCCCGTTCCCTAAACCTAACCCTAGCCCGAACCCTAACCCTAACACTTCACCCAAGCCTTGCCCTCACCCGTCCCCTAATCCTAACCCACACGCTAACACTAACCCATGCCCTCAAATGTACGCTCCCCGTAAACCGTTGTGGTACCCTCACCTGGACCCTAACCCGTCCCCGAACCCTAACACTAACCCTAGCCCGAACCCTAACCCTAGCCCTTCCCCGAAGCCTTCCCGTCACCCATCCCCTAATCCTAACCCGTACGCTAACACTAACACGTGCCCTCAAACGTACGCTCCCCCTAAACAGTTGTCGTATCCTCACCTGGACCCTAAACCGTCCCCGTCCCCTAACCCTAACCCTAGCCCGAACCCTAAACCTAAACCTTCCCCGAAGCCTTCCCCTCACCCGTCCCCTAATCCTAACTCGTACGCTAACACTAAACCCTGCCCTGACATATACGCTCCCCCTAAACCGTTGTCGTACCCTCACCTGGACCCTAAACCGTCCCCGTCCCCTAACCCTAACCCTAGACGGAACCCTAACCCTAACCCTTCCCCGAAGCCTTCCCCTCACCCATCCCCTAATCCTAACCCGTACGCTAACACTAACCTGTGCCCTCACACGTACGCTCCCCCTAAACCGTTGTCGTACCCTCACCTGGACCCTAAACCATCCCCGTCCCTAACCCTAACCTTAGCCCGAACCCTAACCCTAAACCTTCCCCGAAGCCTTCCCCTCACCTGTCACCTAATCCTAACCCGTACGCTAAAACTAACCCGTGCCCTCACACGTACGCTCACCCTAAACCGTTGTCGTACCCTCACCTGGACCCTAAACCGTCCCCGTCCCCGAACCCTAACCCTAGCCTGAACCCTAACCGTAACCCTTCCCCGAAGCCTTCCCCTCACCCGTCCCCTAATCCTAACCCATACGCTAACACTAACCCATGCCCTCAAATGTACTCTCCCCCTAAACCGTTGTCGTACCCTCACCTGGACCCTAAACCGTCCCCGTCCCCTAACCCTAACCCTAGCCCGAACCCTAACCCTAACCCTTCCCCGAAGCCTTCCCCTCACCCGTCCCCTAATCCTAACCCGTACGTTAACACTAACCCGTGCCCTCACACGTACGCTCCCCCTAAACCGTTGTCGTACCCTCACCTGGACCCTAAACCATCCCCGTCCCCTAACCCTAACCGTAGCCCGAACCCTAAACCTAACCCTTCCCCGAAGCCTTCCCCTCACACGTCCCCTAATCCTAACCCGTACACTAACACTAACCGTGCCCTCACATGTACAATCCCCCTAAACCTTTGTAGTAACCTCACCTGGACCGTACCGTCCCCGTCCCCTAACCCTAACCCTAGCCCGAACCCTAACCCTAACCCTTCCCCGAAGCCTTCCCCTCACCCGTCCCCTAATCCTAACCCGTACGCTAACACTAACCCATGCCCTCACACGTACGCTCCCCCTAAACTGTTGTCGTACCCTCACCTGGACCCTAAACCGTCCCCGTCCCCTAACCCTACCCCGAACCCTAACCCTAACCCTTCTCCGAAGCCGTCCCCTCACCTGTCCCCTAATCCTAACCCGTACGTTATCACTAACCCGTGCCCTCACACGTACGCTCCCCCTAAAGCGTTGTCGTACCCTCACCTGGACCCTAAACCATCCCCGTCCCCTAACCCTAACCCTAGACCGAACCCTAACCGTAAACCTTCCCCGACGCCTTCCCCTCACCCGTCCCCTAATCCTAAACAGTACGCTAACAGTAACCCGTGCCCTCACACGTACGCTCCCCCTAAATCGTTGTCATACCCTCACGTGGACCCTAAACCGTTCCCGTTCCCTAAACCTAAACCTAGCCCGAACCCTAATCCTAACACTTCCCCGAAGCCTTCCCCTCACCCGTCCGCTAATCCTAACCCGTACGCTAACACTAACCCGTGCCCTCACACGTACGCTCCCTCTAAACTGTTGTTGTACCCTCACCTGGACCCTAAACCGTCTCCGTCCCTTAACCCTAACCCTTCCCCGAAGCCTTCCCCTCACCCGTCCCCTAATCCTAACCCGTACGCTAACACTAACACGTGCCCTCACACGTACGCTCCCCCTAAACAGTTGTCGTGCCCTCACCTGGACCCTAAACCGTCCCCGTCCCTTAAGACTAACCCTAGCCCGAACCCTAACCCTAACCCTTCCCTGAAGCCTTCCCCTCACCCGTCCCCTAATCCTAACCAGTACGCTAACACTAACCAGTGCCCTCACACGTACGCTCCCCTTAAACCGTCTTCTTACCCTCACCTGGACCCTAAACCGTCCCCGTCCCCTAACCCTAACCCTAGCCCGAACCCTAACCCTAACCCTTCCACGAAGCCTTCCCCTCAGCCATCCCCTAATCTTAAACCGTACGCTAACACTAATCCGTGCCCTCACACGTACGCTCCCCCTAAACCGTTGTCGTACCCTCACCTGGACCCTAAACCATACCCGTCCCTAACCCTAACCTTAGCCCGAACCCTAACCCTAAAACTTCACCGAAGCCTTCCCCTCACCCGTCCCCTAATCCTAACCCACACGCTAACACTAACCCGTGCCCTCACACGTACGCTCCCCCTAAATCATTGTCATACCCTCACGTGGACCCTAAACCGTCCCCGTTCCCTAAACCTAACCCTAGCCCGAACCTTAACCCTAACACTTCACCCAAGCCTTGCCCTCACCCGTCCCCTAATCCTAACCCACACGCTAACACTAACCCATGCCCTCAAATGTACGCTCCCCGTAAACCGTTGTGGTACCCTCACCTGGACCCTAACCCGTCCCCGTCCCCTAACACTAACCCTAGCCCGAACCCTAACCCTAGCCCTTCCCCGAAGCCTTCCCGTCACCCATCCCCTAATCCTAACCCGTACGCTAACACTAACCCGTGCCCTCAAACGTACGCTCCCCCTAAACAGTTGTCGTATCCTCAACTGGACCCTAAACCGTCCCCGTCCTCTAACCCTAACCCTAGCCCGAACCCTAAACCTAAACCTTCCCCGAAGCCTTCCCCTCACCCGTCCCCTAATCCTAACCCGTACGCTAACACTAAACCCTGCCCTGACATATACGCTCCCCCTAAACCGTTGTCGTACCCTTACCTGGACCCTAAACCGTCCCCGTTCCCTAACCCTAACCCTAGCCGGAACCCTAACCCTAACCCTTCCCCGAAGCCTTCCCCTCACCCATCCCCTAATCCTAACCCGTACGCTAACACTAACCTGTGCCCTCACACGTATGCTCCCACTAAACCGTTGTCGTACCCTCACCTGGACCCTAAACCATCCCCATCCCTAACCCTAACCTTAGCCCGAACCCTAACCCTAAACCTTCCCCGAAGCCTTCCCCTCACCTGTCACCTAATCCTAACCCGTACGCTAAAACTAACCCGTGCCCTCACACGTACGCTCACCCTAAACCGTTGTCGTACCCTCACCTGGACCCTAAACCGTCCCCGTCCCCTAACCCTAACCCTAGCCTGAACCCTAACCGTAACCCTTCCCCGAAGCCTTCCCCTCACCCGTCCCCTAATCCTAACCCATACGCTAACACTAACCCATGCCCTCAAATGTACTCTCCCTCTAAACCGTTGTCGTACCCTCACCTGGACCCTAAACCGTCCCCGTCCCCTAACCCTACCCCTAGCCCGAACCCTAACCCTAACCCTTCCCCGAAGCCTTCCCCTCACCCGTCCCCTAATCCTAACCCGTACGTTAACACTAATCCGTGCCCTCACACGTACGCTCCCCCTAAACCGTTGTCGTACCCTCACCTGGACCCTAAACCATCCCCGTCCCCTAACCCTAACCGTAGCCCGAACCCTAAACCTAACCCTTCCCCGAAGCCTTCCCCTCACACGTCCCCTAATCCTAACCCGTACACTAACACTAACCGTGCCCTCACATGTACAATCCCCCTAAACCTTTGTAGTAACCTCACCTGGACCGTACCGTCCCCGTCCCCTAACCCTAACCCTAGCCCGAACCCTAACCCTAACCCTTCCCCGAAGCCTTCCCCTCACCCGTCCCCTAATCCTAACCCGTACGCTAACACTAACCCATGCCCTCACACGTACGCTCCCCCTAAACTGTTGTCGTACCCTCACCTGTACCCTAAACCGTCCCCGTCCCCTAACCCTACCCCGAACCCTAACCCTAACCCTTCTCCGAAGCCGTCCCCTCACCTGTCCCCTAATCCTAACCCGTACGTTATCACTAACCCGTGCCCTCACACGTACGCTCCCCCTAAAGCGTTGTCGTACCCTCACCTGGACCCTAAACCATCCCCGTCCCCTAACCCTAACCCTAGACCGAACCCTAACCGTAAACCTTCCCCGACGCCTTCCCCTCACCCGTCCCCTAATCCTAAACAGTACGCTAACAGTAACCCGTGCCCTCACACGTACGCTCCCCCTAAATCGTTGTCATACCCTCACGTGGACCCTAAACCGTTCCCGTTCCCTAAACCTAAACCTAGCCCGAACCCTAATCCTAACACTTCCCCGAAGCCTTCCCCTCACCCGTCCGCTAATCCTAACCCGTACGCTAACACTAACCCGTGCCCTCACACGTACGCTCCCTCTAAACTGTTGTTGTACCCTCACCTGGACCCTAAACCGTCTCCGTCCCTTAACCCTAACCCTTCCCCGAAGACTTCCCCTCACCCGTCCCCTAATCCTAACCCGTACGCTAACACTAACACGTGCCCTCACACGTACGCTCCCCCTAAACCGTTGTCGTGCCCTCACCTGGACCCTAAACCGTCCCCGTCCCTTAAGACTAACCCTAGCCCGAACCCTAACCCTAACCCTTCCCTGAAGCCTTCCCCTCACCCGTCCCCTAATCCTAACCAGTACGCTAACACTAACCAGTGCCCTCACACGTACGCTCCCCTTAAACCGTCTTCTTACCCTCACCTGGACCCTAAACCGTCCCCGTCCCCTAACCCTAACCCTAGCCCGAACCCTAACCCTAACCCTTCCACGAAGCCTTCCCCTCAGCCATCCCCTAATCTTAAACCGTACGCTAACACTAATCCGTGCCCTCACACGTACGCTCCCCCTAAACCGTTGTCGTACCCTCACCTGGACCCTAAACCATACCCGTCCCTAACCCTAACCTTAGCCCGAACCCTAACCCTAAAACTTCACCGAAGCCTTCCCCTCACCCGTCCCCTAATCCTAACCCACACGCTAACACTAACCCGTGCCCTCACACGTACGCTCCCCCTAAATCATTGTCATACCCTCACGTGGACCCTAAACCGTCCCCGTTCCCTAAACCTAACCCTAGCCCGAACCTTAACCCTAACACTTCACCCAAGCCTTGCCCTCACCCGTCCCCTAATCCTAACCCACACGCTAACACTAACCCATGCCCTCAAATGTACGCTCCCCGTAAACCGTTGTGGTACCCTCACCTGGACCCTAACCCGTCCCCGTCCCCTAACACTAACCCTAGCCCGAACCCTAACCCTAGCCCTTCCCCGAAGCCTTCCCGTCACCCATCCCCTAATCCTAACCCGTACGCTAACACTAACCCGTGCCCTCAAACGTACGCTCCCCCTAAACAGTTGTCGTATCCTCAACTGGACCCTAAACCGTCCCCGTCCCCTAACCCTAACCCTAGCCCGAACCCTAAACCTAAACCTTCCCCGAAGCCTTCCCCTCACCCGTCCCCTAATCCTAACCCGTACGCTAACACTAAACCCTGCCCTGACATATACGCTCCCCCTAAACCGTTGTCGTACCCTTACCTGGACCCTAAACCGTCCCCGTTCCCTAACCCTAACCCTAGCCGGAACCCTAACCCTAACCCTTCCCCGAAGCCTTCCCCTCACCCATCCCCTAATCCTAACCCGTACGCTAACACTAACCTGTGCCCTCACACGTACGCTCCCACTAAACCGTTGTCGTACCCTCACCTGGACCCTAAACCATCCCCATCCCTAACCCTAACCTTAGCCCGAACCCTAACCCTAAACCTTCCCCGAAGCCTTCCCCTCACCTGTCACCTAATCCTAACCCGTACGCTAAAACTAACCCGTGCCCTCACACGTACGCTCACCCTAAACCGTTGTCGTACCCTCACCTGGACCCTAAACCGTCCCCGTCCCCTAACCCTAACCCTAGCCTGAACCCTAACCGTAACCCTTCCCCGAAGCCTTCCCCTCACCCGTCCCCTAATCCTAACCCATACGCTAACACTAACCCATGCCCTCAAATGTACTCTCCCTCTAAACCGTTGTCGTACCCTCACCTGGACCCTAAACCGTCCCCGTCCCCTAACCCTACCCCTAGCCCGAACCCTAACCCTAACCCTTCCCCGAAGCCTTCCCCTCACCCGTCCCCTAATCCTAACCCGTACGTTAACACTAATCCGTGCCCTCACACGTACGCTCCCCCTAAACCGTTGTCGTACCCTCACCTGGACCCTAAACCATCCCCGTCCCCTAACCCTAACCGTAGCCCGAACCCTAAACCTAACCCTTCCCCGAAGCCTTCCCCTCACACGTCCCCTAATCCTAACCCGTACACTAACACTAACCGTGCCCTCACATGTACAATCCCCCTAAACCTTTGTAGTAACCTCACCTGGACCGTACCGTCCCCGTCCCCTAACCCTAACCCTAGCCCGAACCCTAACCCTAACCCTTCCCCGAAGCCTTCCCCTCACCCGTCCCCTAATCCTAACCCGTGCGCTAACACTAACCCATGCCCTCACACGTACGCTCCCCCTAAACTGTTGTCGTACCCTCACCTGTACCCTAAACCGTCCCCGTCCCCTAACCCTAACCCTACCCCGAACCCTAACCCTAACCCTTCCCCGAAGCCGTCCCCTCACCTGTCCCCTAGTCCTAACCCGTACGTTAACACTAACCCGTGCCCTCACACGTACGCTCCCCCTAAAGCGTTGTCGTACCCTCACCTGGACCCTAAACCATCCCCGTCCCCTAAACCTTACCCTAGACCGAACCCTAACCGTAAACCTTCCCCGACGCCTTCCCCTCACCCGTCCCCTAATCCTAAACCGTACGCTAACACTAACCCATGCCCTCAAATGTACGCTCCCCCTAAACCGTTGTCGTACCCTCACCTGGACCCTAAACCGTCCCCGTCCCCTAACCCTAACCCTAGCCCGAACCCTAACCCTAACCCTTCCCCGAAGCCTTCTTCTCACCCGTCCCCTAATCCTAAACCATGCGCTAACACTAACCCATGCCCTCACTCGTACGCTCCCCCTAAACCGTTCTCGTACCCTCACGTGGACCCTAAACAGTCCCCGTCCCCTAACCCTAACCCTAGCCCGAACCCTAACCCTAACACTTCCCCGAAACCTTCCCCTCACCCGTCCCCTAATCCTAACCCGTACGCTAACTCTAACCCGTGCCCTCACATGTACGCTCTCCCTAAACCGTTGTCGTACCCTCATCTGGACGCTAAACCTTCCCCGTCCCATAACCCTAACCCTAGCCCGAACCCAAAACCTAACCCTTCCCCGAAGCCTTCCCCTCACCCGTCCCCTAATCCTAACCCGTACGCTAACACTAACCCGTACCCTCACACGTACGCTCCCCCTAAACCGTTGTCGTACTCTCACCTGGACCCTAAACCGTCCCCGTACCCTAACCCTAACCCTAGCCTGAACCCTAACCCAAACACTTCCATGAAGCCTTCCCCTCTCCCGTCCCCTAATCCTAAGCCGTACGCTATCACTAACCCGTGCCCTCACACGTATGCTCCCCCTACACCGTTGTCGTACCCTCACCTGGACCCTAAACAGTCCCCGTCCCCTAACCCTAACCCTAACCCTAACCCTTCCCCGAAGCCTTCCCCTCACCCGTTCCCTAATCCTAACCCGTACGCTAACACTAACCCATGCCCTCACACGTACGCTCCCCCTAAACCATTGTCGTACCCTCACCTGGACCCTAAACCGTCCCCGTCCCCTAACCCTAACCCTAGACCGAACCCTAAACCTAACCCTTCCCCGAAGCCTTCCCCTCAACCGTCCCTAATCCTAACCCGTACGCTAACACTAACCCGTGCCCTCACACGTACGCTCCCCCTAAACCGTTGTCGTACCCTCACCTGGACCGTAAAACGTCCCCGTCGCCTAACACTAACCCTAGCCCGAACCCTAACCCTTAACCTTCCCCGAAGCCTTCCCCTCACCTGTCCGCTAATCCTAACCCGTACGCTAACACAAACCCGTGCCCTCACACGTACGCTCCCCCGAAACCATTGTCCTACCCTCACCTGGACTCTAAACCGTCCCCGACCCCTAACCCTAACCCTAGCCCGAACCCTAACCCTAACCCTTCCCCGAAGCCTTCCCTCTCCCGTCCCCTAATCCTAACCTGTATCCTAACACTAAACCGTGCCCTCACACGTACGCTCCCCCTAAACCGTTGTCGTAACCTCACCTGGACCCTAAACCGTAGCCATCCCCTAACACTAACCCTAGCCCGAACCCATACCATAACCCTTCCCCTAAGGCTTCCCCTCACCCGTCCCCTAATCCTAACCCGTAAGCTAACACTAACCCGTGCCCTCACACGTACGCTCCCTCTAAAGCGTTGTCGTTCCCTCACCTGGACCCTAAACCGTCCCTGTCCCCTAAGCCTAACACTAGCCCGAACCCTAACCCTAAACCTTCCCCGAAGCCTTCCCCTAACCCGTCCCCTAATCCTAAGCAGTACGCTAACACTAACCCGTGCCCTCACACGTACGCTCCCCGTGAACCGTTTTCATACACTCACCTGGACCCTAACCGTCCCTGTCCCCTAACCTTAACCTTAGCCCGAACCCTAAACTTAACCCTTCCCCGAAGCCTTCCCCTCACCCGTCCCCTAATCCTAACGCGTACGCTAACACTAACCCGAGCCCTCACAGGTACGCTCCCACTAACCCTAACCCTACCCTTACCTGGACCCTAAACCGTCCCCGTCCCCTACCCTAACCCTTCCTCGAAGCCTTCCCCTCACCCGTCCGCTAATCCTAACCCGTACGCTAACACGAACCCGTGCTCTCACACGTACGCTCACTCTAAACTCTTGTCGTACCCTAACCTGGACCCTAAAACCTCCCCGTCCCCTAACCCTAACCCTAGCCCGAACCCTAACCCTAACCTTCCCCGAAGCCTTCCCCTCACCAGTCCCCTAATTGTAACCCGTACGCTAACAATAACCCTTGCCCTCACACGTAACCTCCTCCTAAACTGTTGTCGTACCCTCATCTGGACCCTAAACTGTCCCCGTCCCCTAACCCTAACCCTAGCCCGAACCCTAACCCTAACCCTTCCTCGAAGCCTTCCCCTAACCCGTCCCCTAATCCTAACCCGTACGCTAACACTAACCAGTTCCCTCACACGTACGCTCCCCCTAAACCGTTGTTGTACTCTCACCTGGACAATAACCGTCCCCGTCGCCTAACCCTAACCCTAGCCCGAACCCTTAACCTAACCCTTCCTCGAAGCCTTCCCCTCACCCGTCCCCTAATCCTAACCCGTACGCTAACACTAACCCGTGCCCTCACAGGTACGCTCCCCTAAACCGTTGTCGTACACTCACCTGGACCCTAAACCGGCCCCGTCCCCTAACCCTAACCCTAGCCCGAACCCTAACCCTAACCCTTCCCCGAAGCCTTCCCCTCACCCATCCAATAATCCTAAACCTTATGCTAACACTAACCCGTTCCCTCACATGTACGCTCACCCGAAACCGTTGTCGTACCCTCAACTGGATCCTAAACCGGCCCCGTCCTCTAACCCTAACCCTAATCCTTCCCCAAAACCTTCCCCTCACCCATCCCCTAATCCTAACACGTACGCTAACACTAACCCTTGCCCTCACACGTACGCTCCCCCTAAACTGTTGTCGTACCCTCACCTGTACCCTAAACCCTCCCTGTCCCCTAACCCTAACCGTAGCCCGAACCCTAACCCTAACCCTTCCCCGAAGCCTTCTCCTCACCCGTCCCCTAATCCTAACCCGTACGCTAACACTAACCCATGCCCTCACATGTACGCTCTCCCTTAAGCGTTGTCGTACCCTCACCTGGACCCTAAACCGTCCCCGTCCCATGACCCTAACCCTAGCCCGAACCCTAAACCTAACCCTTCCCCGAAGCCTTCCCCTCACCCATCCCCTAATCCTAACCCGTACGTTAACAGTAACCCGTGCTCTCACACATACCCTCGCCCTAAACCGTTGTCGTACACTCACCTGTACCCTAAACCGTCCCCGTCCCATAACCCTAACCCTAGCCCTAACCCTAACACTAACCCTTCCCCGAAGCCTTCCCCCACCCGTCCCCTAATCCTAACCCGAACGTTAACAGTAACCCGTGCTCTCACACATACCCTCCCCCTAAACCGTTGTCATACCCTCACCTGGACTCTAAACCGTCCCCGTCCCCTAACCCTAACCCTAGCCCGAACCCTAACCTTAACCCTTCCCCGAAGCCTTCCCCTCACCCGTCCCCTAATCCTAACCCGTACGCTAACACTATCCCGTGCCCTCACATGTACGCTCCCCCTAAACCGTTGTCTTACTCTCACCAGGACCCTAAACCGTCCCCGTCCCCTAACCCTAACCCTAGCACGAACCCTAACCCTAACCCTTCCCCGAAGTCTTCCCCTCACCCGTCCCCTAATCGTAACCCGTACGCTAAAACTAACCCGTGCCCTCACACGTACGCTCCCCTAAACCGTTTTCGTACCCTCACCTAGAACCTAAACCATCCCCGTCCCCTAACCCTAAGCCTAGCCCGATCCCTAACCCTAACCCTTCCCCGAAGCCTTCCCCTCACCCGTCCCCTAATCCTAACACGTACGCTAATACTAACCCGTGCCCTCACACGTACGCTCACCCTAAATGGTTGTCGTACCCTCACCTGGACCCTAAACAGTCCCCGTCCCCTAACCCTAACCCTAGCCCGAACCCTAACCCTAACCCTTCCCCGAAGCCTTCCCCTCACCCGTCCCCTAATCCTAACCCGTACGTTAACACTAACCCGTGCCCTCACATATACGCTCCCCCTAAACCGTTGTTATACCCTCACCTAGACCGTAAACCGTCCCCGTCCCCTATCCCTAATTCTAGCCCGAACCCTAACCCTAACACTTCCCCGAAGCCTTCCCCTCACCCATCCCCTAATCCTAACCCGTACGCTAACACTAACCCGTGCCATCACACGTACCCTCCCCCTAAACCGTTCTCGTACCCTCACCTGGAACCTAAACCGTCCCCGTCCCCTAACCATAACCCTAGCCCGAACCCTAACCCTAACCCTTCCCCGAAGCCTTCCCCTCAACCGTCCCCTAATCCTAACCTGTATGCTAACACTAACCCGTGCCCTCAAACGTACGCTCTCCCTACACCGTTGTCGTACCCTCACCTGGACCCTAAACAGTCCCCGTCCCCTAACACTAACCCTAGCCCGAACCCTAACCCTAACACTTCCCCGAAACCTTCCCCTCACCCGTCCCCAAATCCTAACCCGTACGCTAACTCTAACCCGTGCCCTCACACGTACTCTCCCCCTAAACCGTGGTACCCTCACCTGGACCCTAAACCGTCCCCGTCCTCTAACCCTAACCCTAAACCTTCCCCGAAGCCTTCCCCTCACCCGTCCCCTAATCCTAACACGTACGGTAACACTAACCCGTGCCCTCACACGTACGCTCCCACTAAACTGTTGTCGTACCCTCACCTGTACCCTAAACCCTCCCCGTCCCCTAACCCTAACCGTAGCCCGAACCCTAACCCTAACCCTTCCCCGAAGCCTTCCTCTCACCCGTCCCCTAATCCTAACCCGTACGCTAACACTAACCCGTGCCCTCACATGTAGGCTCCCCGTAAACCGTTGTCGTACACTCACCTGGACCCTAAACCGTCCCCGTCCCCTAACCCTAACCCTAACCCTTCCCCGAAGCCTTCCCCTCACCCGTCCCCTGATCCTAACCCGTACGCAAACACTAACCAATGGTCTCACACGTACGCTCACCCTAAACCGTTGTCGTACCCTCACGTGGACCCTAAACCGTCCCTGTCCCCTAAGACTAACACTAGCCCGAACCCTAACCTTAAACCTTCCCCGAGGCCTTCCCCTCACCCGTCCCCTAATCCTAACCAGTATGCTGACACTAACCCGTGCCCTCACACGTACGCTCCCCCTAAAACGTTGTCGTACCCTCACCTGGAACCTAAACCGTCCCCGTCCCCTAACCCTAACCCTAGCCCGAACCCTAAACTTAACCCTTCCCCGAAGCCTTCCCCTCACAAGTCCCCTAATCCTAACCCGTACGCTAACACTAACTCATGCCCTCACACATACGCTCCCCCTAAACCGTTGTTGTACCCTCACCTGGACCCTAAACCGTCCCCGTACCCTAAACCTAACTCTAGCACGAACCCTAACCCAAACCCTTCCCCGAAGCCTTCCCCTCACCCGACCCCTAATCCTAACCCGTACGCTAACACTAACCTGTGCCCTCACACGTACCCTCCTCCTAAACCGATGTCGTACCCTCACCTGGAACCTAAACTGTCCCCGTCCCCTAACCCTAACCCTAGCCCGAACCCTAACACTAACCCTTCCCCGAAACCTTCCCCTCACACGTCCTCTAATCCAAAGCCGTACGCTGACACTAACCCGTGCCCTCACACGTACGCACCCCCTAAACCGTTTTCGTACACTCACCTGGACCCTAAACCATCCCCGTCCCCTAAACCTAATCCTAGCCTGAACCCTAACCCTAACTCTTCCTCGAAGCCTTCCCCTCACCCGTCCCCTAATCCTAACCCGTACGCTAACACTAACCCGTGCCCTCACACGTACGCTCCCGAAACCGATTTTGTACCCTCACCTGGACCTTAAACCATCCCCGTCCCCTAACCCTAACCATAGCCCGAACCCTAAACGTAACCCTTCCCTGAAGCCTTCCCTCACCCGTCCCCTAATCCTAACCCGTACGCTAATACTAACCCGTGGCCTCACACGTACGCTCACCCTAAACGGTTGTCGTACCCTCACCTGGACCCTAAACCGTCCCCGTCCCCAAAACCTAACCCTAGCCCGAACCCTAACCCTAACCTTTCCCCGAAGCCTTCCCCTCACCCGTCCCCTAATCCTAACCCGTACGCAAACACTAACCCATGGTCTCACATGTACGCTCACCGTAAACCGTTGTCGTACCCTCACCTGGACCCTAAACCGTCCCCGTCCCCTAACCCTAACACTAGCCCGAATCCTAACCCTAACACTTCCCCGAAACCTTCCCCTCACCCGTCCCCTAATCCTAACCCGTACGCTAACACTAACACTTGCCCTCACACGTACGCTCCCCCTAAACCGTTGTCGTACCCTCACCTGGACCCTAAACCGTCCCCGACCCTAACACTAATCCTAGCCCGAACCCTAACACTAACCCTTCCCCGAAGCCTTCCCCTGAACCGTCCCCTAATCCTAACCTGTACGCTAAAACTAATCCGTGCCCTCACACGTACGCTCCTCCTAAACCGTTGTCGTACCCTCACCTGGAACCTAAACCGTCGCCATCCCCTAACACTAACCCTAGCCCGAACCCTAACCATAACGCTTCCCCTAAGCCTTCCCCTCACCCGTCCCCTAATACTAACCCGTACGCTAACACTAACCCATGCCCTCACACGTACTATCCCTCTAAAGCATTGTCGTACCCTCACCTGGACCCTAAACCGTCCCCGTCCCCTAAGACTAACCCTAGCCCGAACCCTAACCCTAACCCTTCCCCGAAGCCTTCCCCTCACCCGTCCCCTAATCCTAACCCGTACGCTAACAGTAACCCGTGCTCTCACACGTACCCTCCCCCTAAACCGTTGTCGTACACTCACCTGTACCCTAAACCGTCCCCGTCCCATAACCCTAACCCTAACCCTAACACTAACCGTTTCCCAAAGCCTTCCCCCACCCGTCCCCTAATCCTAACCCATACGCTAACACTAACCCGTGCCCTCACACGTACGCTCCCCCCTAAACCGTTGTCGTACACTCACCTGGACTCTAAACCATCCCTGACCCCTAACCATAACCCTAGCCCGAACCCTAACCCTAACCCTTCCCGGAAGCCTTCGCCTCTCCTGTCCCCTAATCCTAACCCGAATGCTAACACTAACCCGTGCCCTCACACGTACGCTCCCCCTAAACCGTTGTCGTACCCTCACCTGGACCCTAAACCGTCCCCGTCCCCTAACCCTAACTCTAACCCTAACCTTTCCCCGAAGCCTTCCCCTCACCTGTCACCTAATCCTAACCCGTATGCTAACACTAACCCGTGCCCTCACACGTACACTCCCCCTAAACCATTGTCGTACACTCACCTGGACCCTAAACCGTCCCCGTACCCTAAACCTAACCCTAGCCCGAAACCTAACCCTAACCCTTCACCGAAGCCTTCCCCTCACCCGTCCCCTAATCCTAACCCGTACGCTAACACTAACCCGTGCCCTCACACGTACGCTCCCCCTAAACCGTTGTCGTACCCTCACCTGGACCCTAAACCGTCCCCGTCCCCTAAACCTAACCCTAGCCCGAACCCTAACCCTAACCCTTCCCCGAAGCCTTCCCCTCACCCGTCCCCTAATCCTAACCTGTACGCTAACACTAATCCGTGCCCTCACACGTACGCTCCCCCTAAACCGTTGTCGTACCCTCACCTGGACCCTAAACCGTCCCCGTACCCTAAACCTAACTCTAGCACGAACCCTAACCCAAACCCTTCCCCGAAGCCTTCCCCTCACCCGACCCCTAATCCTAACCCGTACGCTAACACTAACCTGTGCCCTCACACGTACCCTCCTCGTAAACCGATGTCGTACCCTCACCTGGAACCTAAACTGTCCCCGTCCCCTAACCCTAACCCTAGCCCGAACCCTAACCCTAACCCTTCCCCGAAACCTTCCCCTCACCCGTCCCCTAATCCTATGCCGTACGCTGACACTAACCCGTGCCCTCACACGTACGCACCCCGTAAACCGTTGTCGTACACTCACCTGATTCCTAAACCGTCCCCGTCCCCTAAACCTTATCCTAGCCCGAACCCTAACCCTAACTCTTCCTCGAAGCCTTCCCCTCACCCGTCCCCTAATCCTAACCCGAACGCTAACACTAACCCGTGGCCTCACACGTACGCTCACCCTAAGCGGTTGTCGTACCCTCACCTGGACCCTAAACCGTCCCCGTCCCCAAAACCTAACCCTAGACCGAACCCTAACCGTAACCTTTCCCCGAAGCCTTCCCCTCACCCGTCCCCTAATCCTAACACGTACGCTAACACTAACCCGTGCCCTCACACGTACGCTCCCCCTAAACCGTTGTCGTACCCTCACCTGGACCCTAAACCGTCCCCGTCACCTAACCCTATCCCTAGCCCGAAACCTAACCCTACCCTTTGCCCGAAGCCTTCCCCTCACCAGTCTCCTAATCCTAAACCGTAGGCTAACACTAACCCGTGCCCTCACACGTACGCTCCCACTAACCCTAACCCTAGTCTCACCTGGACCCTAAACCATCGCCGTCCCCTAACCTTAACCCTAGCCCGAACCCTAACCCTAACACTTCTTCGAAGCTTTCCCCTCACCCGTCCCCTAATCCTAACCCATACGCTAACACTAACCCGTACCCTCACACGTACGCTCCCACTAAACCGTTGTCGTACTCTCACCTGGACCCTAAACCGTCCCCGTACCCTAACCCTAACCCTAGCCTGAACCCTAACACAAACACTTCCATGAAGCCGTCCCCTCTCCCGTCCCCTAATCCTCAGCCGTACGCTATCACTAACCCGTGCCCTCACACGTATGCTCCCCCTACACCGTTGTCGTACCCTCACCTGGACCCTAAACCTTCCCCGTCCCCTAACCCTTACCCTAACCCTAACCTTTCCCCGAAGCCTTCCCCTCACCCATCCCCTAATCCTAACCCTTACGCTAACACTAACCCATGCCCTCACACGTACGCTCCCCCTAAACCATTGTCGTACCCTCACATGGACCCTAAACCGTCCCCGTCCCCTAACCCTAACCCTAGCCCGAACCCTAACCCTAACCCTTCCCCGAAGCCTTCCCCTCACCCGTCACCTAATCCTAAGCCGTACGCTAAAACTAACCCATGCCCTCACACGTACGCTCCCCCGAAACCGTTGTCATATGCTCACCTGGACCCTAAACCGTCCCCGTCCCCTAACCCTAACCCTAGCCCGAACCCTATCCCTAACACTTCCCCGAAGCCTTCCCCTCACCCGTCCCCTAATCCTAACTTGTACGCTAACACTAACCCGTGCCCTCACACGTACGCTCCCCCTAAACCGTTGTCGTACCCTCACCTGGACCCTAAACTGTCGCCATCCCCTAACACTAACCCTAGCCCGAACCCTAACCATAACCCTTCCCCTAAGCCTTCCCCTCACCCGTCCCCTAATCCTAACCCGTACGCTAACACTAACCCGTGCCCTCACATGTACGCTCCCTCTAAAGCATTGTCATACCCTCACCTGGACCCTAAACCGTCCCTGTCCCCTAAGACTAACACTAGCCCGAAACCTAACCCTAACCTTTCCCGGAAGCCTTCCCCTCACCCGTCCCCTAATCCTAACCAGTATGCTGACACTAACCCGTGCCCTCACACATACGCTCCCCCTAAACCGTTGTCGAACCCTTACCTGGACCCTAAACCGTCCCCGTCCCCTAACCCTAACCTTAGCCCGAACCCTAAACTTAACCCTTCCCCGACGCCTTCCCCTCACAAGTCCCCTAATCCTAACCCGTACGCTAACACTAACCCGTGCCCTCACACGTACGCTCCCCCTAAACCGTTGTTGTACCCTCACCTGGACCCTAAACCGTCCCCGTACCCTAAACCTTAGTCTAGCACGAACCCTAACCCAAACCCTTCCCCGAAGCCTTCCCCTCACCCGACCCCTAATCCTAACCCGTACGCTAACACTAACCTGTGCCCTCACACGTACCCTCCTCCTAAACCGATGTCGTACCCTCACCTGGAACCTAAACTGTCCCCGTCCCCTAACCCTAACCCTAGCCCGAACCCTAACCCTAACCCTTCCCCCAAACCTTCCCCTCACACGTCCTCTAATCCTAAGCCGTACGCTGACACTAACCCGTGCCCTCAAACGTACGCACCCCCTAAACCGTTGTCGTACACTCACCTGGACCCTAAACCGTCCCCGTCCCCTAAACCTAATCCTAGCCCGAACCCTAACCCTAACTCTTCCTCGAAGCCTTCCCCTCACCCGTCCCCTAATCCTAACCCGTACGCTAACACTAACCCGTGCCCTCACACATACGCTCCCCGAAACCGATTTCGTACCCTCACCTGGACCCTAAACCGTCCCCGTCCCCTAACCCTAACCATAGCCCGAACCCTAAACCTAACCCATCCCTGAAGCCTTCCCCTCACCCGTCCCCTAATCCTAACCCGTACGCTAATACTAACCCGTGGCCTCACATGTACGCTCACCCTAAACGGTTGTCGTACCCTCACCTGGACCCTAAACCGTCCCCGTCCCCAAAACCTAACCCTAGCCCGAACCCTAACCCTAACCTTTCCCCGAAGCCTTCCCCTCACCCGTCCCCTAATCCTAACCCGTACGTTAACACTAACCCGTGCTCTCACACGTACGCTCACCGTAAACCATTGTCATACTCTCACCTGGACCCTAAACCCTCCCCGTCCCCTAACCCTAACCCTAGCCTGAACCCTAACCCTAACCCTTCCCCGAAGCCTTCCCCTCACCCGTCCCCTAATCCTAACCCGTACGTTAATACTAACCCCTGCCCTCACACATACGTTCACTCTAAACTGTTTTCGTACCCTAAACTGTCCCCTAATCCGTCCCCATCCCCTAAACCTTACCCTAATCCTTACACTAAGACTTACCCGAAGCCTTACGGTAACCCGTCCCCTAATCCTAACTCGTACGCTAACACTAACCCGTGACCACATATGTACGCTCACCCTAATACCTTGTCATACCCTAACCTGTCCCCTAAACCGTCCCCATCCCCTAAACCTAACCCTAACCCTTACCCGAAGCCTTACACTAACCTGTCCCATAATCCTAACTCGTACACTAACACTAACCCGTGCCCTCACACGTATGATCACCCTAAACCGTTGTCATACCCTAACCTGTCCCCTAAACCGTCCTCGTTCCCTGACCCTAACCCTAACCCTAACCATAACCCTTACCCGAAGCCTTACCCTAACCCGTCCCCTAATCCTAAATCGTACGGTAACACTAACCCGTGCCCTCAAACGTACGCTCACCCAAAACTGTTGTTATACCCTAACCTGTCCCCTAAACCGTCCCTGTCCCCTAATCCTAACCCTAACCCTAACAATAACCTTAACAGTAACCCTAACCCTAACCCTTCACCGAAGCCTTACCCTAACCCGTCCCCTAATCCTAACCCGTACGCTAACACTAACCCATTCCCTCACACGTATGCTCAACCTAAACCGTTGTCGTACCCTAACGTGTCCCCTAAACCGTCTCCGTCCCCAAACCCTAGCCCTAAACCTTACTCGAAGCCTTACTGTAACCCGTCCCCTAATCCTAACCTGTACGCTAATACTAACCCGTGCCCTCACACATACGCTCACCCTAAACCGTTGTCGTACCCTAACCTGTCCCCTAAACCGTCCCCGTCCCCGTCCCCTAACACTAACCCTTACCCGAAGCCTTACCCTAACGCGTCCCCTAATCCTAACCCGTACACTAACACTATCCCGTGCCCTCACACGTACGCTCACCCTAAACCGCTGTGGTACCCTAACCTGTCCCCTAAAACGTCCCCGTCCCCTAACCCTA
This sequence comes from Orcinus orca, assembly GCF_937001465.1. Lineage (NCBI taxonomy): Eukaryota > Metazoa > Chordata > Mammalia > Artiodactyla > Delphinidae > Orcinus > Orcinus orca. Next base: position 66,074,760 of record NC_064559.1, on the reverse strand, counting down.
ACCCTACCCAAAGCCTTACCCTAACCCGTCCCCTAATCCTAACCCGTACTCTAACGATAACCCGTGTCCTCACACGTACGCTCACCCTAAACCGCTGTGGTACCCTAAGCTGTCCCCTAAACCGTCCCCGTCCCCTAACCCTAACCCTAACTCTAACACTAAACCTTACCCGAAGCCTTACCCTAAAGCGTCCCCTAATCCTAACCCCTACGCTAACACTAACACGTGCCCTCACACGAACGCTCACCCTAAGCAGTTGGTGTACCCTAACTTCTCCCCTAAACCGTCCCCATCCCCTAACCCTAACCGTAACCCTAATCCTAACCCTTACCCGAAGCTTTACCCTAACCCGTCCCTTAATCCTAACCCGTACGCTAACACTAACCTGTGCCCTCACACGTACGCTCACCCTAAACCGTTGGCGTACCCTAACCTGTCCCCTATACTGTCCCCGTCCCCTAACCTTAACCCTAACCTTTATCCGAAGCCTTACCCTAACCCGTCCCCTAATCCTAAACCGTACGCTAACACTAACCCGTGCCCTCACACGTACGCTCACCCTAAACCGTTGGCGTACCCTAACCTCTCCCCTAAACCGTCCCGATACCATAACCCTAACCCTAATACTAACCCTTACACGAAGCCTTACCCTAACCCGTCCCCTAATCCTAACCCATACGCTAACACTAATCTGTGCCCTCACACGTACGCACAACCTAAACTGTTGTCGTATCCTAAACTGTCCCCTAAACCGTCCCGATCCCCTAACCCTAACACTAAACCTAACCCTAACCCTAACCCTTAACCAAAGCCTTACCCTATCCCGTCCCCTAATCCTAACCCATACGCTAACACTAACCTGTGCCCTCACACGCACACTCACCCTAAACCGTTGACGTACCCTAACCTGTCCCCTAAACCATCTCCATCCCCTAACCCTCACCATAACCCTAACCCTAACCCTAACCCTAACCCTAACCCATACCCAAAGTCTTACTCTATCCCGTCCCCTAATCCTAACCCGTACGCTAACACTAACCCATGCCCTCAGATGTACGCTCACCCTAAACCATTGTCATACCCTAACCTGTCCCCTAAACCGTCCCTGTCCCCTAACCCTAACCCTAAACCTAACCCTAACGCTTACCCGAAGCCTTACCCTAACCCGTCCCCTAATCCTAAACCGTACGCTAACACTAACCCATGCCCTCAGATGTACGCTCACCTTAAACCGTTGTCGTAACCTAAACTGTCCCCTAAACCGTCCCCGTCCCCTAACCCTAACCCTAACCCTAATCCTAACCCTAACTCGACCCCTAATCCTAACCCATACGCTAACACTAACACATGCCCTCACACGTACGCTCACCCTAAAACTTTGTCGTACCCTAACCTGTCCCCTAAACCGTCCCCGTCCCCTAACCCTAACCCTAACCCTTACCCGAAGCCTTACCCTAAACCGTCCCCTAATCCTAATCCGTACGCTAACTCTAACCCGTGCCCTTACACGTACGCTCACCCTAAACCGTTGACGTACCCTAACCTGTCCCCTAAACCATCCCCATCCCCTAACCCTAACACTAACCCTAACCTTACCCTAACCCGTCCCCTAATACTAATCCGTACGCTAATACTAACCAATGCCCTCACACATACGCTCACCCTAAACCGTTGTCGTACCCTACCCTGTCCCCTAAACCGTCCCCGTCCCTTAACCCTAACCCTAAACCTTACCTGAAGCCTTACCCTAACCCGTCCCCTAATCCTAACCCGTATGCTAACACTAACCCGTGCCCTCACACGTACGCTCACCCTAAACCATTGTCGTACCCTAACATGTCCCCTAAACTGTCCCCTTCCTGTAACACTAACACTTACCCGAAACCTTACCCTAACCCGTCCCCTAATACTAACCCGTACGCTAACACTAATCCGTGCCCTCACACGTACGATCACCCTAAACCGTTGTCGTACCTTAACCTGTCCCCTAAACCGTCCCCATCCCCTAACCCTAACCCTAACCCTAACCCTAACCCTTACTCGATGCCTTACCCTAACCCATCACCTAATCCTAACCCGTTCGCTAACACTAACCCGTGCCGTCACACGTACTCTCACCTTAAACCATTGTCGTAACCTAACCTGTCCCCTAAACCGTCCCCATCCCCTGACCCTAACCCTAACCCTAACCCTTACCCGAAGCCTTACCCTAACCCATCCCGTAATCCTAACCCGTTCGCTAACACTAACCCGTGCCCTCACACGTACACTCACCCTAAACCGTTGGTGTACCCTAACCTGTCCCCTAAACCATCCCTGTCCCCTAACCCTCACCATAACCCTAGCCCGAACCCTAATCCGAACCCTTACCCGAAGCCTTACCCTAACCCATCACCAAATCCTAACCCGTACGCTTACACTAACCAGTGCCCTCACAAGTACGCTCACCCTAAACCGTTGTTGTACCCTAACCTGTCCCCTAAACCGTCCCCGTTCCCTAACCCTAACCCTAACCCTCACACTTACCCGAAGCCTTACCCTAACCCGTCCCCTAATCCTAACCCGTACGCTAACACTAACCCGTGCCCTCACACGTACGCTCTCACTAAACCATTGTCGCACCCTAACCTGTCCCGTAAACCGTCCCCATCCCCTAACCCTAACCCTAACCCTAACCCTAACCCTTACCAGAAGTCTTACCCTAACCCGTCCCCTAATCCCAAACCGTACGCTAACACTAACCTGTGCCCTCAAACGTACGCTCACCACAGACCGTTGTCGTACCCTAACCTGTCTCCTAAACCGTCCCCGTCCCCTAACCAACCCTAACCTGAAGCCTTAACCTAACCCGTCCCCTAATCCTAACCCGTACGCTAACACTAACCCGTGTCCTTACACGTACGCACACCCTAAACCACTGTCATACCCTAACCTCTCCCCTAAACCGTCCCTGTCCCCTAACCCTAACCATAACTCTAACCCTAACCCTAACCCTTACCCTAAGCCTTAGACTAACCTGTCCCCTAATCCTAACCCGTACGCTAACACTAACCCATACCCTCACAAGTACGCCCACCCTAAACCGTTGTCGTACCCTAACCTGTCCCCTAAACCGTCCCTGTCCCCGTCCCCTAATCCTAACCCTAACCCTAACACTTACCCGAAGCCTTACCCTAACCTGTCCCCTAATCCTAACCTGTACGCTAACACTAATCCATGCCCTCACACGTATGCTCACCCTAAACAGTTGTCGTACCCTGACCTGTCCCATAAACCATCCCCGTCCCCTAACCCTAACCCTAACCCTAACCCTTACCCGAAGACTTAACCTAACCCGTCCACTAATCCTAACCCTTACGCTAACACTAAACCGTTCCCTCACGCGTACGCTCACCCTAAACCGTTGTCGTTCCCTAACGTGTCCCCTAAACCGTCCCCGTCCCCTAACTCTAACCCTAACCCTAACACTTACCCGAAGCCTTACCCGAACCCATCCTCTAATCCTAACGCGTACGCTAACACTAACCCGTGCCCTCACACGTACGCTCACCCTAAACTATTGTTGTACCCTAACCTGTCCCCTAAACCTTCCCCGTCCCCTAACCCTAACCCTTACCCGAAGCCCTACCCTAACCCGTCCCCTAATCCTAACCCGTACGCTAACACTAATCCGTGCCCTCACACATACGCTCACCCTAAACCGTTGTCGTACCCTAACCTGTCCCCTAAACCGTCCCCTTACCCGTCCCCTAACCCTAACCCTAACCCTTACCCGAAGCCTTACCCTAACCCGTCCCCTAATCCTAACCCATACGCTAACACTAACCAGTGCCCTCACACATACGCTCACCCTAAACCTTTGTCGTACCCAAACCTGTCCCCTAAACCGTCCCCGTCCCCTAACCCTAACCCTAAACCTAACCCTTACCTGAAGCCTTACCCTAACCCGTCCCCTAATCCTAACCCGTACGCTAACACTAAACCGTGCCCTCACGCGTACACTCACCCTAAACCGTTGTCGTATCCTAACCTGTCCCCTAAACCGTCCCCGTCCCCTAACCCTAACCCTAACCCGTCCCCTAATCCTAACCCTTACGCTAACAATAACCCGTGCCCTCACACGTATGCTTACCCTAAACCATTGTCGTACCTTAACCTGTACCCAAAACCGTCCCTGTCCACCTAACCCTAACAGTAACCCTAACCCTTACCTAACCCTAACCCCTACACGAAGCCTTACCCTAACCCGTCCCCTAATCCTAACCCGTATGCTAACACTAACCCATACCCTAACACTTATGCTCACCCTAAACCGTTGTTGTACCCTAACCTGTGCCCTAAACCGTCTCCATTCCCTAACCCTAACCGTACCCCTTACTGGAAGCCGTACCCTAAACTTTCCCCTAATCCTTACTCGTACGCTGACACTATCCTGTACCCTAACACGTACGCTCACCCTTAACCATTGTCGTACCCTAAACTGTACCCTAATCCGTCACTGTCCCCTAACCCTAACACTTACCCGAGGCCTTACCCTAACTCGTCCCCTAATCCTAAGCCATACCCTAACACTAACCTGTACTCTAATACCTATGCTCACCCTAAACCGTTGTTGTACCCTAACATGTACCCTAAACCGTCCCCGTCCCATAAGCGTAACCCTAACACTTACCGGAAGCCTTATCCCATCCTGTCCCCTCATCCTAACCCGTACGCTAACACTAACTCTTATCCTAACACGTACACTCACCCTAAACCGTTGTAGTACCCTAATCTGTACCATAAACCGTCCCCGTCCCTGAACCCTAACCCTAACCCTAACCCTTACCTGAAGCCTTACCCTAACCCGTCACCTATTCCTAACCCGTACGCTAACTCTAACTCATACCCTAACACGAATGCTGACTCTCAACCATTGTCATACCCTAACCTGTTCCCTAAACGGTCACCGTCCCCTATCCCTAACGCTAACCCTAACCCTTACCCGAAGCCTTACCCTAACCCGTCCCCTAATCCTAACCAGTACGCTAACACTAACCTGTGCCCTCACACGTACGCTCCCCGTGAACCGTTTTCATACACTCACCTGGACCCTAACCGTCCCCGTCCCCTAACCTTAACCTTAGCCCGAACCCTAAACTTAACCCTTCCCCGAAGCCTTCCCCTCACCCGTCCCCTAATCCTAACGCGCATGCTAACACTAACCCGAGCCCTCACACGTACGCTCCCACTAACCCTAACCGTACCCTCACCTGGACCCTAAACCGTCCTCGTCCCCTACCCTAACCCTTCCTCGAAGCCTTCCCCTCACCTGTCCGCTAATCCTAACCCGTACGCTAACATGAACCCGTGCTCTCACACGTACGCTCACTCTAAACTCTTGTCGTACCCTAACCTGGACCCTAAAACCTCCCCGTCCCCTAACCCTAACCCTAGCCCGAACCCTAACCCTAACCTTCCCCGAAGCCTTCCCCTCACCAGTCCCCTAATTGTAACCCGTACGCTAACAATAACCCTTGCCCTCACACGTAACCTCCTCCTAAACCGTTGTTGTACCCTCATCTGGACCCTAAACTGTCCCCGTCGCCTAACCCTAACCCTAGCCCGAACCCTAACCCTAACCCTTCCTCGAAGCCTTCCCCTCACCCGTCCCCTAATCCTAACCCGTACGCTAACACTAACCAGTTCCCTCACACGTACGCTCCCCCTAAACCGTTGTTGTACTCTCACCTGGACCATAACCATCCCCGTCGCCTAACCCTAACCCTACCCCGAACCCTTAACCTAACCCTTCCCCGAAGCCTTCCCCTCACCCGTCCCCTAATTCTAACCCGTACGCTAACACTAACCCGTGCTCTCACAGGTACTCTCCTCCTAAACGGTTGTCGTACCCTCACCTGGACCCTAAACCGTCAACGTCCCCTAACCTTAAGCCTAGACCGAACCCTAACCCTAACCCTTCCCCGAAGCCTTCCCCTCACCCGTCCCCTAATCCTAACCGTACGCTAACACTAACCCGTGCCCTCACACGTACGCTCTCCTAAACCGTTGTCGTACCCTCACCTGGACCCTAAACCGTCCCCGTCCCCTAACCCTAACTCTAGCACGAACCCTAACCCTAACCCTTCCCCGAAACCTTCCCCTCACCCGTCCCCTAATGCTAACCCGTACGCTAACACTAACCCGTGCCCTCACAAGTACCCTCCTCCTAAACGGTTGTCGTACCCTCACCTGGACCCTAAACCATCCCCGTCCCCTAACCCGAAGCCTAGCCCGAACCCTAACCCTAACACTTCCCCGAAGCCTTCCCCTCACACGTCCCCTAATCCTAACCCGTACGCTAACACTAACCCGTACCCTCACAAGTACGCTCACGCAAAACGGTTGTCGTACCCTCACCTGGACCCTAAACCGTCCCCGTCCAATAACCCTAACCCTAGCCCGAACCCTAACACTAACCCTTCCTCGAAGCCTTCCCCTCACCCGTCCCCTAATTCTAACCCGTACGCTAACACTAACCCGTGCCCTCACACGTACGTTCCCCCTAAACCGTTGTCGTACCCTCACCTGCACCCTAAACCGTCCCCGTCCCCTAACCCTAGCCCGAACCCTAAACCTAACACTTCCCCGAAGCCTTCCCCTCACCCGTCCGCTAATCTTAGCCCGTACGCTAACACTAACCCATGCCCTCACACTTACGCTCCCTCTAAACTGTTGTCGTACCCTAACGTGGACCCTACACCGTCCCCGTCCCCTAACCCTAACCCTTCCCCGAAGCCTTCCTCTCACCCGTCCCCTAATCCTAACCCGTACGCTAACACTAACACGTGCCCTCACACGTACGCTCCCCCTAAACCGTTGTCGTACCCTCACCTGGACCCTAAACCGTCCCCGTCCCTTAAGCCTAACCCTAGCCCAAACCCTAACCCTAACCCTTCCCTGAAGCCTTCCCCTCATCCGTCCCCTAATCCTAACCCGTACGCTAACACTAACCCGTGCCCTCACACGTACGCTCCCCTTAAACCGTCTTCTTACCCTCACCTGGACCCTAAACCGTCCTCATCCCCTAACCCTAACCCTAGCCCGAACCCTAACCCGTACGCTAACACTAACCCGTGCCCTCACACGTACGCTCCCCTTAAACCGTCTTCTTACCCTCACCTGGACCCTAAACCGTCCTCATCCCCGAACCCTAACCCTAGCCCGAACCCTAACCCTAACCCTTCCCTGAAGCCTTCCCCTCAGCCATCCCCTAATCCTAAACCATACGCTAACACTAATCCGTGCCCTCACACGTACGCTCCCCCTAAACCGTTGTCGTACCCTCACCTGGACCCTAAACCTTCCCCGTCCCTAACCCTAACCCTAGCCCGAACCCTAACCCTAAACCTTCCCCGAAGCCTTCCCCTCACCAGTCCCCTACTCCTAACCCATACGCTTACACTAACCCGTGCCCTCAAATGTATGCTCCCCGTAAACCGTTGTCGTGCCCTCACCTGGACCCTAAACCGTCCCCGTCCCCTAACCCTAACCCTAGCCCGAACCCTAAACCTAACCCTTCCCCGAAGCCTTCCCCTCACCCATCCCCTAATCCTAACCCGTACGCTAACACTAACCCATGCCCTCACACGTACGCTCTCCCTTAACCGTTGTCGTACCCTCACCTGGACCCTAAACCATCCCCGTCCCTAACACTAACCTTAGCCCGAACCCTAACACTAAACCTTCCCCGAAGCCTTCCCCTCACCTGTCCCCTAATCCTAACACGTACGCTAAAACTAACCCGTGCCCTCACACGTACGCTCACCCTAAACCGTTGTCGTACCCTCACCTGGACCCTAAACCGTCCCCGTCCACTAACCCTAACCCTAACCTGAAACCTAACCCTAACCCTTCCCCGAAGCCTTCCCCTCACCCATCCCCTAATCCTAACCCGTACGCTAACACTAACCTGTGCCCTCACACGTACGCTCCCCCTAAACCGTTGTCGTACCCTCACCTGGACCCTAAACAGTCCCCGTCCCCTAACCCTATCCCTAGCCCGAACCCTAACCCTAACCCCTCCCCGAAGCCTTCCCCTCACCCGTCCCCTAATCCTAACCCGTACGCTAACACTAACCCGTGCCCTCACACGTACGCTCCCCCTAAATCGTTGTCGTACCCTCACGTGGACCCTAAACCGTCCCCATTCCCTAAACCTAACCCTAGCCCGAACCCTAACCCTAACCCTTCCCCAAAGCCTTCCCCTCACCCGTCCCCTAATCCTAACCCATACGCTAACACTAACCCATGCCTTAAAATGTACGTTCCCCCTAAACCGTTGTCGTACCCTCACCTGGACCCTAAAGCGTCCCCGTCCCCTAACCCTAACCCTAGCCCGAACCCTAACCCGAACCCTTCCCCGAAGCCTTCCCCTCACCCGTCCCCTAATCCTAACCCGTACGCTAACACTAACCCATGCCCTCACACGTACGCTCCCCCTAAACCGTTGTCGTACCCTCACCTGGACCCTAAACCGTCCCCGTCCCCTAACCCTAATCCTAGCCCGTACCCTAACCCTAACCCTTCCCCGAAGCTTTCCCCTCTCCCGTCCCCTAATCCTAACCTGTATCCTAACACTAAACCGTGCCCTCACACGTACGCTCCCCCTAAACCGTTGTCGTAACCTCACCTGGACCCTAAACCGTAGCCATCCCCTAACACTAACCCTAGCCCGAACCCTAACCATAACCCTTCCCCTAAGGCTTCCCCTCACCCGTCCCCTAATCCTAACCCGTACGCTAACACTAACCCGTGCCCTCACACGTACGCTCCCTCTAAAGCGTTGTCGTTCCCTCACCTGGACCCTAAACCATCCCTGTCCCCTAAGCCTAACACTAGCCCAAACCCTAACCCTAAACCTTCCCCGAAGCCTTCCCCTAACACGTCCCCTAACCCTAAGCAGTACGCTAACACTAACCCGTGCCCTCACACGTACGCTCCCCGTGAACCGTTTTCATACACTCACCTGGACCCTAACCGTCCCCGTCCCCTAACCTTAACCTTAGCTAGAACCCTAAACTTAACCCTTCCCCAAAGCCTTCCCCTACCCGTCCCCTAATTCTTTCGCGTACGCTAACACTAACCCGAGCCCTCACACGTACGCTCCCACTAACCCTAACCGTACCCTCACCTGGACCCTAAACCGTCCCCGTCCCCTACCCTAACCCTTCCTCGAAGCCTTCCCCTCACCCGTCCGCTAATCCTAACCCGTACGCTAACACGAATCCGTGCTCTCACACGTACGCTCACTCTAAACTCTTGTCGTACCCTAACCTGGACCCTAAAACCTCCCCGTCCCCTAACCCTAACCCTAGCCCGAACCCTAACCCTAACCTTCCCCGAAGCCTTCCCCTCACCAGTCCCCTAATTGTAACCCATACGCTAACAATAACCCTTGCCCTCACACGTAACCTCCTCCTAAACCGTTGTCGTACCCTCACCTGGACCCTAAACCGTCCCCGTCCCCTAACCCTAACCCTAGCCCGAACCCTAACCCTAACCCTTCCCCGAAGCCTTCCCCTCTCCCGTCCCCTAATCCTAACCCGTACGCTAACACTAACCCGTGCCCTCACACGTACGCTCCCTCTAAAGCGTTGTCGTTCCCTCACCTGGACCCTAAACCGGCCCCGTCCCCTAACCCTAACCCTAGCCCGAACCCTAACCCTAACCCTTCCCGGAAGCCTTCCCCTCACCCATCCAATAATCCTAAACCTTATGCTAACACTAACCCGTGCCCTCACATGTACGCTCACCCGAAACCGTTGTCGTACCCTCACCTGGACCCTAAACCGGCCCCGTCCCCGTCCCCTAGCCCTACCCGAACCCTAACCCTAAACCTTCCCCGAAGCCTTCCCCTCACCCGTCCCCTAATCCAAACCTTACGCTAACAGTAACCCGTGCCCTCACACGTACCCTCCCCCTAAACCGTTGTCGTACACTCTCCTGGACCGTAAACCGTCCCCGTCCCCTAACCCTAACCCTAGCACAATCCCTAACCCTAACCCTTCCCCGAATCCTTCCCATCACCCGTCCCCTAATCCTAACCCATACGTTAACACTAACCCGTGCCCTCACATGTACGCTCCCCTTAAACCGTCTTCTTACCCTCACCTGGACCCTAAACCATCCTCATCCCCTAACCCTAACCCTAGCCCGAACCCTAACCCGTACGCTAACACTAACCCGTGCCCTCACACCTACGCTCCCCTTAAACCGTCTTCTTACCCTCACCTGGACCCTAAACCGTCCTCATCCCCTAACCCTAACCCTAGCCCGAACCCTAACCCTAACCCTTCCCCGAAGCCTTCCCCTCAGCCATCCCCTAATCCTAAACCGTACGCTAACACTAATCCGTGCCCTCACACGTACGCTCCCCCTAAACCGTTGTCGTACCCTCACCTGGACCCTAAACCATCCCCGTCCCTAACCCTAACCCTAGCCCGAACCCTAACCCTAACCCTTCCCCGAAGCCTTCCCCTCACCAGTCCCCTACTCCTAACCCATACGCTTACACTAACCCGTGCCCTCAAATGTACGCTCCCCGTAAACCGTTGTCGTGCCCTCACCTGGACCCTAAACCGTCCCCGTCCCCTAACCCTAACCCTAGCCCGAACCCTAACCCTAACCCTTCCCGGAAGCCTTCCCCTCACCTGTCCCCTAATCCTAACCCGTAGGCTAACACTAACCCATGCCCTCACACGTACGCTCCCCCTAAACCGTTGTCGTACCCTCACCTGGACCCTAAACCGTCCCCGTCCCCTAACCCTAACCCTAGCCCGAACCCTAACCCTAACCCTTCCCCGAAGCCTTCCCCTCTCCCGTCCCCTAATCCTAACCCGTACGCTAACACTAACCCGTGCCCTCACACGTACGCTCCCTCTAAAGCGTTGTCGTTCCCTCACCTGGACCCTAAACCGTCCCTGTCCCCTAAGCCTAACACTAGCCCGAACCCTAACCCTAAACCTTCCCCGAAGCCTTCCCCTAACACGTCCCCTAACCCTAAGCAGTACGCTAACACTAACCCGTGCCCTCACACGTACGCTCCCCGTGAACCGTTTTCATACACTCACCTGGACCCTAACCGTCCCCGTCCCCTAACCTTAACCTTAGCCAGAACCCTAAACTTAACCCTTCCCCGAAGCCTTCCCCTACCCGTCCCCTAATCCTAACGCGTACGCTAACACTAACCCGAGCCCTCACACGTACGCTCCCACTAACCCTAACCGTACCCTCACCTGGACGCTAAACCGTCCCCGTCCCCTACCCTAACCCTTCCTCGAAGCCTTCCCCTCACCCGTCCGCTAATCCTAACCCTTACGCTAACACGAACCCGTGCTCTCACACGTACGCTCACTCTAAACTCTTGTCGTACCCTAACCTGGACCCTAAAACCTCCCCGTCCCCTAACCCTAACCCTAGCCCGAACCCTAACCGTAAACCTTCCCCGACGCCTTCCCCTCACCCGTCCCCTAATCCTAACCCGTACGCTAACACTAACCCGTGCCCTCACACGTACGCTCCCCCTGAATCGTTGTCATACCCTCACGTGGACCCTAAACCGTCCCCGTTCCCTACACCTAAACCTAGCCCGAACCCTAACCCTAACCCTTCCCCGAAGACTTCCCCTCACCCGTACCCTAATCCTAACCCATACATCTAACACTAACCCGTGCCCTCAAATGTACGCTCCCCCTAAACCGTTGTCGTACCCTCACCTGGACCCTAAACCGTCGCTGTCCCCTAACCCTAACCCTAGCCCGAACCCTAACCCTAACCCTTCCCCAAAGCCTTCCCCTCACCCGTCCCCTAATCCTAACCCGTACGCTAACTCTAACCCGTGCCCTCACACGTACGCTCCTTCTAAACCGTTGTCGTACACTCATCTGGACCCTAAACCGTCCCCGTCCCATAACACTAACCCTAGCCCGAACCCTAAACCTAACCCTTCCCCGAAGCCTTCCCCTCACCCGTCCCCTAATCCTAACCCGTACGCTAACAATAACCCGTGCCCTCACACGTACGCTCCCACTAAACCGTTGTATCCTCTCTTGGACACTAAACCGTCCCCGTCCCCTAACCCTAACCCTAGCCCGAACCCTAACCCTAAACCTTCCCCGAAGCCTTCCCCTCACCCGTCCCCTAATCCTAACCCGTACGATAACACTAACCTGTGCCCTCACACGTAGGCTCCCCCTAAAGTGTTGTCATACACTCACCTGGACCCTAAACCGTCCCCGTCCCCTAACCCTAACCCTAGCCCGAAACGTAACCCTAACCCTTCCTCGAAGCCTTCCCCTCACCCGTCCGCTAATCCTAACCCGTATGCTAACACTAACCCGTGCCCTCACACGTACGCCCCCCCTAAACCGTTGTCGTACCCTCACCTGGACTCTAAACTGTCCCTGACCCCTAACCCTAACCCTAGCCCGAACCCTAACCCTAACACTTCCCCGAAGCCTTCCCCTCACACGTCCCCTAATCCTAACCTGTACGCTAACACTAACCCATGCCCTCACACGTACGCTCCCCCTACACCGTTTTCGTACCCTCACCTGGAACCTAAATCGTCCCCATCCCCGAACCCTAACCCTAGCCCGAACACTAACCCTAACCCTTCCCCGAAGCCTTCCCATCACCCTTCCCCTAATCCTAACCTGTATGCTAAAACTAACACGTGCCCTCACACGTACGCTTCCCGTGAACAGTTGTCGTACACTCACCTGGACTCTAAACCTTCCCCGTCCCCTAACCCTAACCCTAGCCCGAACCCTAACATTAACCCTTCCCCGAAGCCTTCCCCTCACCCGTCCCCTAATCCTAACCCGTACACTAACACAACCCGTGCCCTCACATGTACACTCCCACTAAATCGTTGTCGTAACCTCACGTGGAACGTAAACCGTCCCCGTCCCCTAACCCTAACCCTAGCCCAAACCCTAACCCTAACACTTCCCCGAAGCCTTCCCCTCAACCGTCCCCTAATCCTAACCCGTACGCTAATACTAACCCGTGCCCTCACACGTACGCTCCCTCTAAACCGTTGTCGTACCCTCACCTGGACCCTAAACCGTCCCCGTCCCCTAACCCTAACCCTAGCCCGAACCCTAACCCTAACCCTTCCCCGAAGCCTACCCCTCACCCGTCCCCTAATCCTAACCCGTACACAAACACTAACCCATGGTCTCACACGTACGCTCACCCTAGACCGTTGTCGTACGCTCACCTGGACCCTAAACCCTCCCCGTCCCGTAACCCTAACCCTAGCCCGAACCCTAACCCTAACCCTTCCCAGAAGCCTTCCCCTCACCCGTCCCCTAATCCTAACCCGTATGCTAACACTAACACGTGCCCTCACACGTACGCTCCCCCTAAACCGTTGTACCCTCACCTGGACCCTAAACCGTCCCCGTCCCCTAACCCTAACCCTAGCCCGAACCCTAACCCCAACCCTTCCCCGAAGCCTTCCACTCACCCGTCCCCTAATCCTAACCCGTACGCTAAAAGTAACCCGTGCCCTCACACGTACGCTCCCCTAAATCGTTGTCGTACACTCACCTGGACCCTAAACCGGCCCCGTCCCCTAACCCTAACCCTAGCCCGAACCCTAACCCTAACCCTTCCCCGAAGCCTTCCCCTCACCCATCCAATAATCCTAAACCTTATGCTAACACTAACCCATGCCCTCACATGTACGCTCACCCGAAACCGTTGTCGTACCCTCACCTGGACCCTAAACCGGCCCCGTCCCCGTCCCCTAACCCTACCCGAACCCTAACCCTAACCCTTCCCCGAAGCCTTCCCCTCACCCGTCCCCTAATCCAAACCTTTCGCTAACAGTAACCCGTGCCCTCACACGTACCCTCCCCCTAAACCGTTGTCGTACACTCACCTGGACCGTAAACCGTCCCCGTCCCCTAACCCTAACCCTAGCACAATCCCTAACCCTAACCCTTCCCCGAAGCCTTCCCATCACCTGTCCCCTAATCCTAACCCATACGCTAACACTAACCCGTGCCCTCACACGTACGCTCCCCCTAAACCGTTGTCGTACCCTCACCTGGACCTTAAACCGTCCCCGTCCCCTAACCCTAACCCTAGCCCAAACACTAACCCTAACCCTTCCCCGAAGCCTTCCCCACACCCGTCCCCTAATCCTAACCCGTACGCTAACACTAACCCGTGCCCTCACACGTACGCTCCCCCTAAACCGTGGTACCCTCACCTGGACCCTAAACCGTCCCCGTCCTCTAACCCTAACCCTAAACCTTCCCTGAAGCCTTCCCCTCACCCGTCCCCTAATCCTAACACGTACGCTAACACTAACCCATGCCCTCACACGTATGCCTCCCCTAAACTGTTGTCGTACCCTCACCTGTACCCTAAACCCTCCCCGTCCCCTAACCCTAACCGTAGCCCGAACCCTAACCCTAACCCTTCCCCGAAGCCTTCCTCTCACCCGTCCCCTAATCCTAACCCGTACGCTAACACTAACCCGTGCCCTCACACGTACGCTCCCCCTAAACAGTTGTCGTACCCTCACCTGGAGCCTAAACCGTCCCAGTCCCCTAACCCTAACCCTAGACCGAACCCTAACCCTAACCCTTCCCCGAAGCCTTCCCCTCACCCGTCCCCTAATCCTAACCCATACGCTAACACTAAAACGTGCCCTCACACGTACGCTCCCTCTAAACCGTGGTACCCTCACCTGGACCCTAAACAGTCCCCGTCCTCTAACCCTAACCCTAACCCGAACCCTAACCCTAAATCTTCCCCGAAGCCTTCCCCTCACCCGTCCCCTAATCCTAACCCGTACGCTAACACTAACACATGCCCTCACACGTACGCTCCCCCTAAACCGTTTCCATACCCTCACCTGGACCCTAAATCGTCCCCGTCCCCTAACCCTAACCCTAGCCCGAACCCTAACCCTAACCCTTCCTCGAAGCCTTCCCCTCACCCGTCCCCTAATCCTAACCCGTACGCTAACACTAACCCGTGCCCTCACACGTATGCCTCCCCTAAACCGTTGTCGTACCCTCACCTGGACCCTAAACCGTCCCCGTCCCCTAACCCTAACCCTAGCCCGAACCCTAACCCTAACCCTTCCCCGAAGCCTTCCTCTCACCCGTCCCCTAATCCTAAACCATGCGCTAACACTAACCCATGCCCTCACTCGTACGCTCCCCCTAAACCGTTGTCGTACCCTCACCTGGACCCTAAACAGTCCCCGTCCCCTAACCCTAACCCTAGCCCGAACACTAACCCTAACACTTCCCCGAAACCTTCCCCTCACCCGTCCCCTAATCCTAACCCGTACGCTAACTCTAACCCGTGCCCTCACATGTACGCTCTCCCTAAACCGTTGTCGTACCCTCATCTGGACGCTAAACCTTCCCCGTCCCATAACCCTAACCCTAGCCCGAACCCAAAACCTAACCCTTCCCCGAAGCCTTCCCCTCACCCGTCCCCTAATCCTAACCCGTACGCTAACACTAACCCGTACCCTCACACGTACGCTCCCCCTAAACCGTTGTCGTACTCTCACCTGGACCCTAAACCGTCCCCGTACCCTAACCCTAACCCTAGCCTGAACCCTAACCCAAACACTTCCATGAAGCCTTCCCCTCTCCCGTCCCCTAATCCTAAGCCGTACGCTATCACTAACCCGTGCCCTCACACGTATGCTCCCCCTACACCGTTGTCGTACCCTCACCTGGACCCTAAACAGTCCCCGTCCCCTAACCCTAACCCTAACCCTAACACTTCCCCGAAGCCTTCCCCTCACCCGTCCCCTAATCCTAACCCGTACGCTAACACTAACCCATGCCCTCACACGTACGCTCCCCCTAAACCATTGTCGTACCCTCACCTGGACCCTAAACCGTCCACGTCCCCTAACCCTAACCCTAGACCGAACCCTAAACCTAACCCTTCCCCGAAGCCTTCCCCTCAACCGTCCCCTAATCCTAACCCGTACGCTAACACTAACCCGTGCCCTCACACGTACGCTCCCCCTAAACCGTTGTCGTACCCTCACCTGGACCCTAAACCGTCCCCGTCCCCTAAGCCTAACCCTAGCACGAACCCTAACCCTAACCCTTCCCGAAGCCTTCCACTCACCCGTCCCCTAATCCTAACCCGTACGCTAACACTAACCTGTGCCCTCACTCGTACGCTCCCCCTAAACCATTGTCCTACCCTCACCTGGACCCTAAACCGTCCCCATCCCCTAACCCTAACCGTAGCCCGAACCCTAACCCTAACCCTTCCCCGAAGCCTTCCCCTCACCCGTCCCCTAATCCTAACCCGTACGCTAACACTAACCCGTGCCCTCACACGTACGCTCCCCCTAAACCGTTGTCGTACCCTCACCTGGACCCTAAACAGTCCCAATCCCCTAACCCTAACCCTAGCCCGAACCCTAACCCTAACCCTTCCCCGAAACCTTCCTCTCACCCGTCCCCTAATCCTAACCGGTACGCTAACACTAACCCGTGCACTCACACGTACGCTCACACTAAAACGTTGTCGTACCCTCACCTGGAACCTAAACAGTCCCCATTCCATAACCCTAACCCTAGCCTGAACCCCAACCCTAACCCTTCCCCGAAGCCTACCCCTAACCCGTCCCCTAGTCCTTACATGTACGCTAACACTAACCATTGCCCTCACACGTATGCTCCCCCTAAACCATTGTCATACCCTCACCTGGACCCTAAACCGTCCCCGTCCCCTAACCCTAACCCTAGCCTGAACCCTAACCCTAACCCTTCCCCGAAGCCTTCCCCTCACCCGTCCCCTAGTCCTTACCTGTACGCTAACACTAACCCATGCCCTCACACGTACGCTCCCCCTAAACCATTGTCGTTCCATCACCTGGACCCTAAACCGCCCCCGTCCCCTAACCCTAACCCTAGCACGAACCCTAACCCTAACCCTTCCCCGAAGCCTTACACTCACCCGTCCCCTAATCCTAACCCGTACGCTAACACTACCCCGTGCCCTCAAACGTACGCTCCCCCTAAACTGTTGTCGTACCCTCACCTGGACCCTAAACCGTCCCCGTCCCCTAACCCTAACCCTAGCTCGAACCCTAAACCTAACCATTCCCCGAAGCCTTCCCCTCACCCGTTCCCTAATCCTAACCCGTATGCTAACACTAACCCCTGCCCTCACATACACGCTCCCCCTAAACCGTTGTCGTACCCTCACCTGGACCCTAAACCGTCCCCGACCCCGTCCCCTAACCCTAGCCGGAACCCTAACCCTAACACTTAGCCGAAGCCTTCCCCTCACCCATCCCCTAATCCTAACCCGTACGCTAACACTAACCCGTGCCCTCACACGTACGCTCCCCCTAAACCGTTGTCATACCCTCACCTGGACCCTAAACCGTCCCCGTCCCCTAAGCCTAACCCTAGCCCGAACCCTAACCCTAACCCTTCCCGAAGCCTTCCCCTCACCCATCCCCTAATCCTAAACCGTACGCTAACACTAACCCGTGCCCTCACACGTACGTTCCCCCTAAACCGTTGTCGTACCCTCACCTGGACACTAAACCGTCCCCATTCCCTATCCCTAACCCTAGTCTGAACCCTCACCCTAACCCTTCCCCGAAGCCTTCCCCTCACACGTCCCCTAATCCTAACCCGTACGCTAACACTAACCCATGCCCTCACACGTACGCTCCCTCTAAACTGTTGTTGTACCCTCACCTGGACCCTAAACCGTCCCCGTCCCCTAACCCTAACCCTTCCCCGAAGCCTTCCCCTCACCCGTCCCCTAATCCTAACCCGTACGCTAACACTAACACGTGCCCTCACACGTACGCTCCCCCTAAACCGTTGTCGTACCCTCACCTGGACCCTAAACCGTCCCCATCCCTTAAGCCTAACCCTAGCCCGAACCCTAACCCTAACCCTTCCCTGAAGCCTTCCCCTCACCCGTCCCCTAATCCTAACCCATACGCTAACACTAACCCGTGCACTCACACGTACACTCCCCTTAAACCATCTTCTTACCCTCACCTAGACCCTAAACCGTCTCCGTCCCCTAACCCTAACCCTAGCCCGAACCCTAAACCTAACCCTTCCACGAAGCCTTCCCCTCAGCCATCCCCTAATCCTAAACCGTACGCTAACACTAATCCGTGCCCTCACACGTACGCTCCCCCTAAACCGTTGTCATACCCTCACCTGGACCCTAAACCATCCCCGTCCCTAACCCTAACCTTAGCCCGAACCCTAACCCTAAACATTCCCCGAAGCCTTCCCCTCACCCGTCCCCTAATCCTAACCCGTACGCTAACACTAAGCCGTGCCCTCACACGTACGCTCCCCCTAAACCGTTGTCGTACCCTCACCTGGACCCTAAACATTCCCCGTCCCCTAACCCTAACCCTAGCCCGAACCCTAACCCTAACCCTTCCCCGAAGCCTTCCCCTCACCCGTCCCCTAATCCTAACCCGTACGCTAACACTAACCCGTGCCCTCACACGTACGCTCCCCCTAAATCGTTGTCATACCCTCACGTGGACCCTAAACCGTCCCCGTCCCCTAACCCTAACCCTAGCCGGAACCCTAACCCTAACCCTTCCCCGAAGCCTTCCCCTCACCCGTCCCCTAGTCCTTACCTGTACGCTAACACTAACCCATGCCCTCACACGTACCCTCCCCCTAAACCATTGTCGTTCCATCACCTGGACCCTAAACCGTCCCCGTCCCCTAAGCCTAACCCTAGCCCGAACCCTAACCCTAACCCTTCCCGAAGCCTTCCCCTCACCCGTCCCCTAATCCTAAACCGTATGCTAACACTAACCCCTGCCCTCACATATACGCTCCCCCTAAACCGTTGTCGTGCCCTCACCTGGACCCTAAACCGTCCCCGTCCCCGTCCCCTAACCCTAGCTGGAACCCTAACCCTAATCCTTCCCCAAAGCCTTCCCCTCAGCCATCCCCTAATCCTAAGCCGTACGCTACCACTAACCCGTGCCCTCACACGTACACTCCCCCTAAACCGTTGTTATACCCTCACCTGGACCCTAAACCGTCCCCGTCCCCTAAGACTAACCCTAGCCCAAACCCTAACCCTAACCCTTCCCGAAGCCTTCCCCTCACCCGTCCCCTAATCCTAAACCGTACGCTAACACTAACCCGTGCCCTCACTCGTACGCTCCCCCTAAACCATTGTCCTACCCTCACCTGGACCCTAAACCGTCCCCGTCCCCTAACCATAACCGTAGCCCGAACCCTAACCATAACCCTTCCCCGAAACCTTCCCCTCATCCGTCCCCTAATCCTAACCCGTACGCTAACACTAACCCGTGGCCTCACACGTATGCTCCCCCTAAACTGTTGTCGTACACTCACGTGGACCGTAAACCGTCCCCGTCCCCTAACCCTAACCCTAGTCCGAACCCTACCCCTAACCTTTCCCCGAAGCCTTCCCCTCACCCATCCCCTAATCCTAACACGTACGCTAACACTAACCTGTGCCCTCACACATACGTTCCCCCTAAACCGTTGTCGTACCCTCACCTGGACCCTAAACCGTCCCCGTCCCCTAACCCTAGCCCGAACCCTAATCCTAACACTTCCCCGAAGCCTTCCCCTAACCCGTCCGCTAATCCTAACCCGTACGCTAACACTAACCCGTGCCCTCACACGTACGCTCCCTCTAAACTGTTGTCGTACCCTCACCTGGACCCTAAACCGTCTCCGTCCCCTAACCCTAACCCTTCCCCGAAGCCTTCCCCTCACCCGTCCCCTAATCCTAACCCGTACGCTAACACTAACACGTGCCCTCACACGTACGCTCCCCCTAAACCGTTGTCATGCCCTCACCTGGACCCTAAACCGTCCCCGTCCCTTAAGACTAACCCTAGCCCGAACCCTAACCCTAACCCTTCCCTGAAGCCTTCCACTCACCCGTCCCCTAATCCTAACCAGTACGCTAACACTAACCCGTGCCCTCACACGTACGCTCCCCTTAAACCGTCTTCTTACCCTCACCTCAACCCTAAACCGTCCCCGTCCCCTAACCCTAGCCCGAACCCTAACCCTAACCCTTCCACGAAGCCTTCCCCTCAGCCATCCCCTAATCTTAAACCGTACGCTAACACTAATCCGTGCCCTCACACGTACGCTCCCCCTAAACCGTTGTCGTACCCTCACCTGGACCCTAAACCATACCCGTCCCTAACCCTAACCTTAGCCCGAACCCTAACCCTAAAACTTCCCCGAAGCCTTTCCCTCACCCGTCCCCTAATCCTAACCCACACGCTAACACTAACCCGTGCCCTCACACATACGCTCCCCCTAAATCGTTGTCATACCCTCACGTGGACCCTAAACCGTCCCCGTTCCCTAAACCTAACCCTAGCCCGAACCCTAACCCTAACACTTCACCCAAGCCTTGCCCTCACCCGTCCCCTAATCCTAACCCACACGCTAACACTAACCCGTGCCCTCAAATGTACGCTCCCCGTAAACCGTTGTGGTACCCTCACCTGGACCCTAACCCGTCCCTGTCCCCTAACACTAACCCTAGCGCGAACCCTAACCCTAGCACTTCCCCGAAGCCTTCCCGTCACCCATCCCCTAATCCTAACCCGTACGCTAACACTAACCCGTGCCCTCAAACGTACGCTCCCCCTAAACAGTTGTCGTATCCTCACCTGGACCCTAAACCGTCCCCGTCCCCTAACCCTAACCCTAGCCCGAACCCTAACCCTAACCCTTCCCCGAAGCCTTCCCCTCACCCGTCCCCTAATCCTAACCCGTACGCTAACACTAAACCCTGCCCTGACATATACGCTCCCCCTAAACCGTTGTCGTACCCTCACCTGGACCCTAAACCGTCCCCGTCCCCTAACCCTAACCCTAGCCGGAACCCTAACCCTAACCCTTCCCCGAAGCCTTCCCCTCACCCATCCCCTAATGCTAACCCGTATGCTAACACTAACCTGTGCCCTCACACGTACGCTCCCCCTAAACCGTTGTCGTACCCTCACCTGGACCCTAAACCATCCCCGTCCCTAACCCTAACCTTAGCCCGAACCCTAACCCTAAACCTTCCCCGAAGCCTTCCCCTCACCTGTCACCTAATCCTAACCCGTACGCTAAAACTAACCCGTGCCCTCACACGTACGCTAACCCTAAACCGTTGTCGTACCCTCACCTGGACCCTAAACCGTCCCTGTCCCCTAACCCTAACCCTAGCCTGAACCCTAACCGTAACCCTTCCCCGAAGCCTTCCCCTCACCCGTCCCCTAATCCTAACCCATACGCTAACACTAACCCATGCCCTCAAATGTACTCTCCCCTTAAACCTTTGTCGTACCCTCACCTGGACCCTAAACATTCCCCGTCCCCTAACCCTAACCCTAGACCGAACCCTAACCCTAACCCTTCCCCGAAGCCTTCCCCTCACCCGTCCCCTAATCCTAACCCGTACACTAACACTAACCCGTGCCCTCACACGTACGCTCCCCCTAAATCGTTGTCATACCCTCACGTGGACCCTAAACCGTCCCCGTTCCCTAAACCTAACCCTAGCCCGAACCCTAAGCCTAACACTTCCCCGAAGCCTTCCCCTCACCCGTCCCCTAATCCTAACCCGTACGCTAACACTAACCCGTGCCCTCACACGTACGCTCCCCTTAAACCATCTTCTTACCCTCACCTAGACTCTAAACCGTCTCCGTCCCCTAACCCTAACCCTAGCCCGAAACCTAACCCTAACCCTTCCACGAAGCCTTCCCCTCAGCCATCCCCTAATCCTAAACCGTACGCTAACACTAATCCGTGCCCTCACACGTATGCTCCCCCTAAACCGTTGTCGTACCCTCACCTGGACCCTAAACCATCCCCATCCCTAACCCTAACCTTAGCCCGAACCCTAACCCTAAACCTTCCCCGAAGCCTTCCCCTCACCCGTCCCCTAATCCTAACCCGTACGCTAACACTAACCCGTGCCCTCACACGTACGCTCCCCCTAAACCGTTGTCGTACCCTCACCTGGACCCTAAACCGTCCCCGTCCCCTAACCCTAACACTAGCCTGAACCCTAACTCTAACCCTTCCGCGAAGCCTTCCCATCACCCGTCCCCTAATCCTAACCCGTACGCTAACACTAACCCGTGCCCTCACACGTACGCTCCCCCTAAACCGTTGTCGTACCCTCACCTGGACCCTAAACAGTCCCCGTCCCCTAACCCTAACCCTAGCCCGAACCCTAACCCTAACCCTTCCCCGAAGCCTTCCCCTCACCCGTCCCCTAATCCTAACCCGTACGCTAACACTAACCCGTGCCCTCAAACGTACGCTGCCCCTAAATCATTGTCATACCCTCACGTGGACCCTAAACCATCCCCGTCCCCTAACCCTAACCCTAGCGCAAACCCTAACCCTAACACTTCCCCGAAGCCTTCCCCTCACCCGTCCCCTAATCCTAACCCGTACGCTAACACTAAACCCTGCCCTCACATATACGCTCCCCCTAAACCGTTGTCGTACCCTCACCTGGACCCTAAACCGTCCCCGTCCCCTAACCCTAACCCTAGCCGGAACCCTAACCCTAACCCTTCCCCGAAGCCTTCCCCTCACCCGTACCCTAATCCTAACCCGTATGCTAACACTAACCCCTGCCCTCACATATACGCTCCCCCTAAACCATTGTCGTACCCTCACCTGGACCCTAAACCGTCCCCGTCCCCTAACCCTAACCCTAGCCGGAACCCTAACCCTAACCCTTCCCCGAAGCCTTCCCCTCACTCGTCCCCTAGTCCTTACCTGTACGCTAACACTAACCCAGGCCCTCACACGTACGCTCCCCCTAAACCATTGTCGTTCCATCACCTGGACCCTAAACCGTCCCCGTCCCCTAAGCCTAACCCTAGCCCGAACCCTAACCCTAACCCTTCCCCGAAGCCTTCCCCTCAGCCATCCCCTAATCCTAACCCGTACGCTACCACTAACCCGTGCCCTCACACGTACACTCCCCCTAAACCGTTGTTATACCCTCACCTGGACCCTAAACTGTCCCCGTCCCCTAAGACTAACCCTAGCCCGAACCCTAACCCTAACCCTTCCCGAAGCCTTCCCCTCACCCGTCCCCTAATCCTAAACCGTACGCTAACACTAACCCGTGCCCTCACTCGTACGCTCCCCCTAAACCATTGTCCTACCCTCATCTGGACCCTAAACCGTCCCCGTCCCCGAACCATAACCGTAGCCCGAACCCTAACCATAACCCTTCCCCGAAGCCTTCTCCTCATCCGTCCCCTAATCCTAACCCGTACGCTAACACTAACCCGTGCCCTCACACGTATGCTCCCCCTAAACTGTTGTCGTACACTCACGTGGACCGTAAACCGTCCCCGTCCCCTAACCCTAACCCTAGTCCGAACCCTACCCCTAACCTTTCCCCGAAGCCTTCCCCTCACCCGTCCCCTAATCCTAACACGTACGCTAACACTAACCTGTGCCCTCACACATACGTTCCCCCTAAAACGTTGTCGTACACTCACCTGGACCCTAAACTGTCCCCGTCCCCTAACCCTAGCCCGAACCCTAATCCTAACACTTCCCCGAAGCCTTCCCCTCACCCGTCCGCTAATCCTAACCCGTACGCTAACACTAACCCGTGCCCTCACACGTACGCTCCCTCTAAACTGTTGTTGTACCCTCACCTGGACCCTAAACCGTCTCCGTCCCCTAACCCTAACCCTTCCCCGAAGCCTTCCCCTCACCCGTCCCCTAATCCTAACCCGTACGCTAACACTAACACGTGCCCTCACACGTACGCTCCCCCTAAACCGTTGTCGTGCCCTCACCTGGACCCTAAACCGTCCCCGTCCCTTAAGACTAACCCTAGCCCGAACCCTAACCCTAACCCTTCCCTGAAGCCTTCCCCTCACCCGTCCCCTAATCCTAACCCACACGCTAACACTAACCAGTGCCCTCACACGTACGCTCCCCCTAAATCGTTGTCATACCCTCACGTGGACCCTAAACCGTCCCCGTTCCCTAAACCTAACCCTAGCCCGTACCCTAACCCTAACACTTCACCCAAGCCTTGCCCTCACCCGTCCCCTAATCCTAACCCACACGCTAACACTAACCCATGCCCTCAAATGTACGCTCCCCGCAAACCGTTGTGGTACCCTCACCTGGACCCTAACCCGTCCCCGTCCCCTAACACTAACCCTAGCCCGAACCCTAACCCTAGCCCTTCCCCGAAGCCTTCCCGTCACCCATCCCCTAATCCTAACCCGTACGCTAACACTAACCCGTGCCCTCAAACGTACGCTCCCCCTAAACAGTTGTCGTATCCTCACCTGGACCCTAAACCGTCCCCGTCCCCTAACCCTAACCCTAGCCCGAACACTTCCCCGAAGCCTTCCCCTCACCCGTCCCCTAATCCTAACCCGTACGCTAACACTAACCCATGCCCTCACACGTACGCTCCCCCTAAACCATTGTCGTACCCTCACCTGGACCCTAAACCGTCCCCGTCCCCTAACCCTAACCCTAGACCGAACCCTAAACCTAACCCTTCCCCGAAGCCTTCCCCTCAACCGTCCCTAATCCTAACCCGTACGCTAACACTAACCCGTGCCCTCACACGTACGCTCCCCCTAAACCGTTGTCGTACCCTCACCTGGACCGTAAACCGTCCCCGTCGCCTAACACTAACCCTAGCCCGAACCCTAACCCTAAACCTTCCCCGAAGCCTTCCCCTCACCTGTCCGCTAATCCTAACCCGTACGCTAACACAAAGCCATGCCCTCACACGTACGCTCCCCCGAAACCATTGTCGTACCCTCACCTGGACTCTAAACCGTCCCCGACCCCTAACCCTAACCCTAGCCCGAACCCTAACCCTAAACCTTCCCCGAAGCCTTCCCTCTCCCGTCCCCTAATCCTAACCTGTATCCTAACACTAAACCGTGCCCTCACACGTACGCTCCCCCTAAACCGTTGTCGTAACCTCACCTGGACCCTAAACCGTAGCCATCCCCTAACACTAACCCTAGCCCGAACCCATACCATAACCCTTCCCCTAAGGCTTCCCCTCACCCGTCCCCTAATCCTAACCCGTACGCTAACACTAACCCGTGCCCTCACACGTACGCTCCCTCTAAAGCGTTGTCGTTCCCTCACCTGGACCCTAAACCGTCCCTGTCCCCTAAGCCTAACACTAGCCCGAACCCTAACCCTAAACCTTCCCCGAAGCCTTCCCCTCACCCGTCCCCTAATCCTAACGCGTACGCTAACACTAACCCGAGCCCTCACAGGTACGCTCCCACTAACCCTAACCCTACCCTCACCTGGACCCTAAACCGTCCCCGTCCCCTACCCTAACCCTTCCTCGAAGCCTTCCCCTCACCCGTCCGCTAATCCTAACCCGTACACTAACACGAACCCGTGCTCTCACACGTACGCTCACTCTAAACTCTTGTCGTACCCTAACCTGGACCCTAAAACCTCCCCGTCCCCTAACCCTAACCCTAGCCCGAACCCTAACCCTAAACCTTCCCCGAAGCCTTCCCCTCACCCGTCCCCTAATCCTAACCCGTACGCTAACACTAACCCGTGCCCTCACACGTACGCTCCCCCTAAACCGTTGTCGTACCCTCACCTGGACCCTAAACCGTCCCCGTCCCCTAACCCTAACACTAGCCTGAACCCTAACCCTAACCCTTCCGCGAACCCTTCCCATCACCCGTCCCCTAATCCTAACCCGTACTCTAACACTAACCCGTGCCCTCACACGTACGCTCCCCCTAAACCGTTGTCGTACCCTCACCTGGACCCTAAACAGTCCCCGTCCCCTAACCCTAACCCTAGCCCGAACCCTAACCCTAACCCTTCCCCGAAGCCTTCCCCTCACCCGTCCCCTAATCCTAACCCGTACGCTAACACTAACCCGTGCCCTCAAACGTACGCTGCCCCTAAATCATTGTCATACCCTCACGTGGACCCTAAACCGTCCCCGTCCCCTAACCCTAACCCTATCGCAAACCCTAACCCTAACACTTCCCCGAAGCCTTCCCCTCACCCGTCCCCTAATCCTAACCCGTACGCTAACACTAAACCCTGCCCTCACATATACGCTCCCCCTAAACCGTTGTCGTACCCTCACCTGGCCCCTAAACCGTCCCCGTCCCCTAACCCTAACCCTAGCCGGAACCCTAACCCTAACCCTTCCCCGAAGCCTTCCTCTCACCCGTCCCCTAATCCTAACCCGTACGTTAACACTAACCCGTGCCCTCAAACGTATGCTCCCCCTAAACTGTTGTCATACCCTCACCTGGACCCTAAACTGTCCCCGTCCCCTAAGACTAACCCTAGCCCGAACCCTAACCCTAACCCTTCCCGAAGCCTTCCCCTCACCCGTCCCCTAATCCTAAACCGTACGCTAACACTAACCCGTGCCCTCACTCGTACGCTCCCCCTAAACCATTGTCCTACCCTCACCTGGACCCTAAACCGTCCCCGTCCCCGAACCATAACCGTAGCCCGAACCCTAACCATAACCCTTCCCCGAAGCCTTCCCCTCATCCATCCCCTAATCCTAACCCGTACGCTAACACTAACCCGTGCCCTCACACGTATGCTCCCCCTAAACTGTTGTCGTACACTCACGTGGACCGTAAACCGTCCCCGTCCCCTAACCATAACCCTAGTCCGAACCCTACCCCTAACCTTTCCCCGAAGCCTTCCCCTCACCCGTCCCCTAATCCTAACACGTACGCTAACACTAACCTGTGCCCTCACACATACGTTCCCCCTAAACCGTTGTCGTACCCTCACCTGGACCCTAAACCGTCCCCGTCCCCTAACCCTAGCCCGAACCCTAATCCTAACACTTCCCCGAAGCCTTCCCCTCACCCGTCCGCTAATCCTAACCCGTACGCTAACACTAACCTGTGCCCTCACACGTACGCTCCCTCTAAACTGTTGTTGTACCCTCACCTGGACCCTAAACCGTCTCCGTCCCCTAACCCTAACCCTTCCCCGAAGCCTTCCCCTCACCCGTCCCCTAATCCTAACCCGTACGCTAACACTAACACGTGCCCTCACACGTACGCTCCCCCTAAACCGTTGTCGTGCCCTCACCTGGACCCTAAACCGTCCCCGTCCCTTAAGACTAACCCTAGCCCGAACCCTAACCCTAACCCTTCCCTGAAGCCTTCCCCTCACCCGTCCCCTAATCCTAACCAGTACGCTAACACTAACCATTGCCCTCACACGTACGCTCCCCTTAAACCGTCTTCTTACCCTCACCTGGACCCTAAACCGTCCCCGTCCCCTAACCCTAACCCTAGCCCGAACCCTAACCCTAACCCTTCCACGAAGCCTTCCCCTCAGCCATCCCCTAATCTTAAACCGTACGCTAACACTAATCCGTGCCCTCACACGTACGCTCCCCCTAAACCGTTGTCGTACCCTCACCTGGACCCTAAACCATACCCGTCCCTAACCCTAACCTTAGCCCGAACCCTAACCCTAAAACTTCCCCGAAGCCTTCCCGTCACCCGTCCCCTAATCCTAACCCACACGCTAACACTAACCCGTGCCCTCACACGTACGCTCCCCCTAAATCGTTGTCATACCCTCACGTGGACCCTAAACCGTCCCCGTTCCCTAAACCTAACCCTAGCCCGAACCCTAACCCTAACACTTCACCCAAGCCTTGCCCTCACCCGTCCCCTAATCCTAACCCACACGCTAACACTAACCCATGCCCTCAAATGTACGCTCCCCGTAAACCGTTGTGGTACCCTCACCTGGACCCTAACCCGTCCCCGTCCCCTAACACTAACCCTAGCCCGAACCCTAACCCTAGCCCTTCCTCGAAGCCTTCCCGTCACCCATCCCCTAATCCTAACCCGTACGCTAACACTAACCCGTGCCCTCAAACGTACGCTCCCCCTAAACAGTTGTCGTATCCTCACCTGGACCCTAAACCGTCCCCGTCCCCTAACCCTAACCCTAGCCCGAACCCTAACCCTAACCCTTCCCCGAAGCCTTCCCCTCACCCGTCCCCTAATCCTAACCCGTACGCTAACACTAAACCCTGCCCTGACATATACGCTCCCCCTAAACCGTTGTCGTACCCTCACCTGGACCCTAAACCGTCCCCGTCCCCTAACCCTAACCCTAGCCGGAACCCTAACCCTAACCCTTCCCCGAAGCCTTCCCCTCACCCATCCCCTAATCCTAACCCGTACGCTAACACTAACCTGTGCCCTCACACGTACGCTCCCCCTAAACCGTTGTCTTACCCTCACCTGGACCCTAAACCATCCCCGTCCCTAACCCTAACCTTAGCCCGAACCCTAACCCTAAACCTTCCCCGAAGCCTTCCCCTCACCTGTCACCTAATCCTAACCCGTACGCTAAAACTAACCCGTGCCCTCACACGTACGCTCACCCTAAACCGTTGTCGTACCCTCACCTGGACCCTAAACCGTCCCCGTCCCCTAACCCTAACCCTAGCCCGAACCCTAACCCTAACCCTTCCCCGAAGCCTTCCTCTCACCCGTCCCCTAATCCTAAACCATGCGCTAACACTAACCCATGCCCTCACTCGTACGCTCCCCCTAAACCGTTGTCGTACCCTCACCTGGACCCTAAACAGTCCCCGTCCCCTAACCCTAACCCTAGCCCGAACACTAACCCTAACACTTCCCCGAAACCTTCCCCTCACCCGTCCCCTAATCCTAACCCGTACGCTAACTCTAACCCGTGCCCTCACATGTACGCTCTCCCTAAACCGTTGTCGTACCGTCATCTGGACGCTAAACCTTCCCCGTCCCATAATCCTAACCCTAGCCCGAACCCAAAACCTATCCCTTCCCCGAAGCCTTCCCCTCACCCGTCCCCTAATCCTAACCCGTACGCTAACACTAACCCGTACCCTCACACGTACGCTCCCCCTAAACCGTTGTCGTACTCTCACCTGGACCCTAAACCGTCCCCGTACCCTAACCCTAACCCTAGCCTGAACCCTAACCCAAACACTACCATGAAGCCTTCACCTCTCCCGTCCCCTAATCCTAAGCCGTACGCTATCACTAACCCGTGCCCTCACACGTATGCTCCCCCTACACCGTTGTCGTACCCTCACCTGGACCCTACACAGTCCCCGTCCCCTAACCCTAACCCTAACCCTAACCCTTCCCCGAAGCCTTCCCCTCACCCGTCCCCTAATCCTAACCCGTACGCTAACACTAACCCATGCCCTCACACGTACGCTCCCCCTAAACCATTGTCGTACCCTCACCTGGACCCTAAACCGTCCCCGTCCCCTAACCCTAACCCTAGACCGAACCCTAAACCTAACCCTTCCCCGAAGCCTTCCCCTCAACCGTCCCTAATCCTAACCCATACGCTAACACTAACCCGTGCTCTCACACGTACGCTCTCCTAAACCGTTGTCATACCCTCACCTGGACCCTAAACCGTCCCCGTCCCCTTACCCTAACCCTAGCCCGAACACTAACCCTAAACCTTCCCCGAAGCCTTCCCCTCACCCGTCCCGTAATCCTAACCCGTACGCTAACACTAACCCGTGCCCTCACACGTACGCTCCCCCTAAACCGTTGTCGTACCCTCACCTGGACCCTAAACCGTCCACATCCCTTAAGCCTAACCCTAGCTCGAACCCTAACCCTAACCCTTCCCTGAAGCCTTCCCCTCACCCGTCCCCTAATCCTAACCCGTACGCTAACACTAACCCGTGCCCTCACACGTACGCTCCCCTTAAACCATCTTCTTACCCTCACCTAAACCCTAAACCGTCTCCGTCCCCTAACCCTAACCCTAGCCCGAACCCTAACGCTAACCCTTCCACGAAGCGTTCCCCTCAGCCATCCCCTAATCCTAAACCGTACGCTAACACTAATCCGTGCCCTCACACGTACGCTCCCCCTAAACCGTTGTCGTACCCTCACCTGGACTCTAAACCATCCCCGTCCCTAACCCTAACCTTAGCCCGAACCCTAACACTAAACCTTCCCCGAAGCCTTCCCCTCACCCGTCCCCTAATCCTAACCCGTACGCTAACACTAACCCGTGCCCTCACACGTACGCTCCCCCTAAACCGTTGTCGTACCCTCACCTGGACCCTAAACCGTCCCCGTCCCCTAACCCTAACACTAGCCTGAACCCTAACCCTAACCCTTCCCCGAAGCCTTCCCCTCACACGTCCCCTAATCCTAACCGATACGCTAACACTAACCCGTGCCCTCAAACGTACGCTCCCCCTAAACTGTTGTCGTATCCTCACCTGGACCCTAAACCGTCCCCGTCCCCTAACCCTAACCCTAGCCCGAACCCTAACCCTAACACTTCCCCGAAGCCTTCCCCTCACCCGTCCCCTAATCATAACCCGTACGCTAACACTAACATGTGCCCTCACACGTACGCTCCCCCTAAACCGTTGTCATACCCTCACCTGGACCCTAAACCGTCCCCATCCCTTAAGCCTAAACCTAGCCCGAACCCTAACCCTAACCCTTCCCTGAAGCCTTCCCCTCACCCGTTCCCTAATCCTAACCCGTACGCTAACACTAACCCGTGCCCTCACACGTACGCTCCCCCTAAACCGTTGTCGTACCCTCACCTGGACCCTAAACAGTCCCCGTCCCCTAACCCTAACCCTAGCCCGAACCCTAACCCTAACCCTTCCCCGAAACCTTCCTCTCACCCGTCCCCTAATCCTAACCGGTACGCTAACACTAACCCGTGCACTCACACGTACGCTCACACTAAAACGTTGTCGTACCCTCACCTGGAACCTAAACCGTCCCCATTCCCTAACCCTAACCCTAGCCTGAACCCCAACCCTAACCCTTCCCCGAAGCCTACCCCTAACCCGTCCCCTAGTCCTTACATGTACGCTAACACTAACCATTGCCCTCACACGTATGCTCCCCCTAAACCATTGTCATACCCTCACCTGTACCCTAAACCGTCCCCGTCCCCTAACCCTAACCCTAGCCTGAACCCTAACCCTAACCCTTCCCCGAAGCCTTCCCCTCACCCGTCCCCTAGTCCTTACCTGTACGCTAACACTAACCCATGCCCTCACACGTACGCTCCCCCTAAACCATTGTCGTTCCATCACCTGGACCCTAAACCGTCCCCGTCCCCTAACCCTAACCCTAGCACGAACCCTAACCCTAACCCTTCTCCGAAGCCTTACTCTCACCCGTCCCCTAATCCTAACCCGTACGCTAACACTACCCCGTGCCCTCAAACGTACGCTCCCCCTAAACTGTTGTCGTACCCTCACCTGGACCCTAAACCATCCCCGTCCCCTAACCCTAACCCTAGCTCGAACCCTAAACCTAACCATTCCCCGAAGCCTTCCCCTCACCCGTTCCCTAATCCTAACCCGTATGCTAACACTAACCCCTGCCCTCACATACACGCTCCCCCTAAACCGTTGTCGTACCCTCACCTGGACCCTAAACCGTCCCCGACCCCGTCCCCTAACCCTAGCCGGAACCCTAACCCTAACCCTTCCCCGAAGCCTTCCCCTCACCCATCCCCTAATCCTAACCCGTACGCTAACACTAACCCGTGCCCTCACACGTACGCTCCCCCTAAACCGTTGTCATACCCTCACCTGGACCCTAAACCGTCCCCGTCCCCTAAGCCTAACCCTAGCCCGAACCCTAACCCTAACCCTTCCCGAAGCCTTCCCCTCACCCATCCCCTAATCCTAAACCGTACGCTAACACTAACCCGTGCCCTCACACGTACGTTCCCCCTAAACCGTTGTCGTACCCTCACCTGGACACTAAACCGTCCCCATTCCCTAACCCTAACCCTAGTCTGAACCCTAACCCTAACCCTTCCCCGAAGCCTTCCCCTCACACGTCCCCTAATCCTAACCCGTACGCTAACACTAACCCATGCCCTCACACGTACGCTCCCTCTAAACTGTTGTTGTACCCTCACCTGGACCCTAAACCGTCCCCGTCCCCTAACCCTAACCCTTCCCCGAAGCCTTCCCCTCACCCGTCCCCTAATCCTAACCCGTACGCTAACACTAACACGTGCCCTCACACGTACGCTCCCCCTAAACCGTTGTCGTACCCTCACCTGGACCCTAAACCGTCCCCATCCCTTAAGCCTAACCCTAGCCCGAACCCTAACCCTAAACCTTCCCTGAAGCCTTCCCCTCACCCGTCCCCTAATCCTAACCCATACGCTAACACTAACCCGTGCCCTCACACGTACACTCCCCTTAAACCATCTTCTTACACTCACCTAGACCCTAAACCGTCTCCGTCCCCTAACCCTAACCCTAGCCCGAACCCTAAACCTAACCCTTCCACGAAGCCTTCCCCTCAGCCATCCCCTAATCCTAAACCGTACGCTAACACTAATCCGTGCCCTCACACGTACGCTCCCCCTAAACCGTTGTCATACCCTCACCTGGACCCTAAACCATCCCCGTCCCTAACCCTAACCTTAGCCCGAACCCTAACCCTAAACATTCCCCGAAGCCTTCCCCTCACCCGTTCCCTAATCCTAACCCGTACGCTAACACTAAGCCGTGCCCTCACACGTACGCTCCCCCTAAACCGTTGTCGTACCCTCACCTGTACCCTAAAGATTCCCCGTCCCCTAACCCTAACCCTAGCCCGAACCCTAACCCTAACCCTTCCCCGAAGCCTTCCCCTCACCCGTCCCCTATTCCTAACCCGTACGCTAACACTAACCCGTGCCCTCACACGTACGCTCCCCCTAAATCGTTGTCATACCCTCACGTGGACCCTAAACCGTCCCCGTTCCCTAAACCTAACCCTAGCCCGAACCCTAACCCTAACACTTCCCCGAAGCCTTCCCCTCACCCGTCCCCTAATCCTAACCCATACGCTAACACTAACCCGTGCCCTCAAACGTACGCTCCCCCTAAACTGTTGTCGTATCCTCACCTGGACCCTAAACCGTCCCCGTCCCCTAACCCTAACCCTAGCCCGAACCCTAATCCTAACACTTCCCCGAAGCCTTCCCCTCACCCGTCCCCTAATCCTAACCCGTACGCTAACACTAACACGTGCCCTCACACGTACGCTCCCCCTAAACCGTTGTCGTACCCTCACCTGGACCCTAAACCGTCCCCATCCCTTAAGCCTAACCCTAGCCTGAACCCTAACCCTAACCCTTCCCTGAAGCCTTCCCCTCACCCGTCCCCTAATCCTAACCCGTACGCTAACACTAACCCGTGCCCTCACACGTACGCTCCCCTTAAACCATCTTCTTACCCTCACCTAGACCCTAAACCGTCTCCGTCCCCTAACCCTAACCCTAGCCCGAAACCTAACCCTAACCCTTCCCCGAAGCCTTCCCCTCAGCCATCCCCTAATCCTAAACCGTACGCTAACACTAATCCGTGCCCTCACACGTATGCTCCCCCTAAACCGTTGTCGTACCCTCACCTGGACCCTAAACCATCCCCATCCCTAACCCTAACCTTAGCCCGAACCCTAACCCTAAACCTTCCCCGAAGCCTTCCCCTCACCCGTCCCCTAATCCTAACCCGTACGCTAAAACTAACCCGTGCCCTCACACGTACGTTCCCCCTAAACCGTTGTCGTACCCTCACCTGGAGCCTAAACCGTCCCCGTCCCCTAACCCTAACACTAGCCTGAACCCTAACCCTAACCCTTCCGCGAAGCCTTCCCATCACCCGTCCCCTAATCCTAACCCGTACGCTAACACTAACCCGTGCCCTCACACGTACGCTCCCCCTAAACCGTTGTCGTACCCTCACCTGGACCCTAAACAGTCCCCGTCCCCTAACCCTAACCCTAGCCCGAACCCTAACCCTAACCCTTCCCCGAAGCCTTCCCCTCACCCGTCCCCTAATCCTAACCCGTACGCTAACACTAACCCGTGCCCTCAAACGTACGCTCCCCCTAAATCATTGTCATACCCTCACGTGGACCCTAAACCGTCCCCGTCCCCTAACCCTAACCCTAGCCCAAACCCTAACCCTAACAATTCCCCGAAGCCTTCCCCTCACCCGTCCCCTAATCCTAACTCGTACGCTAACACTAAACCCTGCCCTCACATATACGCTCCCCCTAAACCGTTGTCGTACCCTCACCTGGACCCTAAACCGTCCCCGTCCCCTAACCCTAACTCTAGCCGGAACCCTAACCCTAACCCTTCCCCGAAGCCTTCCCCTCACCCGTTCCCTAATCCTAACCCGTATGCTAACACTAACCCCTGCCCTCACATATACGCTCCCCCTAAACCATTGTCGTACCCTCACCTGGACCCTAAACCGTCCCCGTCCCCTAACCCTAACCCTAGCCGGAACCCTAACCCTAACCCTTCCCCGAAGCCTTCCCCTCACCCGTCCCCTAGTCCTTACCTGTACGCTAACACTAACCCATGCCCTCACACGTACGCTCCCCCTAAACCATTGTCGTTCCATCACCTGGACCCTAAACCGTCCCCGTCCCCTAAGCCTAACCCTAGCCCGAACCCTAACCCTAACCCTTCCCGAAGCCTTCCCCTCACCCGTCCCCTAATCCTAAACCGTACGCTAACACTAACCCGTGCCCTCACTCCTACGCTTCCCCTAAACCATTGTCCTACCCTCACCTGGACCCTAAACCGTCCCCGTCCCCTAACCATAACCGTAGCCCGAACCCTAACCATAACCCTTCCCCGAAGCCTTCCCCTCATCCGTCCCCTAATCCTAACCCGTACGCTAACACTAACCGGTTCTCTCACACGTATGCTCCCCCTAAACCATTGTCGTACACTCACCTGGACCTTAAACCGTCCCCGTCCCCTAACCCTAACCCTAGCCTGAACCCCAACCATAACACTTCCCCGAAGCCTTCCCCTCACCCGTCCCCTAGTCCTTACCTGTACGCTAACACTAACCATTGCCCTCACACGTATGCTCCCCCTAAACCGTTGTCGTACCCTCACCTGGACCCTAAACCGTCCCCGTCCCCTAACCCTAACCCTAGCCCGAAACCTAACCCTAACCCTTCCCCGAAGCCTTCCTCTCACCCGTCCCCTAATCCTAACCCGTATGTTAACACTAACCCGTGCCCTCAAACGTACGCTCCCCCTAAACTGTTGTCATACCCTCACCTGGACCCTAAACCGTCCCCGTCCCCTAACCCTAACCCTAGCCCGAACGCTAACCCTAACCCTTCCCCGAAGCCTTCCCCTCACCCGTTCCCTAATCCTAACCCGTATGCTAACACTAACCCCTGCCCTCACATATACGCTCCCCCTAAACCGTTGTCGTGCCCTCACCTGGACCTTAAACCGTCCCCGTCCCCGTCCCCTAACCCTAGCTGGAACCCTAACCCTAATCCTTCCCCGAAGCCTTCCCCTCAGCCATCCCCTAATCCTAACCCGTACGCTACCACTAACCCGTGCCCTCACACGTACACTCCCCCTAAACCGTTGTTATACCCTCACCTGGACCCTAAACCGTCCCCGTCCCCTAAGACTAACCCTAGCCCAAACCCTAACCCTAACCCTTCCCGAAGCCTTCCCCTCACCCGTCCCCTAATCCTAAACCGTACGCTAACACTAACCCGTGCCCTCACTCGTACGCTCCCCCTAAACCATTGTCCTACCCTCACCTGGACCCTAAACCGTCCCCGTCCCCTAACCATAACCGTAGCCCGAACCCTAACCATAACCCTTCCCCGAAGCCTTCCCCTCATCCGTCCCCTAATCCTAACCCGTACGCTAACACTAACCCGTGCCCTCACACGTATGCTCCCCCTAAACTGTTGTCGTACACTCACGTGGACCGAAAACCGTCCCCGTCCCCTAACCCTAACCCTAGTCCGAACCCTACCCCTAACCTTTCCCCGAAGCCTTCCCCTCACCCGTCCCCTAATCCTAACACGTACGCTAACACTAACCTGTGCCCTCACACATACGTTCCCCCTAAACCGTTGTCGTACCCTCACCTGGACCCTAAACCGTCCCCGTCACCTAACCCTAGCCCGAAACCTAATCCTAACACTTCCCCGAAGCTTTCCCCTAACCCGTCCGCTAATCCTAACCCGTACGCTAACACTAACCCGTGCCCTCACACGTACGCTCCCTCTAAACTGTTGTCGTACCCTCACCTGGACCCTAAACCGTCTCCGTCCCCTAACCCTAACCCTTCCCCGAAGCCTTCCCCTCACCCGTCCCCTAATCCTAACCCGTACTCTAACACTAACACGTGCCCTCACACGTACGCTCCCCCTAAACCGTTGTCGTGCCCTCACCTGGACCCTAAACCGTCCCCGTCCCTTAAGACTAACCCTAGCCCGAACCCTAACCCTAACCCTTCCCTGAAGCCTTCCACTCACCCGTCCCCTAATCCTAACCAGTACGCTAACACTAACCCGTGCCCTCACACGTACGCTCCCCTTAAACCGTCTTCTTACCCTCACCTGGACCCTAAACCGTCCCCGTCCCCTAACCCTAGCCCGAACCCTAACCCTAACCCTTCCCCGAAGCCTTTCCCTCACCCGTCCCCTAATCCTAACCCACACACTAACACTAACCCAATCCCTCACACGTACGCTCCCCCTAAATCGTTGTCATACCCTCACGTGGACCCTAAACCGTCCCCGTTCCCTAAACCTAACCCTAGCCCGAACCCTAACCCTAACACTTCACCCCAGCCTTGCCCTCACCCGTCCCCTAATCCTAACCCACACGCTAACACTAACCCGTGCCCTCAAATGTACGCTCCCCGTAAACCGTTGTGGTACCCTCACCTGGACCCTAACCCGTCCCCGTCCCCTAACACTAACCCTAGCGCGAACCCTAACCCTAGCCCTTCCCCGAAGCCTTCCCGTCACCCATCCCCTAATCCTAACCCGTACGCTAACACTAACCCGTGCCCTCAAACGTACGCTCCCCCTAAACAGTTGTCGTATCCTCACCTGGACCCTAAACCGTCCCCGTCCCCTAACCCTAACCCTAGCCCGAACCCTAAACCTAAACCTTCCCCGAAGCCTTCCCCTCACCCGTCCCCTAATCCTAACCCGTACGCTAACACTAAACCCTGCCCTGACATATACGCTCCCCCTAAACCGTTGTCGTACCCTCACCTGGACCCTAAACCGTCCCCGTCCCCTAACCCTAACCCTAGCCGGAACCCTAACCCTAACCCTTCCCCGAAGCCTTCCCCTCACCCATCCCCTAATCCTAACCCGTACGCTAACACTAACCTGTGCCCTCACACGTACGCTCCCCCTAAACCGTTGTCGTACCCTCACCTGGACCCTAAACCATCCCCGTCCCTAACCCTAACCTTAGCCCGAACCCTAACCCTAAACCTTCCCCGAAGCCTTCCCCTCACCTGTCACCTAATCCTAACCCGTACGCTAAAACTAACCCGTGCCCTCACACGTACGCTAACCCTAAACCGTTGTCGTACCCTCACCTGGACCCTAAACCGTCCCCGTCCCCTAACCCTAACCCTAGCCTGAACCCTAACCGTAACCCTTCCCCGAAGCCTTCCCCTCACCCGTCCCCTAATCCTAACCCATACGCTAACACTAACCCATGCCCTCAAATGTACTCTCCCCCTAAACCGTTGTCGTACCCTCACCTGGACCCTAAACATTCCCCGTCCCCTAACCCTAACCCTAGCCCGAACCCTAACCCTAACCCTTCCCCGAAGCCTTCCCCTCAC
This sequence comes from Orcinus orca, assembly GCF_937001465.1. NCBI lineage: Eukaryota > Metazoa > Chordata > Mammalia > Artiodactyla > Delphinidae > Orcinus > Orcinus orca. The sequence continues at coordinate 66,037,011 of NC_064559.1, read as the reverse complement.
CCGTCCCCTAATCCTAACCCGTACGCTAACACTAACCCGTGCCCTCACAGGTACGCTCCCCCTAAATCATTGTCATACCCTCACGTGGACCCTAAACCGTCCCCGTTCCCTAAACCTAACCCTAGCCCGAACCCTAAGCCTAACACTTCCCCGAAGCCTTCCCCTCACCCGTCCCCTAATCCTAACCCGTACGCTAACACTAACCCGTGCCCTCACACGTACGCTCCCCTTAAACCATCTTCTTACCCTCACCTAGACTCTAAACCGTCTCCGTCCCCTAACCCTAACCCTAGCCCGAAACCTAACCCTAACCCTTCCACGAAGCCTTCCCCTCAGCCATCCCCTAATCCTAAACCGTACGCTAACACTAATCCGTGCCCTCACACGTATGCTCCCCCTAAACCGTTGTCGTACCCTCACCTGGACCCTAAACCATCCCCATCCCTAACCCTAACCTTAGCCCGAACCCTAACCCTAAACCTTCCCCGAAGCCTTCCCCTCACCCGTCCCCTAATCCTAACCCGTACGCTAACACTAACCCGTGCCCTCACACGTATGCTCCCCCTAAACCGTTGTCGTACCCTCACCTGGACCCTAAACCGTCCCCGTCCCCTAACCCTAACACTAGCCTGAACCCTAACCCTAACCCTTCCGCGAAGCCTTCCCATCACCCGTCCCCTAATCCTAACCCGTACGCTAACACTAACCCGTGCCCTCACACGTACGCTCCCCCTAAACCGTTGTCGTACCCTCACCTGGACCCTAAACAGTCCCCGTCCCCTAACCCTAACCCTAGCCCGAACCCTAACCCTAACCCTTCCACGAAGCCTTCCCCTCACCCGTCCCCTAATCCTAACCCGTACGCTAACACTAACCCGTGCCCTCAAACGTACGCTGCCCCTAAATCATTGTCATACCCTCACGTGGACCCTAAACCGTCCCCGTCCCCTAACCCTAACCCTAGCGCAAACCCTAACCCTAACACTTCCCCGAAGCCTTCCCCTCACCCGTCCCCTAATCCTAACCCGTACGCTAACACTAAACCCTGCCCTCACATATACGCTCCCCCTAAACCGTTGTCGTACCCTCACCTGGACCCTAAACCGTCCCCGTCCCCTAACCCTAACCCTAGCCGGAACCCTAACCCTAACCCTTCCCCGAAGCCTTCCCCTCACCCGTTCCCTAATCCTAACCCGTATGCTAACACTAACCCCTGCCCTCATATATACGCTCCCCCTAAACCATTGTCGTACCCTCACCTGGACCCTAAACCGTCCCCGTCCCCTAACCCTAACCCTAGCCGAAACCCTAACCCTAACCCTTCCCCGAAGCCTTCCCCTCACTCGTCCCCTAGTCCTTACCTGTACGCTAACACTAACCCAGGCCCTCACACGTACGGTCCCCCTAAACCATTGTCCTACCCTCACCTGGACCCTAAACCGTCCCGGTCCCCTAACCATAACCGTAGCCCGAACCCTAACCATAACCCTTCCCCGAAGCCTTCCCCTCATCCGTCCCCTAATCCTAACCCGTACGCTAACACTAACCCGTGCTCTCACACGTATGCTCTCCCTAAACCGTTGTCGTACACTCACCTGGACCTTAAACCGTCCCCGTCCCCTAACCCTAACCCTAGCCCGAAACCTAACCCTAACCCTTCCCCGAAGCCTTCCTCTCACCTGTCCCCTAATCCTAACCCGTACGTTAACACTAACCCATGCCCTCAAACGTACGCTCCCCCTAAACTGTTGTCATACACTCACCTGGACACTAAACCGTCCCCGTCCCCTAACCCTAACCCTAGCCCGAACGCTAACCCTAACCCTTCCCCGAAGCCTTCCCCTCACCCGTTCCCTAATCCTAACCCGTATGCTAACACTAACCCCTGCCCTCACATATACGCTCCCCCTAAACCGTTGTCGTACCCTCACCTGGACCCTAAACCGTCCCCGTCCCCGTCCCCTAACCCTAGCTGGAACCCTAACCCTAACCCTTCCCCGAAGCCTTCCCCTCAGCCATCCCCTAATCCTAACCCGTACGCTACCACTAACCCGTGCCCTCACACGTACACTCCCCCTAAACCGTTGTTATACCCTCACCTGGACCCTAAACTGTCCCCGTCCCCTAAGACTAACCCTAGCCCGAACCCTAACCCTAACCCTTCCCGAAGCCTTCCCCTCACCCGTCCCCTAATCCTAAACCGTACGCTAACACTAACCCGTGCCCTCACTCGTACGCTCCCCCTAAACCATTGTCCTACCCTCACCTGGACCCTAAACCGTCCCCGTCCCCGAACCATAACCGTAGCCCGAACCCTAACCATAACCCTTCCCCGAAGCCTTCTCCTCATCCGTCCCCTAATCCTAACCCGTACGCTAACACTAACCCGTGCCCTCACACGTATGCTCCACCTAAACTGTTGTCGTACACTCACGTGGACCGTAAACCGTCCCCGTCCCCTAACCCTAACCCTAGTCCGAACCCTACCCCTAACCTTTCCCCGAAGCCTTCCCCTCACCCGTCCCCTAATCCTAACACGTACGCTAACACTAACCTGTGCCCTAACACATACGTTCCCCCTAAACCGTTGTCGTACCCTCACCTGGACCCTAAACCGTCCCCGTCCCCTAACCCTAACCCTAGTCCGAACCCTACCCCTAACCTTTCCCCGAAGCCTTCCCCTCACCCATCCCCTAATCCTAACACGTACGCTAACACTAACCTGTGCCCTCACACATACGTTCCCCCTAAACCGTTGTCGTACCCTCACCTGGACCCTAAACCGTCTCCGTCCCCTAACCCTAACCCTTCCCCGAAGCCTTCCCCTCACCCGTCCCCTAATCCTAACCCGTACGCTAACACTAACACGTGCCCTCACACGTACGCTCCCCCTAAACCGTTGTCGTGCCCTCACCTGGACCCTAAACCGTCCCCGTCCCTTAAGACTAACCCTAGCCCGAACCCTAACCCTAACCCTTCCCTGAAGCCTTCCCCTCACCCGTCCCCTAATCCTAACCAGTACGCTAACACGAACCAGTGCCCTCACACGTACGCTCCCCCTAAACCGTTGTCGTACCCTCACCTGGACCCTAAACCATACCCGTCCCTAACCCTAACCTTAGCCCGAACCCTAACCCTAAAACTTCCCCGAAGCCTTCCCCTCACCCGTCCCCTAATCCTAACCCACACGCTAACACTAACCCGTGCCCTCACACGTACGCTCCCCTAAATCGTTGTCATACCCTCACGTGGACCCTAAACCGTCCCCGTTCCCTAAACCTAACCCTAGCCCGAACCCTAACCCTAACACTTCACCCAAGCCTTGCCCTCACCCGTCCCCTAATCCTAACCCACACGCTAACACTAACCCATGCCCTCAAATGTACGCTCCCCGTAAACCGTTGTGGTACCCTCACCTGGACCCTAACCCGTCCCCGTCCCCTAACACTAACCCTAGCCCGAACCCTAACCCTAGCCCTTCCCCGAAGCCTTCCCGTCACCCATCCCCTAATCCTAACCCGTACGCTAACACTAACCCGTGCCCTCAAACGTACGCTCCCCCTAAACAGTTGTCGTATCCTCACCTGGACCCTAAACCGTCCCCGTCCCCTAACCCTAACCCTAGCCCGAACCCTAAACCTAAACTTCCCCGAAGCCTTCCCCTCACCCGTCCCCTAATCCTAACCCGTACGCTAACACTAAACCCTGCCCTGACATATACGCTCCCCCTAAACCGTTGTCGTACCCTCACCTGGACCCTAAAACCGTCCCCGTCCCCTAACCCTAACCCTAGCCGGAACCCTAACCCTAACCCTTCCCCGAAGCCTTCCCCTCACCCATCCCCTAATCCTAACCCGTACGCTAACACTAACCTGTGCCCTCACACGTACGCTCCCCCTAAACCGTTGTCGTACCCTCACCTGGACCCTAAACCATCCCCGTCCCTAACCCTAACCTTAGCCCGAACCCTAACCCTAAACCTTCCCCGAAGCCTTCCCCTCACCTGTCACATAATCCTAACCCGTACGCTAAAACTAACCCGTGCCCTCACACGTACGCTCACCCTAAACCGTTGTCGTACCCTCACCTGGACCCTAAACCGTCCCCGTCCCCTAACCCTAACCCTAGCCTGAACCCTTACCGTAACCCTTCCCCGAAGCCTTCCCCTCACCCGTCCCCTAATCCTAACCCATACGCTAACACTAACCCATGCCCTCAAATGTACTCTCCCCCTAAACCGTTGTCGTACCCTCACCTGGACCCTAAACCGTCCCCGTCCCCTAACCCTAACCCTAGCCCGAACCCTAACCCTAACCCTTCCCCGAAGCCTTCCCCTCACCCGTCCCCTAATCCTAACCCGTACGTTAACACTAACCCGTGCCCTCACACGTACGCTCCCCCTAAACCGTTGTCGTACCCTCACCTGGACCCTAAACCATCCCCGTCCCCTACACCTAACCGTAGCCCGAACCCTAAACCTAACCCTTCCCCGAAGCCTTCCCCTCACACGTCCCCTAATCCTAACCCGTACACTAACACTAACCGTGCCCTCACATATACAATCCCCCTAAACCTTTGTAGTAACCTCACCTGGACCGTACCGTCCCCGTCCCCTAACCCTAACCCTAGCCCGAACCCTAACCCTAACCCTTCCCCGAAGCCTTCCCCTCACCCGTCCCCTAATCCTAACCCGTACGCTAACACTAACCCATGCCCTCACACGTACGCTCCCCCTAAACTGTTGTCGTACCCTCACCTGTACCCTAAACCGTCCCCGTCCCCTAACCCTAACCCTACCCCGAACCCTAACCCTAACCCTTCCCCGAAGCCGTCCCCTCACCTGTCCCCTAATCCTAACCCGTACGTTAACACTAACCCGTGCCCTCACACGTACGCTCCCCCTAAAGCGTTGTCGTACCCTCACCTGGACCCTAAACCATCCCCGTCCCCTAACCCTAACCCTAGACCGAACCCTAACCGTAAACCTTCCCCGACGCCTTCCCCTCACCCGTCCCCTAATCCTAAACCGTACGCTAACACTAACCCGTGCCCTCAAATGTACGCTCCCCCTAAACCGTTGTCGTACCCTCACCTGGACCCTAAACCGTCCCCGTCCCCTAACCCTAACCCTAGCCTGAACCCTAACCCTAACCCTTCCCCGAAGCCTTCCTCTCACCCGTCCCCTAATCCTAAACCATGCGCTAACACTAACCCATGCCCTCACTCGTACGCTCCCCCTAAACCGTTGTCGTACCCTCACGTGGACCCTAAACAGTCCCCGTCCCCTAACCCTAACCCTAGCCCGAACCCGAACCCTAACACTTCCCCGAAACCTTCCCCTCACCCGTCCCCTAATCCTAACCCGTACGCTAACTCTAACCCGTGCCCTCACATGTACGCTCTCCCTAAACCGTTGTCGTACCCTCATCTGGACGCTAAACCTTCCCCATCCCATAACCCTAACCCTAGCCCGAACCCAAAACCTAACCCTTTCCCGAAGCCTTCCCCTCACCCGTCCCCTAATCCTAACCCGTACGCTAACACTAACCCATGCCCTCACACGTACGCTCCCCCTAAACCATTGTCGTACCCTCACCTGGACCCTAAACCGTCCCCGTCCCCTAACCCTAACCCTAGACCGAACCCTAAACCTAACCCTTCCCCGAAGCCTTCCCCTCAACCGTCCCTAATCCTAACCCGTACGCTAACACTAACCCGTGCCCTCACACGTACGCTCCCCCTAAACCGTTGTCGTACCCTCACCTGGACCGTAAACCGTCCCCGTCGCCTAACACTAACCCTAGCCCGAACCCTAACCCTAAACCTTCCCCGAAGCCTTCCCCTCACCTGTCCGCTAATCCTAACCCGTACGCTAACACAAACCCGTGCCCTCACACGTACGCTCCCCCGAAACCATTGTCGTACCCTCACCTGGACTCTAAACCGTCCCCGACCCCTAACCCTAACCCTAGCCCGAACCCTAACCCTAACCCTTCCCCGAAGCCTTCCCTCTCCCGTCCCCTAATCCTAACCTGTATCCTAACACTAAACCGTGCCCTCACACGTACGCTCCCCCTAAACCGTTGTCGTAACCTCACCTGGACCCTAAACCGTAGCCATCCCCTAACACTAACCCTAGCCCGAACCCATACCATAACCCTTCCCCTAAGGCTTCCCCTCACCCGTCCCCTAATCCTAACCCGTACGCTAAAACTAAACCATGCCCTCACACGTACGCTCCCCTAAACCGTTGTCGTACCCTCACCTGGACCCTAAACCGTCCCCGTCCCATAACCCTAACCCTAGCCCGAACCCTAACCCTAACACTTCCCCGAAGCCTTCCCCTCACACGTCCCCAAATCCTAACCCGTACGTTAACAGTAACCCGTGCTCTCACACATACCCTCCCCCTAAACCGTTGTCGTACACTCACCTGTACCCTAAACCGTCCCCGTCTCATAACCCTAACGCTAGCCCTAACCCTTACACTAACCCTTCCCCGAAGCCTTCCCCCACCCGTCCCCTAATCCTAACCCGTACGCTAACACTAACCCGTGCCCTCACACGTACGCTCACCCTAAACCGTTGTCGTACCCTCACCTGGAACCTAAACCCTCCCTGTCCCCTAACCCTAAACCTAGCCCGAACCCTAACCCTAACCCTTCCCCGAAGCCTTCCCCTCACCCGTCCCCTAATCCTAACCCGTACGCTAACACTAACCCGTGCCCTCACACGTACGCTCCTCCTAAAACGTTGTCGTACCCTCACCTGGACCCTAAACCGTCCCAGTCCCCTAACCCTAACCCTAACTCTAACACTTCCCCGAAGCCTTCCCCTCACCCGTCCGATAATCCTACCCCATATGCTAACACTAACCCGTGCCCTCACACGTACGCTCCCCCTAAACCGTTGTCGTACCCTCACCTGGACTCTAAACCTTCCCTGACCCCTAACCCTAACCCTAGCCCGAACCTTAACCCTAACACTTCCCCGAAGCCTTCCCCTCACACGTCCCCTAATCCTAACCCGTACGCTAACACTAACCCATGCCCTCACACGTACTCTCCCCCTAAATCGTTGTCGTTCCCTCACCTGGACCCTAAACCTTCCCCGTCCCATAACCCTAACCCTAACCCTAACCCTTCCCCGAAGCCTTCTCCTCACCCGTCCCCTAATCCTAACCCGTACGATAACAGTAACCCGTGCTCTCACACATACCCTCCCCCTAAACCGTTGTCGTACACTCACCTGTACCCTAAACCGTCCCCGTCCCATAACCCTAAACCTAGCCCTAACCCTAACACTAACCCTTCCCCGAAGCCTTCCCCCACCCGTCCCCTAATCCTAACCCGAACGTTAACAGTAACCCGTGCTCTCACACATACCCTCCCCCTAAACCGTTGTCATAACCTCACCTGGACCCTAAACCGTCCCCGTCCCCTAAAACTAACCCTAGCCCGAACCCTAACACTAACCCTTCCCCGAAGCCTTCCCCTCAACCGTCCCCTAATCCTAACCCGTATGCTAACACTAACCCGTGCCCTCACATGTACGCTCCCCCTAAACCGTTGTCGTACACTCACCTGGACCCTAAATCGTCCCCTTCCCCTAACCCTAACCCCAGCCCGAACACTAACCCTAACACTTCCCCGAAGCCTTCCCCTCACCCGTCCCCTAATCCTAACCTGTATGGTAAAACAAACACGTGCCCTCACACGTACGCTCCCCATGAACCGTTGTCGTACCCTCACCTGGACCCTAAACCGTCCGGGTCACCTAACCCTAACCCTAGCCTGAACCCTAACCTTAACCCTTCCCCGAAGCCTTCCCCTCACCCGTCCCCTAATCCTAACCCGTACACTAACACTAACCCGTGCCCTCACACGTACGCTCCCCCTAAACCGTTGTCTTACTCTCACCAGGACCCTAAACCGTCCCCGTCCCCTAACCCTAACCCTAGCACGAACCCTAACACTAACACTTCCCCGAAGACTTCCCCTCACCCGTCCCCTAATCCTAACCCGTACGCTAAAACTAACCCGTGCCCTCACACGTACGCTCCCCTAAACCGTTTTCGTACCCTCACCTGGACCCTAAACCATCCCCGTCCCCTAACCCAAACCCTAGCCCGAACCCTAACCCTAACACTTCCCCGAAGCCTTCCCCTCACCCGTCCCCTAATCCTAACACGTACGCTAATACTAACCCGTGCCCTCACACGTACGCTCACCCTAAATGGTTGTCGTATCCTCACCTGGACCCTAAACCGTCCCCGTCCCCTAACCCTAACCCTAGACCGAACCCTAACCCTAACCCTTCCCCGAAGCCTTCCGCTCACCCGTCCCCTAATCCTAACCCGTCCGTTAACACTAACCCCGTGCCCTCACATATACGCTCCCCCTAAACCGTTGTTGTACCCTCACCTAGACCCTAAACCGTCCCCGTCCCCTATCCCTAACCCTAGCCCGAACCCTAACCCTAACCCTTCCCCGTAGCCTTCCCCTCACCCATCCCCTAATCCTAACCCGTACGCTAACACTAACCCGTGCCCTCACAGGTACCCTCCTCCTAAACGGTTGTCGTAACCCTCACCTGGACCCTAAACCGTCAACGTCCCCTAACCCTAACCCTAGCACGAACCCTAACCCTAACCCTTCCCCGAAGCCTTCCCCTCACCCGTCCCCTAATCCTAACCCGTACGCTAACACTAACCCGTGCCCTCACAAGTACCCTCCTCCTAAACGGTTGTCGTACCCTCACCTGGACCCTAAACCGTCCCCGTCCCCTAACCCGAAGCCTAGCCCGAACCCTAACCCTAACACTTCCCCGAAGCCTTCCTCTCACCCGTCCCCTACTCCTAACCCGTACTTTAACACTAACCCGTGCCCTCACACGTACGCTCCCCCTAAACCGTTGTCGTACCCTCACCTGGACCCTAAACCATCCCCGTCCCCTAACCCTAACCCTAGACCGAACCCTAACCGTAAAACTTCCCCGACGCCTTCCCCTCACCCGTCCCCTAATCCTAAACCGTACGCTAACACTAACCCGTGCCCTCACACGTACGCTCCCCCTAAATCGTTGTCATACCCTCAGGTGGACCCTAAACCGTTCCCGTTCCCTAAACCTAAACCTAGCCCGAACCCTAACCCTAAACCTTCCCCGAAGCCTTCCCCTCACCCGTCCCCTAATCCTAACCCATACGCTAACACTAACCCATGCCCTCAAATGTACGCTCCCCCTAAACCGTTGTCGTACCCTCACCTGGACCCTAAACCGTCCCCGTCCCCTAACCCTAACCCTAGCCCGAACCCTAACCCTAACCCTTCCCCGAAGCCTTCCCCTCACCCGTCCCCTAATCCTAAACCATGCGCTAACACTAACCCATGCCCTCACTCGTACGCTCCCCCTAAACCGTTGTCGTACCCACACCTGGACCCTAAACAGTCCCCGTCCCCTAACCCTAACCCTAGCCCGAACCCTAACCCTAACACTTCCCCGAAACCTTCCCCTCACCCGTCCCCTAATCCTAACCCGTACGCTAACTCTAACCCGTGCCCTCACATGTACGCTCCCCCTAAACCGTTGTCGTACCCTCATCTGGACGCTAAACCTTCCCAGTCCCATAACCCTAACCCTAGCCCGAACCCAAAACCTAACCCTTCCCCGAAGCCTTCCCCTCACCCGTCCCCTAATCCTAACCCATACACTAACACTAACCCGTACCCTCACACGTACGCTCCCCCTAAACGGTTGTCGTACTCTCACCTGGACCCTAAACCGTCCCCATACCCTAACACTAACCCTAGTCTGAACCCTAACCCAAACACTTCCATGAAGCTTTCCCCTCTCCCGTCCCCTAATCCTAAGCCGTACGCTATCACTAACCAGTGCCCTAACACGTATGCTCCCCCTACACCGTTGTCGTACCCTCACCTGGCCCCTAAACAGTCCCCATCCCCTAACCCTAACCCTAACCCTAACACTTCCCCGAAGCCTTCCCATCACCCGTCCCCTAATCCTAACCCGTATGCTAACACTAACCCATGCCCTCACACGTACGCTCCCCCTAAACCATTGTCGTATCCTCACCTGGACCCTAAACCGTCCCCGTCCCCTAACCCTAACCCTAGACCGAACCCTAAACCTAACCCTTCCCCGAAGCCTTCCCCTCACACTTCCCCTAATCCTAAATCGTACGCTAACACTAACCCGTGCCCTCACCCGTACGCTCCCTCTAAACCATTGTCGTACCCTCACCTGAACCCTAAACCGTCCCCGTCCCCTAACCCTAACCCTAGCCCGAACCCTAACCCTAACCCTTCCCCAAAGCCTTCCCCTCACCCGTCCCCTAATCCTAACCCGTACGCTAACACTAACCCGTGCCCTCACACGTACGCTCCCTCTAAACCGCTGTCGTACCCTCACCTTGACCCTAAACCCTCCCCATCCCCTAACACTAACCCTAGCCCGAACCCTAAACCTAAACCTTCCCGAAGCGTTACCCTCACCCGTCCCCTAATCCTAACCCGTACGCTAACACTAACCCATGCCCTCACACGTACGCTCCCACTAAACCATTGTCGTATTCTCACCTGGACCCTAAACCATCCCCGTCCCCTAACCCTAAACCTAGCTCGAACCCTAACCCTAACCCTTCTCCGAAGACTACCCCTCACCCATCCCTTAATCCTATCCCGTACAGTAAAACTAACCCGTGCCCTCACACGTACGCTCCCCCTAAACCGTTGTCGTACCCTCACCTGGACCCTAAACTGTCCCCATCCCCTAAGCCTAACCCTAGCCCGAACCCTAACCCTAACCCTTCCCGGAAGCCTTCCCCTCACCTGTCCCCTAATCCTAACCCGTACGCTAACACTAACCCATGCCCTCACACGTACGCTCCCCCTAAACCGTTGTCGTACCCTCACCTGGACCCTAAACCGTCCCCGTCCCCTAACCCTAACCCTAGCCCGAACCCTAACCCTAACCCTTCCCCGAAGCCTTCCCCTCTCCCGTCCCCTAATCCTAACCTGTATCCTAACACTAAACCGTGCCCTCACACGTACGCTCCCCCTAAACCGTTGTCGAAACCTCACCTGGACCCTAAACCGTAGCCATCCCCTAACACTAACCCTAGCCCGAACCCTAACCATAACCCTTCCCCTAAGGCTTCCCCTCACCCGTCCCCTAATCCTAACCCGTACGCTAACACTAACCCGTGCCCTCACACGTATGCTCCCTCTAAAGCGTTGTCGTTCCCTCACCTGGACCCTAAACCTTCCCTGTCCCCTAAGCCTAACACTAGCCCGAACCCTAACCCTAAACCTTCCCCGAAGCCTTCCCCTAACCCGTCCCCTAATCCTAAGCAGTACGCTAACACTAACCCGTGCCCTCACACGTACGCTCCCCGTGAACCGTTTTCATACACTCACCTGGACCCTAACCGTCCCCGTCCCCTAACCTTAACCTTAGCCCGAACCCTAAACTTAACCCTTCCCCGAAGCCTTCCCCTCACCCGTTCCCTAATCCTAACGTGTACGCTAACACTAACCCGAGCCCTCACACGTACACTCCCACTAACCCTAACCGTACCCTCACCTGGACCCTAAACCGTCCTCGTCCCCTACCCTAACCCTTCCTCGAAGCCTTCCCCTCACCCGTCCGCTAATCCTAACCCGTACGCTAACACGAACCCGTGCTCTCACACGTACGCTCACTCTAAACTCTTGTCGTACCCTAACCTGGACCCTAAAACCTCCCCGTCCCCTAACCCTAACCCTAGCCCGAACCCTAACCCTAACCTTCCCCGAAGCCTTCCCCTCACCAGTCCCCTAATTGTAACCCGTACTCTAACAATAACCCTTGCCCTCACACGTAACCTCCTCCTAAACCGTTGTTGTACCCTCATCTGGACCCTAAACTGTCCCCGTCCCCTAACCCTAACCCTAGCCCGAACCCTAACCCTAACCCTTCCTCGAAGCCATCCCCTCACCCGTCCCCTAATCCTAACCCGTACGCTAACACTAACAAGTTCCCTCACACGTACGCTCCCCCTAAACCGTTGTTGTACTCTCACCTGGACCATAACCGTCCACGTCGCCTAACCCTAACCCTACCCCGAACCCTTAACCTAACCCTTCCCCGAAGCCTTCCCCTCACCCGTCCCCTAATTCTAACCCGTACGCTAACACTAACCCGTGCCCTCACAGGTACCCTCCTCCTAAACGGTTGTCGTACCCTCACCTGGACCCTAAACCGTCAACGTCCCCTAACCCTAAGCCTAGACCGAACCCTAACCCTAACCCTTCCCCGAAGCCTTCCCCTCACCCGTCCCCTAATCCTAACCGTACGCTAACACTAACCCGTGCCCTCACACGTACGCTCCCCTAAACCGTTGTCGGACCCTCACCTGGACCCTAAACCGTCCCCGTCAACTAACCCTAACCCTTCCCCGAAGCCTTCCCCTCACCCGTCCCCTAATCCTAACGCGTACGCTAACACTAACCCATGCCCTCAGACGTATGCTCTCCCTTAACCGTTGTCGTACCCTCACCTGTACCCTAAACCGTCCCCGTCCCATAACCCTAACCCTAGCCCGAACCCTAACCCTAACCCTTCCCCGAAGCCTTCCCCCACCCGTCCCCTAATCCTAACCCGTACGCTAACACTAACCCGTGCCCTCACACGTACGCTCACCCTAAACCGTTGTTGTACCCTCACCTGGAACCTAAACCCTCCCCGTCCCCTAACCCTAACCCTAGCCCGAACCCTAACCCTAACCCTTCCCCGAAGCTTTCCCCTCACCCGTCCCCTAATCCTAACCCGTACGCTAACACTGACCCGTGCCCTCACACGTACGCTCACCCTAAACCGTTGTCGTACCCTCACCTGGACCCTAAACCGTCCCCATCCCCTAACCCTAACCCTAACCTGAACCCTAACCCTAACCCTTCCCCGAAGCCTTCCCCTCACCCGTCCCCTAATCCTAACCCGTACGCTAACACTAACCCGTGCCCTCACACGTACGTTCCCCCGAAACCGTTGTCGTACCCTCACCTGGACCCTAAACAGTCCCCGTCCCCTAACCCTAACCCTAGCCCGAACCCTAACCCTAACCCCTATCCGAAGCCTTCCCCTCACCCGTCCCCTAATCCTAACCCGTACGCTAACACTAACCCGTGCCCTCACACGTACGCTCCCCCTAAATCGTTGTCATACCCTCACGTGAACCCTAAACCGTCCCCGTTCCCTAAACCTAACCCTAGCCCGAACCCTAACCCTAACCCTTCCCCGAAGACTTCCCCTCACCCGTCCCCTAATCCTAACCCATACGCTAACACTAACCCGTGCCCTCAAATGTACGCTCCCCCTAAAACGTTGTCGTACCCTCAACTGGACCCTAAACCGTCCCAGTCCCCTAACCCTAACCCTAACCCTAACACTTCCCCGAAGCCTTCCCCTCACCCGTCCGATAATCCTAACCCATATGCTAACACTAACCCGTGCCCTCACACGTACGCTCCCCCTAAACCGTTGTCGTACCCTCACCTGGACTCTAAACCTTCCCTGAACCCTAACCCTAACCCTAGCCCGAACCTTAAACCTAACACTTCCCCGAAGCCTTCCCCTCACACGTCCCCTAATCCTAACCCGTACGCTAACACTAACCCATGCCCTCACACGTACTCTCCCCCTAAATCGTTGTCGTTCCCTCACCTGGACCCTAAACCTTCCCCATCCCCTAACCCTAACCCTAACCCTAACCCTTCCCCGAAGCCTTCTCCTCACCCGTCCCCTAATCCTAACCCGTACGCTAACACTAACCCATGCCCTCACACGTACGCTCTCCCTTAACCGTTGTCGTACCCTCACCTGGACCCTAAACCGTCCCCGTCCCATAACCCTAACCCTAGCCCGAACCCTAACCCTAACCTTCCCCGAAGCCTTCCCCTCACCCGTCCCCTAATCCTAACCCGTACGTTAACAGTAACCCGTGCTCTCACACATACCCTCCCCCTAAACAGTTGTCGTACACTCACCTGTACCCTAAACCGTCCCCGTCCCATAACCCTAAACCTAGCCCTAACCCTAACACTAACCCTTCCCCGAAGCCTTCCCCCACCCGTCCCCTAATCCTAACCCGAACGTTAACAGTAACCCGTGCTCTCACACATACCCTCCCCCTAAACCGTTGTCATAACCTCACCTGGACCCTAAACCGTCCCCGTCGCCTAAACCTAACACTAGCCCGAACCCTAACACTAACCCTTCCCCGAAGCCTTCCCCCAACCGTCCCCTAATCCTAACCCGTATGCTAACACTAACCCGTGCCCTCACACGTACGCTCCCCCTAAACCGTTGTCGTACACTCACCTGGACTCTAAACCGTCCCTGATCCCTAAACCTAACCCTAGCCCGAACCCTAACCCTAACACTTCCCCGAAGCCTTCCCCTCACACGTCCCCTAATCCTAACCCGTACGCTAACACTAACCCATGCCCTCACACGTACGCTCCCCCTAAACCGTTGTCGTACCCTCACCTGGACCCTAAATCGTCCCCTTCCCCTAACCCTAACCCCAGCCCGAACACTAACCCTAACACTTCCCCGATGCCTTCCCCTCACCCGTCCCCTAATCCTAACCCGTATGGTAAAACTAACACGTGCCCTCACACGTACGCTTCCCATGAACCGTTGTCGTACCCTCACCTTGACCCTAAACCGTCCCCGTCCCCTAACCCTAACCCTAGCCTGAACCCTAACCTTAACCCTTCCCCGAAGCCTTCCCCTCACCCGTCCCCTAATCCTAACCCGTACACTAACACTAACCCGTGCCCTCACACGTACGCTCCCCCTAAACCGTTGTCTTACTCTCACCAGGACCCTAAACCATCCCCGTCCCCTAACCCTAACCCTAGCACGAACCCTAACACTAACCCTTCCCCGAAGACTTCCCCTCACCCGTCCCCTAATCCTAACCCGTACGCTAAAACTAACCCGTGCCCTCACACGTACGCTCCCCTAAACCGTTTTCGTACCCTCACCTGGACCCTAAACCATCCCCGTCCCCTAACCCTAACCCTAGCCCGAACCCTAACCCTAACCCTTCCCCGAAGCCTTCCCCTCACCCGTCCCCTAATCCTAACACGTACGCTAATACTAACCCGTGCCCTCACACGTACGCTCACCCTAAATGGTTGTCGTACCCTCACCTGGACCCTAAACCGTCCCCGTCCCCTAACCCTAACCCTAGCCCGAACCCTAACCCTAACCCTTCCCCGAAGCCTTCCGCTCACCCGTCCCCTAATCCTAACCCGTCCGTTAACACTAACCTGTGCCCTCACAAATACGCTCCCCCTAAACCGTTGTTGTACCCTCACCTAGACCCTAAACCGTCCCCGTCCCCTATCCCTAACCCTACCCCGAACCCTAACCCTAACCCTTCCCCGAAGCCTTCCCCTCACCCATCCCCTAATCCTAACCCGTACGCTAACACTAACCCGTGCCCTCACACGTACCCTCCCCCTAAACCGTTGTCGTACCCTCACCTGGAACCTAAACCGTCCCCGTCCCCTAACCATAACCCTAGACCGAACCCTAACCCTAACCCTTCCCCGAAGCCTTCCCCTCACCCGTCCCCTAATCCTAACCCATACGCTAACACTAACCCGTGCCCTCAAACGTACGCTCCCACTAAACCGTTGTCGTACCCTCACCTGGACCCTAAACAGTCCCCGTCCCCTAACCCTAACCCTAGCCCGAACCCTAACCCTAACACTTCCCCGAAACCTTCCCCTCACCCGTCCCCAAATCCTAACCTGTACGCTAACTCTAACCCGTGCCCTCACACGTATGCTCCCCCTAAACCGTTGTCCTACACTCATCTGGACCCTAAACCGTCCCCGTCCCCTAAGCCTAACCCTAGCCCGAACACTAAACCTAACCCTTCCCCGAAGCCTTCCCCTTACCCGTCCCCTAATCCTAACCCGTACGCTAACAGTAACCCGTGCTCTCACACGTACCCTCCCCCTAAACCGTTGTCGTACACTCACCTGTACCCTAAACACTCCCCGTCCCGTAACCCTAACCCTAGCCCTAATCCTAACACTAAACCTTCCCCGAAGCCTTCCCCCACCCGTCCAGTAATCCTAACCCGTACGCTAACACTAACCCGTGCCCTCACACGTACTCTCCCCCTAAACCGTTGTCGTACCCTCACCTGGAACCTAAACCGTCCCCGTCCCCTAACCCTACCCTAGCCCGAAACCTAACCCTAACCCTTCCCCGAAGCCTTCCCCTCACCCGTCCCCTAATCCTAACCTGTACGCTAACACTAACCCGTGCCCTCACACATACGCTCCCCCTAAACCTTTGTCGTAACCTCACCTGGACCCTAAACAGTCCCCGTCCCCTAACCCTAGCCCGAACCCTAACCCTAACACTTAGCCGAAACCTTCCCCTCACCCGTCCCCTAATCCTAACCCGTACGCTAACACTAACCCGTGCCCTCACACGTACGCTCCCCCTAAACCATTGTCGTACCCTCACATGGACCCTGAACCGTCCCCAACCCGTAACCCTAACCCTAGCCCGTACCCTAAACCTAACACTTCCCCGAAGCCTTCCCCTCACCCGTCCCCTAATACTAACCCGTATGCTAACACTAACCCATGCCCTCACACGTACGCTCCCTCTAAACCATTGTCGTACCCTCACCTGGACCCTAAACCGTCCCCATAACCTAACCCTCACCCTAGCCGAAACCCTAAACCTAACCCTTCCCCGAAGCCTTCTCATCACCCGTCCCCTAATCCTAACCCGTACGCTAACACTAACCCGTGCCCTCACACGTACGCTCCCCCTAAACCGTTGTCGTACCCTCACCTGGACCCTAAACCGTCCCCGTCCCCTAACCCTACCCTAGCCCGAACCCTAACCCTAACCCTTCCCCGAAGCCTTCCCCTCACCCGTCCCCTAATCCTAACCCGTACGCTAACACTAACCCGTGCCCTCACACGTACGCTCCCCCTAAACCGTTGTCGTACCCTCAGCTGGACCCTAAACAGTCCCCGTCCTCTAACCCTTACCCTAGCCCGAACCCTAACCCTAACACTTCCCCGATACCTTCCCCTCACCCGTCCCCTAATCCTAACCCGTACGCTAACTCTAACCCGTGCCCTCACACGTACGCTCCCCCTAAACCATTGTCTTACCCTCATCTGGACCCTAAACCGTCCCCGTCACCTAACAGTAACCCTAGCCCGAACCCTAAACCTAACCGTTCCCCGAAGCCTTCCCCTTACCCGTCACCTTATCCTAACCCGTACGCTAACAGTAACCCGTGCTCTCACACGTACCCTCCCCCTAAACCGTTGTCGTACACTCACCTGTACCCTAAACCCTCCCCGTCCCGTAACCCTAACCCTAGCGCTAACCCTAACACTAACCCTTCCCCGAAGCCTTCCCCAACCCGTGCCATAATCCTAACCCGTACGCTAACACTAACCCGTGCCCTCACACGTACGGTCCCCCTAAACCGTTGTCATACCCTCACCTGGACCCTAAACCGTCCCGTCCCCTAAACCTAACCCTAGCCCGAACCCTAACCCTAACACTTCCCCGAAGCCTTCCTCTCACCTGTCCACTAATCCTAACCCGTATGCTAACACTAACCCGTGCCCTCACACGTACGCTCCCCCTAAACCGTTTTCGTCCCCTCACCTGGACTCTAAACCGCCCCTGACACCTAACCCTAACCCTAGCCCAAACCCTAACCCTAATACTTCCCCGAAGCCTTCCCCTCACACGTCCCCTAATCCTAACCCATACGCTAACACTAACCCATGCCCTCACACGTACGCTCCCCCTAAACCGTTGTCGTACCCTCACCTGGACCCTAAATCGTCCCCGTACCCTAACCCTAACCCTAGCCCAAACACTAACCCTAACCCTTCCCCGAAGCCTTCCCCACACCCGTCCCCTAATCCTAACCCGTACGCTAACACTAACCCGTGCCCTCACACGTATGCCTCCCCTAAACCGTTGTCGTACTCTCACCTGGACCCTAAGCCGTCCTCGTCCCCTAAACCTAACCCTAGCCCGAACCCTAACCCTAACACTTCCCCGAAGCCTTCCCCTCACACGTCCGCTAATCCTAACCCGTATGCTAACACTAACCCGTGCCCTCACATGTACGTTCCTCCTAAACCATTGTCGTACCCTCACCTGGACTCTAAACCTTCCCTGACCCCTAACCCTAACCCTAGCCCGAACCTTAACCCTAACTTTTCCCCGAAGCCTTCTCCTCACCCGTCCCCTAATCCTAACCCGTACGCTAAAACTAACCCGTGCCCTCACACGTAAGCTCCCCTAAACCGTTTTCGTACCCTCACCTAGACCCTAAACCATCCCCGTCCCCTAACCCTAACCCTAGCCCGAACCCTAACCCTAACCCTTCCCCGAAGCCTTCCCCTCACCCGTCCCCTAATCCTAACACGTACGCTAATAGTAACCCGTGCCCTCACACGTACGCTCACCCTAAATGGTTGTCGTACCCTCACCTGGACCCTAAACCGTCCCCGTCCCCTAACCCTAACCCTAGCCCGAACCCTAACCCTAACCCTTCCCCGAAGCCTTCCCCTCACCCGTCCCCTAATCCTAACCCGTACGCTAACACTAACCCGTGCCCTCACATATACGCTCCCCCTAAACCGTTGTCGTACCCTCACCTAGACCGTAAACCGTCCCCGTCCCCTATCCCTAACCCTAGCCCGAACGCTAACCCTAACCCTTCCCCGAAGCCTTCCCCTCACCCATCCCCTAATCCTAACCCGTACGCTAACACTAACCCGTGCCCTCACATGTACCCTCCCCCTAAAACGTTGTCGTACCCTCACCTGGACCCTAAACCGTCCCCGTCCCCTAACCCTACCCTAGCCCGAACCCTAACCCTAACCCTTCCCCGAAGCCTTCCCCTCACCCGTCCCCTAATCCTAACCCGTACGCTAACACTAACCCGTGCCCTCACACGTACGCTCCCCCTAAACCGTTGTCGTACCCTCAGCTGGACCCTAAACAGTCCCCGTCCTCTAACCCTTACCCTAGCCCGAACCCTAACCCTAACACTTCCCCGATACCTTCCCCTCACCCGTCCCCTAATCCTAACCCGTACGCTAACTCTAACCCGTGCCCTCACACGTACGCTCCCCCTAAACCATTGTCTTACCCTCATCTGGACCCTAAACCGTCCCCGTCACCTAACACTAACCCTAGCCCGAACCCTAAACCTAACCGTTCCCCGAAGCCTTCCCCTTACCCGTCACCTTATCCTAACCCGTACGCTAACAGTAACCCGTGCTCTCACACGTACCCTCCCCCTAAACCGTTGTCGTACACTCACCTGTACCCTAAACCCTCCCCGTCCCGTAACCCTAACCCTAGCGCTAACCCTAACACTAACCCTTCCCCGAAGCCTTCCCCAACCCGTGCCATAATCCTAACCCGTACGCTAACACTAACCCGTGCCCTCACACGTACGGTCCCCCTAAACCGTTGTCATACCCTCACCTGGACCCTAAACCGTCCCGTCCCCTAAACCTAACCCTAGCCCGAACCCTAACCCTAACACTTCCCCGAAGCCTTCCTCTCACCTGTCCACTAATCCTAACCCGTATGCTAACACTAACCCGTGCCCTCACACGTACGCTCCCCCTAAACCGTTTTCGTCCCCTCACCTGGACTCTAAACCGCCCCTGACACCTAACCCTAACCCTAGCCCAAACCCTAACCCTAATACTTCCCCGAAGCCTTCCCCTCACACGTCCCCTAATCCTAACCCATACGCTAACACTAACCCATGCCCTCACACGTACGCTCCCCCTAAACCGTTGTCGTACCCTCACCTGGACCCTAAATCGTCCCCGTACCCTAACCCTAACCCTAGCCCAAACACTAACCCTAACCCTTCCCCGAAGCCTTCCCCACACCCGTCCCCTAATCCTAACCCGTACGCTAACACTAACCCGTGCCCTCACACGTATGCCTCCCCTAAACCGTTGTCGTACTCTCACCTGGACCCTAAGCCGTCCTCGTCCCCTAAACCTAACCCTAGCCCGAACCCTAACCCTAACACTTCCCCGAAGCCTTCCCCTCACACGTCCGCTAATCCTAACCCGTATGCTAACACTAACCCGTGCCCTCACATGTACGTTCCTCCTAAACCATTGTCGTACCCTCACCTGGACTCTAAACCTTCCCTGACCCCTAACCCTAACCCTAGCCCGAACCTTAACCCTAACTTTTCCCCGAAGCCTTCTCCTCACCCGTCCCCTAATCCTAACCCGTACGCTAAAACTAACCCGTGCCCTCACACGTAAG
This sequence comes from Orcinus orca, assembly GCF_937001465.1. Classification (NCBI taxonomy): domain Eukaryota; kingdom Metazoa; phylum Chordata; class Mammalia; order Artiodactyla; family Delphinidae; genus Orcinus; species Orcinus orca. The sequence continues at coordinate 66,016,632 of NC_064559.1, read as the reverse complement.
CTCCCCTAAACCGTTTTCGTACCCTCACCTAGACCCTAAACCATCCCCGTCCCCTAACCCTAACCCTAGCCCGAACCCTAACCCTAACCCTTCCCCGAAGCCTTCCCCTCACCCGTCCCCTAATCCTAACACGTACGCTAATAGTAACCCGTGCCCTCACACGTACGCTCACCCTAAATGGTTGTCGTACCCTCACCTGGACCCTAAACCGTCCCCGTCCCCTAACCCTAACCCTAGCCCGAACCCTAACCCTAACCCTTCCCCGAAGCCTTCCCCTCACCCGTCCCCTAATCCTAACCCGTACGCTAACACTAACCCGTGCCCTCACATATACGCTCCCCCTAAACCGTTGTCGTACCCTCACCTAGACCGTAAACCGTCCCCGTCCCCTATCCCTAACCCTAGCCCGAACGCTAACCCTAACCCTTCCCCGAAGCCTTCCCCTCACCCATCCCCTAATCCTAACCCGTACGCTAACACTAACCCGTGCCCTCACATGTACCCTCCCCCTAAAACGTTGTCGTACCCTCACCTGGACCCTAAACCGTCCCCGTCCCCTAACACTAATCCTAGCCCGAACCCTAACCCTAACCCTTCCCCGAAGCCTTCCCCTCACCCGTCCCCTAATCCTAACCCGTACGCTAACACTAACCCGTGCCCTCACACATACGCTCCCCCTAAACCGTTGTCGTACCCTCACCTGGACCCTAAACAGTCCCCGTCCCCTAACCCTAACCCTAGCCCGAACCCTAACCCTAACCCCTCCCCGAAGCCTTCCCCTCACCCGTCCCCTAATCCTAACCCGTACGCTAACACTAACCCGTGCCCTCACACGTACGCTCCCCCTAAATCGTTGTCATACCCTCACGTGGACCCTAAACCGTCCCCATTCCCTAAACCTAACCCTAGCCCGAACCCTAACCCTAACCCTTCCCCGAAGCCTTCCCCTCACCCGTCCCCTAATACTAACCCATACGCTAACACTAACCCGTGCCCTCAAATGTACGCTCCCCCTAAACTGTTGTCGTACCCTCACCTGGACCCTAAACCGTCCCCGTCCCCTAACCCTAACCCTAGCCCGAAGCCTAACCCGAACCCTTCCCCGAAGCCTTCCCCTCACCCGTCCCCTAATCCTAACCCGTACGTTAACACTAACCCATGCCCTCACACGTACGCTCCCCCTAAACCGTTGTCGTACCCTCACCTGGACCCTAAACCATCCCCGTCCCCTAACCCTAACCGTAGCCCGAACCCTAAACCTAACCCTTCCCCGAAGCCTTCCCCTCACCCGTCCCCTAATCCTAAACCGTACACTAACACTAACCCGTGCCCTCACATGTACAATCCCCCTAAACCTTTGTAGTAACCTCACCTGGACCGTAAACCGTCCCCGTCCCCTAACCCTAACCCTAGCCCGAACCTTAACCCTAACCCTTCCCCGAAGCCTTCCCCTCAGCCGTCCCCTAATCCTAACCCGTACGCTAACACTAACCCATGCCCTCACACGTACGCTCCCCCTAAACTGTTGTCGTACCCTCACCTGTACCCTAAACCGTCCCCGTCCCCTAACCCTAACCCTACCCTGAACCCTAACCCTAACACTTCCCCGAAGCCTTCCCCTCACCCGTCCCCTAATCCTAACCCATACGCTAACACTAACCCATGCCCTCAAATGTACGCTCCCCCTAAACCGTTGTCGTACCCTCACCTGGACCCTAAACCGTCCCCGTCCCCTAACCCTAACCCTAGCCCGAACCCTAAACCTAACCCTTCCCCGAAGCCTTCCCCTCACCCGTCCCCTAATCCTAAACCATGCGCTAACACTAACCCATGCCCTCACTCGTACGCTCCCCCTAAACCGTTGTCGTACCCTCACCTGGACCCTAAAAAGTCCCCGTCCCCTAACCCTAACCCTAGCCCGAACCCTAACCCTAACACTTCCCCGAAACCTTCCCCTCAACCCTCCCCTAATCCTAACCCGTACGCTAACTCTAACCCGTGCCCTCACATGTACGCTCCCCCTAAACGGTTGTCGTACTCTCACCTGGACCCTAAACCGTCCCCATACCCTAACAGTAACCCTAGCCTGAACCCTAACCCAAACACTTCCATGAAGCCTTCCCCTCTCCCGTCCCCTAATCCTAAGCCGTACGCTATCACTAACCCGTGCCCTCACACATATGCTCCCCCTACACCGTTGTCGTACCCTCACCTGGCCCCTAAACAGTCCCCGTCCCCTAACCCTAACCCTAACCCTAACCCTTCCCCGAAGCCTTCCCATCACCCGTCCCCTAATCCTAACCCGTATGCTAACACTAACCCATGCCCTCACACGTACGCTCCCCCTAAACCATTGTCGTACCCTCACCTGGACCCTAAACCGTCCCCGTCCCCTAACCCTAACCCTAGACCGAACCCTAAACCTAACCCTTCCCCGAAGCCTTCCCCTCACCCGTCCCCTAATCCTAAATCGTACGCTAACACTAACCCGTGCCCTCACCCGTACGCTCCCTCTAAACCATTGTCATACCCTCACCTGGACCCTAAACCGTCCCCGTCCTCTAACCCTAACCCTAGCCCGAACCCTAACCCGTACGCTAACACTAACACATGCCCTCACACGTACGCTCCCCTTAAAGGGTCTTCTTACCCTCACCTGGACCCTAAACCGTCCTCATCCCCTAACCCTAACCCTAGCCCGAACCCTAACCCTAACCCTAACCCTTCCCCGAAGCCTTCCCCTCAGCCATCCCCTAATCCTAAACCGTACGCTAACACTAATCCGTGCCCTCACACGTACGCTCCCCCTAAACCGTTGTCGTACCCTCACCTGGACCCTAAACCATCCCCGTCCCTAACCCTAACCCTAGCCCGAACCCTAACCCTAACACTTCCCCGAAGCCTTCCCCTCACCCGTCCCCAACTCCTAACCCATACGCTAACACTAACCCGTGACCTCAAATGTACGCTCCCCGTAAACCGTTGTCGTACCCTCACCTGGACCCTAAACCGTCCCCGTCCCCTAACCCTAACCCTAGCCCGAACCCTAAACCTAACCCTTCCCCGAAGCCTTCCCCTCACCCGTCCCCTAATCCTAACCCGTACGCTAACACTAACCTGTGCCCTCAAACATACGTTCCCCCTAAACTGTTGTCGTATCCTCACCTGGAACATAAACCGTCCCCGTCCCCTAACCATAACCCTAGCCTGAACCCTAACCCTAACCCTTCCCCGAAGCCTTCCCCTCACCCGTCCCCTAATCCTAACCCGTACGCTAACACTAAAACCTGGCTTCACGTATACGCTCCCCCTAAACCGTTGTCGTACCCTCACCTGGACCCTAAACCGTCCCCGTCCCCTAAGCCTAACAGTAGCCCAAACCCTAAACCTAACCCTTCCCCGAAGCCTTCCCCTCACCCGTCCCCTACTCCTAACCCGTACACTAACACTAACCCGTGCCCTCACATGTACGCTCCCCCTAAACCGTTGTCGTACCCTCACCTGGACCCTAAACCATCCCCGTCCCCTAACCCTAACCCTAGCCCGAACCCTAACCCTAACCCTTCCCCGAAGCCTTCCCCCACCCGTCCCCTAATCCTAACCCGTACGCTAACACTAACACGTGCCCTCACACGTACGCTCCCCCTAAACCGTTGTACCCTCACCTGGACCCTAAACCGTCCCCGTCCCCTAACCCTAACCCTAGCCCGAACCCTAACCCTAACCCTTCCTCGAAGCCTTCCCCTCACCCGTCCCCTAATCCTAACCCGTACGCTAACACTAACCCGTGCCCTCACACGTATGCTCCCCCTAAACCGTTGTCGTACTCTCACCTGGACCCTAAACCGTCACCGTCCCCTAAACCTAACCCTAGCCCGAACCCTAACCCTAACCCTTCCCCGAAGCTTTCCCCTTACCCGTCCGCTAATCCTAACCCGTATGCTAACACCAACCCGTGCCCTCACACGTACGCTCCCCCTAAACCGTTGTCGTACCCTCACCTGGACTCTAAACCGTCCCTGAACCCTAACCTTAACCCTAGTCCGAACTTTAAACCTAACTCTTCCCCGAAGCCTTCCCCTCACACGTCCCCTAATCCTAACCCGTACGCTAACACTAACCCATGCCCTCACACGTACTCTCCCCATAAACCGTTGTCGTACCCTCACCTGGACCCTAAATCTTACCCGTCCCCTAAACCTAACCCAAACCCTAATCCTTCCCCGAAACCTTCTCAACCGTCCCCTAATCCTAACGCGTACGCTAACACTAACCCATGCCCTCAGACGTATGCTCTCCCTTAACCGTTGTCGTACCCTCACCTGTACCCTAAACCGTCCCCGTCCCATAACCCTAACCCTAGCCCGAACCCTAACCCTAACACTTCCCCGAAGCCTTCCCCCACCCGTCCCCTAATCCTAACCCGTACGCTAACACTAACCCGTGCCCTCACACGTACGCTCACCCTAAACCGTTGTCGTACCCTCACCTGGACCCTAAACCGTCCCCGTCCCCTAACCCTAACCCTAACCTGAACCCTAACCCTAACCCTTCCCCGAAGCCTTCCCCTCACCCGTCCCCTAATCCTAACCCGTACGCTAACACTAACCCGTGCCCTCACACGTACGTTCCCCCTAAACCGTTGTCGTACCCTCACCTGGACCCTAAACAGTCCCCGTCCCCTAACCCTAACCCTAGCCCGAACCCTAACCCTAACCCCTCTCCGAAGCCTTCCCCTCACCCATCCCCTAATCCTAACCCGTGCGCTAACACTAACCCGTGCCCTCACACGTACGCTCCCCCTCAATCGTTGTCATACCCTCACGTGAACCCTAAACCGTCCCCGTTCCCTAAACCTAACCCTAGCCCGAACCCTAACCCTAACCCTTCCCCGAAGACTTCCCCTCACCCGTCCCCTAATCCTAACCCATACGCTAACACTAACCCGTGCCCTCAAATGTACGCGCCCCCTAAAACGTTGTCGTACCCTCACCTGGACCCTAAACCGTCCCAGTCCCCTAACCCTAACCCTAACCCTAACACTTCCCCGAAGCCTTCCCCTCACCTGTCCGATAATCCTAACCCATATGCTAACAGTAACCCGTGCCCTCACACGTACGCTCCCCCTAAACCGTTGTCGTACCCTCACCTGGACTCTAAACCTTCCCTGACACCTAACCCTAACCCTAGCCCGAACCTTAACCCTAACACTTCCCCGAAGCCTTCCCCTCACACGTCCCCTAATCCTAACCCGTACGCTAACACTAACCCATGCCCTCACACGTACTCTCCCCCTAAATCGTTGTCGTTCCCTCACCTGGACCCTAAACCTTCCCCATCCCCTAACCCTAACCCTAACCCTAACCCTTCCCCGAAGCCTTCTCCTCACCCGTCCCCTAATCCTAACCCGTACGCTAACACTAACCCATGCCCTCACACGTACGCTCTCCCTTAACCGTTGTCGTACCCTCACCTGGACCCTAAACCGTCCCCGTCCCATAACCCTAACCCTAGCCCGAACCCTAATCCTAACCCTTCCCCGAAGCCTTCCCCTCACCCGTCCCCTAATCCTAACCCGTATGTTAACAGTAACCCGTGCTCTCACAGATACCCTCCCCCTAAACCGTTGTCATACACTCACCTGTACCCTAAACCGTCCCCGTCCCCTAACCCTAACCCTAGCCCGAACCCTAACCCTAACCCTTCCTCGAAGCCTTCCCCTCACCCGTCCCCTAATCCTAACCCGTACGCTAACACTAACCCGTGCCCTCACACGTACACTCCCCCTAAACCATTGTCGTACACTCACCTGGACCCTAAACCGTCCCCGTACCCTAAACCTAACCCTAGCCCGAACCCTAACCCTAACACTTCCCCGAAGCCTTCCCCTCACACGTCCCCTAATCCTAACCCGTACGCTAACACTAACCCATGCCCTCACACGTACGCTCCCCCTAAACCGTTGTCGTACCCTCACCTGGACTCTAAATCGTCCCCTTCCCCTAACCCTAACCCCAGCCCGAACACTAACCCTAACACTTCCCCGAAGCCTTCCCCTCACCCGTCCCCTAATCCTAACCCGTATGGTAAAACTAACACGTGCCCTCACACGTACGCTCCCCATGAACCGTTGTCGTACCCTCACCTGGACCCTAAACCGTCCCCGTCCCCTAACCCTAACCCTAGCCTGAACCCTAACCTTAACCCTTCCCCGAAGCCTTCCCCTCACCCGTCCCCTAATCCTAACCCGTACACTAACACTAACCCGTGCCCTCACACGTACGCTCCCCCTAAACCGTTGTCTTACTCTCACCAGGACCCTAAACCGTCCCCGTCCCCTAACCCTAATCCTAGCACGAACCCTAACACTAACCCTTCCCCGAAGACTTCCCCTCACCCGTCCCCTAATCCTAACCCGTACGCTAAAACTAACCCGTGCCCTCACACGTACGCTTCCCTAAACCGTTTTCGTTCCCTCACCTGGACCCTAAACCATCCCCGTCCCCTAACCCTAACCCTAGCCCGAACCCTAACCCTAACCCTTCCCCGAAGCCTTCCCCTCACCCGTCCCCTAATCCTACCACGTACGCTAATACTAACCCGTGCCCTCACACGTACGCTCACCCTAAATGGTTGTCGTACCCTCACCTGGACCCTAAACCGTCCCCGTCCCCTAACCCTAACCCTAGCCCGAACCCTAACCCTAACCCTTCCCCGAAGCCTTCCGCTCACCCGTCCCCTAATCCTAACCCGTCCGTTAACACTAACCTGTGCCCTCACAAATACGCTCCCCCTAAACCGTTGTTGTACCCTCACCTAGACCCTAAACCGTCCCCGTCCCCTATCCCTAACCCTAGCCCGAACCCTAACCCTAACACTTCCCCGAAGCCTTCCCCTCACCCGTCCCCTAATCCTAACCCATACGGTAACACTAACCCGAGCCCTCAAACGTACGCTCCCACTAAACCGTTGTCGTACCCTCACCTGGCCCCTAAACAGTCCCCGTCCCCTAACCCTAACCCTAGCCCGAACCCTAACCCTAACACTTCCCCGAAACCTTCCCCTCACCCGTCTCCAAATCCTAACCCGTACGCTAACTCTAACCTGTGCCCTCACACGTACGCTCCCCCTAAACCATTGTCTTACCCTCATCTGGACCCTAAACCGTCCCCGTCCCCTAACACTAACCCTAGCCCGAACCCTAAACCTAACCGTTCCCCGAAGCCTTCTCCTTACCCGTCACCTAATCCTAACCCGTACGCTAACAGTAACCCGTGCTCTCACACGTACCCTCCCCCTAAACCGTTGTCATACCCTCACCTGGACCCTAAACCGTCCCTGTCCCCTAAACCTAACCCTAGCCTGAACCCTAACCCTAACACTTCCCCGAAGCCTTCCTCTCACCCGTCCACTAATCCTAACCCGTATGCTAACACTAACCCGTGCCCTCACACGTACGCTCCCCCTAAACCGTTTTCGTACCCTCACCTGGACTCTAAACCGCCCCTGACACCTAACACTAACCCTAGCCCGAACCCTAACCCTAATACTTCCCCGAAGCCTTCCCCTCACACGTCCCCTAATCCTAACCCATACGCTAACACTAACCCATGACCTCACACGTACGCTCCCCCTAAACCGTGGTACCCTCACATTGGACCCTAAACCGTCCCCGTCCTCTAACCCTAACCCTAAACCTTCCCCGAAGCCTTCCCCTCACCCGTCCCCTAATCCTAACACGTACGCTAACACTAACCCGTGCCCTCACACGTACGCTCCCCCTAAACTGTTGTCGTACCCTCACCTGTACCCTAAACCCTCCCCGTCCCCTAACCCTAACCGTAGCCCGAACCCTAACCCTAACCCTTCCCCGAAGCCTTCCTCTCACCCGTCCCCTAATCCTAACCCGTACGCTAACACTAACCCGTGCCGTCACACGTACGCTCCCCCTAAACAGTTGTCGTACCCTCACCTGGACCCTAAACCGTCCCCGTCCCCTAACCCTAACCCTACACCGAACCCTAACCCTAACCCTTCCCCGAAGCCTTCCCCTCACCCGTCCCCTAATCCTAACCCGTACGCTAACACTAACCCGTGCCCTCACACGTACCCTCCCCCTAAACCATTGTCGTACCCTCACTTGGAACCTAAACCGTCCCCGTCCCCTAACCATATCCCTAGCCCTAACCCTAACCCTAACCCTTCCCCGAAGCCTTCCCCTCTCCCGTCCCCTAATCCTAACCTGTACGCTAACACTAACCCGTGCCCTCAAACGTACGCACGCCCTAAACCGTTGTCGTACCCTCACCTGGACCCTAAACAGTCCCCGTCCCCTTACCCTAACCCTAGCCCGAACCCTAACCCTAACACTTCCCCGAAACCTTCCCCTCACCCGTCCCCAAATCCTAACCCGTACGCTAACTCTAACCCGTGCCCTCACACGTACGCTCCCCCTAAACCGTTGTCCTACACTCATCTGGACCCTAAACCCTCCCAGTCCCCTAACCCTAACCCTACCCCGAACACTAAACCTAACCCTTCCCCGAAGCCTTCCCCTTACCCGTCCCCTAATCCTAACCCGTACGCTAACAGTAACCCGTGCTCTCACACGTACCCTCCCCCTAAACCGTTGTCGTACACTCACCTGTACCCTAAGCACTCCCCGTCCCGTAACCCTAACCCTAGCCCTAACCCTAACACTAACCCTTCCCCGAAGCCTTCCCCCACCCGTCCCCTAATCCTAAACCGTACGCTAACACTAACCCGTGCTCTCACACATACGCTCCCCCTAAACCGTTGTCATACCCTCACCTGGACCCTAAACCGTCCCTGTCCCCTAACACTAACCCTAGCCCGAACCCTAACCCTAACCCTTCCCCGAAGCCTTCCCCTCACCCGTCCCCTAATCCTAACCCGTACGCTAACACTAACCCGTGCCCTCACACGTACGCTCCCCCTAAACCGTTGTCGTAACCTCACCTGGACCCTAAACAGTCCCCGTCCCGTAACCCTAACCCTAGCCCGAACCCTAACCCTAACACTTCCCCGAAACCTTCCCCTCACCCGTCCCCTAATCCTAACCCATACGCTAACACTAACCCGTGCACTCACACGTACGCTCCCCCTAAACCATTGTCGTACCCTCACATGGACCCTAAACCGTCCCCAACCCGTAACCCTAACCCTAGCCCGTACCCTAACCCTAACACTTCCCCGAAGCCTTCCCCTCACCCGTCCCATAATCCTAACCCGTACGCTAACACTGACCCATGCCCTCACACGTATGCTCCCTCTAAACCATTGTCGTACCCTCACCTGGACCCTAAACCGTCCCCATACCCTAACCCTCACCCTAGCCCAAACCCTAAACCTAACCCTTCCCCGAAGCCTTCCCCTCACCCGTCCCCTAATCCTAACCCGTACGCTAACACTAACCTGTGCCCTCACACGTACGCTCCCCCTAAACCGTTGTCGTACCCTCAGCTGGACCCTAAACAGTCCCCGTCCTCTAACCCTTACCCTAGCCCGAACCCTAACCCTAACACTTCCCCGAAACCTTCTCCTCACCCGTCCCCTAATCCTAACCCGTACGCTAACTCTAACCCGTGCCCTCACACGTACGCTCCCCCTAAACCATTGTCTTACCCTCATCTGGACCCTAAACCATCCCCGTCCCCTAACACTAACCCTAGCCCGAACCCTAAACCTAACCGTTCCCCGAAGCCTTCCCCTTACCCGTCACCTAATCCTAACCCGTACGCTAAAAGTAACCCGTGCTCTCACACGTACCCTCTCCCTAAACCGTTGTCGTACACTCACCTGTACCCTAAACCCTCCCCGTCCTGTAACCCTAACCCTAGCCCTAACCCTAACACTAACCCTTCCCCGAAGCCTTCCCCACACCCGTCCCCTAATCCTAACCCGTACGCTAACACTAACCCGTGCCCTCACACGTACGCTCCCCCTAAACCGTGGTACCCTCACCTGGACCCTAAACCGTCCCCGTCCTCTAACGCTAACCCTAAACCTTCCCTGAAGCCTTCCCCTCACCCGTCCCCTAATCCTAACACGTACGCTAACACTAACCCGTGCCCTCACACGTATGCCTCCCCTAAACTGTTGTCGTACCCTCACCTGTACCCTAAACCCTCCCCGTCCCCTAACCCTAACCGTAGCCCGAACCCTAACAGTAACCCTTCCCCGAAGCCTTCCTCTCACCCGTCCCCTAATCCTAACCCGTACGCTAACACTAACCCGTGCCCTCACACGTACGCTCCCCCTAAAGAGTTGTCGTACCCTCACCTGGACCCGAAACCGTCCCAGTCCCCTAACCCTAACCCTAGACAGAACCCTAACCCTAACCCTTCCCCGAAGCCTTCCCCTCACCCGTCCCCTAATCCTAACCCGTACGCTAACACTAACACGTGCCCTCACACGTACGATCCCTCTAAACCATTGTACCCTCACCTGGACCCTAAACAGTCCCCGTCCTCTAACCCTAACCCTAACCCGAACCCTAACCCTAAACCTTCCCCGAAGCCTTCCCCTCACCCGTCCCCTAATCCTAAACCGTACGCTAACACTAACACATGCCCTCACACGTACGCTCCCCCTAAACCGTTTTCATACCCTCACCTGGACCCTAAACCGTCCCCGTCCCCTAACTTTAACCCTAGCCCGAACCGTAACCCTAACCCTTCCTCGAAGCCTTCCCCTCACCCGTCCCCTAATCCTAACCCGTACGCTAACTCTAACCCGTGCCCTCACACGTATGCCTCCCCTAAACCGTTGTCGTACTCTCACCTGGACCCTAAACCGTCCCCGTCCCCTAAACCTAACCCTAGGTCGAACCCTAAGCGTAACACTTCTCCGAAGCCTTCCCCTCACCCGTCCGCTAATCCTAACCCGTATGCTAACACTAACCCGTGCCCTCACATGTACGTTCCCCCTAAACCGTTGTCGTTCCCTCACCTGGACTCTAAACCTTCCCTGACCCCTAACCCTAACCCTAGCCCGAACCTTAACCCTAACACTTCCCCGAAGCCTTCTCCTCACCCGTTCCCTAATCCTAACCCGTACGCTAACACTAACCCATGCCCTCACACGTACGCTCCCCCTAAACCGTTGTCGTACCCTCACCTGGACCCTAAATCGTCCCCGTCCCCTAACCCTAACCCCAGCCCGAACACTAACCCTAACACTTCCCCGAAGCCTTCCCCTCACCCGTCCCCTAATCCTAACCCGTATGCTAAAACTAACACGTGCCCTCACACGTACGCTCCCCATGAACCATTGTCGTACCCTCACCTGGACCCTAAACCATCCCCGTCCCCTAACCCTAACCCTAGCCCGAACCCTAACCCTAACCCTTCCCCGAAGCCTTCCCCTCACCCGTCCCCTAATCCTAACACGTACGCTAATACTAACCCGTGCCCTCACACGTACGCTCACCGTAAATGGTTGTCGTACCCTCACCTGGACCCTAAACCGTCCCCATCCCCTAACCCTAACCCTAGCCCGAACCCTAACCCTAACCCTTCCCCGAAGCCTTCCCCTCACCCGTCCCCTAATCCTAACCCGTACGTTAACACTAACCCGTGCCCTCACATATACGCTCCCCCTAAACCGTTGTCGTACCCTCACCTAAACCCTAAACCATCCCCGTCCCCTATCCCTAACCCTAGCCCGAACCCTAACCCTAACCCTTCCCCGAAGCCTTCCCCTCACCCATCCCCTAATCCTAACCCGTACGCTAACACTAACCCGTGCCCTCACATGTTCCCTCCCCCTAAAACGTTGTCGTACCCTCACCTGGACCCTAAACCGTCCCCGTCCCCTAACACTAATCCTAGCCCGAACCCTAACCCTAACCCTTCCCCGAAGCCTTCCCCTCACACTTCCCCTAATCCTAACCCGTACGCTAACACTAACCCGTGCCCTCACACGTACGCTCCCCCTAAACCGTTGTCGTACCCTCACCTGGAACCTAAACCGTCCCCATCCCCTAACCGTAACCCTAGCCCGAACCCTAACCCTAACCCTTCCCCGAAGCCTTCCCCTCACCCGTCCCCAAATCCTAACCCGTACGCTAACTCTAACCCGTGCCCTCACACGTACGCTCCCCCTAAACCGTTGTCCTACACTCATCTGGACCCTAAACCGTCCCCGTCCCCTAACCCTAACCCTAGCCCGAAACCTAAACCTAACCCTTCCCCGAAGCCTTCCCCTTACCCGTCCCCTAATCCTAACCCGTACGCTAACAGTAACCCGTGCTCTCACACGTACCCTCCCCCTAAACCGTTGTCGTACACTCACCTGTACCCTAAACACTCCCCGTCCCATAACCCTAACCCTAGCCCTAACCCTAACACTAAACCTTCCCCGAAGCATTCCCCCACCCGTCCCCTAATCCTAATCCGTACGCTAACACTAACCCGTGCTCTCACACGTACGCTCCCCCTAAACCGTTGTCATACCCTCACCTGGACCCTAAACCGTCCCCGACCCGTAACACTAACCCTAGCCCGTATGCTAACCCTAACACTTCCCCGAAGCCTTCCCCTCACACGTCCCCTAATCCTAACCCGTACGCTAACACTAACCCGTGCCCTCACACATTCGCTCCCTCTAAACCATTGTTGTACCCTCACCTGGACCCTAAACCGTCCCCGTCCCCTAACCCTCACCCTAGCCCAAACCCTAAACCTAACCCTTCCCCGAAGCCTTCCCATCACCCGTCCCCTAATCCTAACACGTACGCTAACACTAACCCGTGCCCTCACATGTACACTCCCCCTAAACCGTTGTCGGACCCTCACCTGGAACCTAAACCGTCCCCGTCCCCTAACCATAACCCTAGCCCGAACCCTAACCCTAACCCTTCCCCGAAGCCTTCCCCTCACCCGTCCCCTAATCCTAACCTGTACGCTAACACTAACCGGTGCCCTCACACATACGCTCCCCCTAAACCGTTGTCGTAACCTCACCTGGACCCTAAACAGTCCCCGTCCCCTAACCCTAACCCTAGCACGAACCCTAACCCTAACACTTCCCCGAAACCTTCCCCTCACACGTCCCTTAATCCTAACCCGTACGCTAACACTAACCCGTGCCCTCACACGTACGCTCCCCCTAAACCGTTGTCGTACCCTCACCTGGACCCTAAATCGTCCCCGTCCCCTAACCCTAACCCCAGCCCGAACAGTAACCCTAACACTTCCCCGAAGCCTTCCCCTCAACCGTCCCCTAATCCTAACCCGTATGCTAAAACTAACACATACCCTCACACTTACGCTCCCCATGAACCGTTGTCGTACCCTCACCTGGACCCTAAACTGTCCCCGTCCCCTAACCCTAACCCTAGCCTGAACCCTAACCTTAACCCTTCCCCGAAGCCTTCCCCTCACCCGTCCCCTAATCCTAAACCATACACTAACACTAACCCGTGCCCTCACACGTACGCCCCCCAAACATTTTTCGTACCCTCTCCTGTACCCTAAACCGTCCCCGTCCCCTAACACTAACCCTAGCCCGAACCCTAACCCTAACACTTCCCCGAAGCCTTCCCCTCACCCGACCCCTAATCCTAACCCGTACGCTAACACTAACCCGTGCGCTCACACGTACGCTCCCCCTAAACTGTTGTCTTACTCTCACCAGGACCCTAAACCGTCCCCATCCCCTAACCCTAACCCTAGCACGAACCCTAACCCTAACCCTTCCCCGAAGACTTCCCCTCACCCGTCCCCTAATCCTAACCCGTACGTTAACACTAACCCGTGCCCTCACATATACGCTCCCCCTAAACCGTTGTCGTACCCTCACCTAGACCCTAAACCGTCCCCGTCCCCTATCCCTAACCCTAGCCCGAACCCTAACCCTAACCCTTCCCCGAAGCCTTCCCCTCAGCCATCCCCTAATCCTAACCCGTACGCTAACACTAACACGTGCCCTCACATGTACCCTCCCCCTAAAACGTTGTCGTACCCTCACCTGGACCCTAAACCGTCCCCGTCCCCTAACACTAATCCTAGCCCGAACCCTAACCCTAACCCTTCCCCGAAGCCTTCCCCTCACACTTCCCCTAATCCTAACCCGTACGCTAACACTAACCCGTGCCCTCACAGGTACGCTCCCCCTAAACCGTTGTCGTACCCTCACATGGACCCTAACCCGTCCCCGACCCGTAACCCTAACCCTAGCCCGTACCCTAACCCTAACATTTCCCCGAAGCCTTCCCCTCACCCGTCCCCTAATCCTAACCCATACGCTAACACTAACCCGTGCCCTCACACGTACGCTCCCTCTAAACCATTGTCGTACCCTCACCTGGACCCTAAACCGTCCCCGTCCCCTAACCCGCACCCTAGCCCAAACCCTAAACCTAACCCTTCCCCGAAGCCTTCCACTTACCCGTCCCCTAATCCTAACCCGTACGCTAACAGTAACCCGTGCTCTCACACGTACCCTCCCCCTAAACCGTTGTCGTACACTCACTTGTACCCTAAACACTCCCCGTCCCATAACCCTAACCCTAGCCCTAACCCTAACACTAAACCTTCCCCGAAGCCTTCCCCCTCCCGTCCCCTAATCCTAATCCATACGCTAACACTAACCCATGCTCTCACACGTACGCTCCCCCTAAACCGTTGTCATACCCTCACCTGGACCCTAAACCGTCCCCGTCCCCTAAACCTAACCCTAGCCCGAACCCTAACCCTAACCCTTCCCCGAAGGCTTCCCCTCACCCGGCCCCTAATCCTAACCCGTATGCTAACACTAACCCGTGCCCTCACATGTACGCTCCCCCTAAACCGTTTTCGTACCCTCACCTGGACTCTAAACCGCCCCTGACCCCTAACCCTAACCCTAGCCCGAACCCTAACCCTAACACTTCCCCGAAGCCTTCCCCTCACACGTCCCCTAATCCTAACCCGTACGCTAACACTAACCCATGCCCTCACACGTACGCTCCCCCTAAACCGTTGTCATACCCTCACCTGGACCCTAAATCGTTCCCGTACTCTAACCCTAACCGTAGCCCGAACCCTAACCCTAACACTTCCCCAAAGCCTTCCCCTCACCCGTCCTCTAATCGTAACCCGTACGCTAACACTAACCCGTGCCCTCACACGTACGCTCCACCTAAACAGTTGTCGTACCCTCACCTGGACCCTAAACCGTCCCCGTCCCCTAACCCTAACCTTAGCCCGAACCCTAACCCTAACCCTTCCCCGAAGCCTTCCCCTCACCCGTCCCCTACTCCTAACCCGTACGCTAACACTAACCCGTGCCCTCAAATGTACGCTCCCCGTAAACCGTTGTCGTACCCTCACTTGGACTCTAAACCGTCCCCGTCCTCTAAACCTAACCCTAGCCCGAACCCTAACCCTAACCCTTCCCCGAAGCCTTCCCCTCACCCGTCCCCTAATCCTAACCCGTACGCTAACACTAACCTGTGCCCTCAAACATACGCTCCCCCTAAACTGTTGCCGTATCCTCACCTGGAACATAAACCGTCCCCGTCCCCTAACCCTAACCCTAGCCCGAACCCTAACCCTAACACTTCCCCGAAGCCTTCCCCTCACCCGTCCCCTAATCCTAACACGTACGCTAACACTAAACCCTGCCCTCACATATACGCTCCCTCTAAACCGTTGTCGTACCCTCACCTGGACCCTAAACCGTCCCCGTCTCCTAACCCTAACACTAGCCGGAACCCTAAGCCTAACCCTTCCCCGAAGCCTTCCCCTCACCCATCCCCTAATCCTAACCCGTACGCTAACACTAACCCGTGCCCTCACACGTACGCTCCCCCTAAACCGTTGTTGTACCCTCACCTGGACCCTAAACCATCCCCGTCCCTAACAGTAACCTTAGCCCGAACCCTAACCCTAAACCTTCCCCGAAGCCTTCCCCTCACTTGTCCCCTAATCCTTACACGTACGCTAAAACTAACCCGTGCCCTCACACATACGCTCACCCTAAACCGTTGTCGTACCCTCACCTGGACCCTAAACCGTCCCCGTCCCCTAACCCTAACCCTAATCTGAACCCTAACCCTAACCCTTCCCCGAAGCCTTCCACTCACCCGTCCCCAAATCCTAACCCGTACGCTAACACTAACCCGTGCCCTCACACGTACGCTCCCCCTAAACCGTTGTCGTACCCTCACCTGGACCCTAAACAGTCCCCGTCCCCTAACCCTAACCCTAGCCCGAACCCTAACCCTAACCCCTCCCCGAAGCCTTCCCCTCACCCGTCCCCTACTCCTAACCCGAACGCTAACACTAACCCGTGCCCTCACACGTACGCTCCCCCTGAATCGTTGTCATACCCTCACGTGGACCCTAAACCGTCCCCGTTCCCTACACCTAAACTAGCCCGAACCCTTACCCTAACCCTTCCCCGAAGCCTTCCCCTCACCCGTCCCCTAATCCTAACCCATACATGTAACACTAACCCGTGCCCTCAAATGTACGCTCCCCCTAAACCGTTGTCGTACCCTCACCTGGACCCTAAACCGTCCCCGTCCCCTAACCCTAACCCTAACCCGAACCCTAACCCTAACCCTTCCTCGAAGCCTTCCCCTCACCCGTCCCCAAATCCTAACCCGTACGCTAACACTAACCCGTGCCCTCACACGTACGCTCCCCCTAAACCGTTGTCGTACCCTCACCTGGACCCTAAACAGTCCCCGTCCCCTAACCCTAACCCTAGCCCGAACCCTAACCCTAACCCCTCCCCGAAGCCTTCCCCTCACCCGTCCCATAATCCTAACCCGTACGCTAACACTAACCCATGCCCTCACACGTACGCTCCCCCTAAATCGTTGTCATACCCTCACGTGAACCCTAAACCGTCCCCGTTCCCTAAACCTAACCCTAGCCCGAACCCTAACACTAAACCTTCCCCGAAGCCTTCCCCTCACCCGTCCCCTAATCCTAACCCGTACGCTAACACTAACCTGTGCCCTCACACGTACGCTCCCCCTAAAGTGTTGTCATACCCTCCCCTGGACCCTAAACCGTCCCCGTCCCCTAACCCTAACCCTAACCCGAATCCTAACCCTAACCCTTACTCGAAGCCTTCCCCTCACCCGTCCGCTAATCCTAACCCGTATGCTAACACTAACCCGTGCCCTCACACGTACGCTCCCCCTAAACCGTTGTCGTACCCTCATCTGGACCCTAAACCATCCCCGTCCCCTAACACTAACCCTAGCCCGAACCCTAAACCTAACCGTTCCCCGAAGCCTTCCCCTTACCCGTCACCTAATCCTAACCCGTACGCTAAAAGTAACCCGTGCTCTCACACGTACCCTCTCCCTAAACCGTTGTCGTACACTCACCTGTACCCTAAACCCTCCCCGTCCTGTAACCCTAACCCTAGCCCTAACCCTAACACTAACCCTTCCCCGAAGCCTTCCCCACACCCGTCCCCTAATCCTAACCCGTACGCTAACACTAACCCGTGCCCTCACACGTACGCTCCCCCTAAACCGTGGTACCCTCACCTGGACCCTAAACCGTCCCCGTCCTCTAACGCTAACCCTAAACCTTCCCTGAAGCCTTCCCCTCACCCGTCCCCTAATCCTAACACGTACGCTAACACTAACCCGTGCCCTCACACGTATGCCTCCCCTAAACTGTTGTCGTACCCTCACCTGTACCCTAAACCCTCCCCGTCCCCTAACCCTAACCGTAGCCCGAACCCTAACAGTAACCCTTCCCCGAAGCCTTCCTCTCACCCGTCCCCTAATCCTAACCCGTACGCTAACACTAACCCGTGCCCTCACACGTACGCTCCCCCTAAAGAGTTGTCGTACCCTCACCTGGACCCGAAACCGTCCCAGTCCCCTAACCCTAACCCTAGACAGAACCCTAACCCTAACCCTTCCCCGAAGCCTTCCCCTCACCCGTCCCCTAATCCTAACCCGTACGCTAACACTAACACGTGCCCTCACACGTACGATCCCTCTAAACCATTGTACCCTCACCTGGACCCTAAACAGTCCCCGTCCTCTAACCCTAACCCTAACCCGAACCCTAACCCTAAACCTTCCCCGAAGCCTTCCCCTCACCCGTCCCCTAATCCTAAACCGTACGCTAACACTAACACATGCCCTCACACGTACGCTCCCCCTAAACCGTTTTCATACCCTCACCTGGACCCTAAACCGTCCCCGTCCCCTAACTTTAACCCTAGCCCGAACCCTAACCCTAACCCTTCCTCGAAGCCTTCCCCTCACCCGTCCCCTAATCCTAACCCGTACGCTAACTCTAACCCGTGCCCTCACACGTATGCCTCCCCTAAACCGTTGTCGTACTCTCACCTGGACCCTAAACCGTCCCCGTCCCCTAAACCTAACCCTAGGTCGAACCCTAAGCGTAACACTTCTCCGAAGCCTTCCCCTCACCCGTCCGCTAATCCTAACCCGTATGCTAACACTAACCCGTGCCCTCACATGTACGTTCCCCCTAAACCGTTGTCGTTCCCTCACCTGGACTCTAAACCTTCCCTGACCCCTAACCCTAACCCTAGCCCGAACCTTAACCCTAACACTTCCCCGAAGCCTTCTCCTCACCCGTTCCCTAATCCTAACCCGTACGCTAACACTAACCCATGCCCTCACACGTACGCTCCCCCTAAACCGTTGTCGTACCCTCACCTGGACCCTAAATCGTCCCCGTCCCCTAACCCTAACCCCAGCCCGAACACTAACCCTAACACTTCCCCGAAGCCTTCCCCTCACCCGTCCCCTAATCCTAACCCGTATGCTAAAACTAACACGTGCCCTCACACGTACGCTCCCCATGAACCATTGTCGTACCCTCACCTGGACCCTAAACCATCCCCGTCCCCTAACCCTAACCCTAGCCCGAACCCTAACCCTAACCCTTCCCCGAAGCCTTCCCCTCACCCGTCCCCTAATCCTAACACGTACGCTAATACTAACCCGTGCCCTCACACGTACGCTCACCGTAAATGGTTGTCGTACCCTCACCTGGACCCTAAACCGTCCCCATCCCCTAACCCTAACCCTAGCCCGAACCCTAACCCTAACCCTTCCCCGAAGCCTTCCCCTCACCCGTCCCCTAATCCTAACCCGTACGTTAACACTAACCCGTGCCCTCACATATACGCTCCCCCTAAACCGTTGTCGTACCCTCACCTAAACCCTAAACCATCCCCGTCCCCTATCCCTAACCCTAGCCCGAACCCTAACCCTAACCCTTCCCCGAAGCCTTCCCCTCACCCATCCCCTAATCCTAACCCGTACGCTAACACTAACCCGTGCCCTCACATGTTCCCTCCCCCTAAAACGTTGTCGTACCCTCACCTGGACCCTAAACCGTCCCCGTCCCCTAACACTAATCCTAGCCCGAACCCTAACCCTAACCCTTCCCCGAAGCCTTCCCCTCACACTTCCCCTAATCCTAACCCGTACGCTAACACTAACCCGTGCCCTCACACGTACGCTCCCCCTAAACCGTTGTCGTACCCTCACCTGGAACCTAAACCGTCCCCATCCCCTAACCGTAACCCTAGCCCGAACCCTAACCCTAACCCTTCCCCGAAGCCTTCCCCTCACCCGTCCCCAAATCCTAACCCGTACGCTAACTCTAACCCGTGCCCTCACACGTACGCTCCCCCTAAACCGTTGTCCTACACTCATCTGGACCCTAAACCGTCCCCGTCCCCTAACCCTAACCCTAGCCCGAAACCTAAACCTAACCCTTCCCCGAAGCCTTCCCCTTACCCGTCCCCTAATCCTAACCCGTACGCTAACAGTAACCCGTGCTCTCACACGTACCCTCCCCCTAAACCGTTGTCGTACACTCACCTGTACCCTAAACACTCCCCGTCCCATAACCCTAACCCTAGCCCTAACCCTAACACTAAACCTTCCCCGAAGCATTCCCCCACCCGTCCCCTAATCCTAATCCGTACGCTAACACTAACCCGTGCTCTCACACGTACGCTCCCCCTAAACCGTTGTCATACCCTCACCTGGACCCTAAACCGTCCCCGACCCGTAACACTAACCCTAGCCCGTATGCTAACCCTAACACTTCCCCGAAGCCTTCCCCTCACACGTCCCCTAATCCTAACCCGTACGCTAACACTAACCCGTGCCCTCACACATTCGCTCCCTCTAAACCATTGTTGTACCCTCACCTGGACCCTAAACCGTCCCCGTCCCCTAACCCTCACCCTAGCCCAAACCCTAAACCTAACCCTTCCCCGAAGCCTTCCCATCACCCGTCCCCTAATCCTAACACGTACGCTAACACTAACCCGTGCCCTCACATGTACACTCCCCCTAAACCGTTGTCGGACCCTCACCTGGAACCTAAACCGTCCCCGTCCCCTAACCATAACCCTAGCCCGAACCCTAACCCTAACCCTTCCCCGAAGCCTTCCCCTCACCCGTCCCCTAATCCTAACCTGTACGCTAACACTAACCGGTGCCCTCACACATACGCTCCCCCTAAACCGTTGTCGTAACCTCACCTGGACCCTAAACAGTCCCCGTCCCCTAACCCTAACCCTAGCACGAACCCTAACCCTAACACTTCCCCGAAACCTTCCCCTCACACGTCCCTTAATCCTAACCCGTACGCTAACACTAACCCGTGCCCTCACACGTACGCTCCCCCTAAACCGTTGTCGTACCCTCACCTGGACCCTAAATCGTCCCCGTCCCCTAACCCTAACCCCAGCCCGAACAGTAACCCTAACACTTCCCCGAAGCCTTCCCCTCAACCGTCCCCTAATCCTAACCCGTATGCTAAAACTAACACATACCCTCACACTTACGCTCCCCATGAACCGTTGTCGTACCCTCACCTGGACCCTAAACTGTCCCCGTCCCCTAACCCTAACCCTAGCCTGAACCCTAACCTTAACCCTTCCCCGAAGCCTTCCCCTCACCCGTCCCCTAATCCTAAACCATACACTAACACTAACCCGTGCCCTCACACGTACGCCCCCCAAACATTTTTCGTACCCTCTCCTGTACCCTAAACCGTCCCCGTCCCCTAACACTAACCCTAGCCCGAACCCTAACCCTAACACTTCCCCGAAGCCTTCCCCTCACCCGACCCCTAATCCTAACCCGTACGCTAACACTAACCCGTGCGCTCACACGTACGCTCCCCCTAAACTGTTGTCTTACTCTCACCAGGACCCTAAACCGTCCCCATCCCCTAACCCTAACCCTAGCACGAACCCTAACCCTAACCCTTCCCCGAAGACTTCCCCTCACCCGTCCCCTAATCCTAACCCGTACGTTAACACTAACCCGTGCCCTCACATATACGCTCCCCCTAAACCGTTGTCGTACCCTCACCTAGACCCTAAACCGTCCCCGTCCCCTATCCCTAACCCTAGCCCGAACCCTAACCCTAACCCTTCCCCGAAGCCTTCCCCTCAGCCATCCCCTAATCCTAACCCGTACGCTAACACTAACACGTGCCCTCACATGTACCCTCCCCCTAAAACGTTGTCGTACCCTCACCTGGACCCTAAACCGTCCCCGTCCCCTAACACTAATCCTAGCCCGAACCCTAACCCTAACCCTTCCCCGAAGCCTTCCCCTCACACTTCCCCTAATCCTAACCCGTACGCTAACACTAACCCGTGCCCTCACAGGTACGCTCCCCCTAAACCGTTGTCGTACCCTCACATGGACCCTAACCCGTCCCCGACCCGTAACCCTAACCCTAGCCCGTACCCTAACCCTAACATTTCCCCGAAGCCTTCCCCTCACCCGTCCCCTAATCCTAACCCATACGCTAACACTAACCCGTGCCCTCACACGTACGCTCCCTCTAAACCATTGTCGTACCCTCACCTGGACCCTAAACCGTCCCCGTCCCCTAACCCGCACCCTAGCCCAAACCCTAAACCTAACCCTTCCCCGAAGCCTTCCACTTACCCGTCCCCTAATCCTAACCCGTACGCTAACAGTAACCCGTGCTCTCACACGTACCCTCCCCCTAAACCGTTGTCGTACACTCACTTGTACCCTAAACACTCCCCGTCCCATAACCCTAACCCTAGCCCTAACCCTAACACTAAACCTTCCCCGAAGCCTTCCCCCTCCCGTCCCCTAATCCTAATCCATACGCTAACACTAACCCATGCTCTCACACGTACGCTCCCCCTAAACCGTTGTCATACCCTCACCTGGACCCTAAACCGTCCCCGTCCCCTAAACCTAACCCTAGCCCGAACCCTAACCCTAACCCTTCCCCGAAGGCTTCCCCTCACCCGGCCCCTAATCCTAACCCGTATGCTAACACTAACCCGTGCCCTCACATGTACGCTCCCCCTAAACCGTTTTCGTACCCTCACCTGGACTCTAAACCGCCCCTGACCCCTAACCCTAACCCTAGCCCGAACCCTAACCCTAACACTTCCCCGAAGCCTTCCCCTCACACGTCCCCTAATCCTAACCCGTACGCTAACACTAACCCATGCCCTCACACGTACGCTCCCCCTAAACCGTTGTCATACCCTCACCTGGACCCTAAATCGTTCCCGTACTCTAACCCTAACCGTAGCCCGAACCCTAACCCTAACACTTCCCCAAAGCCTTCCCCTCACCCGTCCTCTAATCGTAACCCGTACGCTAACACTAACCCGTGCCCTCACACGTACGCTCCACCTAAACAGTTGTCGTACCCTCACCTGGACCCTAAACCGTCCCCGTCCCCTAACCCTAACCCTAGCCCGAACCCTAACCCTAACCCTTCCCCGAAGCCTTCCCCTCACCCGTCCCCTACTCCTAACCCGTACGCTAACACTAACCCGTGCCCTCAAATGTACGCTCCCCGTAAACCGTTGTCGTACCCTCACTTGGACTCTAAACCGTCCCCGTCCTCTAAACCTAACCCTAGCCCGAACCCTAACCCTAACCCTTCCCCGAAGCCTTCCCCTCACCCGTCCCCTAATCCTAACCCGTACGCTAACACTAACCTGTGCCCTCAAACATACGCTCCCCCTAAACTGTTGCCGTATCCTCACCTGGAACATAAACCGTCCCCGTCCCCTAACCCTAACCCTAGCCCGAACCCTAACCCTAACACTTCCCCGAAGCCTTCCCCTCACCCGTCCCCTAATCCTAACACGTACGCTAACACTAAACCCTGCCCTCACATATACGCTCCCTCTAAACCGTTGTCGTACCCTCACCTGGACCCTAAACCGTCCCCGTCTCCTAACCCTAACACTAGCCGGAACCCTAAGCCTAACCCTTCCCCGAAGCCTTCCCCTCACCCATCCCCTAATCCTAACCCGTACGCTAACACTAACCCGTGCCCTCACACGTACGCTCCCCCTAAACCGTTGTTGTACCCTCACCTGGACCCTAAACCATCCCCGTCCCTAACACTAACCTTAGCCCGAACCCTAACCCTAAACCTTCCCCGAAGCCTTCCCCTCACTTGTCCCCTAATCCTTACACGTACGCTAAAACTAACCCGTGCCCTCACACATACGCTCACCCTAAACCGTTGTCGTACCCTCACCTGGACCCTAAACCGTCCCCGTCCCCTAACCCTAACCCTAATCTGAACCCTAACCCTAACCCTTCCCCGAAGCCTTCCACTCACCCGTCCCCAAATCCTAACCCGTACGCTAACACTAACCCGTGCCCTCACACGTACGCTCCCCCTAAACCGTTGTCGTACCCTCACCTGGACCCTAAACAGTCCCCGTCCCCTAACCCTAACCCTAGCCCGAACCCTAACCCTAACCCCTCCCCGAAGCCTTCCCCTCACCCGTCCCCTACTCCTAACCCGAACGCTAACACTAACCCGTGCCCTCACACGTACGCTCCCCCTGAATCGTTGTCATACCCTCACGTGGACCCTAAACCGTCCCCGTTCCCTACACCTAAACTAGCCCGAACCCTTACCCTAACCCTTCCCCGAAGCCTTCCCCTCACCCGTCCCCTAATCCTAACCCATACATCTAACACTAACCCGTGCCCTCAAATGTACGCTCCCCCTAAACCGTTGTCGTACCCTCACCTGGACCCTAAACCGTCCCCGTCCCCTAACCCTAACCCTAACCCGAACCCTAACCCTAACCCTTCCTCGAAGCCTTCCCCTCACCCGTCCCCAAATCCTAACCCGTACGCTAACACTAACCCGTGCCCTCACACGTACGCTCCCCCTAAACCGTTGTCGTACCCTCACCTGGACCCTAAACAGTCCCCGTCCCCTAACCCTAACCCTAGCCCGAACCCTAACCCTAACCCCTCCCCGAAGCCTTCCCCTCACCCGTCCCATAATCCTAACCCGTACGCTAACACTAACCCATGCCCTCACACGTACGCTCCCCCTAAATCGTTGTCATACCCTCACGTGAACCCTAAACCGTCCCCGTTCCCTAAACCTAACCCTAGCCCGAACCCTAACACTAAACCTTCCCCGAAGCCTTCCCCTCACCCGTCCCCTAATCCTAACCCGTACGCTAACACTAACCTGTGCCCTCACACGTACGCTCCCCCTAAAGTGTTGTCATACCCTCCCCTGGACCCTAAACCGTCCCCGTCCCCTAACCCTAACCCTAACCCGAATCCTAACCCTAACCCTTACTCGAAGCCTTCCCCTCACCCGTCCGCTAATCCTAACCCGTATGCTAACACTAACCCGTGCCCTCACACGTACGCTCCCCCTAAACCGTTGTCGTACCCTCACCTGGACTCTAAACCGTCCCTGACACCTAACCCTAACCCTAGCCCGAACCCTAACCCTAACACTTCCCCGAAGCCTTCCCCTCACACGTCCCCTAATCCTAACCTGTACGCTAACACTAACCCATACCCTCACACGTATGCTCCCCCTACACCGTTGTCGTACCCTCACCTGGAACCTAAATCGTCCCCATCCCCTAACCCTAACCCTAGCCCGAACACTAACCCTAACACTTCCCCGAAGCCTTCCCATCACCCTTCCCCTAATCCTAACCCGTATGCTAAAACTAACACGTGCCCTCACACGTACGCTTCCCGTGAACAGCTGTCGTACACTCACCTGGACCCTAAACCGTCCCCGTCCCCTAACCCTAACCCTAGCCCGAACCCTAACCTTAACCCTTCCCCGAAGCCTTCCCCTCACCCGTCCCGTAATCCTAACCCGTACACTAACACAACCCGTGCCCTCACATGTACACTCCCCCTAAACCGTTGTCGTAACCTTACCTGGACCGTAAACCGTCCCCGTCCCCTAACCCTAACCCTAGCCCAAACCCTAACCCTAACCCTTCCCCGAAGCCTTCCCCTCAACCGTCCCCTAATCCTAACCCGTACGCTAACACTAACCCGTGCCCTCACACGTACGCTCCTTCTAAACCGTTGTCGTACCCTCACCTGGACCCTAAACCGTCCGCGTCCCCTAACCCTAAACCTAGCCCGAACCCTAACCCTAACCCTTCCCCGAAGCCTACCCCTCACCCGTCCCCTAATCCTAACCCGTACACAAACACTAACCCATGGTCTCACACGTACGCTCACCCTAAACCGTTGTCGTACGCTCACCTGGACCCTAAACCCTCCCCGTCCCCTAACCCTAACCCTAGCCCGAACCGTAACCCTAACCCTTCCCTGAAGCCTTCCCCTCACCCGTCCCCTAATCCTAACCCGTACGCTAACACTAACACGTGCCCTCACACGTACGCTCCCCCTAAACCGTGGTACCCTCACCTGGACCCTAAACCGTCCCCGTCCTTTAACCCTAACCCTAAACCTTCCCCGAAACCTTCCCCTCACCCGTCCCCTAATCCTAACACGTACGCTAACACTAACCCGTGCCCTCACACGTACGCTCCCCCTAAACTGTTGTCGTACCCTCACCTGTACCCTAAACCCTCCCTGTCCCCTAACCCTAACCGTAGCCCGAACCCTAACCCTAACCCTTCCCCGAAGCCTTCCTCTAACCCGTCCCCTAATCCTAACCCGTACGCTAACACTAACCCGTGCCCTCACATGTACGCTCCCCCTAAACAGTTGTCGTACCCTCACCTGGACCCTAAACAGTGCCCGTCCTCTAACCCTAACCCTAACCCGAACCCTAACCCTAAACCTTCCTCGAAGCCTTCCCCTCACCCGTCCCCTAATCCTAACCCGTACGCTAACACTAACCCGTGCCCTCAAACGTATGCCTCCCCTAAACCGTTGTCGTACTCTCACCTGGACCCTAAACCGTCCCTGTCCCCTAAACCTAACCCTAACCCGAACCCTAACCCTAACACTTCCCCGAAGCCTTCCCCTCACACGTCCCCTAATCCTAACCCGTACGCTAACACTAACCCATGCCCTCACACGTACTCTCCCCCTAAACCGTTGTCGTACCCTCACCTCTACCCTAAACCTTCCCCGACCCCTAACCCTAACCCTAACCCTAACCGTTCCCCGAAGCCTTCTCCTCACCCGTCCCCTAATCCTAACCCGTACGCTAACACTAACCCATGCCCTCACATGTACGCTCTCCCTTAAGCGTTGTCGTACCCTCACCTGGACCCTAAACCGTCCCCGTCCCCTAACCCTAACCCTAGCACGAACCCTAACCCTAACCCTTCCCCGAAGTCTTCCCCTCACCCGTCCCCTAATCGTAACCCGTACGCTAAAACTAACCCGTGCCCTCACACGTACGCTCCCCTAAACCGTTTTCGTACCCTCACCTAGAACCTAAACCATCCCCGTCCCCTAACCCTAAGCCTAGCCCGATCCCTAACCCTAACCCTTCCCCGAAGCCTTCCCCTCACCCGTCCCCTAATCCTAACACGTACGCTAATACTAACCCGTGCCCTCACACGTACGCTCACCCTAAATGGTTGTCGTACCCTCACCTGGACCCTAAACAGTCCCCGTCCCCTAACCCTAACCCTAGCCCGAACCCTAACCCTAACCCTTCCCCAAAGCCTTCCCCTCACCCGTCCCCTATTCCTAACCCGTACGTTAACACTAACCCGTGCCCTCACATATACGCTCCCCCTAAACCGTTGTTATACCCTCACCTAGACCCTAAACCGTCCCCGTCCCCTATCCCTAATTCTAGCCCGAACCCTAACCCTAACCCTTCCCCGAAGCCTTCCCCTCACCCATCCCCTAATCCTAAACCGTACGCTAACACTAACCCGTGTCATCACACGTACCCTCCCCCTAAACCGTTCTCGTACCCTCACCTGGAACCTAAACCGTCCCCGTCCCCTAACCATAACCCTAGCCCGAACCCTAACCCTAACCCTTCCCCGAAGCCTTCCCCTCAACCGTCCCCTAATCCTAACCTGTACGCTAACACTAACCCGTGCCCTCAAACGTACGCTCCCCCTAAACCGTTGTCGTACCCTCACCTGGACCCTAAACAGTCCCCGTCCCCTAACCCTAACCCTAGCCCGAACCCTAACCCTAACACTTCCCCGAAACCTTCCCCTCACCCGTCCCCAAATCCTAACCCGTATGCTAACTCTAACCCGTGCCCTCACACGTACGCTCCCCCTAAACCGTGGTACCCTCACCTGGACCCTAAATCGTCCCCGTCCTCTAACCCTAACCCTAAACCTTCCCCGAAGCCTTCCCCTCACCCGTCCCCTAATCCTAACACGTACGGTAACACTAACCCGTGCCCTCACACGTACGCTCCCCCTAAACTGTTGTCGTACCCTCACCTGTACCCTAAACCCTCCCCGTCCCCTAACCCTAACCGTAGCCCGAACCCTAACCCTAACCCTTCCCCGAAGCCTTCCTCTCACCCGTCCCCTAATCCTAACCCGTACGCTAACACTAACCCGTGCCCTCACATGTAGGCTCCCCGTAAACTGTTGTCGTACTCTCACCTGGACCCTAACCCGTCCCCGTCCCCTAACCCTAACCCTAACCCTTCCCCGAAGCCTTCCCCTCACCCGTCCCCTGATCCTAACCCGTACGCAAACACTAACCCATGGTCTCACACGTACGCTCACCCTAAACCGTTGTCGTACCCTCACGTGGACCCTAAACCGTCCCCGTCCCCTAACCCTAACCCTAGCCCGAATCCTAACCCTAACACTTCCCCTAAGCCTTCCCCTCACCCGTCCCCTAATCCTAACCCGTACGCTAACACTAACCCATGCCCTCACATGTACGCTCCCTCTAAAGCATTGTCGTACCCTCACCTGGACCCTAAACCGTCCCTGTCCCCTAAGACTAACACTAGCCCGAACCCTAACCTTAAACCTTCCCCGAGGCCTTCCCCTCACCCGTCCCCTAATCCTAACCAGTATGCTGACACTAACCCGTGCCCTCACACGTACGCTCCCCCTAAAACGTTGTCGTACCCTCACCTGGAACCTAAAACGTCCCTGTCCCCTAACCCTAACCCTAGCCCGAATCCTAACCCTAACACTTCCCCGAAGCCTTCCCCTCACCCGTCCCCTACTCCTAACCCGTACGTTAACACTAACCCGTGCCCTCACACGTACGCTCCCCCTAAACCGTTGTCGTACCCTCACCTGGACCCTAAACCGTCCCCGTCCCCTAACCCTAACCCTTCCCCGAAGCCTTCCCCTCACCCGTCCCCTAATCCTAACCCGTACGCAAACACTAATCCATGGTCTCACATGTACGCTCACCGTAAAACGTTGTCGTACCCTCACCTTGACCCTAAACTGTCCCCGTCCCATAACCCTAACCCTAGCCCTAACCCTAACACTCACCCTTCCCCAAGCCTTCCCCCACCCGTCCCCTAATCCTAACCCGTACGCTAACACTAACCCATGCCCTCACACGTACGCTCCCCCTGAACCGTTGTCGTACACTCACCTGGACTCTAAACCGTCCCTGACCCCTAACCCTAACCCTAGCCCGAACCCTAACCCTAACACTTCCCCGAAGCCTTCCCCTCACACGTCCCCTAATCCTAACCCGTACGCTAACACTAACCCATGCCCTCACACGTACGCTCCCCCTAAACCGTTGTCGTACCCTCACCTGGACCATAAATCGTCCCCGTCCCCTAACCCTAACCCTAGCCCGAACACTAACCCTAACCCTTCCCCGAAGCCTTCCCCTCACCCGTCGCCTAATCCTAACCCGTATGGTAAAACTAACACGTGTCCTCACATGTACGTTCCCCATGAACCGTTGTCGTAACCTCACCTGGACCCTAAACCGTCCCCATCCCCTAACCCTAACCTTAGCCCGAATCCTAAACTTAACACTTCCCCGAAGCCTTCACCACACCCGTCCCCTAATCCTAACCCGTACACTAACACTAACCCTTGCCCTCACACGTACGCTCACCCTAAACCGTTGTCGTACCCTCACCTGGACCCTAAACCGTCCCCGTCCCCTAACCCTAACCCTAGCCCGAATCCTACCCCCAACACTTCCCCGAAACCTTCCCCTCACCCGTCTCCTAATCCTAACCCGTATGCTAACACTAACCCGTGCCCTCACACGTACGATCCCCCAAACCATTGTCGTACACTCACCTGGACCCTAAACCGTCCCCGTCCTATAACCCTAACCCTAGCACGAACCCTAACCCTAACCCTTCCCCGAAGCCGTCCCCTCACCCGTCCCCTAATCCTAACCCGTACGCAAACACTAAACCATGGTCTCACACGTACGCTCACCGTAAACCATTGTCGTACCCTCACCTGGACCCTAAACCCTCCCCGTACCCTAACCCTAACCCTAGCCCGAACCCTAACACTAACACTTCCCCGAAGCCTTCCCCTCACCCGTCCCCTAATCCTAACCCGTACGCTAACACTAACCCGTGCCCTCACACGTACGCTCCCTCTAAAACATTGTCGTACACTCACCTGGACCCTAAACCGTCCCCGTCCCCTAACCCTAACCCTAGCCCGAACCCTAACACTAACACTTCCCCGAAACCTTCCCCTCACCCGTCCCCTAATCCTAACCCGTACGCTAACACTAACCCGTGCCCTCACACGTACGCTCCCACTAAACCGTTGTCGTACCCTCACCTGGACCTAAACCGTCCCCGTCCCCTAAGCCTAACCCTAGCCCATACCCTAACCCTAACCCTTCCCCGAAGCGTTCCCCTCATCCGTCCCCTAATCCTAACCCATACGCAAACACTAACCCATGGTCTCACACGTACGCTCACCCTAAACCGTTGTCGTACCCTCACCTGGACCCTACACCGTCCCCGTCCCCTAACCCTAACCCTAGCCCGAATCCTAACCCTAACACTTCCCCGAAACCTTCCCCTCACCCGTCCCCTAATCCTAACCCGTATGCTAACACTAACCCGTGCCCTCACACGTACGATCCCCCAAAACCATTGTCGTACACTCACCTGGACCCTAAACCGTCCCTGTCCCATAACCCTAACCCTAGCACGAACCCTAAACCTAACCCCTCCCCGAAGCCTTCCCCTCACCGGTCCCCTAATCCTAACCCGTACGCTAACACTAATCCGTGCCCTCACACGTACGCTCCCCCTAAACCGTTGTCGTACCCTCACCTGGACCCTAAACCGTCGCCATCCTCTAACACTAACCCTAGCCCGAACCCTAACCATAACAGTTCCCCTAAGCCTTCCCCTCACCCGTCCCCTAATCCTAACCCGTACGCTAACACTAACCCGTGCCCTCACACATACGCTCCCTCTAAAGCATTGTCGTACCCTCACCTGGACCCTAAACCGTCCCCGTCCCGTAAGACTAACACTAGCCCGAACCCTAACCCTAACCCTTCCCTGAAGCCTTCCCCTCACCCGTCCCCTAATCCTAACCAGTATGCTGACACTAACCCGTGCCCTCAAACGTACGCTCCCCCTAAACCGTTGTCGTACCCTCACCTGGAACCTAAACCGTCCCCGTCCCCTAACCCTAACCCTAGCCCGAATCCTAATCCTAACACTTCCCCGAAGCCTTCCCCTCACCCGTCCACTACTCCTAACCCGTACGCTAACACTAACCAGTGCCCTCACACGTATGCTCCCCCTAAACCGTTGTCTTACACTCACCTCGACCCTAAACCGTCCCCGTCCCCTAACCCTAACCCTAGACCGAACCCTAACCATAACACTTCCTCGAAGCCTTCCCCTCAGCCGTCACCTAATCCTAACACGTACGCTAACACTAACCCGTGCCCTCACACGTACGCTCCCCCTAAACCGTTGTCGTACCCTCACCTGGACCCTAAACCGTCCCCGTCCCCTAACCCTAACCCTAGCCCGAACCCTAACCCTAACCCTTCCCCGAAGCCTTCCCCTCACCCTTCCGCGAATCCTAACCCATATGCTAACACTAACCCATGCCCTCACACGTACGCTCCCCCTAAACCGTTGTCGTACCCTCACCTGGACTCTAAACCGTCCCTGACCCCTCACATTAACCCTAGCCCGAAACCTAACCCTAACACTTCCCCGAAGCCTTCCCCTCACACGTCCCCTAATCCTAACCCGTACGCTAACACTAACCCATGCCCTCACACATACGCTCCCCCTAAATCGTTGTCGTACCCTCACCTGGACACTAAATCTTCCCCGTCCCCTAACCCTAACCCTAGCCCGAACACTAACACTAACCCTTCCCAGAAGCCTTCCTGTCACCCGTCCCCTAATCCTAACCCGTATGCTAAAACTAACACGTGCCCTCACACGTACGCTCCCCGTGAACCGTTGTCGTACACTCACCTGGACCCTAAACCGTCCCCGTCCCATAACCCTAACCCTAACCCGAACCCTAAACTTCACCATTCCCCGAAGCCTTCCCCTCACCCGTCCCCTAATCCTAACCCGTACACTAACACTAACCCGTGCCCTCACACGTACGCTCCCCCTAAACCATTGTCGTATGCTCACCTGGCCCCTAAACCATCCCCCTCCCCTAACACTAACCCTAGACCGAACCCTAACCCTAACCCTTCCCCGACGCCTTCCCCTCACCCGAACCCTAATCCTAACCCGTACGCTAACACTAACCCGTGCCCTCACATGTACGATCCCCCAAAACCATTGTCGTACACTCACCTGGACCCTAAACTGTCCCCGTCCCATAACCCTAACCCTAGCACGAACCCTAACCCTAACCCTTCCCCGAAGCCTTCCCCTCACCCGTCCCCTAATCCTAACCCGTACGCAAACACTAACCCATGGTCTCACACGTACGCTCACCCTAAACCGTTGTCGTACCCTCACCTGGACCCTAAACCCTCCCCGTACCCTAACCCTAACCCTAGCCCGAACCCTAACACTAACCCTTCCCCGAAGCCTTCCCCTCACCCGTCCCCTAATCCTAACCCGTACGCTAACACTAACCCGTGCCCTCACACGTACGCTCCCCCTAATACGTTGTCGTACCCTCACCTGGACCCTAAACCGTCCCCGTACCCTAACCCTAGCCCTAGCCCGAACTCTAACACTAACCCTTCCCCGAAGCCTTCCCCTCACCCGTCCCCTAATCCTAACCCGTACGTTAACACTAACCCATGCCCTCACATGTACGCTCCCCCTAAACAGTTGTCGTACTCTCACCTGGACCCTAAACCATCCCCGTCCCCTAACACTAACCCTAGCCCGAACCCTAACCCTAACCCTTCCCCGAAGCCTTCCCCTCACCCGTCCGCGAATCCTAACCCGTATGCTAACACTAACCCATGCCCTCACACGTACGCTCCCCCTAAACCGTTGTCGTACCCTCACCTGGACTCTAAACCGTCCCTGACCCCTAACCCTAACCCTAGCCCGAAACCTAACCCTAACACTTCCCCGAAGCCTTCCCCTCACACGTCCCCTAATCCTAACCCGTACGCTAACACTAACCCATGCCCTCACACGTACGCTCCCCCTAAATCGTTGTCGTACCCTCACCTGGACACTAAATCTTCCCCGTCCCCTAACCCTAACCCTAGCCCGAACACTAACACTAACCCTTCCCGGAAGCCTTCCTGTCACCCGTCCCCTTATCCTAACCCGTATGCTAAAACTAACACGTGCCCTCACACTTACGCTCCCCGTGAACCGTTGTCGTACACTCACCTGGACCCTAAACCGTCCCCGTCCCATAACCCTAACCCTAACCCGAACCCTAAACTTCACCCTTCCCCGAAGCCTTCCCCTCACCCGTCCCCTAATCCTAATCCGTGCACTAACACTAACCCGTGCCCTCACACGTACGCTCCCCCTAAACCGTTGTCGTATGCTCACCTGGACCCTAAACCATCCCCCTCCCCTAACACTAACCCTAGACCGAACCCTAAACCTAACCCTTCCCCGACGCCTTCCCCTCACCCGTCCACTAATCCTAACCCGTACGCTAACGCTAACCCGTGCCCTCACACGTACGCTCACCCCAAACCGTTGTCATACCCTCACCTGGACCCTACACCGTCCCCGTCCTCTAACCCTAACCCTAGCCCGAACCCTAACCCTAACCCTTCCACGAAGCCTTCCCCCACCCATCCACTAATCCTAACCCGTACGTTAACACTAACCCGTGCCCTCAAACGTACGCTCCCCCTAAACCGTTGTCGTACCCTCACCTGGACCCTAAACTGTCCCCGTCCCCTAACCCTAACCCTAACCCTTCCCCGAAGCCGTCCCCTCACCCGTTCCCTAATCCTAACCCGTACGCAAACACTAACCCATGGTCTCACATGTACGCTCACCGTAAACCGGTGTCGTACCCTCACCTAGACCCTAAACCGTCCCCGTCCCCTAATCCTAACCCTAGCCCGAACCCTAACCCTAACACTTCCCCGAAACCTTCCCATCACCCGTCCCCTAATCCTAACCCGTACGCTAACACTAACCCGTGCCCTCACACATACGATCCCCCAAAACCATTGTCGTACACTCACCTGGACCCTAACCTGTCCCTGTCCCATAACCCTAACCCTAGCACGAACCCTAACCCTAACCCTTCCCCGAAGCCTTCCCCTCACCCGTCCCCTAATCCTAACCCGTACGCAAACACTAACCCATGGTCTCACACGTACGCTCACCCTAAACCGTTGTCGTACCCTCACCTGGACCCTAAACCGTCCCCGTCCCCTAACCCTAACCCTAGCCCGAACCCTAACACTAACCCTTCCCCGAAGCCTTCCCCTCACCCGTCCCCTAATCCTAACACGTACGCTAACACTAACCCGTGCCCTCACACGTACGCTCCCCCTAAAACGTTGTCGTACCCTCACCTGGACCCTAAACCGTCCCCGTCCCCTAACCCTAACCCTAGCCCGAACCCTAACCCTAACCCTTCCCCGAAGCCTTCCCCTCACCCGTCCCCTAATCCTAACCTGTACGCTAACACTAATCCATGCCCTCACACGTACGCTCCCCCTAAACCGTTGTCGTACCCTCACCTGGACCCTAAACCGTCGCCATCCCCTAACACTAACCCTAGCCCGAACCCTAACCATAACCCTTCCCCTAAGCCTTCCCCTCACCCGTCCCCTAATCCTAACCCGTACGCTAACACTAACCCGTGCCCTCACACGTACGCTCCCTCTAAAGCATTGTCGTACCGTCACCCGGACCCTAAACCGTCCCCGTCCCCTAAGACTAACACTAGCCCGAACCCTAACCCTAACCCTTCCCCGAAGCCTTCCCCTCACCCGTCCCCTAATCCTAACCCGTACGCTAACAGTAACCCGTGCTCTCACACGTACCCTCCCCCTAAACCGTTGTCGTACACTCACCTGTACCCTAAACTGTCGCCATCCCATAACCCTAACCCTAGCCCTAACCCTAACACTAACCCTTCCCCAAAGCCGTCCCCCACCCGTCCCCTAATCCTAACCCGTACGCTAACACTAACCCGTGCCTTCACACGTACGCTCCCCCAAAGCGTTGTCGTACACTCACCTGGACTCTAAACCGTCCCTGACCCCTAACCCTAACCCTAGCCCGAACCCTAACCCTAACCCTTCCCCGAAGCCTTCCCCTCACCCGTCCCCTAATCCTAACCCATATGCTAAAACTAACACGTGCCCTCACACGTACACTCCCCATGAACCGTTGTCGTACCCTCACCTGGACCCTAAACCGTCCCCGTCCCCTAACCCTAACCTTAGCCCGAATCCTAAACTTAACCCTTCCCCGAAGCCTTCAGCTCACCCGTCCCCTAATCCTAACCCGTACACTAACACTAACCCTTGCCCTCACACGTCCGCTCCCCCTAAACCGTTGTCGTACCCTCACCTGGACCCTAAACCGTCCCCGTCCCCTAACCCTAACCATAGCCCGAACCCTAACGCTAACACTTCCCCGAAGCCTTCCCCTCACCCGTCCCCTAATCCTAACCCGTACGTTAACACTAACCCATGCCCTCACACGTCCGCTCCCCCTAAACCGTTGTCGTACCCTCACCTGGACCCTAAACAGTCCCCGACCCGT
This sequence comes from Orcinus orca, assembly GCF_937001465.1. Classification (NCBI taxonomy): domain Eukaryota; kingdom Metazoa; phylum Chordata; class Mammalia; order Artiodactyla; family Delphinidae; genus Orcinus; species Orcinus orca. Next base: position 65,981,263 of record NC_064559.1, on the reverse strand, counting down.
AACCCTAACCCTAGCCCATACCCTAACCCTAACACTTCCCCGAAGCCTTCCCCTCACCCGTCCCCTAATCCTAACCCGTACGCTAACACTGACCCGTGCCCTCACACGTACGCTCCCTGTAAACCGTTGTCGTACCCTCACCTGGACCCTAAACCCTCCCCGTACCCTAACCCTAACCCTAGCCCGAACCCTAACACTAACCCTTCCCCGAAGCCTTCCCCTCACCCGTCCCCTAATCCTAACCCGTACGCTAACACTAACCCGTGCCCTCACACGTACGCTCCCCCTAAAACGTTGTCGTACCCTCACCTGGACCCTAAACCGTCCCCTTCCCCTAACCCTAACCCTAGCCCGAACCCTAACACTAACCCTTCCCCGAAGCCTTCCCCTCACCCGTCCCCTAATCCTAACCTGTACGCTAACACTAATCCGTGCCCTCACACGTACGCTCCCGCTAAACCGTTGTCGTACCCTCACCTGGACCCTAAACCGTCGCCATCCCCTAACACTAACCCTAGCCCGAACCCTAACCATAACCCTGCCCCTAAGCCTTCCCCTCACCCGTCCCCTAATCCTAACCTGTACGCTAACACTAACCCGTGCCCTCACACGTACGCTCCCTCTAAAGCATTGTCATACCCTCACCTGGACCCTAAACCGTCCCCGTCCCCTAAGACTAACACTAGCCCGAACCCTAACCCTAACCCTTCCCCGAAGCCTTCCCCTCACCCGTCCCCTAATCCTAACCAGTATGCTGACACTAACCCGTGACCTCACACGTACGCTCTCCCTAAACCGGTGTCGTACTCTCACCTGGAACCTAAACCGTCCCCATCCCCTAACCCTAACCTTAGCCCGAACCCTAAACTTAACCCTTCCCCGAAGCCTTCCCCTCACAAGTCCCCTAATCCTAAACCGTACGCTAACACTAACCCGTGCCCTCACACGTACGCTCCCCCTAAACCGTTGTCGTACCCTCACCTGGACCCTAAACCGTCCCCGTCCCCTAACCCTAACCTTAGCCCGAATCCTAAACTTAACCCTTCCCCGAAGCCTTCACCTCACCCGTCCCCTAATCCTAACCCGTACACTATAACTAACCCTTGCCCTAACACGTACGATCCCCCTAAACCGTTGTCGTACCCTCACCTGGACCCTAAACCGTCCCCGTCCCCTAACCCTAACCCTAACCCTTCCCCGAAGCCTTCCCCTCACCCGTCCCCTAATCCTAACCCGTACGCAAACACTAACCCATGGTCTCACATGTACGCTCACCGTAAACCGTTGTCGTACCCTCACCTGGACCCTAAACCGTCCCCATCCCCTAACCCTAACCCTAGCCCGAATCCTAGCCCTAACACTTCCCCGAAACCTTCCCCTCACCCGTCCCCTAATCCTAACCCGTACGCTAACACTAACCCGTGCCCTCACACGTACGCTCCCACTAAACCGTTGTCGTACCCTCACCTGGACCCTTAACCGTCCCCGTCCCCTAAGCCTAACCCTAGCCCGAACCCTAACCCTAACCCTTCCCCGAACCCTTCCCCTCACCCGTCCCCTAATCCTAACCCGTACGCAAACACTAACCCATGGTCTCACACGTACTCTCACCCTAAACCGTTGTCGTACCCTCATCTGGACCCTAAACCGTCCCCGTCCCCTAACCCGAACCCTAGCCCGAATCCTAACCCTAACACTTCCCCGAAACCTTCCCCTCACCCGTCCCCTAATCCTGACCCGTATGCTAACACTAACCCGTGCCCTCACACGTACGATCCCCCAAAACCATTGTCGTACACTCACCTGGACTCTAAACCGTCCCCGTCCCATAACCCTAACCCTAGCACGAACCCTAACCCTAACCCTTCCCCGAAGCCTTCCCCTCACCCGTCCCCTAATCCTAACCCGTACGTTAACACTAACCCATGCCCTCACACGTATGCTCCCCCTAAACCGTTGTCATATCCTCACCTGGATCGTAAACCGTCCCCGTCCCCTAACACTAACCCTAGCCCGAACCCTAACCCTAACCCTTCCCCGAAGCCTTCCCCTCACCCGTCCCCTAATCCTAACCCGTACGCTAACACTAACCCGTGCTCTCACACGTACACTCCCCCTAAACCGTTGTCGTACCCTCACCTGGACCCTAAACCGTCCCCGACCCGTAACCCTAACCCTAGCCCATACCCTAACCCTAACACTTCCCCGAAGCCTTCCCCTCACCCGTCCCCTAATCCTAACCCGTACGCTAACACTAACCCGTGCCCTCACACGTACGCTCCCTGTAAACCGTTGTCGTACACTCACCTGGACCCTAAACCATCCCCGACCTGTAACCCTAAGCCTAGCCCATACCCTAAACCTAACACTTCCCCGAAGCCTTCCCCTCACCCGTCCCCTAATCCTAACCCGTACGCTAACACTAACCCGTGCCCTCACACGTACGCTCCCTGTAAACCGCTGTCGTACACTCACCTGGACCCTAAACCGTCGCCATCCCCTAACACTAACCCTAGCCCAAACCCTAACCATAACCCTTCCCCGAAGCCTTCCCCTCACCCATCCCCTAATCCTAACCCGTACGCAAACACTAACACATGGTCTCACATGTACGCTCACCGTAAACCGTTGTCGTACCCTCACCTGGACCCTAAACCGTCCCCGTCCAGTGAGACTAACCCTAGCCCGAACCCTAACCCTAACCCTTCCCCGAAGCCTTCCCCTCACCCGTCCCCTCATCCTAACCAGTACGCAAACACTAACCCATGGTCTCACACGTACGCTCACCCTAAACCGTTGTCGTACCCTCACATGGACCCTAAACCGTCCCCGTCCCCTAACCCTAACCCTAGCCCGAATCCTAACCCTAACCCTTCCCCAAAGCCTTCCCCTCACCCGTCCCCTAATCCTAGCCTGTATGCTAACACTAACCCGTGCCCTCACACGTACGATCCCCCAAAACCATTGTCGTACACTCACCTGGACCCTAAACCATCCCCGTCCCCTAACCCTAACCCTAGCCCGAACACTAACCCTAACACTTCCCCGAAGCCTTCCCCTCACCCGTCCCCTAATCCTAACCCGTACACTAACACTAACCCGTGCCCTCACACGTACGCTCCCCCTAAACCGTTGTCATATGCTCACATGGACCCTAAACCATTCCCGTCCCCTAACACTAACCCTAGACCGAACCCTAACCCTAACCCTTCCCCGACGCCTTCCCCTCACCCGTCCCCTAATCCTAACCCGTACGCTAACGCTAACCCGTGCCCTCACACGTACGCTCACCCTAAACCGTTGTCGTACCCTCATCTGTATCCTACACCGTCCCCGTCCTCTAACCCTAACCCTAGCCCGAACCCTAACCCTAACCCTTCCACGAAGCCTTCCCCCACCCATCCACTAATCCTAACCCGTACGTTAACACTAACCCGTGCCCTCACACGTACGCTCTCCCTAAACCGTTGTCGTACCCTCACCAGGACCCTAAACCGTCCCCGTCCCATAACCCTAGCCCGAACCCTAACCCTAACACTTCCCCGAAGCCTTCCCCTCACACGTCCCCTAATCCTAACCCGTACGCTAACACTAACCGATGCCCTCACACGTACGCTCCCCCTAAACCGTTGTCGTACTCTCACCTGGACCCTAAACCATCCCCGTCCCCTAACCCTAACCCTAGCCCGAACCCTAACCCTAACCCTTCCCCGAAGCCTTCCCCTCACCCGTCCCCTAATCCTAACCCGTACGCTAACACTAACCCGTACCCTCACACGTACCCTTCTCCTAAACCGATGTTGTACCCTCACCTGAAACCTAAACTGTCCCCATCACCTAACCCTAACCCTAACCCGAACCCTAACCCTAACCCTTCCCCGAAGCCTTCCCCTCACCCGTCCCCTAATCCTAACCCGTACACTAACACTAACCCATGCCCTCACACGTACGCTCCCCCTAAACTGTTGTCGTATGCTCACCTGGACCCTAAACCATCCCTGTCCCCTAACACTAACACTAGACCGAAGCCTAACCCTAACCCTTCCCCGACGCCTTCCCCTCACCCGTCCCCTAATCCTAACCCGTACGCTAACGCTAACCCGTGCCCTCACACGTACGCTCACCCTAAACCGTTGTCGTACCCTCATCTGTACCCTACACCGTCCCCGTCCTCTAACCCTAACCCTAGCCCGAACCCTAACCCTAACCCTTCCACGAAGCCTTCCCCCACACATCCACTAATCCTAACCCGTACGTTAACACTAACCCATGCCCTCACATGTACGCTCCCCCTAAACCGTTGTCGTACCCTCAACTGGACCCTAAACCGTCCCCGTCCCCTAACCCTAACCCTTACCCTTCCCCGAAGCCTTCCCCTCACCCGTCCCCTAATCCTAACCTGTACGCAAACACTAACCCATGGTCTCACATGTACGCTCACCGTAAACCGTTGTCGTACCCTCACCTGGACCCTAAACCGTCCCCGTCCCCTAACCCTAACCCTAGCCCGAATCCTAACCCTAACACTTCCCCGAAACCTTCCCCTCACCCGTCCCCTAATCCTAACCCGTACGCTAACACTAACCCGTGCCCTCACACGTATGCTCCCCCTAAACCGTTGTCGTACCCTCACCTGGACCCTAAACCGTCCCCGTCCCCTAAGCCTAACCCTAGCCCGAACCCTAACCCTAACCCTTCCCCGAAGCCTTCCCCTCACCCGTCCCCTAATCCTAACCCGTACGCAAACACTAACCCATGGTCTCACACGTACGCTCACCCTAAACCGTTGTCGTACCCTCACCTGGACCCTAAACCGTCCCCGTCCCCTAACCCTAACCATAGCCCGAATCCTAACCCGAACACTTCCCCGAAGCCTTCCCCTCACCCGTCCCCTAATCCTAACACGTACGCTAACACTAACCCGTGCCCTCACACGTACGCTCCCTCTAAAGCATTGTCGTACCGTCACCCGGACCCTAAACCGTCCCCGTCCCCTAAGACTAACACTAGCCCGAACCCTAACCCTAACCCTTCCCCGAAGCCTTCCCCTCACCCGTCCCCTAATCCTAACCCGTACGCTAACAGTAACCCGTGCTCTCACACGTACCCTCCCCCTAAACCGTTGTCGTACACTCACCTGTACCCTAAACTGTCGCCATCCCATAACCCTAACCCTAGCCCTAACCCTAACACTAACCCTTCCCCAAAGCCGTCCCCCACCCGTCCCCTAATCCTAACCCGTACGCTAACACTAACCCGTGCCTTCACACGTACGCTCCCCCAAAGCGTTGTCGTACACTCACCTGGACTCTAAACCGTCCCTGACCCCTAACCCTAACCCTAGCCCGAACCCTAACCCTAAAACTTCCCCGAAGCCTTCCCCTCACACGTCCCCTACTCCTAACCCGTACGCTAACACTAACCCATGCCCTCACACGTACGTTCCCCCTAAACCGTTGTCGTACCCTCACCTGGACCATAAATCGTCCCCGTCCCCTAACCCTAACCCTAGCCCGAACACTAACCCTAACCCTTCCCCGAAGCCTTCCCCTCACCCGTCCCCTAATCCTAACCCATATGCTAAAACTAACACGTGCCCTCACACGTACACTCCCCATGAACCGTTGTCGTACCCTCACCTGGACCCTAAACCGTCCCCGTCCCCTAACCCTAACCTTAGCCCGAATCCTAAACTTAACCCTTCCCCGAAGCCTTCAGCTCACCTGTCCCCTAATCCTAACCCGTACACTAACACTAACCCTTGCCCTCACACGTCCGCTCCCCCTAAACCGTTGTCGTACCCTCACCTGGACCCTAAACCGTCCCCGTCCCCTAACCCTAACCCTAGCCCGAACCCTAACGCTAACACTTCCCCGAAGCCTTCCCCTCACCCGTCCCCTAATCCTAACCCGTACGTTAACACTAACCCATGCCCTCACACGTCCGCTCCCCCTAAACCGTTGTCGTACCCTCACCTGGACCCTAAACAGTCCCCGACCCGTAACCCTAACCCTAGCCCATACCCTAACCCTAACACTTCCCCGAAGCCTTCCCCTCACCCGTCCCCTAATCCTAACCCGTACGCTAACACTGACCCGTGCCCTCACACGTACGCTCCCTGTAAACCGTTGTCGTACCCTCACCTGGACCCTAAACCCTCCCCGTACCCTAACCCTAACCCTAGCCCGAACCCTAACACTAACCCTTCCCCGAAGCCTTCCCCTCACCCGTCCCCTAATCCTAACCCGTACGCTAACACTAACCCGTGCCCTCACACGTACGCTCCCCCTAAAACGTTGTCATACCCTCACCTGGACCCTAAACCGTCCCCTTCCCCTAACCCTAACCCTAGCCCGAACCCTAACACTAACCCTTCCCCGAAGCCTTCCCCTCACCCGTCCCCTAATCCTAACCTGTACGCTAACACTAATCCGTGCCCTCACACGTACGCTCCCGCTAAACCGTTGTCGTACCCTCACCTGGACCCTAAACCGTCGCCATCCCCTAACACTAACCCTAGCCCGAACCCTAACCATAACCCTGCCCCTAAGCCTTCCCCTCACCCGTCCCCTAATCCTAACCCGTACGCTAACACTAACCCGTGCCCTCACACGTACGCTCCCTCTAAAGCATTGTCATACCCTCACCTGGACCCTAAACCGTCCCCGTCCCCTAAGACTAACACTAGCCCGAACCCTAACCCTAACCCTTCCCCGAAGCCTTCCCCTCACCCGTCCCCTAATCCTAACCAGTATGCTGACACTAACCCGTGACCTCACACGTACGCTCTCCCTAAACCGGTGTCGTACTCTCACCTGGAACCTAAACCGTCCCCATCCCCTAACCCTAACCTTAGCCCGAACCCTAAATTTAACCCTTCCCCGAAGCCTTCCCCTCACAAGTCCCCTAATCCTAAACCGTACGCTAACACTAACCCGTGCCCTCACACGTACGCTCCCCCTAAACTGTTGTCGTACCCTCACCTGGACCCTAAACCGTCCCCGTCCCCTAACCCTAACCTTAGCCCGAATCCTAAACTTAACCCTTCCCCGAAGCCTTCACCTCACCCGTCCCCTAATCCTAACCCGTACACTAACACTAACCCTTGCCCTAACACGTACGATCCCCCTAAACCGTTGTCGTACCCTCACCTGGACCCTAAACCGTCCCCGTCCCCTAACCCTAACCCTAACCCTTCCCCGAAGCCTTCCCCTCACCCGTCCCCTAATCCTAACCCGTACGCAAACACTAACCCATGGTCTCACATGTACGCTCACCGTAAACCGTTGTCGTACCCTCACCTGGACCCTAAACCGTCCCCATCCCCTAACCCTAACCCTAGCCCGAATCCTAGCCCTAACACTTCCCCGAAACCTTCCCCTCACCCGTCCCCTAATCCTAACCCGTACGCTAACACTAACCCGTGCCCTCACACGTACGCTCCCACTAAACCGTTGTCGTACCCTCACCTGGACCCTTAACCGTCCCCGTCCCCTAAGCCTAACCCTAGCCCGAACCCTAACCCTAACCCTTCCCCGAACCCTTCCCCTCACCCGTCCCCTAATCCTAACCCGTACGCAAACACTAACCCATGGTCTCACACGTACTCTCACCCTAAACCGTTGTCGTACCCTCATCTGGACCCTAAACCGTCCCCGTCCCCTAACCCGAACCCTAGCCCGAATCCTAACCCTAACACTTCCCCGAAACCTTCCCCTCACCCGTCCCCTAATCCTGACCCGTATGCTAACACTAACCCGTGCCCTCACACGTACGATCCCCCAAAACCATTGTCGTACACTCACCTGGACTCTAAACCGTCCCCGTCCCATAACCCTAACCCTAGCACGAACCCTAACCCTAACCCTTCCCCGAAGCCTTCCCCTCACCCGTCCCCTAATCCTAACCCGTACGTTAACACTAACCCATGCCCTCACACGTATGCTCCCCCTAAACCGTTGTCATATCCTCACCTGGATCGTAAACCGTCCCCGTCCCCTAACACTAACCCTAGCCCGAACCCTAACCCTAACCCTTCCCCGAAGCCTTCCCCTCACCCGTCCCCTAATCCTAACCCGTACGCTAACACTAACCCGTGCTCTCACACGTACACTCCCCCTAAACCGTTGTCGTACCCTCACCTGGACCCTAAACCGTCCCCGACCCGTAACCCTAACCCTAGCCCATACCCTAACCCTAACACTTCCCCGAAGCCTTCCCCTCACCCGTCCCCTAATCCTAACCCGTACGCTAACACTAACCCGTGCCCTCACACGTACGCTCCCTGTAAACCGTTGTCGTACACTCACCTGGACACTAAACCATCCCCGACCCGTAACCCTAAGCCTAGCCCATACCCTAAACCTAACCCTTCCCCGAAGCCTTCCCCTCACCCGTCCCTTAATCCTAACCCGTACGCTAACACTAACCCGTGCCCTCACACGTACGCTCCCTGTAAACCGCTGTCGTACACTCACCTGGACCCTAAACCGTCGCCATCCCCTAACACTAACCCTAGCCCAAACCCTAACCATAACCCTTCCCCGAAGCCTTCCCCTCACCCATCCCCTAATCCTAATCCGTACGCAAACACTAACACATGGTCTCACATGTACGCTCACCGTAAACCGTTGTCGTACCCTCACCTGGACCCTAAACCGTCCCCGTCCAGTGAGACTAACCCTAGCCCGAACCCTAACCCTAACCCTTCCCCGAAGCCTTCCCCTCACCCGTCCCCTCATCCTAACCAGTACGCAAACACTAACCCATGGTCTCACACGTACGCTCACCCTAAACCGTTGTCGTACCCTCACATGGACCCTAAACCGTCCCCGTCCCCTAACCCTAACCCTAGCCCGAATCCTAACCCTAACCCTTCCCCAAAGCCTTCCCCTCACCCGTCCCCTAATCCTAGCCTGTATGCTAACACTAACCCGTGCCCTCACACGTACGATCCCCCAAAACCATTGTCGTACACTCACCTGGACCCTAAACCGTCCCCGTCCCCTAACCCTAACCCTAGCCCGAACACTAACCCTAACACTTCCCCGAAGCCTTCCCCTCACCCGTCCCCTAATCCTAACCCGTACACTAACACTAACCCGTGCCCTCACACGTACGCTCCCCCTAAACCGTTGTCGTATGCTCACATGGACCCTAAACCATTCCCGTCCCCTAACACTAACCCTACACCGAACCCTAACCCTAACCCTTCCCCGACGCCTTCCCCTCACCCGTCCCCTAATCCTAACCCGTACGCTAACGCTAACCCGTGCCCTCACACGTACGCTCACCCTAAACCATTGTCGTACCCTCATCTGTATCCTACACCGTCCCCGTCCTCTAACCCTAACCCTAGCCCGAACCCTAACCCTAACCCTTCCACGAAGCCTTCCCCCACCCATCCACTAATCCTAACCCGTACGTTAACACTAACCCGTGCCCTCACACGTACGCTCTCCCTAAACCGTTGTCGTACCCTCACCAGGACCCTAAACCGTCCCCGTCCCATAACCCTAGCCCGAACCCTAACCCTAACACTTCCCCGAAGCCTTCCCCTCACCCGTCCCCTAATCCTAACCCGTACGCTAACACTAACCGATGCCCTCACACGTACGCTCCCCCTAAACCGTTGTCGTACTCTCACCTGGACCCTAAACCATCCCCGTCCCCTAACCCTAACCCTAGCCCGAACCCTAACCCTAACCCTTCCCCGAAGCCTTCCCCTCACCCGTCCCCTAATCCTAACCCGTACGCTAACACTAACCCGTACCCTCACACGTACCCTTCTCCTAAACCGATGTTGTACCCTCACCTGAAACCTAAACTGTCCCCATCACCTAACCCTAACCCTAGCCCGAACCCTAACCCTAACCCTTCCCCGAAGCCTTCCCCTCACCCGTCACCTAATCCTAACTTGTACGCTAACACTAACCCGTGCCCTCACATGTACGCTCCCCCTAAACCGTTGTCGTACCCTCACCTGGACCCTAAACTGTCGCCATCCCCTAACACTAACCCTAGCCCGAACCCTAACCTTAACCCTTCCCCTAAGCCTTCCCCTCACCCGTCCCCTAATCCTAACCCGTACGCTAACACTAACCCGTGCCCTCACATGTACGCTCCCTCTAAAGCATTGTCGTACCCTCACCTGGACCCTAAACCCTCCCCGTCCCCTAAGACTAACACTAGCCCGAAACCTAACCCTAATCCTTCCCGGAAGCCTTCCCCTCACCCGTCGCCTAATCCTAACCAGTATGCTGACACTAACCCGTGCCCTCACACGTACGCTCCCCCTAAACCGTTGTCGAACACTTACCTGGACCCTAAACCGTCCCCGTCCCCTAACCCTAACCTTAGCCCGAACCCTAAACTTAACCCTTCCCCGAAGCCTTCCCCTCACAAGTCCCCTAATCCTAACCCGTACGCTAACACTAACCCATGCCCTCACACATACGCTCCCCTTAAACCGTTGTTGTACCCTCACCTGGACCCTAAACCGTCCCCGTACCCTAAACGTAACTCTAGCACGAACCCTAACCCAAACCCTTCCCCGAAGCCTTCCCCTCACCCGACCCCTAATCCTAACCCGTACGCTAACACTAACCTGTGCCCTCACACGTACCCTCCTCCTAAACCGATGTCGTACCCTCACCTGGAACCTAAACTGTCCCCGTCCCCTAACCCTAACCCTAGCCCGAACCCTAACCCTAACCCTTCCCCGAAACCTTCCCCTCACACGTCCTCTAATCCTAAGCCGTACGCTGACCCTAACCCGTGCCCTCACACGTACGCACCCCCTAAACCGTTGTCGAACACTCACCTGGACCCTAAACCGTCCCCGTCCCCTAAACCTAATCCTAGCCCGAACCCTAACCCTAACTCTTCCTCGAAGCCTTCCCCTCACCCGTCCCCTAATCCTAACCCGTACGCTAACACTAACCCGTGCCCTCACACGTACGCTCCCCGAAACCGATTTCGTACCCTCACCTGGACCTTAAACCATCCCCGTCCCCTAACCCTAACCACAGCCCGAACCCTAAAAGTAACCCTTCCCTGAAGCCTTCCCTCACCCGTCCCCTAATCCTAACCCGTACGCTAATACTAACCCGTGGCCTCACACGTACGCTCACCCTAAACGGTTGTCGTACCCTCACCTGGACCCTAAACCGTCCCCGTCCCCAAAACCTAACCCTAGCCCGAACCCTAACCCTTACCCTTCCCCGAAGCCTTCCCCTCACCCGTCCCCTAATCCTAACCCGTACGCAAACACTAACCCATGGTCTCACATGTACGCTCACCGTAAACCGTTGTCGTACCCTCACCTGGACCCTAAACCGTCCCCGTCCCCTAACCCTAACCCTAGCCCGAATCCTAACCCTAAAACTTCCCCGAAACCTTCCCCTCACCCGTCCCCTAATCCTAACCCGTACGCTAACACTAACCCTTGCCCTCACACGTACGCTCCCCCTAAACCGTTGTCGTACCCTCACCTGGACCCTAAACCGTCCCCGTCCCCTAAGCCTAACCCTAGCCCGAACCCTAACCCTAACCCTTCCCCGAAGCCTTCCCCTCAACCGTCCCCTAATCCTAACCCGTACGCAAACACTAACCCATGGTCTCACACGTACGCTCACCCTAAACCGTTGTCGTACCCTCACCTGGACCCTAAACCTTCCCCGTCCCCTAACCCTAACCCTAGCCCGAATCCTAACCCTAACACTTCCCCGAAACCTTCCCCTCACCCGTCCCCTAATCCTAACCCGTATGCTAACACTAACCCGTGCCCTCACACGTACGATCCCCCAAAACCATTGTCGTACACTCACCTGGACCCTAAACCGTCCCCGTCCCATAACCCTAACCCTAGCACGAACCCACCCTAACTCTTCCCCGAACCCTTCCCCTCACCCGTCCCCTAATCCTAACCCGTACGCAAACACTAACCCATGGTCTCACACGTACGCTCACCCTAAACCGTTGTCGTACCCTCACCTGGACCCTAAACCCTCCCCGTCCCCTAACCCTAACCCTAGCCCGAACCCTAACACTAACCCTTCCCCGAAGCCTTCCCCTCACCCGTCCCCTAATCCTAACCCGTACGCAAACACTAACCCATGGTCTCACACGTACGCTCACCCTAAACCGTTGTCGTACCCTCACCTGGAACCTAAACCGTCGCCATCCCCTAACACTAACCCTAGCCCGAACCCTAACCATAACCCTTCCCCTAAGCCTTCCCCTCACCCGTCCCCTAATACTAACCCGTACGCTAACACTACCCCATGCCCTCACACGTACTATCCCTCTAAAGCATTGTCGTACCCTCACCTGGACCCTAAACCGTCCCTGTCCCCTAAGACTAACCCTAGCCCGAACCCTAACCCTAACACTTCCCCGAAGCCTTCCCCTCACCCGTCCCCTAATCCTAACCCGTACGCTAACAGTAACCCGTGCTCTCACACGTACCCTCCCCCTAAACCGTTGTCGTACACTCACCTGTACCCTAAACCGTCCCCGTCCCATAACCCTAACCCTAACCCTAACACTAACCCTTTCCCAAAGCCTTCCCCCACCCGTCCCCTAATCCTAACCCATACGCTAACACTAACCCGTGCCCTCACACGTACGCTCCCCCCTAAACCGTTGTCGTACACTCACCTGGACACTAAACCATCCCTGACCCCTAACCATAACCCTAGCCCGAACCATAACCCTAACCCTTCCCGGAAGCCTTCCCCTCTCCTGTCCCCTAATCCTAACCCGAATGCTAACACTAACCCGTGCCCTCACACGTACGCTCCCCCTAAACCGTTGTCGTACCCTCACCTGGACCCTAAACCGTCCCCGTCCCCTAACCCTAACTCTAACCCTAACCTTTCCCCGAAGCCTTCCCCTCACCCGTCCCCTAATCCTAACCCGTATGCTAACACTAACCCGTGCCCTCACACGTACACTCCCCCTAAACCATTGTCGTACACTCACCTGGACCCTAAACCGTCCCCGTACCCTAAACCTAACCCTAGCCCGAAACCTAACCCTAACCCTTCACCGAAGCCTTCCCCTCACCCGTCCCCTAATCCTAACCCGTACGCTAACACTAACCCGTGCCCTCACACGTACGCTCCCCCTAAACCGTTGTCGTACCCTCACCTGGACCCTAAACAGTCCCCATCCCCTAACCCTAACACTAGCCCGAACCCTAAACCTAACCCTTCCCCGAAGCCTTCCCCTCACCCGTCACCTAATCCTAACCCGTACGCTAACACTAACCTGTGCCCTCACACGTACACTCCCCCTAAACCGTTGTCGTAACCTCAACTGGACCCTAAACCGTCCCCGTCCCCTAAACCTAACCCTAGCCCGAACCCTACCCCTAACCCTTCCCCGAAGCCTTCCCCTCACCCGTCCCCTAATCCTAACCTGTACGCTAACACTAATCCGTGCCCTCACACGTACGCTCCCCCTAAACCGTTGTCGTACCCTCACCTGGACCCTAAACTGTCGCCATCCCCTAACACTAACCCTAGCCCGAACCCTAACCATAACCCTTCCCCTAAGCCTTCCCCTCACCCGTCCCCTAATCCGAACCCGTACGCTAACACTAACCCGTGCCCTCACATGTACGCTCCCTCTAAAGCATTGTCATACCCTCAACTGGACCCTAAACCGTCCCTGTCCCCTAAGACTAACACTAGCCCGAAACCTAACCCTAACCTTTCCCGGAAGCCTTCCCCTCACCCGTCCCCTAATCCTAACCAGTATGCTGACACTAACCCGTGCCCTCACACATACGCTCCCCCTAAACCGTTGTCGAACCCTTACCTGGACCCTAAACCGTCCCCGTCCCCTAACCCTAACCTTAGCCCGAACCCTAAACTTAACCCTTCCCCGACGCCTTCCCCTCACAAGTCCCCTAATCCTAACCCGTACGCTAACACTAACCCGTGCCCTCACACGTACGCTCCCCCTAAACCGTTGTTGTACCCTCACCTGGACCCTAAACCGTCCCCGTACCCTAAACCTTAGTCTAGCACGAACCCTAACCCAAACCCTTCCCCGAAGCCTTCCCCTCACCCGACCCCTAATCCTAACCCGTACGCTAACACTAACCTGTGCCCTCACACCTACCCTCCTCCTAAACCGATGTCGTACCCTCACCTGGAACCTAAACTGTCCCCGTCCCCTAACCCTAACCCTAGCCCGAACCCTAACCCTAACCCTTCCCCCAAACCTTCCCCTCACACGTCCTCTAATCCTAAGCCGTACGCTGACACTAACCCGTGCCCTCACACGTACGCACCCCCTAAACCGTTGTCGTACACTCACCTGGACCCTAAACCATCCCCGTCCCCTAAACCTAATCCTAGCCCGAACCCTAACCCTAACTCTTCCTCGAAGCCTTCCCCTCACCCGTCCCCTAATCCTAACCCGTACGCTAACACTAACCCGTGCCCTCACACATACGCTCCCCGAAACCGATTTCGTACCCTCACCTGGACCCTAAACCGTCCCCGTCCCCTAACCCTAACCATAGCCCGAACCCTAAACCTAACCCATCCCTGAAGCCTTCCCCTCACCCGTCCCCTAATCCTAACCCGTACGCTAATACTAACCCGTGGCCTCACACGTACGCTCACCCTAAACGGTTGTCGTACCCTCACCTGGACCCTAAACCGTCCCCGTCCCCAAAACCTAACCCTAGCCCGAACCCTAACCCTAACCTTTCCCCGAAGCCTTCCCCTCACCCGTCCCCTAATCCTAACCCGTACGTTAACACTAACCCGTGCTCTCACACGTACGCTCACCGTAAACCATTGTCATACTCTCACCTGGACCCTAAACACTCCCCGTCCCCTAACCCTAACCCTAGCCTGAACCCTAACCCTAACCCTTCCCCGAAGCCTTCCCCTCACCCGTCCCCTAATCCTAACCCGTACGCTAACACTAACCCCTGCCCTCACACATACGTTCACTCTAAACTGTTTTCGTACCCTAAACTGTCCCCTAATCCGTCCCCATCCCCTAAACCTTACCCTAATCCTTACACTAAGACTTACCCGAAGCCTTACGCTAACCCGTCCCCTAATCTTAACTCGTACGCTAACACTAACCCGTGACCACATATGTACGCTCACCCTAATACCTTGTCATACCCTAACCTGTCCCCTAAACCGTCCCCATCCCCTAAACCTAACCCTAACCCTTACCCGAAGCCTTACACTAACCTGTCCCATAATCCTAACTCGTACACTAACACTAACCCGTGCCCTCACACGTATGATCACCCTAAACCGTTGTCATACCCTAACCTGTCCCCTAAACCGTCCTCGTCCCCTGACCCTAACCCTAACCCTAACCATAACCCTTACCCGAAGCCTTACCCTAACCCGTCCCCTAATCCTAAATCGTACGGTAACACTAACCCGTGCCCTCAAACGTACGCTCACCCAAAACTGTTGTTGTACCCTAACCTGTCCCCTAAACCGTCCCTGTCCCCTAATCCTAACCCTAACCCTAACAATAACGTTAACACTAACCCTAACCCTAACCCTTCACCGAAGCCTTACCCTAACCCGTCCCCTAATCCTAACCCGTACGTTAACACTAACCCGTGCTCTCACACGTACGCTCACCGTAAACCATTGTCATACTCTCACCTGGACCCTAAACCCTCCCCGTCCCCTAACCCTAACCCTAGCACGAACCCTAACCCTAACCCTTCCCCGAAGCCTTCCCCTCACCCGTCCCCTAATCCTAACCCGTACGCAAACACTAACCCATGGTCTCACACGTACGCTCACCCTAAATCGTTGTCGTACCCTCACCTGGACCCTAAACCCTCCCCGTACCCTAACCCTAACCCTAGCCCGAACCCTAACACTAACCCTTCCCCGAAGCCTTCCCCTCACCCGTCCCCTAATCCTAACCCGTACGCTAACACTAACCCGTGCCCTCACACGTACGCTCCCCCTAAAACGTTGTCGTACCCTCACCTGGACCCTAAACCGTCACCGTACCCTAACCCTAACCCTAGCCCGAACCCTAACACTAACCCTTCCCCAAAGCCTTCCCCTCACCGGTCCCCTAATCCTAACCTGTACGCTAACACTAATCCGTGCCCTCACTCGTACGCTCCCCCTAAACCGTTGTCGTACCCTCACCTGGACCCTAAACCGTCGCCATCCCCTAACACTAACCCTAGCCCGAACCCTAACCATAACCCTTCCCCTAAGCCTTCCCCTCACCCGTCCCCTAATCCTAACCCGTACGCTAACACTAACCCGTGCCCTCAAACGTACGCTCCCTCTAAAGCATTATCGTACCCTCACGTGGACCCTAAACCGTCCCCGTCCCCTAAGACTAACACTAGCCCGAATCCTAACCCTAACACTTCCCCGAAGCCTTCCCCTCATCCGTCCCCTAATCCTAACCCGTACGCTAACACTAACCAGTGCCCTCACACGTACGCTCCCCCTAAACCGTTGTCATACCCTCACCTGGACCCTAAACCGTCCCCGTCCCCTAACCCTAACCTTAGCCCGAACCCTAACCCTAACACTTCCCCGAAGCCTTCCCCTCACCCGTCCCCTAATCCTAACCCGTACACTAACACTAACCCATGCCCTCACACGTACGCTCCCCCTAAACTGTTGTCGTATGCTCACCTGGACCCTAAACCATCCCTGTCCCCTAACACTAACACTAGACCGAAGCCTAACCCTAACCCTTCCCCGACGCCTTCCCCTCACCCGTCCCCTAATCCTAACCCGTACGCTAACGCTAACCCGTGCCCTCACACGTACGCTCACCCTAAACCGTTGTCGTACCCTCATCTGTACCCTACACCGTCCCCGTCCTCTAACCCTAACCCTAGCCCGAACCCTAACCCTAACCCTTCCACGAAGCCTTCCCCCACACATCCACTAATCCTAACCCGTACGTTAACACTAACCCATGCCCTCACATGTACGCTCCCCCTAAACCGTTGTCGTACCCTCAACTGGACCCTAAACCGTCCCCGTCCCCTAACCCTAACCCTTCCCCTTCCCCGAAGCCTTCCCCTCACCCGTCCCCTAATCCTAACCCGTACGCAAACACTAACCCATGGTCTCACATGTACGCTCACCGTAAACCGTTGTCGTACCCTCACCTGGACCCTAAACCGTCCCCGTCCCCTAACCCTAACCCTAGCCCGAATCCTAACCCTAACACTTCCCCGAAACCTTCCCCTCACCTGTCCCCTAATCCTAACCCGTACGCTAACACTAACCCGTGCCCTCACACGTATGCTCCCCCTAAACCGTTGTCGTACCCTCACCTGGACCCTAAACCGTCCCCGTCCCCTAAGCCTAACCCTAGCCCGAACCCTAACCCTAACCCTTCCCCGAAGCCTTCCCCTCACCCGTCCCCTAATCCTAACCCGTACGCAAACACTAACCCATGGTCTCACACGTACGCTCACTCTAAACCGTTGTCGTACCCTCACCTGGACCCTAAACCGTCCCCGTCCCCTAACCCTAACCCTAGCCCGAATCCTAACCCGAACACTTCCCCGAAGCCTTTCCGTCACCCGTCCCCTAATCCTAACACGTACGCTAACACTAACCCGTGCCCTCACACGTACGCTCCCCCTAAAACGTTGTCGTACCCTCACCTGGACCCTAAACCGTCCCCGTCCCCTAACCCTAACCCTAGCCCGAACCCTAACCCTAACCCTTCCCCGAAGCCTTCCCCTCACCCGTCCCCTAATCCTAACCTGTACGCTAACACTAATCCATGCCCTCACACGTACGCTCCCCCTAAACCGTTGTCGTACCCTCACCTGGACCCTAAACCGTCGCCATCCCCTAACACTAACCCTAGCCCGAACCCTAACCATAACCCTTCCCCTAAGCCTTCCCCTCACCCGTCCCCTAATCCTAACCCGTACGCTAACACTAACCCGTGCCCTCACACGTACGCTCCCTCTAAAGCATTGTCGTACCGTCACCCGGACCCTAAACCGTCCCCGTCCCCTAAGACTAACACTAGCCCGAACCCTAACCCTAACCCTTCCCCGAAGCCTTCCCCTCACCCGTCCCCTAATCCTAACCCGTACGCTAACAGTAACCCGTGCTCTCACACGTACCCTCCCCCTAAACCGTTGTCGTACACTCACCTGTACCCTAAACTGTCGCCATCCCATAACCCTAACCCTAGCCCTAACCCTAACACTAACCCTTCCCCAAAGCCGTCCCCCACCCGTCCCCTAATCCTAACCCGTACGCTAACACTAACCCGTGCCTTCACACGTACGCTCCCCCAAAGCGTTGTCGTACACTCACCTGGACTCTAAACCGTCCCTGACCCCTAACCCTACCCTAGCCCGAACCCTAACCCTAAAACTTCCCCGAAGCCTTCCCCTCACACGTCCCCTACTCCTAACCCGTACGCTAACACTAACCCATGCCCTCACACGTACGTTCCCCCTAAACCGTTGTCGTACCCTCACCTGGACCATACATCGTCCCCGTCCCCTAACCCTAACCCTAGCCCGAACACTAACCCTAACCCTTCCCCGAAGCCTTCCCCTCACCCGTCCCCTAATCCTAACCCATATGCTAAAACTAACACGTGCCCTCACACGTACACTCCCCATGAACCGTTGTCGTACCCTCACCTGGACCCTAAACCGTCCCCGTCCCCTAACCCTAACCCTAGCCCGAACCCTAACGCTAACACTTCCCCGAAGCCTTCCCCTCACCCGTCCCCTAATCCTAACCCGTACGCTAACACTGACCCGTGCCCTCACACGTAGGCTCCCTGTAAACCGTTGTCGTACCCTCACCTGGACCCTAAACCCTCCCCGTACCCTAACCCTAACCCTAGCCCGAACCCTAACACTAACCCTTCCCCGAAGCCTTCCCCTCACCCGTCCCCTAATCCTAACCCGTACGCTAACACTAACCCGTGCCCTCACACGTACGCTCCCCCTAAAACGTTGTCATACCCTCACCTGGACCCTAAACCGTCCCCTTCCCCTAACCCTAACCCTAGCCCGAACCCTAACACTAACCCTTCCCCGAAGCCTTCCCCTCACCCGTCCCCTAATCCTAACCTGTACGCTAACACTAATCCGTGCCCTCACACGTACGCTCCCGCTAAACCGTTGTCGTACCCTCACCTGGACCCTAAACCGTCGCCATCCCCTAACACTAACCCTAGCCCGAACCCTAACCATAACCCTGCCCCTAAGCCTTCCCCTCACCCGTCCCCTAATCCTAACCCGTACGCTAACACTAACCTGTGCCCTCACACGTACGCTCCCTCTAAAGCATTGTCATACCCTCACCTGGACCCTAAACCGTCCCCGTCCCCTAAGACTAACACTAGCCCGAACCCTAACCCTAACCCTTCCCCGAAGCCTTCCCCTCACCCGTCCCCTAATCCTAACCAGTATGCTGACAATAACCCGTGACCTCACACGTACGCTCTCCCTAAACCGGTGTCGTACTCTCACCTGGAACCTAAACCGTCCCCATCCCCTAACCCTAACCTTAGCCCGAACCCTAAACTTAACCCTTCCCCGAAGCCTTCCCCTCACAAGTCCCCTAATCCTAAACCGTACGCTAACACTAACCCGTGCCCTCACACGTACGCTCCCCCTAAACCGTTGTCGTACCCTCACCTGGACCCTAAACCGTCCCCGTCCCCTAACCCTAACCTTAGCCCGAATCCTAAACTTAACCCTTCCCCGAAGCCTTCACCTCACCCGTCCCCTAATCCTAACCCGTACACTAACACTAACCCTTGCCCTAACACGTACGATCCCCCTAAACCGTTGTCGTACCCTCACCTGGACCCTAAACCGTCCCCGTCCCCTAACCCTAACCCTAACCCTTCCCCGAAGCCTTCCCCTCACCCGTCCCCTAATACTAACCCGTACGCAAACACTAACCCATGGTCTCACATGTACGCTCACCGTAAACCGTTGTCGTACCCTCACCTGGACCCTAAACCGTCCCCATCCCCTAACCCTAACCCTAGCCCGAATCCTAGCCCTAACACTTCCCCGAAACCTTCCCCTCACCCGTCCCCTAATCCTAACCCGTACGCTAACACTAACCCGTGCCCTCACACGTACGCTCCCACTAAACCGTTGTCGTACCCTCACCTGGACCCTTAACCGTCCCCGTCCCCTAAGCCTAACCCTAGCCCGAACCCTAACCCTAACCCTTCCCCGAACCCTTCCCCTCACCCGTCCCCTAATCCTAACCCGTACGCAAACACTAACCCATGGTCTCACACGTACTCTCACCCTAAACCGTTGTCGTACCCTCATCTGGACCCTAAACCGTCCCCTTCCCCTAACCCTAACCCTAGCCCGAATCCTAACCCTAACACTTCCCCGAAACCTTCCCCTCACCCGTCCCCTAATCCTGACCCGTATGCTAACACTAACCCGTGCCCTCACACGTACGATCCCCCAAAACCATTGTCGTACACTCACCTGGACTCTAAACCGTCCCCGTCCCATAACACTAACCCTAGCACGAACCCTAACCCTAACCCTTCCCCGAAGCCTTCCCCTCACCCGTCCACTAATCCTAACCCGTACGTTAACACTAACCCATGCCCTCACACGTATGCTCCCCCTAAACCGTTGTCATATCCTCACCTGGATCGTAAACCGTCCCCGTCCCCTAACACTAACCCTAGCCCGAACCCTAACCCTAACCCTTCCCCGAAGCCTTCCCCTCACCCGTCCCCTAATCCTAACCCGTACGCTAACACTAACCCGTGCTCTCACACGTACACTCCCCCTAAACCGTTGTCGTACCCTCACCTGGACCCTAAACCGTCCCCGACCCGTAACCCTAACCCTAGCCCATACCCTAACCCTAACACTTCCCCGAAGCCTTCCCCTCACCCGTCCCCTAATCCTAACCCGTACGCTAACACTAACCCGTGCCCTCACACGTACGCTCCCTGTAAACCGTTGTCGTACACTCACCTGGACCCTAAACCATCCCCGACCCGTAACCCTAAGCCTAGCCCATACCCTAAATCTAACCCTTCCCCGAAGCCTTCCCCTCACCCGTCCCCTAATCCTAACCCGTACGCTAACACTAACCCGTGCCCTCACACGTACGCTCCCTGTAAACCGCTGTCGTACACTCACCTGGACCCTAAACCGTCGCCATCCCCTAACACTAACCCTAGCCCAAACCCTAACCATAACCCTTCCCCGAAGCCTTCCCCTCACCCATCCCCTAATCCTAACCCGTACGCAAACACTAACAGATGGTCTCACATGTACGCTCACCGTAAACCGTTGTCGTACCCTCACCTGGACCCTAAACTGTCCCCGTCCAGTGAGACTAACCCTAGCCCGAACCCTAAACCTAACCCTTCCCCGAAGCCTTCCCCTCACCCGTCCCCTCATCCTAACCAGTACGCAAACACTAACCCATGGTCTCACACGTACGCTCACCCTAAACCGTTGTCGTACCCTCACATGGACCCTAAACCGTCCCCGTCCCCTAACCCTAACCCTAGCCCGAATCCTAACCCTAACCCTTCCCCAAAGCCTTCCCCTCACCCGTCCCCTAATCCTAACCCGTACGCTAACGCTAACCCGTGCCCTCACACGTACGCTCACCCTAAACCGTTGTCGTACCCTCATCTGTATCCTACACCGTCCCCGTCCTCTAACCCTAACCCTAGCCCGAACCCTAACCCTAACCCTTCCACGAAGCCTTCCCCCACCCATCCACTAATCCTAACCCGTACGTTAACACTAACCCGTGCCCTCACACGTACGCTCTCCCTAAACCGTTGTCGTACCCTCACCAGGACCCTAAACCGTCCCCGTCCCATAACCCTAGCCCGAACCCTAACCCTAACACTTCCCCGAAGCCTTCCCCTCACCCGTCCCCTTATCCTAACCCGTACGCTAACACTAACCGATGCCCTCACACGTACGCTCCCCCTAAACCGTTGTCGTACTCTCACCTGGACCCTAAACCATCCCCGTCCCCTAACCCTAACCCTAGCCCGAACCCTAACCCTAACCCTTCCCCGAAGCCTTCCCCTCACCCGTCCCCTAATCCTAACCCGTACGCTAACACTAACCCATACCCTCACACGTACTCTTCTCCTAAACCGATGTTGTACCCTCACCTGAAACCTAAACTGTCCCCATCACCTAACCCTAACCCTAGCCCGAACCCTAACCCTAACCCTTCCCCGAAGCCTTCCCCTCACCCGTCACCTAATCCTAACTTGTACGCTAACACTAACCCGTGCCCTCACATGTACGCTCCCCCTAAACCGTTGTCGTACCCTCACCTGGACCCTAAACTGTCGCCATCCCCTAACACTAACCCTAGCCCGAACCCTAACCTTAACCCTTCCCCTAAGCCTTCCCCTCACCCGTCCCCTAATCCTAACCCGTACGCGAACACTAACCCGTGCCCTCACATGTACGCTCCCTCTAAAGCATTGTCGTACCCTCACCTGGACCCTAAACCCTCCCCGTCCCCTAAGACTAACACTAGCCCGAAACCTAACCCTAATCCTTCCCGGAAGCCTTCCCCTCACCCGTCCCCTAATCCTAACCAGTATGCTGACACTAACCCGTGCCCTCACACGTACGCTCCCCCTAAACCGTTGTCGAACACTTACCTGGACCCTAAACCGTCCCCGTCCCCTAACCCTAACCTTAGCCCGAACCCTAAACTTAACCCTTCCCCGAAGCCTTCCCCTCACAAGTCCCCTAATCCTAACCCGTACGCTAACACTAACCCATGCCCTCACACATACGCTCCCCTTAAACCGTTGTTGTACCCTCACCTGGACCCTAAACCGTCCCCGTACCCTAAACGTAACTCTAGCACGAAGCCTAACCCAAACCCTTCCCCGAAGCCTTCCCCTCACCCGACCCCTAATCCTAACCCGTACGCTAACACTAACCTGTGCCCTCACACGTACACTCCTCCTAAACCGATGTCGTACCCTCACCTGGAACCTAAACTGTCCCCGTCCCCTAACCCTAACCCTAGCCCGAACCCTAACCCTAACCCTTCCCCGAAACCTTCCCCTCACACGTCCTCTAATCCTAAGCCGTACGCTGACACTAACCCGTGCCCTCACACGTACGCACCCCCTAAACCGTTGTCGTACACTCACCTGGACCCTAAACCGTCCCCGTCCCCTAAACCTAATCCTAGCCCGAACCCTAACCCTAACTCTTCCTCGAAGCCTTCCCCTCACCCGTCCCCTAATCCTAACCCGTACGCTAACACTAACCCATGCCCTCACACGTACGCTCCCCGAAACCGATTTCGTACCCTCACCTGGACCTTAAACCATCCCCGTCCCCTAACCCTAACCATAGCCCGAACCCTAAACGTAACCCTTCCCTGAAGCCTTCCCTCACCCGTCCCCTAATCCTAACCCGTACGCTAATACTAACCCGTGGCCTCACACGTACGCTCACCCTAAACGGTTGTCGTACCCTCACCTGGACCCTAAACCGTCCCCGTCCCCAAAACCTAACCCTAGCCCGAACCCTAACCCTAACTTTTCCCCGAAGCCTTCCCCTCACCCGTCCCCTAATTCTAACCCGTACACAAACACTAACCCATGGTCTCACATGTACGCTCACCGTAAACCGTTGTCGTACCCTCACCTGGACCCTAAACCGTCCCCGTCCCCTAACCCTAACCCTAGCCCGAATCCTAACCCTAACACTTCCCCGAAACCTTCCCCTCACCCGTCCCCTAATCCTAACCCGTACGCTAACACTAACCCTTGCCCTCAGACGTACGCTCCCCTTAAACCGTTGTCGTACCCTCACCTGGACCCTAAACCGTCCCCGTCCCCTAAGCCTAACCCTAGCCCGAACCCTAACCCTAACCCTTCCCCGAAGCCTTCCCCTCAACCGTCCCCTAATCCTAACCCGTACGCAAACACTAACCCATGGTCTCACACGTACGCTCACCCTAAACCGTTGTCGTACCCTCACCTGGACCCTAAACCTTCCCCGTCCCCTAACCCTAACCCTAGCCCGAATCCTAACCCTAACACTTCCCCGAAACCTTCCCCTCACCCGTCCCCTAATCCTAACCCGTATGCTAACACTAACCCGTGCCCTCACACGTACGATCCCCCAAAACCATTGTCGTACACTCACCTGGACCCTAAACCGTCCCCGTCCCATAACCCTAACCCTAGCACGAACCCACCCTAACCCTTCCCAGAAGCCTTCCCCTCACCCGTCCCCTAATCCTAACCCGTACGCAAACACTAACCCATGGTCTCACACGTACGCTCACCCTAAACCGTTGTCGTACCCTCACCTGGACCCTAAACCCTCCCCGTACCCTAACCCTAACCCTAGCCCGAACCCTAACACTAACCCTTCCCCGAAGCCTTCCCCTCACCCGTCCCCTAATCCTAACCCGTACGCAAACACTAACCCATGGTCTCACACGTACGCTCACCCTAAACCGTTGTCGTACCCTCACCTGGAACCTAAACCGTCGCCATCCCCTAACACTAACCCTAGCCCGAACCCTAACCATAACCCTTCCCCTAAGCCTTCCCCTCACCCGTCCCCTAATACTAACCCGTACGCTAACACTAACCCATGCCCTCACACGTACTATCCCTCTAAAGCATTGTCGTACCCTCACCTGGACCCTAAACCGTCCCCGTCCCCTAAGACTAACCCTAGCCCGAACCCTAACCCTAACACTTCCCCGAAGCCTTCCCCTCACCCGTCCCCTAATCCTAACCCGTACGCTAACAGTAACCCGTGCTCTCACACGTACCCTCCCCCTAAACCGTTGTCGTACACTCACCTGTACCCTAAACCGTCCCCGTCCCATAACCCTAACCCTAACCCTAACACTAACCCTTTCCCAAAGCCTTCCCCCACCCGTCCCCTAATCCTAACCCATACGCTAACACTAACCCGTGCCCTCACACGTACGCTCCCCCCTAAACCATTGTCGTACACTCACCTGGACTCTAAACCATCCCTGACCCCTAACCATAACCCTAGCCCGAACCCTAACCCTAACCCTTCCCGGAAGCCTTCCCCTCTCCTGTCCCCTAATCCTAACCCGAATGCTAACACTAACCCGTGCCCTCACACGTACGCTCCCCCTAAACCGTTGTCGTACCCTCACCTGGACCCTAAACCGTCCCCGTCCCCTAACCCTAACTCTAACCCTAACCTTTCCCCGAAGCCTTCCCCTCACCCGTCCCCTAATCCTAACCCGTATGCTAACACTAACCCGTGCCCTCACACGTACACTCCCCCTAAACCATTGTCGTACACTCACCTGGACCCTAAACCGTCCCCGTACCCTAAACCTAACCCTAGCCCGAAACCTAACCCTAACCCTTTACCGAAGCCTTCCCCTCACCCGTCCCCTAATCCTAACCTGTACGCTAACACTAACCCGTGCCCTCACACGTACGCTCCCCCTAAACCGTTGTCGTACCCTCACCTGGACCCTAAACAGTCCCCATCCCCTAACCCTAACCCTAGCCCGAACCCTAAACCTAACCCTTCCCCGAAGCCTTCCCCTCACCCGTCACCTAATCCTAACCCGTACGCTAACACTAACCTGTGCCCTCACACGTACACTCCCCCTAAACCGTTGTCGTAACCTCAACTGGACCCTAAACCGTCCCCGTCCCCTAAACCTAACCCTAGCCCGAACCCTACCCCTAACCCTTCCCCGAAGCCTTCCCCTCACCCGTCCCCTAATCCTAACCTGTACGCTAACACTAATCCGTGCCCTCACACGTACGCTCCCCCTAAACCGTTGTCGTACCCTCACCTGGACCCTAAACTGTCGCCATCCCCTAACACTAACCCTAGCCCGAACCCTAACCATAACCCTTCCCCTAAGCCTTCCCCTCACCCGTCCCCTAATCCTAACCCGTACGCTAACACTAACCCGTGCCCTCACATGTACGCTCCCTCTAAAGCATTGTCATACCCTCACCTGGACCCTAAACCGTCCCTGTCCCCTAAGACTAACACTAGCCCGAAACCTAACCCTAACCTTTCCCGGAAGCCTTCCCCTCACCCGTCCCCTAATCCTAACCCGTACGCTAACACTAACCCGTGCCCTCACACGTACGCTCCCCCTAAACCGTTGTTGTACCCTCACCTGGACCCTAAACCGTCCCCGTACCCTAAACCTTAGTCTAGCACGAACCCTAACCCAAACCCTTCCCCGAAGCCTTCCCCTCACCCGACCCCTAATCCTAACCCGTACGCTAACACTAACCTGTGCCCTCACACCTACCCTCCTCCTAAACCGATGTCGTACCCTCACCTGGAACCTAAACTGTCCCCGTCCCCTAACCCTAACCCTAGCCCGAACCCTAACCCTAACCCTTCCCCCAAACCTTCCCCTCACACGTCCTCTAATCCTAAGCCGTACGCTGACACTAACCCGTGCCCTCACACGTACGCACCCCCTAAACCGTTGTCGTACACTCACCTGGACCCTAAACCATCCCCGTCCCCTAAACCTAATCCTAGCCCGAACCCTAACCCTAACTCTTCCTCGAAGCCTTCCCCTCACCCGTCCCCTAATCCTAACCCGTACGCTAACACTAACCCGTGCCCTCACACATACGCTCCCCGAAACCGATTTCGTACCCTCACCTGGACCCTAAACCGTCCCCGTCCCCTAACCCTAACCATAGCCCGAACCCTAAACCTAACCCATCCCTGAAGCCTTCCCCTCACCCGTCCCCTAATCCTAACCCGTACGCTAATACTAACCCGTGGCCTCACACGTACGCTCACCCTAAACGGTTGTCGTACCCTCACCTGGACCCTAAACCGTCCCCGTCCCCAAAACCTAACCCTAGCCCGAACCCTAACCCTAACCTTTCCCCGAAGCCTTCCCCTCACCCGTCCCCTAATCCTAACCCGTACGTTAACACTAACCCGTGCTCTCACACGTACGCTCACCGTAAACCATTGTCATACTCTCACCTGGACCCTAAACACTCCCCGTCCCCTAACCCTAACCCTAGCCTGAACCCTAACCCTAACCCTTCCCCGAAGCCTTCCCCTCACCCGTCCCCTAATCCTAACCCGTACGCTAACACTAACCCCTGCCCTCACACATACGTTCACTCTAAACTGTTTTCGTACCCTAAACTGTCCCCTAATCCGTCCCCATCCCCTAAACCTTACCCTAATCCTTACACTAAGACTTACCCGAAGCCTTACGCTAACCCGTCCCCTAATCTTAACTCGTACGCTAACACTAACCCGTGACCACATATGTACGCTCACCCTAATACCTTGTCATACCCTAACCTGTCCCCTAAACCGTCCCCATCCCCTAAACCTAACCCTAACCCTTACCCGAAGCCTTACACTAACCTGTCCCATAATCCTAACTCGTACACTAACACTAACCCGTGCCCTCACACGTATGATCACCCTAAACCGTTGTCATACCCTAACCTGTCCCCTAAACCGTCCTCGTCCCCTGACCCTAACCCTAACCCTAACCATAACCCTTACCCGAAGCCTTACCCTAACCCGTCCCCTAATCCTAAATCGTACGGTAACACTAACCCGTGCCCTCAAACGTACGCTCACCCAAAACTGTTGTTGTACCCTAACCTGTCCCCTAAACCGTCCCTGTCCCCTAATCCTAACCCTAACCCTAACAATAACCTTAACACTAACCCTAACCCTAACCCTTCACCGAAGCCTTACCCTAACCCGTCCCCTAATCCTAACCCGTACGCTAACACTAACCCATTCCCTCACACGTATGCTCAACCTAAACCGTTGTCGTACCCTAACGTGTCCCCTAAACCGTCTCCGTCCCCAAACCCTAGCCCTAAACCTTACCCGAAGCCTTACTGTAACCCGTCCCCTAATCCTAACCTGTACGCTAATACTAACCCGTGCCCTCACACATACGCTCACCCTAAACCGTTGTCGTACCCTAACCTGTCCCCTAAACCGTCCCCGTCCCCGTCCCCTAACACTAACCCTTACCCGAAGCCTTACCCTAACGCGTCCCCTAATCCTAACCCGTACGCTAACACTATCCCGTGCCCTCACACGTACGCTCACCCTAAACCGCTGTGGTACCCTAACCTGTCCCCTAAAACGTCCCCGTCCCCTAACCCTAACCCTAACCCTACCCAAAGCCTTACCCTAACCCGTCCCCTAATCCTAACCCGTACTCTAACGATAACCCGTGCCCTCACACGTACGCTCACCCTAAACCGCTGTGGTACCCTAAGCTGTCCCCTAAACCGTCCCCGTCCCCTAACCCTAACCCTAACTCTAACAATAAACCTTACCCGAAGCCTTACCCTAAAGCGTCCCCTAATCCTAACCCCTACGCTAACACTAACACGTGCCCTCACACGAACGCTCACCCTAAGCAGTTGGTGTACCCTAACTTCTCCCCTAAACCGTCCCCATCCCCTAACCCTAACCCTAACCCTAATCCTAACCCTTACCCGAAGCTTTACCCTAACCCGTCCCTTAATCCTAACCCGTACGCTAACACTAACCTGTGCCCTCACACGTACGCTCACCCTAAACCGTTGGCGTACCCTAACCTGTCCCCTATACTGTCCCCGTCCCCTAACCTTAACCCTAACCTTTATCCGAAGCCTTACCCTAACCCGTCCCCAATCCTAAACCGTACGCTAACACTAACCCGTGCCCTCACACGTACGCTCACCCTAAACCGTTGGCGTACCCTAACCTCTCCCCTAAACCGTCCCGATACCATAACCCTAACCCTAATACTAACCCTTACACGAAGCCTTACCCTAACCCGTCCCCTAATCCTAACCCATACGCTAACACTAATCTGTGCCCTCACACGTACGCACAACCTAAACTGTTGTCGTATCCTAAACTGTCCCCTAAACCGTCCCGATCCCCTAACCCTAACACTAAACCTAACCCTAACCCTAACCCTTAACCAAAGCCTTACCCTATCCCGTCCCCTAATCCTAACCCATACGCTAACACTAACCTGTGCCCTCACACGCACACTCACCCTAAACCGTTGACGTACCCTAACCTGTCCCCTAAACCATCTCCATCCCCTAACCCTCACCATAACCCTAACCCTAACCCTAACCCTAACCCATACCCAAAGTCTTACTCTATCCCGTCCCCTAATCCTAACCCGTACGCTAACACTAACCCATGCCCTCAGATGTACGCTCACCCTAAACCATTGTCATACCCTAACCTGTCCCCTAAACCGTCCCTGTCCCCTAACCCTAACCCTAAACCTAACCCTAACGCTTACCCGAAGCCTTACCCTAACCCATCCCCTAATCCTAAACCGTACGCTAACACTAACCCATGCCTTCAGATGTACGCTCACCTTAAACCGTTGTCGTAACCTAAACTGTCCCCTAAACTGTCCCCGTCCCCTAACCCTAACCCTAATCCTAACCCTAACTCGACCCCTAATCCTAACCCATACGCTAACACTAACACATGCCCTCACACGTACGCTCACCCTAAAACTTTGTCGTACCCTAACCTGTCCCCTAAACCGTCCCCGTCCCCTAACCCTAACCTTAGCCCGAACCCTAACCCTAACACTTCCCCGAAGCCTTCCCCTCACCCGTCCCCTAATCCTAACCCGTACACTAACACTAACCCATGCCCTCACACGTACGCTCCCCCTAAACTGTTGTCGTATGCTCACCTGGACCCTAAACCATCCCTGTCCCCTAACACTAACACTAGACCGAAGCCTAACCCTAACCCTTCCCCGACGCCTTCCCCTCACCCGTCCCCTAATCCTAACCCGTACGCTAACGCTAACCCGTGCCCTCACACGTACGCTCACCCTAAACCGTTGTCGTACCCTCATCTGTACCCTACACCGTCCCCATCCTCTAACCCTAACCCTAGCCCGAACCCTAACCCTAACCCTTCCACGAAGCCTTCCCCCACACATCCACTAATCCTAACCCGTACGTTAACACTAACCCATGCCCTCACATGTACGCTCCCCCTAAACCGTTGTCGTACCCTCAACTGGACCCTAAACCGTCCCCGTCCCCTAACCCTAACCCTTCCCCTTCCCCGAAGCCTTCCCCTCACCCGTCCCCTAATCCTAACCCGTACGCAAACACTAACCCATGGTCTCACATGTACGCTCACCGTAAACCGTTGTCGTACCCTCACCTGGACCCTAAACCGTCCCCGTCCCCTAACCCTAACCCTAGCCCGAATCCTAACCCTAACACTTCCCCGAAACCTTCCCCTCACCCGTCCCCTAATCCTAACCCGTACGCTAACACTAACCCGTGCCCTCACACGTATGCTCCCCCTAAACCGTTGTCGTACCCTCACCTGGACCCTAAACCGTCCCCGTCCCCTAAGCCTAACCCTAGCCCGAACCCTAACCCTAACCCTTCCCCGAAGCCTTCCCCTCACCCGTCCCCTAATCCTAACCCGTACGCAAACACTAACCCATGGTCTCACACGTACGCTCACTCTAAACCGTTGTCGTACCCTCACCTGGACCCTAAACCGTCCCCGTCCCCTAACCCTAACCCTAGCCCGAATCCTAACCCGAACACTTCCCCGAAGCCTTTCCGTCACCCGTCCCCTAATCCTAACACGTACGCTAACACTAACCCGTGCCCTCACACGTACGCTCCCCCTAAAACGTTGTCGTACCCTCACCTGGACCCTAAACCGTCCCCGTCCCCTAACCCTAACCCTAGCCCGAACCCTAACCCTAACCCTTCCCCGAAGCCTTCCCCTCACCCGTCCCCTAATCCTAACCTGTACGCTAACACTAATCCATGCCCTCACACGTACGCTCCCCCTAAACCGTTGTCGTACCCTCACCTGGACCCTAAACCGTCGCCATCCCCTAACACTAACCCTAGCCCGAACCCTAACCATAACCCTTCCCCTAAGCCTTCCCCTCACCCGTCCCCTAATCCTAACCCGTACGCTAACACTAACCCGTGCCCTCACACGTACGCTCCCTCTAAAGCATTGTCGTACCGTCACCCGGACCCTAAACCGTCCCCGTCCCCTAAGACTAACACTAGCCCGAACCCTAACCTTAACCCTTCCCCGAAGCCTTCCCCTCACCCGTCCCCTAATCCTAACCCGTACGCTAACAGTAACCCGTGCTCTCACACGTACCCTCCCCCTAAACCGTTGTCGTACACTCACCTGTACCCTAAACTGTCGCCATCCCATAACCCTAACCCTAGCCCTAACCCTAACACTAACCCTTCCCCAAAGCCGTCCCCCACCCGTCCCCTAATCCTAACCCGTACGCTAACACTAACCCGTGCCTTCACACGTACGCTCCCCCAAAGCGTTGTCGTACACTCACCTGGACTCTAAACCGTCCCTGACCCCTAACCCTAACCCTAGCCCGAACCCTAACCCTAAAACTTCCCCGAAGCCTTCCCCTCACACGTCCCCTACTCCTAACCCGTACGCTAACACTAACCCATGCCCTCACACGTACGTTCCCCCTAAACCGTTGTCGTACCCTCACCTGGACCATACATCGTCCCCGTCCCCTAACCCTAACCCTAGCCCGAACACTAACCCTAACCCTTCCCCGAAGCCTTCCCCTCACCCGTCCCCTAATCCTAACCCATATGCTAAAACTAACACGTGCCCTCACACGTACACTCCCCATGAACCGTTGTCGTACCCTCACCTGGACCCTAAACCGTCCCCGTCCCCTAACCCTAACCCTAGCCCGAACCCTAACGCTAACACTTCCCCGAAGCCTTCCCCTCACCCGTCCCCTAATCCTAACCCGTACGCTAACACTGACCCGTGCCCTCACACGTAGGCTCCCTGTAAACCGTTGTCGTACCCTCACCTGGACCCTAAACCCTCCCCGTACCCTAACCCTAACCCTAGCCCGAACCCTAACACTAACCCTTCCCCGAAGCCTTCCCCTCACCCGTCCCCTAATCCTAACCCGTACGCTAACACTAACCCGTGCCCTCACACGTACGCTCCCCCTAAAACGTTGTCATACCCTCACCTGGACCCTAAACCGTCCCCTTCCCCTAACCCTAACCCTAGCCCGAACCCTAACACTAACCCTTCCCCGAAGCCTTCCCCTCACCCGTCCCCTAATCCTAACCTGTACGCTAACACTAATCCGTGCCCTCACACGTACGCTCCCGCTAAACCGTTGTCGTACCCTCACCTGGACCCTAAACCGTCGCCATCCCCTAACACTAACCCTAGCCCGAACCCTAACCATAACCCTGCCCCTAAGCCTTCCCCTCACCCGTCCCCTAATCCTAACCCGTACGCTAACACTAACCTGTGCCCTCACACGTACGCTCCCTCTAAAGCATTGTCATACCCTCACCTGGACCCTAAACCGTCCCCGTCCCCTAAGACTAACACTAGCCCGAACCCTAACCCTAACCCTTCCCCGAAGCCTTCCCCTCACCCGTCCCCTAATCCTAACCAGTATGCTGACAATAACCCGTGACCTCACACGTACGCTCTCCCTAAACCGGTGTCGTACTCTCACCTGGAACCTAAACCGTCCCCATCCCCTAACCCTAACCTTAGCCCGAACCCTAAACTTAACCCTTCCCCGAAGCCTTCCCCTCACAAGTCCCCTAATCCTAAACCGTACGCTAACACTAACCCGTGCCCTCACAAGTACGCTCCCCCTAAACCGTTGTCGTACCCTCACCTGGACCCTAAACCGTCCCCGTCCCCTAACCCTAACCTTAGCCCGAATCCTAAACTTAACCCTTCCCCGAAGCCTTCACCTCACCCGTCCCCTAATCCTAACCCGTACACTAACACTAACCCTTGCCCTAACACGTACGATCCCCCTAAACCGTTGTCGTACCCTCACCTGGACCCTAAACCGTCCCCGTCCCCTAACCCTAACCCTAACCCTTCCCCGAAGCCTTCCCCTCACCCGTCCCCTAATACTAACCCGTACGCAAACACTAACCCATGGTCTCACATGTACGCTCACCGTAAACCGTTGTCGTACCCTCACCTGGACCCTAAACCGTCCCCATCCCCTAACCCTAACCCTAGCCCGAATCCTAGCCCTAACACTTCCCCGAAACCTTCCCCTCACCCGTCCCCTAATCCTAACCCGTACGCTAACACTAACCCGTGCCCTCACACGTACGCTCCCACTAAACCGTTGTCGTACCCTCACCTGGACCCTTAACCGTCCCCGTCCCCTAAGCCTAACCCTAGCCCGAACCCTAACCCTAACCCTTCCCCGAACCCTTCCCCTCACCCGTCCCCTAATCCTAACCCGTACGCAAACACTAACCCATGGTCTCACACGTACTCTCACCCTAAACCGTTGTCGTACCCTCATCTGGACCCTAAACCGTCCCCGTCCCCTAACCCTAACCCTAGCCCGAATCCTAACCCTAACACTTCCCCGAAACCTTCCCCTCACCCGTCCCCTAATCCTGACCCGTATGCTAACACTAACCCGTGCCCTCACACGTACGATCCCCCAAAACCATTGTCGTACACTCACCTGGACTCTAAACCGTCCCCGTCCCATAACACTAACCCTAGCACGAACCCTAACCCTAACCCTTCCCCGAAGCCTTCCCCTCACCCGTCCACTAATCCTAACCCGTACGTTAACACTAACCCATGCCCTCACACGTATGCTCCCCCTAAACCGTTGTCATATCCTCACCTGGATCGTAAACCGTCCCCGTCCCCTAACACTAACCCTAGCCCGAACCCTAACCCTAACCCTTCCCCGAAGCCTTCCCCTCACCCGTCCCCTAATCCTAACCCGTACGCTAACACTAACCCGTGCTCTCACACGTACACTCCCCCTAAACCGTTGTCGTACCCTCACCTGGACCCTAAACCGTCCCCGACCCGTAACCCTAACCCTAGCCCATACCCTAACCCTAACACTTCCCCGAAGCCTTCCCCTCACCCGTCCCCTAATCCTAACCCGTACGCTAACACTAACCCGTGCCCTCACACGTACGCTCCCTGTAAACCGTTGTCGTACACTCACCTGGACCCTAAACCATCCCCGACCCGTAACCCTAAGCCTAGCCCATACCCTAAATCTAACCCTTCCCCGAAGCCTTCCCCTCACCCGTCCCCTAATCCTAACCCGTACGCTAACACTAACCCGTGCCCTCACACGTACGCTCCCTGTAAACCGCTGTCGTACACTCACCTGGACCCTAAACCGTCGCCATCCCCTAACACTAACCCTAGCCCAAACCCTAACCATAACCCTTCCCCGAAGCCTTCCCCTCACCCATCCCCTAATCCTAACCCGTACGCAAACACTAACAGATGGTCTCACATGTACGCTCACCGTAAACCGTTGTCGTACCCTCACCTGGACCCTAAACTGTCCCCGTCCAGTGAGACTAACCCTAGCCCGAACCCTAAACCTAACCCTTCCCCGAAGCCTTCCCCTCACCCGTCCCCTCATCCTAACCAGTACGCAAACACTAACCCATGGTCTCACACGTACGCTCACCCTAAACCGTTGTCGTACCCTCACATGGACCCTAAACCGTCCCCGTCCCCTAACCCTAACCCTAGCCCGAATCCTAACCCTAACCCTTCCCCAAAGCCTTCCCCTCACCCGTCCCCTAATCCTAACCCGTACGCTAACGCTAACCCGTGCCCTCACACGTACGCTCACCCTAAACCGTTGTCGTACCCTCATCTGTATCCTACACCGTCCCCGTCCTCTAACCCTAACCCTAGCCCGAACCCTAACCCTAACCCTTCCACGAAGCCTTCCCCCACCCATCCACTAATCCTAACCCGTACGTTAACACTAACCCGTGCCCTCACACGTACGCTCTCCCTAAACCGTTGTCGTACCCTCACCAGGACCCTAAACCGTCCCCGTCCCATAACCCTAGCCCGAACCCTAACCCTAACACTTCCCCGAAGCCTTCCCCTCACCCGTCCCCTTATCCTAACCCGTACGCTAACACTAACCGATGCCCTCACACGTACGCTCCCCCTAAACCGTTGTCGTACTCTCACCTGGACCCTAAACCATCCCCGTCCCCTAACCCTAACCCTAGCCCGAACCCTAACCCTAACCCTTCCCCGAAGCCTTCCCCTCACCCGTCCCCTAATCCTAACCCGTACGCTAACACTAACCCATACCCTCACACGTACCCTTCTCCTAAACCGATGTTGTACCCTCACCTGAAACCTAAACTGTCCCCATCACCTAACCCTAACCCTAGCCCGAACCCTAACCCTAACCCTTCCCCGAAGCCTTCCCCTCACCCGTCACCTAATCCTAACTTGTACGCTAACACTAACCCGTGCCCTCACATGTACGCTCCCCCTAAACCGTTGTCGTACCCTCACCTGGACCCTAAACTGTCGCCATCCCCTAACACTAACCCTAGCCCGAACCCTAACCTTAACCCTTCCCCTAAGCCTTCCCCTCACCCGTCCCCTAATCCTAACCCGTACGCTAACACTAACCCGTGCCCTCACATGTACGCTCCCTCTAAAGCATTGTCGTACCCTCACCTGGACCCTAAACCCTCCCCGTCCCCTAAGACTAACACTAGCCCGAAACCTAACCCTAATCCTTCCCGGAAGCCTTCCCCTCACCCGTCCCCTAATCCTAACCAGTATGCTGACACTAACCCGTGCCCTCACACGTACGCTCCCCCTAAACCGTTGTCGAACACTTACCTGGACCCTAAACCGTCCCCGTCCCCTAACCCTAACCTTAGCCCGAACCCTAAACTTAACCCTTCCCCGAAGCCTTCCCCTCACAAGTCCCCTAATCCTAACCCGTACGCTAACACTAACCCATGCCCTCACACATACGCTCCCCTTAAACCGTTGTTGTACCCTCACCTGGACCCTAAACCGTCCCCGTACCCTAAACGTAACTCTAGCACGAAGCCTAACCCAAACCCTTCCCCGAAGCCTTCCCCTCACCCGACCCCTAATCCTAACCCGTACGCTAACACTAACCTGTGCCCTCACACGTACACTCCTCCTAAACCGATGTCGTACCCTCACCTGGAACCTAAACTGTCCCCGTCCCCTAACCCTAACCCTAGCCCGAACCCTAACCCTAACCCTTCCCCGAAACCTTCCCCTCACACGTCCTCTAATCCTAAGCCGTACGCTGACACTAACCCGTGCCCTCACACGTACGCACCCCCTAAACCGTTGTCGTACACTCACCTGGACCCTAAACCGTCCCCGTCCCCTAAACCTAATCCTAGCCCGAACCCTAACCCTAACTCTTCCTCGAAGCCTTCCCCTCACCCGTCCCCTAATCCTAACCCGTACGCTAACACTAACCCATGCCCTCACACGTACGCTCCCCGAAACCGATTTCGTACCCTCACCTGGACCTTAAACCATCCCCGTCCCCTAACCCTAACCATAGCCCGAACCCTAAACGTAACCCTTCCCTGAAGCCTTCCCTCACCCGTCCCCTAATCCTAACCCGTACGCTAATACTAACCCGTGGCCTCACACGTACGCTCACCCTAAACGGTTGTCGTACCCTCACCTGGACCCTAAACCGTCCCCGTCCCCAAAACCTAACCCTAGCCCGAACCCTAACCCTAACTTTTCCCCGAAGCCTTCCCCTCACCCGTCCCCTAATTCTAACCCGTACACAAACACTAACCCATGGTCTCACATGTACGCTCACCGTAAACCGTTGTCGTACCCTCACCTGGACCCTAAACCGTCCCCGTCCCCTAACCCTAACCCTAGCCCGAATCCTAACCCTAACACTTCCCCGAAACCTTCCCCTCACCCGTCCCCTAATCCTAACCCGTACGCTAACACTAACCCTTGCCCTCAGACGTACGCTCCCCCTAAACCGTTGTCGTACCCTCACCTGGACCCTAAACCGTCCCCGTCCCCTAAGCCTAACCCTAGCCCGAACCCTAACCCTAACCCTTCCCCGAAGCCTTCCCCTCAACCGTCCCCTAATCCTAACCCGTACGCAAACACTAACCCATGGTCTCACACGTACGCTCACCCTAAACCGTTGTCGTACCCTCACCTGGACCCTAAACCTTCCCCGTCCCCTAACCCTAACCCTAGCCCGAATCCTAACCCTAACACTTCCCCGAAACCTTCCCCTCACCCGTCCCCTAATCCTAACCCGTATGCTAACACTAACCCGTGCCCTCACACGTACGATCCCCCAAAACCATTGTCGTACACTCACCTGGACCCTAAACCGTCCCCGTCCCATAACCCTAACCCTAGCACGAACCCACCCTAACCCTTCCCAGAAGCCTTCCCCTCACCCGTCCCCTAATCCTAACCCGTACGCAAACACTAACCCATGGTCTCACACGTACGCTCACCCTAAACCGTTGTCGTACCCTCACCTGGACCCTAAACCCTCCCCGTACCCTAACCCTAACCCTAGCCCGAACCCTAACACTAACCCTTCCCCGAAGCCTTCCCCTCACCCGTCCCCTAATCCTAACCCGTACGCAAACACTAACCCATGGTCTCACACGTACGCTCACCCTAAACCGTTGTCGTACCCTCACCTGGAACCTAAACCGTCGCCATCCCCTAACACTAACCCTAGCCCGAACCCTAACCATAACCCTTCCCCTAAGCCTTCCCCTCACCCGTCCCCTAATACTAACCCGTACGCTAACACTAACCCATGCCCTCACACGTACTATCCCTCTAAAGCATTGTCGTACCCTCACCTGGACCCTAAACCGTCCCCGTCCCCTAAGACTAACCCTAGCCCGAACCCTAACCCTAACACTTCCCCGAAGCCTTCCCCTCACCCGTCCCCTAATCCTAACCCGTACGCTAACAGTAACCCGTGCTCTCACACGTACCCTCCCCCTAAACCGTTGTCGTACACTCACCTGTACCCTAAACCGTCCCCGTCCCATAACCCTAACCCTAACCCTAACACTAACCCTTTCCCAAAGCCTTCCCCCACCCGTCCCCTAATCCTAACCCATACGCTAACACTAACCCGTGCCCTCACACGTACGCTCCCCCCTAAACCGTTGTCGTACACTCACCTGGACTCTAAACCATCCCTGACCCCTAACCATAACCCTAGCCCGAACCCTAACCCTAACCCTTCCCGGAAGCCTTCCCCTCTCCTGTCCCCTAATCCTAACCCGAATGCTAACACTAACCCGTGCCCTCACACGTACGCTCCCCCTAAACCGTTGTCGTACCCTCACCTGGACCCTAAACCGTCCCCGTCCCCTAACCCTAACTCTAACCCTAACCTTTCCCCGAAGCCTTCCCCTCACCCGTCCCCTAATCCTAACCCGTATGCTAACACTAACCCGTGCCCTCACACGTACACTCCCCCTAAACCATTGTCGTACACTCACCTGGACCCTAAACCGTCCCCGTACCCTAAACCTAACCCTAGCCCGAAACCTAACCCTAACCCTTTACCGAAGCCTTCCCCTCACCCGTCCCCTAATCCTAACCTGTACGCTAACACTAACCCGTGCCCTCACACGTACGCTCCCCCTAAACCGTTGTCGTACCCTCACCTGGACCCTAAACAGTCCCCATCCCCTAACCCTAACCCTAGCCCGAACCCTAAACCTAACCCTTCCCCGAAGCCTTCCCCTCACCCGTCACCTAATCCTAACCCGTACGCTAACACTAACCTGTGCCCTCACACGTACACTCCCCCTAAACCGTTGTCGTAACCTCAACTGGACCCTAAACCGTCCCCGTCCCCTAAACCTAACCCTAGCCCGAACCCTACCCCTAACCCTTCCCCGAAGCCTTCCCCTCACCCGTCCCCTAATCCTAACCTGTACGCTAACACTAACCCGTGCCCTCACATGTACGCTCCCTCTAAAGCATTGTCATACCCTCAACTGGACCCTAAACCGTCCCTGTCCCCTAAGACTAACACTAGCCCGAAACCTAACCCTAACCTTTCCCGGAAGCCTTCCCCTCACCCGTCCCCTAATCCTAACCAGTATGCTGACACTAACCCGTGCCCTCACACATACGCTCCCCCTAAACCGTTGTCGAACCCTTACCTGGACCCTAAACCGTCCCCGTCCCCTAACCCTAACCTTAGCCCGAACCCTAAACTTAACCCTTCCCCGACGCCTTCCCCTCACAAGTCCCCTAATCCTAACCCGTACGCTAACACTAACCCGTGCCCTCACACGTACGCTCCCCCTAAACCGTTGTTGTACCCTCACCTGGACCCTAAACCGTCCCCGTACCCTAAACCTTAGTCTAGCACGAACCCTAACCCAAACCCTTCCCCGAAGCCTTCCCCTCACCCGACCCCTAATCCTAACCCGTACGCTAACACTAACCTGTGCCCTCACACCTACCCTCCTCCTAAACCGATGTCGTACCCTCACCTGGAACCTAAACTGTCCCCGTCCCCTAACCCTAACCCTAGCCCGAACCCTAACCCTAACCCTTCCCCCAAACCTTCCCCTCACACGTCCTCTAATCCTAAGCCGTACGCTGACACTAACCCGTGCCCTCACACGTACGCACCCCCTAAACCGTTGTCGTACACTCACCTGGACCCTAAACCATCCCCGTCCCCTAAACCTAATCCTAGCCCGAACCCTAACCCTAACTCTTCCTCGAAGCCTTCCCCTCACCCGTCCCCTAATCCTAACCCGTACGCTAACACTAACCCGTGCCCTCACACATACGCTCCCCGAAACCGATTTCGTACCCTCACCTGGACCCTAAACCGTCCCCGTCCCCTAACCCTAACCATAGCCCGAACCCTAAACCTAACCCATCCCTGAAGCCTTCCCCTCACCCGTCCCCTAATCCTAACCCGTACGCTAATACTAACCCGTGGCCTCACACGTACGCTCACCCTAAACGGTTGTCGTACCCTCACCTGGACCCTAAACCGTCCCCGTCCCCAAAACCTAACCCTAGCCCGAACCCTAACCCTAACCTTTCCCCGAAGCCTTCCCCTCACCCGTCCCCTAATCCTAACCCGTACGTTAACACTAACCCGTGCTCTCACACGTACGCTCACCGTAAACCATTGTCATACTCTCACCTGGACCCTAAACACTCCCCGTCCCCTAACCCTAACCCTAGCCTGAACCCTAACCCTAACCCTTCCCCGAAGCCTTCCCCTCACCCGTCCCCTAATCCTAACCCGTACGCTAACACTAACCCCTGCCCTCACACATACGTTCACTCTAAACTGTTTTCGTACCCTAAACTGTCCCCTAATCCGTCCCCATCCCCTAAACCTTACCCTAATCCTTACACTAAGACTTACCCGAAGCCTTACGCTAACCCGTCCCCTAATCTTAACTCGTACGCTAACACTAACCCGTGACCACATATGTACGCTCACCCTAATACCTTGTCATACCCTAACCTGTCCCCTAAACCGTCCCCATCCCCTAAACCTAACCCTAACCCTTACCCGAAGCCTTACACTAACCTGTCCCATAATCCTAACTCGTACACTAACACTAACCCGTGCCCTCACACGTATGATCACCCTAAACCGTTGTCATACCCTAACCTGTCCCCTAAACCGTCCTCGTCCCCTGACCCTAACCCTAACCCTAACCATAACCCTTACCCGAAGCCTTACCCTAACCCGTCCCCTAATCCTAAATCGTACGGTAACACTAACCCGTGCCCTCAAACGTACGCTCACCCAAAACTGTTGTTGTACCCTAACCTGTCCCCTAAACCGTCCCTGTCCCCTAATCCTAACCCTAACCCTAACAATAACCTTAACACTAACCCTAACCCTAACCCTTCACCGAAGCCTTACCCTAACCCGTCCCCTAATCCTAACCCGTACGCTAACACTAACCCATTCCCTCACACGTATGCTCAACCTAAACCGTTGTCGTACCCTAACGTGTCCCCTAAACCGTCTCCGTCCCCAAACCCTAGCCCTAAACCTTACCCGAAGCCTTACTGTAACCCGTCCCCTAATCCTAACCTGTACGCTAATACTAACCCGTGCCCTCACACATACGCTCACCCTAAACCGTTGTCGTACCCTAACCTGTCCCCTAAACCGTCCCCGTCCCCGTCCCCTAACACTAACCCTTACCCGAAGCCTTACCCTAACGCGTCCCCTAATCCTAACCCGTACGCTAACACTATCCCGTGCCCTCACACGTACGCTCACCCTAAACCGCTGTGGTACCCTAACCTGTCCCCTAAAACGTCCCCGTCCCCTAACCCTAACCCTAACCCTACCCAAAGCCTTACCCTAACCCGTCCCCTAATCCTAACCCGTACTCTAACGATAACCCGTGCCCTCACACGTACGCTCACCCTAAACCGCTGTGGTACCCTAAGCTGTCCCCTAAACCGTCCCCGTCCCCTAACCCTAACCCTAACTCTAACAATAAACCTTACCCGAAGCCTTACCCTAAAGCGTCCCCTAATCCTAACCCCTACGCTAACACTAACACGTGCCCTCACACGAACGCTCACCCTAAGCAGTTGGTGTACCCTAACTTCTCCCCTAAACCGTCCCCATCCCCTAACCCTAACCCTAACCCTAATCCTAACCCTTACCCGAAGCTTTACCCTAACCCGTCCCTTAATCCTAACCCGTACGCTAACACTAACCTGTGCCCTCACACGTACGCTCACCCTAAACCGTTGGCGTACCCTAACCTGTCCCCTATACTGTCCCCGTCCCCTAACCTTAACCCTAACCTTTATCCGAAGCCTTACCCTAACCCGTCCCCAATCCTAAACCGTACGCTAACACTAACCCGTGCCCTCACACGTACGCTCACCCTAAACCGTTGGCGTACCCTAACCTCTCCCCTAAACCGTCCCGATACCATAACCCTAACCCTAATACTAACCCTTACACGAAGCCTTACCCTAACCCGTCCCCTAATCCTAACCCATACGCTAACACTAATCTGTGCCCTCACACGTACGCACAACCTAAACTGTTGTCGTATCCTAAACTGTCCCCTAAACCGTCCCGATCCCCTAACCCTAACACTAAACCTAACCCTAACCCTAACCCTTAACCAAAGCCTTACCCTATCCCGTCCCCTAATCCTAACCCATACGCTAACACTAACCTGTGCCCTCACACGCACACTCACCCTAAACCGTTGACGTACCCTAACCTGTCCCCTAAACCATCTCCATCCCCTAACCCTCACCATAACCCTAACCCTAACCCTAACCCTAACCCATA
Source organism: Orcinus orca (assembly GCF_937001465.1). NCBI lineage: Eukaryota > Metazoa > Chordata > Mammalia > Artiodactyla > Delphinidae > Orcinus > Orcinus orca. The sequence goes on along the minus strand of NC_064559.1, from coordinate 65,939,042 downwards.
CCCAAAGTCTTACTCTATCCCGTCCCCTAATCCTAACCCGTACGCTAACACTAACCCATGCCCTCAGATGTACGCTCACCCTAAACCATTGTCATACCCTAACCTGTCCCCTAAACCGTCCCTGTCCCCTAACCCTAACCCTAAACCTAACCCTAACGCTTACCCGAAGCCTTACCCTAACCCATCCCCTAATCCTAAACCGTACGCTAACACTAACCCATGCCTTCAGATGTACGCTCACCTTAAACCGTTGTCGTAACCTAAACTGTCCCCTAAACTGTCCCCGTCCCCTAACCCTAACCCTAATCCTAACCCTAACTCGACCCCTAATCCTAACCCATACGCTAACACTAACACATGCCCTCACACGTACGCTCACCCTAAAACTTTGTCGTACCCTAACCTGTCCCCTAAACCGTCCCCGTCCCCTAACCCTAACCCTAACCCTTACCCGAAGCCTTACCCTAAACCGTCCCCTAATCCTAATCCGTACGCTAACTCTAACCCGTGCCCTTACACGTACGCTCACCCTAAACCGTTGACGTACCCTAACCTGTCCCCTAAACCATCCCCGTCCCCTAACCCTAACACTAACCCTAACCTTACCCTAACCCGTCCCCTAATACTAATCCGTACGCTAATACTAACCAATGCCCTCACACATACGCTCACCCTAAACCGTTGTCGTACCCTACCCTGTCCCCTAAACCGTCCCCGTCCCTTAACCCTAACCCTAAACCTTACCTGAAGCCTTACCCTAACCCGTCCCCTAATCCTAACCCGTATGCTAACACTAACCCGTGCCCTCACACGTACGCTCACCCTAAACCATTGTCGTACCCTAACATGTCCCCTAAACTGTCCCCTTCCTGTAACACTAACACTTACCCGAAACCTTACCCTAACCCGTCCCCTAATACTAACCCGTACGCTAACACTAATCCGTGCCCTCACACGTACGATCACCCTAAACCGTTGTCGTACCTTAACCTGTCCCCTAAAGCGTCCCCATCCCCTAACCCTAACCCTAACCCTAACCCTTACTCGATGCCTTACCCTAACCCATCACCTAATCCTAACCCGTTCGCTAACACTAACCCGTGCCGTCACACGTACTCTCACCTTAAACCATTGTCGTAACCTAACCTGTCCCCTAAACCGTCCCCATCCCCTGACCCTAACCCTAACCCTAACCCTTACCCGAAGCCTTACCCTAACCCATCCCGTAATCCTAACCCGTTCGCTAACACTAACCCGTGCCCTCACACGTACACTCACCCTAAACCGTTGGTGTACCCTAACCTGTCCCCTAAACCATCCCTGTCCCCTAACCCTCACCATAACCCTAGCCCGAACCCTAATCCGAACCCTTACCCGAAGCCTTACCCTAACCCATCACCAAATCCTAACCCGTACGCTTACACTAACCAGTGCCCTCACAAGTACGCTCACCCTAAACCGTTGTTGTACCCTAACCTGTCCCCTAAACCGTCCCCATTCCCTAACCCTAACCCTAACCCTCACACTTACCCGAAGCCTTACCCTAACCCGTCCCCTAATCCTAACCCGTACGCTAACACTAACCCATGCCCTCACACGTACGCTCTCACTAAACCATTGTCGCACCCTAACCTGTCCCGTAAACCGTCCCCATCCCCTAACCCTAACCCTAACCCTAACCCTAACCCTTACCAGAAGTCTTACCCTAACCCGTCCCCTAATCCCAAACCGTACGCTAACACTAACCTGTGCCCTCACACGTACGCTCACCACAGACCGTTGTCGTACCCTAACCTGTCTCCTAAACCGTCCCCGTCCCCTAACCAACCCTTCCCCGAAGCCTTAACCTAACCCGTCCCCTAATCCTAACCCGTACGCTAACACTAACCCGTGTCCTTACACGTACGCACACCCTAAACCACTGTCATACCCTAACCTCTCCCCTAAACCGTCCCCGTCCCCTAACCCTAACCATAACTCTAACCCTAACCCTAACCCTTACCCTAAGCCTTAGACTAACCTGTCCCCTAATCCTAACCCGTACGCTAACACTAACCCATACCCTCACAAGTACGCTCACCCTAAACCGTTGTCGTACCCTAACCTGTCCCCTAAACCGTCCCTGTCCCCGTCCCCTAATCCTAACCCTAACCCTAACACTTACCCGAAGCCTTACCCTAACCTGTCCCCTAATCCTAACCTGTACGCTAACACTAATCCATGCCCTCACACGTATGCTCACCCTAAACAGTTGTCGTACCCTGACCTGTCCCATAAACCATCCCCGTCCCCTAACCCTAACCCTAACCCTAACCCTTACCCGAAGACTTAACCTAACCCATCCACTAATCCTAACCCTTACGCTAACACTAAACCGTTCCCTCACGCGTACGCTCACCCTAAACCGTTGTCGTTCCCTAACGTGTCCCCTAAACCGTCCCCGTCCCCTAACTCTAACCCTAACCCTAACACTTACCCGAAGCCTTACCCGAACCCATCCTCTAATCCTAACGCGTACGCTAACACTAAACCGTGCCCTCACACGTACGCTCACCCTAAACTATTGTTGTACCCTAACCTGTCCCCTAAACCTTCCCCGTCCCCTAACCCTAACCCTTACCCGAAGCCCTACCCTAACCCGTCCCCTAATCCTAACCCGTACGCTAACACTAATCCGTGCCCTCACACATACGCTCACCCTAAACCGTTGTCGTACCCTAACCTGTCCCCTAAACCGTCCCCTTACCCGTCCCCTAACCCTAACCCTAACCCTAACCCTAACCCTTACCCGAAGCCTTACCCTAACCCGTCCCCTAATCCTAACCCATACGCTAACACTAACCAGTGCCCTCACACATACGCTCACCCTAAACCTTTGTCGTACCCAAACCTGTCCCCTAAACCGTCCCCGTCCCCTAACCCTAACCCTAAACCTAACCCTTACCCGAAGCCTTACCCTAACCCGTCCCCTAATCCTAACCCGTACGCTAACACTAAACCGTGCCCTCACGCGTACACTCACCCTAAACCGTTGTCGTATCCTAACCTGTCCCCTAAACCGTCCCCGTCCCCTAACCCTAACCCTAACCCGTCCCCTAATCCTAACCCTTACGCTAACAATAACCCGTGCCCTCACACGTATGCTTACCCTAAACCATTGTCGTACCTTAACCTGTACCCAAAACCGTCCCTGTCCACCTAACCCTAACAGGAACCCTAACCCTTACCTAACCCTAACCCCTACAAGAAGCCTTACCCTAACCCGTCCCCTAATCCTAACCCGTACGCTAACACTAACCCATACCCTAACACTTATGCTCACCCTAAACCGTTGTTGTACCCTAACCTGTGCCCTAAACCATCTCCATTCCCTAACCCTAACCGTACCCCTTACTGGAAGCCGTACCCTAAACTTTCCCCTAATCCTTACTCGTACGCTGACACTATCCTGTACCCTAACACGTACGCTCACCCTTAACCATTGTCGTACCCTAAACTGTACCCTAATCCGACACTGTCCCCTAACCCTAACACTTACCCGAGGCCTTACCCTAACTCGTCCCCTAATCCTAAGCCATACCCTAACACTAACCTGTACTCTAATACCTATGCTCACCCTAAACCGTTGTTGTACCCTAACATGTACCCTAAACCGTCCCCGTCCCATAAGCGTAACCCTAACACTTACCGGAAGCCTTATCCCATCCTGTCCCCTCATCCTAACCCGTACGCTAACACTAACTCTTATCCTAACACGTACACTCACCCTAAACCGTTGTAGTACCCTAATCTGTACCATAAACCGTCCCCGTCCCTTAACCCTAACCCTAACCCTAACCCTTACCTGAAGCCTTACCCTAACCCGTCACCTATTCCTAACCCGTACGCTAACACTAACCCATACCCTAACACGTACGGTCACCCTAAACCGCAGTCACACCCTAACCTGTACCCTAAACTGCCCCCCTCTCCTAACCCTAATCCTTACCTGAAGCCTTACCCTAACCCGTCCCCTAATCCTAACCCGTATGCTAAACTAACCCGTACCCTAACACGTACACTCACCCTAAACCATTGTCGTAACCTAAACTGTACTCTAAACCTTCCCCGTCCCCTAACCCTAACCCTAACCTTTACCGGAAGCCTTACCTTAACCTGTCCCCTAATCCTAACCTGTATGCTAACACTAACCCATGCCCTAACATGTACACTCACCCTAAACCATCGTCGTTCCCTAACCTGTACCCTAAACCTTCCCAGTCCCCTAATCCTAACCTTAAACTTTACCTGAAGCCTTACCATAACCCGTCCCCTAATTCTAACCCATATTCTAACACTAACCCATACCCTAACACGTACGCTCACCCTAATCTCTTGTCGTACCCTAACCTGTACCCTAAACTTTCCCCATCCCCTAACCCTATCCCTAACCCTTACCCGAAGTCTTACCCTATCCAGTCCCCTAATCCTAACCCATACGCTAACTCTAACTCATACCCTAACACGAATGCTGACTCTCAACCATTGTCATACCCTAACCTGTTCCCTAAACGGTCACCGTCCCCTATCCCTAACGCTAACCCTAACCCTTACCCGAAGCCTTACCCTAACCCGTCCCCTAATCCTAACCTGTACGCTAACACTAACCCTTACCCTTACATGTACGCTATCCCTAAACTGTTGTCGTACCCTAACTTCTACCCTAAACCATCCCCATTCCCTAACCATAACCCTAACCTGAAGCATTACCCTAACACTTACCCTAATCCTAAACGGTACACTAACACTGACCTGTAGCCTAACACTTTCGCTCACTCTAAACCATTGTCGCATCCTAAACCATACCCGTTCCCTAACCCTAACCTTAACCCTAACCCTAAACCTACTTATAGCACTATAACTCAGGAAAATTAAAATAAAAAGAAACAACCACCCCAAAGTTTAGGGCTGCTCTGTTTACAAGAGTCTCGACTATGGTACAAATTATATATCCTTGAAAGAGAGAAATGGATAAAGAAGTTTTCATACTTATGTACAATGGAACATCACTCAGCAATGAAATCAATGTCGTCTGGCCCGTAGAAGCATAATGAATGGATTTAGGTACAATGATTCAAAGGAAATAAGTCACACAGAAAAAGAAACTTATCATAAGATATCACTTATAGAGGGAATGTAAACTTGGCTACACATGAACTGAATTACAAAACAGAACAGAGTCTCACATTTAGAAAACAAACTTATGCTTTCTTAAGGGGAATGATGAGTTGGGGTGCTACATAAAACCAGAGATTGAAATTAGCACAGATACAGTTCCATAAGCCAGTAATAGATGAGACATACTCCTTGCTCAACGAATTAGACTCAACACCGCCTATTCACTGCAGAGGAATATATCTGACAATAAGAATATTAAAACATATGTATTTATATGTCTCTGTAAGAGAATCAAGTGTGCATCGAGCGGCATAAACACAGCAGTGAAAATCAGCTAAACCCCATTATTAAAATAAATTTCAAAATCAAAACACAAAGACAGTGAAGGAGAGAAAGTTCTTAAATAATTTGTTCAGGGCTTGTGACGAAACTTGGATTTACCACATCTACACCCACAGCTGGGTGAGACATAAGGCAGGACATTTGGGGCTGAGAGGATTGGTGAGGTTCGGTGAGCAAATGGAGACCCTTTGAAGTAATACTGTATGCTACCCATTCCATGGGTCCCAACTCTCCTGGTTTAAGGGATTCTTCCTACAGCTAAAACATGCATGGGAAACCCAGAGGATGGTCCACAGTGTGATCGGGCAAGGTTTCTAAAACGTATCTCATTATTCGTCCGCTGGTACTCGGGTTCGCCATTCCAGACACTTTACTAACAGTCTCCCCACTTGGAGAGTCAGTGCTTGTAACCTCCTGTTTGGCACACTCTGCAATTTCTGCGGAGGATGAACGGGAATAGGGAGAACCAATGAGAGACTAGCTGTAGGTGTTTGGACGGGCACATTTCACTCTAATTTCCCACCAGGATGTAGAATTAACCAGAGACTCAGCGTGCCGTGCCGGAACCAGAATAGGGCCTGAAGCAATCCTGTTGATTTGTGGCCAGCTCACAGAAAGCGAGTTGAAAAAAGGAGCTCAGGGGCACTGCAATTCATAAACCTGCAGAGTTATAAATGACAGCTATCGTCCAAAAATATATTGAAGTAAGGCTGCCAAGAGGACTTGAAAGAGGGGCAGAATTGCAGGAAACCGATTTCAGGAGGTAGACTGGAAATGCATGTAAAGCATAGGAAAAGAGGCAGAACGTCGACAATGATGCACTTGGCCAAAAAGGGCGTATGCGTTTTTTCCTGAATATATTCAGGAAAAAACGCATACGCCCTTTTTGGCCAACCAAGCAAGCTTGCAAAGGAAATCTGCACTACAATGAAGTCTCACTTCCCCTCAGTCAAATGGGCCATCTGAAAAAAGTGTAAAATCCAGAAAGGCAGGACAGGCCATGGAGAACTGGGAGCCTTGTTATGCTGATGGGCGGGATGTAAATTGCCAACAGCCACTTCGGAGAAGTGTATGGTGTTTCCTGAAACATCCAAAAAACAAAGCAACAGAGCCTAGGGCACTTTCACTTATGGTCCTATAGCTTAGGGAAATTAAAATCAAAAAGACACAGCCACCCCAAAGTTTGGGATGGCTCTCTTTACAAGAACCTCGTTTACGGGACAAGTTCAATATCGCAGAAATTGAAAAATGGATAAAGAAGTTTTGGTACTTACGTACAATGCAATATCACTCAGCAATGAAATCTATGTCATCAGGCCCGTAGCAGCATAATGAGTGGATTCCGGTATGATGATTCTAACTGAAATAAGTCACAAGAAAAAGAAACATCATAAGATATCACTAATACATGGAATGTAAACTTGGCTACACAGGAACTGGATTACAAAAGAGAACAGGGTCTCAAATTTAGAAAACCAACTTATGCTTGCTTAAGGGGAAAGGTGAGTTGGGGTGCTGCAGAAAACCAGAGATAGAAATGAGCACAGATAAAGTCCCTTAAGCCAAATATGTAATAGACAAGAGCTACTCCTTGCTCAACGAAATGGACTCAACAATGAGGTACCACCTCACACCTGATAGTATGGGCATCATCAGAAAATCTACAAACAAAAAATGCTGGAAAGGGTGTGGAGAAAAGGAACCCTCTTCCACTATTGTTGGGAATATAAATTGATACAGTCACTATGGAGAACAATATGGAGTTTCTTAAGAAACTAACAATAGAATTACCATATGATACAGCAATCCCAGTACTGGACATATACCCAGAAAAAACCATAAATCAAAAAGAGACATTCACCGCAATGTTCATTGCATCACTATTTACAATATCGAGGTAATGGAAGCAACCTAAATGCCCACAGACAGACGAATGCATAAAGATGTGGTACATATATAAAATGGAATATTACTAAGCCATGAAAAGGAATGAAATTGGGTCATTTGTAGAGACGTCGATGGATCTAGAGACTGTCATACAGAGTGAAGTAAGTCAGAAAGAGAAAAACAAATCTTGTATATTCATGCATATATGTGGAACCTAGAAAAACTGTACAGATTAACCATTTTGCAAGGCATAAATAGAGCAACAGATGTAGACAACAAATGTATGGACAACAAGGGGGGAAAGCTGTTGGGGTGGTGGTGGTGGGAGGAGTTGAGAGACTGGGATTGGCATGTATACATTTATATGTATAAAATAGATAACCAATAAGAACCTGCTGTATAAAAATATAAAATAAAATTCAAAATTAAAAAGAAATAAATTTAAAAATAAAACAGAAAAAACAATTATTCCCTTCACATACATGTATTTATATGAATAAATTATTTCCATGCTTATATCTGTAAATACAAAAAAGAGGAATAAAATCTACCTTGAACCAAAAACGAAAAAGAGAAAAAAAACACAGAACCCACCAGTTACACAGAGGAAAACCGTAGCAGGGCACTTGCTCCAGTCGTAAACAATTCTGAAGTTGGTCAGTGGTGGGGAATCGTCTCCCATTCACCCAGCAGCCCCCACGCAATAAGCGTCCTCATTGCAAAGCTGGGGCACCATGCCAAGGCATCTGTGAGTAAACGTGAGCTGAGCCCCAGGCCAGTTGCTGCTGAACTATTCCCACCCGTCCCAGGTAAAACACCTGAATATATACAAGGACTTGAAAGCCTAGAGGAAGGGCCATAGAGCCACACGAGTGACAGCATGCCGGCCGACTTGGTGCCTGCAGGCCAGCCAGGATGGTCCTGGCCCTGGGTGCTCTTCTGGAAGATTTCCATTTCCCTGCCTGAGATACCCGTCCTGTCCCTGCCCCCACTGCTTTTTTCCTTCCTCACCTCTGCCCAGGGAGAAATTCCAGCAGCAGGTATGGGTGACACATCTTCTTCTTTAGCAGGTGGCAGCCTGGCAACTGCTGCAGAAAGTCCAGCAGAGCCCCACTCACACTGGGCCACCCACAAAGCCGTGGCCTCTCACTCCCTCCCACCAGCCCAGCCCCGAGACTGCTGACAGGGCAGAGAAAATGGCGTCAGGCACGGCTGCAGGGGCTCTTGCTGCCTGGAGTGGTATTTATATTGATCTCAACCCAGGCACACCTGGGGAGGGCTGGCCGGCACAGTAAGGCTGCCCAGGTCAGCCAATCATCACCCCTCAGGGGCTCACAGTTGCAGAAAATGGAACTTGCTGAACCGGCCAGGTCCAAGGAACAGGTGTGGGCTCCTGAGAGTCAGGATAGACAAGGGGCTGCAGCTTTGGCTTGTTTTCTAATCATTTTATCTGGCCCATGAGTGGGAGACAACTTCAAGAAAACCCTCTCCTAATGAGAGGAACCCAGGAGTCAGGGAGAGGAGGGGTGGGTGGTGGTTGGAGACAGAGGCCTGGTGCCCTGGGTGCAGTGGAAGTCTCTGGAAGACCAGGTGGAGGGAGGCCGCACAGAGTGATGCCCAGGGTCACAGACCTGTCGGAGCTGCTGTTTGTTAGTTCAAGTCCTGCTCTGAGGTGCTCTGTGTCAGCTCTGAGCGACAGGTGAGCTGGGGGTGCTCTGCAATGAGGGCTATGTGCACGGTTCCTGTGTGCCCAGCCCTGCCACAGTACCTGCAAGGGTAGCTCTGTATCCTGGGAGAGGCCTGACCACGAGAGCCCCGTGGGCTGTGTTGGGGGTGGGGTACCTGCCCAGGAGAGCTCCATATCCTGGGATTGGCCTGACCACGAGAGCCCCATGGGCTGCTGGGGACCTGGTAAAGGATGTCAGGACAGTCAGTGAAGCCACCGAGGATATACCTCCAGTTGCTCCTAATTCCTACACCCTACTGGTCATTCTACCAACCACCAGGACATGGTATTCTGTATTAGTCTTCAATCATGCCTTCTTTTGTATTCCGTTAGTCCCAGAGTCACAAGAAATTTTGGCTTGTGAGTGGCAGGACTCAACATACAACTAAAACAATACTTCCGGGCCGTCTTGCCCCAAGGGTGCAAAAATTCCCACACTATCTTTGAGTAAAGCTTAGCTAAAGACCTAAAAGTTCTACCTCTGGAAAAGGAAACCCTCCTTCAGTACGCAGACGACATTCTTATCGCCAGCCCTACTAAGGAGGCCTCTGAACTACCAAGCCAATAAAGGATAGAAGTTGTCCAAGAAAAAGCTCAAATATCACAGACTGCTGTGACCTGCCTGGGCTTCATTCTCACAGAAGGTTGGAGAAGCCCATCCCAGGAAAGGGAAGAAACCATTTTCAGCCTTACCCCTTTCTAAAACTAGAAGACAGCTTAGGGGTTCCTGGGGAGGCCAGGGTTTGCTGCTTCTGGATCCCTAACTACAGTCTACTAGCTGGGCCTCTATATGAAACACTGAAAGGAAAAGATGATGATCCTTTTGAATAGAATCCAGAAGTGGCCTTTCAAGAATGGAAAGAGCAGTCAATTCAGACCCTTGCCCTGGAACTCCCTAATTTAGCTAAACCCTTTGACCTTTACATTCCCGGTGAAAGGTGAATCACCACTAGAGAATTAGTGCAAAAACTGGGACCACTTGAAATGGAACAATGCAGAATGCCATCCAGGTAGGATAAACTACGGTCACCAAGGGGCTTGGCCCACTGCCACATCTGGCCAAGATACTGGCGGTATCTAAAAACCTGGAAATCAGCAGCCCAAAAGGCCACCTCCCTCCTAAGGGAAAAGGACCCCACGTGGTGATCCTAACCACCAACCATGCCCTGAAGTTGCAGGGTTCGCTCCGTGGGCACACCAACCTCGAGTGAGGAGGCCCTCCGACTCCAACATCCAGAGAGATAACCGGGGGCAACAGGGCACCATGACGACTCGTGTGAACATCACTTGACCTGGAGTTTCTCTCATAAAACAACAAGAGTGTGTCCCAAAAGAGTAGACTACTGCTTGCAGGACTTACTGCACCCAGAGGGGAGCTAATAATCTTGGCGGGGGAACTGTATATCACACTGTCACCATAGAAAAGCCTACAGACACCGTGATGATGGTGGCCAATAAGACCGGCTGGACTCCTGTTTACTTCAAAAGGCTGTTGACTCAGTGGCCGTCATGGTCCTTGATCACCACTGACCCTGGACTGTATGGGAGTTGAGCGGGCAGGGCTCTGACACCTGGTGCTGTTTGTACGTTAATTCAGGGGCCTAATTGAAGAAAGCACAGACTACTGGTCAGAGCATCTAGGCTGGCAGAAACGGTCAGCCTAAGGTGGCCGAACAAATGTGGGGCGGGGTGAAACCGGCCCCACAGCATCTCTGCACATCTCTTTCCTGGACCCTTAAAGGTCATTAGAATCTATAACACTTCCAATGCTGGTGCTCAGGTGAACGAGCAGGGAGGCAGGGGGCCTGGGGACAATCAACGTCACCTGGAGGCTGCTGGGGAGAAGCTCTGACCCTCGCCCCCGGGTATGAGGGCTCCCAACTCAGCACTCAGCAGTTACAGAAGAAGGGCCTGCACCCTCAGCACTCCAAGAATGAGGAATGGGACAAAAGGCAGAGGAGGGGTTTGTCCCCAGCAAAGCCCATTAAAAATCCCTGGGAGATAAAAATAGAATCTGGGCAATAAAGTCAAGTCTAACCTTTTTTATCCTTTGTGCTTTGTCTAATTTCATGTGCTCCTAGGGTCCCACATGCAGAGGTTCCACACCTGGCACTTCAGACCAGATTTCCTAGTGCAGAATGGCTGGGTCGACACCTCAGCTCCTGGGGCCCAGTGCAGACTCCGAGATATAGAGCCTGAGCTGCAGCCAACCCGGCCCTCCAGAGATCCGCCCCCTCCCTCCCACTGACTCTGACAGGATCTCTACACAGCAGCCCAGCCCACAGCCCACGGGGTAGTGCATGCTCTCACCTCTCCATTCTCTGATCAAAATATAAAGTTTCCTTTGCTTGTGAACCAAACTCAGTCTCGATCTGTTGGCCCCAATGACACTGGGCAGGGGGACACTTGTTGGGGTCCACTCTGGAGGATCAGTAACAGAAATTGAGACTATTGTAACCTCAATGAACAGATGTGTGAGCCAAACTGTAGTTAACATAGAACAGTTTATAAGGCTCGGGTAAAATAAGATGTTTCTAACACTTCCATTTGATATTTCCATCACTTTATTATAAGCAGGTTCAGTGAAAAGGTTTGTCTTATTTGTCAGGTCAATATTAGAGAAACGAAGTGATTTCTTTCCAAGGATGTACATCTAATAATCTTGGTTAAAGCTTCAATCTTGTTTTAAATGCTTTTCCATTGAAAATGATACCTCTCTTTCAGCTCCCCCATTTCTGAGAAGTATAAAATCTTATAATTTATTATTACCAAAGGGGAAAGGTGGGAGGAGGGATAAATTAACAGTTTGGAATTAACACATACACACTGCTATGTATAAAATAGATCATCAACAAGGAACTACTGTACAGCACAGGGAAGTACACTCAACATTTTGCAATAACCTATAAGGGGAAATAATCTGAAAAAGAATAGATAATTTTATTGACATCATCTAACAATGACAGTTAAAGTGTAACCTAAGGGAAGCTGGTGGTGAGTGCTTCTGACCCTGAAGACTTCAATCATCTAAAGTTTGGACTCTGCCTACTTCCCAAGGCCCTTAATGAACATATGTGTAGCCGTAGCTTAAAAAATTCCCCAGTTTGGGTTTCGGGGAGACACTGATTTTGAAAAAGCCCTGGTGTTCTCCTTACATGAATGGGACTCTTCTTACTGCTAAAACATGTCTGTCACACCCAGAGGATGGTATACCATCTGATCGGGAAGAGTTTGGAAAAGGCATCTCATCACCTCATCTCCTGGTGCTCGGGTTCACCCCTCCAGCGTCTTTACTAACAATCTCCCCACTTGGAGATGTCAGCACTGTCAACATCCTGTTGCGTACAGTTTGGAATTTGTCCAGAGGATGAAGCGGAAGGATGAGGAACAATGAGAGACAAGTCCTAGGTGTTCAGACAGGCACATGTCACTCTAATTTCCAATCAGGAAGACGAATTGACCAAAGGCTAGGGTTGCCCATGGAAACAGTATAGGGCTTGAGGAAATCCCGCTGCTTTGTGGCCAGTTCCCATAAACACAAGTTGAACAATGGAACTCAGGGGCAGTAAATTCACGAAACTGCAGAGTTGAAAATATCCATCACTGAAAAATGTCTTGAGGAATGTCAGAGAAAAGGACTTGTAAGCAAGGGAGAATGGCAGGAAAGGGATTTGAGGAGGTAGAAAGGACTCGCCATTAAGCACAAGAAAAGGAGCTGAACATTGCCAACATTGCAGTTGGCCAAAAAGGGTGTATGCGTTTTTTTCTGTATATATTCAAGAAAAGGGCATACACTTTTTTAGCCAACCAAACAGGTGGGCACTGGAAATCAATACTACAAAAGATATCACTTCGCATCAGTCAGAAGAGCCATCCTCATAAAGCGTAAACAACAGAAATGCAGGACAGGGCAAGGAGAAGAGGGAGCCCTGTGAGACTTATAGTGGAAATGTATATTGCCAACGGCCATTCTGGAGAAGTGTATTGTGTTTACTAAAGCATCTAAAAAATGAGCTACAGAGCATAGGGCACTTGCACTCATGGGCGTATATCTTGGGAAAAACAAAAATCGAGAGGACACAGGCACCCCAATGTTTACTGTCTCTCTGTTTAAAAGATCCTCGACTAGGATATAACTTAAATGTCTCTGGAGAGAAAAAATGGATAGAGATATGGTACTTAGGTAGAGTGGAATATTATTCAGCCTGGAAATCAATGAAATATGGCCAGTTGTAACAACTCCGGAGGAGTTACGTATGATCATTCTAAGTGACATAATTCAAAAAGAAAAAGACACATATCATAAGATATCACTTAAAGGTGGAATCCAAAATGGCTACACATGAAATAAATTACAAAACAAAAACATAGTCAAATATGTAGAAAACACACGTAAGGCTGCTAAACGGGAAAGGTGGGGAGGGGTGAGGCATCATCCAGGAGGTTGAAATTAGCAAAGATACCATTCCAAATACCAAACTGATAATCAACAAGGCCTACACGGTAGCTAAAAGAACTGCACTCAGCACACTCAAGTCACCGGAAAAGAATATCTATGACTGGTAAGAATCTGAAAAAGAATTTACTGATGTCTCTCTGTACGTGAATCAAGTGGATGTACAGCAGCAAGAAACAGAGCTTTGAAAATCAGCTGTAACCAATACAGTAATAAATTGAAAAAAATAAACGACAGAGAGACAGAGAAAACCTCTTACAACTTTTCCTCAGGGACAGTGATGCAACATGGATTGAACACATCTAGACCCACAGCAGGATGAGACATAAGGCTGGAAACTGTTCACGCTAAGAGAAATGTGAGGTTGGGTGAGGAAATGCACACCCTTTAAAGTAATACTACCTGGTACCCATTCAATGGGTCCCAAATCTGCAGGTTCAAGGGATCTTCCTACAGCTAAAACATGCATGGAAAACCCAGAGGACTGTACACCATATGATCGGGAGATGTGTCTAAAATGCAGCTCATTTATCCTCTCCTGGTGCTCCTGTTCACCATTCCTGCCACGTTACTTAGAATCTCCCCACTTGGAGAATCAACACATTTCAACTTCTGTTTCACACATTTTGCAAATTGTGAGGAGGATGAACGGGAAGAGGGGGAACCAATGAGAGAATAGTTGTAGGGGTTTGGACGGGCACATATCACTCTAATTTCCCATTAAGAATAAGAATTTAAAAAGGCTCAGCCCGCCTCGCCAGAGCCAAAATAGGGCCTGAAGCAATCCTGCGGGTTTGAGGCCAGCTCACAAAAGAGCAACTTAAAAAATGGAGCTCAGGGTCACTGCAATTCACAAACCTGCAGAGTTATAAATGAAAACTAACATCCAAAAATATGTTGAGGTAAGGCAAAGAAGAGGATCTGAATGCAAGACAGAATTGCAAGAAACAGATTTCAAGAGATAGATTGGACTCGTCTTTAAAGCACATGAAAAGCGGCAGAATTTCGACAATGATGCAGTTGGCCCAAAAGGGCATATGCGTTTCTTCCTGATTATATCCAGGAAAAAACGCATACGCACTTTATGGGCAACGAAGCAAGCAAGCAATGCAAATGTGCACAACAAAGAAGTCTCATTTCCCACCGGTCAAGAGGGCCATCCTAAAAAATTGTAAAAACCAGAAATGCAGGACAGGCCATGGAGAACAGGGAGCCTTTATACGCTGATGGGCAGTGTGTGAACTGCCGAGAGCCACTCTGGAGAAGTGTATGGTGGTTCCTAAATCATCTAAAAAACAGAGCTACAGAGCATAGGACACTTCCAATCATGGGAGTATATCTAGGGAAGTCTAAAAATCAACAAGACACAAGCACACCACAGTTTAGGGCTCCTCTGTTTACAAGAACCACAACTTCAGTACACCTTAAATATCCCAGGAAAGAGAACAATGGATAAAGAAGATGTGGTACTTATGTACAATGGAATATCTCTTCACCATGAAATCAATGTAATAAGGCTAGTAGAAGGATAAAGAGTGGATTTAGGTCCGATAATACTACTTGAAATAAGTCAAACAGAAAAAGAAACATATCATAAGATATCACTTATAGAGGGAGGGTAAATATGGCTGCACAAGAAATGAATTACAGAACAGAACAGTGTCTCACATTTAGAAAACACACTTATGTCAGCTTAAGGGGAAAGGAGAGGTGGGGTGATGCATAAAACCAGAGTTTGAAATTAGCACAGATACCGTTCAATAAACCAAATAGGTATTAGACAAGATCTACACCTTGCTCAATGAACTGGCCTCAACACACCCTATACACCGCAGAGAAATATATCTGAGTAATAAGAATCTTAAAACCCATGTATTGATATATCTCCATAAGGGAATCAAGTGTGTGCAGAGCGGCACAAACACAGCAGTGAAAATGAGCTAAACCCCATTATAGAAATAAATTTTAAAAACAAAACGCAGAAACAATGAAAGAGAGAAAAATTCTTACAAAATTCGCTCAGGGGCTGTGATGCAACCTGGATTGACCACATATAAACCCACAGCTGGATAAGACATAAGGCTGGACACTTGGGGCTGAGAGGATTGGTGAGCTTTGGTGAGCAACTGCCGAAAGTTTAATGCAATACTTCATGCTACTCATTCCAAGGGTCCCAACACTCCAGGTTGAAGGGAATCTTCCTACAGCTAAACCATGCTTGGGAAACCCAGCGACTGGTATACCGTATCATCGGGAAAGGTTTCTAAAACGCACCTCATTTTTCCTCTCCTGGGACTCCGGATCGACATTCCAGCCACTTTACTAACAACATCCCCACATGGAGAGTCAATGCCTTTAAGTTCTGGTATCGCACAGTCTGCAGTTAGTGCGGAGGATGAATGGGAATAGGGGAAACCAGTTAGAAACTAGCTGTAGCGGTTTCAATGGGCACATGTCACTCTAATTTCACATCAGTAAGAAGAATTAACCAAAGGCACAGCAAGGTGCCCAAGAAGAATAGGGCCTGAAGGAATCCTGTGGTTATGAGGCAAGATCACAAAAATAAGAGCTGAAAAATGGACCTAAGGGCCATTGCAATTCAAAAACCTGCAGAGTGATAAAGGCCAACTATTTTCAAAAAATATATTGAGGTAAGGCTATGAAGAGGCAACGAAAGCAATGCAGAATTGCAGGAAACCGATTTCAGGAGGTAGACTGGAATTGCACTGAAAACATATGAAGAAAGTTAGAACCTCGACAATGATGCACTTGGCCAAAAAGGGCGTATGCGTTTTTTCCTGAATATATTCAGGAAATATATTCAGGAAAAAGCGCATACGCCCTTTTTGGCAAACCAAGCAAGCTTGCAAAGGAAATCTGCACTACAATGAAGTCTCACTTCCCCCCAGTCAAAAGGGCCATCTGAAAAAAGTGTAAAATCCAGAAAGGCAGGACAGGCCATGGAGAACTGGGAACCTTCTTATGCCAAAGGGCAGGATGTAAATTGCCAACAGCCACTCTGGAGAAGTGTATGGTGTTTCCTGAAACATCTAAAAAACAAAGCAACAGAGCCTAGGGCACTTCCACTTATGGTCCTATAGCTTAGGGAAATTAAAATCAAAAAGACACAGCCACCCCAAAGTTTGGGACGGCTCTGTTTACAAGAACCTCGTTTACGGTACAAGTTCAATATCGCAGAAAGCGAAAAATGGATAAAGAAGTTGTGGTACTTACGTACAATGCAATATCACTCAGCAATGAAATCTATGTCATCAGGCCCATAACAGCATAATGAGTGGATTCCGGTATGATGATTCTAACTGAAATAAGTCACACAGAAAAACAAACATCATAAGATATCACTAATACACGGAATGTAAACTTGGCTACACAGGAACTGGATTATAAAACAGAACAGGGTCTCAAATGTAGAAAACCAACTTATGCTTGCTTAAGGGGAAAGATGAGTTGGGGTGCCTCATAAAACCAGAGATTGAAATGAGCACAGATACCGTTCCATAAGTCAAATATGTAATAGACAAGAGCTACTCCTTGCTCAACGAAATGGACTCAACACCACATATTAAACGCCTAAGAATATACCTGACTAGTAAGAATCATAAAACCTATGGATTTATATATCTCCGTAAGAGAATCAAAGGTGTCTACAGCGGCATAAACGCAGCAGTGAAAATCAGCTAAATCCCATAATAAAAATAAATTTCTTAAACAAAACACAATGACAGTGAAATAGAGAGCAATACTTAAGTAATTCATTCAAGGCTTGTGATGCAACCTGGATTTACAACATCTAAACCTAGAGCTGGGTGACACATAAGTCTGGACACATAGGGCTCATAGGATAGGTGAGATTTGGTGAGCAAATGCAGGCCCTTTGAAGTCATATTGCACGGTACCCATTCCATGGGTCTCAACTCTCCAGGTTTAAGGGATTTTTCCTTCAGCTAAAACATGCATGTGGAACCCAGAGTATGATCCACCGTGTGATCTGGAAGCGTGTTCAAATGTGTCTCAGTTTTCGTCCCCTGGTATTCGGGTGCAACATTCCAGACGCTTTACTAACACTCTCCCCACTTGGAGAGTCAATGCCTTTAACCTCCTGTTTGGCCCAGTTTGCAATTTCTGCGGAAAATGAACAGGAATAGGGAGAACCAATGAGAGACTAGCTGGAGGTGTCTGGACGAGAAAATTTAACTCGCATTTCCCACCAGGAAGAGGAATTAAGCAAAGGCTCAGCGTGCCGTGCTGGAACCACACTTGGGCCTGAAGCAATCCTGCGGTGTTGCGGCCAGCTCACAAGAAAGCGAGTTGAAGAAAGGAGCTCAGGGGCACTGTAATTCACAAACCTGCAGAGTTATAAATGACAGCTATCGTCCAAAAATATATTGAAGTAAGGCTGCCAAGAGGACTTGAAAGCGGGGCAGAATTGCAGGAAACCGATTTCAGGAGGTAGACTGGAATTGCATGTAAAGCATAGGAAAAGAGGCAGAACGTCCACAATGATGCACTTGGCCAAAAAGGGCGTATGCGTTTTTTCCTGAATATATTCAGGAAAAAACGCATACGTCCTTTTTGGCCAACCAAGCAAGCTTGCAAAGGAAATCTGCACTACAATGTAGTCTCACTTCCCCCCGGTCAAAAGGGCCATCTGAAAAAAGTGTAAAATCCAGAAAGGCAGGACAGGCCATGGAGAAATGGGAGCCTTGTTATGCTGATGGGCGGGATGTAAATTGCCAACAGCCACCCTGGGGAAGTGTATGGTGTTTCCCGAAACATCCAATAAACAAAGCAACAGAGCCTAGGGCACTTCCACTTATGGTCCTATAGCTTAGGGAAATTAAAATCAAAAAGACACAGCCACCCCAAAGTTTGGGACGGCTCTGTTTACAAGAACCTCGTTTACGGTACAAGTTCAATATCGCAGAAAGCGAAAAATGGATAAAGAAGTTGTGGTACTTACGTACAATGCAATATCACTCAGCAATGAAATCTATGTCATCAGGCCCATAGCAGCATAATGAGTGGATTCAGGTATGATAATTCAAAATGAAATAAGTCACAGAGAAAAAGAAACATCATAAGATATCACAACTACATGGAATGTAAACTTGGCTACAGAGGAACTGAATTACAAAACAGAACAGGGTCTCAAATGCAGAAAAACAACTTATGC
Organism: Orcinus orca; assembly: GCF_937001465.1. Classification (NCBI taxonomy): domain Eukaryota; kingdom Metazoa; phylum Chordata; class Mammalia; order Artiodactyla; family Delphinidae; genus Orcinus; species Orcinus orca. The sequence goes on along the minus strand of NC_064559.1, from coordinate 65,920,280 downwards.
TTGCTTAAGGGGAAAGGTGAGTTGGGGTGCTGCATAAAACCAGAGATTGAAATTAGCACAGATACCGTTCCATAAGCCAAATATGTAATAGACAAGAGCTACTCCTTGCTCAACAAAGTGGACTCAACACCCCATATTAAACGCCTAAGAATATACCTGACTAGTAAGAATCTTAAAACCTATGGATTTATATGCCTCCAAAAGAGAATCAAGCGTGTGTACAGCAGCATAAACGTAGCAGTGATAGGATTGATGAGGTTCGCTGAGCAAATGCAGACCCTTTGAAGTCATATTGCATGGTACCCATTCCATGGGTCTCAACTCTCCAAGTTTAAGGGACTCTTCCTTCAGCTAAAACATGCACGTGGAATCCAGGGTATGATCCACCGTGTGATCGGGAAACGTGTTCAAATGTGTCTCAGTTTTCGTCCCCTGGTACTCGGGTGTAACATTCCAGATGCTTTACTAACACTCTCCCCACTTGGAGAGTCAGTGCCTTTAACCTCCTGTTTGGCCCAGTTTGCAATTTCTGTGCAAGATGAACAGGAATAGGGAGAACCCATGAGCGAGTAGCTGGAGGTGTCTGGACGGGCAAATTTAACTCTCATTTCCCACCAGGAAGAGGAATTAACCAAAGTCTCAGCATGCCATGCCAGAACCACACTAGGGCTTGAAGCAATCCTGTGGTGTTGCGGCCAGCTCACAAGAAAGCGAGTTGAAGGAAGGAGCTCAGGGGCACTGTCATTCACAAACCTGCAGAGTTATAAATGACAGCTATCGTCCAAAAATATATTGAAGTAAGGCTGACAAGAGGACTTGAAAGCGGGGCAGAATTGCAGGAAACCGATTTCAGGAGGTAGACTGGAATTGCATGTAAAGCATAGGAAAAGAGGCAGAACGTCCACAATGATGCACTTGGCCAAAAAGGGCGTATGCGTTTTTTCCTCAATATATTCAGGAAAAAACGCATACGCCCTTTTTGGGCAACCAAGCAAGCTTGCAAAGGAAAACTGCACTACAATGAAACCTCACGTCCCCCTGGTCGAAAGGGCCATCTGAAAAAGTGTAAAATCCAGAAAGGCAGGACAGACCATGGAGAAATGGGAGCCTTGTTATGCTGATGCGCGGGATGTAAATTGCCAACAGCCACTCTGGAAAAGTCTATGGTGTTTCCTGAAACATCTAAAAAACAAAGCAACAGAGCCTAGGGCACTTCCACTTATGGTCCTAGAGCTCAGGGAAATTAAAATCAAAAAGACATAGCCACCCCAAAGTTTGGGCCGGCTCTGTTTACAAGAACCTCGTTTACGGTACAAGTTCAATATCACAGAAAGCGAAAAATGGATAAAGAAGTTGTGGTACTTATGTACAATGCAATATCACTCAGCAATGAAATCTATGTCATCAGGCCCGTAGCAGCATAATGAGTGGATTCAGGTACGATGATTCTAAGTGAAATAAGTCACACAGAAAAAGAAACATCATAAGATATCTCTAATACACGGAATGTAAACTTGGCTACACAGGAACTGAATTACAAAACAGAACAGGGTCTCAAATGTAGAAAACCAACTTATGCTTGCTTAAGGGGAAAGGTGAGTTGGGGTGCTGCATAAAACCAGAGATTGAAATTAGCACAGATACCGTTCCATAAGCCAAATATGTAATACACAAGAGCTACTCCTTGCTCAACGAAGTGGACTCAAAACCCCATATTAAACGCCTAAGAATATACCTGAAAAGTAAGAATCTTAAAACCTATGGATTTATATGTCTCCGAAAGAGAACCAAGCGTGTGTACAGCGGCATAAATGCAGCAGTGATAGGATTGGTGAGGTTCGGTGAGCAAATGCAGACCCTTTGAAGTCATATTGCATGGTACCCATTCCATGGGTCTCAACTCTCCAGGTTTAAGGGATTCTTCCTTCAGCTAAAACATGCATGTGGAACCCGGAGTATGATCCACCGTGTGATCGGAAAACGTGTTCAAATGTGTCTAAGTTTTAGTCCCCTGGTACTCGGGTGCAACATCCCAGACGCTTTACTAACACTCTCCCCACTTGGAGAGTCAGTGCCTTTAACCTCCTGTTTGGCCCAGTTTGCAATTTCTGCGGAAAATGAACAGGAATAGGGAGAACCAATGAGACACTAGCTGGAGGTGTCTGGACGGGCAAATTTAACTCTCATTTCCCACCAGGAAGAGGAATTAACCAAAGGCTCACCGTGCCATGCCAGAACCACACTAGGGCTTGAAGCAATCCTGTGGTATTGCGGCCAGCTCACAAGAAAGCGAGTTGAAGAAACGAGCTCAGGGGCACTGTCATTCACAAACCTGCAGAGTTATAAATGACAGCTATCGTCCAAAAATATATTGAAGTAAGGCTGCCAAGAGGACTTGAATGCTGGGCAGAATTGCAGGAAACCGATTTCAGGAGGTAGACTGGAATTGCATGTAAAGCATAGGAAAAGAGGCAAAACTTCCACAATGATGCACTAAGCCAAAAAGGGCGTATGCGTTTTTTCCTGAATATATTCAGGAAAAAACGCATACGCCCTTTTTGGCCAACCAAGCAAGCTTGCAAAGGAAATCTGCACTACAATGAAGTCTCACTGTCCTCCGGTCAAAAGGGACATCTGAAAAAAGTGTAAAATCCAGAAAGGCAGGACAGGCCATGTAGAACTGCGAGCTTTCTTATTCTGATGGGCGGGATGTAAATTGCCAACAGCCACTCTGGAGAAGTGTATGGTGTTTCCTGAAACATCTAAAAAACAAAGCAACAGAGCCTAGGGCACTTCCACTTATGGTCCTAGAGCTCAGGGAAATTAAAATCAAAAAGACACAGCCACCCCAAAGTTTGGGATGGCTCTGTTTACAAGAACCTCGTTTACGGTACAAGTTCAATATCGCAGAAAGCGAAAAATGGATAAAGAAGTTGTGGTACTTACGTACAATGCAATATCACTCAGCAATGAAATCTGTGTCATCAGGCCCGTAGCAGCATAATGAGTGGATTCAGGTACGATGATTCTAAGTGAAATAAGTCACACAGGAAAAGAAACATCATAAGATATCACTAATACACGGAATGTAAACTTGGCTACACAGGAACTGAATTACAAAACAGAACAGGGTCTCAAATGTAGAAAACCAACTTATGCTTGCTTAAGGGGAAAGGTGAGTTGGGGTGTTGCATAAAACCAGAGATTGAAATTAGCACAGATACCGTTCCATAAGCCAAATATGTAATACACAAGAGCTACTCCTTGCTCAACGAAGTGGACTCAACACCCCATATTAAACGCCTATGAATATACCTGACTAGTAAGAATCTTACAACGTATGGATTTCTATGTCTCCGAAAGAGAATCAAGCGTGTGTACAGCAGCATAAATGCAGCAGTGATAGGATTGGTGAGGTTCGGTGAGCAAATGCAGACCCTTTGAAGTCATATTGCATGGAACCCATTCCATGGGTCTCAACTCTCCAGGTTTATGGGATTCTTCCTTCAGCTAAAACATGCATGTGGAACCCAGAGTATGATCCACCGTGTGATCGGGAAACGTGTTCAAATGTGTCTCATTTTTTGACCCCTGGTACTCGGGTGCAACATTCCAGACGCTTTACTGACACTCTCCCCACTTGGAGAGTCAGTGCCTTTAACCTCCTGTTTGGCCCAGTTTGCAAGTTCTGTGGAAAATGAACAGGAATAGGGAAAACCAATGAGAGACTAGCTGGAGGTTTCTGGACGGGCAAATTTAACTCTCATTTCCCACCAGGAGGAGGAATTAAACAAAGGCTCAGCGTGCCATGCCGGAACCACACTAGGGCCTGAAGCAATCCTGCAGTGTTGCGGCCAGCTCACAAGAAAGCAAGTTGAAGAAAGGAGCTCAGGGGCACTGTAATTCACAAACCTGCAGAGTTATAAATGACAGATATCGTCCAAAAATATATTGAAGTAAGGCTGCCAAGAGGACTTGAAAGTGGGGCAGAATTGCAGGAATCCGATTTCAGGAGGTAGACTGGACTTGCATGTAAAGCATAGGAAAAGAGGCAGAACGTCCACTATGATGCACTCGGTCAAAAAGGGCGTATGCATTTTTTTCTGAATATATTCAGGAAAAAACAAATACGCACTTTTTGGCCAACCAAGCAAGCTTGCAAAGGAAATCTGCACTACAATGAAGTCTCACTGCCCCCCGGTCAAAAGGGCCATCTGAAAAAAGTGTAAAATCCAGAAAGTCAGGACAGGTCATGGAGAACTGGTAGCCTTGTTATGCTGACGGGCCGGATGTAAATTGCCAACAGCCACTCTGGAGAAGTGTATGGTGTTTCCTGAAACATCTAAAAAAGAAAGCAACAGAGCCTAGGGCACTTCCACTTATGGTCCTGTAGCTTAGGGAAATTAAAATCAAAAAGACACAGCCACCCCAAAGTGCGGTACGGCTCTGTTGACAAGAACCTCGTTTACGGTACAAGGTCAATATCACAGAAAGCAAGAAATGGATAAAGAAGTTGTGGTACTTACGTACAATGCAATATCACTCAGCAATGAAATCTATGTCATCAGGCCCGTAGCAGCATAATGAGTGGATTCATGTACAATGATTCTAAGTGAAATAAGTCACTCAGAAAAAGAAACACCATAAGATATCACTACTACATGGAATGTAAACTTGGCTACACAGGAACTGAATTACAAAACAGAACAGGGTCTCAAATGTAGAAAACCAACGTATGCTTGCTTAAGGGGAAAGGTGAGTTGGATGCTGCATAAAACCAGAGATTGAAATTAGCACAGATACCGTTCCATAAGCCAAATATATAATACACAAGAGCTACTCCTTGCTCAACGAAGAGGACACAAAACCCGATATTAAACACCTAAGAATATACCTGACTAGTAAGAATCTTAAAAGCTATGGATTTACATATCTCCGAAAGAGAATCAAGCGTTTGTACAGCGGCATAAGAGCAGCAGTGATACGATTGGTGAGGATCGGTGAGCAAATGCAGACCCTTTGAAGTCATATTGCATGGTACCCATTCCATGGGTCTCAACTCTCCAGGTTTAAGGGATTCTTCCTTCAGCTAAAACATGCACATGGAATCCAGGGTATGATCCACCGTGTGATCGGGAAACGTGTTCAAATGTGTCTCAGTTTCTGTCCCTGGTACTCGGGTGCAACTTTCCAGATGCAGTACTAACGCTATCGCCACTTGGAGACTCAGGGCCTTTAACCTCCTGTTTGGCCCAGTTTGCAATTCCTGCGGAAGATGAACAGGAGTAGGGAGAACCAATGAGAGACTATCTGGAGGTGTCTGGACGGGCAAATTTAACTCTCATTTCCCACCAGGAAGAGGTATTAACCAAAGGCTCAGCATGCCGTGCCGGAACCACACTAGGGCCTGAAGCAATCCTGCGGTGTTGCGGCCAGCTCACAAGAAAGCGAGTTGAAGAAAGGAGCTCAGGGGCACTGTAATTCACAAACCTGCAGAGTTATAAATGACAGCTATCGTCCAAAAATATATTGAAGAAAGGCTGCCAAGAGGTCTTGAAAGCGGGGCAGAATTGCAGGAAACCGATTTCAGGAGGGAGACTGGAATTGCATGTAAAGCATAGGAAAAGAGGCAGAACGTCCACAATGATGCACTTGGCCAAAAGAGGCGTATGCGTTTTTTCCTGAATATGTTCAGGAAAGAACGCATATGCACTTTTTGGCCAACCAAGCAAGCTTGCAAAGGAAATCTGCACTACAATGAAGTCTCCCTTCCCCCCGGTCAAAAGGGCCATCTGAAAAAGTGTAAAATCCAGAAAGGCAGGAAAGGCCATGGAGAACTGGGAGCCTTGTTATGCTGATGGGCGGGACGTAAATTGCCAACAGCCACTCTGGAGAAGTGTATGGTGTTTCCTGAAACATCTAAAAAACAAAGCAACAGAGCCTAGGGCACTTCCACATATGGTCCTATAGCTTAGGGAAATTAAAATCAAAAAGACACAGCCACCCCAAAATTGGGGATGCCTCTGTTTACAAGAATGTCGTTTACGGTACAAGTTCAATATCACAGAAAGCGAAAAATGGATAAAGAAGTTTTGGTACTTACGTACAATGCAATATCACTCAGCAATGAAATCTATGTCATCAGGCCCGTAGCAGCATAATGAGTGGATTCAGGTACGATGATTCCAAGTGAAATAAGTCACACAGAAAAAGAAACATCATAAGATATCACTACTACACGGAATGTAAACTTGGCTACACAGGAACTGAATTACAAAACAGAACAGGGTCTCAAATGTAGAAAACCAACTTATGCTTGCTTAAGGGGAAAGGTGAGTTGGGGTGCTGCATAAAACCAGAGATTGAAATTAGCACAGATACCTTTCCATAAGCCAAATATGTAATAGACAAGAGCTACTCCTTGCTCAACGAAGTGGATTCAACACCCCATATTAAACGCCTAAGAATATACCTGACTAGTAAGAATCTTAAAACCTATGGATTTATATGTCTCCGAAAGAGAATCAAGCATGTGTACAGCAGCATAAACACAGCAGTGATAGGATTGGTGAGGTTCGGTGAGCAAATGCAGACCCTTTGAAGTCATATTGCATGGTACCCATTCCATGGGTCTCAACTCTCCAGGTTTAAGGGATTCTTCCTTCAGCTAAAACATGCATGTGGAACCCAGAGTATGATCCACCATGTGATCGGGAAACGTGTTCAAATGTGTCTCAGTTTTCGTCCCCTGGTACTCGGGTGCAACATTCCAGACGATTTACTAACACTCTCCCCACTTGGAGAGTCAGTGCCTTTAACCTCCTGTTTGGCCCAGTTTGCAATTTCTGCGGAAAATGAACAGGAATAGGAGAACCAATGAGAGACTAGCTGGAGGTGTCTGGACGGGCAAATTTAACTCTCATTTCCCACCAGGAAGAGGAATTAACCAAAGGCTCAGCGTGCCATGCCAGAACCGCAGTATTGCCTGAAGCAAACAGGCGGTGTTGCGGCCAGCTCACAAGAAAGCGAGTTGAAGAAAGGAGCTCAGGGACACTGTAATTCACAAACCTGCAGAGTTATAAATAACAGCTATCGTCCAAAAATATATTGAAGTAAGGCTGCCAAGAGGACTTGAAAGCGGGGCAGAATTGCAGGAAACCGATTTCAGGAGGTAGACTGGAATTGCATGTAAAGTATACAAAAAGAGGCAGAATGTGCACAATGATGCACTTGGCCAAAAAGGGCGTATGCGTTTTTTCCTGAATATATTCAGGAAAAAACGCATACGCCCTTTTTGGCCAACCAAGCAAGCTTGCAAAGGAAATCTGCACTACAATGAAGTCTCACTGCCCCCCGGTCAAAAGGGCCATCTGAATAAAGTGTAAAATCCAGAAAGGTAGGACAGGCCATGGAGAACTGGGAGCCTTGTTATGCTGATGGGCGGGATGTAAATTGCCAACAGCCACTCTGGAGAAGTGTATGGTGTTTCCTGAAACATGCAAAAAGGAATGCAACACAGCCTAGGGCACTTCTACTTATTGTCCTATAGCTTAGGGAAATTAAAATCAAAAAGACACAGCCACCCCAAGGTTTGGGAGTTATCTGTTTACAAGAACCTCGTTTACGGTACAAGTTCAATATCGCAGAAAGCGAAAAATGGATAAAGAAGTTGTGGTACTTACGTACAATGCAATATCACTCAGCAATGAAATCTATGTCATCAGGCCCGTAGCAGCATAATGAGTGGATTCAGGTACGACGATTCTAAGTGAAATAAGTCACACAGAAAAAGAAACATCATAAGGTATCACTAATACACGGAATGTAAACTTGGCTACACAGGAACTGAATTACAAAACAGAACAGGGTCTCAAATGTAGAAAACCAACTTATGCTTGCTTATGGGGAAAGGTGAGTTGGGGTGCTGCATAAAACCAGAGATTGAAATTAGCACAGATACCTTTCCATAAGCCAAATATGTAATACACAAGAGCTACTCCTTGCTCAACGAAGTGGACTCAACACCCCATATTAAATGCCTAAGAATATACCTGACTAGTAAGAATCTTAAAACCTATGGATTTATATGTCTCCGAAAGAGAATCAAGCGTGTGTACAGTGGCAAAAACGAAGCAGTGATAGGATTGGTGAGGTTCGGTGAGCAAATGCAGACCCTTTGAAGTCATATTGCATGGTACCCATTCCATGGGTCTCAACTCTCCAGGTTTAAGGGATTCTTCCTTCAGCTAAAACATGCATTTGGAACCCAGAGTATGATCCACCATGTGATCGGGACACACGTTCAAATGTGTCTCAGTTTTCGCCCCCTGGTACTCGGGTGCAACATTCCAGACAACTTACTAACACTCTCCCCACTTGGAGAGTCAGTGCATTTAACCTCCTGTTTGGCCCAGTTTGCAATTTCTGCGGAAGTTGAACAAAAATAAGGAGAACCAATGAGGGACTAGCTGGAAGTGTCTGGACGGGCAAATTTAACTCTCATTTCCCACCAGGAAGAGGAATTAACCAAAGGCTCAGCGTGCCATGCCGGAACCAAACTAGGACCTGAAGCAATCCTGCGGTGTTGCGGCCCACTCACAAGAAAGCGAGTTGAAGAAAGGAGCTCAGGGGCACTGTAATTCACAAACATGCAGAGTTATAAATGACAGCTATCGTCCAAAAATATATTGAAGTAAGGCTGCCAAGAGGACTTGAATGCAGGGCAGAATTGCAGGAAACTGATTTCAGGAGGTAGACTGGAATTGCATGTAAAGCATAGGAAAAGAGGCAGAACGTCCACAATGATGCACTTGGCCTAAAAGTGTGTATGCGTTTTTTCCTGATTATATTCAGGAAAAAACGCATACGCCCTTTTTGGCCAACCAAGCAAGCTTGCAAAGGAAATCTGCACTACAATGAAATCTCACTGCTCCCCGGTCAAAAGGGCCATCTGAAAAAAGTGTAAAATCCAGAAAGGCAGTACAGGCCATGGAGAACTGGGAGCCTTGTTATGCTGATGGGCGGGATGTAAATTGCCAACAGCCACTCTGGAGAAGTGTATGGTGTTTCCTGAAACATCTAAAAAACAAAGCAACAGAGCCTAGGGCACTTCCACTTATGGTCCTATAGCTTAGGGAAATTAAAATCAAAAAGACACAGCCACCCCAAAGTTTCGGACGGCTCTGTTTACAAGAACCTCGTTTACGGTACAAGTTCAATATCACAGAAAGCGAAAAATGGATAAAGAAGTTGTGGTACTTACGTACAATGCAATATCACTCAGCAATTAAATCTATGTCATCAGGCCTGTAGCAGCATAATGAGTGGATTCAGGTATGATGATTCTAAGTGAAATAAGTCACACAGAAAAAGAAACATCATAAGATATGACTACTACACGGAATGTAAACTTGGCTACACAGGAACTGAATTACAAAACAGAACAGGGTCTCAAATGTAGAACACCAACTTATGCTTGCGTAAGGGGAAAGGTGAGTTGGGGTGCTGCATAAAACCAGAGATTGAAATGAGCACAGATACCGTTCCATAAGCCAAATATGTAATAGACAAGAGCTACACGTTGCTCAATGAAGTGGACTCAACACCACATATTGAACGCCTAAGAATATACCTGACTAGTAAGAATCTTAAAACCTATGGATTTATATGTCTCCGAAAGAGAATCAAGCGTGTGTACAGCAGCATAAACGCAGCAGTGATAGGATTGGTGAGGTTCTGTGAGCAACTGCAGACTCTTTGAACTCATATTGCATGGTACCCATTCCATGGGTCTCCACTTTCCAGGTTTAAGGGATTCTTCCTTCAGCTAAAACATGCATGTGGAACCCAGAGTATGATCCACCGTGTGATCGGGAAACGTGTTCAAATGTGTCTCAGTTTTCGTCCCCTGGTACTCGGGTGCAACATTCCAGACGCTTTACTAACACTCTCCCCACTTGGAGAGTCAGTGCCTTTAACCTCCTGTTTGGCCTAGTTTGCAATTTCTGCGGAAAATCAACAGGAATAGGGAGAACCAATGAGAGACTAGCTGGAGGTGTCTGGACGGGCAAATTTAACTCTCATTTCCCACCAGGAAGCGGAATTAACCAAAGGCTCAGCGTGCCATGCCGGAACCACACTAGGGCCTGAAGCAATCCTTCAGTGTAGTGGCCAGCTCACAAGAAAGCGAGTTGAAGAAAGGAGCTCAGGGGCACTGTAATTCACAAACCTGCAGAGTTATAAATGACAGCTATCGTCCAAAAATATATTGAAGTAAGGCTGCCAAGAGGACTTGAAAGCGGGGCAGCATTGCAGGAAACCGATTTCAGGAGGTAGACTGGAATTGCATGTAAAGCATAGGAAAAGAGGCAGAACGTCCACAATGATGCACTTGGCCAAAAAGGGCGTATGCGTTTTTACCTGAATATATTCAGGAAAAAACGCATACGCCCTTTTTGGCCAACCGAGCAAGCTTGCAAAGGAAATCTTCACTACAATGAAGTCTCACTGCCCCCCGGTGAAAAGGGCCATCTGAAAAAAGTGTAAAATCCAGAAAGGCAGGACAGGCCATGGAGAACTGGGAGCCTTGTTATGCTGATGGGCGGGATGTAAATTGCCAACAGCCACTCTGGAGAAGTGTATGGTGTTTCCTGAAACATCTACAAAACAAAGCAAGAGAGCCTAGAGCACTTCCACTTATGGTCCTATAGCTTAGGGAAATTTAAATCAAAAAGACACAGCCACCCCAAATTTTGGGACGGCTCTGTTTACAAGAACCTCGTTTACGGTACAAGTTCAATATCACAGAAAGCGAAAAATGGATAAAGAAGTTGTGGTACTTACGTACAATGCAATATCACTCAGCAATGAAATCTATGTCATCAGGTCCGTAGCTGCATAATGAGTGGATTCAGGTACGATGATTCTAAGTGAAATAAGTCACACAGAAAAGGAAACATCATAAGATATCACTACTACATGGAATGTAAACATGGCTACACAGGAACTGAATTACAAACCAGAACAGGGTCTCAAATGTAGAAAACCAACTTATGCTTGCTTAAGGGGAAAGGTGAGTTGGGGTGCTGCATAAAACCAGAGATTGAAATTACCACAGATACCGTTCCATAAGCCAAATATGTAATAGACAAGAGCTACTCCTTGCTCAACGAGGTGGACTCAAGACGCCATATTAAACGCCTAAGAATATACCTGACTAGTAAGAATCTTAAAACCTATGGATTTATATGTCTCCAAAAGAGAATCAAGCGTGTGTACAGCGGCATAAATGCAGCAGTGATAGGATTGGTGATGTTTAGTGAGCAAATGCAGACCCTTTGAAGTCATATTGCATGGGACCCATTCAAAGGGTCTCAACTCTCCAGGTTTAAGGGATTCTTCCTTCAGCTGAAACATGCATGTGGAACCCAGAGTATGATCCACCGTGTGATCGGGAAACGTGTTCAAATGTGTCTCAGTTTTCGAACCCTGGTACTCGGGTGCAACATTCCAGACGCTTTACTAACACTCTCCCCACTTGGAGAGTCAGTGCCTTTAACCTCCTGTTTGGCCCAGTTTGCAATTTCTGCAGAAAATGAACAGGAATAGGGAGAACCAATGAGAGACTAGCTGGAGGTGTCTGAACGGGCAAATTTAACTCTCATTTCCCACCAGGAAGAGGAATTAACCAAAGGCTCAGCGTGCCATGCCGGAACCACACTAGGGCCTGAAGCAATCCTTCAGTGTAGCGGCCAGCTTACAAGAAAGCGAGTTGAAGAAAGGAGCTCAGGGGCACTGTAATTCACAAACCTGCAGAGTTATAAATGACAGCTATCGTCCAAAAATATATTGAAGTAAGGCTGCCAATAGGACTTGAAAGCGGGGCAGCATTGCAGGAAACCGATTTCAGGAGGTAGACTGGAATTGCATGTAAAGCATAGGAAAAGAGGCAGATCGTCCACAATGATGCACTTGGCCAAAAAGGGCGTATGCGTTTTTTCCTGAATATATTCAGGAAAAAACGCATACGCGCTTTTTGGCCAACCAAGCAAGCTTGCAAAGGTAATCTGCACTACAATGAAGTCTCACTTCCCTGTAGTCACAAGGGCCATCTGAAAAAAGTGTAAAATCCAGAAAGGCAGCACAGGCCATGTAGAACTGGGTGCCTTGTTATGCTGATGGGCAGGATGTAAATTGCCAAGGGCAACTCTGGAGAAGTGTACGGTGTTTCCTGAAACATCTAAAAAAGAAAGCAACAGAGCCTAGGGCACTTCCACTTATGGTCCTATAGCTTAGGGAAGTTAAAATCTAAAAGACACAGCCACCCCAAAGTTTGGGACGGCTCTGTTTACAAGAACCTCGTTTACGGTACAAGTTCAATATCGCAGAAAGCGAAAAATGGATAAAGAAGTTGTGGTACTTATGTACAATGCAATATCACTCAGCAATGAAATCTATGTCATCAGGCCCGTAGCAGCATAATGAGTGGCTTCAGGTACGATGATTCTAAGTGAAATAAGTCACACAGAAAAAGAAACATCATAAGGTATCACTAATATGCGGAATGTAAAGTTGGCTACACAGGAACTGAATTACAAAACAGAACAGGGTCTCAAATGTAGAAAACCAACTTATGCTTGCTTAAGGTGAAAGGTGAGTTGGGGTGCTGCATAAAACCAGAGATTGAAATTAGCACAGATACCGTTCCATAAGCCAAATATGTAATAGACAAGAGCTACTCCTTGCTCAACGAAGTGGACACAACACCCCATATTAAACGCCTAAGAATGTACCTGACTAGTAAAATCTTAAAACCTATGGATTTATATGTCTCCGAAAGAGAATTAAGCATGTGTACAGTGACATGAATGCAGCAGTGATAGGATTGGTGAGGGTTAGTGAGCAAATGCAGACCCTTTGAAGTCATATTGCATGGTACCCATTCCATGGGTCTCAACTCTCCAGGTTTAAGGGATTCTTCCTTCAGCTAAAACATGCATGTGGAACCCAGGGTATGATCCACCGTGTGATCGGGAAAAGTGTTCAATGTGTCTCAGTTTCTGTCCCCTGGTTCTCGGGTGCAACGTTCTAGATGCAGTACTAACACTCTCCCCACTTGGAGAGTCAGTGCCTTTAACCTCCTGTTTGGCCCAGTTTGCAATTTCTGCGTAAGATGAACAGGAATAGGGAGAACCCATGAGAGACTAGCTGGAGGTGTCTGGACGGGCAAATTTAACTCTCATTTCCCACCAGGAAGAGGAATTAACCAAAGGCTCAGCGTGCCATGCCGGAACCACACTAGGGCCTGAAGCAATCCTGCGGTGTTGCGGCCAGCTCACAAGAAAGCGAGTTGAAGAAAGGAGCTCAGGGGCACTGTCATTCACAAACCTGCAGTGTTATACATGACAGCTATCGTCCAAAAATATATTGAAGTAAGGCTGCCAAGAGGACTTGAAAGCGGGGCAGAATTGCAGGTAACCGATTTCAGAAGGTACACGGTAGTCGCTGTTAAAGCATAGGAAAAGAGACAGAACTTGGAAAATAATGCACTTGGCAAAAAAGTGCATATGTGTTTTATCCAGAGCTCTCATAACCGAGGGGAGGAGATTCCCAGCAGGCTCCAACTGCCACCTGATGGCCCACGTTGCCAAGGCAACGTGAGCAAGCCAGGCAGGATTTACCTCACAGCAGAGGTCCCACCTCACAGAAGGGTGAGAAACCCAGCCAACATCAGACTCTCACCAGAGGGCCCACATCACCAAGGGGATGGGAACCAGGCAGGAATGTCTTCACACAAGTGGGGCCACATCATCGAAAGGTGAGGTACTCAGCAGATGTGTCCTCAAACCAGAGGACCCACATCAACAAGGGCCTCGGTGTGAGGCATGCAGGAGTAGCGTCACAACACTGGGCCCATAGAATAAAAAAGTGAGGAATCCAGCAGTTGGAACCTCCCAGCAGGCGGCCCAGAGCACCGAGGCTATGGGATCCAGGCCACAGTGAACTCACAGAAGAGGGCCCATGTCATGAAACTGAGTAACTCAGCCATTGGGACCTCAGAGCAGGAGGCCCACATCCCCATGGGGATGGAAATCTGGTAGGAGTGTCCTCACACTACTGAGAATGTATCAGAAAATTTTGGGAAACCAGCAGTTAGGGCCTGACGCCAGAGGACCCTCATCACCAAGGGAAGGAGGCTCCCAGCAGGCTCCAACTGCCACCAGAGGGCTGACGTCACCAAGGCGATGTGTGCCAAACAGGAACGAATGACCTCACAGCAGAGGGCCCACCTCAGAGAAGTGTGACGAACCCAGTCAGGATCAGACTCGCACCAGAGGGCCCACATCACCAAATGGATTGGAACCAGGCAGGAGTGTCCTCACATGAGTAGGGCCACATCATCTAAAGGTGAGGAACCCAGAACATGTGGCTTCAAACCATAGGACACCCATCACCAAGGGGCTGGGAGTGAGGCAGGCAGGAGGAGCCTCACAACAGAGGGCCCAAAAATAAGAAAGGTAAGGAATCCAGCAGTTGGAACCTCCCAGCAGGCGGCCCAGAGCACAGAGGCTAGGGGATCCAGGCCGGAGTGAACTAACACCAGACAGCCCACATCATGAAACTGTGAGCAACCCAGACATTGGGACCACAGAGCAGAAGGCCCACATCCCCATGGTGATGGGAACATGACAGGAGTGTCCTGGCATCACTGGGCTCACATCAGAAAACGTGGGGTGCTCAGAAGTTAGGGCCTGACGCTAGAGGGCACTCATCACCGAGGGGAGGAGGCTCCCAGCAGGCTCCAGCTGCCACCAGAAGGCCAACGTCACCAAGGCGATGTGTGCCAGCCTGGCAGGAGTGACCTCACAGCAGAGGGCCCACCTCACAGAAGGGTGAGGAACACAGCCAGGATCAGACTCTCACCAGAGGGCCCACATCACCAAGGGGATGGGAACCAGGCAGGGGTGTCCCCACACCAGTGGGACAACATCATCGAAAGGTGAGGTTCCCAGCACATGTAGCCTCAAACCAGAGGAACCACATCACCAAAGGGTTCAGAATGAGGCTGGCAGGACCGGCCTCACAACACAGGGTCCATAGAATATAAAAGTTGAGGAATCCAGCAATTGGAACCTCCCAGCAGGCGGCCAACAGCACAGAGGCTATGGGATCCAGGCCACAGTGAACTAACACCAGAGAGCCCACATCATGAAATTGTGATCAACCCAGCCGTTGGAACCTCAGAGCAGAAGGCCCACATCCCCATGGAGATGGGAACCTAAGAGGAGTGCCCGAGCATCACTGGGCTCACTAAGAAAAGTTGGGGAGCCCAGCAGTTAGGGCCTGACCTCAGAGGGCCCTCATCACAGAGGTGAGGAGGCTCCCAGCAGGGTCCAAGTGCCACCAGAGGGCTCATGTCAACAAGGTGAGGTGAGCAAGCCAGGCAAGAGTTACCTGATAGTACAGGGCCCACCTCACAGATGGGTGAGGAACCCAGCCAGGATCAGACTCTCACCAGAGGGCCCACATCACAAAGGGGATGGGAACCAGTCAGGATTATCCTCACACCAGTGGGGCCTCATCATCTTAAGGTGAGGAACCCAGCACATGTGTCCTCAAACCAGAGGACCCACATCACCAAGGGCCTTGGAGTGAGGCAGGCAGGAGTAGCCTCACAACACAGGGCACATAATATAAAAAACGTGAGGATTCCAGCATTTAGACCTTCCAGCAGGTGGCCCAGAACACCGAGGCTATGGGATCCAGGCCACAGTGAACTCACAGCAGAGGGCCCACATCATAAAACTGTAAGCAACCCAGGCATTGGGACCACAGCGCAGAAGGCCCACATCCCCATGGGAATGGGAACCTGGCTGGAGTGTCCTCGCACCACTGGGCGCACATCAGAAAAGGTGGGGAGCCCACCATTTAGGGCCTGACGCAAGAGGGCCTTCATCACCGAGAGGAGGGGGCACCCTGCACGCTCCAACTGCCACCAGAGGGCTCACGTCTCCAAGGTGACATGTGCCAGCCAGGCAGGAGTGACCTCACAGCAGAGGGCCTACCTCACAGAACGTTGAGGAACCCAGCCAGGATTAGACTCTCGCCAGAGGGCCCACCTCACCAAGGGGATGGGAACCAGGCAGGAGTGTCCTCACACGAGTGGGGCCACATCATCGAAAGGTGAGGAACGCAGCACATGTGGCCTCAAGCCATAGGACAGTCATCACCAAGGGGCTGGCAGTGAGGCAGGCAGAAGGAGCCTCACAACAGAGGGCACATAGAATAAATAAGTTGAGGAATCCAGCAGTTGGAACCTCCCAGCAGGCAGCTCAGAGCACCAATGATAAGGGATCCTTGCCGGAGTGAACTCACAGCAGAGGGCCCACATCATGGTACTGTGAGCAAGCCAGCCGTTTTGACCTCAGAGCAGAAGGCCCATATCCCCATGGGGATGGAAACCTGGCAAGAGTGTCCTCACTCACTTGGCGCACATCAGAAAATGTGGGGAGCCCAGCAGTTATGGCCTAAGGCAAGAGGGCCCTCATCACTGAGGGGAGGAGGATCCCAGCACACTCCAACTGCCACCAGAGGGCCCACGTCGCCAAGGTGACGTGTGCCAGACAGGCATGATTGACCTCACAGCAGAGGGCCCACCTCACAGAAGGGTGAGGAACCCAGCCAGGATCAGACTCTCACCTGAGGGCCCACATCAGCAAGGGGATGGGAACCAGTCAGGACTGTCTTCCCTCCAGTGGGGCCACATCATCGAAAGGTGCGGAACCCAGCACATGTGGCCTCAAATCAGAGGACACATATCACAAAGGGAATGGGAGTGAGGCAGGCAGGAGTAGCCTAAAAACAGAGGGCCCAAAGAATAAGAAAGGTGAGGAATCCAGCAGTTGGAACCTCCCAGCAGGCGGCCGAGAGCACAGAAGCTATGGGATGCAGGCAGGAGTGAACTAACAGCAGAGAGCCCACATCATGAAACTGTGAGCAACCCAGGCGTTGGGACCTCAGAGCAGAAGGCCCACATCCCATTGGGGATGTGAACCTGGCTGGAGTGTCCTCACACAACTGGGCGCACATCACAAAATGTGGGGAGCCCAGCAGTTAGGGCCTGACGCAAGAGGGCCCTCATCACCGGGGGGAGGAGATTCCCAGCACGCTCCAACTGCCACCACATGGCTGACTTCACCAAGGCAATGTGTGCCAGCCATGCAGGAGTGACCTATCAGCAGAGGGTCTCCCTCACAGAAGGGTGAGGAACACAGCCAGGAACAGACTCTCATGAGGGGGTCCACATAACCACGTGGATGAGAACCAGGCAGGAGTGTCCTCACACTAGTGGGGCCACATCATCGAAAGGTGAGGAACCCAGCAAAGGTGGCCACAAACCAGAGAACCCACATCACCAAGGGGTTGAGAGTGAGGTAGGTGTCTGCACGGGCATATTTAACACTCATTTCCCACCAGGAAGAGGAATTAACCAAAGGCTCAGCGTGCCCTGCCAGAAGCAGATTAGGGCCTGAAGCAGTCTTGCGGGTTTGCGGCCAGCTCACAAGAAAGCGAGTTGAAGAAAGGAGCTCAGGGGCACTGTAATTCACAAACCTGCAGAGTTATAAATGACAGATAACGTCCAAAAATATATTGAAGTAAGGCTGCGAAGAGGACTTGAAAGCGGGGCAGAATTTCGGGAAACCGATTTCAGGAGGTAGACTGGATTTGCATTTAAAGCATAGGAAAAGAGGCAGAACATCGACAATGATGCACTTGGCCAAAAAAGGCGTATGAGTTTGTTCCTGAATATATTTAGGAAAAAACACATACGCCCTTTTTGGCAAACCAAGCAAGCTTGCAATGGAAATCCGAACTACTATGAAGTGTCACTTCCCCCCGGTCTAAAGGGCCATCTGAGAAAAGTGTAAAATCCAGAAAGGCAGGACAGGCCATGGGGAAAAAGGAGCCTTGTTATGCTGATGGGCGGGATGTAAATTGCCAACAGCCACTCTGGAGAAGTGTATGGTGTTTCCTGATACATCTGAAAAACAAAGCAACAGAGTCTAGGGCATTTCCACTTATGGTCCTATAGCTTAGGGAAATTAAAATCAAAAAGACACAGCCACCCCAAAATTTGGGAAGGCTCTGTTTACAGGAACCTCTTCTACAGTACAAGTTAAATATCCCAGAGAACAAATAATTGATAAAGAAGTTGCGGTACTTACGTACAACAGAATAACACTCAGCAATGAAATCTGTCACCAGGCCTGTACCAGCATAATGAGTGGATTGAGGCACGATGATTCTAAGTGAAATAAGTCACACAGAAAAAGAAACATCATAAGATATCACTAATGCACGGAATGTAAACTTGGCTACACATGAACTGAATTACAAAACAGAACAGGGTCTCAAGTTTAGAAAACCAACTTATGCTTGCTTAAGAGGAAAGGTGAGTTGGGGTGCTGCATAAAACCAGAGTTTGAAATTAGCACAGATACCGTTCCATAAGCCAAATATGAAATAGACAAGACCTACCCCTTGCTCAACGAAATTGACTCAACAATGAGGTATCACCTCACACCTGTTAGAATGGGCATCATCTGAAAATCTACAAACAACAAATGCTGGAAAGTGTGTGGAGAAAAGGAAGCCTCTTCCACTATTGTTGGGAATATAAATTGATACAGTCACTATGGAGAACAATATGGAGTTTCTTAAGAAACTAATAATAGAATTACCATATGATACAGCAATCCCAGTACTGGACATATACCCAGACAAAACCATAAATCAAAAAGAGACATTCACCGCAATGTTCATTGCATCACTATTTACAATATCGAGGTAATGGAAGCAACCTAAATGCCCACAGACAGACGAATGCATAAAGATGTGGTACATATATAAAATGGAATATTACTAAGCCATGAAAGGAATGAAATTGGGTCATTTGTAGAGACGTCGATGGATCTAGAGACTGTCATACAGAGTGAAGTAAGTCAGAAAGAGAAAAACAAATCTTGTATATTCATGCATATATGTGGAACCTAGAAAAACTGTACAGATTAACCATTTTGCAAGGCATAAATAGAGCAACAGATGTAGACAACAAACGTATGGACAACAAGGGGGGAAAGCTCTTGGGGGGGTGGTGGTGGGAGGAGTTGAGAGATTGGGATTGGCATGTAAACATTTATATGTATAAAATAGATAACCAATAAGAACCTGCTGTATAAAAATATAAAATAAAATTCAAAATTAAAAAGAAATAAAATTTAAAAAATAAAACAGAAAAAACAATTATTCCCTTCACATACATGTATTTATATGAATAAATTATTTCCATGCTTATATCTGTAAATACAAAAAAGAGGAATAAAATCTACCTTGAACCAAAAATGAAAAAGAGAAAAAAAAAAAAACAGAACCCACCAGCTACTCAGAGGAAAACCGTAGCAGGGCACTTGCTCCAGTTGTAAACAATTCTGAAGTTGGTCAGTGGTGGGGAATCGTCTCCCATTCAGCCAGCAGCCCCCACACAACAAGCGTCCTCATTGCAAAGCTGGGGCACCGTGCCGAGGCATCTGTGAGTAAACGTGAGCTGAGCCCCAGGCCAGTTGCTGCTGAACTGTTCCCACCCTTCCCAGGTAAAACACCTGAATATATACAAGGACTTGAAAGCCTAGAGGAAGGGCCATGGAGCCACACGAGTGACAGCATGCCAGCTGACTTGGTGCCTGCAGGCCAGCCAGGATGGTCCTGGCCCTGGGTGCTCTTCTGGAAGATTTCCATTTCCCTGCCTGAGATACCCGACCTGTCCCTGCCCCCACTGCTTTTTTCCTTCCTCACCTCTGCCCAGGGAGAAATTCCAGCAGCAGGTATGGGTGACACATCCTCTTCTTTAGCAGGTGGCAGCCTGGCAACTGCTGCAGAAAGTCCAGCAGAGCCCCACTCACACTGGGCCACCCACAAAGCCGTGACCTCTCACTCCCTCCCACCAGCCCAGCCCCGAGACTGCTGACAGGGCACAGAAAATGGCGTCAGGCACAGCTGCAGGGGCTCTTGCTGCCTGGAGTGGTATTTATATTGATCTCAACACAGGCACACCTGGGGAGGGCTGGCCGGCACGGTAAGGCTGCCCAGGTCAGCCAATCATCACCCCTCAGGGGCTCACAGTTGCAGAAAATGGAACTTGCCGAACCGGCCAGGTCCAAGGAACAGGTGTGGGCTCCTGAGAGTCAGGATAGACAAGGGGCTGCAGCTTTGGCTTGTTTTCTAATCATTTTATCTGGCCCATGAGTGGGAGACAACTTCAAGAAAACCCTCTCCTAATGAGAGGAACCCAGGAGTCAGGGAGAGGAGGGGTGGGTGGTGGTTGGAGACAGAGGCCTGGTGCCCCGGGTGCAGTGGAAGTCTCTGGAAGACCAGGTGGAGGGAGGCCACACAGAGTGATGCCCAGGGTCACAGACCTGTCGGAGCTGCTGTTTGTTAGTTCAAGTCCTGCTCTGAGGTGCTCTGTGTCAGCTCTGAGAGACAGGTGAGCTGGGGGTGCTCTTCAATGAGGGCTATGTGCACGGTTCCTGTGTGCCCAGCCCTGCCACGGTACCTGCAAGGGTAGCTCTGTATCCTGGGAGAGGCCTGACCACGAGAGCCCCGTGGGCTGGGCTGGGGGTGGGGTACCTGTCCAGGACAGCTCCATATCCTGGGATTGGCCTGACCACGAGAGCCCCATGGGCTGCTGGGGACCTGGTAAAGGATGTCAGGACAGTCAGTGAAGCCACCGAGGATATACCTCCAGGTGCTCCTAATTCTTACACCCTGCTGGTCATTCTACCAACCACCAGGACATGGTATTCTGTATTAGTCTTCAATGATGCCTTCTTTTGTATTCCATTAGTCCCAGAGTCACAAGAAATTTTGGCTTGTGAGTGGCAGGACTCAACATACAACTAAAACAATACTTCCGGGCCGTCTTGCCCCAAGGGTGCAAAAATTCCCACACCATCTTTGGGGAAAGCTTAGCTAAAGACCGAAAAGTTCTACCTCTGGAAAAGGAAACCCTCCTTCAATATGCAGATGACATTCTGATCGCCAGCCCTACTAAGGAGGCCTCTGAACTACCAAGCCAATAAAGGATAGAAGTTGTCCAAGAAAAAGCTCAAATATCACAGACTGCGGTGACCTGCCTGGGCTTCATTCTCACACAAGGTCGGAGAAGCCCATCCCAGGAAAGGGAAGAAACCATTTGCAGCCTTACCCCTTTCTAAAACTAGAAGACAGCTTAGGGGTTCCTGGGGAGGCCAGGGTTTGCTGCTTTTGGATCCCTAACTACAGTCTACTAGCTGGGCCTCTATATGAAACACTGAAAGGAAAAGATGATGATCCTTTTGAACAGAATCCAGAAGTGGCCTTTCAAGAATGGAAAGAGCAGTCAATTCAAACCCTTGCCCTGGAACTCCCTAATTGAGCTAAACCCTTTGACTTTTCCATTCCCGGTGAAAGGTGAATCGCCATTGGAGAATTAGTGCAAAAACTGGGACCACTTGAAATGGAACAACGCAAGAATGCCATCCAGGTAGGATAAACTACAGTCACCAAGGGGCTTGGCCCACTGCCACATCTGGCCAAGATACTGGCGGTATCTAAAAACCTGGAAATCAGCAGCCCAAAAGGCCACCTCCCTCCTAAGGGAAAAGGACCCCACGTGGTGATCCTAATCACCAACCATGCCCTGAAGTTGCAGGGTTCGCTCCGTGGGCACACCGACCTCGAGTGAGGAGGCCCTCCAACTCCAACATCCAGAGAGATAACCGGGGGCAACAGGGCACCATGACGACTCGTGTGAACATCACTTGACCTGGAGTTTCTCTCATAAAACAACAATAGTGTGTCCCGAAGGAGTAGACTACTGCTTGCAGGACTTACTGCACCCGGAGGGGAGCTAATAATCTTGGCGGGGGAACCGTATATCACACTGTCACCATAGAAAAGCCTACAGACACCGTGATGATGGTGGCCAATAAGACCGGCTGGACTCCTGTTTACTTCAAAAGGCTGTTGACTCAGTGGCCGTCATGGTCCTTGATCACCACTGACCCTGGACTGTCTGGGAGTTGAGCGGGCAGGGCTCTGACACCTGGTGCTGTTTTTAACGTTAATTCAGGGGCCTAATTGAAGAAAGAGCAGACTACTGGTCAGAGCATCTAGGCTGGCAGAAACGGTCAGCCTAAGGTGGCCGAACAAATGTGGGGTGGGGTGAAACCGGCCCCCACAGCGTCTCTGCACATCTTTCCTGGACCCTTAAAGGTCATTAGAATCTATAACACTTCCAATGCTGGTGCTCAGGCGGACGAGCAGGGAGGCAGGGGTCCTGGGGCCAATCAACGTCACCTGGAGGCTGCTGGGGAGAAGTTCTGACCCTCGTCCCCTGGTATGAGGGCTCCCAACTCAGCACTCAGCAGTTACAGAAGAAGGGTCTGCACCCTCAGCACTCCAAGAATGAGGAATGGGACAAAAGGCAGAGGAGGGGTTTGTCCCCAGCAAAGCCCATTAAAAATCCCTGGGAGATAAAAATAGAATCTGGGCAATAAAGTCAAGTCTGACCTTTTTTATCCTTTGTGCTTTGTCTAATTTCACGTGCTCCTAGGGTCCCGCATGCAGAGGTTCCACACCCGGCACTTCAGACCAGATTTCCTAGTGCAGAATGGCTGGGTCGACACCTCAGCTCCTGGGGCCCAGTGCAGACTCCGAGATATAGAGCCTGAGCTGCAGCCAACCCGGCCCTCCAGAGATCCGCCCCCTCCCTCCCACTGACTCTGACAGGATCTCTACACAGCAGCCCAGCCCACAGCCCACGCAGTAGTGTATGCTCTCACCTCTCCATTCTCTGATCAAAATATAAAGTTTCCTTTGCTTGGGAACCAAACTCAGTCTCGATCTGTTGGCCCCAATGACACTGGGCATGGGGACACTTGTTGGGGTCCACTCTGGAGGATCAGTAACAGAAATTGAGACTATTGTAACCTCAATGAACAGATGTGTGAGCCAAACTGTAGTTAACATAGAACAGTGTATAAGGCTCGGGTAAAATAAGATGTTTCTAACACTTCCATTTGATATTTCCATCACTTTATTATAAGCAAGTTCAGTGAAAAGGTTTGTCTTATTTGTCAGGTCAATATTAGAGAAATGAAGTGATTTCTTTCCAAGGATGTACATCTAATAATCTTGGTTAAAGCTTCAATCTTGTTTTAAATGCTTTTCCATTGAAAATGATACCTCTCTTTCAGCTCCCCCATTTCTGAGAAGTATAAAATCTTATAATTTATTATTACCAAAGGGGAAAGGTGGGAGGAGGGATAAATTAACAGTTTGGAATTAACACATACACACTGCTATGTATAAAATAGATCATCAACAAGGAACTACTGGATAGCACAGGGAACTACACTCAATATTTTGCAATAACCTATAAGGGGAAATAATCGGAAAAAGAATAGATATTTTTATTGACATCATCTATCAATGACAGTTAAAGTGTAACCTAAGGGAAGCCGGTGGTGAGTGCTTCTGACCCTGAAGACTTCAATCATCTAAAGTTTGGACTCTGCCTACTTCCCAAGGCCCTTAATGAACATATGTGTAGCCGTAGCTGAAAAAATTCCCCAGTTTGGGTTTCGGGGAGACACTGATTTTGAAAAAGCTCTGGTGTTCTCCTTACATGAATGGGACTCTTCCTACTGCTAAAACATGTCTGTCACACCCAGAGGATGGTATACCGTCTGATCGGGAAGAGTTTGGAAAAGGCATCTCATCTCCTCATCTCCTGGTGCTCGGGTTCACCCCTCCAGCGTCTTTACTAACAGTCTCCCCACTTGGAGATGTCAGCACTGTCAACATCCTGTTGCATACAGTTTGGAATTTGTCCAGAGGATGAAGCGGAAGGATGAGGAACAATGAGAGACAAGTCCTAGGTGTTCAGACAGGCACATGTCACTCTAATTTCCAATCAGGAAGACGAATTGACCAAAGGCTAGGGTTGCCCATAGAAACAGTATAGGGCTTGAGGAAAACCCACTGCTTTGTGGCCAGTTCCCATAAACACAAGTTGAACAATGGAACTCAGGGGCTGTAAAATTCACGGAAGTGCAGAGTTGAAAATATCTATCACTGAAAAATGTCTTGAGGAAAGTCCGAGAAAAGGATTGGTAAGCAAGGGAGAATGGCAGGAAAGGGATTTGAGGAGGTAGAAAGGACTCGCCATTAAGCACAAGAAAAGGGGCTGAACATTGCCAACATTGCAGTCGGCCAAAAAGGCTGTATGCGTTTTTTTCTGTATATATTCAAGGAAAGGGCATACACTTTTTTAGCCAACCAAACAGGTGGGCACTGGAAATCAATACTACAAAAGATATCACTTCGCATCAGTCAGAAGAGCCATCCTCATAAAGTGTAAACACCAGAAATGCAGGACAGGGCAAGGAGAAGAGGGAGCCCTGTGAGGCTTATAGTGGAAATGTATATTGCCAACGGCCATTCTGGAGAAGTGTATTGTGTTTACTAAAGCATCTAAAAAATGAGCTACAGAGCATAGGACACTTGCACTCATGGGCATATATCTTGGGAAAGACAAAAATCGAGAGGACACAGGCACCCCAATATTTACCCCCTCTCTGTTTAAAAGATCCTCGACTAGGATATAACTTAAATGTCTCTGGAGGGAAAAAATGGATAGAGATGTGGTACTTAGGTAGAGTGGAATATTATTCAGCCTGGAAATCAATGAAATATGGCCAGTTGTAACAACTCCGGAGGAGTTACGTATGATCATTCTAAGTGACATAATTCAAAAAGAAAAAGACACATATCATAAGATATCACTTAAAGGTGGAATCCAAAATGGCTACACATGAAATAAATTACAAAACAAAAACATAGTCAAATATGTAGAAAACACGCGTAAGGCTGCTAAACGGGAAAGGTGGGGAGGGGTGAGGCATCATCCAGGAGGTTGAAATTAGCAAAGATACCATTCCAAATACCAAACTGATAATCAACAAGGCCTACACGGTAGCTAAAAGAACTGCACTCAGCACACTCAAGTCACCGGAAAAGAATATCTATGACTGGTAAGAATCTGAAAAAGAATTTATTGATGTCTCTCTGCACGTGAATCAAGTGGATGTACAGCAGCAAGAAACAGAGCTTTGAAAATCAGCTGTAACCAATATAGTAATAAATTGAAAAAAATAAACGACAGAGAGACAGGGAAAACCTCTTACAACTTTTCCTCAGGGACGGTGATGCAACATGGATTGAACACAGTTAGACCCACAGCAGGATGAGACATAAGGCTGGAAACTGTTCATGCTAAGAGAAATGTGAGGTTGGGTGAGGAAATGCACACCCTTTAAAGTAATACTACCTGGTACCCATTCAATGGGTCCCAAATCTGCAGGTTCAAGGAATCTTCCTACAGCTAAAACATGCATGGAAAACCCAGAGGACTGTACACCATGTGATCGGGAGATGTGTCTAAAATGCACCTCATTTATCCTCTCCTGGTGCTCCTGTTCATCATTCCAGCCACGTTACTTAGAATCTCCCCACTTAGAGAATCAGCACATTTAAACATCTGTTTCACACATTTTGCAAATTGTGAGGAGGATGAACGGGAAGAGGGGGAACCAATGAGAGAATAGTTGTAGGGGTTTGGACGGGCACATGTCACTCTAATTTCCCATTAAGAATAAGAATTAAAAAAAGGCCCAGCCCACCTCGCCGGAGCCAAAATAGGGCCTGAAGCAATCCTGCGGGTTTGAGGCCAGCTCACAAAAGAGCAACTTAAAAAATGGAGCTCAGGGTCACTGCAATTCACAAACCTGCAGAGTTATAAATGAAAACTAACGTCCAAAAATATGTTGAGGTAAGGCAAAGAAGAGGATCTGAATGCAAGACAGAATTGCAAGAAACAGATTTCAAGAGATAGATTGGACTCGTCTTTAAAGCACATGAAAAGCGGCAGAATTTCGACAATGATGCAGTTGGCCCAAAAGGGAGTATGCGTTTTTTCCTGAATATATCCAGGAAAAAACGCATACGCACTTTATGGGCAACCAAGCAAACAAGCAATGCAAATGTGCACAACAAAGAAGTCTCATTTCCCACCGGTCAAAAGGGACATCCAAAAAAATTGTAAAAACCAGAAATTCAGGACAGGCCATGGAGAACAGGGAGCCTTTATATGCTGATGGACAGTGTGTGAACTGCCAAGAGCCACTCTGGAGAAGTGTATGGTGGTTCCTAAATCATCCAAAAAACAGAGCTACAGAGCATAGGGCACTTCCAATCATGGGAGTATATCTAGGGAAGTCTAAAAATCAACAAGACACAAGCACACCACAGTTTAGGGCTCCTCTGTTTACAAGAACCTCAACTTCAGTACACCTTAAATATCCCAGGAAAGAGAACAATGGATAAAGAAAATGTGGTACTTATGTACAATGGAATATCTCTTCACCATGAAATCAATGTAATAAGGCTAGTAGAAGGATAAAGAGTGGATTTAGGTCCGATAATACTACTTGAAATAAGTCAAACAGAAAAAGAAACATATCATAAGATATCACTTATAGAGGGAGGATAAATATGGCTGCACAAAAAATGAATTACAAAACACAACAGTGTCTCACATTTAGAAAACACACTTATGTCAGCTTAAGGGGAAAGGAGAGGTGGGGTGATGCATAAAACCAGAGTTTGAAATTAGCACAGATACCGTTCAATAAACCAAATAGGTATGAGACAAGATCTACACCTTGCTCAATGAACTGACCTCAACACACCCTATACAACACAGAAAAATATATCTGAGTAATAAGAATCTTAAAACCCATGTATTGATATATCTCCATAAGGGAAACAAGTGTGTGCAGAGCGACACAAACACAGCAGTGAAAATGAGTTAAACCCCATTATATAAATAAATTTTAAAACCAAAACGCAGAAACAATGAAAGAGAGAAAAATTCTTACAAAATTCGCTCAGGGGCTGTGATGCAACCTGGAATGACCACATATAAACCCAGAGCTGGATAAGACATAAGGCTGGACACTTGGGGCTGAGAGGATTGGTGAGCTTTGGTGAGCAACTGCCGAAAGTTTAATGCAATACTTCATGCTACTCATTCCAAGGGTCCCAACACTCCAGGTTGAAGGGAATCTTCCTACAGCTAAACCATGCATGGGAAATCCAGCAGATGGTATACCATATGATCGGGAAAGGTTTCTAAAACGCACCTCATTTTCCTCTCCTGGGGCTCCGGATCAACATTCCAGCCACTTTACTAACAACATCCCCACATGGAGAGTCAATGCCTTTAAGTTCCGGTATTGCACAGTCTGCAGTTAGTGCGGAGGATGAATGGGAATAGGGGAAACCAGTGAGAAAATAGCTGTAGCGGTTTCAATGGGCACATGTCACTCTAATTTTACATCAGGAAGAAGAACTAATGAAAGGCAAAGCAAGGCGCCCCAGAAGAAGAATAGGGCCTGAAGAAATCCTGTGGATATGAGGCAAGATCACAAAAATAAGAGCTGAAAAATGCAGCTAAGGGCCACTGCAATTCAAAAACCTGCAGAGTTATAAAGGCCAACTATTTTCCAAAAGTATATTGAGGTAAGGCTATGAAGAGGCACTGATAACAAGGCAGAATTGCAGGAAACCGATTACAGGAGGTAGACTGGAATTGCATTGAAAACATATGAAAAGACTCAGAACTTCGACAATGATGCACTAGGCCAAAAAGTGCATAAGCGTGTTTTCCTGAATATATTCAGGAAGAAACGCATACGCCCTTTCTGGCCAACCAAGCAAGCTTGAAAAGGAAATCTGCACTACAATGAAGTCTCACTGCCCCCCGGTCAAAAGGGCCATCTGAAAAAAGTGTAAAATCCAGAAAGGCAGGACAGGCCATGGAGAACTCGGAGCCTTGTTTTGCTGCTGGGCGGGATGTAAATTGCCAACAGCCACTCTGGAGAAGTGTATGGTGTTTCCTGAAACATCTAAAAAACAAAGCAACAGAGCCTAGGGCACTTCCACTTATGGTCCTACAGCTTAGGGAAATTAAAATCAAAAAGACACAGCCACCCCAAGGTTTGGGACGGCTCTGTTTACAAGAAGCTCGTTTACAGTACAAGTCCAATATCACAGAAAGCGAAAAATGGATAAAGAAGTTGTGGTACTTACGTACAATGCAATATCACTCAGCAATGAAATCTATGTCATCAGGCCCGTAGCAGCATAATGAGTGGATTCAGGTACGATGATTCTAAGTGAAATAAGTCACAGACAAAAAGAAACATCATAAGATATCACTAATACACGGAATATAAACTTGGCTACACAGGAACTGAATTACAAAACAGAACAGGGTCTCAAATGTAGAAAACCAACTTATGCTTGCTTAAGGGGAAAGGTGAGTTGGGGTGCTGCATAAAAGCAGAGATTGAAATTAGCACAGATACCGTTCCATAAGCCAAATATGTAATAGACAAGAGCTACTCCTTGCTCAACGAAGTGGACTCAACACCCCATATTAAACGCCTAAGAATATACCTGACTAGTAAGAATCTTAAAACCTATGGATTTATATGTCTCCGAAAGAGAATCAAGGGTGTGTAGAGCGGCGTAAACGCAGCAGTGATAGGATTGGTGAGCTTCGGTGAGCAAATGCAGACCCTTTGAACTCATATTGCATGGTACCCATTGCATGGTCTCAACTCTCCAGGTTTAAGGGATTCTTCCTTCAGCTAAAACATGCATGTGGAACCCAGAGTATGATCCACCGAGTGATAGGGAAACGTGTATAAATGTGTCTCAGTTTTCTTCCCCTGGTACTCGGGTGCAACATTCCAGACGCTTTACTAACACTCTCCCCACTTGGAGCGTCAGTGCATTTAACCTCCTGTTTGGCCCAGTTTGCAATTTCTGCGGAAGATGAACAACAATAAGGAGAACCAATGAGGGACTAGCTGGAGGTGTCTGGACGGGCAAATTTAACTCTCATTTCCCACCAGGAAGAGGAATTAACCAAAGGCTCAGTGTGCCGTGCTGGAACCAAACTAGGGCCTGAAGCAATCCTGCGGTGTTGCGGCCAGCTCACAAGAAAGCGAGTTGAAGAAAGGAGCTCAGGGGCACTGTAATTCACAAACCTGCAGAGTTATAAATGACAGCTATCGTCCAAAAATATATTGAAGTAAGGCTGCCAAGAGGACTTGAAAGCGGGGAAGAATTGCAGAAAACCGATTTCAGGAGGTAGACTGGAATTGCATGTAAAGCATAGGAAAAGAGGCAGAACGTCAACAATGATGCACTTGGACAAAAAGTGCATATGCGTTTTTTCCTAAATATATTCAGGTAAAAACGCATATGCCCTTTTTGGCCAACCAAGCAAGCTTGCAAAGGAAATCTGCACTACAATGAAGTCTCACTGCCCCCCAGTCAAAAGGGCCATCTGAATAAAGTGTAAAATCCAGAAAGGTAGGACAGGCCATGGAGAACTGGGAGCCTTGTTATGCTGATGGGCGGGATGTAAATTGCCAACAGCCACTCTGGAGAAGTGTATGGTGTTTCCTGAAACATCTAAAAAACAAAGCAACAGAGCCTAGGGCACTTCCACTTATGTTCCTATAGCTTAGGGAAATTAAAATCAAAAAGACGCAGCCACCCCAAAGTTTGGAATGGCTCTGTTTACAAGAACCTCGTTTACGGTACAAGTTCAATATCGCAGAAACCGAAAAATGGATAAAGAAGTTGTGGTACTTACGTACAATGCAATATCACTCAGCAATGAAATCTATGTCATCAGGCCCGTAGCAGCATAATGAGTGGATTCAGGTACGATGATTCTAAGTGAAATAAGTCACACAGAAAAAGAAACATCATAAGATATCACTAATACACGGAATGTAAACTTGGCTACACAGGAACTGAATTACAAAACAGAACAGGGTCTCAAATGTAGAAAACCAACTTATGCTTGCTGAAGGGGAAAGGTGAGTTGGGGTGCTGCATAAAACCAGAGATTGAAATTAGCACAGATACCTTTCCATAAGCCAAATATGTAATAGACAAGAGCTACTCCTTGCTCAACGAAGTGGACACAACACCCCATATTAAACGCCTAAGAATATACCTGACTAGTAAGAATCTTAAAACGTACGGATTTATATGTCTCCAAAAGAGAATCAAGCGTGTGTACAGCGGCAAAAAAGCAGCAGTGATAGGATTGGTGAGCTTCGGTGAGCAAATGCAGACCCTTTGAAGTCATATTGCATGGTACCCATTCCATGGGTCTCAACTCTCCAGGTTTAAGGGATTCTTCCTTCAGCTAAAACATGCATTTGGAACCCAGAGTATGATCCACCATGTGATCGGGAAACATGTTCAAATGTGTCTCAGTTTTCACCCCCTGGTACTCGGGTGCAACATTCCAGACGATTTACTAACACTCTCCCCACTTGGAGCGTCAGTGCATTTAACCTCCTGTTTGGCCCACTTTGCAATTTCTGCGGAAGATGAACAACAATAAGGAGAACCAATGAGGGACTAGCTGGAGGTGTCTGGACGGGCAAATTTAACTCTCATTTCCCACCAGGAAGAGGAATTAACCAAAGGCTCAGCGTGCCATGCCGGAACCACACTAGGGCCTGAAGCAATTCTGCAGTGTTGCGGCCAGCTCACAAGAAAGCGAGTTGAAGAAAGGAGCTCAGGGGCACTGTAATTCACAAACCTGCAGAGTTATAAATGACAGCTATCGTCCAAAAATATATTGAAGAAAGGCTGCCAAGAGGTCTTGAAAGCGGGGCAGAATTGCAGGAAACCGATTTCAGGAGGGAGACTGGAATTGCATGTAAAGCATAGGAAAAGAGGCAGAACGTCCACAATGATGCACTTGGCCAAAAGAGGCGTATGCGTTTTTTCCTGAATTAGTTCAGGAAAGAACGCATATGCACTTTTTGGCCAACCAAGCAAGCTTGCAAAGGAAATCTGCACTACAATGAAGTCTCCCTTCCCCCCGGTCAAAAGGGCCATCTGAAAAAGTGTAAAATCCAGAAAGGCAGGAAAGGCCATGGAGAACTGGGAGCCTTGTTATGCTGATGAGCGGGACGTAAATTGCCAACAGCCACTCTGGAGAAGTGTATGGTGTTTCCTGAAACATCTAAAAAACAAAGCAACAGAGCCTAGGGCACTTCCACATATGGTCCTATAGCTTAGGGAAATTAAAATCAAAAAGACACAGCCACCCCAAAATTGGGGATGCCTCTGTTTACAAGAATGTCGTTTACGGTACAAGTTCAATATCACAGAAAGCGAAAAATGGATAAAGAAGTTTTGGTACTTACGTACAATGCAATATCACTCAGCAATGAAATCTATGTCATCAGGCCCGTAGCAGCATAATGAGTGGATTCAGGTACGATGATTCCAAGTGAAATAAGTCACACAGAAAAAGAAACATCATAAGATATCACTACTACACGGAATGTAAACTTGGCTACACAGGAACTGAATTACAAAACAGAACAGGGTCTCAAATGTAGAAAACCAACTTATGCTTGCTTAAGGGGAAAGGTGAGTTGGGGTGCTGCATAAAACCAGAGATTGAAATTAGCACAGATACCTTTCCATAAGCCAAATATGTAATAGACAAGAGCTACTCCTTGCTCAACGAAGTAGATTCAACACCCCATATTAAACGCCTAAGAATATACCTGACTAGTAAGAATCTTAAAACCTATGGATTTATATGTCTCCGAAAGAGAATCAAGCATGTGTACAGCAGCATAAACACAGCAGTGATAGGATTGGTGAGGTTCGGTGAGCAAATGCAGACCCTTTGAAGTCATATTGCATGGTACCCATTCCATGGGTCTCAACTCTCCAGGTTTAAGGGATTCTTCCTTCAGCTAAAACATGCATGTGGAACCCAGAGTATGATCCACCATGTGATCGGGAAACGTGTTCAAATGTGTCTCAGTTTTCGTCCCCTGGTACTCGGGTGCAACATTCCAGACGATTTACTAACACTCTCCCCACTTGGAGAGTCAGTGCCTTTAACCTCCTGTTTGGCCCAGTTTGCAATTTCTGCGGAAAATGAACAGGAATAGGAGAACCAATGAGAGACTAGCTGGAGGTGTCTGGACGGGCAAATTTAACTCTCATTTCCCACCAGGAAGAGGAATTAACCAAAGGCTCAGCGTGCCATGCCAGAACCGCAGTATTGCCTGAAGCAAACAGGCGGTGTTGCGGCCAGCTCACAAGAAAGCGAGTTGAACAAAGGAGCTCAGGGACACTGTAATTCACAAACCTGCAGAGTTATAAATAACAGCTATCGTCCAAAAATATATTGAAGTAAGGCTGCCAAGAGGACTTGAAAGCGGGGCAGAATTGCAGGAAACCGATTTCAGGAGGTAGACTGGAATTGCATGTAAAGTATACAAAAAGAGGCAGAATGTCCACAATGATGCACTTGGCCAAAAAGGGCGTATGCGTTTTTTCCTGAATATATTCAGGAAAAAACGCATACGCCCTTTTTGGCCAACCAAGCAAGCTTGCAAAGGAAATCTGCACTACAATGAAGTCTCACTGCCCCCCGGTCAAAAGGGCCATCTGAATAAAGTGTAAAATCCAGAAAGGTAGGACAGGCCATGGAGAACTGGGAGCCTTGTTATGCTGATGGGCGGGATGTAAATTGCCAACAGCCACTCTGGAGAAGTGTATGGTGTTTCCTGAAACATGCAAAAAGGAATGCAACACAGCCTAGGGCACTTCTACTTATTGTCCTATAGCTTAGGGAAATTAAAATCAAAAAGACACAGCCACCCCAAGGTTTGGGAGTTATCTGTTTACAAGAACCTCGTTTACGGTACAAGTTCAATATCGCAGAAAGCGAAAAATGGATAAAGAAGTTGTGGTACTTACGTACAATGCAATATCACTCAGCAATGAAATCTATGTCATCAGGCCCGTAGCAGCATAATGAGTGGATTCAGGTACGACGATTCTAAGTGAAATAAGTCACACAGAAAAAGAAACATCATAAGGTATCACTAATACACGGAATGTAAACTTGGCTACACAGGAACTGAATTACAAAACAGAACAGGGTCTCAAATGTAGAAAACCAACTTATGCTTGCTTAAGGGGAAAGGTGAGTTGGGGTGCTGCATAAAACCAGAGATTGAAATTAGCACAGATACCTTTCCATAAGCCAAATATGTAATACACAAGAGCTACTCCTTGCTCAACGAAGTGGACTCAACACCCCATATTAAATGCCTAAGAATATACCTGACTAGTAAGAATCTTAAAACCTATGGATTTATATGTCTCCGAAAGAGAATCAAGCGTGTGTACAGCGGCAAAAACGAAGCAGTGATAGGATTGGTGAGGTTCGGTGAGCAAATGCAGACCCTTTGAAGTCATATTGCATGGTACCCATTCCATGGGTCTCAACTCTCCAGGTTTAAGGGATTCTTCCTTCAGCTAAAACATGCATTTGGAACCCAGAGTATGATCCACCATGTGATCGGGACACACGTTCAAATGTGTCTCAGTTTTCGCCCCCTGGTACTCGGGTGCAACATTCCAGACAACTTACTAACACTCTCCCCACTTGGAGAGTCAGTGCATTTAACCTCCTGTTTGGCCCAGTTTGCAATTTCTGCGGAAGTTGAACAAAAATAAGGAGAACCAATGAGGGACTAGCTGGAAGTGTCTGGACGGGCAAATTTAACTCTCATTTCCCACCAGGAAGAGGAATTAACCAAAGGCTCAGCGTGCCATGCCGGAACCAAACTAGGACCTGAAGCAATCCTGCGGTGTTGCGGCCCACTCACAAGAAAGCGAGTTGAAGAAAGGAGCTCAGGGGCACTGTAATTCACAAACATGCAGAGTTATAAATGACAGCTATCGTCCAAAAATATATTGAAGTAAGGCTGCCAAGAGGACTTGAATGCAGGGCAGAATTGCAGGAAACTGATTTCAGGAGGTAGACTGGAATTGCATGTAAAGCATAGGAAAAGAGGCAGAACGTCCACAATGATGCACTTGGCCTAAAAGTGTGTATGCGTTTTTTCCTGATTATATTCAGGAAAAAACGCATACGGACTTTTTGGCCAACCAAGCAAGCTTGCAAAGGAAATCTGCACTACAATGAAATCTCACTGCTCCCTGGTCAAAAGGGCCATCTGAAAAAAGTGTAAAATCCAGAAAGGCAGTACAGGCCATGGAGAACTGGGAGCCTTGTTATGCTGATGGGCGGGATGTAAATTGCCAACAGCCACTCTGGAGAAGTGTATGGTGTTTCCTGAAACATCCAAAAAACAAAGCAACAGAGCCTAGGGCACTTCCACTTATGGTCCTATAGCTTAGGGAAATTAAAATCAAAAAGACACAGCCACCCCAAAGTTTCGGACGGCTCTGTTTACAAGAACCTCGTTTACGGTACAAGTTCAATATCGCAGAAAGCGAAAAATGGATAAAGAATTTGGGGTAATTACGTACAATGCAATATCACTCAGCAATGAAATCTATGTCATCAGGCCCGTAGCAGCATAATGAGTGGATTCAGGTACGATGATTCTAAGTGAAATAAGTCACACAGAAAAAGAAACATCATAAGATATCACTACTACACGGAATGTAAACTTGGCTACACAGGAACAGAATTACAAAACAGAACAGGGTCTCAAATGCAGAAAAGCAACTTATGCTTGCTTAAGGGGAAAGGTGAGTTGGGGTGCTGCATAAAACCAGAGATTGAAATTAGCACAGATACCATTCCATAAGCCAAATATGTAATAGACTAGAGCTACTCCTTGCTCAACGAAGTAGACACAACACCCCATATTAAACGCCTAAGAATATACCTGACTAGTAAGAATCTTAAAACCTATGGATTTATATGTCTCCGAAAGAGAATCAAGCGTGTGTACAGTGACAAAAACGAAGCAGTGATAGGATTGGTGAGGTTCGGTGAGCAAATGCAGACCCTTTGAAGTCATATTGCATGGTACCCATTCCATGGGTCTCAACTCTCCAGGTTTAAGGGATTCTTCCTTCAGCTAAAACATGCATGTGGAACCCAGAGTATGATCCACCGTGTGATCGGGAAACGTGTTCAAATGTGTCTCAGTTTTCGTCCCCTGGTACTCGGGTGCAACAGTCCAGACGCTTTACTAACACTCTCCCCACTTGGAGAGTCAGTGCCTTTAACCTCCTGTTTGGCCCAGTTTGCAATTTCTGCAGAAAATGAACAGAAATAGGGACAACCAATGAGAGACTAGCTGGAGGTGTCTGGACGGGCAAATTTAACTCTCATTTCCCACCAGGAAGAGGAATTAATCAAAGGCTCAGCGTGCCATGCTGGAACCACACTAGGGCCTGAAGCAATCCTGAGGTGTTGCGGCCAGCTCACAAGAAAGCGAGTTGAAGAAAGGAGCTCAGGGGCACTGTCATTCACAAACCTGCAGAGTTATAAATGACAGCTATCATCCAAAAATATATTGAAACAGCTGCCAAGAGGACTTGAAAGCGGGGCAGAATTGCAGGAAACCGATTTCAGGAGGTAGACTGGAATTGCATGTAAAGCATAGGAAAAGAGGCAGAACGTCCACAATGATGCACTTGGCCAAAAAGGGCGTATTCAGGAAAAAACGCATACGCACTTTTTGGCCAAACAAGCAAACTTGCAAAGGAAAGCTGCACTACAATGAAGTCTCACTGCCCCCCGGTCAAAAGGGCCATCAAAAAAAATGTGTAAAATCCAGAAAGGCAGGACAGGCTATGGAGAACTCGGTGCATTTTTATTCTGATGGGCGGTATGTAAATTGCCAACAGCTACTCTGGAGAAGTGTATGGTGTTTCCTGAAACATCCAAAAAACAAAACAAGAGAGCCTAGGGCACTTCCACTTATGGTGCTATAGCTTAGGGAAATTAAAATCAAAAAGACACAGCCACCCCAAAGTTTGGGACGGCTCTGTTTACAAGAACCTCGTTTACGGTACAAGTTCAATATCACAGAAAGCGAAAGATGGATAAAGAAGTTGTGGTACTTACGTACAATGCAATATCACTCAGCAATGAAATCTATGTCATCAGGCCCGTAGCAGCATAATGAGTGGATTCAGGTACGATGATTCTAAGTGAAATAAGTCACAGAGAAACAGAAACATCATAAGATATCACTACTACACGGAATGTAAACTTGGATACACAAGAACTGAATTACAAAAGATAACAGGTCCTCAAATGTAGAAAACCAACTTATACTTGCTGAAGGGGAAAGGTGAGTTGGGGTGCTGCATAAAACCAGAGATTGAAATTAGCACAGATACCGTTCCATAAGCCAAATATGTAATAGAGAAGTGCTACTCCTTGCTCAACGAAGTGACGCAACACCCCATATTAAACGCCTAAGAATATAACTGACTAGTAAGAATCTTAAAACCTATGGTTTTATATGTCTCCGAAAGAGAATCAAGCATGTGTACTGCAGCATAAACGCAGTAGTGATAGGATTGGTGAGGTTCGGTGAGCAAATGCAGACCCTTTCAAGTCATATTTCATGGTACCCATTCCATGGGTCTCAACTCTCCAGGTTTAAGGGATTCTTCCTTCAGGTAAAACATGCATGTGGAACCCAGAGTATGATCCACCGTGTGATCAGGAAACGTGTTCAAATGTGTCTCAGTTTTCGTCCCCTGGTACTCGGGTGCAACATTCCAGACGCTTTACTAACACTCTCCCCACTTGGAGAGTCAGTGCCTTTAACCTCCTGTTTGGCCCAGTTTGCAATTTCTGCGGAAGATGAACAGGAATAGGGAGAACCAATGAGAGACTAGCTGGAGGTGTCTGGACGGACAAATTTAACTCTCATTTCCCACCAGTGAGAGGAATTAACCAAAGGCTCAGCGTGCCATGCCGGAACCACACTAGGGCCTGAAGCAATCCTGCGGTGTTGCGGCCAGCTCACAAGAAAGCGTGTTGAAGAAAGGAGCTCTGGGGCACTGTCATTCACAAACCTGCACAGTTATAAATGACAGCTATCGTCCAAAAATATATTGAAGTAAGGCTGCCAAGAGGACTTGAAAGCGGGGCAGAATTGCAGGAAACCGATTTCAGGAGGTAGACTGGAATTGCATGTAAAGCATAGGAAAAGAGGCTCAACGTCCACAATGATGCACCTGGCAAAAAATTGTGTATACGTTTTTTCCTGAATATACTCAGGAAAAAACTAATACGCCCTTTTTGGCCAATCAAGCAAGCTTGCAAAGGAAATCTGCACTACATTGACGTCTCACTTCCCCGTGGTCAAAAGGGCCATCTGAAAAAAGTGTAAAATCAAGAAAGGCAGGACAGGCCTTGGAGAACTGGGAGCCTTGTTATGCTGATGGGCCTGATGTAAATTGCCAACAGCCACTCTGGAAAAGTGTATGGTGTTTCCTGAAACATCCAAAAAACAAAGCAACAGAGCCTAGGGCACTTCCACTTATGGTCCTATAGCTTAGGGAAATTAAAATCAAAAAGACACAGCCACCCCAAAGTTTGGGACGGCTGTGTTTACAAGAACCTCGTTTACGGTACAAGTTCAATATCCCAGAAAGTGAAAAATGGATAAAGAAATTGTGGTAATTACGTACAGTGCAATATCACTCAGCAATGAAATCTATGTCATCAGGCCCGTAGCAGCATAATGAGTGGATTCAGGTACGATGATGATAAGTGAAATAAGTCACACAGAAAAAGAAACATCATAAGATATCACTACTACACGGAATGTAAACTTGGCTACACAGGAACTGAATTACAAAACAGAACAGGGTCTCAAATGTAGAAAACCAACTTATGCTTGCTTAAGGGGAAAGGTGAGTTGGGGTGCTGCATAAAACCAGCGATTGAAATTAGCACAGATACCGTTCCATAAGCCAAATATGTAATAACAAGAGCTACTCCTTGCTCAACGAAGTGGACTCAACACCCCAAATTAAACGCCTAAGAATATACCTGACTAGAAAGAATCTTAAAATCTATGGATTTATATGTCTCCTAAAGAGAATCAAGCATGTGTACAGTGGCATAAACGCAGCACTGATAGGATTGGTGAGGTTCGGTGAGCAAACGTAGACCCTTTGAAGTCATATTGCATGGTACCCATTCCATGGGTCTCAACTCTGCAGGTTTAAGGGATTCTTCCTTCAGCTAAAACATGCATGTGGAACCCAGAGTATGATCCACCGTGTGATCGGGAAACGTGTTCAAATGTGTCTCAGTTTTCGTCCCCTGGTACTCGGGTGCAACATTCCAGATGCTTTACTAACACTCTCCCCACTTGGAGAGTCAGTGTCTTTAACCTCCTGTTTCGTCCAGTTTGCAATTTCTGCGGAAAATGTACAGGAATAGGGAAAACCAATGAGAGACTAGCTGGAGGTGTCTGGACGGGCAAATTTAACTCTCATTTCCCACCAGGAAGAGGAATTAACCAAAGCTTCAGTGTGCCATGCCGGAACCACACGAGGGACTGAAGCAATCTTGCGGTGTTGCGGCCAGCTCACAAGAAGGCGCGTTGAAGAAATGAGCTCAGGGGCACTGTCAGTCACAAACCTGCAGAGTTATAAATGACAGCTATCGTCCAAAAATATACTGAAGTAAGGCTGCCAAGAGGACTTGAAAGTGGGGCAGAATTGCAGGAAACCCATTTCAGGAGGTAGACTGGAATTGCATGTAAAGCATAGGAAAAGAGGCAGAACGTCCACAATGATGCACTTGGCCAAAAAGGGCATATGCGTTTTTTCCTGAATATATTCAGGAAAAAACGCATACGCACTTTTTGGCCAACCAAGCAAGCTTAAAAAGGAAATCTGCACTACAATGAAGTCTCACTTACCCCCGGTCAAAAGGGCCATCTGAATAAAGTATAAAATCCAGAAAGGCAGGAAAGGCCATGGAGAACTGGGAGCCTTGTTATGCTGCTGGGTGGGATGGAAATTGCCAACAGCCACTCTGGAGAAGTGTATGGTGTTTCCTGAAACATCTACAAAACAAAGCAACAGAGCCTAGGGCACTTCCACTTATGGTCCTATAGCTTAGGGAAATTAAAATCAAAAAGACACAGCCACCCCAAAGTTTGGGACGGCTCTGTTTACAAGAACCTCGTTTACGGTACAAGTTCAATATCGCAGAAAGCGAAAAATGGATAAAGAAGTTGTGGTACTTACGTACAATGCAATATCACTCAGCAATGAAATCTATGTCATCAGGCCCGTAGCAGCATAATGTGTGGATTCATTTACGATGATTCTAAGTGAAAAAGTCACACAAAAAAAGCAACATCATAAGATATCACTAAAACACGGAATATAAACTTGGTTACACAGGAACTGAATTACAAAACAGAACAGGGTCTGAAATGTAGAAAACCAACTTATGCTTGCTTAAGGGGAAAGGTGAGTTGGGGTACTGCATAAAACCAGAGATAGAAATTAGCTCACATACCGTTCCATAAGCCAAATATGTAATAGACAAGAGCTACTCCTTGCTCGACGAAGTGACTCAACACCCCATATTAAACGCCTAAGAATATACCTGACTAGTAAGAATCTTAAAACCTATGGATTGATCCAGGAGCAGGAAGATGGCGGAAGAGTAAGATGCGGAGATCACCTTCCTCCCCACAGATACACCAGAAATACATCTACACGTGGAACAACTCCTACAGATCACCTACTGAAGGCTGGCAGAAGACCTCAGACCTCCCAAAAGGCAAGAAACTCCCCACGTACCTGGGTAGGGCAAAAGAAAAAAAGAATAAACAGAGACAAAAGGATAGGGACGGCACCTGCACCAGTGGGAGGGAGCTGTGAAGGAGGAAAAGTTTCCACACACTAGGAAGCCCTTTCGCGGGCGGAGACTGCGGGAGGCGGAGGGGGGAGCTTCGAACCTGCGGAGGAGTGCACAGCAACGAGTGCGGAGGGCAAATCGGGGAGATTCCCGCACAGAGGATCGGTGCCGACCGGGACTCACCAGCCCGGGAGGCTTGTCTGCTCACCTGCCGGGGCGGGCGGGGCTGCGAGCTGAAGCTCTGAGGCTCGGGTTTCGGTTTCGGACGGAGCGCAGGGAGAGGACTGGGGTTGGCGGCTTGAACATAGCCTGAAGGGGTTAGTGCACCACAGCTAGCCGGGAGGGAGTCCGGGGAAAAGTCTGCACCTGCCGAAGAGGTAAGAGACTTTTTCTTCCCTCTTTGTTTCCTGGTGCTTGAGGAGAGGGGTTTAAGAATGCTGCTTAAAGGAACTCCAGAGACGGGCGCGAGCCACGGCTGAAAGCGCGGACCCCAGAGATGGGCGCGAGCCGCGGCTGAAAGCGCGGACCCCAGAGACTGGCGCGAGCCATGGCTGAAAGCGCGGACCCCAGAGACGGGCGCGAGCTGCGGCTGAAAGCGCGGACCCCAGAGACGGGCGCGAGCCGCGGCTGAAAGCGCGGACCCCAGAGACGGGCGTGAGCCGCGGCTGACAGCGCGGACCCCAGAGACGGGCGCGAGCCGCGGCTGAGGGCGCGGACCCCAGAGACGGGCACGAGCCGC
Organism: Orcinus orca; assembly: GCF_937001465.1. Lineage (NCBI taxonomy): Eukaryota > Metazoa > Chordata > Mammalia > Artiodactyla > Delphinidae > Orcinus > Orcinus orca. Next base: position 65,879,637 of record NC_064559.1, on the reverse strand, counting down.
GGCTGAGGTTGCGGACTCCAGAGACGGGCACAAGCCGCAGCTGGAGGCGCGGACCACAGAGGCGGGCGGGAGACGTTGGGGCTGCTGCTGCCGCCACCAAGGGGCCTGTGTGCGAGCACAGGTCGCTCTCCACGCCCCTCTTCCACGGAGCCTGTGCAGCCCGCCACTGCCGGGTTCCCGGGATCCGGGGACGACTTCCCTGGGAGAGCGCACGGCGGGCCTCGGGCTGGTGCAGGGTCACGCCAGACTTTGCTGCCGCAGGCCCGCCCTGCATTCCATGCCCCTCCCTCCCCGCCAGCCTCAGTACGCCAGAACCCCCGAATCAGCGGCTCCTTTAACCCCGTCCTGTCTGAGCAAAAAACAGACGCCCTCCAGCGACCTACACGCAGAGGCAGGGCCAAATCCAAAGCTGAGCCCCTGTGAGCTGTGAGAACAAAGAAGAGAAAGGGAAATCTCTCCCAGCAGCCTCAGAAGCAGCGGATTAAAGCTCCACAATCAACTTGATGTACCCTGCATCTGTGGAATACATGAATAGACAGCCAATCATCCCAAATTAAGGAGGTAGACTTTGGGAGCAATATCTATGATTTTTTTCCCTATTCCTCTTTTTGTGAATGTGTATGTGTATGCTTCTGTGTGAGATCTTGTCTGTATAGTCTTGCTTCCACCATTTGTCCTAGGGTTCTATCCCTTCATGGTTTTTTCTTAAAATTTTTTTCTTAATAATCAATTTTAATTTTAAGAACGTTATTATACTTTACCTTCGTCCTTTCTTTTTCTTTCTTTCTTTCCTTCCTTCCTTCCTTCCTTTAGACAATGAATCATCCTAAATTGAGGAGGTGGTCTCTGACAGCAAGATTTATGATTTTTCCCCCTTTACCTCTTTTAGTGAGGGTGTATGTGTACGCTTCTGTGTAAGATTTTGTCTGTATAGCTTTGCTTCCAACATTTGTCCTAAGGTTCTATCCGTCCCTTTTTTTTTTCCTAAATAAGAATTTTTTAATTCAATAACTTTATTATACTTTATTTTATTTTTACTGTATCTTCTTTCTTTCTGTTTTTCCTTCTTTCCCTCCTTCCTTCCTTCCTTCCTCCCTCCCTCCCTCCCTCTTTTCGTTCCTTCTTGCCTTCCTTCCTTCGTTGCTTCTTTCTTTCTTCCTTCCTTCCTTCCTTCCTTCCTTCCCTCCTTCCTTCCCTCCTTTCCTTCTTTCTTTCCTCATACTTCTACTAATTCCCTCTACTTTTTCTCCCTTTTATTCTGAGCCGTGTGGATGAAAGGCTCTTGGTGCTCCAGCCAGGAGTCAGGGCTCTGCCTCTGAGGTAGGAGAGCCAACTTCAGGACACTGGTCCACAAGAGACCTCCCAGCTCCACATAATATCAAACGGCAAAAATCTCCCAGAGACCTCCATCTTAACACCAGCACCCAGCTTCACTCAACGACCAGCAAGCCACAGTGCTGGACAACCTGTGCCAAACAACTAGCAAAACAGGAACACAACCCCACCCATTAGCAGAGAGGCAGTCCAAAATCATAATAAGGCCACAGACACCCCAAAACACACCACCAGACGTGAACCTGCCCACTAGAGAGACAAGATCCAGCCTCATCCACCACAACATAGGCACTAGTCCCCTCCACCAGGAAGCCTACACAACCCATTGAACCAACCTTAGCCACTGGAGACAGACATCAAAACAGGAGGAACTACGAACCTGCAGCCTGCAAAAAGGAGACCCCAAACACAGTAAGATAAGCAAAATGAGAAACAGAAAAACACACAGCAGATAAAGGAGCAAGATAAAAATGCACCAGACCTAACAAATGAAGAGGAAATAAGCAGTCTACCTGAAAAAGAATTCAGAATAATGATAGTAAGGTTGATCCGAAATCTTGGAGATAGAATGGACAATAGAATGGACAAAATGCAAGAATCAGTTAACAAGGACCTAGAAGAACTAAAGATGAAACAAGCAACGATGAACAACACAATAAATGAAATTAAAAATACTCTAGATGGGATCAATAGCAGAATAACTGAGGCAGAAGAACGGATAAGTGACCTGGAAGATAAAATAGTGGAAATAACTACTGCAGAGCAGAATAAAGAAAAAAGAATGAAAAGAACTGAGGACAGTCTCAGAGACCTCTGGGACAACATTAAACGCACCAACATTCGAATTATAGGGGTTCCAGAAGAAGAAGAGAAAAAGAAAGGGACTGAGAAAATATTTAAAGAGATTATAGTTGAAAACTTCCCTAATATGGGACAGGAAATAGTTAATCAAGTCCAGGAAGCACAGAGAGTCCCATACAGGATAAATACTAGGAGAAATACGCCAAGACACATATTAATCAAACTGTCAAAAATTAAATACAAAGAAAGCATATTAAAAGCAGCAAGGGAAAAACAACAAATAACACATAAGGGAATCCCCATAAGGTTAACAGCTGATCTCTCAGCAGAAACCCTACAAGCCAGAAGGGAGTGGCAGGACATACTGAAAGTGATGAAGGAGAAAAACCTACAGCCAAGACTACTCTACCCAGCAAGGATCTCATTCAGATTTGATGGAGAAATTAAAACCTTTACAGACAAGCAAAAGCTGAGAGAGTTCAGCACCACCAAACCAGCTTTACAACAAATGCTAAAGGATCTTCTCTAGGCAAGAAACACAAGAGAAGGAAAAGACCTATAATAACGAACCCAAAACAATTTAGAAAATGGGAATAGGAACATACATATCGATAATTACCTTAAATGTAAATGGACTAAATGCTCCCACCAAAAGACACAGATTAGCTGAATGGATACAAAAACAAGACCCTTATATATGCTGTCTACAAGAGACCCACTTCAGACCTAGAGACACATACAGACTGAAAGTAAGGGGATGGAAAAAGATATTCCATGCAAATGGAAACCAAAAGAAAGCTGGAGTAGCAATTCTCATATCAGACAAAATAGACTTTAAAATAAGGACTATTAAAAGAGACAAAGAAGGACACTACATAATGATCAAGGGATCGATCCAAGAAGAAGATATAACAATTGTAAATATTTATGCACCCAACATAGGAGCACCTCAATACATAAGGCAAATACTAACAGCCATAAAAGGGGAAATCGACAGTAACACATTCATAGTAGGGGACTTAAACACCCCACTTTCACCCATGGACAGATCATCCAAAATGAAAATAAATAAGGAAACACAAGCTTTAAATGATACATTAAACAAGATGGACTTAATTGATATTTATAGGACACTCCATCCAAAAACAACAGAATACACATTTTTCTCAAGTGCTCATGGAACATTCTCCAGGATAGATCATATCTTGGGTCACAAATCAAGCCTTGGTAAATTTAAGAAAATTGAAATTGTATCAAGTATCTTTTCTGACCACAACGCCATGAGACTAGATATCAATTACAGGAAAAGATCTGTAAAAAATACAAACACATGGAGGCTAAACAATACACTACTTAATAATGAAGTGATCACTGAAGAAATCAAAGAGGAAATCAAAAAATACCTAGAAACAAATGACAATGGAGACACAACGACCCAAAACCTGTGGGATGCAGCAAAAGCAGTTCTAAGGGGGAAGTTTATAGCAATACAAGCCCACCTTAAGAAGCAGGAAACAGCTCGAATAAACAACCTAACCTTGCACCTCAAGCAATTAGAGAAAGAAGAACAAAAAAAACCGAAAGCTAGCAGAAGGAAAGAAATCATAAAAATCAGATCAGAAATAAATGAAAAAGAAATGAAGGAAACAATAGCAAAGATCAATAAAACTAAAAGCTGGTTCTTTGAGAAGATAAACAAAATTGATAAACCACTAGCCAGACTCATCAAGAAAAAAAGGGAGAAGACTCAAATCAATAGAATTAGAAATGAAAAAGGAGAGGTAACAACTGACACTGCAGAGATAAAAGAGATCATGAGAGATTACTACAAGCAACTCTATGCCAATAAAATGGACAATCTGGAAGAAATGGACAAATTCTTAGAAATGCACAACCTGCCAAGACTGAATCAGGAAGAAATAGAAAATATGAACAGACCAATCACAAGCACTGAAATTGAAACTGTGATTAAAAATCTTCCAACAAAGAAAAGCCCAGGACCAGATGGCTTCACAGGCGAATTCTATCAAACATTTAGAGAAGAGCTAACACCTATCCTTCTCAAACTCTTCCAAAATATAGCAGAGGGAGGAACACTCCCAAACTCCTTCTACGAGGCCACCATCACCTTGATACCAAAACCAGGCAAGGATGTCACAAAGAAAGAAAACTACAGACCAATATCACTGATGAACATAGATGCAAAAATCCTCAACAAAATACTAGCAAACAGAATCCAACAGCACATTAAAAGGATCATACACCATGATCAAGTGGGGTTTATTCCAGGAATGCAAGGATTCTTCAATATACGCAAATCTATCAATGTGATAAACCATATTAACAAATTGAAGGAGAAAAACCATATGATCATCTCAATAGATGCAGAGAAAGCTTTTGACAAAATTCAACACCCATTTATGATAAAAACCCTGCAGAAAGTAGGCATAGAGGGAACTTTCCTCAACATAATAAAGGCCATATACGACAAGCCCACAGCAAACATCATCCTCAATGCGGAAAAACTGAAAGCATTTCCACTAAGATCAGGAACAAGACAAGGGTGCCCACTCTCACCACTCTTATTCAACATAGTTTTGGAAGTTTTAGCCACAGCAATCAGAGAAGAGAAGGAAATAAAAGGAATCCAAATTGGAAAAGAAGAAGTAAAGCTGTCACTGTTTGCAGATGACATGATCCTATACATAGAGAATCCTAAAGATGCTACCAGAAAACTACTAGAGCTAATCAATGAATTTGGTAAAGTGGCAGGATACAAAATTAATGCACAGAAATCTCTGGCATTCCTATATACTAATGATGAAAAATCTGAAAGTGAAATCAAGAAAACACTCCCATTTACCATTGCAACAAAAAGAATAAAATATCTAGGAATAAACCTACCTAAGGAGACAAAAGACCTATATGCAGAAAATTATAAGACACTGATGAAAGAAATTAAAGATGATACAAATAGATGGAGACATATACCATGTTCTTGGATTGGAAGAATCAACATTGTGAAAATGACTCTACTACCCAAAGCAATCTATAGATTCAATGCAATCCCTATCAAACTACCACTGGCATTTTTCACAGAACTAGAACAAAAAATTTCGCAATTTGTATGGAAACACAAAAGACCCCGAATAGCCAAAGCAATCTTGAGAACAAAAAAAGGAACTGGAGGAATCAGGCTCCCTGACTTCAGACTATACTACAAAGCTACAGTTATCAAGACAGTATGGTACTGGCACAAAAACAGAAAGATAGATCAATGGAACAGGATAGAAAGCCCAGAGATAAACCCATGCACATATGGACACCTTATCTTTGATAAAGGTGACAGGAATGTACAGTGGAGAAAGGACAGCCTCTTCAATAAGTGGTGCTGGGAAAACTGGACAGGTACATGTAAAAGTATGAGATTAGATCACTCCCTAACACCATACACAAAAATAAGCTCAAAATGGATTAAAGACCTAAATATAAGGCCAGAAACTATCAAACTCTTAGAGGAAAACATAGGCAGAACACTCTATGACATAAATCACAGCAAGATTCTTTCTGACCCACCTCCTAGAGTAATGGAAATAAAAACAGAAATAAACAAATGGGACCTAATGAAACTTCAAAGCTTTTGCACAGCAAAGGAAACCATAAACAAGACCAAAAGACAACCCTCAGAATGGGAGAAAATATTTGCAAATGAAGCAACCGACAAAGGATTAATCTCCAAAATTTACAAGCAGCTCATGCAGCTCAATAACAAAAAAACAAACAACCCAATCCAAAAATGGGCAGAAGACCTAAATAGACATTTCTCCAAAGAAGATATACAGTCTGCCAACAAACACATGAAAGAATGCTCAATATCATTAATCATTAGAGAAATGCAAATCAAAACTACAATGAGATATCATCTCACAACAGTCAGAATGGCCATCATCAAAAAATCTAGAAACAATAAATGCTGGAGAGGGTGTGGAGAAAAGGGAACCCTCTTGCACTGCTGGTGGGAATGTGATTGGTTCAGCCACTATGGAGAACAGTATGGAGGTTCCTTAAAAAACTACAAATAGAACTACCATATGACCCAGCAATCCCACTACTGGGCATATACCCTGAGAAAACCGAAATTCAAAAAGAGTCATGTACCAAAATGTTCATTGCAGCTCTATTTACAATAGCCCGGAGATGGAAACAACCTAAGTGCCCATCATCGGATGAATGGATAAAGAAGATGTGGCACATATATACAATGGAATATTACTCAGCCATAAAAAGAAATGAAATTGAGCTATTTGTAATGAGGTGGATAGACCTAGAGTCTGTCATACACAGTGAAGTAAGTCAGAAAGAAAAAGACAAATACCATATGCTAACACATATATATGGAATTTAAGAAAAAAAAAGTCATGAAGAACCTAGGGGTAAGGCAGGAAAAAAGATGCAGACCTCCTAGAGAACGGACTTGAGGTTATGGGGAGGGGGAAGGGTGAGCTGTGACGGGGCGAGAGAGAGTCATGGACATATACAAACTAACAAACGTAGTAAGGTAGATAGCTACTGGGAAGCAGCCGCATGGCAGAGGGATATTGGCTTGGTGCTTTGTGACAGCCTGGAGGGGTGGGATAGGGAGGGTGGGAGGGAGGGAGACGCAAGAGGGAAGAGATATGGGAACATATGTATATGTATAACTGATTCACTTTGTTATAAAGCAGAAACTAACACATCATTGTAAAGCAATTATACCCCAATAAAGATGTTAAAAAAAAAAAACCTATGGATTTATATGTCTCCGAAAGAGAATCAAGCATGTGTACAGAAGCATAAACGCAGCAGTGATAGGATTGGTGAGGTTCGGTGAGCAAATGCAGACCCTTTGAAGTCATATTGCATGGTACCCATTCCATGGGTCTCAACTCTCCAGGTTTAAGGGATTCTTCCTTCAGCTAAAACATGCATGTGGAACCCAGAGTATGATCCACCGTGTGATCGGTAAAGTGTTCAAATGTGTCTCAGTTTTCATCCCCTGGTACTCGGGTGCAACATTCCAGACGCTTTACTAACACTCTCCCCACTAGGAGAGTCAGTGCCTTTAACCTCCTGTTTGGCCCAGTTTGCAATTTCTGCGGAAAATGAACAGGAATAGGGAGAACCAATGAGAGACTAGCTGGAGGTGTCTGGACGGGCAAATTTAACTCTCATTTCCCACCAGGAAGAGGAATTAACCAAAGGCTCAGCGTGCCGTGCTAGAAACAGATTAGGGCCTGAAGCAATCCTGTTGTGTTGCGGCCAGCTCACAAGAAAGCGAGTTGAAGAAAGGAGCTCAGGGGCACTGTAATTCACAAACCTGCAGAGTTATAAATGACAGCTATTGTTCAAAAATATACTGAAGTAAGGCTGCCAAGAGGACTTGAAAGCGGGGCAGAATTGCAGGAAACCGATTTCAGGAGGTAGACTGGAATTGCATGTAAAGCATAGGAAAAGAGGCAGAACGTCCAAAATGATGCACTTGGCCAAAAAGGGCATATGAGTTTTTTCCTGAATATATTCAGGAAAAAACGCATACGCCCTTTTTGGCCAACCAAGCAAGCTTGCAGAGGAAATCTGCATTACAATGAAGTATCACTGCCGCCCTGTGAAAAGGGCCATCTGAAAAAACTGTAAAATCCAGAAAAGCAGGACAGGCCATGGAGAACTGGGAGCCTTGTTATGCTGATGGGCGGGATGTAAATTGCCAACAGCCACTCTGGAGAAGTCTATGGTGTTTCCTGAAACATCTAAAAAACAAAGCAACAGAGCCTAGGGCACTTCCACTTATGGTCCTATAGCTTAGGGAAATTAAAATCAAAAAGACACAGCCACCCCAAATTGTGGGACGGCTCTGTTTACAAGAACCTCGTTTACGGTACAAGTTCAATATCACAGAAAGCGAAAAATGGATAAAGACGTTGTGGTACTTACGTACAATGCAATATCACTCAGCAATGAAATCTATGTCATCAGGCCCGTAGCAGCATAATGAGTGGATTCAGGTACGATGATTCTAAGTGAAATAAGTCACACAGAAAAAGAAACATCATAAGATATTACTACTACAAGGAATGTAAACTTGGCTACACAGGAACTGAATTACAAAACAGAACAGGGTCTCAAATGTAGAAAACCAACTTATGCTTGCTTAAGGGAAAAGGTGAGTTGGGGTGCTGCATAAAACCAGAGATTGAAATTAGCACAGATACCGTTCCATAAGCCAAATAGGTAATAGACAAGAGCTACTCCTTGCTCAACGAAGTGGACTCAGCACCCCATATTAAACGCCTAAGAATATACCTGACTAGTAAGAATCTTAAAACCTATGGATTTATATGTCTCCGAAAGAGAATCAAGCGTGTGTACAGCGGCATAAACGCAGCAGTGATAGGATTGGTGAGGTTCGGTAAGCAACTGCAGACCCTTTGATGTCATATTGCATGGTACCCATTCCATGGGTCTCAACTCTCCAGGTTTAAGTATTCTTCCTTCAGCTAAAACATGCATGTGGAACCCAGAGTATGATCCACCGTGTGATCGGGAAACGTTTTCAAATGTGTCTCACTTTTCGTCCCCTGTTACTCGGGTGCAACATTCCAGACGCTTTACTAACACTCTCCCCACTTGGAGAGTCAGTGCCTTTAACCTCCTGTTTGGCCCAGTTTGCAATTTCTGCGGAAAATGAACAGGAATAGGGAGAACCCATGAGAGACTAGCTGGAGGTGTCTGGACGGGCAAATTTAACTCTCATTTCCCACCAGGAAGGGGAATTAACCAAAGGCTCAGCATGCCATGCCAGAACCACACTAGGGCCTTAAGCAATCCTGCGGTGTTGCAGCCAGCTCACAAGAAAGCGAGTTGAAGAAAGGAGCTCGGGAGCACTCTCATTCACACACCTGCAGATTTAAAAATGACAGCTATCGTCCGAAAATATGTTGAAGTAAGGCTGCCAAGAGGACTTGAAAGTGGGTCAGAATTGCAGGAAACCAATTTCAGGAGGTAGACTGGAATTGCATGTAAAGCATAGGAAAAGAGGCAGAACGTCCACAATGATGCACTTGGCCAAAAGGGGCGTATGCGTTTTTTCCTGAATATATTCAGGAAAAAACGCATACGCCCCTTTTTGGCCAACCAAGCAAGCTTGCAAAGGAAATCTGCACTACAATGAAGTCTCACTTCCCCCCGATCATAAGGGACATCTGAAAAAAGTGTAAAATCCAGATAGCAAGGACAGGCCATGGAGAACTGGGAGCCTTGTTATGCTGATGGTCGGGATGTAAATTGCCAACAGCCACTCTGGAGAAGTGTATGGTGTTTCCTGAAACATCTAAAAAATAAAGCAACAGAGCCTAGGGCACTTCCACTTATGGTCCTATAGTTTAGGGAAATTAAAATAAAAAAGACACAGCCACCCCAATCTTTGGGATGGCTCTGTTTACAAGAACCTCGTTTACGGTACAAGTTCAATATCACAGAAAGCGAAAAATGGATAAAGAAGTTGTGGTACTTACGTACAATGCAATATCACTCAGCAATGAAATCTATGTCATGAGGCCCGTAGCAGCATAATGAGTGGATTCAGGTACGATGATTCTAAGTGAAATAAGTCACACAGAAAAAGAAACATCATAAGATATCACTACTACACGGAATGTAAACTTGGCTACACAGGAACTGAATTACAAAACAGAACAGGGTCTCAAATGTAGAAAACCAACTTATTTTTGCTTAAGGGGAAAGGTGAGTTGGGGTGCTGCATAAAACCAGAGATTGAAATTAGCACAGATACAGTTCCATAAGCCAAATATGTAATAGACAAGACCAACTCCTGGCTCAACGAAGTAGACTCAACACCCCATATTAAATGCCTAAGGATATACCTGACTACTAAGAATCTTAAAACCTATGGATTGATATGTCTCCGAAAGAGAATCAAGCGTGTGTACAGTGGCATAAACACAGCAGTGATAGGATTGGTGAGTTTCGGTGAGCAAATGCAGACCCATGAAGTCATATTGCATGGTACCCATTCCATGGGTCTCAACTCTCCAGGTTTAAGTACTCTTCCTTCAGCTAAAACATGCATGTGAAACCCAGAGTATGATCTACCGAGTTATCGGTAAACATGTTCAAATGTGTCTCAGTTTTCGTCCCCTGTTACTCGGGTGCAACATTCCAGACGCTTTACTAACACTCTCCCCACTTGGAGAGTCAGTGCCTTTAACCTCCTGTTTGGCCCAGTTTGCAATTTCTGCGGAAAATGAACAGGAATAGTGAGAACCAATGAGAGACTAGCTGGAGGTGTCTGGACGGGCAAATTTAACTCTCATTTCCCACCAGGAAGAGGAATTAACCGAAGGCTCAGCATGCCATGCCGGAACCACACTAGGGCCTGAAGCAATCATGCGGTGTTGCGGCCACCTCACAAGAAAGCGAGTTGAAGAAAGGAGCTCAGGGGCACTGTCATTCACAAACCTGCAGAGTTATAAATGACAGCTATCGTCCAAAAGTATATTGAAGTAAGGCTGCCAAGAGGACTTGAAAGCTTGGCAGAATTGCAGGAAACCGATTTCAGGAGGTAGACAGGAATTGCATGTAAAGCATAGGAAAAGACGCAGAACGTTCACAATGATGCACTTGGCCAAAAAGGGCGTATGCGTTCTTTCTTGAATATATTCAGGAAAAAACGCATACACCCTTTTTGGCCAACCAAGCAAGCTTGCAAAGGTAATCTGCACTACAAAGAAGTCTCACTGCCCCCCGCTCAAAAGAGCCATCTGGAAAAAGTGTAAAATCCAGAAAGGCAGGACAGGCCATGGAGAACTGGGAGCCTTGTTATTCTGATGGGCGGGATGTAAATTGCCAACAGCCACTCTGGAGAAGTGTATGGTGTTTCCTGAAACATCCAAAAAACAAAGCAACAGAGCCTAGCCCACTTCCACTTATGGTCCTATAGCTTAGGGAAATTAAAATCAAAAAGACACAGCCACCGCAAAGTTTGGGACGACTCTGTTTACAAGAACCTCGTTTATGGTACAAGTTCAATATCACAGAAACCAAAAAATGGATAAAGAAGTTGTGGTACTTACCTACAATGCAATCTCACTCAGCAATGAAATCTATGTCATCAGGCCCGTAGCAGCATAATGAGTGGATTCAGGTACGATGATTCTAAGTGAAATAAGTCACACAGAAAAAGAAACATCATAAGATATCACTATTACACGGAATGGAAACTTGGCTACACAGGATCTGAATTACAAAACAGAACAGGGTCTCAAATGTAGAACACAAACTTATGCTTGCTTAAGGGGAAAGGTGAGTTGGGGTGCTGCATAAGACCAGAGATTGAAATTAGCACAGATACCATTCCATAAGCCAAATATGTAATAGACAAGAGCTACTCCTTGCTCAACGAAGTGGACTCAACACACCATATTAAACGCCTAAGAATATACCTGACTAGTAAGAATCTTAAAACCTATGGATTTATATGTCTCCGAAAGACAATCAAGCGTGTGTACAGCGGCATAAACGCAGCAGTGATAGGATTGGTGAGGTTCGGTGAGCAAATGCAGACCCTTTGAAGTCATATTGCATGGTACCCATTCCATGGGTCTCAACTCTCCAGGTTTAAGGGATTCTTCCTTCAGCTAAAACATGCATGTGGAACCCAGAGTATGATCCACCGTGTGATCGGGAAACGTGTTCAAATGTGTCTCAGTTTTCATCCCCTGGTACTCGGGTGCAACATTCCAGATGCTTTACTAACACTCTCCCCACTTGGAGAGTCAGTGCCTTTAACCTCCTGTTTGGCCCATTTCGCAATTTCTGCGTAAGATGAACCGGAATAGGGAGAACCAATGAGAGACTAGCTGGAGGTGTCTGGACGGGCAAATTTAACTCTCATTTCCCACCTGGAAGAGGAATTAACCAAAGGCTCAGAGTGCCATGTCGGAACCACACTAGGGCCTGAAGCAATCCTGCAATGTTGCGGCCAGCTCACAAGAAAGCGAGTTGAAGAAAGGAGCTCAGGGGCACTGTAATTCACAAACCTGCAGAGTTACAAATGACAGCTATCGTCCCAAAATATGTTGAAGTAAGGCTGCCAAGAGGACTTGAAAGCGGGGCAGAATTGCAGGAAACCGATTTCAGGAGGTAGACTGGAATTGCATGTAAAGCATAGGAAAAGAGGCAGAACGTCCACAATGATGCACTTGGCCAAAAAGGGCGTATGCTTTTTTTCCTGAATATATTCAGGAAAAAACGCATACGCCCTTTTTGGCCAACCAAGCAAGCTTGCAAAGGAAATCTGCACTACAATGAAGTCTCACTGCCCCCCGGTCAAAAGGGCCATCTGAAAAAAGTGTAAAATCCAGAAAGGCAGGACAGGCCATGGAGAACTGGGAGCCTTGTTATGCTGATGAGCGGGATGTAAATTGCCAACAGCCACACTGCAGAAGTGTATGGTGTTTCCTGAAACATCTAAAAAACAAAGCAACATAGCCTAGGGCACTTCCACTTATGGTCCTATATCTATGGGAAATTAAAATCAAAAAGACACAGCCACCCAAAAGTTTGGGTCAGCTCTGTTTACAAGAACCTCGTTTACGGTACAAGTTCAATATTGCAGAAAGCGAAAAATTGATAAAGAAGTTGCGGTACTTACGTACAATGCAATATCACTCAGCAATGAAATCTATGTCATCAGGCCCGTAGCAGCATAATGAGTGGATTCAGGTACGATGATTCTAAGTGAAATAAGTCACACAGAAAAAGAAACATCATAAGATATCACTACTACACGGAATGTCAACTTGGCTACACAGGAACTGAATTACAAAACAGAACAGGGTCTCAAATGTAGAAAATCAACTTATGCTTGCTTAAGGGGAAAGGTGAGTTGGGGTGTTGCATAAAACCAGAGATTGAAATTAGCACAGATACCGTTCCATAAGCCAAATATGTAATAGACTAGATCTACTCCTTGCTCAGCGAAGTGGACTCAACACCCCATATTAAACGCCTAAGAATATACCTGACTAGTAAGAATCTTAAAACCTATGGGTTTATATGTCTCTGAAAGAGAATCAAGCGTGTGTACAGCAGCATAAACGCAGGAGTGATAGGATTGGTGAGGTTCGGTGAGCAAACGCAGACCCTTTGAAGTCATAGAGTATGGTACCCATTCCATGGGTCTCAACTCTCCAGGTTTAAGGGATTCTTCCTTCAGCTAAAACATGCATGTGGAACCCAGAGTATGATCCACCGTGTGATTGGGAAATGTGTTCAAATGTGTCTCAGTTTTCGTCCCCTGGTACTCGGGTGCAACATTCCAGACGCTTTACTAACACTCTCCCCACTTGGAGAGTCAGTGCCTTTAACCTCCTGTTTGGCCCAGTTTGCAATTTCTGCAGAAAATGAACAGGAAAAGGGAGAACCAATGAGAGACTAGCTGGAGGTGTCTGGACGGGCAAATTTAACTCTCATTTTCCACCAGGAAGAGGAATTAACCAAAGGCTCAATGTGCCTTGCCGGATCCACAGTAGGGCCTGAAACAATCCTGCGGTGTTGCGGCCAGCTCACAAGAAAGCGAGTTGAAGAAAGGAGCTCAGGGGCACTGTAATTCACAAACCTGCAGAGTTATAAATGACAGCTATCGTCCAAAAATATATTGAAGTAAGGCTGCCAAGAGGACTTGAAAGCGGGGCAGAATTGCAGGAACCCGATTTCAGGAGGTAGACTGGAATTGCATGTAAAGCATAGCAAAAGAGGCAGAACGTCCACAATGATGCACTTGGCCAAAAAGGGCGTATGCGTTTTTTTCTGAATATATTCAGGAAAAAACGCATACGCCCTTTTTGGCCAACCAAGCAAGCTTGCAAAGGAAATCTGCACTACAATGAAGTCTCACTGCCCCCTGGTCAAAAGGGCCATGTGAACAAAGTATAAAATCCAGAAAGGCAGGACAGGCCGTGCAAAACTGGGAGCCTTGTTATGCTGATAGGCGGGATGTAAATTGCCAACAGCCACTCTGGAGAAGTGTATGGTGTTTCCTGAAACATCTAAAAAACAAAGCAACAGAACCTAGGGCACTTCCACTTATGGTCCTATAGCTTAGGGAAATTAAAATCAAGAAGACACAGCCAACCTAATGTTTGGGACGGCTCTGTTTACAAGAACCTCATTTACGGTACAAGTTCAATATCGCAGAAAGCGAACAATGGATAAAGAAGTTGTGGTACTTACGTACAATGCAATATCACTCAGCAATGAAATCTATGTCATCAGTTCCGTAGCAGCATAATGAGTGGATTCAGGTACGATGATTCTAAGTGAAATAAGTCACACAGAAAAAGAAACATCATAAGATATCACTAATACACGGAATGTAATCGTGGCTACACAGGAACTGAATTACAAAACAGAACAGGGTCTCAAATGTAGAAAACCAACTTATGCTTGCTTAAGGGGAAAGGTGAGTTGGGGTGCTGCATAAAACCAGAGATTGAAATTAAAACAGATACCGTTCCATAAGCCAAAAATGTAATAGACAAGAGCTACTCCTTGCTCAACGAAGTGGACTCAACACCCCATATTAAACGCCTAAGAATATACCTGACTAGTAAGAATCTTAAAACCTATGGATTTATATGTCTCCGAAAGAGAATCAAGCGTGTGTACAGCGGCGTAAACGCAGCAGTGATAGGATTGGTGAGGTTTGGTGAGCAAATGCAGACCCTTTGAAGTCATATTGCATGGTAACCTTTCCATGGGTCTCAACTCTCCAGGTTTAAGGGATTCTTCCTTCAGCTAAAACATGCATGTGGAACCCAGAGTATGATCCACCGTGTGATCGGGAAACGTGTTCAAATGTGTCTCAGTTTTCGTCCCCTGGTGCTCGGGTGCAACATTCCAGACGCTTTACTAACACTCTCCCCACTTGGAGAGTCAGTGCCTTTAACCTCCTGTTTGGCCCATTTCGCAATTTCTGCGTAAGATGAACCGGAATAGGGAGAACCAATGAGAGACTAGCTGGAGGTGTCTGGACGGGCAAATTTAACTCTCATTTCCCACCTGGAAGAGGAATTAACCAAAGGCTCAGAGTGCCATGTCGGAACCACACTAGGGCCTGAAGCAATCCTGCAATGTTGCGGCCAGCTCACAAGAAAGCGAGTTGAAGAAAGGAGCTCAGGGGCACTGTAATTCACAAACCTGCAGAGTTACAAATGACAGCTATCGTCCCAAAATATGTTGAAGTAAGGCTGCCAAGAGGACTTGAAAGCGGGGCAGAATTGCAGGAAACCGATTTCAGGAGGTAGACTGGAATTGCATGTAAAGCATAGGAAAAGAGGCAGAACGTCCACAATGATGCACTTGGCCAAAAAGGGCGTATGCTTTTTTTCCTGAATATATTCAGGAAAAAACGCATACGCCCTTTTTGGCCAACCAAGCAAGCTTGCAAAGGAAATCTGCACTACAATGAAGTCTCACTGCCCCCCGGTCAAAAGGGCCATCTGAAAAAAGTGTAAAATCCAGAAAGGCAGGACAGGCCATGGAGAACTGGGAGCCTTGTTATGCTGATGAGCGGGATGTAAATTGCCAACAGCCACACTGCAGAAGTGTATGGTGTTTCCTGAAACATCTAAAAAACAAAGCAACATAGCCTAGGGCACTTCCACTTATGGTCCTATATCTATGGGAAATTAAAATCAAAAAGACACAGCCACCCAAAAGTTTGGGTCAGCTCTGTTTACAAGAACCTCGTTTACGGTACAAGTTCAATATTGCAGAAAGCGAAAAATTGATAAAGAAGTTGCGGTACTTACGTACAATGCAATATCACTCAGCAATGAAATCTATGTCATCAGGCCCGTAGCAGCATAATGAGTGGATTCAGGTACGATGATTCTAAGTGAAATAAGTCACACAGAAAAAGAAACATCATAAGATATCACTACTACACGGAATGTAAACTTGGCTACACAGGAACTGAATTACAAAACAGAACAGGGTCTCAAATGTAGAAAATCAACTTATGCTTGCTTAAGGGGAAAGGTGAGTTGGGGTGTTGCATAAAACCAGAGATTGAAATTAGCACAGATACCGTTCCATAAGCCAAATATGTAATAGACTAGATCTACTCCTTGCTCAGCGAAGTGGACTCAACACCCCATATTAAACGCCTAAGAATATACCTGACTAGTAAGAATCTTAAAACCTATGGGTTTATATGTCTCTGAAAGAGAATCAAGCGTGTGTACAGCAGCATAAACGCAGGAGTGATAGGATTGGTGAGGTTCGGTGAGCAAACGCAGACCCTTTGAAGTCATAGAGTATGGTACCCATTCCATGGGTCTCAACTCTCCAGGTTTAAGGGATTCTTCCTTCAGCTAAAACATGCATGTGGAACCCAGAGTATGATCCACCGTGTGATTGGGAAATGTGTTCAAATGTGTCTCAGTTTTCGTCCCCTGGTACTCGGGTGCAACATTCCAGACGCTTTACTAACACTCTCCCCACTTGGAGAGTCAGTGCCTTTAACCTCCTGTTTGGCCCAGTTTGCAATTTCTGCAGAAAATGAACAGGAAAAGGGAGAACCAATGAGAGACTAGCTGGAGGTGTCTGGACGGGCAAATTTAACTCTCATTTTCCACCAGGAAGAGGAATTAACCAAAGGCTCAATGTGCCTTGCCGGATCCACAGTAGGGCCTGAAACAATCCTGCGGTGTTGCGGCCAGCTCACAAGAAAGCGAGTTGAAGAAAGGAGCTCAGGGGCACTGTAATTCACAAACCTGCAGAGTTATAAATGACAGCTATCGTCCAAAAATATATTGAAGTAAGGCTGCCAAGAGGACTTGAAAGCGGGGCAGAATTGCAGGAACCCGATTTCAGGAGGTAGACTGGAATTGCATGTAAAGCATAGCAAAAGAGGCAGAACGTCCACAATGATGCACTTGGCCAAAAAGGGCGTATGCGTTTTTTTCTGAATATATTCAGGAAAAAACGCATACGCCCTTTTTGGCCAACCAAGCAAGCTTGCAAAGGAAATCTGCACTACAATGAAGTCTCACTGCCCCCTGGTCAAAAGGGCCATGTGAACAAAGTATAAAATCCAGAAAGGCAGGACAGGCCGTGCAAAACTGGGAGCCTTGTTATGCTGATAGGCGGGATGTAAATTGCCAACAGCCACTCTGGAGAAGTGTATGGTGTTTCCTGAAACATCTAAAAAACAAAGCAACAGAACCTAGGGCACTTCCACTTATGGTCCTATAGCTTAGGGAAATTAAAATCAAGAAGACACAGCCAACCTAATGTTTGGGACGGCTCTGTTTACAAGAACCTCATTTACGGTACAAGTTCAATATCGCAGAAAGCGAACAATGGATAAAGAAGTTGTGGTACTTACGTACAATGCAATATCACTCAGCAATGAAATCTATGTCATCAGTTCCGTAGCAGCATAATGAGTGGATTCAGGTACGATGATTCTAAGTGAAATAAGTCACACAGAAAAAGAAACATCATAAGATATCACTAATACACGGAATGTAATCGTGGCTACACAGGAACTGAATTACAAAACAGAACAGGGTCTCAAATGTAGAAAACCAACTTATGCTTGCTTAAGGGGAAAGGTGAGTTGGGGTGCTGCATAAAACCAGAGATTGAAATTAAAACAGATACCGTTCCATAAGCCAAAAATGTAATAGACAAGAGCTACTCCTTGCTCAACGAAGTGGACTCAACACCCCATATTAAACGCCTAAGAATATACCTGACTAGTAAGAATCTTAAAACCTATGGATTTATATGTCTCCGAAAGAGAATCAAGCGTGTGTACAGCGGCGTAAACGCAGCAGTGATAGGATTGGTGAGGTTTGGTGAGCAAATGCAGACCCTTTGAAGTCATATTGCATGGTAACCTTTCCATGGGTCTCAACTCTCCAGGTTTAAGGGATTCTTCCTTCAGCTAAAACATGCATGTGGAACCCAGAGTATGATCCACCGTGTGATCGGGAAACGTGTTCAAATGTGTCTCAGTTTTCGTCCCCTGGTGCTCGGGTGCAACATTCCAGACGCTTTACTAACACTCTCCCCACTTGGAGAGTCAGTGCCTTTAACCTCCTGTTTGGCCCAGTTTGCAATTTCTGCGTAAGATGAACAGGAATAGAGAGAACCAATGAGAGACTAGCTGGAGGTGTCTGGACGGGCAAATTTAACTCTCATTTCCCACCTGGAAGAGGAATTAACCAAAGGCTCATCGTGCTGTGCTGGAACCACACTAGGGCCTGAAGCAATCCTGCGGTGTTGCGGTCAGCTCACAAGAAAGCGAGTTGAAGAAAGGAGCTCAGGGGCACTGTCATTCACAAACCTGCAGAGTTATAAATGACAGCTATCGTCCAAAAATATATTGAAGTAAGGCTGCCAAGAGGACTTGAATGTGGGGCAGAATTTCAGGAAACCGATTTCAGGAGGTAGACTGGAATTGCATGTAAAGCATAGGAAAAGAGGCAGAACGTCCACAATGATGCACTTGGCCAAAAACGGCGTATACGTTTTTTCCTGAATATATTCAGGAAAAAACGCATACGCCGTTTTTGGCCAACCAAGCAAGCTTGCAAAGGAAATCTGCACTACAATGAAGTCTCACTGCCCCCCGGTCAAAAGGGCCATCTGAAAAAAGTGTAAAATCCAGAGAGGCAGGACAGGCCATGGAGAACTGGGAGCCTTGTTATGCTGATGAGCGGGATGTAAATTGCCAACAGCCACACTGCAGAAGTGTATGGTGTTTCCTGAAACATCTAAAAATCAAAGCAACAGAGCCTAGGGCACTTCCACTTATGGTCCTATAGCTTAGGGAAATTAAAATCAAAAAGACACAGCCACCCCAATGTTTGGGACGGCTCTGTTTACAAGAACCTCGTTTACGGTACAATTTCAATATCGCAGAAAGCGAAAAATGGATAAAGAAGTTGTGGTACTTACGTACAATGCAATATCACTCAGCAATGATATCTATGTCATCAGGCCCGTAGCAGCATAATGAGTGGATTCAGCTACGATGATTCTAAGTGAAATAAGTCACAGAGAAAAAGAAGCATCATAAGATATCACTACTACACAGAATGTAAACTGGGCTACACAGGAACTGAATTCCAAAACAGAACAGTGTCTCAAATGTAGAAAACCAACTTATGCTTGCTTAAGGGGAAAGGTGAGTTCGGGTGCTGCATAAAACCAGAGATTGAAATTAGCACAGATACCGTTCCATAAGCCAAATATATAATAGACAAGAGCTACTCCTTGCTCAACGAAGTGGACTCAACACCCCATATTAAACGCCTAAGAATATACCTGACTAGTAAGAATCTTCAAACCTATGGATTTATATGTCTCCGAAAGAGAATCAACCATGTGTACCGCGGCATAAATGCAGCAGTGATAGGATTGGTGAGGTTCGGTGAGGAAATGCAGACCCTTTGAAGTCATATTGCATGGTACCCATTCCATGGGTCTCAACTCTCCAGGTTTAAGGGAATCTTCCTTCAGCTAAAACATGCATGTGGAACCCAGAGTATGATCCACCGTGTGATCGGGAAACGTGTTCAAATGTGTCTCAGTTGTCGTCCTCTGGTACTCGGGTACAACATACCAGACGCTTTACTAACACTCTCCCCACTTGGAGAGTCAGTGCCTTTAACCTCCTGTTTGGCCAAGTTTGCAATTTCTGCGGAAGATGAACAGGAATAGGGAGAACCAATGAGAGACTAGCTGGAGGTGTCTGGACGGGCAAATTTAACTCTCATTTCCCACCAGGAAAAGGAATTATCCAAAGGCTCAGCGTGCCATGCCGGAACCACACTAGGGCCTGAAGCAATCCTGCGGTGTTGCGGCGAGCTCACAAGAAAGTGAGTTGAAGAAAGGAGCTCAGGGGCACTGTAATTCACAAACATGCAGAGTAATAAATGACAGCCATCGTCCAAAAATATATTGAAGTAAGGCTGCCAAGAGGACTTGAAAGTGGGGGAGAATTGCAGGAAACCGATTTCAGGAGTTAGACTGGAATTGCATTTAAAGCATAGGAAAAGAGGCAGAACGTCCACAATGATGCACTTGGACAAAAAGGGCGTATGCGTTTTTTCCTGAATATATTCAGGAAAAAATGCATACGCGTTTTTTGGCCAACCAAGCAAGCTTGCAAAGGAAATCTGCACTACAATGAAGTCTCACTGCCCCCTGGTCAAAAGGGCCATGTGAACAAAGTATAAAATCCAGAAAGGCAGGACAGGCCGTGCAAAACTGGGAGCCTTGTTATGCTGATAGGCGGGATGTAAATTGCCAACAGCCACTCTGGAGAAGTGTATGGTGTTTCCTGAAACATCTAAAAAACAAAGCAACAGAACCTAGGGCACTTCCACTTATGGTCCTATAGCTTAGGGAAATTAAAATCAAGAAGACACAGCCAACCTAATGTTTGGGATGGCTCTGTTTACAAGAACCTCATTTACGGTACAAGTTCAATATCGCAGAAAGCGAACAATGGATAAAGAAGTTGTGGTACTTACGTACAATGCAATATCACTCAGCAATGAAATCTATGTCATCAGTCCCGTAGCAGCATAATGAGTGGATTCAGGTACGATGATTCTAAGTGAAATAAGTCACACAGAAAAAGAAACATCATAAGATATCACTAATACACGGAATGTAATCGTGGCTACACAGGAACTGAATTACAAAACAGAACAGGGTCTCAAATGTAGAAAACCAACTTATGCTTGCTTAAGGGGAAAGGTGAGTTGGGGTGCTGCATAAAACCAGAGATTGAAATTAAAACAGATACCGTTCCATAAGCCAAAAATGTAATAGACAAGAGCTACTCCTTGCTCAACGAAGTGGACTCAACACCCCATATTAAACGCCTAAGAATATACCTGACTAGTAAGAATCTTAAAACCTATGGATTTATATGTCTCCGAAAGAGAATCAAGCGTGTGTACAGCGGCGTAAACGCAGCAGTGATAGGATTGGTGAGGTTTGGTGAGCAAATGCAGACCCTTTGAAGTCATATTGCATGGTAACCTTTCCATGGGTCTCAACTCTCCAGGTTTAAGGGATTCTTCCTTCAGCTAAAACATGCATGTGGAACCCAGAGTATGATCCACCGTGTGATCGGGAAACGTGTTCAAATGTGTCTCAGTTTTCGTCCCCTGGTGCTCGGGTGCAACATTCCAGACGCTTTACTAACACTCTCCCCACTTGGAGAGTCAGTGCCTTTAACCTCCTGTTTGGCCCAGTTTGCAATTTCTGCGTAAGATGAACAGGAATAGAGAGAACCAATGAGAGACTAGCTGGAGGTGTCTGGACGGGCAAATTTAACTCTCATTTCCCACCTGGAAGAGGAATTAACCAAAGGCTCATCGTGCTGTGCTGGAACCACACTAGGGCCTGAAGCAATCCTGCGGTGTTGCGGTCAGCTCACAAGAAAGCGAGTTGAAGAAAGGAGCTCAGGGGCACTGTCATTCACAAACCTGCAGAGTTATAAATGACAGCTATCGTCCAAAAATATATTGAAGTAAGGCTGCCAAGAGGACTTGAATGTGGGGCAGAATTTCAGGAAACCGATTTCAGGAGGTAGACTGGAATTGCATGTAAAGCATAGGAAAAGAGGCAGAACGTCCACAATGATGCACTTGGCCAAAAACGGCGTATACGTTTTTTCCTGAATATATTCAGGAAAAAACGCATACGCCGTTTTTGGCCAACCAAGCAAGCTTGCAAAGGAAATCTGCACTACAATGAAGTCTCACTGCCCCCCGGTCAAAAGGGCCATCTGAAAAAAGTGTAAAATCCAGAGAGGCAGGACAGGCCATGGAGAACTGGGAGCCTTGTTATGCTGATGAGCGGGATGTAAATTGCCAACAGCCACACTGCAGAAGTGTATGGTGTTTCCTGAAACATCTAAAAATCAAAGCAACAGAGCCTAGGGCACTTCCACTTATGGTCCTATAGCTTAGGGAAATTAAAATCAAAAAGACACAGCCACCCCAATGTTTGGGACGGCTCTGTTTACAAGAACCTCGTTTACGGTACAATTTCAATATCGCAGAAAGCGAAAAATGGATAAAGAAGTTGTGGTACTTACGTACAATGCAATATCACTCAGCAATGATATCTATGTCATCAGGCCCGTAGCAGCATAATGAGTGGATTCAGCTACGATGATTCTAAGTGAAATAAGTCACAGAGAAAAAGAAGCATCATAAGATATCACTACTACACAGAATGTAAACTGGGCTACACAGGAACTGAATTCCAAAACAGAACAGTGTCTCAAATGTAGAAAACCAACTTATGCTTGCTTAAGGGGAAAGGTGAGTTCGGGTGCTGCATAAAACCAGAGATTGAAATTAGCACAGATACCGTTCCATAAGCCAAATATATAATAGACAAGAGCTACTCCTTGCTCAACGAAGTGGACTCAACACCCCATATTAAACGCCTAAGAATATACCTGACTAGTAAGAATCTTCAAACCTATGGATTTATATGTCTCCGAAAGAGAATCAACCATGTGTACCGCGGCATAAATGCAGCAGTGATAGGATTGGTGAGGTTCGGTGAGGAAATGCAGACCCTTTGAAGTCATATTGCATGGTACCCATTCCATGGGTCTCAACTCTCCAGGTTTAAGGGAATCTTCCTTCAGCTAAAACATGCATGTGGAACCCAGAGTATGATCCACCGTGTGATCGGGAAACGTGTTCAAATGTGTCTCAGTTGTCGTCCTCTGGTACTCGGGTACAACATACCAGACGCTTTACTAACACTCTCCCCACTTGGAGAGTCAGTGCCTTTAACCTCCTGTTTGGCCAAGTTTGCAATTTCTGCGGAAGATGAACAGGAATAGGGAGAACCAATGAGAGACTAGCTGGAGGTGTCTGGACGGGCAAATTTAACTCTCATTTCCCACCAGGAAAAGGAATTATCCAAAGGCTCAGCGTGCCATGCCGGAACCACACTAGGGCCTGAAGCAATCCTGCGGTGTTGCGGCGAGCTCACAAGAAAGTGAGTTGAAGAAAGGAGCTCAGGGGCACTGTAATTCACAAACATGCAGAGTAATAAATGACAGCCATCGTCCAAAAATATATTGAAGTAAGGCTGCCAAGAGGACTTGAAAGTGGGGGAGAATTGCAGGAAACCGATTTCAGGAGTTAGACTGGAATTGCATTTAAAGCATAGGAAAAGAGGCAGAACGTCCACAATGATGCACTTGGACAAAAAGGGCGTATGCGTTTTTTCCTGAATATATTCAGGAAAAAATGCATACGCGTTTTTTGGCCAACCAAGCAAGCTTGCAAAGGAAATCTGCACTACAATGAAGTCTCACTGCCCCCCGGTCAAAAGGGCCATCTGAAAAAAGTGTAAAATCCAGAAAGGCAGGACAGGCCATGGAGAACTAGGAGCCTTGTTATGCTGATGGGCGGGATGTAAATTGCCAACAGCCACTCTGGAGAAGTGTATGGTGTTTCCTGAAACATGCAAAAAACAAAGCAAGAGAGCCTAGGGCACTTCCACTTATGGTCCTATTGCTTAGGGATATTAAAATCAAAAAGATGCAGCCACCCCAAAGTTTGGGACGGTTCTGTTTACAAGAACATCGTTTACGGTACAAGTTCAATGTGACAGAATGCGAAAAATGGATATAGAAGTTGTGGTACTTACGTACAATGCAATATCACGCAGCAATGAAATCTATGTCATCAGGCCCATAGCAGCATAATGAGTGGATTCAGGTACGATGATTCTAAGTGAAATAAGTCACACAGAAAAAGAAACATCATAAGATATCACTACTACACGGAATGTAAACTTGGCTACAGAGGAACTGAATTACAAACAGAACAGGGTCTCAAATGTAGAAAACCAACTTATGCTTGCTTAAGGGGAAAGGTGAGTTGGGGTGCTGCATAAAACAAGCGATTGAAATTAGCACAGATACCGTTCCATAAGCCAAATATGTAATAGACAAGAGCTACTCCTTGCTCAACGAAGTGGACTCAACACCCCATATTAAACACCTAAGAATATACCTGACTAGTAAGAATCTTAAAACCTATGGATTTATATGTCTCCGAAAGAGAATCAAGCATGTGTACAGCGGCATAAACGCAGCAGTGGTAGGATTGGTGACGTTCGGTGAGCAAATGCAGACCCTTTGAAGTCATATTGCATGGTACCCATTCCATGGGTCTCAACTCTCCAGGTTTAAGGGATTCTTCCTTCAACTAAAACATGCATGTGGAACCCAGAGTATGATCCACCGTGTGATCGGGAAACGTGTTCAAATGTGTCTCAGTTTTCGTCCCCTGGTACTCTGGTGCAACATTCCAGACGCTTTACTAACACTCTCCCCACTTGGAGAGTCAGTGCCTTTAACCTCCTGTTTGGCCCAGTTTGCAATTTGTGCGGAAAATGAACAGGAATAGGGAGAACCAATGAGAGACTAGCTGGAGGTGTCTGGACGGGCAAATTTAACTCTCATTTCCCACCAGGAAGAGGAATTAACCAAAGGCTCAGCGTGCCATGCCGGAACCACACTAGGGCCTGAAGCAATCCTACGGTGTTGCGGCCAGCTCACAAGAAAGCGAGTTGAAGAAAGGAGCTCAGGGGCACTGTAATTCACAAACCTGCAGAGTTATAAATGACAGCTATCGTCCAAAGATATATTGAAGTAAGGCTGCAAAGAGGACTTGAAAGCAGGGCAGAATTGCAGGAAACTGATTTCAGGAGGTAGACTGGAATTGCATGTAAAGCATAGGAAAAGAGGCAGAACATCCACAATGATGCACTTGGCCAAAAAGGGCGTATGCGTTTTTTCCTGAATATATTCAGGAAAAAACGCATACGCCCTTTTTGGCCAACCAAGCAAGCTTGCAAAGGAAATCTACACTACAATGAAGTCTCACTGCCCCTCGGTCAAAAGGGCCATCTGAAAAAAGTGTAAAATCCAGAAAGGCAGGACAGGCCATGGAGAAATGGGAGCCTTGTTTTGCTGATGGGCGGGATGTAAATTACCAACAGCCACTCTGGAGAAGTGTATGGTGTTTCCTGAAACATCTAAAAAACAAAGCAACAGAGCCTAGGGCACTTCCACTTATGGTCCTATAGCTTAGGGAAATTAAAATAAAAAAGACACAGCCACCCCAAGGTTTGGGATGGCTGTGTTTACAAGAACCTCGTTTACGGTACAAGTTCAATATCACAGAAAGCGAAAAGTGGATAAAGAAGTTATGGTACTTACGTACAATGCAATATCACTCAGCAATGAAATCTATGACATCAGGCCCGTAGCAGCATAATGAGTGGATTCAGGTACGATGATTCTAAGTGAAATAAGTCACAGCGAAAAAGAAACATCATTAGATATCACTACTACACGGAATGTAAACTTGGCTACACAGGAACTGAATTACAAAACAGAACAGGATCTCAAATGCAGGAAACCAACATATGCTTGCTTAAGGGGAAAGGTGAGTTGGGGTGCTGCATAAAACCAGAGATTGACTGATTCACTTTGTTATAAAGCAGAAACTAACACACCATTGTAAAGCAATTATACCCCAATAAAGATGTTAAAAAAAAAAAAACCAGAGATTGAAATTAGCACAGATTCCGTTCCATAAGCCAAATATGTAATAGACAAGAGCTACTCCTTGCTCAACGAAGTGGACTCAACACCCCATATTAAATGCCTAAGTATATATCTTACTAGTAATAATCTTAAAACCTATGGATTTATATGTCTCCGAAAGAGAATCAAGCGTGTATACAGCGGCATAAACGCAGCAGTGATAGGATTGGTGAGGATCGGTGAGCAAATGGAGACCCTTTGAAGTCATATTGCATGGTACCCATTCCATGGGTCTCAACTCTCCATGTTTAAGGGTTTCTTCCTTCAGCTAAAACATGCATGTGGAACCCAGAGTATGATCCACCGTGTGATCGGGAGACGTGTTCAAATGTGTGTCAGTTTTCGTCCCCTGGTACTCCGGTGCAACATTCCAGACGCTTTACTAACACTCTCCCCACTTGGAGAGTCAGTGCCTTTAAACTCCTGTTTGACCCAGTTTACAATTTCTGCGTAAGATGAACAGGAATAGGGAGAACCAATGAGAGACTAGCTGGAGGTGTCTGGACGGGCAAATTTAACTCTCATTTCCCACCAGGAAGAGGAATTAACCAAAGGCTCAGCGTGCCATGACGGAACCACACTAGGGCCTGAAGCAATCCTGCGGTGTTGCGGCCAGGTCACAAGAAAGCGAGTTGAAGAAAGGAGCTCAGGGGCACAGTAATTCACAATCCTGCAGAGTTATAAATGACAGCTATCGTCCAAAAATATATTGAAGTAAGGCTGCCAAGAGGACTTGAAAGCGGGGAAGAATTGCAGGAAACCGATTTCAGGAGGTAGACTGGAATTGCATGTAAAGCATAGGAAAAGAGGCAGAACGTCCACAATGATGCACTTGGCCAAAAAGGACGTATGCGTTTTTTCCAGAATATATTCAGGAAAAAACGCATACGCCCTTTTTGGCCAACGAAGCAAGCTTGCAAAGGAAATCTGCACTACAATGAAGTCTCACTGCCCCCCGGTCAAAAGGGCCATCAGAAAAAAGTGTAAAATCCAGAAAGGCAGGACAGGCCATGGAGAGCTGGGAGCCTTGTTATGCTGATGGCCGGGATGTAAATTGCCAACAGCCACTCTGGAGAAGTGTAGGGTGTTTCCTGAAACATCTACAAAACAAAGCAACAGAGCCTAGGGCACTTCCACTTATGGTCTTATAGCTTAGGGAAATTAAAATCAAAAAGACACAGCCACCCCAAGGTTTGGGATGGCTGTGTTTACAAGAACCTCTTTTATGGTACAAGTTCAATATCACAGAAAGCAAAAAATGGATAAAGAAGTTGTGGTACTTACGTACAATGCAATATCACTCAGCAATGAAATCTATGACATCAGGCCCGTAGCAGCATAATGAGTGGATTCAGGTACGATGATTCTAAGTGAAATAAGTCACAGCGAAAAAGAAACATCATTAGATATCACTACTACACGGAATGTAAACTTGGCTACACAGGAACTGAATTACAAAACAGAACAGGGTCTCAAATGTAGAAAACCAACTTATGCTTGCTTAAGGGGAAAGGTGAGTTGGGGTGCTGCATAAAACCAGAGATTGAAATTAGCACAGATACCGTTCCATAAGCCAAATATGTAATAGACAAGAGCTACTCCTTGCTCAACGAAGTGGACTCAACACCCCATATTAAACGCCTAAGAATATATCTGACTAGTAAGAATCTTAAAACCTATGGATTTATATGTCTCCGAAAGAGAATCAAGCGTGTGTACACCGACATAAACAGAGCAGTGATAGGATTGGTTAGGATCGGTGAGCAAATGCAGACCCTTTGAAGTCATATTGCATGGTACCCATTCCATGGGTCTCAACTCTCCAGGTTTAAGGGATTCTTCCTTCAGCTAAAACATGCATGTGGAACCCAGAGTATGATCCACTGTGTGATCGGGAAACGTGTTCAAATGTGTCTCAGTTTTCGTCCTCTGGTACTCGGGTGCAACATTCCAGACGCTTTACTTACACTCTCCCCACTTGGAGAATCCATGCCTTTAACCTCCTGTTTGGCCCAGGTTGCAATTTCTGCATAGGATGAACAGGAATAGGGAGAACCAATGAGAGAGTAGCTGGAGGTGTCTGGACGGGCAAATTTAACTCTCATTTCCCACCAGGAAGAGGAATTAACCAAAGGCTCAGAGTGCCGTGCCGGAACCACACTAGGGCCTGAAGCAATGCTGCGGTGTTGCGGAGAGCTCACAGAAAGCGAGTTGAAGAAAGGAGGTCAGGGGCACTGTCATTCACAAACATGCAGAGTTATAAATGACAGCTATCGTCCAAAACTATATTGAAGTAAGGCTGCCAAGAGGAATTGAAAGCGGGACAGAATTGCAGGAAACCGATTTCAGGAGGTAGGCTGGAATTGCATTTAAAGCATAGGAAAAGAGGAAGAACGTCCACAATGATGCACTTGGCCAAAAACGGCGTATGCGATTTTTCCTGAATATATTCAGGAAAAAACGCATACGCCCTTTTTGGACAACCAAGCAAGCTTGAAAATGCAATCTGCACTACAATGAGGTCTCACTGCCCCCTGGTCAAAAGGGCCATCTGAAAAAAGTGTAAAATCCAGAGAGGCAGGACAGGCCATGGAGAACTGGCAGCCTTGTTATGCTGATGGGCGAGATGTAAATTGCCAACAGCCACTCTGGAGAAGTGTATGGTGTTTCCAGAAACATATACAAAACAAAGCAACAGAGCCTAGGGCACTTCCACTTATGGTCCTATAGATTAGGGAAATTAAAATCAAAAAGACACAGCCACCCCAAAGTTTGGGACGGCTCTGTTTACAAGAACCTCGTTTACTGTACAAGTTCAATATCACAGCAAGCGAAAAATGGATAAAGAAGTTGTGGTATTTACGTACAATACAATATCACTCAGCAATGAAATCTATGTCATCAGGCCCGTAGCAGCATAATGACTGGATTCAGGTACGATGATTCTAAGTGAAATAAGTCACACAGAAAAAGAAACATCATAAGATATCACTACTGCACGGAATGTAATCTTGGCTACACATCAACTGAATTCCAAAACAGAACATGGTATCAAATGTAGAAAACCAACTTATGCTTGCTTAAGGGGAAAGGTGAGTTGGGGTGCTGCATAAAACCAGAGATTGAAATTACCACAGATACCATTCCATAAGCCAAATATGTAATAGACAAGAGCTACTCCTTGCTCAACGAAGTGGACTCAACACCCCATATTAAACGCCTAAGAATATACCTCACTAGTAAGAATCTTAAAACCTATGGATTTATAGGTCTCCGAAAGAGAAACCAGTGTGTGTACAGCGGCATAAATGCAGCAGTGATAGGATTGGTGAGGTTCGGTGAGCAAATGCAGACCCTTTGAAGTCATATTGCATGGTACCCATTCCATGGGTCTCAACTCTCCAGGTTTAAGGGATTCTTCCTTCAGCTAAAACATGCATGTGGAACCCAGAGTATGATTCACCGTATGATCGGGAAAAGTGTTCAAATGTGTCTCAGTTTTCGTCCCCTGGTACTCGGGTGCAACATTCCAGATGCTTTACTAACACTCTCCCCACTTGGAGAGTCACTGCCTTTAACCTCCTGTTTGGCCCAGTTTGCAATTTCTGCGGAAAATGAACAGGAATAGTGATAACCAATGGGAGACTAGCTGGAGGTGTCTGGACGGGCAAATTTAACTCTCATTTCCCACCAGGAAGAGGAATTAACCAAAGGCTCAGCGTGCCGTGCCGGAACCACACTAGGGCCTGAAGCAATCCTGTGGTGTTGCGTCCAGCTGAGAAGAAAGCGAGTTGAAGAAAGGAGCTCAGGGGCACTGTAATTCACAAACCTGCAGAGTTATAAATGACAGCTATCATCCAAAAATATATTGAAGTAAGGCTGCCAAGAGGACTTGAAAGCGGGACAGAATTGCAGGAAATCGATTTCAGGAGGTAGACAGGAATTGCATGTAAACCATAGGAAAAGAGGCAGAACGTCCACAATGATGCACTTGGCCAAAAAGGGCGTATGCATTCTTCCCTGAATATATTCAGGAAAAAACTCATACGCCCTTTTTGGCCAACCAAGCAAGCTTGCAAAGGAAATCTGCACTACAATGAAGTGTCACTTCCCCCCAGTCAAAAGGGCCATCTGAGAAAATTGTAAAATCCAGAAAGGCAGGACAGGCCATGGAGAACTGGGAGCCTTGTCATGCTGATGGGTGGGATGTAAATTGCCAACAGCCACTCTGGAGAAGTGTATGGTGTTTCCTGAAACATCTAAAAAACAAAGCAACAGAGCCTAGGGCACTTCCACTTATGGTCCTATAGCTTAGGGAAATTAAAATCAAAAAGACACAGCCACCCCAAAGTTTGGGACGGCTCTGTTTACAAGAACCTCGTTTATGGTACAAGTTCAATATCACAGAAAGCGAAAAATGGATAAAGAAGTTGTGGTACTTAAGTACAATGCAATATCACTCAGCAATGAAATCTATGTCATCAGTCCCGTAGCAGCATAATGAGTGGATTCAGGAATGATTATTCTAAGTGAAATAAGTCACACAGAGAAAGAAACATATTAAGATATCACTAATACACGGAATGTAAACTTGGCTACACAGGAACTGAATTACAAAAGAGAACAAGGTCTCAAATGTAGAAAACCAACTTATGCTTGCTTAAGGGGAAAGGAGAGTTGGAGTGCTGCATAAAACCAGAGATTGAAATTAGCACAGATATCATTCCATAAGCCAAATATGTAATAAAAAGATCTAGACCTTGCTCAACGAAGTGGACTCAACACCCCATATTAAACGCCTAAAAATATACCTGACTAGTAAGAATCTTAAAACCTATGGATTTATATGTCTCTGAAAGAGAATCCAGCGTGTGTACAGCGGCATAAACGCAGCAGTGATAGGACTGGTGAGGTTCGGTGAGCAAATGCAGACCCTTTGAAGTCATATTGCATGGTACCCATTCCATGGGTCTCAACTCTCCAGGTTTAAGGGATTCTTCCTTCAGCTAAAACATGCATGTGGAACCCAGAGTATGATCCACTGTGGGATCGGGAAACGTGTTCAAATGTGTCTCTGTTTTCGATCCCTGGTACTCGGTTACACAATTCCAGACGCTTTATTAACACTCTCCCCACTAGGAGAGTCAGTGCCTTTAACCTCCTGTTTGGCACAGTTTGCAATTTCTGTGGAAGATGAACAGGAATAGGGAGAACCAAGGAGAGATAAGCTGGAGGTGTCTAGACGGGCAAATTTAACTCTCATTTCCCACCAGGAAGAGGAATTAACAAAAGGCTCTGCGTGCCATGCCGGAACCACACTAGGGCCTGAAGCAATCCTGCGGTGTTGCGGCCAGCTCACAAGAAAGCGAGTTGAAGAAAGGAGCTCAGGGACACTGTCATTCACAAACCTGCAGAGTTATAAATGACAGCTATCGTCCAAAAATATATTGAAGTAAGGCTGCCAAGAGGAATTGAAAGCGGGGAAGAATTGCAGGAAACCGATTTCAGGAGGTAGACTGGAATTGCATGTAAAACATAGGAAAAGAGACAGAACGTCCACAATGATGCACTTGGCCAAAAAGGGCGTATGCGTTTTTTCCTGAATATATTCAGGAAAAAACGCATACGCCCTTTTTGGCCAACCAAGCAAGCTTGCAAAGGAAATCTACACTACAATGAAGTCTCACTGCCCCTCGGTCAAAAGGGCCATCTGAAAAAAGTGTAAATTCCAGAGAGACAGGACAGGCCATGGAGAACTGGGAGCCTTGTTATGCTGATGGGTGGGATGTAAATTGCCAACAGCCACTCTGGAGAAGTGTATGGTGTTTCCTGAAACATCTAAAAAACAAAGCAACAGAGCCTAGTGCACTACCACTTATGGTCCTATAGTTTAGGGAAATTAAAATCAAAAAGACACAGCCACCCCAAAGTTTTGGACAGCTCTGTTTACAAGAACCTCGTTTACAGTACAAGTTCAATATCACAGAAAGCGAAAAATGGATAAAGAAGTTGTGGTACTTACGTACAATGCAATATCACTCAGCAATGAAATCTTTGTCTTCAGGCCCGTAGCAGCATAATGAGTGGATTCAGGTACGATGATTCTAAATGAAATAAGTCACAGAGAAAAAGAAATATCATAAGATATCACTAATACACGGAATGTAAACTAGGCTACACAGGAACTGAATTACAAAACAGAACAGGGTCTCAAATGTAGAAAAGCAACTTATGCTTGCTTAAGGGGAAAGGTGAGTTGGGGTGCTGCATAAAACCAGAGATTGAAATTAGCACAGATACCGTTCCATAAGCCAAATATGTAATAGACAAGAGCTACTCCTTGCTCAACGAAGTGGACTCAACACCCCATATTAAACGCCTAAGAATATACTCATTATTAAGAATCTTAAAACCTATGGATTTATATGTCTCCGAAAGAGAATCAAGCGTGTGTACAGCGGCATAAATGCAGCAGTGATAGGATTGGTGAGGTTCGGTGAGCAAATGCAGACCCTTTGAAATCATTTTGCATGGTACCCATTCCATGGGTCTCAACTCTCCAGGTTTAAGGGATTCTTCCTTCAGCTAAAACATGCATGTGGAACCCAGAATATGATCCACTGTGTGATCGGGAAACGTGTTCAAATGTGTCTCAGTTTTCGTCCCCTGGTACTCGGGTGCAACATTCCAGACGCTTTACTAACACTCTCCCCACTTGGAGAGTCAGTGCCTTTACCTCCTGTTTGGCCCAGTTTGCAATTTCTGCGGAAGATGAACAGGAATAGGGAGAATCAATGAGAGACTAGCTTGAGGTGTCTGGACGGGCAAATTTAACTCTCATTTCCCACCAGGAAGAGGAATTAACCAAAGGCTCAGCGTGCCGTGCCGGAACCACACTAGGGCCTGAAACAATCCTGCGTTGTTGCGGCCAGCTCACAAGAAAGCGAGTTGAAGAAAGGAGCTCAGGGGCACTGTCATTCACAAACCTGCAGAGTTATAAATGACAGCTATCGTCCAAAAATATATTGAAGTAAGGCTGCGAAGGGGACTTGAAAGCGGGGCAGAATTGCAGGAAACCGATTTCAGGAGGTAGACTGGAATCGCATGTAAAGTATAGGAAAAGAGGCAGAACGTCCACAATGATGCACTTGGCCAAAAAGGGCGTATGTGTTTTTTCCTGAATATATTCAGGAAAAAACGCATACGCCCTTTTTGGCCAAGCAAGCAAGCTTGCAAAGGAAATCTGCACTACAGTGAAGTCTCACTGCCCCACGGTCAAAAGGGCCATCTGAAAAAAGTGTAAAATCCAGAAAGGCAGGACAGGCCATGGAGAACTGGGAGCCTTGTTATGCTGATGGGCGGGATGTAAATTGCCAACAGCCACTCTGGAGAAGTGTATGGTTTTTCCTGAAACATCTAAAAAACAATGCAACAGAGCCTAGGGCACTTCCACTTATGGTCCTATAGCTTAGGGAAATTAAAATCCAAAAGACACAGCCACCCCAATGTTTGGGACGGTTCTGTTTACAAGAACCTCGTTCACGGCACAAGTTCAATATCACAGAAAGCGAAAAATGGATAAAGAAGTTGTGGTACTTACGTACAATGAAATATCACTCAGCAGTGAAATCTATGTCATCAGGCCCGTAGCAGCATAATGAGTGGATTCAGGTACGATGATTCTAAGTGAAATAAGTCACACAGAAAAAGAAATATCATAAGATATCACTAATACACGGAATGTAAACTTGGCTACACAGGAACTGAATTACAAAACAGAACAGGGTCTCATAAGTAGAAAAACAACTTATGCTTGCTTAAGGGGAAAAGTGAGTTGGGGTTGCTGCATAAAACCAGAGATTGAAATTAGCACAGATACCATTCCATAAGGCAAATATGTAATAGACAAGAGCTACTCCTTGCTCAACGAAGTGGACTCAACACCCCATATTAAATGCCGAAGAATATACCTGACTAGTAAGAATCTTAAAACCTATGGATTTATATGTCTCCGAAAGAGAATCAAGCGTGTGTACAGCAGCATAAACGCAGCCGTGATCGGATTGGTGAGGTTCGGTGAGCAAATGCAGACCCTTTGAAATCATATTGCATGGTACCCATTCCATGGGTCTCAACTCTCCAGGTTTAAGGGATTCTTCCTTCAGCTAAAACATGCATGTGGAACCCAGAGTATGATCCACCGTGTGATCGGGAAACGTGTTCAAATGTGTCTCAGTTTTCATCCCCTGGTACTCGGGTGCAACATTCCAGACGCTTTACTAACGCTCTCCCCACTTGGTGACTCAGTGCCTTTAACCTCCTGTTTGGCCCAGTTTGCAATTTCTGCGGAAAACGAACAGGAATAGGGAGAACCCATGAGAGACAAGCTGGAGGTGTCTGGATAAGCAAATTTAACTCTCATTTCCCACCAGGAAGAGGAATTAACCAAAGGCTCAGCGTGCCGTGCCGGAACCACACTAGGGCCTGAAACAATCCTGCGTTGTTGCGGCCAGCTCACAAGAAACCGAGTTGAAGAAAGGAGCTCAGGGGCACTGTCATTCACAAACCTGCAGAGTTATAAATGACAGCTATCGTCCAAAAATATATTGAAGTAAGGCTGCCAAGAGGACTTGAAAGTGGGGCAGAATTACAGGAAACCGATTTCAGGAGGTAGACTGGAATTGCATGTAAAGCATAGGAAAAGAGGCAGAACTTCCACAATGATGCACTTGGCCAAAAAGGGCATATGCGTTTTTTCCTGAATATATTCAGGAAAAAACGCATACGCCCTTTTTGGCCAACCAAGCAAGCTTGCAAAGGAAATCTGCACCACAATGAAGTCTAACTGCCCCCTGGTCAAAAGGGCCATCTGAAAAAAGTGTAAAATCCAGAAAGGCAGGACAGGCCATGGAGAACTGGGAGCCTTGTTATGCTGATGGGCGGGATGTAAATTGCCAACAGCCACACTGGAGAAGTGTATGTTTTTTCCTGAAACATCTAAAAAACAAAGCAACAGAGCCTAGGGCACTTCCACTTATGGTCCTTTAGCTTAGGGAAATTAAAATCCAAAAGACACAGCCACCCCAAAGTTTGGGAGGGTTCTGTTTACAAGAACCTCGTTTACAGTACAAGTTCAATATCACGGAAAGCGAAAAATGGATAAAGAAGTTGTGGTACTTACGTACAATGCAATATCACTCAGCAATGAAATCTATGTCATCAGGCCCGTAGCAGCATAATGAGTGGATTCAGGTACGATGATTCTAAGTGAAATATGTCACAGAGAAAAAGAAACATCATAAGATATCACTAATACACGGAATGTAAACGTGGCTACACATGAACTGAATTACAAAACAGAACAGGGTCTCAAATGTAGAAAACCAACTTATGCTTGCTTATGGGGAAAGGTGAGTTGGGGTGCTGCATAAAACCAGAGATTGAAATTAGCACAGATACCGTTCCATAAGCCAAATATGTAATAGACAAGAGCTACTCCTTCCTCAACGAAGTGGACTCAACATCCTATATTAAACGTCTAAGAATATACCTGACTAGTAAGAATCTTAAAACCTATGGATTTATATGTCTCCGAAAGAGAATCAAGCGTGTTACAGCGGCATAAACCCAGCAGTGATAGGATTGGTGAGGTTCGGTGAGCAAATGCAGACCCTTTGAAGTCATATTGCATGGTACCCATTCCATGGGTCTCAAATCTCCAGGATTAAGGGATTCTTCCTTCAGCTAAAACATGCATGTGGAACCCAGAGTATGATCCACCGTGTGATCGGGAAACGTGTTCAAATGTGTCTCAGTTTTCGTCCCCTGGTACTCGGGTGCAACATTCCAGACGCTTTACTAACGCTCTCCCCACTTGGTGACTCAGTGCCTTTAACCTACTGTTTGGCCCACTTTGCAATTTCTGTGGAAAATGAACAGGAATAGGCAGAACCCATGAGAGACTAGCTGGAGGTGTCTGGATGGGCAAAATTAACTCTCATTTCCCACCAGAAAGGGGAATTACCCAAAGGCTCAGCGTGCCATGCCAGAACGACATTAGGGCTTGAAGCAATCCTGCGGTGTTGCGGCGAGCTCACAAGAAAGCGAGTTGAAGAAAGGAGCTCAGGGGCACTGTAATTCACAACACTGCAGAGTTATAAATGACAGCTATCGTCCAAAAATATATTGAAGTAAGGCTGCCAAGAGGACTTGAAAGCGGGGCAGAATTGCAGGAAACCGATTTCAGGAGGTAGACTGGAACTGCATGTAAAGCATAGGAAAAGAGGTAGAACGTCCACAATGATGCACTTGGACAAAAAGTGCGTATGCGTTTTTTCCTGAATATATTCAGGAAAAAATGCATACGCCCTTTTTGGCCAACCAAGCAAGCTTGCAAAGGAAATCTGCACTACAATGAAGTCTCACTGCCCCCCGGTCAAAAGGGCCATCTGAAAAAAGTGTAAAATCCAGAAAGGCAGGACAGGCCATGGAGAACTGGGAGCCTTGTTATGCTGATGGGCGGGATGTAAATTGCCAACAGCCACTCTGGAGAAGTGTATGGTGTTTCCTGAAACATCTAAAAAACAAAGCAACAGAGCCTAGGGCACTTCCACTTATGGTCCTATAGCTTAGGGAAATTAAAATAAAAAACACACAGCCACCCCAAAGTTTGGGATGGCTCTGTTTACAAGAACCTCGTTTAGGGTACAAGTTCAATATCACAGAAATTGAAAAATGGATAAAGAAGTTGTGGTACTTACGTACAATGCAATATCATTCAGCAATGAAATCTATGTCTTCAGGCCCGTAGCAGCATAATGAGTGGATTCAGGTACGATGATTCTAAGTGAAATAAGTCACACAGAAAAAGAAACATCATAAGATATCACTACTACACGGAATGTAAACTTGGCTACACAGGAACTGAATTACAAAACAGAACAGGGTCTCAAATGTAGAAAACCAACTTATGCTTGCTTAATGGGAAAGGTGAGTTGGGGTGCTGCATAAAACCAGAGATTGAAATTACCACATGTACCATTCCATAAGCCAAATATGTAACAGCCAAGAGCTACTCCTTGCTCAACGAAGAGGACACAACACCCCATATTAAACGCCTAAGAATATACCTGACTAGTAAGAATTTTAAAACCTATGGATTTATATGTCTACGAAAGAGAATCACGTGTGTGTACAGTGGCATAAATGCAGTAGGGATAGGATTGGTAGGGTTCGGTGAGCAAATGCAGACCCTTTGAAGTCATATTGCATGGTACCCATTCCATGGGTCTCAACTCTCCAGGTTTAAGGGATTCTTCCTTCAGCTAAAACATGCATGTGGAACCCAGAGTATGATCCACCATGTGATCGGGAAACGTGTTCAAATGTGTCTCAGTTTTCGTCCCCTGGTACTCCGATGCAACATTCAAGACGCTTTACTAACACTCTCCCCACTTGGAGAGTCAGTGCCTTTACCTCCTGTTTGGTCCAGTTTGCAGTTTCTGCGGAAAATGAACAGGAATAGGGAGAACCAATGAGAGACCAGCTGGAGGTGTCTGGACGGGCAAATTTAACTCTCATTTCCCACCAGGAACAGGAATTAATCAAAGGCTCAGAGTGCCGTGCCGGAACCACACTAGGGCCTGAAGCAATCCTGCGGCCAGCTCACAAGCGAGCGAGTTGAAGAAAGGAGCTCAGGGGCACTGTCATTCACAACCCTGCAGAGTTATAAATGACAGCTATCGTCCAAAAATATATTGAAGAAAGGCTGCCAAGAGGACTTGAAAGTGGGGCAGAATTGCAGGAAACCGATTTCAGGAGGTAGACTGGAACTGCATGTAAACCACAGGAAAAGTGGCAGAACGTCCACAATGATGCACTTGGCCAAAAAGGGCGTATGCGTTTTTTCCTGAATATATTCAGGAAAAAACGCATACGCCCTTTTTGGCCAACCAAGCAAGCTTGCAAAGGAAATCTGCACTACAATGAAGTCTCACTGCCCCCCGGTCAAAAGGGCCATCTGAAAAAAAGTGTAAAACCCAGAAAGGCAGGACAGGCCATGGAGAACTGGCAGCCTTGTTATGCTGATGGGCGGGATGTAAATTGCCAACAGCCACTCTGGAGAAGTGTATGGTTTTTCCTGAAACATCTACAAAACAAAGCAACAGAGTCTAGGGCACTTCCACTTATGGTCCTATAGCTTAGGGAAATTAAAATCAAAAAGACACAGCCACCCCAAAGTTTGCGATGGCTCTGTTTACAAGAACCTCGTTTACGGTACAAGTTCAATATCACAGAAAGCGAAAAATGGATAAAGAAGTTGTGGTACTTACGTACAATGTAGTATCACTCAGCAATGAAATCTATGTCATCAGGCCCGTAGCAACATTATGAGTGGATTCAGGTACGATGATTCTATTTGAAATAAGTCACAGAGAAAAAGAAACATCATAAGATATCACTACTACACGAAATGTAAACTTGGCTACACAGGAACTGAATTACAAAACAGAACAGGGTCTCAAATGTAGAAAACCAACTTATGCTTGCTTAAGGGGAAAGGTGAGTTGGGGTGCTGCATAAAACCAGAGATTGAAATTAGCACAGATACCGTTCCATAAGCCAAATATGTAATACACAAGAGCTACTCCTTGCTCAACGAAGTGGACACAAGACGCCATATTAAATGCCTAAGAATATACCTGACTAGTAAGAATCTTAAAACCTATGGATTTATATGTCTCCGAAAGAGAATCAAGCGTGTTACAGCAGCATAAACGCAGCAGTGATAGGATTGGTGAGGTTCGGTGAGCAAATGCAGACCCTTTGAAGTCATATTGCATGGTACCCATTCCATGGGTCTCAACTCTCCAGGTTTAAGGGATTCTTCCTTCAGCTAAAACATGCATGTGGAACCCAGAGTATGATCCACCGTGTGATCGGGAAACGTGTTCAAATGTGTCTCAGTTTTCGTCCCCTGGTACTCGGGTGCAACATTCCAGATGCTTTACTAACAGTCTCACCACATGGAGAGTCAGTGCCTTTAAACTCCTCTTTGTTCCAGTTTGCAATTTCTGCAGAAAATGAACAGAAATAGGGAGAACCAATGAGAGACCAGATGGAAGTGTCTGGACGGGCAAATTTAACTCTCATTTCCCACCAGGAACAGGAATTAACCAAAGGCTCAGCGTGCCGTGCCGGAACCACACTAGGGCCTGAAGCAATCCGGCGGTATTGCGGCCAGCTCACACGAAAGCGAGTTGAAGAAAGGAGCTCAGGGGCACTGTCATTCACAAACCTGCAGAGTTATAAATGACAGCTATC
The DNA here is from genome assembly GCF_937001465.1 of Orcinus orca. Taxonomy (NCBI): domain Eukaryota; kingdom Metazoa; phylum Chordata; class Mammalia; order Artiodactyla; family Delphinidae; genus Orcinus; species Orcinus orca. The sequence continues at coordinate 65,840,441 of NC_064559.1, read as the reverse complement.
ATCCAAAAATATATTGAAGTAAGGCTGCCAAGAGGACTTGAAAGCGGGGCAGAATTGCAGGAAACCGATTTCAGGAGGTAGACTGGAATTGCATGTAAAGCATAGGAAAAGAGGCAGAACGTCCACAGTGATGCACTTGGCCAAAAAGGGCGTATGTGTTTTTTCCTGAATATATTCAGGAAAAAACGCATACGCCCTTTTTGTCCAACCAAGCAAGCTTGCAAAGTAAATCTGCACTACAATGAAGTCTCACTGCCCCCCCGGTCAAAAGGGCCATCTGGAAAAAGTGTAAAATCCAGAAAGGCAGGACAGGCCATGGAGAACTGGGAGCCTTGATATGCTGATGGGCGGGATGTAAATTGCCAACAGCCACTCTGGAGAAGTGTATGGTGTTTCCTGAGACATCTGAAAAACAAAGTAACAGAGCCTAGGGCACTTCCACTTATGGTCTTATAGCTTAGGGAAATTAAAATCAAAAAGACACAGCCACCCCAAGGTTTGGGACGGCTCTGTTTACAAGAACATTGTTTACGGTACATGTTCAATATCACAGAAAGCGAAAAATGGATAAAGAAGTTGTGGTACTTACGTACGATGCAATATCACTCAGCAATGAAATCTATGTTATCAGGTCCGTAGCAGCATAATGAGTGGATTCAGGTACGATGATTCTAACTGAAATAAGTCACACAGAAAAAGAAACATCGTAAGATATCACTAATACAAGGAATGTAAACTTGGCTACACAGGAAATGGATTATAAAACAGAACAGGGTCTAAAATTTAGAAAACCAACTTATGCTTGCTTAAGGGGAAAGGTGAGTTGGGGTGCTGCATAAAACCAGAGATTGAAATGAGCACAGATAAAGTTCCTTAAGCCAAATATGTAATAGAAAAGAGCTACTCCCTGCTCAACGAAATGGACTCATCACCCCATATTAAACGCCTAAGAATGTACCTGACTAGTAAGTATCTTAAAACCTATGGATTGCTATGTCTCCGAAAGAGAATCAAGCGTGTGTACAGGGGCATAAAAGCAGCAGTGATAGGATTGGAGAGTTTCGGTGAGCAAATGAAGACCCTTTGAAGTCATATTGCATGGTACCCATTCCACAGGTCTCAACTCTCCATATTTAAGGGATTCTTCCTTCAGCTAAAACATGCATGTGGAGCTCAGAGTATGATCAACCGTGTGATCGGGAGACGTGTTCAAATATGTCTCAGTTTTCCTCCCCTGGTACTCGGGTGCAACATTCCAGACGGTTTACTAACACTCTCCTGACTTGGACAGTCAGTGCCTTTAACCTCCTGTTTGGCCCAGTTTGCAATTTCTGCGGAAGATGAACAGGAATAGGGAGGACCAATGAGAGACTAGCTGGAGGTGTCTGGACGGGCAAATTTAACTCTCATTTCCCACCAGGAAGAGGAATTAACCAAAGGCTCAGCGTGCCGTGCCGGAACCAGATTAGGGCCTGAAGCAATCCTGCGGTGTTGCGGCCAGCTCACAAGAAAGTGAGTTGAAGAAAGGAGCTCAGGGACACTGTAATTCACAAACATGCAGAGTTATAAATAACAGCTATCATCCAAAAATATACTGAAGTAAGGCTGCCAAGAGGACTTGAAAGCGGGGCAGAATTGCAGGAAAGCGATTTCAGGAGGTAGACTGGAATTGCATGTAAAGCATAGGAAAAGAGGCAGATCGTCCACAATGATGCACTTGGCCAAAAAGGGCGTATGCGTTTTTTCCTGAATATATTCAGGAAAAAACGCATACGCCCTTTTTGGCCAACCAAGCAAGCTTGCAAAGGAAATCTGCACTACAATGAAGTCTCACTGCCCCCCGGTCAAAAGGGTCATCTGAAAAAAGTGTAAAATCCAGAAAGGCAGGACAGGCCATGGAGAACTGGGAGCCTTGTTATGCTGATGGGTGGGATGTAAATTGCCAACAGCCACTCTGGAGAAGTGTATGGTGTTTCCTGAAACATCTAAAAAACAAAGCAACAGAGCCTAGGGCACTTCCAGTTATGGTCCTATAGCTTAGGGAAATTAAAATCAAAAAGACACAGCCACCGCAAAGTTTGGGACGGCTCTGTTTACAAGAACCTCGTTTATGGTACAAGTTCAATATCGCAGAAAGCGAAAAATGGATAAAGAAGATGTGGTACTTACGTACAATGCAATATCACTCAGCAATGAAATCTATGTTATCAGGTCCGTAGCAGCATAATGAGTGGATTCAGGTATGATGATTCTAACTGAAATAAGTCACACAGAAAAAGAAACATCATAAGATATCACTAATACAAGGAATGTAAACTTGGCTACACAGGAAATGGATTATAAAACAGAACAGGGTCTAAAATTTAGAAAACCAACTTATGCTTGCTTAAGGGGAAAGGTGAGTTGGGGTGCTGCATAAAACCAGAGATTGAAATGAGCACAGATAAAGTTCCTTAAGCCAAATATGTAATAGAAAAGAGCTACTCCCTGCTCAACGAAATGGACTCATCACCCCATATTAAACGCCTAAGAATGTACCTGACTAGTAAGTATCTTAAAACCTATGGATTGCTATGTCTCCGAAAGAGAATCAAGCGTGTGTACAGGGGCATAAAAGCAGCAGTGATAGGATTGGAGAGTTTCGGTGAGCAAATGAAGACCCTTTGAAGTCATATTGCATGGTACCCATTCCACAGGTCTCAACTCTCCATATTTAAGGGATTCTTCCTTCAGCTAAAACATGCATGTGGAGCTCAGAGTATGATCAACCGTGTGATCGGGAGACGTGTTCAAATATGTCTCAGTTTTCCTCCCCTGGTACTCGGGTGCAACATTCCAGACGGTTTACTAACACTCTCCTGACTTGGACAGTCAGTGCCTTTAACCTCCTGTTTGGCCCAGTTTGCAATTTCTGCGGAAGATGAACAGGAATAGGGAGGACCAATGAGAGACTAGCTGGAGGTGTCTGGACGGGCAAATTTAACTCTCATTTCCCACCAGGAAGAGGAATTAACCAAAGGCTCAGCGTGCCGTGCCGGAACCAGATTAGGGCCTGAAGCAATCCTGCGGTGTTGCGGCCAGCTCACAAGAAAGTGAGTTGAAGAAAGGAGCTCAGGGACACTGTAATTCACAAACATGCAGAGTTATAAATAACAGCTATCATCCAAAAATATACTGAAGTAAGGCTGCCAAGAGGACTTGAAAGCGGGGCAGAATTGCAGGAAACCGATTTCAGTAGGTAGACTGGAATTGCATGTAAAGCATAGGAAAAGAGGCAGAACGTCGACAATGATGCACTTGGCCAAAAAGGGCGTATGCGTTTTTTCCTGAATATATTCAGGAAAAAACGCATACGCCCTTTCTGGCCAACCAAGCAAGCTTGCAAACGAAATCTGCACTACAATGAAGTCTCACTTCCCCCCGGTCAAAAGGGCCATCTGAAAAAAGTGTAAAATCCAGAAAGGCAGGACAGGCCATGGAGAACTGGGACCCTTGGTATGCTGATGGGCGGGATGTAAATTGCCAACAGCCACTGGGGAGAAGTGTATGGTGTTTCCTGAAACATCTAAAAAACAAAGCAACAGAGCCTAGGGCACTTCCACTTATGGTCCTATAGCTTAGGGAAATTAAAATCAAAAAGACACAGCCACCCCAAAGTTTGGGACGGCTCTGTTTACAAGAACCTTGTTTACGGTACAAGTTCAATATCGCAGAAAGTGAAAAATGGATAAAGAAGTTGTGGTACTTACGTACAATGCAATATCACTCAGCAATGAAATCTATGTCATCAGGCCCATAGCAGCATAATGAGTGGATTCAGGTATGATGATTCTAACTGAAATAAGTCACACAGAAAAAGAAACATCATAAGATATCACTAATACACGGAAGGTAAACTTGGCTACACAGGAACTGGATTACAAAACAGAAGAGGTTCTCAAATTTAGAAAACCAACTTATGCTTGCTTAAGGGGAATGGTGAGTTGGGGTGCTGCATAAAACCAGAGATTGAAATGAGCACAGATAAAGTTCCTTAAGCCAAATATGAAATAGACAAGAGCTACTCCTTGGCTCAACGAAATGGACTCAACACCCCATATGAAACGCCTAAGAATGTACCTGACTAGTAAGTATCTTAAAACCTATGGATTGCTATGTCTCTGAAAGAGAATCAAGAGTGTGTACAGGGGCATAAACGCAGCAGTGATAGGATTGGAGAGGTTCGGTGAGCAAATGAAGACCCTTTGAAGTCATATTGCATGGTACCCTTTCCACGGGTCTCAACTCTCCATGTTTAAGGGATTCTTCCTTCAGCTAAAACATGCATGTGGAACCCAGAGTATGATCAACCGTGTGATCGGGAGACGTGTTCCAATATGTCTCAGTTTTCGACCGCTGATACTCGGGTACAACATTCCAGACTCTTTACTAACACCCTCCCGACTTGGAGAGTCAGTGCCTTTAACCTCCTGTTTGGCCCAGTTTGCAATTTCTGCAGAAGATGAACAGGAATAGGGAGGACTAATGAGAGACTAGCTGGAGGTGTCTGGACGGGCAAATTTAACTCTCATTTCCCACCAGGAAGAGGAATTAACCAAAGGCTCAGCATGCTGTGCCAGAACCAGATTAGGGCCTGAAGCAATCCTGCAGTGTTGCGGCCAGCTCACAAGAAAGCGAGTTGAAGAAAGGAGCTCAGGGTCACTGTAATTCACAAACCTGCAGAGTTATAAATGACAGCTATCGTCCAAAAATATACTGAAATAAGGCTGACAAGAGGACTTTAAAGCGGGGCAGAATTGCAGGAAACCGATTTCAGGAGGTAGACTGGAATTGCATGTAAAGCATAGGAAAAGAGGCAGAACGTCGACAATGATGCACTTGGCCAAAAAGGGCGTATGCGTTTCTTCCTGAATATATTCAGGAAAAAACGCATACGCCCTTTTTGGCCAACCAAGCAAGCTTGCAAAGGAAATCTGCACTACAATGAAGTCTCACTTACCCCCGGTCAAAAGGGCCATCTGAAAAAAGTGTAAAATCCAGAAAGGCAGGACAGGCCATGGAGAACTGGGAGCCTTGTTATGCTGATGGGCAGGATGTAAATTGCCAACAGCCACTCCGGAGAAGTGTATGGTGCTTCCTGAAACATCTAAAAAAAAGAGGAACAGAGCCTAGGGCACTTCCACTTATGGTCCTATAGCTTAGGGAAATTAAAATCAAAAGACACAGCCACCCCAAAGTTTGGGACGGCTCTGTTTACAAGAACCTCGTTTACGGTACAAGTTCAATATCTCAGAAAGCAAAAAATGGATAAAGAAGTTGTGGTACTTACGTACAATGCAATATCACTCAGCAATGAAATCTATGTCATCAGGCCCGTAGCAGCATAATGAATGGATTCAGCTATGATGATTCTAACTGAAATAAGTCACACAGAAAAAGAAACATCATAAGATATCACTAATACATGGAATGTAAACTTGGCTACACAGGAACTGGATTACAAAAGAGAACAGGGTCTCAAATGTAGAAAACCAACTTATGCTTGCTTAAGGGGAAAGGTGAGTTGGGGTGCTGCATAAAACCAGAGATTGAAATGAGCACAGATAATGTTCCTTAAGCCAAATATGGAATAGACAAGAGCTACTCCTTGCTCAACGAAATGGACTCAACACCCCATATTAAACGCCTAAAATGTACCTGACTAGTAAGTATCTTAAAACCTATGGATCGCTATGTCTCTGAAAGAGAATCAAGCGTGTGTACAGGGGCATAAACGCAGCAGTGATAGGATTGGAGAGGTTCAGAGAACAAAGTAAAACCATTTGAAGTCATATTGCATGGTACCCATTCCACGGGTCTCAACTCTCCAGGTTTAAGGGATTCTTCCTTCAGCTAAAACATGCATGTGGAACCCAGAGTATGATCAACCATGTGATCGGGAGACATGTTCAAATAATTCTCAGTTTTCTTCCCCTGGTACTTGGTGCAACATTCCAGACGCTTTACTAACACTCTCCCCACTTGGAGAGTCAGTGCCTTTAACCTCCTGTTTGGCCCAGTTTGCAATTTCTGCGGAAGATGAACAGGAATAGGGAGGACCAATGAGAGACTAGCTGGAGGTGTCTGGACAGGCAAATTTAACTCTCATTTCCCACCAGGAAGAGGAATTAACCAAAGGCTCAGCGTGCCGTGCCGGAACCAGATTAGGGCCTGAAGCAATCCTGCGGTGTTGCGGCCAGCTCACAAGAAAGCGAGTTGAAGAAAGGAGCTCAGGGGCACTGTAATTCACAAACCTGCAGAGTTATAAATGACAGCTATCGTCCAAAAATATACTGAAGTAAGGCTGCCAAGAGGACTTGAAAGCGGGGCAGAATTGCAGGAAACCGATTTCAGGAGTTAGACTGGAATTGCATTTATTGCATAGGAAAAGAGGCAGAACGTCGACAATGATGCACTTGTTCAAAAAGGGCGTATGCATTTTTTCCTGAATATATTCAGGAAAAAACGCATACGCCCTTTTTGGCCAACCAAGCAAGCTTGCAAAGGAAATCTGCACTACAATGAAGTCTCACTTCCCCCCCGATCAAAAGGGCCACCTGAAAAAAGTGTAAAATCCAGAAAGGCAGGACAGGCCATGGAGAACTGGGAGCCTTGTTATACTGATGGGTGGGGTGTAAATTGCCAACAGCCACTCAGAGAAGTGTATGGTGTATCCTGAAACATCTAAAAAACAAAGCAACACAGCCTAGGGCACTTCCACTTATGGTCCTATATCTTAGGGAAATTAAAATCAAAAAGACACAGCCACCCCAAAGTTTGGGACGGCTCTGTTTACAAGAACCTCGTTTATGGTACAAGTTCAATATCACAGAAAGTGAAAAATGGATAAAGAAGTTGTGGTAGTTACGTACAATGCAATATCACTCAGCAATGAAATCTATGTCATCAGGCCTGTAGCAGAAAATGAGTGGGTTCAAGTATGATGATTCTAACTGAAATAAGTCACACAGAAAAAGAAACATCATACGATATCACTAATACACGGAATGTAAACTTGGCTACACAGGAACTGAATTACAAAACAGAACAGGGTCTCAAATTTAGAAAACCAACTTATGCTTGCTTAAGGGGAAAGGTGAGTTGGGGTGCTGCATAAAACCAGAGATTGAAATGAGCACAGATAAAGTTCCTTAAGCCAAATATGTAATAGACAAGAGCTACTCCTTGCTCAATGAAATGGACTCAACACCCCATATTAAACACCTAAGAATGTACCTGACTAGTAAGTATCTTAAAACCTATGGATTGCTATGTCTCTGAAAGAGAATCAAGCGTGATAACAGGGGCATAAACGCAGCAGTGATAGGACTGGAGAGTTTCGGTGAGCAAATGAAGACCCTTTGAAGTCATATTGCATGGTACCCATTCCACGGGTCTCAACTCTCCAGGTTTAAGGGATTCTTCCTTCAGCTAAAACATGCATGTGTAACACAGAGTATGATCAACCATGTGATTGGGAGACGTTTTGAAATATGTCTTAGTTCACGTCCCCTGGTACTCGGGTGCAACATTCCAGACGCTTTACTAACACTCTCCCCACTTGGAGAGTCAGTACCTTTAACCTCCTGTTTAGCCCAGTTTGCAAATTCTGCGGAAGATGAACAGGAATAGGGAGAACCAATGAGAGACTAGCTGGATGTGTCTGGACGGGCAAATTTAACTCACATTTCCCACCAGGAAGAGGAATTAACCAAAGGCTCAGCGTGCCGTGCCGAAACCAGATTAGGGCATGAAGCAATCCTGCGGTGTTGCGGCCAGCTCACAAGAAAGCGAGTTGAAGAAAGCAGCTCAGGGTCACTGTAATTCACAAACCTGCAGAGTTATAAATGACAGCTATCGTCCAAAAATATACTGAAATAAGGCTGACAAGAGGACTTTAAAGCGGGGCAGAATTGCAGGAAACCGATTTCAGGAGGTAGACTGGAATTGCATGTAAAGCATAGGAAAAGAGGCAGAACGTCGACAATGATGCACTTGGCCAAAAAGGGCGTATGCGTTTCTTCCTGAATATATTCAGGAAAAAACGCATACGCCCTTTTTGGCCAACCAAGCAAGCTTGCAAAGGAAATCTGCACTACAATGAAGTCTCACTTACCCCCGGTCAAAAGGGCCATCTGAAAAAAGTGTAAAATCCAGAAAGGCAGGACAGGCCATGGAGAACTGGGAGCCTTGTTATGCTGATGGGCAGGATGTAAATTGCCAACAGCCACTCCGGAGAAGTGTATGGTGCTTCCTGAAACATCTAAAAAAAAGAGGAACAGAGCCTAGGGCACTTCCACTTATGGTCCTATAGCTTAGGGAAATTAAAATCAAAAGACACAGCCACCCCAAAGTTTGGGACGGCTCTGTTTACAAGAACCTCGTTTACGGTACAAGTTCAATATCTCAGAAAGCAAAAAATGGATAAAGAAGTTGTGGTACTTACGTACAATGCAATATCACTCAGCAATGAAATCTATGTCATCAGGCCCGTAGCAGCATAATGAATGGATTCAGCTATGATGATTCTAACTGAAATAAGTCACACAGAAAAAGAAACATCATAAGATATCACTAATACATGGAATGTAAACTTGGCTACACAGGAACTGGATTACAAAAGAGAACAGGGTCTCAAATGTAGAAAACCAACTTATGCTTGCTTAAGGGGAAAGGTGAGTTGGGGTGCTGCATAAAACCAGAGATTGAAATGAGCACAGATAATGTTCCTTAAGCCAAATATGGAATAGACAAGAGCTACTCCTTGCTCAACGAAATGGACTCAACACCCCATATTAAACGCCTAAAATGTACCTGACTAGTAAGTATCTTAAAACCTATGGATCGCTATGTCTCTGAAAGAGAATCAAGCGTGTGTACAGGGGCATAAACGCAGCAGTGATAGGATTGGAGAGGTTCAGAGAACAAAGTAAAACCATTTGAAGTCATATTGCATGGTACCCATTCCACGGGTCTCAACTCTCCAGGTTTAAGGGATTCTTCCTTCAGCTAAAACATGCATGTGGAACCCAGAGTATGATCAACCATGTGATCGGGAGACATGTTCAAATAATTCTCAGTTTTCTTCCCCTGGTACTTGGTGCAACATTCCAGACGCTTTACTAACACTCTCCCCACTTGGAGAGTCAGTGCCTTTAACCTCCTGTTTGGCCCAGTTTGCAATTTCTGCGGAAGATGAACAGGAATAGGGAGGACCAATGAGAGACTAGCTGGAGGTGTCTGGACAGGCAAATTTAACTCTCATTTCCCACCAGGAAGAGGAATTAACCAAAGGCTCAGCGTGCCGTGCCGGAACCAGATTAGGGCCTGAAGCAATCCTGCGGTGTTGCGGCCAGCTCACAAGAAAGCGAGTTGAAGAAAGGAGCTCAGGGGCACTGTAATTCACAAACCTGCAGAGTTATAAATGACAGCTATCGTCCAAAAATATACTGAAGTAAGGCTGCCAAGAGGACTTGAAAGCGGGGCAGAATTGCAGGAAACCGATTTCAGGAGTTAGACTGGAATTGCATTTATTGCATAGGAAAAGAGGCAGAACGTCGACAATGATGCACTTGTTCAAAAAGGGCGTATGCATTTTTTCCTGAATATATTCAGGAAAAAACGCATACGCCCTTTTTGGCCAACCAAGCAAGCTTGCAAAGGAAATCTGCACTACAATGAAGTCTCACTTCCCCCCCGATCAAAAGGGCCACCTGAAAAAAGTGTAAAATCCAGAAAGGCAGGACAGGCCATGGAGAACTGGGAGCCTTGTTATACTGATGGGTGGGGTGTAAATTGCCAACAGCCACTCAGAGAAGTGTATGGTGTATCCTGAAACATCTAAAAAACAAAGCAACACAGCCTAGGGCACTTCCACTTATGGTCCTATATCTTAGGGAAATTAAAATCAAAAAGACACAGCCACCCCAAAGTTTGGGACGGCTCTGTTTACAAGAACCTCGTTTATGGTACAAGTTCAATATCACAGAAAGTGAAAAATGGATAAAGAAGTTGTGGTAGTTACGTACAATGCAATATCACTCAGCAATGAAATCTATGTCATCAGGCCTGTAGCAGAAAATGAGTGGGTTCAAGTATGATGATTCTAACTGAAATAAGTCACACAGAAAAAGAAACATCATACGATATCACTAATACACGGAATGTAAACTTGGCTACACAGGAACTGAATTACAAAACAGAACAGGGTCTCAAATTTAGAAAACCAACTTATGCTTGCTTAAGGGGAAAGGTGAGTTGGGGTGCTGCATAAAACCAGAGATTGAAATGAGCACAGATAAAGTTCCTTAAGCCAAATATGTAATAGACAAGAGCTACTCCTTGCTCAATGAAATGGACTCAACACCCCATATTAAACACCTAAGAATGTACCTGACTAGTAAGTATCTTAAAACCTATGGATTGCTATGTCTCTGAAAGAGAATCAAGCGTGATAACAGGGGCATAAACGCAGCAGTGATAGGACTGGAGAGTTTCGGTGAGCAAATGAAGACCCTTTGAAGTCATATTGCATGGTACCCATTCCACGGGTCTCAACTCTCCAGGTTTAAGGGATTCTTCCTTCAGCTAAAACATGCATGTGTAACACAGAGTATGATCAACCATGTGATTGGGAGACGTTTTGAAATATGTCTTAGTTCACGTCCCCTGGTACTCGGGTGCAACATTCCAGACGCTTTACTAACACTCTCCCCACTTGGAGAGTCAGTACCTTTAACCTCCTGTTTAGCCCAGTTTGCAAATTCTGCGGAAGATGAACAGGAATAGGGAGAACCAATGAGAGACTAGCTGGATGTGTCTGGACGGGCAAATTTAACTCACATTTCCCACCAGGAAGAGGAATTAACCAAAGGCTCAGCGTGCCGTGCCGAAACCAGATTAGGGCATGAAGCAATCCTGCGGTGTTGCGGCCAGCTCACAAGAAAGCGAGTTGAAGAAAGCAGCTCAGGGTCACTGTAATTCACAAACCTGCAGAGTTATAAATGACAGCTATCGTCCAAAAATATACTGAAGTAAGGCTGACAAGAGGACTTGAAAGCGGGGCAGAATTGCAGGAAACCGATTTCAGGAGGTAGACTGGAATTGCATGTAAAGCATAGGAAAAGAGGCAGAACGTCGACAATGATGCACTTGGCCAAAAAGGGCGTATGCGTTTTTTCCTGAATATATTCAGGAAAAAACGCATACGCCCTTTTTGGCCAACCAAGCAAGCTTGCAAAGGAAATATGCACTACAATGAAGTGTCACTTCCCCCTGGTCAAAAGGGCCATCTGAAAAAAGTGTAAAATCCAGAAAGGTAGGACAGGCCATGGAGAACTGGGAGCCTTCTTATGCCAAAGGGCAGGATGTAAATTGCCAACAGCAACTCTGGGGAAGTGTATGGTGTTTCCTGAAACATCTAAAAAACAAAGCAACAGAGCCTAGGGCACTTCCACTTATGGTCCTATAGCTTAGGGAAATTAAAATCAAAAAGACACAGCCACCCCAAGATTGGGATAGCTCTGTTTACAAGAACCTCGTTTACGGTACAAGTTCAATATCGCAGAAAGCAAAAAATGGATAAAGAAGTTGTGGTACAATGCAATATCACTCAGCAATGAAATCTATGTCATCAGGCCCGTAGCAGCATAATGAGTGGATTCAGGTATGATGATTCTAATTGAAATAAGTCACACAGAAAAAGAAACATCATAAGATATCACTAATACACGGAATGTAAACTTGGCTACACAGGAACTGAATTACAAAACAAAACAGGGTCTCAAATTTAGAAAACCAACTTATGCTTGCTTAAGTGGAAAGGTGAGTTGGGGTGCCTCATAAAACCAGAGATTGAAATGAGCACAGATACCGTTCCATAAGTCAAATATGTAATAGACAAGAGCTACTCCTTGCTCAACGAAATGGACTCAACACCCCATATTCAACACCTGGGAATATACCTGAGTAGTAAGAATCATAAAACGTATGGATTTATATATCTCCGTAAGAGAATCAAGCGTGTCTACAGCGGCATAAATGCAGCAGTGAAAATCAGCTAAATCCCATAATAAAAATAAATTTCTTAAACAAAACACAATGACAGTGAAATAGAGAGCAATACTTAAGTAATTCATTCAAGGCTTGTGATGTAACCTGGATTTACAACATCTAAACCTAGAGCTGGGTGACACATGTGGCTGGACACATGGGGCTCATAGGATAGGTGAGATTCGGTGAGCAAATGCAGACCCTTTGAAGTCATATTGCATGGTACCCATTCCATGGGTCTCAACTCTCCAGGTTTAAGGGATTCTTCCTTCAGCTAAAACATGCATGTGGAACCCAGAGTATGATCCACTGTGTGATCGGGAAACGTGTTCAAATGTGTCTCATTTTTCGTCCCCTGGTACTGGGGTGCAACATTCCAGACGCTTTACTAAAACTCTCCTCACTTGGAGAGTCAGGGCCTTTAACCTCCTGTTTGGCCCAGTTTGCAATTTCTGCGTAAGATGAACAGGAATAGGGAGAAGCAATGAGAGACTAGCTGGAGGTGTCTGGACGGGCAAATTTAACTCTCATTTGCCACCAGGAAGAGGAATTAACCAAAGGCTCAGTATGCCGTGCCGGAACCACACTAGGGCCTGAAGCAATCTTGCGGTGTTGCGGTCAGCTCACAAGAAAGCGAGTTGAAGAAAGGAGCTCAGGGGCACTGCAATTCACAAACCTGCAGAGTTATAAATGACAGCTATCGTCCAAAAATATATTGAAGTAAGGCTGCCAAGAGGACTTCAAAGCGGGGCAGAATTGCAGGAAACCGATTTCATGAGGTAGACTGGAATGGCATGTAAAGCATAGGAAAAGAGGCAGAACGTCCACAATGATGCACTTGGTCAAAAAGATCGTATGTGGTTTTTCCTGAATATATTCAGGAAAAATCGCATACGCCCTTTTTGGCCAACCAAGCAAGCTTGCAAAGGAAATGTGCACTACAATGAAGTCTCACTGCCCCCCGGTCAAAAGGGCCATCTGAAAAAAGTGTAAAATCCAGAAATCAGGACAGGCCATGGAGAACTGGGGGCCTTGTTATGCTGATGGGTGGGATGTAAATTGCCAACAGCCACTCTGGAGAAGTGTATGGTGTTTCCTAAACATCTAAAAAACAAAGCAACAGAGCCTAGGGCACTTCCACTTATGGTCCTATAGCTTAGGGAAATTAAAATCAAAAAGACACAGCCACCCCAAAGTTTGGGACGGCTCTGTTTACAAGAACCTCGTTTACGGTACAAGTTGAATATTGCAGAAAGCGAAAACTGGATAAAGAAGTTGTGGTATTTACGTACAATGCAATATCACTCAGCAATGAAATCTATGCCATCAGGCCCGTAGAAGCATAATCAGTGGATTCAGGTACGATGATTCTAAGTGAAATAAGTCACACAGAAAAAGAAACATCATAAGATATCACTACTACACGGAATGTAAACTTGGCTACACAGGAACTGAATTACAAAACAGAACAGGGTCTCAAATGTAGAAAACCAACTGATGCTTGCTTAAGGGGAAAGGTGAGTTGGGGTGCTGCATAAAACCAGAGATTGAAATTAGCACAGATACCGTTCCATAAGCCAAATATGTAATAGACAAGAGCTACTCCTTGCTCAGTGAAGTGGACTCAACACGCCATATTAAACGCCTAAGAATATACATGACTGGTAAGAATCTTCAAACCTATGGATTTATATGTCTCCAAAAGAGAATTAAGTGTGTGTACAATGGCATAAACGCAGCAGTTATAGGATTGGTGAGGTTTGGTGAGCAAATGCAGACCCTTTGAAATCATATTGCATGGTACGCATTCCATGGGTCCCAACTATCCTGGTGTAAGGGATTCTTCCCTCAGCTAAAACATGTATGTGGAACCCAGAGTATGATCCACCGTGTGATCGGGAAACGTGTTCAAATGTATCTCATTTTTCGTCCACTGCTACTCGGTGCAACTTTCCAGACACCTTACTAACACTCTCCCTACTTGGAGAGTCAGTGCCTTTAACCTCCTGTTTGGCCCAGTTTGCAATTTCTTCGGAAGATGAACAGGAATAAGGAGAAGCAATGGGAGACTATCTGTAGGTGTCTGGACGGGCAAATTTAACTCTCATTTCCCACCAGGAAGACGAATGAACAAAAGGCTCCACGTGCCATGCTGGAACTAGTTTAGGGCCTGAAGAGATCCTGTGGTTTTGCGGCCAGCTCACAAGAAAGCGAGTTGAAGAAAGGAGCTGAGGGGCACTGTAATTCACAAACCTCCGGAGTTATAAATGACAGCTATCATCCAAAATTATACTGTAGTAAGGCTGCGAAGGGGACTTGAATGCGGGGCAGAATTGCTGGAAACCGATTTCAGAAGGTACACGGGAGTCGCTCTTAAAGCATAGGAAAAGAGACATAACTTGGAAAATAATGCACTTGGCAAAAAAGGGCATATGTGTTTTATCCAGAGCTCTCATAAATGAGGGGAGGAGATTCCCAGCAGGCTCCAACTGCCACCTGAGGGCTCACGTTGCCAAGGCAACGTGAGCAAGCCAGGCAGGAGTTACCTCACAGCAGATGTCCCACCTCACAGAAGGGTGAGAAACCCAGCCAACATCAGACTCTCACCAGAGGGCCCACATCACCAAGGGGATGGGAACCAGGCAGGAGTGTCTTCACACCAGTGGGGCCACATCATCGAAAGGTGAGGTACTCAGCACATGTGTCCTCAAACCAGAGGACCCACATCACCAAGGGCCTCGGAGTGAGGCAGGCAGGAGTAGCCTCACAACACTGGGCCCATAGCATAAAAAAGTGAGGAATCCAGCAGTTGGAACCTCCCAGCAGGCGGCCCAGAGCACCGAGGCTATGGGATCCAGGCCACAGTGAACTCACAGAAGAGGGCCCATGTCATGAAACTGAGCAACCCAGCCATTGGGACCTCAGAGCAGGAGGCCCACATCCCCATGGGGATGGAAATCTGGTAGGAGTGTCCTCGCACCACTGAGAACGTATCAGAAAATTTTGGGCGACCAGCAGTTAGGGCCTGACGCCAGAGGACCCTCATCACCAATGGAAGGAGGCTCCCAGCAGGCTCCAACTGCCACCAGAGGGCTGACGTCGCCAAGGCGATGTGTGCCAACCAGGCACGAATGACCTCACAGCAGAGGGCCCACCTCAGAGAAGTGTGACGAACCCAGTGAGGATCAGACTCGCACCAGAGGGCCCACATCACCAAATGGATTGGAACCAGGCAGGAGTGTCCTCACATGAGTAGGGCCACATCATCTAAAGGTGAGGAACCCAGAACATGTGGCTTCAAACCATAGGACACCCCTCACCAAGGGGCTGGGAGTGAGGCAGGCAGGAGGAGCCTCATAACAGAGGGCCCAAAAATAAAAAAGGTGAGGAATCCAGCAGTTGGAACCTCCCAGCAGGCGGCCAAGATCACAGAGGCTAGGGGATCCAGGCTGGAGTGAACTAACACCAGACAGCCCACATCATGAAACTGTGAGCAACCCAGACATTGGGACCTCAGAGCAGAAGACCCACATCCCCATGGTGATGGGAACATGACAGGAGTGTCCTGGCATCACTGGGCTCACATCAGAAAACGTGGGGTGCTCAGAAGTTAGGGCCTGACGCTAGAGGGCACTCATCACCGAGAGGAGGAGGCTCCCAGCAGGCTCCAGCTGCCACCAGAGGGCCAACGTCGCCAAGGCGATGTGTGCCAGCCCGGCAGGAGTGACCTCACAGCAGAGGGCCCACCTCACAGAAGGGTGAGGAACACAGCCAGGATCAGACTCTCACCAGAGGGCCCACATCACCAAGGGGATGGGAACCAGGCAGGAGTGTCCCCACACCAGTGGGACAACATCATGGAATGGTGAGGATCCCAGCACATGTAGCCTCAAACCAGAGGAACCACATCACCAAGGGGTTCGGAATGAGGCTGGCAGGACCGGCCTCACAACACAGGGTCCATAGAATATAAAAGTTGAGGAATCCAGCAGTTGGAACCTCCCAGCAAGTGGCCCAGAGCACCGAGGCTATGGGATCCAGGCCGCAGTGAACTCACAGCAGAGGGCCCACATCATGAACCTGTGAGCAGCCCAGCCGTTGGGACCTCAGAACAGAAGGCCCACATCCCCATTGGGATGGGAACCTGGCAGGAGTGGCTTCGCACCACTTAGCACATATCAGAAAATGTTAGGAGCCCAGCAGTTAGGGCCTGACGCCAGGGGGCCCTCATAACTGAGGGGAGGAGACTCCCAGCAGGTTCCAACTGCCAACAGAGGGCCCACGTCTACAAGGTGGCATGCGCCAGCCAGGCAGTAGTGACCTCACAGCAGAGGGCCTATCTCACAGAAGGGTGAGGAACCAAGGCAGGATGAGACTCTCGCCAGAGGGCTCACAACACCAAGGGGATGGGAACCAGGCAGGACTGTCCTCCCACCAGTGGGGCCACATCATCGAAAGGTGAGGAACCCAGCACATGTGGCCTCATATCAGAGGACATACATCACAAAGGGGATGGGAGTGAGGCAGGTAGGAGTAGCCTAAAAACAGAGGGCCCAAAGAATAAAAAAGGTGAGGAATCCAGGATTTGGAACCTCCCAGCAGGCGGCCGAGAGCACAGAAGCTATGGGATGCAGGCAGGAGTGAACTAACAGCAGAGAGCCCACATCATGAAACTGTGAGCAACCCAGGCGTTGGGACCTCAGAGCAGAAAGCCCACATCCCCATGGGGATGGGAACCTGACAGGAGTGTCCTGGCATCACTGGGCTCACATCAGAAAACGTGGGGAGCCCAGCAGTTAGAGCCTGATGCTAGAGGGCCGTCATCACCGAGGGCAGGAGGCTCCCAGCAGGTTCCATGTGCCAACAAAGGGCCCACGTCGCCAAGGTGATGTGTGCAAGTCAGGCAGGATTGACCTCACAGCAGAGGGCCTACCTCACAGAAGAGTGAGGAACCCAGCCAGGATAAGACTGTCACCAGAAGGCCCACATCACCAAGGGGATGGGAACCAGGCAGGAGTGTCCTCACACCAGTGGGGCCACATCATTGAAAGTTGCAGAACCCAGCACATGTGGCCTCAAACCAAAAGACCCACATCACGAAGGGGTTGCGAGTGAGGCAGGCAGGAGGAGCATCACAACACAGGACCCATAGAATACAAAAGTTGAGGAATCGAGCAGTTGGAACCTCCCAGCAGGCGGCCAAGAGCACAGAGGCTATGGGATCCAGGCCACAGTGAACTAACACCAGAGAGCCCACATCATGAAATTGTGATCAACCCAGCTGTTGGAACCTCAGAGCAGAAAGCCCACATCCCCGTGGAGATGGGAACCTAAGAGGAGTGTCCTAGCATCACTGGGCTCACTAAGAAAAGTTGGGGAGCCCAGCAGTTAGGGCCTGATGTCAGAGGGCCCTCATCACAGAGGTGAGGAGGCTCCCAGCAGGGTCCAAGTGCCACCAGAGGGCTCATGTCAACAAGGCGAGGTGAGCAAGCCAGGCAAGAGTTACCTGATAGTAGAGGGCCCAACTCACAGATGGGTGAGGAACCCAGCCAGGATCAGACTCTCACCAGAGGGCCCACATCACAAAGGGGATGGGAACCAGTCAGGATTATCCTCACACCAGTGGGGCCTCATCATCTTAAGGTGAGGAACCCAGCACATGTGTCCTCAAACCAGAGGACCCACATCACCAAGGGCCTTGGAGTGAGGCAGGCAGGAGTAGCCTCACAACACAGGGCACATAATATAAAAAACATGAGGATTCCAGCATTTAGACCTTCCAGCAGGCGGCCCAGAACACCAAGGCTATGGGATCCAGGCCACAGTGAACTCACAGCAGAGGGCCCACATCATAAAACTGTGAGCAACCCAGGGGTTGGGACCACAGCGCAGAAGGCCCACATCCCCATGGGAATGGGAACCTGGCTGGAGTGTCCTCGCACCACTGGGCGCACATCAGAAAATGTGGGGAGCCCACCATTTAGGGCCTGACGCCAGAGGGACATCATCACCGAGAGGAGGAGGCACCCTGCACGCTCCAACTGCCACCAGAGGGCTCATGTCTCCAAGGTGATGTGTGCCAGCCAGGCAGGAGTGACCTCACAGCAGAGGGCCTACCTCACAGAACGTTGAGGAACCCAGCCAGGATTAGACTCTCGCCAGAGGGCCCACCTCACCAAGGGGATGGGAACCAGGCAGGAGTGTCCTCACACGAGTGGGGCCACATCATCGAAAGGTGAGGAACGCAGCACATGTGGCCTCAAGCCATAGGACAGTCATCACCAAGGGGCTGGCAGTGAGGCAGGCAGGAGGAGCCTCACAACAGAGAGCACATAGAATAAAAAAGTTGAGGAATCCAGCAGTTGGAACCTCCCAGCAGGCAGCTCAGAGCACCGATGATAAGGGATCCTTGCCGGAGTGAACTCACAGCAGAGGGCCCACATCATGGTACTGTGAGCAAGCCAGCCGTTTTGACCTCAGAGCAGAAGGCCCATATCCCCATGGGGATGGGAACCTGGCAAGAGTGTCCTCACTCACTTGGCGCACATCAGAAAATGTGTGGAGTCCAGCAGTTATGGCCTAAGGCAAGAGGGCCCTCATCACCGAGGGGAGGAGGATCCCAGCACACTCCAACTACCACCAGAGGGCCCACGTCGCCAAGGTGACATGTGCCAGACAGGCATGATTGACCTCACAGCAGAGGGCCCACCTCACAGAAGGGTGAGGAACCCAGCCAGGATCAGACTCTCACCTGAGGGCCCACATCTGCAAGGGGATGGGAACCAGTCAGGACTGTCTTCCCTCCAGTGGGGCCACATCATCGAAAGGTGCGGAACCCAGCACATGTGGCCTCAAATCAGAGGACACATATCACAAAGGGAATGGGAGTGAGGCAGGCAGCAGTAGCCTAAAAACAGAGGGCCCAAAGAATAAGAAAGGTGAGGAATCCAGCAGTTGGAACCTCCCAGCAGGCGGCCGAGAGCACAGAAGCTATGGGATGCAGGCAGGAGTGAACTAACAGCAGAGAGCCCACATCATGAAACTGTGAGCAACCCAGGCGTTGGGACCTCAGAGCAGAAGGCCCACATCCCAGTGGGGATGTGAACCTGGCTGGAGTGTCCTCGCACCACTGGGCGCACATCACAAAATGTGGGGAGCCCAGCAGTTAGGGCCTGACGCCAGAGGGCCCTCATCACCGAGGGGAGGAGGCTCCCAGCAGGCTCCAAGTGCCACCAGAGGGCTCATGTCCACAAGGCGAGGTGAGCAAGCCAGGCAGGAGTGACCTCACAGCAGACGGCCCACCTCACAGATGGGTGAGGAACCCAACCAGGATCAGACTCTCAACTGAGGGCCCACATCACCAAGGGGATGTGAACCAGGCAGGAGTCTCCTAAGACCATTGGTCCCACATCATCGAAAGGTGAGGAACCCAGCACATGTGGCCTCAAACCAGACGACACACATCACGAAGGGGCTGGGAGTGAGGCAGGCAGGAGGATCCTCACAACAGAGGGCCCAAAAAATTAAAAAAGTGAGGAATCCAGCAGTTGGAACCTCCCAGCAGGCGGCCAAGTGCACAGAGGCTATGGGATCCAGGCCTCTGTGAACTAACACCAGAGAGCCCACATCATGAAAATGTGAACAACCCAGCCGTTGGGACCTCAGAGCAGAAGGCCCACATCCCCATGGAGATGGGATCCTAAGAGGAGTGCCAAAGCATCACTGGGCTCACTAAGAAAAGTTGGTGAGCCCAGCAGTTAGGGCCTGACCCAAGAGGGCCCTCATCACCGGTGGGAGGAGATTCGCAGCATGCTCCAACTGCCACCACATGGCTGACTTCACCAAGGCAATGTGTGCCAGCCATGCAGGAGTGACCTATCAGCAGAGGGTCTCCCTCACAGAAGGGTGAGGAACACAGCCAGGAACAGACTCTCACCAGGGGGTCCACATAACCACGTGGATGAGAACCAGGCAGGAGTGTCCTCACACTAGTGGGGCCACATCATCGAAAGGTGAGGAACCCAGCAAAGGTGGCCACAAACCAGAGGACCCACATCACCAAGGGGTTGAGAGTGAGGTAGGTGTCTGGATGGGCATATTTAACACTCATTTCCCACCAGGAAGAGGAATTAACCAAAGGCTCAGCGTGCCCTGCCAGAAGCAGATTAGGGCCTGAAGCAGTCTTGTGGGTTTGCGGCCAGCTCACAAGAAAGCGAGTTGAAGAAAGGAGCTCAGGGGCCCTGTAATTCACAAGCCTGCAGAGTTATAAATGACAGATAACGTTCAAAAATATATTGAAGTAAGGCTGCGAAGAGGACTTGAAAGCGGGGCAGAATTTCAGGAAACCGATTTCAGGAGGCAGACTGGATTTGCATTTAAAGCATAGGAAAAGAGGCAGAACATCGACAATGATGCACTTGGCAAAAAAGGGCGTATGAGTTTGTTCCTGAATATATTCAGGAAAAAACACATACGCCCTTTTTGGCAAACCAAGCAAGCTTGCAATGGAAATCCAAAGTACTATGAAGTGTCACTTCCCCCCGGTCTAAAGGGCCATCTGAAAAAAGTGTAAAATCCAGAAAGGCAAGACAGGCCATGGGGAAAAAGGAGCCTTGTTATGCTGATGGGCGGGATGTAAATTGCCAACAGCCACTCTGGAGAAGTGTATGGTGTTTCCTGATACATCTGAAAAACAAAGCAACAGAGTCTAGGGCATTTCCACTTATGGTCCTATAGCTTAGGGAAATTAAAATCAAAAAGACACAGCCACCCCCAAAATTTGAGACGGCTCTGTTTACAGGAACCTCTTCTACAGTACAAGTTAAATATCCCAGAGAACAAATAATTGATAAAGAAGTTGCGGTACTTACGTACAACAGAATAACACTCAGCAATGAAATCTGTCACCAGGCCTGTACCAGCATAATGAGTGGATTGAGGCACGATGATTCTAAGTGAAATAAGTCACACAGAAAAAGAAACATCATAAGGTATCACTAATGCACGGAATGTAAACTTGGCTACACATGAACTGAATTACAAAACAGAACAGGGTCTCAAGTTTAGAAAACCAACTTATGCTTGCTTAAGGGGAAAGGTGAGTTGGGGTGCTGCATAAAACCAGAGTTTGAAATTAGCACAGATACCGTTCCATAAGCCAAATATGTGATAGACAAGACCTACCCCTTGCTCAATGAAATGGACTCAACAATGAGGTATCACCTCACACCTGTTAGAATGGGCATCATCTGAAAATCCAAACAACAAATGCTGGAAAGGGTGTGGAGAAAAGGAACCCTCTTCCACTATTGTTGGGAATATAAATTGATACAGTCACTATGGAGAACAATATGGAGTTTCTTAAGAA
Organism: Orcinus orca; assembly: GCF_937001465.1. NCBI lineage: Eukaryota > Metazoa > Chordata > Mammalia > Artiodactyla > Delphinidae > Orcinus > Orcinus orca. Next base: position 65,818,984 of record NC_064559.1, on the reverse strand, counting down.
ACTAATAATAGAATTACCATATGATACAGCAATCCCAGTACTGGACATATACCCAGACAAAACCATAAATCAAAAAGAGACATTCACCGCAATGTTCATTGCATCACTATTTACAATATCGAGGTAAGGGAAGCAACCTAAATGCCCACAGACAGACGAATGCATAAAGATGTGGTACATATATAAAATGGAATATTACTAAGCCATGAAAGGAATGAAATTGGGTCATTTGTAGAGACGTCGATGGATCTAGAGACTGTCATACAGAGTGAAGTAAGTCAGAAAGAGAAAAACAAATCTTGTATATTCATGCATATATGTGGAACCTAGAAAAACTGTACAGATTAACCGTTTTGCAAGGCATAAATAGAGCAACAGATGTAGACAACAATCGTATGGACAACAAGGGGGGAAAGCTCTTGGGTGGGTGGGGGTGGGAGGAGTTGAGAGATTGGGATTGGCATGTAAACATTTATATGTATAAAATAGATAACCAATAAGAACCTGCTGTATAAAAATATAAAATAAAATTCAAAATTAAAAACAAATAAAATTTAAAAGATAAAACAGAAAAAACAATTATTCCCTTCACATACATGTATTTATATGAATAAATTATTTCCATGCTTATATCTGTAAATACAAAAAAGAGGAATAAAATCTACCTTGAACCAAAAACGAAAAAGAGAAAAAAAAAAAACAGAACCCACCAGTTACTCAGAGGAAAACCGTATCAGGGCACTTGCTCCAGTTGTAAACAATTCTGAAGTTGGTCAGTGGTGGGGAATCGTCTCCCATTCAGCCAGCAGCCCCCACACAAAAGCGTCCTCATTGCAAAGCTGGGGCACCGTGCCGAGGCATCTGTGAGTAAACGTGAGCTGAGCCCCAGGCCAGTTGCTGCTGAACTATTCCCACCCGTCCCAGGTAAAACACCTGAATATATACAAGGACTTGAAAGCCTAGAGGAAGGGCCATGGAGCCACACGAGTGACAGCATGCCAGCTGACTTGGTGCCTGCAGGCCAGCCAGGATGGTCCTGGCCCTGGGTGCTCTTCTGGAAGATTTCCATTTCCCTGCCTGAGATACCCGTCCTGTCCCTGCCCCCACTGCTTTTTTCCTTCCTCACCTCTGCCCAGGGAGAAATTCCAGCAGCAGGTATGGGTGACACATCCTCTTCTTTAGCAGGTGGCAGCCTGGCAACTGCTGCAGAAAGTCCAGCAGAGCCCCACTCACACTGGGCCACCCACAAAGCTGTGGCCTCTCACTCCCTCCCACCAGCCCAGCCCCGAGACTGCTGACAGGGCAGAGAAAATGGCGTCAGGCACAGCTGCAGGGGCTCTTGCTGCCTGGAGTGGTATTTATATTGATCTCAACCCAGGCACACCTGGGGAGGGCTGGCCGGCACGGTAAGGCTGCCCAGGTCAGCCAATCATCACCCCTCAGGGGCTCACAGTTGCAGAAAATGGAACTTGCTGAACTGGCCAGGTCCAAGGAACAGGTGTGGGCTCCTGAGAGTCAGGAGAGACAAGGGGCTGCAGCTTTGGCTTGTTTTCTAATCATTTTATCTGGCCCATGAGTGGGAGACAACTTCAAGAAAACCCTCTCCTAATGAGAGGAACCCAGGAGTCAGGGAGAGGAGGGGTGGGTGGTGGTTGGAGACAGAGGCCTGGTGCCCTGGGTGCAGTGGAAGTCTCTGGAAGACCAGGTGGAGGGAGGCCACACAGAGTGATGCCCAGGGTCACAGACCTGTCGGAGCTGCTGTTTGTTAGTTCAAGTCCTGCTCTGAGGTGCTCTGTGTCAGCTCTGAGCGACAGGTGAGCTGGGGGTGCTCTTCAATGAGGGCTATGTGCATGGTTCCTGTGTGCCCAGCCCTGCCACGGTACCTGCAAGGGTAGCTCTGTATCCTGGGAGGGGCCTGACCATGAGAGCCCCGTGGGCTGGGTTGGGGGTGGGGTACCTGCCCAGGAGAGCTCCATATCCTGGGATTGGCCTGACCACGAGAGCCCCATGGGCTGCTGGGGACCTGGTAAATTATGTCAGGACAGTCAGTGAAGCCACCGAGGATATACCTCCAGTTGCTCCTAATTCCTATACCCTGCTGGTCATTCTACCAACCACCAGGACATGGTATTCTGTATTAGTCTTCAATGATGCCTTCTTTTGTATTCCATTAGTCCCAGAGTCACAAGAAATTTTGGCTTGTGAGTGGCAGGACTCAATATACAACTAAAACAATACTTCCGGGCCGTCTTGCCCCAAGGGTTCAAAAATTCCCACACCATCTTTGGGGAAAGCTTAGCTAAAGACCGAAAAGTTCTACCTCTGGAAAAGGAAACCCTCCTTCAACATGCAGACGACATTCTGATCGTCAGCCCTACTAAGGAGGCCTCTGAACTACCAAGCCAATAAAGGATAGAAGTTGTCCAAGAAAAAGCTCAAATATCACAGACTGCGGTGACCTGCCTGGGCTTCATTCTCACACAAGGTCGGAGAAGCCCATCCCAGGAAAGGGAAGAAACCATTTGCAGCCTTACCCCTTTCTAAAACTAGAAGACAGCTTAGGGGTTCCTGGGGAGGCCAGGGTTTGCTGCTTCTGGATCCCTAACTACAGTCTACTAGCTGGGCCTCTATATGAAACACTGAAAGGAAAAGATGATGATCCTTTTGAACAGAATCCAGAAGTGGCCTTTCAAGAATGGAAAGAGCAGTCAATTCAAACCCTTGCCCTGGAACTCCCTAATTGAGCTAAACCCTTTGACCTTTCCATTCCCGGTGAAAGGTGAATCGCCATTGGAGAATTAGTGCAAAAACTGGGACCACTTGAAATGGAACAACGCAAGAATGCCATCCAGGTTGGATAAACTACAGTCACCAAGGGGCTTGGCCCACTGCCACATCTGGCCAAGATACTGGCGGTATCTAAAAACCTGGAAATCAGCAGCCCAAAAGGCCACCTCCCTCCTAAGGGAAAAGGACCCCACGTGGTGATCCTAATCACCAACCATGCCCTGAAGTTGCAGGGTTCGCTCCGTGGGCACACCGACCTCGAGTGAGGAGGCCCTCCAACTCCAACATCCAGAGAGATAACCGGGGGCAACAGGGCACCATGACGACTCGTGTGAACATCACTTGACCTGGAGTTTCTCTCATAAAACAACAATAGTGTGTCCCGAAGGAGTAGACTACTGCTTGCAGGACTTACTGCACCCGGAGGGGAGCTAATAATCTTGGCGGGGGAACAGTATATCACACTGTCACCATAGAAAAGCCTACAGACACCGTGATGATGGTGGCCAATAAGACCGGCTGGACTCCTGTTTACTTCAAAAGGCTGTTGACTCAGTGGCCATCATGGTCCTTGATCACCACTGACCCTGGACTGTCTGGGAGTTGAGCGGGCAGGGCTCTGACACCTGGTGCTGTTTTTACGTTAATTCAGGGGCCTAATTGAAGAAAGAGCAGACTACTGGTCAGAGCATCTAGGCTGGCAGAAACGGTCAGCCTAAGGTGGCCGAACAAATGTGGGGCGGGGTGAAACCGGCCCCCACAGCGTCTCTGCACATCTCTTTCCTGGACCCTTAAAGGTCATTAGAATCTATAACACTTCCAATGCTGGTGCTCAGGCGGACGAGCAGGGAGGCAGGGGTCCTGGGGCCAATCAACGTCACCTGGAGGCTGCTGGGGAGAAGTTCTGACCCTCGTCCCCTGGTATGAGGGCTCCCAACTCAGCACTCAGCAGTTACAGAAGAAGGGTCTGCACCCTCAGCACTCCAAGAATGAGGAACGGGACAAAAGGCAGAGGAGGGGTTTGTCCCCAGCAAAGCCCATTAAAAATCCCTGGGAGATAAAAATAGAATCTGGGCAAAAAAGTCAAGTCTGACCTTTTTTATCCTTTGTGCTTTGTCTAATTTCACGTGCTCCTAGGGTCCCACATGCAGAGGTTCCACACCCGGCACTTCAGACCAGATTTCCTAGTGCAGAATGGCTGGGTCGACACCTCAGCTCCTGGGGCCCAGTGCAGACTCCGAGATATAGAGCCTGAGCTGCAGCCAACCGGGCCCTCCAGAGCTCCGCCCCCTCCCTCCCACTGACTCTGACAGGATCTCTACACAGCAGCCCAGCCCACAGCCCACGGGGTAGTGCATGCTCTCACCTCTCCATTCTCTGATCAAAATATAAAGTTTCCTTTGCTTGTGAACCAAACTCAGTCTCGATCTGTTGGCCCCAATGACACTGGGCAGGGGGACCCTTGTTGGGGTCCACTCTGGAGGATCAGTAACAGAAATTGAGACTATTGTAACTTCAATGAACAGATGTGTGAGCCAAACTGTAGTTAACATAGAACAGTTTATAAGGCTCGGGTAAAATAAGATGTTTCTAACACTTCCATTTGATATTTCCATCACTTTAATATAAGCAACTTCAGTGAAAAGGTTTGTCTTATTTGTCAGGTCAATATTAGAGAAATGAAGTGATTTCTTTCCAAGGATGTACATCTAATAATCTTGGTTAAAGTTTCAATCTTGTTTTAAATGCTTTTCCATTGAAAATGATACCTCTCTTTCAGCTCCCCCATTTCTGAGAAGTATAAAATCTTATAATTTATTATTATCAAAGGGGAAAGGTGGGAGGAGGGATAAATTAACAGTTTGGAATTAACACATACACACTGCTATGTATAAAATAGATCATCAACAAGGAACTACTGTATAGCACAGGGAACTACACTCAACATTTTGCAATAACCTATAAGGGGAAATAATCTGAAAAAGAATAGATATTTTTATTGACATCATCAATCAATGACAGTTAAAGTGTAACCTAAGGGAAGCCGGTGGTGAGTGCTTCTGACCCTGAAGACTTCAATCATCTAAAGTTTGGACTCTGCCTACTTCCCAAGGCCCTTAATGAACATATGTGTAGCCGTAGCTTAAAAACCTCCCCAGTTTGGGTTTCGGGGAGACACTGATTTTGAAAAAGCCCTGGTGTTCTCCTTACATGAATGGGACTCTTCCTACTGCTAAAACATGTCTGTCACATCCAGAGGATGGTATACCGTCTGATCGGGAAGAGTTTGGAAAAGGCATCTCATCTCCTCATCTCCTGGTGCTCGGGTTCACCCCTCCAGCGTCTTTACTAACAGTCTCCCCACTTGGAGATGTCAGCACTGTCAACATCCTGTTGCGTACAGTTTGGAATTTGTCCAGAGGATGAAGCGGAAGGATGAGGAACAATGAGAGACAAGTCCTAGGTGTTCAGAAAGGCACATGTCACTCTAATTTCCAATCAGGAAGACGAATTGACCAAAGGCTAGGGTTGCCCATGGAAACAGTATAGGGCTTGAGGAAATCCCACTGCTTTGTGGCCAGTTCCCATAAACACAAGTTGAACAATGGAACTAAGGGGCAGGAAAATTCACGAAACTGCAGAGTTGAAAATATCTATCACTGATAAATGCCATGCCAGAACCACTCTAGGGCCTGAAGAAATCCTGCGGTGTTGCGGCCAGCTCACAAGAAAGCGAGTTGAAGAAAGGAGCTCAGGGGCACTGTAATTCACAATCCTGCAGAGTTATAAATGACAGCTATCGTCCAAAAATATATTGAAGTAAGGCTGCCAAGAGGACTTGAAAACGGGGCAGAATTGCAGGAAACCGATTTCAGGAGGTAGACTGGAATTGCATGTAAGCATAGGAAAAGATGCAGAACGTCCACAATGATGCACTTGACCAAAAAGGGCGTATGCGTTTTTTCCTGAATATATTCAGGAAAAAACGCATACGAACTTTTTGGCCAACCAAGCAAGCTTGCAAAGGAAATCTGCACTACAATGAAGTGTCACTGCCCCCCGGTCAAAAGGGCCATATGAAAAAAGTGTAAAATCCAGAAAGGCAGGACAGGCCATGGAGAACTGGGAGCCTTGTTTTGCTGATGGGCGGGATGTAAATTGCCAACAGCCACTCTGGAGAAGTGTATGGTGTTTCCTGAAACATCTAAAAAACAAAGCAACAGAGCCTAGGGCACTTCCACTTATGGTCCTATAGCTTAGGGAAATTAAAATCAAAAAGAAACAGCCACCCCAAAGTTTGGGATGGCTCTGTTTACAAGAACCTCGTTTACAGTACAAGTTCAAAATCACAGAAAGCGAAAAACGGATAAAGAAGTTGTGGTAATTACATACAATGCAATATCACCCAGCAATGAAATCTATGTCATCAGGCCCATAGCAGCATAATGAGTGGATTCAGGTACATTGATTCTAAGTGAAATAAGTCACACAGAAAAAGAAACATCATAAGATATCACTAAAACACGGAATGTAAACTTGGCTACACAGGAACTGAATTACAAAACAGAACAGGGTCTCAAATGTAGAAAACCAACTTATGCTTGCTTAAGGGGAAAGGTGAGTTGGGGTGCTGCATAAAACCAGAGATTGAAATTAACACAGATACCGTTCCAGAAGCCAAATATATAATAACAAGAGCTACTCCTTGCTCAACGAAGTGGACTCTACACCCCATATTAAACGCCTAAGAATATACCTGACTAGTAAGAATCTTAAAACCTATGGATTTCTATGTCTCCGAAAGAGAATGAAGCGTGTGTACAGCAGCATAAACGAAGCAGTAATAGGATTGGTGAGGATCGGTGAGCAAATGCAGACCCTTTGAAGTCATATTGCATGGTACCCATTCCATGGGTCTCAACTCTCCAGGTTTAAGGGATTCTTCCTTCAGCTAAAACATGCATGTGGAACCCAGAGTATGATCCACCGTGTGATCGGGAAACGTGTTCAAATGTGTCTCAGTTTTCATCCCCTGGTACTCGGTTGCAACATTCCAGACGCTTTACTAACACTCTCCCCACTTGGAGAGTCCGTGCCTTTAACCTCCTGTTTGGCCCAGTTTGCAATTTCTGCGTAAGATGAACAGGAATAGGGAGAACGAATGAGAGACTAGCTGGACGTGTCTGGACGGGCAAATTTAACTCTCATTTCCCACCAGGAAGAGGAATTAACCAAAGGCTCAGCAAGCCGTGCCGGAACCACACTAGGGCCTAAAGCAAACCTGCGGTGTTGTGGCCAGCTCACAAGAAAGCGAGTTGAAGAAAGGAGCTCAGGGGCACTGTCATTCACAAATCTGCAGAGTTATAAATGACAGCTATCGTCCAAAAATATATTGAAGTAAGGCTGCCAAGAGGACTTGAAAGTGGGGCAGAATTGCAGGAAACCAATTTCAGGAGGTAGAACGGAATTGCATGTAAAGCATAGGAAAGAGGCAGAACGTCCACAATGATGCACTTGGCCAAAAAGGGCGTATGCGTTTTTCCTTGAATATAATCAGGAAAACACGCATACGCACTTTTTGGCCAACCAAGCAAGCTTGCAAAGGAAATCTGCACTAAAATGAAGTCTCACTGCCCCCCGGTCTAAAGGGCCATCTTAAAAAAGTGTAAAATCCAGAAAGGCAGGACAGGCCATGGAGAACTGGGAGGCTTGTTATGCTGATGGGCGGGATGTAAATTGCCAACAGCCACTCTGGAGAAGTGTATGGTGTTTCCTGAAACATCTACAAAACAAAGCAACAGAGCCTAGGGCACGTCCACTTATGGTCCTATAGCTCAGGAAAATTAAAATCAAAATGACACAGCCACCCCAAATTTTGGGACGGCTCTGTTTACAAGAACCTCGTTTACGGTACAAGTTCAATATCACAGAAAGTGAAAAATGGATAAAGAAGTTGTCGTCCTTATGTACAATGCAATATCACTCAGCAATGAAATCTATGTCATCAGGCCCATAGCAGCATAATGAGTGGATTCAGGTACGATGATTCTAAGTGAAATAAGTCACACAGAAAATGAAACATCATAAGATATCACTACTACACAGAATGTAAACATGGCTACAAAGGAAGTGAATTACAAAACAGAACAGGGTCTCAAATGTAGAAACCAACGTATGCTTGCTTAAGGTGAAAGGTGAGTTGCAGTGCTGCATAAAACCAGAGATTGAAATTAGCACAGATACCGTTCCATAAGCCAAATATGTAATAGACAAGAGCTACTACTTGCTCAACGAAGAGGACACAAAACCCTATATTAAACACCTAAGAATATACCTGACTAGTAAGAATCTTAAAACCTATGGATTTATATGTCTCCGAAAGACAATCAAGCGTGTGTACAGCGGCATAAATGCAGCAGTGATAGGATTGGTGAGGATCGGTGAGCAAATGCAGACCCTTTGAAATCATATTACATGGTACCCATTCCATGGGTCTCAACTCTCCAGGTTTAAGGGATTCTTCCTTCAGCTAAAACATGCATGTGGAACCCAGAGTATGATCCACCATGTGATCGGGAAACGTGTTCAAATGTGTCTCAGTTTTCGTCCCCTGGTACTCGGGTGCAACATTCCAGATGCTTTACTAACACTCTCCCCACATCGAGAGTCAGTTCCTTTAACCTCCTGTTTGGCCCAGTTTGCAATTTCTGTGGAAAATGAACAGGAATAGGGAGAACCAATGAGAGACTAGCTGGAGGTGTCTGGACGGGCAAATTTAACTCTCATTTCCCACCAGGAAGAGGAATTAACCAAAGGCTCAGCATGCCATGCCGGAACCACACTAGGGCCTGAAGCAATCCTGCGTTGTTGCGGCCAGCTCACAAGAAAGCAAGTTGAAGCAAGGAGCTCGGGACCCTGTAATTCACAAACCTGCAGAGTTATAAATGACAGCTATCGTCCAAAAATATATTGAAGTAAGGCTTCCAAGAGGACTTGAAAGCGGGGCAGAATTGCAGGAAACCGATTTCAGGAGGTAGACTGGAATTGCATGTAAAGCATAGGAAAAGAGGCAGAACGTCCACAATGATGCACTTGGCCAAAAACGGCATATGCGTTTTTTCCTGAATATATTCAGGAAAAAACGCATACGCCCTTTTTGGCCAACCAAGCAAGCTTGCAAATGAAATCTGCACTACAATGAAGTGTCACTGCCCCCCGGTCAAAAGGGCCATCTGAAACAAGTGTAAAATCCAGAAAGGCGGGACAGGCCATGGAGAACTGGGAGCCTTGTTATGCTGATGGGCGGGATGAAAATTGCGAACAGCCACTCTGGAGAAGTGTATGGTGTTTCCTGAAACATCTAAAAAACAAAGCAACAGAGCCTTGGGCACTTCCACTTATGGTCCTATAGCTTAGGGAAATTAAAATCAGAAAGACACAGCCACCCCAAAGTTTGGGACGGCTCTGTTGACAAGAACCTCGTTTACGGTACAAGTTAAATATCACAGAAAGTGAAAAATGGATAAAGAAGTTGTGGTACTTACGTACAGTGCAATATCACTCAGCAAAGAAATCTATGTCATCAGGCCCGTAGCAGCATAATGAGTGGATTCAGGTACGATGATTCTAAGTGAAATAAGTGAAATAAGTCACACAGAAAAAGAAACATCATAAGTTATCACTACTACACGGTATGTAAACTTGGCTACACAGGAACTGAATTACAAAACAGAACAGGGTCTCAAATGTCGAAAACCAACTTATGCTTGCTTAAGGGGAAAGGTGAGTTGGGGTGCTGCATAAAACCAGTGATTAAAATTAACACAGATACCGTTCCATAAGCCAAATATGGAATAATCAAGAGATACACCTTGCTCAACGAAGTGGACTCAAGACGCCATATTAAATGCCTAAGAATATACCTGACTAGTAAGAACCTTAAAACCTATGGATTTATATGTCTCCGAAAGAGAATCAAGCGTGTGTACAGTGGCATAAACGCAGCAGTGATAGGATTGGTGAGGTTCGGTGAGCAAATGCAGACCCTTTGAAGTCATATTGCATGGTACCCATTCCATGGGTCTCAACTCTCCAGGTTTAAGGGATTCTTCCTTCAGCTAAAACATGCATGTGGAACCCAGAGAATGATCCAACATGAGATCGGGAACGTTTTCAAATGTGTCTCAGTTTTCGTCCCCTGGTACTCGGATGCAACATTCCAGATGCTTTACTAACACTCTCCCCACTTCAAGAGTCAGATCCTTTAACCTCCTCTTTGGCCCAGTTTGCAATTTCTGTGGAAAATGAACAGGAATAGGGAGAACCAATGAGAGACTAGCTGGAGGTGTCTGGACGGGCAAATTTAACTCTCATTTCCCACCAGGAAGAGGAATTAACCAAAGGCTCAGCATGCCATGCAGGAACCACACTAGGGCCTGAAGCACTCCTGCGGTGTTGCGGCCAGCTCACAAGAAAGCAAGTTGAAGCAAGGAGCTTCGGACCCTGTAATTCACAAACCTGCAGAGTTATAAATGACAGCTATTGTCCAAAAATATATTGAAGTAAGGCTGCCAAGAGGAGTTGAAAGCGGGGCAGAATACAGGAAACCAATTTCAGGAGGTAGACTGGAATTGCATGTAAAGCATAGGAAAAGAGGCAGAACGTCCACAATGATGCACTTGGCCAAAAAGGGCGTATGCGTTTTTTCCTGAATATATTCAGGAAAAACGCATACGCCCTTTTTGGCCAACCAAGCAAGCTTGCAAAGGAAATCTGCACTACAATGAAGTCTCACTGCCCCCGGGTCAAAAGGGCCATCTTAAAAAGTGTAAAATCCAGAAAGGCAGGACAGGCCATGGAGAACTGGGAGCCTTGTTATGCTGATGGGCGGGATGTAAATTGCCAACAGCCATTCTGGAGAAGTGTATGGTGTTTCCTGAAACATCTAAAAAACAAAGCAACAGAGCTTAGGGCACTTCCACTTACTGCCCTATAGCTTAGGGAAATTAAAATCTAAAAGACACAGACACCCCAATGTTTGGGACGGCTCTGTTAACAAGAACCTCGTTTGCGGTACAAGTTCAATATCACAGAAAGTGAAAAATGGATAAAGAAGTAGTGGTACTTAGGTACAAAGCAATATCACTCAGCAATGAAGTCTATGTCATCAGGCCCGTAGCAGCAGAATGAGTGGATTCAGGTAAGATGATTCTAAGTGAAATAACTCACACAGAAAAAGAAACATCATAAGATATCACTAATACACGGAATGTAAACTTGGCTACACAGGAACTGAATTACAAAACAGAACAGTGTCTCAAATGTAGAAAACCATCTTATGCTTGCTTAAGGGGAAAGGTGAGTTGGGGTGCTGCATAAAACCAGATGTTGAAATTAGCACAGATACCGTTCCATAAGCCAAATATGTAATAGACAAGAGCTACTCCTTGCTCAACGAAGTGGACCCAACACCCCATATTAAACGCCTAAGAATACACCTGACTAGTAAGAATCTTAAAACCTATGGATTGATATGTCTCCGAAAGAGAATCAAGCGTGTGTACAGCGGCATAAACGTAGCAGTGATAGCATTGGTGAGGTTCGGTGAGCAAATGCAGACCCTTTGAAGTCATATTGCATGGTACCCATTCCATGGGTCTCAACTCTCCAGGTTTAAGGGATTCTTCCTTCAGCTAAAACATGCATGTGGAACCCAGAGTATGATCCACCGTGTGATCGGGAAACGTGTTCAAATGTGTCTCAGTTTTCGTCCCCTGGTACTCGGGTGCAACATTCCAGACGCTTTACTAACACTCTCCCCACTTGGAGAGTCAGTGCCTTTAACCTCCTGTTTGGCCCAGTTTGCAATTTCTGCGGAAAAAGGACAGGAATAGGGAGAACCAATGAGAGACTAGCTGGAGGTTTCTGGACGGGCAAATTTAACTCTCATTTCCCACCAGGAAGAGGAATTAAGCAAAGGCTCAGCGTGCCGTGCCGGAACCACACAAGGGCCTGAAGCAATCATGCGGTGTTGCGGCCTGCTCACAAGAAAGCGAGTTGAAGAAAGGAGCTCATGGGCACTGTAATTCACAAACCGGCAGAGTTATAAATGACAGCTATCGTCCAAAAATATATTGAAGTAAGGCTACCAAGAGGACTTGAAAATGGTGCAGAAGTGCAGGAAAACCGATTTCAGGAGGTAGACTGGAATTGCATGTAAAGCATACGAAAAGAGGCAGAAAGTCCACAATGATGCACTTGGCCAAAAAGGGCGTATGCGTTTTTTCCTGAATATATTCAGGAAAAAACGCATACGCCCTTTTTGGCCAACCAAGCAAGCTTGCAAAGGAAATCTGCACTACAATGAAGTCTCACTGCCCCCTGGTCAAAACGGCCATCTGAAAAAAGTGTAAAATCCAGAAAGGCAGGACAGGCCATGGAGAACTGGGAGCCTTGTTATGCTGATGGGCGGGATGTAAATTGCCAACAGCCACTCTGGAGAAGTGTATGGTGTTTCCTGAAACATCTAAAAAACAAAGCAACAGAGCCTAGGGCACTTCCACTTACTGTCCTATAGATTAGGGAAATTAAAATCAAAAAGACCCAGCCACCCCAAAGTTTGGGACGGCTCTGTTTACAAGAACCTCCTGTATGGTACAAGTTCAGTATCACAGAAAGCGAAAAATGGATAAAGACGTTGTGGTACTTACGTACAAGGCAATATCACTCAGCAATGAAATCTATGTCATCAGGCCCATAGCAGCATAATGAGTGGATTCAGGTACGATGATTCTAAGTGAAATAAGTCACACAGAAAAGGAAACATCATAAGATATCAGTAATACACGGAATGTAAACTTGGCTACACAGGAACTGAATTACAAAACAGAACAGGGTCTCAAATGTAGAAAACCAACTTATGCTTGCTTAAGGGGAAAGGTGAGTTGGGGTGCTGCATAAAACCAGAGATTGAAATTAGCACAGATACCGTTACATAAGCCAAATATGTAACAGAAAAGAGCTACTCCTTGCTCAACGAAGTGGACTCAAGACGCCATATTAAACGCCTAAGAATATACCTGACTAGTAAGAATCTTAAAACCTATGGATTTATATGTCTCCGAAAGAGAATCAAGCGTGTGTACAGCGGCATAAGCGCAGCAGTGATAGCATTGGTGAGGTTCGGTGAGCAAATGCAGACCCTTTGAAGTCATATTGCATGGTACCCATTCCATGGGTCTCAACTCTCCAGGTTTAAGGGATTCTTCCTTCAGCTAAAACATGCATGTGGAACCCAGAGTATGATCCACCGTGTGATCGGGAAACGTGTTCAAATGTGTTTCAGTTTTCGTCCCCTGGTACTCGGGTGCAACATTCCAGATGCTTTACTAACACTCTCCCCACTTGGAGAGTCAGTGCCTTTAACCTCCTGTTTGGCCCAGTTTGCAAATTCTATGGAAGATGAACAGGAATAGGGAGAACCGATGAGAGACCAGCTAGAGGTGTCTGGACGGGCAAATTTAACTCTCATTTCCCAACAGGAAGAGGAATTAACCAAAGGCTCAGCGTGCCGTGCCGGAACCACACTAGGGCCTGAAGCAATCCTGCGGTGTTGCAGCCAGGTAACAAGAAAGAGAGTTGAAGAAAGGAGCTCAGGGGCACTGTAATTCACAAACCGGCAGAGTTATAAATGACAGCTATCGTCCAAAAATATATTGAAGTAAGGCTGCCAAGAGGACTTGAAAGCGGGGCAGAATTGCAGGAAAACGATTTCAGGAGGTAGACTGGAATTGCATGTAAAGCATAGGAAAAGAGGCAGAACGTCCACAGTGATGCACTTGGCCAAAAAGGGCGTATGCGTTTTTTCCTGAATATATTCAGGAAAAAACGCATATGCACCTTTTGGCCAACCAAGCAAGCTTGCAAAGGAAATCTGCACTACAATGAAGTCTCACTGCCCCCCGGTCAAAAGGGCCATCTGAAAAAAGTGTAAAATCCAGAAAGGCAGGACAGGCCATGGAGAACTGGGAGCCTTGTTATGCTGATGGGCGGGATGTAAATTGCCAACAGCCACTCTGGAGAAGTGTATGGTGTTTCCTGAAACATCTAAAAAACAAAGCAACAGAGCCTAGGGCACTTCCACTTATGGTCCTATAGCTTAGGGAAATTAAAATCAAAAAGACACAGCCACCCCAAAGTTTGGGACGGCTCTGTTTACAAGAACCTCGTTTACAGTACAAGTTCAATATCACAGAAAGCGAAAAATGGATAAAGAAGTTGTGGTACTTACGTACAATGCAATATCACTCAGCAATGAAATCTATGTCATCGGGCCCGTAGCAGCATAATGAGTGGATTCAGGTACAATGATTCTAAGAGAAATAAGTCACAGAGAAAAAGAAACATCATTAGATATCACTACTACACGGAATGTAAACTTGGCAACACAGGAACTGAATTACAAAACAGAACAGGGTCTCAAATGTCGAAAACCAACTTATGCTTGCTTAAGGGGAAAGGTGAGTTGGGGTGCTGCATAAAAGCAGAGATTGAAATTAACACACATACCGTTCCATAAGCCAAATATGTAATAGACAAGAGCTACTCCTTGCTCAACGAAGTGGACTCAACACCCCATATTAAACGCCTAAGAATATACCTGACTAGTAAGAATCTTAAAACCTATGGATTTCTATGTCTCTGAAAGAGAATCAAGCGTGTGTACAGCGGCATAAACGCAGCAGTGATAGGATTGGTGAGGTTCGGTGAGCAAATGCAGACCCTCTGAAGTCATATTGCATGGTACCCATTCCATGGGTCTCAACTCTCCAGGTTTAAGGGATTCTGCCTTCAGCTAAAACATGCATGTGGAACCCAGAGTATGATCCACCGTGTGATCGGGAAACGTGTTCAAATGTGTCTCAGTTTTCGTCCCCTGGTACTCGGGTGCAACATTCCAGACGCTTTACTAACACTCTCCCCACTTGGAGAGTCAGTGCCTTTAACCTCCTGTTTGGCCCAGTTTGCAATTTCTGCGTAAGATGAACAGGAATAGGGAGAACCAATGAGAGACTAGCTGGAGGTGTCTGGACGGGCAAATTTAACTCTCATTTCCCACCAGGAAGAGGAATTAACCAAAGGCTCAGCATGCCATGCCGGAACCACACTAGGGCCTGAAGCAATCCTGCGGTGTTGCGGCCAGCTCACAAGAAAGCGAGTTGAAGAAAGGAGCTCAGGGGCACTGTAATTCACAAACCTGCAGAGTTATAAATGACTGCTATCGTCCAAAAATATATTGAAGTAAGGCTGCCAAGAGGACTTGAAAGCGGGGCAGAATTGCAGGAAACCGATTTCAGGAGGTAGACTGGAATTGCATGTAAAGCATAGGAAAAGAGGCAGAACGTCCATAATGATGCACTTGGCCAAAAAGGGCATATGTGTTTTTTCCTGAATATATTCAGGAAAAAACGCATATGCCCTTTTTGGCCAACCAAGCAAGTTTGCAAAGGAAATCTGCACTACAATGAACTGTCACTGCCCCCCGGTCAAAAGGGCCATCTGAAAAAAGTGTAAAATCCAGAAAGGCATGACAGGCCATGGAGAACTGGGAGCCTTGTTATGCTGATGGGCGGGATGTAAATTGCCAACAGCCACTCTGGAGAAGTGTATGGTGTTTCCTGAAACATCTAAAAAACAAGGTAACACAGCCTAGGGCACTTCCACTTATGGTCCTATAGCTTAGGGAAATTGAAATCAGAAAGACACAGCCACCCCAAAGTTTGGGACGGCTCTGTTTACAAGAACCTCGTTTACGGTACAAGTTCAATATCGCAGAAAGCGAAATATGGATAAAGAAGTTGTGGTATTTGCGTACAATGCAATATCACTCAGCAATGAAATCTATGTCATCAGGCCCGTAGCAGCCTAATGAGTGGATTCAGGTACGATGATTCTAAGTGAAATAAGTCACAGAGAAAAAGAAACATCATAAGATAACACTACTACACAGAATGTAAACTTGGCTACACAGGAACTGAATTACAAAACAGAACAGTGTCTGCAATGTAGAAAACCAACTTATGCTTGCTTAAGGGGAATGATGAGTTGGGGTGCTGCATGAAACCAGAGATTGAAATTGGCACAGATAGCGTTCCATAAGCCAAATATGTAATAGACAACAGCTACTCCTTGCTCAATGAAGTGGACTGAAGACGCCATACTAAACGCCTAAGAATATAACTGACTAGTAAGAATCTTAAAACCTATGGATTTATATGTCTCCGAAAGAGAATCAAGCATGTGTACAGCAGCATAAGCGCAACAGTGATAGAATTGGTGAGGTTCGGTGAGCAAATGCAGACCCTTTGAAGTCATATTGCATGGTACACATTCCATGGGTCTCAACTCTCCAGGTTTAAGGGATTCTTCCTTCAGCTACAACATGCATGTGGAACCCAGAGTATGATCCACCGTGTGATCGTGAAACGTGTTCAAATGTGTCTCAGTTTTCGTCCCCTGTTACTCGGGTGCAACATTCCAGACGCTTTACTAACACTCTCCCCACTTGGAGAGTCAGTGCCTTTAACCTCCTGTTTGGAACAGTTTGCAGTTTCTGCGGAAGATGAACAGGAATAGGGAGAACCAATGAGAGACTAGCTGGAGGTGTCTGGACGGGCAAATTTAACTCTCATTTCCCACCAGGAAGAGGAATTAACCAAAGGCTCAGCGTGACGTGCCGGAACCACACTAGGGCCTGAAGCAATCCTGCGGTGTTGCGGCCAGCTCACAAGAGAGGAGTTGAAGAAAGGAGCTCAGGGTCACTGTCATTCAGAAACCTGCAGAGTTATAAATGACAGCTATCGTCCAAAAATATATTGAAGTAAGGCTGCCAAGAGGACTTGCAAGTGGGGCAGAATTGCAGGAAACCGATTTCAGGAGGTAGACTGGAATTGCATGTAAAGCATAGGAAAAGAGGCAGAACGTCCACAATGATGCACTTGGCCAAAAAGGGCGTATGCGTTTTTTCCTGAATATATTCAGGAATATATTCAGGAAAAAACGCATACGCCCTTTTTGGCCAACCAAGCAAGCTTGCAAAGGAAATCTGCACTACAATGAAGTCTCACTTCCCCCCGGTCAAAAGGGCCATCTGAAAAAAGTGTAAAATCCAGAAAGGCAGGACAGGCCATGGAGAACTGGGAGCCTTGTTATGCTGATGGGCGGGATGTAAATTGCCAACAGCCACTCTGGAGAAGTGTATGGTGTTTCCTGAAACATCCAAAAAACAAAGCAACAGAGCCTAGGGCACTTCCACTTATGGTCCTATAGCTTAGGGAAATTAAAATCAAAAAGACACAGCCACCCCAAAGTTTGGGACGGCTCTGTTTACAAGAACCTCGTTTACGGTACAAGTTCAATATCGCAGAAAGTGAAAAATGGATAAAGAAGATGTGGTACTTACGTACAATGCAATATCACTCAGCAATGAAATCTATGTCATCAGGCCCGCAGCAGCATAATGAATGCATTCAGGTACGATGATTCTAAGTGAAATAAATCACACAGAGAAAGAAACATCATAAGATATCACTAATACATGGAATGTAAACTTGGTTACACAGGAACTGAATTACAAAGCAGAACAGTGTCTCAAATGTAGAAAACCAACTTATGCTTGCTTAAGGGGAAAGGTGAGTTGGGGTGCTGCATAAAACCAGAGATGGAAATTAGCACAGATACCGTTCCATAAGCGAAATATGTAACAGACTAGAGCTACTCCTTGCTCAACGAAGTGGACACAACACCCCATATTAAACACCATAGAATATAACTGAGAAGTAAGAATCTTAAAACCTATGGATTTATATGTCTCCGAAAGAGAATCAAGCGTGTGTACAGCGGCATAAATGCAGCAGTGATAGGATTGGTGAGGTTCGGTGAGCAAATGCAGACCCTTTGAAGTCATATTGCATGGTACCCATTCCATGGGTCTCAACTCTCCAGGTTTAAGGGATTCTTCCTTCAGCTAAAACATGCATGTGGAACCCAGAGTATGATCCACCGTGTGATTGGGAAACGTGTTCAAATGTGTCTCAGATTTCGTCCCCTGGTACTCGGGTGCGACATTCCAGACGCTTTACTAACACTCTCCCCTCTTAGAGAGTCAGTGCCTTTAACCTCCTGTTTGTCCCAGTTTGCAATTTCTGCGGAAGATGAACAGGAATAGGGAGAACCAATGAGAGACTAGCTGGAGGTGTCTGGACGGGCAAATTTAACTCTCATTTCCCACCAGGAAGAGGAATTAACCAAAGGCTCAGTGTGCCGTGCGGGAACCACACTAGGGCCTGAAGCAATCATGTGGTGTTGCGGCCAGCTCACAAGAAAGCGAGTTGAAGAAAGGAGCTCAGGGGCACTGTAATTCACAATCCTGCAGAGTTATAAATGACAGCTAACGTCCAAAAATATATTGAAGTAAGGCTGCCAAGAGGACTTCATAGTGGGGCAGAATTGCAGGAAACCGATTTCAGGAGGTAGACTGGAATTGCATATAGAGCATAGGAAAAGAGGCAGAATGTCCACAATGATGCACTTGGCCAAAAAGGGCGTATGCATTTTTTCCTGAATATATTCAGGAAAAAACGCATACGCCCTTTTTGGCCAACCAAGCAAGCTTGCAAAGGAAATCTGCAGTACAATGAAGTCTCACTTCCCCCCGGTCAAAAGGGCCATCTGAAAAAAGTGTAAAATCCAGAAAGGCAGGACAGGCCATGGAGAACTAGGAGCCTTTTTATGCTGATGGGCGGGATGTAAATTGCCAACAGCCACTCTGGAGAACTGTATGGTGTTTCCTGAAACATCTAAAATACAAAGCAACAGAGCCTAGGGCACTTCCACTTATGGTCCTATAGCTTAGGGAAATTAAAATCAAAAAGACACAGCCACCCCAGTTTGGGATGGCTCTGTTGACAAGAAACTCGTTTATGGTACAAGTGCAATATCGCAGAAAGCGAAGAATGGATAAAGAAATTGTGGTACTTACGTACAATGCAATATCACTCAGCAATGAAATCTATGTCATCAGGCCCGTAGCAGCAAAATGAGTGGATTCAGGTACGATGATTCTAAGTGAAATAAGTCACACAGAAAAAGAAACATCATAAGATATCACTACTACACGGAATGTAAACTTGGCTACACAGGAACTGAATTACAAAACAGAACAGGGTCTCAAATGTAGAAAACCAACTTATGCTTGCTTAAGGGGAAAGGTGAGTTGGGGTGCTGCATAAAATCAGAGATTGAAATTAGCACATATACGGTTCCATAAGCCAAATATGTAATAGACAAGAGCTACTTGCTCAACGAAATTGACTCAACACCTCATATTAAACGCCTAAGAATATTCTTGACTACTAAGAATCTTAAAACCTATGGATTTATATGTCTCCGAAAGAGAATCAAGCATGTGTACAGTGGCATAAATGCAGCAGTGATAGGATTGGTGAGGTTCGGTGAGCAAATGCAGACCCTTTGAAGTCATATTGCATGGTACTCATTCCATGAGTCTCAACTCTCCAGGTTTAAGGGATTCTTCCTTCAGCTAAAACATGCATGTGGAACCCAGAGTATGATCCACCGTGTGATCGGGAAACGTGTTCAAATGTGTCTCAGTTTTCGTCCCCTGGTACTCGGGTGCAACATTCCAGATGCTTTACTAACACTCTCCCCACTTGGAGAGTCAGTGCCTTTAACCTCCTGTTTGGCCCAGTTTGCAATTCCTGCGGAAAATGAACAGAAATAGGGAGAACCAAAGAAAGACTAGCTGGAGGTGTCTGGACGGGCAAATTTAACTCTCATTTCCCACCAGGAAGAGGAATTAACCAAAGGCTCAGCGTGACGTGCCGGAACCACACTAGGGCCTGAAGCAATCCTGCGGTGTTGCGGCCAGCTCACAAGAAAGGAGTTGAAGAAAGGAGCTCAGTGTCACTGTCATTCACAAACCTGCAGAGTTATAAATGACAGCTATCGTCCAAAAATATATTGAAGTAAGGCTGCCAAGAGGACTTGCAAGTGGGGCAGATTGCAGGAAACCGATTTCAGGAGGTAGACTGGAATTGCATGTAAAGCATAGGAAAAGAGGCAGAACGTCCACAATGATGCACTTGGCCAAAAAGGGCGTATGCGTTTTTTCCTGAATATATTCAGGAATATATTCAGGAAAAAACGCATACGCCCTTTTTGGCCAACCAAGCAAGCTTGCAAAGGAAATCTGCACTACAATGAAGTCTCACTTCCCCCCGGTCAAAAGGGCCATCTGAAAAAAGTGTAAAATCCAGAAAGGCAGGACAGGCAATGGAGAAGTGGAGACTTGTTATGCTGATGAGCGGGATGTAAATTGCCAACAGCCACTCTGGAGAAGTGTATGGTGTTTCCTGAAACATCTAAAAAACAAGGTAACACAGCCTAGGGCACTTCCACTTATGGTCCTATAGCTTAGGGAAATTGAAATCAAAAAGACACAGCCACCCCAAAGTTTGGGACGGCTCTGTTTACAAGAACCTCGTTTACGGTACAAGTTCAATATCGCAGAAAGCGAAATATGGATAAAGAAGTTGTGGTATTTGCGTACAATGCAATATCACTCAGCAATGAAATCTATGTCATCAGGCCCGTAGCAGCCTAATGAGTGGATTCAGGTACGATGATTCTAAGTGAAATAAGTCACAGAGAAAAAGAAACATCATAAGATAACACTACTACACAGAATGTAAACTTGGCTACACAGGAACTGAATTACAAAACAGAACAGTGTCTGCAATGTAGAAAACCAACTTATGCTTGCTTAAGGGGAATGATGAGTTGGGGTGCTGCATGAAACCAGAGATTGAAATTGGCACAGATAGCGTTCCATAAGCCAAATATGTAATAGACAACAGCTACTCCTTGCTCAATGAAGTGGACTGAAGACGCCATACTAAACGCCTAAGAATATAACTGACTAGTAAGAATCTTAAAACCTATGGATTTATATGTCTCCGAAAGAGAATCAAGCATGTGTACAGCAGCATAAGCGCAACAGTGATAGAATTGGTGAGGTTCGGTGAGCAAATGCAGACCCTTTGAAGTCATATTGCATGGTACACATTCCATGGGTCTCAACTCTCCAGGTTTAAGGGATTCTTCCTTCAGCTACAACATGCATGTGGAACCCAGAGTATGATCCACCGTGTGATCGTGAAACGTGTTCAAATGTGTCTCAGTTTTCGTCCCCTGTTACTCGGGTGCAACATTCCAGACGCTTTACTAACACTCTCCCCACTTGGAGAGTCAGTGCCTTTAACCTCCTGTTTGGAACAGTTTGCAGTTTCTGCGGAAGATGAACAGGAATAGGGAGAACCAATGAGAGACTAGCTGGAGGTGTCTGGACGGGCAAATTTAACTCTCATTTCCCACCAGGAAGAGGAATTAACCAAAGGCTCAGCGTGACGTGCCGGAACCACACTAGGGCCTGAAGCAATCCTGCGGTGTTGCGGCCAGCTCACAAGAGAGGAGTTGAAGAAAGGAGCTCAGGGTCACTGTCATTCAGAAACCTGCAGAGTTATAAATGACAGCTATCGTCCAAAAATATATTGAAGTAAGGCTGCCAAGAGGACTTGCAAGTGGGGCAGAATTGCAGGAAACCGATTTCAGGAGGTAGACTGGAATTGCATGTAAAGCATAGGAAAAGAGGCAGAACGTCCACAATGATGCACTTGGCCAAAAAGGGCGTATGCGTTTTTTCCTGAATATATTCAGGAATATATTCAGGAAAAAACGCATACGCCCTTTTTGGCCAACCAAGCAAGCTTGCAAAGGAAATCTGCACTACAATGAAGTCTCACTTCCCCCCGGTCAAAAGGGCCATCTGAAAAAAGTGTAAAATCCAGAAAGGCAGGACAGGCCATGGAGAACTGGGAGCCTTGTTATGCTGATGGGCGGGATGTAAATTGCCAACAGCCACTCTGGAGAAGTGTATGGTGTTTCCTGAAACATCCAAAAAACAAAGCAACAGAGCCTAGGGCACTTCCACTTATGGTCCTATAGCTTAGGGAAATTAAAATCAAAAAGACACAGCCACCCCAAAGTTTGGGACGGCTCTGTTTACAAGAACCTCGTTTACGGTACAAGTTCAATATCGCAGAAAGTGAAAAATGGATAAAGAAGATGTGGTACTTACGTACAATGCAATATCACTCAGCAATGAAATCTATGTCATCAGGCCCGCAGCAGCATAATGAATGCATTCAGGTACGATGATTCTAAGTGAAATAAATCACACAGAGAAAGAAACATCATAAGATATCACTAATACATGGAATGTAAACTTGGTTACACAGGAACTGAATTACAAAGCAGAACAGTGTCTCAAATGTAGAAAACCAACTTATGCTTGCTTAAGGGGAAAGGTGAGTTGGGGTGCTGCATAAAACCAGAGATGGAAATTAGCACAGATACCGTTCCATAAGCGAAATATGTAACAGACTAGAGCTACTCCTTGCTCAACGAAGTGGACACAACACCCCATATTAAACACCATAGAATATAACTGAGAAGTAAGAATCTTAAAACCTATGGATTTATATGTCTCCGAAAGAGAATCAAGCGTGTGTACAGCGGCATAAATGCAGCAGTGATAGGATTGGTGAGGTTCGGTGAGCAAATGCAGACCCTTTGAAGTCATATTGCATGGTACCCATTCCATGGGTCTCAACTCTCCAGGTTTAAGGGATTCTTCCTTCAGCTAAAACATGCATGTGGAACCCAGAGTATGATCCACCGTGTGATTGGGAAACGTGTTCAAATGTGTCTCAGATTTCGTCCCCTGGTACTCGGGTGCGACATTCCAGACGCTTTACTAACACTCTCCCCTCTTAGAGAGTCAGTGCCTTTAACCTCCTGTTTGTCCCAGTTTGCAATTTCTGCGGAAGATGAACAGGAATAGGGAGAACCAATGAGAGACTAGCTGGAGGTGTCTGGACGGGCAAATTTAACTCTCATTTCCCACCAGGAAGAGGAATTAACCAAAGGCTCAGTGTGCCGTGCGGGAACCACACTAGGGCCTGAAGCAATCATGTGGTGTTGCGGCCAGCTCACAAGAAAGCGAGTTGAAGAAAGGAGCTCAGGGGCACTGTAATTCACAATCCTGCAGAGTTATAAATGACAGCTAACGTCCAAAAATATATTGAAGTAAGGCTGCCAAGAGGACTTCATAGTGGGGCAGAATTGCAGGAAACCGATTTCAGGAGGTAGACTGGAATTGCATATAGAGCATAGGAAAAGAGGCAGAATGTCCACAATGATGCACTTGGCCAAAAAGGGCGTATGCATTTTTTCCTGAATATATTCAGGAAAAAACGCATACGCCCTTTTTGGCCAACCAAGCAAGCTTGCAAAGGAAATCTGCAGTACAATGAAGTCTCACTTCCCCCCGGTCAAAAGGGCCATCTGAAAAAAGTGTAAAATCCAGAAAGGCAGGACAGGCCATGGAGAACTAGGAGCCTTTTTATGCTGATGGGCGGGATGTAAATTGCCAACAGCCACTCTGGAGAACTGTATGGTGTTTCCTGAAACATCTAAAATACAAAGCAACAGAGCCTAGGGCACTTCCACTTATGGTCCTATAGCTTAGGGAAATTAAAATCAAAAAGACACAGCCACCCCAGTTTGGGATGGCTCTGTTGACAAGAAACTCGTTTATGGTACAAGTGCAATATCGCAGAAAGCGAAGAATGGATAAAGAAATTGTGGTACTTACGTACAATGCAATATCACTCAGCAATGAAATCTATGTCATCAGGCCCGTAGCAGCAAAATGAGTGGATTCAGGTACGATGATTCTAAGTGAAATAAGTCACACAGAAAAAGAAACATCATAAGATATCACTACTACACGGAATGTAAACTTGGCTACACAGGAACTGAATTACAAAACAGAACAGGGTCTCAAATGTAGAAAACCAACTTATGCTTGCTTAAGGGGAAAGGTGAGTTGGGGTGCTGCATAAAATCAGAGATTGAAATTAGCACATATACGGTTCCATAAGCCAAATATGTAATAGACAAGAGCTACTTGCTCAACGAAATTGACTCAACACCTCATATTAAACGCCTAAGAATATTCTTGACTACTAAGAATCTTAAAACCTATGGATTTATATGTCTCCGAAAGAGAATCAAGCATGTGTACAGTGGCATAAATGCAGCAGTGATAGGATTGGTGAGGTTCGGTGAGCAAATGCAGACCCTTTGAAGTCATATTGCATGGTACTCATTCCATGAGTCTCAACTCTCCAGGTTTAAGGGATTCTTCCTTCAGCTAAAACATGCATGTGGAACCCAGAGTATGATCCACCGTGTGATCGGGAAACGTGTTCAAATGTGTCTCAGTTTTCGTCCCCTGGTACTGGGGTGCAACATTCCAGATGCTTTACTAACACTCTCCCCACTTGGAGAGTCAGTGCCTTTAACCTCCTGTTTGGCCCAGTTTGCAATTCCTGCGGAAAATGAACAGAAATAGGGAGAACCAAAGAAAGACTAGCTGGAGGTGTCTGGACGGGCAAATTTAACTCTCATTTCCCACCAGGAAGAGGAATTAACCAAAGGCTCAGCGTGACGTGCCGGAACCACACTAGGGCCTGAAGCAATCCTGCGGTGTTGCGGCCAGCTCACAAGAAAGGAGTTGAAGAAAGGAGCTCAGTGTCACTGTCATTCACAAACCTGCAGAGTTATAAATGACAGCTATCGTCCAAAAATATATTGAAGTAAGGCTGCCAAGAGGACTTGCAAGTGGGGCAGATTGCAGGAAACCGATTTCAGGAGGTAGACTGGAATTGCATGTAAAGCATAGGAAAAGAGGCAGAACGTCCACAATGATGCACTTGGCCAAAAAGGGCGTATGCGTTTTTTCCTGAATATATTCAGGAATATATTCAGGAAAAAACGCATACGCCCTTTTTGGCCAACCAAGCAAGCTTGCAAAGGAAATCTGCACTACAATGAAGTCTCACTTCCCCCCGGTCAAAAGGGCCATCTGAAAAAAGTGTAAAATCCAGAAAGGCAGGACAGGCAATGGAGAAGTGGAGACTTGTTATGCTGATGAGCGGGATGTAAATTGCCAACAGCCACTCTGGAGAAGTGTATGGTGTTTCCTGAAACATCTAAAAAACAAGGTAACACAGCCTAGGGCACTTCCACTTATGGTCCTATAGCTTAGGGAAATTGAAATCAAAAAGACACAGCCACCCCAAAGTTTGGGACGGCTCTGTTTACAAGAACCTCGTTTACGGTACAAGTTCAATATCGCAGAAAGCGAAATATGGATAAAGAAGTTGTGGTATTTGCGTACAATGCAATATCACTCAGCAATGAAATCTATGTCATCAGGCCCGTAGCAGCCTAATGAGTGGATTCAGGTACGATGATTCTAAGTGAAATAAGTCACAGAGAAAAAGAAACATCATAAGATATCACTACAACACAGAATGTAAACTTGGTACACAGGAACTGAATTTCAAAACAGAACAGGGTCACAAATGTAGAAAACCAACTTATGCTTGCTTAACAGGAAAGGTGAGTTGGGGTGCTGCATAAAACCAGAGATTGAAATTAGCACAGATACCGTTCCATAAGCCAAATATGTAATAGACAAGAGCTACTCCTTGCTCAACGAAGTGGACTCAACACCCCATATTAAACGCCTAAGAATATACCTGACTAGTAAGAATCTTAAAACCTATGGATTTATATGTCTCCGACAGAGAATCAAGCGTGTGTACAGCGGCATAAACACAGCAGTGATAGGATTGGTGAGGTTCCGTGAGCAAATGCAGAACGTTTGAAGTCATATTGCATGGTACCCATTCCATGGGTCTAAACTCTCCAGGTTGAAGGGATTCTTCCTTCAGCTAAAACATGTATTTGGAACCCAGAGTATGATCCACCGTGTGATCGGGAAACGTGTTCAAATGTGTCTCAGTTTTCGTCCCCTTGTACTCGGGTGCAACATTCCAGACGCTTTACTAACACTCTCCCCACTTGGAGAGTCAGTGCCTTTAACCTCCTTTTTGGCCCAGTTTGCAATTTCTGCGTAAGATGAACAGGAATAGGGAGAATCAATGAGAGACTAGCTGGAGGTGTCTGGACGGGCAAATTTAACTCTCATTTCCCACCAGGAAGAGGAATTAACCACAGGCTCAGCATGCTGTGCCGGAACAACACTAGGGGCTGAAGCAATCCTGCGGTGTTGCGGCCAGCTCACAAGAAAGCGAGTTGAAGAAAGGAGCTCAGGGGCACTGTAATTCAGAAACATGCAGAGTTATAAATGACAGCTATCGTCCAAAAATATATTGAAGTAAGGCTGCCAAGAGGACTTGAAAGCGGGGCAGAATTGCAGGAAACCGATTTCAGGAGGTAGACTGGAATTGCATGTAAACCATAGGAAAAGAGGCAGAACGTCCACAATGATGCACATGGCCAAAAAGTGTGTATGCGTTTTTTCCTGAATATATTCAGGAAAAAATGCATACGCACTTTTTGGCCAACCAAGCAAGCTTGCAAAGGAAATCTGCACTACAATGAAGTCTCAATTCCCCCTGGTCAAAAGGGTCATATGAAAAAAGTGTAAAATCCAGAAAGGCAGGACAGGCCATGGAGAACTGGGAGCCTTGTTATGCTGATGGGCGGGATGTAAATTGCCAACAGCCACTCTGGAGAAGTGTATGGTGTTTCCTGAAACATCTAAAAAACAAAGCAACAGAGCCTAGGGCACTTCCACTTCTGGTCCTATAGCTTAGGGAAATTAAAATCAAAAAGACACAGCCACCCCAAAGTTTGGGACGGCTCTGTTTACAAGAACCTCGTTTACGGTACAAGTTCAATATCGCAGAAAGCGAAAAATGGATAAAGAATTTGTGGTACTTACGTACAATGGAATATCACTCAGCAATGAAATCTATGTCATCAGGCCCGTAGCAGCCTAATGAGTGGATTCAGGTACGATGATTGTAAGTGAAATAAGTCACACAGAAAAAGAAATATCATAATATCACTACTACACGGAATGTAAACTTGGCTACACAGGAACTGAATTAAAAAATAGAACAGGGTCTCAAATGTAGAAAACCTACTTATACTTGCTTACGGGGAAAGGTGAGTTGGGGTGCTGCATAAAACAAGAGATTGAAATTAGCACAGATACCGTTCCATAAGCCAAATATATAATAGACAAGAGTTACTCCTTGCTCAACGAAGTGGACTCAACACCCCATATTAAACGCCTAAGAATATACCTGACTAGGAAGAATCTTAAAACTTATGGATTTATATGTCTCTGAAAAAGAATCAAGCGTGTGTACAGCGGCATAAACGCAGCAGTGATAGGATTGGTGAGGTTCGGTAAGCAAACGCAGACCCTCTGAAGTCATATTGCATGGTACCCATTCCATGGGTCTCAACTCTCCAGGTTTAAGGGATTCTTCCTTCAGCTAAAACATGCATGTGGAACCCAGAGTATGATCCACCGTGTGATCGGGAAACGTGTTCAAATGTGTCTCAGTTTTCGTCCCCTGGTACTCGGGTGCAACATTCCAGATGCTTTACTAACACTCTCCCCACTTGGAGAGTCAGTGCCTTTAACCTCCTGTTTGGCCCAGTTTGCAATTTCTGCGGAAGATGAACAAGAATAGGGAGAACTAATGAGAGACTAGCTGGAGGTGTCTGGACGGGCAATTTTCACTCTCATTTCCCACCAGGAAGAGGAATTAACCAACGGCTCAGCGTGCCATGTCGGAACCACACTAGTGCCTGAAGCAATCCTGCGGTATCGCGGCCTGCTCACAAGAAAGCGAGTTGAAGAAGGAGCTCAGGGGCAGTGTAATTCACAAAACTGCAGAGTTATAAATGACAGCTATCGTCCAAAAATATATTGAAGTAAGGCTGCCAAGAGGACTTCAAAGTGGGGCAGAATTGCAGGAAACCGATTTCAGGAGGTAGAATGGAATTGCATATAGAGCATAGGAAAAGAGGCAGAACGTCCACAATGATGCACTTGGCCAAAAAGGGCGTATGCATTTTTTCCTGAATATATTCAGGAAAAAACACATACGCACTTTTTGGCCAACCAAGCAAGCTTGCAAAGGAAATCTGCACTACAATGAAGTCTCAATTCCCCCTGGTCAAAAGGGTCATATGAAAAAAGTGTAAAATCCAGAAAGGCAGGACAGGCCATGGAGAACTGGGAGCCTTGTTATGCTGATGGGCGGGATGTAAATTGCCAACAGCCACTCTGGAGAAGTGTATGGTGTTTCCTGAAACATCTAAAAAACAAAGCAACAGAGCCTAGGGCACTTCCACTTCTGGTCCTATAGCTTAGGGAAATTAAAATGAAAAAGACACAGCCACCCCAATGTTTGGGATGGCTCTGTTGACAAGAAACTCGTTTATGGTACAAGTTCAATATCGCAGAAAGCGAAGAATGGATAAAGAAATTGTGGTACTTACGTACAATGCAATATCACTCAGCAATGAAATCTATGTCATCAGGCCCGTAGCAGCAAAATGAGTGGATTCAGGTACGATGATTCTAAGTGAAATAAGTCACACAGAAAAAGAAACATCATAAGATATCACTACTACACGGAATGTAAACTTGGCTACACAGGAACTGAATTACAAAACAGAACAGGGTCTCAAATGTAGAAAACCAACTTATGCTTGCTTAAGGGGAAAGGTGAGTTGGGGTGCTGCATAAAATCAGAGATTGAAATTAGCACATATACGGTTCCATAATCGAAATATGTAATAGACAAGAGGTACTCCTTGCTCAACGACATTGACTCAACACCTCATATTAAACGCCTAAGAATATTCTTGACTACTAAGAATCTTAAAACCTATGGATTTATAGGTCTCCGAAAGAGAATCAAGCGTGTGTACAGAGGCATAAGCGCAGCAGTTATAGGAATGGTGAGGTTCAGTGAGCAAATGCAGACCCTTTGATGTCATATTGCATGGTACCCATTCCATGGGTCTCAACTCTCCAGGTTTAAGGGATTCTTCCTTCAGCTAAAACATGCATGTGGAACCCAGCGTATGATCCACCGTGTGATCGGGAAACGTGTTCAAATGTGTCTCAGTTGTCATCCCCTGGTACTCGGGTGCAACATTCCAGACGTTTATTAACACTCTCCCCACTTGGAGAGTCAGTGCCTTAAACCTCCTGTTTGGCCCAGTTTGCAATTTCTGCGGGAAATGAACAGGAATAGGGAGAACCCATGAGAGACTAGCTGGAGGTGTCTGGACGGGTAAATTTAACTCTCATTTCCCACCAGGAAGAGGAATTAACCAAAGGCTCAGCATGCCGTGCCGGAACCACACTAGGGCCTGAAGCAATCATGCGGTGTTGCGGCCACCTCACAAGAAAGCGAGTTGAAGAAAGGAGCTCAGGGGCACTGTAATTCACAAACCTGCAGAGTTATAAATGACAGCTATCATCCAAAAATATATTGAAGTAAGGCTGCCAACAGGACTTGAAAGCGGGGCAGAATTGCAGGAAACCGATTTCAGGAGGTAGACTGGAATTGCATGTAAAGCATAGGAAAAGAGGCAGAACGTCCACAATGATGCACTTGGCCAAAAAGGGCGTATGCGTTTTTTCCTGAATATATTCAGGAAAAAACACATACGCCCTTTTTGGCCAACTAAGCAAGGTTGCAAAGGAAATCTGCACTACAATGAAGTCTCACTTCCCCCCGGTCAAAAGGGCCATCTGAAAAAAGTGTAAAATCCAGAAAGGCAGGACAGGCAATGGAGAAGTGGAGACTTGTTATGCTGATGAGCGGGATGTAAATTGCCAACAGCCACTCTGGAGAAGTGTATGGTGTTTCCTGAAACATCTAAAAAACAAGGTAACACAGCCTAGGGCAATTCCACTTATGGTCCTATAGCTTAGGGAAATTGAAATCAAAAAGACACAGCCACCCCAACGTTTGGGACGGCTCTGTTTACAAGAACCTCGTTTATGGTACAAGTTCAATATCGCAGAAAGCGAAATATGGATAAAGAAGTTGTGGTATTTGCGTACAATGCAATATCACTCAGCAATGAAATCTATGTCATCAGGCCCATAGCAGCCTAATGAGTGGATTCAGGTACGATGATTCTAAGTGAAATAAGTCACAGAGAAAAAGAAACATCATAAGATAACACTACTACACAGAATGTAAACTTGGCTACACAGGAACTGAATTACAAAACAGAACAGTGTCTGCAATGTAGAAAACCAACTTATGCTTGCTTAAGGGGAATGATGAGTTGGGGTGCTGCATGAAACCAGAGATTGAAATTGGCACAGATACCGTTCCATAAGCCAAATATGTAATAAACAAGAGCTCCTCCTTGCTCAACGAAGTGGACTCAACACCCCATATTAAATGCCTAATATTATAGCTGACTAGTAAGAATCTTAAAACTTATGGATTTATATGTCTCTGAAAGAGAATCAAGCGTATGTACAGTGGCATAAACGCAGCAATGATAGGATTGGTGAGGTTCGGTGAGCAAATGCAGACCCTTTGAAGTCATATTGCATGGTACCCATTCCATGGGTCTCAACTCTCCAGGTTTAAGGGATTCTTCCTTCAGCTAAAACATGCATGTGGAACCCAGTGTATGATCCACCATGTGATCGGGAAACGTGCTCAAATGTGTCTCAGTTTTCATCCCCTGGTACTCGGGTGCAACATTCCAGACGCTTTACTAACACTCTCCTCACTTGGAGAGTCAGTGCCTTTAACCTCCTGTTTGGCCCAGTTTGCAATTTCTGCGGAAAATGAACAGGAATAGGGAGAACCAATGAGAGACTAGCTGGAGGTGTCTGGACGGGCAAATTTAACTCTCATTTCCCACCAGGAAGAGGAATTAACCAAAGGCTCAGCGTGCCATGCCGGAACCACACTAGGGCCTGAAGCAATCTTGAGTGTTGCGGCCAGCTCACAAGAAAGCGAGTTGAAGAACGGAGCTCAGGGGCACTGTAATTCACAAACCTGCAGAGTTATAAATGACAGCTATTGTCCAAAAATATATTGAAGTAAGGCTGCCAAGAGGACTTGAATGCGGGGCAGAATTGCAGGAAACTGATTTCAGGAAGTAGACTGGAATTGCATGTAAAGCATAGGAAAAGAGGCAAAACGTCCTCAATGATGCACTTGGCAAAAAAGTGCTTATGCGTTTTTTCCTGAATATATTCCTGAATATATTCAGGAAAAAACGCATAAGCCCTTTTTGGCCAACCAAGCAAGCTCGCAAAGGAAATCTGCACTACAATGAAGTCTCACTGCCCGCCGCTCAAAAGGGCCATCTGAAAAAAGTGTAAAATCCAGAAAGGCAGGACAGGCCATGGAGAACTGGGAGCCTTGTTATGCTGATGGGCGGGATGTAAATTGCCAACAGCCACTCTGGAGAAGTGTATGGTGTTTCCTGAAACATCTAAAAAACAAAGCAACAGAGCCTAGGGCACTTCCACTTATGGTCCTATAGCTTAGGGAAATTAAAATCAAAAAGACACAGCCACCCCAAAGTTTGGGATGGCTCTGTTTACAAGAACCTCATTTACAGTACAATTTCAATATCACAGAAAGCGAAAAATGGAAAAAGAAGTTGTGGTACATATGTACAATGCTATATCACTCAGCAATGAAATCTATGTCATCAGGCACGTAGCAGCGTAATGAGTGGATTCAGGTACGATGATTCTAAGTGAAATAAGTCACACAGAAAAAGAAACATCATAAGATATCACTACAACACGGAATGTAAACTTGGTACACAGGAACTGAATTTCAAAACAGAACAGGGTCACAAATGTAGAAAACCAACTTATGCTTGCTTAACAGGAAAGGTGAGTTGGGGTGCTGCATAAAACCAGAGATTGAAATTAGCACAGATACCGTTCCATAAGCCAAATATGTAATAGACAAGAGCTACTCCTTGCTCAACGAAGTGGACTCAACACCCCATATTAAACGCCTAAGAATATACCTGACTAGTAAGAATCTTGAAACCTATGGATTTATATGTCTCCGACAGAGAATCAAGTGTGTGTACAGCGGCATAAACGCAGCAGTGATAGGATTGGTGAGGTTCCGTGAGCAAATGCAGAACGTTTGAAGTCATATTGCATGGTACCCATTCCATGGGTCTAAACTCTCCAGGTTTAAGGGATTCTTCCTTCAGCTAAAACATGCATGTGGAACCCAGAGTATGATCCACCGTGTGATCGGGAAACGTGTTCAAATGTGTCTCAGTTTTCGTCCCCTGGTACTCGGGTGCAACATTCCAGACGTTTATTAACACTCTCCCCACTTGGAGAGTCAGTGCCTTAAACCTCCTGTTTGGCCCAGTTTGCAATTTCTGCGGAAGATGTACAGGAATAGGGAGAACCCATGAGAGACTAGCTGGAGGTGTCTGGACGGGTAAATTTAACTCTCATTTCCCACCAGGAAGAGGAATTAACCAAAGGCTCAGCATGCTGTGCTGGCACAACACTAGGGGCTGAAGCAATCCTGCGGTGTTGTGGCCAGCTCACAAGAAAGCGAGTTGAAGAAAGGAGCTCAGGGGCACTGTCATTCACAAACCTGCAGAGTTATAAATGACAGCTATCGTCCAAAAATATATTGAAGTAATGCTGCCAAGAGGACTTGAATATGGGGCAGAATTGCAAAAAAGCGATTTCAGGTGGTAGACTGGAATTGCACTTAAAGCATAGGAAAAGAGGATGAACGTCCACAGTGATGCACTTGGCCAAAAACGGCGTATGCGTATTTTCCTGAATATATTCTGGAAGAAACGCATACGCACTTCCTGGCCAACCAAGCAAGCTTGCAAAGGAAATCTGCACAACAATGAAGTCTCACTGCCCCCAGGTCAAAAGGGCCATCTGAAAAATGTGTAAAATCCAGAAAGGCAGGACAGGCCATGGAGAACTGGAGCCTTGTTATGCTGATGGGCGGGATATAAATTGCCAACAGCCACTCTGGAGAAGTGTATGGTGTTTCCTGTAACATCTAAAAAACAAAGTAACAGAGCCTAGGGAACTTCCACTTATTGTCCTATAGCTTAGGGAAATTGAAATCAAAAAGACACAGCCACCCCAGTTTGGGATGGCTCTGTTTACAAGAACCTCGTTTACGGTACAAGTTCAATATCGCAGAAAGCGAAATATGGGTAAAGAACTTGTGGTATTTGCGTACAATGCAATATCACTCAGCAATGAAATCTATGTCATCAGGCCCGTAGCAGCATAATGAGTGGATTCAGGTACGATGATTCTAAGTGAAATAAGACACACAGAAAAAGAAACATCAAAAGTTATCACTACTACACAGAATATAAACTTGGCTACACAGGAACTGAATTACAAAACAGAACAGAGTCTCAAATGTAGAAAACCAACTTATGCTTGCTTAAGGGGAAAGGTGAGTTGGGGTGCTGCATAAAACCAGAGATTTAAATTAGCACAGATACCGTTCCATAAGCCAAATATATAATAGACAAGAGCTACTCCTTGCTCAACGAAGTGGCCTCAACACCCCATATTAAACGCCTAAGAATATATCTGACTAGTAAGAATCTTAAAACCTATGGATTTATATGTCTCCGAAAGAGAATCAAGCGTGTGTACAGCGGCATAAACGCAGCAGTGATAGGATCTGTGAGGTTTGGTGAGCAAATGCAGACCCTTTGAAGTCATATTGCATGGTACCCAATCCATGGGTCTCAACGCTCCAGTTTAAAGGGATTCTTCCTTCAGCTAAAACATGCATGTGGAACCCAGAGTATGATCCACCGTGTGATCGGGAAACGTGTTCAAATGTGTCTCAGTTTTCGTCCCCTGGTACTCGGGTGCAACATTCCAGACGCTTTATTAACACTCTCCCCACTTGGAGAGTCAGTGCCTTTAACCTCCTGTTTGGCCCAGTTTGCAATTTCTGTGGAAAATGAACAGGAATAGGGAGAACCAATTAGAAACTATCTGGAGCTGTCTGGACGGGCAAATTTAACTCTCATTTCCCACCAGGAAGAGGAATTAACCAAAGGCTCATTGTGCCATGCCAGAACCACACTAGGGCCTGAAGCAATCCTGCAGTGTTGCAGCCAGCTCACAAGAAAGCGAGTTGAAGAAAGGAGCTCAGGAGCACTGTAATTCACAAACCTGCAGAGTTATAAATGACAGCTATCTTCCAAAAATATATTGAAGTAAGGCTGCCAAGAGGACTTGAAAGCGGGGCAGAATTGCAGGAAACCGATTTCAGGAGGTAGACTGGAATTGCATGTAAAGCATAGGAAAAGAGGCAGAACGTCCAAAATGATGCACTTGGCCTAAAAGTGCGCATGCGTTTTTTCCTGAATATATTCAGGAAAAAATGCATACGACCTTTTTGGGCAACCAAGCAAGCTTGCAAAGGAAATCTGCACTACAATGAAGTCTCACTTCCCCCGGTCAAAAGGGCCATCTGAAAAAAGTGTAAAATCCAGAAAGGCAGGACAGGCCATGGAGAACGGGGAGCCTTGTTATGCTGATGGGCGGGATGTAAATTGCCAACAGCCACTCTGGAGAAGTGTATGGTATTTCCTGAAACATCTAAAAAACAAAGCAACAGAGCCTAGGGCACTTCCACTTATGGTCCTATAGCTTAGGGAAATTAAAATCAAAAAGACACAGCCACCCCAAAGTTTGGGACGGCTCTGTTTACAAGAACCTCGTTTACGGTACAAGTTCAATATCACAGAAAGCGATAAATGGATAAAGAAGTTGTGGTACTTATGTACAATGCAATATCACTCAGCAATGAAATCTATGTCAACAGGCCCGTAGCAGCATAATGAGTGGATTCAGGTACGATGATTCTAAGTGAAATAAGTCACACAGAAAAAGAAAAATCATAAGATATCACTACTACCCGGAATGTAAACTTGGCTACGCAGGAACTGAATTACAAAACAGAACAGGGTCTCAAATGTAGAAAACCAACTTATGCTTGCTTAACGGGAAAGGTGAGTTGGTGTGCTGCATAAAACCAGAGATGGAAATAAGCACAGATAGCGTTCCATAAGCCAAATATGTAATAGACAAGAGCTACTCCTTGCTCAACGAAGTGGACTCAACACCCCATATTAAACGCCTAAGAATATACCTGACTAGTAAGAATCTTAAAACCTATGGATTTATATGTCTCCGAAAGAGAATCAAGCGTGTGTACAGCGGCATAAACGCAGCAGTGATAGGATTGGTGAGGTTCCGTGAGCAAATGCAGACCCTTTGAAGTCATATTGCATGGTACCCATTCCATGGGTCTAAACTCTCCAGGTTTAAGGGATTCTTCCTTCAGCTAAAACATGCATGTGGAACCCAGAGTATGATCCACCGTGTGATCGGGAAACGTGTTCAAATGTGTCTCAGTTTTTGTCACCTGGTACTCGGGTGCAACATTCCAGACGCTTTATAACACTCTCCCCACTTGGAGAGTCAGTGCCTTTAACCTCCTGTTTGACCCAGTTTGCAATTTCTGCGTAAGATGAACAGGAATAGGGAGAATCAATGAGAGACTAGCTGGAGGTGTCTGGACGGGCAAATTTAACTCTCATTTCCCAACAGGAAGAGGAATTAACCAAAGGCTCAGCATGCTGTGCCGGAACAACACTAGGGCCTGAAGCAATCCTGCGGTTTTGCGGCCAGCTCACAAGAAAGCGAGTTGAAGAAAGGAGCTCAGGGGCACTGTCATTCACAAACCTGCAGAGTTATAAATGACAGCTATCGTCCAAAAATATATTGAAGTAAGGCTGCCAAGAGGACTTGAAAGCGGGGCAGAATTGCAGGAAACCGATTTCAGGAGGTAGACTGGAATTGCATGTAAACCATAGGAAAAGAGGCAGAACGTCCACAATGATGCACTTGGCCAAAAAGTGCGTATGCGTTTTTTCCTGAATATATTCAGGAAAAAACACATACGCCCTTTTTGGCCAACTAAGCAAGGTTGCAAAGGAAATCTGCACTACAATGAAGTCTCACTTCCCCCCGGTCAAAAGGGCCATCTGAAAAAAGTGTAAAATCCAGAAAGGCAGGACAGGCAATGGAGAAGTGGAGACTTGTTATGCTGATGAGCGGGATGTAAATTGCCAACAGCCACTCTGGAGAAGTGTATGGTGTTTCCTGAAACATCTAAAAAACAAGGTAACACAGCCTAGGGCACTTCCACTTATGGTCCTATAGCTTAGGGAAATTGAAATCAAAAAGACACAGCCACCCCAAAGTTTGGGACGGCTCTGTTTACAAGAACCTCGTTTACGGTACAAGTTCAATATCGCAGAAGGCGAAATATGGATAAAGAAGTTGTGGTATTTGCGTACAATGCAATATCACTCAGCAATGAAATCTATGTCATCAGGCCCGTAGCAGCCTAATGAGTGGATTCAGGTACGATGATTCTAAGTGAAATAAGTCACAGAGAAAAAGAAACATCATAAGATAACACTACTACACAGAATGTAAACTTGGCTACACAGGAACTGAATTACAAAACAGAACAGTGTCTGCAATGTAGAAAACCAACTTATGCTTGCTTAAGGGGAATGATGAGTTGGGGTGCTGCATGAAACCAGAGATTGAAATTGGCACAGATAGCGTTCCATAAGCCAAATATGTAATAGACAACAGCTACTCCTTGCTCAATGAAGTGGACTGAAGACGCCATACTAAACGCCTAAGAATATAACTGACTAGTAAGAATCTTAAAACCTATGGATTTATATGTCTCCGAAAGAGAATCAAGCATGTGTACAGCAGCATAAGCGCAACAGTGATAGGATTGGTGAGGTTTGGTGAGCAAATGCAGACCCTTTGAAGTCATATTGCATGGTACACATTCCATGGGTCTCAACTCTCCAGGTTTAAGGGATTCTTCCTTCAGCTAAAACATGCATGTGGAACCCAGAGTATGATCCACCGTGTGATCGTGAAACGTGTTCAAATGTGTCTCAGTTTTCGTCCCCTGGTACTCGGGTGCAACATTCCAGACGCTTTACTAACACTCTCCCCACTTGGAGAGTCAGTGCCTTTAACCTCCTGTTTGGAACAGTTTGCAGTTTCTGCGGAAGATGAACAGAAATACGGAGAACCAAAGAAAGACTAGCTGGAGGTGTCTGGACGGGCAAATTTAACTCTCATTTTCCACCAGGAAGAGGAATTAACCAAAGGCTCAGCATGCTGTGCTGGCACAACACTAGGGGCTGAAGCAATCCTGCGGTGTTGCTGCCAGCTCACAAGAAAGCGAGTTGAAGAAAGGAGCTCAGGGGCACTGTCATTCACAAACCTGCAGAGTTATAAATGACAGCTATTGTCCAAAAATATATTGAAGTAAGGCTGCCAAGAGGATTTGAAAGCGGGGCAGAATTGCAGGAAACCGATTTCAGGAGGTAGACTGGAATTGCATGTAAAGCATAGGAAAAGAGGCAGAACGTCCACAATGATGCACTTGGCCAAAAAGGGCGTATGCGTTTTTTCCTGAATATATTCAGGAAAAAACGCATACGCCCTTTTTGGCCAACCAAGCAAGCTTGAAAAGGAAATGTGCACTACAATGAAGTCTCACTTCACCCCTGTAAAAAGGGCCATCTGAAAAAAGTGTAAAATCCAGAAAGGCAGGACAGGCCATGGAGAACTGGGAGCCTTGTTATGCTGATGGGCGGGATGTAAATTGCCAACAGCCACTCTGGAGAAGTGTATGGTGTTTCCTGAAACATCTAAAAAACAAAGCAACAGAGCCTAGGGCACTTCCACTTATGGTCCTATAGCTTAGGGAAATTAAAATCAAAAAGACACAGCCACCCCAAAGTTTGGGACGGCTCTGTTTACAAGAACCTCGTTTACGGTAGAAGTTCAATATCGCAGAAAGCGAAAAATTGATAAAGAATTTGTGGTACTTACGTACAATGGAATATCACTCAGCAATAAAATCTATGTGATCAGGCCCGTAGCAGCCTAATGAGTGGATTCAGGTACGATGATTCTAAGTGAAATAAGTCACAGAGAAAAAGAAACATCATAAGATATCACTACTACACAGAATGTAAACTTGGCTACACAGGAACAGAATTACAAAACAGAACAGGGTCTCAAATGTAGAAAACCAACTTATGCTTGCTTAACAGGAAAGGTGAGTTGGGGTGCTGCATAAAACCAGAGATTGAAATTAGCACAGATACCGTTCCATAAGCCAAATATGTAATAGAGAAGAGCTACTCCTTGCTCAACGAAGTGGACTCAACACCACATATTAAACGCCTAAGAATATACCTGACTAGTAAGAATCTTAAAACCTATGGATTTATATGTCTCCGAAAGAGAATCAAGCGTGTGTACAGCGGCATAAACGCAGCAGTGATAGGATTGGTGAGGTTCCGTGAGCAAATGCAGAACGTTTGAAGTCATATTGCATGGTACCCATTCCATGGGTCTAAACTCTCCAGGTTTAAGGGATTCTTCCTTCAGCTAAAACATGCATGTGGAACCCAGAGTATGACCCACCGTGTGATCGGGAAACGTGTTCAAATGTGTCTCAGTTTTCGTCCCCTGGTACTCGGGTGCAACATTCCAGACGCTTTACTAACACTCTCCCCACTTGGAGAGTCAGTGCCTTTAACCTCCTGTTTGGCCCAGTTTGCAATTTCTGCGTAAGATGAACAGGAATAGGGAGAATCAATGAGAGACTAGCTGGAGGTGTCTGGACGGGCAAATTTAACTCTCATTTCCCACCAGGAAGAGGAATTAACCACAGGCTCAGCATGCTGTGCCGGAACAACACTAGGGGCTGAAGCAATCCTGCGGTGGTGCGGCCAGCTCACAAGAAAGCGAGTTGAAGAAAGGAGCTTAGGGGCACTGTAATTCAGAAACATGCAGAGTTATAAATGACAGCTATCGTCCAAAAATATATTGAAGTAAGGCTGCCAAGAGGACTTCAATGTGGGGCAGAATTGCAGGAAACCGATTTCAGGAGGTAGAATGGAATTGCATATAGAGCATAGGAAAAGAGGCAGAACGTCCACAATGATGCACATGGCCAAAAAGGGCGTATGCATTTTTTCCTGAATATATTCAGGAAAAAACGCATACGCCCTTTTTGGCCAACCAAGCAAGCTTGCAAAGGAAATGTGCACTACAATGAAGTCTCACTTCCCCCCGGTCAAAAGGGCCATCTGAAAAAAGTGTAAAATCCAGAAAGGCAGGACAGGCCATGGAGAACTAGGAGCCTTTTTATGCTGATGAGCGGGATGTAAATTGCCAACAGCCACTCTGGAGAACTGTATGGTATTTCCTGAAACATCTAAAATACAAAGCAACAGAGCCTAGGGCACTTCCACTTATGGTCCTATAGCTTAGGGAAATTAAAATCAAAAAGACACAGCCACCCCAATGTTTGGGATGGCTCTGTTGACAAGAAACTCGTTTATGGTACAAGTTCAATATCGCAGAAAGCGAAGAATGGATAAAGAAATTGTGGTACTTACGTACAATGGAATATCACTCCGCAATGAAATCTATGTCATCAGGTCCGTAGCAGCAAAATGAGTGGATTCAGGTACGATGATTCTAAGTGAAATAAGTCACACAGAAAAAGAAACATCATAAGATATCACTACTACACGGAATGTAAACTTGGCTACACAGGAACTGAATTACAAAACAGAACAGGGTCTCAAATGTAGAAAACCAACTTATGCTTGCTTAAGGGGAAAGGTGAGTTGGGGTGCTGCATAAAATCAGAGATTGAAATTAGCAAATATACGGTTCCATAATCGAAATATGTAATAGACAAGAGCTACTCCTTGCTCAACGACATTGACTCAACACCTCATATTAAACGCCTAAGAATATTCTTGACTACTAAGAATCTTAAAACCTATGGATTTATATGTCTCCGAAACAGAATCAAGCATGTGTACAGTGGCATAAATGCAGCAGTGATAGGATTGGTGAGGTTAGGTGAGCAAATGCAGACCCTTTGAAGTCATACTGCATGGTACTCATTCCATGAGTCTCAACTCTCCAGGTTTAAGGGATTCTTCCTTCAGCTAAAACATGCATGTGGAACCCAGAGTATGATCCACCGTGTGATCGTGAAACGTGTTCAAATGTGTCTCAGTTTTCGTCCCCTGGTACTCGGGTGCAACATTCCAGATGCTTTACTAACACTCTCCCCACTTGGAGAGTCAGTGCCTTTAACCTCCTGTTTGGCCCAGTTTGCAATTCCTGCGGAAAATGAACAGAAATACGGAGAACCAAAGAAAGACTAGCTGGAGGTGTCTGGACGGGCAAATTTAACTCTCATTTCCCACCAGGAAGAGGAATTAACCAAAGGATCAGCATGCCATGCCGGAACCACACTAGGGCTTGAAGCAATCCTGCGGTGTTGCGGCCAGCTCACAAGAAAGGAGTTGAAGAAAGGAGCTCAGGGTCACTGTCATTCACAAACCTGCAGAGTTATAAATGACAGCTATCGTCCAAAAATATATTGAAGTAAGGCTGCCAAGAGG
Organism: Orcinus orca; assembly: GCF_937001465.1. Taxonomy (NCBI): domain Eukaryota; kingdom Metazoa; phylum Chordata; class Mammalia; order Artiodactyla; family Delphinidae; genus Orcinus; species Orcinus orca. Next base: position 65,778,574 of record NC_064559.1, on the reverse strand, counting down.
ACTTGCAAGTGGGGCAGAATTGCAGGAAACCGATTTCAGGAGGTAGACTGGAATTGCATGTAAAGCATAGGAAAAGAGGCAGAACGTCCACAAAGATGCACTTGGCCAAAAAGGGCGTATGCATTTTTTCCTGAATATATTCAGGAATATATTCAGGAAAAAACGCATACGCCCTTTTTGGCCAACCAAGCAAGCTTGCAAAGGAAATCTGCACTACAATGAAGTCTCACTTCCCCCCGGTCAAAAGGGCCATCTGAAAAAAGTGTAAAATCCAGAAAGGCAGGACAGGCCATGGAGAACTGGGAGCCTTGTTATGCTGATGGGCGGGATGTAAACTGTCAACAGCCTCTCTGGAGAAGTGTATGGTGTTTCCTGAAACATCTAAAAAACACAGCAACAGAGCCTAGGGCACTTCCACTTATGGTCCTATAGCTTAGGGAAATTAAAATCAGAAATACACAGCCAACCCAAAGTTTGGGATGGCTCTGTTTACAAGAACCTCGTTTACGGTACAAGTTCAATATCACAGAAAGCGAAAAATGGATAAAGAAGTTGTGGTACTTACGTACAATGCAATATCACTCAGCAATGAAATCTATGTCATCAGGCCCGTAGCAGCATAATGAGTGGATTCAGGTACGATGATTCTAAGTGAAATAAGTCACACAGAAAAAGAAACATCATAAGATATCTCTAATACACAGAATGTAAACTTGGCTACACAGGAACTGAATTACAAAACAGAACAGGGTCTCAAATGTAGAAAACCAACTTATGCTTGCTTAAGGGGAAAGGTGAGTTGGGGTGCTGCATAAAATCAGAGATTGAAATTAGCACATATACGGTTCCATAATCGAAATATGTAATAGACAAGAGCTACTCCTTGCTCAACGACATTGACTCAACACCTCATATTAAACGCCTAAGAATATACCTGACTAGTAAGAATCTTAAAACCTATGGATTGATATGTCTCCGAAAGAGAATCAAGGCATGTGTACAGCGGCATAAACGCAGCAGTGATAGGATTGGTGAGGTTCGGTGAGCAAATGCAGACCCTTTGAAGTCATATTGCATGGTACCCATTCCATGGGTCTCTACTCTCAAGGTTGAAGGGATTCTTCGTTCAGCTAAAACATGCATGTGGAACCCAGAGTATGATCCACTGTGTGATCGGGAAACGTGTTCAAATGTGTCTCAGTTTCTGTCCCCTAGTACTCGGATGCAACGTTCCAGATGCAGTACTAACACTATCGCCACTTGGAAAGTCAGGGCCTTTAACCTCCTGTTTGGCCCAGTTTGCAATTTCTGCGGAAGATGAACAGGAATAGGGAGAACCAATGAGAGCCTATCTGGAGGTGTCTGGACGGGCAAATGTAACTCTCATTTCCCACCAGGAAGAGGAATTAACCAAAGGCTCAGCATGCCGTGCCGGAACCACACTAGGGCCTAAAGCAATTCTGCGGTGTTGCGGCCTGCTCACAAGAAAGCGAGTTGAAGAAAGGAGCTCAGGGGCACTGTAATTCACAAACCTGCAGAGTTATAAATGACAGCTATCGTCCTAAAATATATTGAAGTAAGGCTGCCAAGAGGACTTATAAGCGGGGCAGAATTGCAGGAAACTGATTTCAGGAGGTAGACTGGAATTACATGTAAAGCACAGGAAAAGAGGCAGAACGTCCACAATGATGCACTTGGCCAAAAAGGGCGTATGCATTTTTTCCTGAATATATTCAGGAAAAAACTCATACGCACTTTTTGGCCAACCAAGCAAGCTTGCAAAGGAAATCTGCACTACAATGAAGTCTCACTTCCCCCCGGTCAAAAGGGCCATCTGAAAAAACTGTAAAGTCCAGAAAGCAGGACAGGCCATGGAGAACTGCGAGCGTTGTTATTATGATGGGCGGGATGTAAGTTGCCAACAGCCACTCTGGAGACGTGTATGGTGTTTCCTAAACATCTAAAAAACAAAGCAACAGAGCCTAGGGCACTTCCACTTATGATCCTATGGTTTAGGGAAATTAAAATCAAAAAGACACAGCCATCCCAAATTTTGGGACGGCTCTGTTTACATGAACCTTTTTAACGGTACAAGTTCAATATCACAGAAAGCGAAAAATGGATAAAGAAGTTGTGGTACTTACATACAATGCAGTATCACTCAGCAATGAAATCTATGTCATCAGGCCCATAGCAGTATAATGAGTGGATTCAGGTACGATGATTCTAAGTGAAATAAGTCACACAGAAAAAGTAACATCATAAGATATCACTACTACACGGAATGTAAACTTGGCTACACAGGAACTGAATTACAAAACAGAACAGCGTCTCAAACGTAGAAAAACAACTTATGCTTGCTTAAGGGGAAAGGTGAGTTGGGGTGCTGCATAAAACCAGAGATTGAAATTAGCACAGATACCGTTCCATAAGCCAAATATGTAATAGACAAGAGCTACTCCTTGCTCAACGAAGTGGACTCAACACCCCATATTAAACGCCTAAGAATATACCTGACTAGTAAGCATCTTAAAACCTATGAATTTATATGTCTCCGACAGAGAATCAAGCGTGTGTACAGTGGCATAAACGCAGCAGTGATAGGATTGGTGAGGTTCGGTGAGCAAATGCAGACCCTTTGAAGTCATATTGCATGGTACCCATTCCATGGGTCTCAACTCTCCAGGTTTAAGGGATTCTTCCTTCAGCTAAAGCATGCATGTGGATCCCAGAGTATGATCCACCGTGTGATCGGGAAACGTGTTCAAATGTGTCTCAGTTTTCGTCCCCTGGTACTCGGGTGCAACATTCCACACGCTTTACTAACACTCTCCCCACTTGGAGAGTCAGTGCCTTTAACCTCCTGTTTGGCCCAGTTTGCAATTTCTGCGGAAAATGAACAGAAAAAAGGAGAACCCATGAGAGACTAGCTGGAGGTGTCTGGACGGGCAAATTTAAGTCTCATTGCCCACCAGGAAGAGGAATTAACCAAAGGCTCAGCGTGCCGTGCCGGAACCACACTAGGGCCTGAAGCAATCCTGCGGTGTTGCGACGAGCTCACAAGAAAGCGAGTTGAAGCAAGGAGCTCGGGATACAGTAATTCACAAACCTGCAGAGTTATAAATGACAGCTATCATCCAAAAATATATTGAAGTAAGGCTTCCAAGAGGACTTGAAAGCGGGGCAGAATTGCAGGAAACCGATTTCAGGAGGTAGACTGGAATTGCATGTAAAGCATAGGAAAAGAGGCAGAACGTCCTCAATGATGCACTTGGCCAAAAAGGACGTATGCGTTTTTTCCTGAATATATTCAGGAAAAAACGCATACGCACTTTTTGGCCAACCAAGCAAGCTTGCAAAGGATATCTGCACTACAATGAAGTCTCACTGCCCCCCGGTCAAAAGGGCCATCTGAAAAAAGTGTAAAATCCAGAAAGGCAGGACAGGCCATGGAGAACTGGGAGCCTTGTTATGCTGATGGGCAGGATGTAAATTGCCAACAGCCACTCTGGAGAAGTGTATGGTGTTTCCTGAAACATCTAAGAAACAAAGCAACAGAGCCTAGGGCACTTCCACTTATGGTCCTATAGCTTAGGGAAATTAAAATCAAAAAGACACAGCCACCCCAAATTTTGGGACGGCTCTGTTTACAAGAACCTCGTATACGGTACAAGTTCAATTTCACAGAAAGCAAAAAATGGATAAAGAAGTTGTGGTACTTACGTACAATGCAATATCACTCAGCAATGAAATCTATGTCATCAGGCCCGTAGCAGCATAATGAGTGGATTCTGGTACGATGATTCTAAGTGAAATAAGTCACATAGAAAAACAAACATCATAAGATATCACTACTACACGGAATGTAAACTTGGCTACACAGGAACTGATTTACAAAACAGAACAGGGTCTCAAATGTAGAAAACCAACTTATGCTTGCTTAAGGGGAAAGGTGAGTTGGGGTGCTGCATAAAACCAGAGATTGAAATTAGCACAGATGCCATTCCATAAGCCAAATATGTAATAGACAAGAGCTACTCCTTGCTCAACGAAGCGGACTCAACACCCCATATTAAACGCCTAAGAATATACCTGACTTGTAAGAATCTTAAAACCTATGGATTTATATGTCTGCGAAAGAGAATCAAGCGTGTGTGCAGTGGCATAAATGCAGCAGTGATAGGATTGGTGAGGTTCCGTGAGCAAATGCAGACCCTTTGTAGTCATATTGCATGGTACCCAATCCATGGGTCTCAACTCTCCAGCTTTAAGGGATTCTTCCTTCAGCTAAAACATGCATGTGGAACCCAGAGTATGATCCACCATGTGTTCGGGAAACGTGTTCAAATGTGTCTCAGTTTACGTCCCCTGGTATGCGGGTGCAACATTCAAGATGCTTTACTTACACTCTCCCCACTTGGAGAGTCAGTGCCTTCAACCTCCTGTTAGGCCCAGCTTGCAATTTCTGTGGAAAATGAACAGGAATAGGGAGAACCAATGAGAGACTAGCTGGAGGTGTCCTGACGGGCAAATTGAACTCTCATTTCCCACCAGGAAGAGGAATTAACCAAAGGCTCAGCGTGCCAGGCTGGAAACAGATTAGGGCCTGAAGCAATCCTGCGGGATCGTGGCCAGCTCAAAAGAAAGCGAGTTGAAGAAAGGAGCTCAGGGGCACTGTAATTGGCAAACCTTCAGAGTGATAAATGACAGCTATCGTCCAAAAATATATTGAAGTAAGGCTGCCAAGAGGACTTGAAAGCGGGGCAGAATTGCAGGAAAACGATTTTAGGAGGTAGACTGGAATTGCATTTAAAGCATAGGAAAAGAGGCAGAAGGTCGACAGTGATGCACTTGGCCAAAAAGGGCGTATGTGTTTTTTCCTGAATATATTCAGGAAAAAACGCATACGCCCTTTTTGGCCAACCAAGCAAGCATGCGAAGGAAATCTGCACTACAATGATGTCTCACTGCCCCCGGTTAAAAGGGCCATCTGAAAAAAGAGTAAAATCCAGAAAGGCAGGACAGGCCATGGAGAACAGGGAGCCTTGTTATGCTGATGGGCATGATGTAAATTGCCAACAGCCACTCTGGAGAAGTGTATGGTGTTCCTGAAACATCTAAAAAACAAAGCAACAGAGCCTAGGGCACTTCCACTTATGGTCCTATAGCTTAGGGAAATTAAAATCAAAAAGACACAGCCACGCCAAGGTTTGGGACAGCTCTGTTTACAAGAACCTCGTTTACGGTAGAAGTTCAATATCCCAGAAAGCAAAAAATCGATAAAGAAGTTGTGGTACTTACGTACAATGCAATATCACACAGCAATGAAATCTATGTCATCAGGCCCATAGCAGTATAATGAGTGGATTCAGGTACGATGATTCTAAGTGAAATAAGTCACACAGAAAAAGAAACATCATAAGATATCACTAATACACGGAATGTAAACTTGGCTACACAGGAACTGAATTACAAATCAGAACAGGGTTTCAAATGTAGAAAACCACCTTATGCTTGCTTAAGTGGAAAGGTGAGTTGGGGTGCTGCATAAACCAGAAATTGAAATTAGCACAAATACCGTTCCATAAGCCAAATACGTAATAGGCAAGACCTACTCCTTGCTCAGCGAAATGGACTCAAAACCCCATATTCAATGCCTAGGAATATACCTGACTAGTAAGAATCTTAAAACCTATGGATTTATATGTCTCCATAAGAGAATCAAGCATGTGTAAACTGGCATAAACGCAGCAGTGAAAATCCACTAAATCCCATTATAAAAATACATTTCTTAAACAAAACACAATGACAGTGAAATAGAGAGCAATTCTTAGATAATTCATTCAGGGCTTGTGATGCAAGCTGGATTTTCAACTTCTACACCCAGAGCGGGGTGACACATAAGTCTGGACACTTGGGGCTGATAGGATTGCTGAGGTTCGGTGAGCAAATGCAGACCCTGTGAAGTCATATTGCATGGTACCCATTCCATGGGTGCCAAATCTCCTGGTATAAGGGACTATTTCTTCCGCTAAAACATGCATGGGGAACCCAGAGTATGGTACACCGTATGATCGGGAAAAGTTTTTAAATGTATCTCCGGTACTGGTACTCGGGTTCAACATTCCAGTTTGTTTACTAACACTCTCCCCACTTGGAGAGTCAGTGCCTTTAACCTCCTGTTTGACCCAGTTTGCAATTTCTGTGGAAGATGACGTGTAATAGGGAGAACCGATGAGAGACTAGCTGTAGCTGTCTGGCCCGGCAAATTTAACTCTCATGTCCCACCAGGAAGAGGAATTAACCAAAGGCTCAGTGTGCAGTGTGGGAACAAGATTACGGCCTGAAGTGATCAAGTGGTTTTGCGGCCAGCTCACATGAAAGCGAGTTGAAGAAAGGAGCTCAGGGGCACTGTAATTCACAAACCTGCCGACATATAAATGACAGCTATCGTCCAAAATTATATTGAAGTAAGGCTACCAAGAGGACTTGAAAGCGGGGCACAATTGCAGTTTACCGATTTCAGGAGGTAGACTGGAATTGCATTTAAAGCATAAGAAAAGAGGCAGAACATCGACAATGATGCACTTGTCCAAAAAGGGCATATGCGTTTTTTCCTGAATATATTCAGGAAAGAACGCATACGCCCTTTTTGGCCAACCAAGCAAGCTTACAAAGGAAATCTGCATTACAATGAAGTCTCACTTCCCCCCGGTCAAAAGGGCCATCTGAAAAAAGTGTAAAACCCAGAAAGGCAGGACAGGCCATGGAGAACAGGGAGCCTTATATGCTGATGGGCGGGATGTAAATTGCCAACAGCCACTCTGGAGAAGTGTATGGTGTTTCCTGAAACATCGAAAAAACAAAGTAACAGAGCCTAGGGCACTTCCACTTATGGTTCTATGGCTTAGGGAAATTAAAATCAAAAAGACACATCCACCCCAATTGTGGGACAGCTGTGTTTACAAGAACCTCGTTTACGGTACCATTTCAATATCCCAGAAAGCGAAAAATGGATAAAGAAGTTGTGGTACTTACGTAAAATGCAATATCACTCAGCAATGAAAGCTATGTTATGAGGCCCATAGCAGCATAATGAGTGGATCCAGGTACGATGATTCTAAGTGAAATAAGTCACACAGAAAAAGAAATATCATAAGATATCTCTAATACACGAAATGTAAACTTGGCTACACAGGAACTGAATTACAAAACAGAACAGTGTCTCAAACTTAGAATACCAACTTATGCTTGCTTAAGGGGAAAGGTGAGTTGGGGAGCTTCATAAAACCAGAGATTGAAATTAGCACAGATACCGTTCCATAAGCCAATTATGTAATAGACTAGACCTACTCCTGGCTCAAGGAAAAGGACTCAACACCCCATATTCAACGCCTAGGAATATACCTGACTAGTAAGAATCTTAAAACCTATGGATTTATATGTCTCTGTAAGAGAATCATGCATGTGTACAGAGGCATAAAAGCAGTAGTGAAAATCAGATAAATCCCATTATAAAAATAAATTCCTTAAAGAAAACACAATGACAGTGAAATAGAGAGCAATTCTTAAATAATTCATTCAGGTCTTGTGATGCAACCTGGATTTACCACATCTACACCCAGAGCTTGGTGACACATAAGGCTGGACACTTGGGGCTGATAGGATTGCTGAGATTCGGTGAGCAAATGCAGACCCTTTGAAGTCATATTGCATGGTACCCATTCCATGGGTCCCAACTCTCCTGGTTTAAGGGATTCTTCCTTCAGCTAAAACATGCATGGGGAACCCAGAGTATGGTCTGCAGTGTGATCGGGAAACGTTTTTAAATGCATCTCAGATTTCTTCCCCTGGTACTCGGGTTCAACATTGCAGACCCTTTACTAACATTCTCCCCACTTGGAGAGTCAGTGTCTTTAACCTCCTGTTTGGCCCAGTTTGCAATTCCTGTGGAAGATGACCTGGAATAGGGAGAACCAATGAGAGACTAGCTGGAGGTGTCCTGACGGGCAAATTGAACTCTCATTTCCCACCAGGAAGAGGAATTAACCAAAGGCTCAGCATGCCAGGCTGGAAACAGATTAGGGCCTGAAGCAATCCTGCGGGTTCGTGGCCAGCTCAAAAAAAGCGAGTTGAAGAAAGGAGCTCAGGGGCACTGTAATTCGCAAACCTGCAGAGTTATAAATGACAGCTATCGTCCAAAAATATATGGAACTAAGGTTGCCAAGAGGACTTGAAAGCGGGACAGAATTGCAGGAAACCGATTTTAGGAGGTAGACTGGAATTGCATTTAAAGCATAGGAAATGAGGCAGAACGTCGACAGTGATGCACTTGGCCAAAAAGGGCGTATGCGTTTTTTCCTGGATATATTCAGGAAAAAACGCATACGCCCTTTTTGGCCAACCAAGCAAGCTTGCAAAGCAAATCGCCACTACAATGATGTCTCACTGCCCCCGGTTAAAAGGGCCATCTGAAAAAAGAGTAAAATCCAGAAAGGCAGGACAGGCCATGGAGAACAGGGAGCCTTGTTTTGCTGATGGGCATGATGTAAATTGCCAACAGCCACTCTGGAGAAGTGTATGGTGTTTCCTGAAACATCTAAAAAACAAAGCAACAGAGCCTAGGGCACTTCCACTTATGGTCCTATAGCTTAGGGAAATTAAAATGAAAAAGACACAGCCACCCCAGAGTTTGGCATGGCTCTGTTTACATGGACCTCGTTTATGGTAGAAGTTCAATATCCCAGAAAGCAAAAAATCGATAAAGAAGTTGTGGTACCTACGTACAATGCAATATCACTCAGCAATGAAATCTATGTCATCAGGCCCATAGCAGTATAATGAGTGGATTCAGTTACCATGATTCTAAGTAAATAAGTCACACAGAAAAAGAAACATCATAAGATATCACTAATACACGGAATGTAAACTTGGCTACACAGGAACTGAATTACAAAACAGAACAGGGTCTCAAATGTAGAAAACCACCTTATGCTTGCTTAAGTGGAAAGGTGAGTTGGGGTGCTGCATAAACCAGAAATTGAAATTAGCACAAATACCGTTCCATAAGCCAAATACGTAATAGGCAAGACCTACTCCTTGCTCAGCGAAATGGACTCAAAACCCCATATTCAATGCCTAGGAATATACCTGACTAGTAAGAATCTTAAAACCTATGGATTTATATGTCTCCATAAGAGAATCAAGCATGTGTAAACTGGCATAAACGCAGCAGTGAAAATCCACTAAATCCCATTATAAAAATACATTTCTTAAACAAAACACAATGACAGTGAAATAGAGAGCAATTCTTAGATAATTCATTCAGGGCTTGTGATGCAAGCTGGATTTTCAACTTCTACACCCGGAGCGGGGTGACACATAAGTCTGGACACTTGGGGCTGATAGGATTGCTGAGGTTCGGTGAGCAAATGCAGACCCTGTGAAGTCATATTGCATGGTACCCATTCCATGGGTGCCAACTCTCCAGGTATAAGGGACTATTTCTTCCGCTAAAACATGCATGGGGAACCCAGAGTATGGTCCACCGTATGATCGGGAAAAGTTTTTAAATGTATCTCCGGTACTGGTACTCGGGTTCAACATTCCAGTTTGTTTACTAACACTCTCCCCACTTGGAGAGTCAGTGCCTTTAACCTCCTGTTTGACCCAGTTTGCAATTTCTGTGGAAGATGACGTGTAATAGGGAGAACCGATGAGAGACTAGCTGTAGCTATCTGGCCCGGCAAATTTAACTCTCATGTCCCACCAGGAAGAGGAATTAACCAAAGGCTCAGTGTGCAGTGTGGGAACAAGATTACGGCCTGAAGTGATCTAGTGGTTTTGCGGCCAGCTCACATGAAAGCGAGTTGAAGAAAGGAGCTCAGGGGCACTGTAATTCACAAACCTGCCGACATATAAATGACAGCTATCGTTCAAAATTATATTGAAGTAAGGCTACCAAGAGGACTTGAAAGCGGGGCACAATTGCAGTTAACCGATTTCAGGAGGTAGACTGGAATTGCATTTAAAGCATAAGAAAAGAGGCAGAACGTCGACAATGATGCACTTGGCCAAAAAGGGCGTATGCGTTTTATCCTAAATATATTCAGGAAAGAACGCATATGCCCTTTTTGGCCAACCAAGCAAGCTTGCAAAGGAAATCTGCACTACAATGAAGTCTCACTTCCCCCGGGTCAAAAGGGCCATCTGAAAAAAGTGTAAAACCCAGAAAGGCAGGACAGGCCATGGAGAACAGGGAGCCTTATATGCTGATGGGCGGGATGTAAATTGCCAACAGCCACTCTGGAGAAGTGTATGGTGTTTCCTGAAACATCGAAAAAACAAAGTAACAGAGCCTAGGGCACTTCCACTTATGGTTCTATGGCTTAGGGAAATTAAAATCAAAAAGACACATCCACCCCAATTGTGGGACAGCTGTGTTTACAAGAACCTCGTTTACGGTACCATTTCAATATCCCAGAAAGCGAAAAATGGATAAAGAAGTTGCCGTACTTATGTAAAATGCAATATCACTCAGCAATGAAAGCTATGTTATGAGGCCCGTAGCAGCATAATGAGTGGATCCAGGTACGATGATTCTAAGTGAAATAAGTCACACAGAAAAAGAAACATCATAAGATATCTCTAATACATGAAATGTAAACTTCGCTACACAGGATCTGAATTACAAAACAGAACAGTGTCTCAAACTTCGAATACCAACTTATGCTTGCTTAAGGGGAAAGGTTAGTTGGGGAGCTTCATAAAACCAGAGATTGAAATTAGCACAGATACCGTTCCATAAGCCAATTATGTAATAGACCAGACCTACTCCTGGCTCAAGGAAAAGGACTCAACACCCCATATTCAACGCCTAGGAATATACCTGACTAGTAAGAATCTTAAAACCTATGGATTTATATGTCTCTGTAAGAGAATCATGCATGTGTACAGAGGCATAAAAGCAGTAGTGAAAATCAGATAAATCCCATTATAAAAATAAATTCCTTAAAGAAAACACAATGACAGTGAAATAGAGAGCAATTCTTAAATAATTCATTCAGGGCTTGTGATGCAACCTGGATTTACCACATCTACACCCAGAGCTTGGTGACACATAAGGCTGGACACTTGGGGCTGATAGGATTGCTGAGATTCGGTGAGCAAATGCAGACCCTTTGAAGTCATATTGCATGGTACCCATTCCATGGGTCCCAACTCTCCTGGTTTAAGGGATTCTTCCTTCAGCTAAAACATGCATGGGGAACCCAGAGTATGGTCTGCAGTGTGATCGGGAAACGTTTTTAAATGCATCTCAGATTTCTTCCCCTGGTACTCGGGTTCAACATTGCAGACCCTTTACTAACATTCTCCCCACTTGGAGAGTCAGTGTCTTTAACCTCCTGTTTGGCCCAGTTTGCAATTCCTGTGGAAGATGACCTGGAATAGGGAGAACCAATGAGAGACTAGCTGGAGGTGTCCTGACGGGCAAATTGAACTCTCATTTCCCACCAGGAAGAGGAATTAACCAAAGGCTCAGCGTGCCAGGCTGGAAACAGATTAGGGCCTGAAGCAATCCTGCGGGATCGTGGCCAGCTCAAAAGAAAGCGAGTTGAAGAAAGGAGCTCAGGGGCACTGTAATTCGCAAACCTGCAGAGTGATAAATGACAGCTATCGTCCAAAAATATATTGAAGTAAGGCTGCCAAGAGGACTTGAAAGCGGGGCAGAATTGCAGGAAAACGATTTTAGGAGGTAGACTGGAATTGCATTTAAAGCATAGGAAAAGAGGCAGAAGGTCGACAGTGATGCACTTGGCCAAAAAGGGAGTATGTGTTTTTTCCTGAATATATTCAGGAAAAAACGCATACGCCCTTTTTGGCCAACCAAGCAAGCATGCGAAGGAAATCTGCACTACAATGATGTCTCACTGCCCCCGGTTAAAAGGGCCATCTGAAAAAAGAGTAAAATCCAGAAAGGCAGGACAGGCCATGGAGAACAGGGAGCCTTGTTATGCTGATGGGCATGATGTAAATTGCCAACAGCCACTCTGGAGAAGTGTATGGTGTTCCTGAAACATCTAAAAAACAAAGCAACAGAGCCTAGGGCACTTCCACTTATGGTCCTATAGCTTAGGGAAATTAAAATGAAAAAGACACAGCCACCCCAGAGTTTGGCATGGCTCTGTTTACAAGGACCTCGTTTACGGTAGAAGTTCAATATCCCAGAAAGCAAAAAATCGATAAAGAAGTTGTGGTACTTACGTACAATGCAATATCACACAGCAATGAAATCTATGTCATCAGGCCCATAGCAGTATAATGAGTGGATTCAGGTACGATGATTCTAAGTGAAATAAGTCACACAGAAAAAGAAACATCATAAGATATCACTAATACACGGAATGTAAACTTGGCTACACAGGAACTGAATTACAAATCAGAACAGGGTTTCAAATGTAGAAAACCACCTTATGCTTGCTTAAGTGGAAAGGTGAGTTGGGGTGCTGCATAAACCAGAAATTGAAATTAGCACAAATACCGTTCCATAAGCCAAATACGTAATAGGCAAGACCTACTCCTTGCTCAGCGAAATGGACTCAAAACCCCATATTCAATGCCTAGGAATATACCTGACTAGTAAGAATCTTAAAACCTATGGATTTATATGTCTCCATAAGAGAATCAAGCATGTGTAAACTGGCATAAACGCAGCAGTGAAAATCCACTAAATCCCATTATAAAAATACATTTCTTAAACAAAACACAATGACAGTGAAATAGAGAGCAATTCTTAGATAATTCATTCAGGGCTTGTGATGCAAGCTGGATTTTCAACTTCTACACCCGGAGCGGGGTGACACATAAGTCTGGACACTTGGGGCTGATAGGATTGCTGAGGTTCGGTGAGCAAATGCAGACCCTGTGAAGTCATATTGCATGGTACCCATTCCATGGGTGCCAACTCTCCAGGTATAAGGGACTATTTCTTCCGCTAAAACATGCATGGGGAACCCAGAGTATGGTCCACCGTATGATCGGGAAAAGTTTTTAAATGTATCTCCGGTACTGGTACTCGGGTTCAACATTCCAGTTTGTTTACTAACACTCTCCCCACTTGGAGAGTCAGTGCCTTTAACCTCCTGTTTGACCCAGTTTGCAATTTCTGTGGAAGATGACGTGTAATAGGGAGAACCGATGAGAGACTAGCTGTAGCTGTCTGGCCCGGCAAATTTAACTCTCATGTCCCACCAGGAAGAGGAATTAACCAAAGGCTCAGTGTGCAGTGTGGGAACAAGATTACGGCCTGAAGTGATCTAGTGGTTTTGCGTCCAGCTCACATGAAAGCGAGTTGAAGAAAGGAGCTCAGGGGCACTGTAATTCACAAACCTGCTGACATATAAATGACAGCTATCGTCCAAAATTATATTGAAGTAAGGCTACCAAGAGGACTTGAAAGCGGGGCACAATTGCAGTTAACCGATTTCAGGAGGTAGACTGGAATTGCATTTAAAGCATAAGAAAAGAGGCAGAACGTCGACAATGATGCACTTGTCCAAAAAGGACATATGCGTTTTTTCCTGAATATATTCAGGATAGAACGCGTACGCCCTTTTTGGCCAACCAAGCAAGCTTACAAAGGAAATCTGCACTACAATGAAGTCTCACTTCCCCCCGGTCAAAAGGGCCATCTGAAAAAAGTGTAAAACCCAGAAAGGCAGGACAGGCCATGGAGAACAGGGAGCCTTATATGCTGATGGGCGGGATGTAAATTGCCAACAGCCACTCTGGAGAAGTGTATGGTGTTTCCTGAAACATCGAAAAAACAAAGTAACAGAGCCTAGGGCACTTCCACTTATGGTTCTATGGCTTAGGGAAATTAAAATCAGAAAGACACATCCACCCCAATTGTGGGACAGCTGTGTTTACAAGAACCTCGTTTACGGTACCATTTCAATATCCCAGAAAGCGAAAAATGGATAAAGAAGTTGTGGTACTTACGTAAAATGCAATATCACTCAGCAATGAAATCTATGTTATCAGGCCCGTAGCAGCATAATGAGTGGATCCAGGTACGATGATTCTAAGTGAAATAAGTCACACAGAAAAAGAAATATCATAAGATATCTCTAATACACGAAATGTAAACTTGGCTACACAGGAACTGAATTACAAAACAGAACAGTGTCTCAAACTTCGAATACCAACTTATGCTTGCTTAAGGGGAAAGGTGAGTTGGGGAGCTTCATAAAACCAGAGATTGAAATTAGCACAGATACCGTTCCATAAGCCAATTATGTAATAGACCAGACCTACTCCTGGCTCAAGGAAAAGGACTCAACACCCCATATTCAATGCCTAGGAATATACCTGACTAGTAAGAATCTTAAAACCTATGGATTTATATGTCTCTGTAAGAGAATCATGCATGTGTACAGAGGCATAAAAGCAGTAGTGAAAATCAGATAAATCCCATTATAAAAATAAATTCCTTAAAGAAAACACAATGACAGTGAAATAGAGAGCAATTCTTAAATAATTCATTCAGGGCTTGTGATGCAACCTGGATTTACCACATCTACACCCAGAGCTTGGTGACACATAAGGCTGGACACTTGGGGCTGATAGGATTGCTGAGATTCGGTGAGCAAATGCAGACCCTTTGAAGTCATATTGCATGGTACCCATTCCATGGGTCCCAACTCTCCTGGTTTAAGGGATTCTTCCTTCAGCTAAAACATGCATGGGGAACCCAGAGTGTGGTCTGCAGTGTGATCGGGAAACGTTTTTAAATGCATCTCAGATTTCTTCCCCTGGTACTCGGGTTCAACATTGCAGACCCTTTACTAACATTCTCCCCACTTGGAGAGTCAGTGTCTTTAACCTCCTGTTTGGCCCAGTTTGCAATTCCTGTGGAAGATGAACTGGAATAGGGAGAACCAATGAGAGACTAGCTGGAGGTGTCCTGACGGGCAAATTGAACTCTCATTTCCCACCAGGAAGAGGAATTAACCAAAGGCTCAGCATGCCAGGCTGGAAACAGATTAGGGCCTGAAGCAATCCTGCGGGTTCGTGGCCAGCTCAAAAGAAAGCGAGTTGAAGAAAGGAGCTCAGGGGCACTGTAATTCGCAAACCTGCAGAGTTATAAATGACAGCTATCGTCCAAAAATATATTGAAGTAAGGCTGCCAAGAGGACTTGAAAGCGGGGCACAATTGCAGTTAACTGATTTCAGGAGGTAGACTGGAATTGCATTTAAAGCATAAGAAAAGAGGCAGAACGTCGACAATGATGCACTTGGCCAAAAAGGGCGTACGCGTTTTTTCCTGAATATATTCAGGAAAGAACGCATATGCCCTTTTTGGCCAACCAAGCAAGCTTGCATAGGAAATCTGCACTACAATGAAGTCTCACTTCCCCTCGGTCAAAAGGGCCATCTGAAAAAAGTGTAAAACCCAGAAAGGCAGGACAGGCCATGGAGAACAGGGAGCCTTATATGCTGATGGGCGGGATGTAAATTGCCAACAGCCACTCTGGAGAAGTGTATGGTGTTTCCTGAAACATCGAAAAAACAAAGTAACAGAGCCTAGGGCACTTCCACTTATGGTTCTATGGCTTAGGGAAATTAAAATAAAAAAGACACATCCACCCCTATTGTGGGACAGCTGTGTTTACAAGAACCTCGTTTACGGTACCATTTCAATATCCCAGAAAGCGAAAAATGGATAAAGAAGTTGTGGTACTTACGTAAAATGCAATATCACTCAGCAATGAAAGCTATGTTATGAGGCCCGTAGCAGCATAATGAGTGGATCCAGGTACGATGATTCTAAGTGAAATAAGTCACACAGAAAAAGAAACATCATAAGATATCTCTAATACACGAAATGTAAACTTGGCTACACAGGAACTGAATTACAAAACAGAACAGTGTCTCAAACTTCGAATACCAACTTATGCTTGCTTAAGGGGAAAGGTGAGTTGGGGAGCTTCATAAAACCAGAGATTGAAATTAGCACAGATACCGTTCCATAAGCCAATTATGTAATAGACCAGACCTACTCGTGGCTCAAGGAAAAGGACTCAACACCCCATATTCAACGCTTAGGAATATACCTGACTAGTAAGAATCTTAAAACCTATGGATTTATATGTCTCTGTAAGAGAATCATGCATGTGTACAGAGGCATAAAAGCAGTAGTGAAAATCAGATAAATCCCATTATAAAAATAAATTCCTTAAAGAAAACACAATGACAGTGAAATAGAGAGCAATTCTTAAATAATTCATTCAGGGCTTGTGATGCAACCTGGATTTACCACATCTACACCCAGAGCTTGGTGACACATAAGGCTGGACACTTGGGGCTGATAGGATTGCTGAGATTCGGTGAGCAAATGCAGACCCTTTGAAGTCATATTGCATGGTACCCATTCCATGGGTCCCAACTCTCCTGGTTTAAGGGATTCTTCCTTCAGCTAAAACATGCATGGGGAACCCAGAGTATGGTCTGCAGTGTGATCGGGAAACGTTTTTAAATGCATCTCAGATTTCTTCCCCTGGTACTCGGGTTCAACATTGCAGACCCTTTACTAACATTCTCCCCACTTGGAGAGTCAGTGTCTTTAACCTCCTGTTTGGCCCAGTTTGCAATTCCTGTGGAAGATGAACTGGAATAGGGAGAACCAATGAGAGACTAGCTGGAGGTGTCCTGACGGGCAAATTGAACTCTCATTTCCCACCAGGAAGAGGAATTAACCAAAGGCTCAGCATGCCAGGCTGGAAACAGATTAGGGCCTGAAGCAATCCTGCGGGTTCGTGGCCAGCTCAAAAGAAAGCGAGTTGAAGAAAGGAGCTCAGGGGCACTGTAATTCGCAAACCTGCAGAGTTATAAATGACAGCTATCGTCCAAAAATATATTGAAGTAAGTCTGCCAAGAGGACTTGAAAGCAGGGCACAATTGCAGTTAACTGATTTCAGGAGGTAGACTGGAATTGCATTTAAAGCATAAGAAAAGAGGCAGAACGTCGACAATGATGCACTTGGCCAAAAAGGGCGTATGCGTTTTTTCCTGAATATATTCAGGAAAGAACGCATATGCACTTTTTGGCCAACCAAGCAAGCTTGCATAGGAAATCTGCACTACAATGAAGTCTCACTTCCCCCTGGTCAAAAGGGCCATCTGAAAAAAGTGTAAAACCCAGAAAGGCAGGACAGGCCATGGAGAACAGGGAGCCTTATATGCTGATGGGCGGGATGTAAATTGCCAACAGCCACTCTGGAGAAGTGAATGGTGTTTCCTGAAACATCGAAAAAACAAAGTAACAGAGCCTAGGGCACTTCCACTTATGGTTCTATGGCTTAGGGAAATTAAAATCAAAAAGACACATCCACCCCAATTGTGGGACAGCTGTGTTTACAAGAACCTCGTTTACGGTACCATTTCAATATCCCAGAAAGCGAAAAATGGATAAAGAAGTTGTGGTACTTACGTAAAATGCAATATCACTCAGCAATGAAATCTATGTTATGAGGCCCGTAGCAGCATAATGAGTGGATCCAGGTACGATGATTCTAAGTGAAATAAGTCACACAGAAAAAGAAACATCATAAGATATCTCTAATACACGAAATGTAAACTTGGCTACACAGGAACTGAATTACAAAACAGAACAGTGTCTCAAACATAGAATACCACCTTATGCTTGCTTAAGGGGAAAGGTGAGTTGGGGAGCTTCATAAAACCAGAGATTGAAATTGGCTCAGATACCATTCCATAAGCCAATTATGTAATACACCAGACCTACTCCTGGCTCAAGGAAAAGGACTCAACACCCTATATTCAACGCCTAGGAATATACCTGACTAGTAAGAATCTTAAAACCTATGGATTTATATGTCTCTGTAAGAGAATCTTGCATGTGTACAGAGGCATAAAAGCAGTAGTGAAAATCAGATAAATCCCATTATAAAAATAAATTCCTTAAAGAAAACACAATGACAGTGAAATAGAGAGCAATTCTTAAATAATTCATTCAGGGCTTGTGATGCAACCTGGATTTACCACATCTACACCCAGAGCTTGGTGACACATAAGGCTGGACACTTGGGGCTGATAGGATTGGTGAGATTCGGAGAGCAAATGCAGACCCTTTGAAGTCATATTGCATGGTACCCATTCCATGGGTCCCTACTCTCCTGGTTTAAGGGATTCTTCCTTCAGCTAAAACATGTATGGGGAACCCAGAGTATGGTCTGCATTGTGATCGGGAAATGTTTTTAAATGCATCTCAGATTTCTTCCCCTGGTACTAGGGTTCAACATTGCAGACCCTTTACTAACATTCTCCCCACTTGGAGAGTCAGTGTCTTTAACCTCCTGTTTGGCCCACTTTGCAATTCCTGTGGAAGATGAACTGGAATAGGGAGAACAAATGAGAGACTAGCTGGAGGTGTCCTGACGGGCAAATTGAACTCTCATTTCCCACCAGGAAGAGGAATTAACCAAAGGCTCAGCATGCCAGGCTGGAAACAGATTAGGGCCTGAAGCAATCCTGCGGGTTCGTGGCCAGCTCAAAAGAAAGCGAGTTGAAGAAAGGAGCTCAGGGGCACTGTAATTCGCAAACCTGCAGAGTTATAAATGACAGCTATCGTCCAAAAATATATTGAAGTAAGGCTGCCAAGAGGACTTGAAAGCGGGGCAGAATTACAGGAAACCAATTTTAGGAGGTAGACTGGAATTGCATTTAAAGCATAGGAAAAGAGGCAGAACGTCGACAGTGATGCACTTGGCCAAAAAGGGTGTATGCGTTTTTTCCTGAATATATTTAGGAAAAAACACATACGCACTTTTTGGCCAACCAAGCAAGCTTGCGAAAGAAATCTGCACTACAATGATGTCTCACTGCCCCCGGTTAAAAGGGCCATCTGAAAAAGAGTAAACTCCAGAAAGGCAGGACAGGCCATGGAGAACAGGGAGCCTTGTTATGCTGATGGGCATGATGTAAATTGCCAACAGCCACTCTGGAGAAGTGTATGGTGTTTCCTGAAACATCTAAAAAAGAAAGCAACAGAGCCTAGGGCACTTCCACTTATGGTCCTATAGCTTAGGGAAATTAAAATCAAAAAGACACAGCCACCCCAGAGTTTGGCATGGCTCTGTTTACAAGGACCTCGTTTACGGTAGAAGTTCAATATCCCAGAAAGCAAAAAATCGATAAAGAAGTTGTGGTACTTACGTACAATGCAATATCACTCAGCAATGAAATCTATGTCATGAGGCCCATAGCAGTATAATGAGTGGATTCTGGTACGATGATTCTAAGTGAAATAAGTCACACAGAAAAAGAAACATCATAAGATATCACTAATACACGGAATGTAAACTTGGCTACACAGGAACTGAATTAAAAAACAGAACAGGGTCTCAAATGTAGAAAACCACCTTATGCTTGCTTAAGTGGAAAGGTGAGTTGGGGTGCTGCATAAAGCAGAAATTGAAATTAGCACAAATACCGTTCCATAAGCCAAATACGTAATAGGCAAGACCTACTCCTTGCTCAGCGAAATGGACTCAAAACCCCATATTCAATGCCTAGGAATATACCTGACTAGTAAGAATCTCAAAAGCTATGGATTTATATGTCTCCATAAGAGAATCAAGCATGTGTAAACTGGCATAAACGCAGCAGTGAAAATCCACTAAATCCCATTATAAAAATACATTTCTTAAACAAAACACAATGACAGTGAAATAGAGAGCAATTCTTAGATAATTCATTCAGGGCTTGTGATGCAAGCTGGATTTTCAACTTCTACACCCGGAGCGGGGTGACACATAAGTCTGGACACTTGGGGCTGATAGGATTGCTGAGGTTCGGTGAGCAAATGCAGACCCTGTGAAGTCATATTGCATGGTACCCATTCCATGGGTGCCAACTCTCCAGGTATAAGGGACTATTTCTTCCGCTAAAACATGCATGGGGAACCCAGAGTATGGTCCACCGTATGATTGGGAAAAGTTTTTAAATGTATCTCCGGTACTGGTACTCGGGTTCAACATTCCAGTTTGTTTACTAACACTCTCCCCACTTGGAGAGTCAGTGCCTTTAACCTCCTGTTTGACCCAGTTTGCAATTTCTGTGGAAGATGACGTGTAATAGGGAGAACCAATGAGAGACTAGCTGTAGCTGTCTGGCCCAGCAAATTTAACTCTCATGTCCCACCAGGAAGAGGAATTAACCAAAGGCTCAGTGTGCAGTGTGGGAACAAGATTATGGCCTGAAATGATCTAGTGGTTTTGCGGCCAGCTCACATGAAAACGAGTTGAAGAAAGGAGCTCAGGGACACTGTAATTCACAAACCTGCCGACATATAAATGACAGCTATCGTCCAAAATTATATTGAAGTAAGGCTACCAAGAGGACTTGAAAGTGGGGCACAATTGCAGTTCACCGATTTCAGGAGGTAGATTGGAATTGCATTTAAAGCATAGGAAAAGAGGCAGAACGTCGACAATGATGCACTTGGCCAAAAAGGGCGTATGCGTTTTTTCCTGAATATATTCAGGAAAGAACGCATACGCCCTTTTTGGCCAACCAAGCAAGCTTGCAAAGGAAATCTGCACTACAATAAAGTCTCACTTCCCCCCGGTCAAAAGGGCCATCTGAAAAAAGTGTAAAACCCAGAAAGGCAGGACAGGCCATGGAGAACAGGGAGCCTTATATGCTGATGGGCGGGATGTAAATTGCAAACAGCCACTCTGGAGAAGTGTATGGTGTTTCCTGAAACATCGAAAAAACAAAGTAACAGAGCCTAGGGCACTTCCACTTATGGTTCTATGGCTTAGGGAAATTAACATCAAAAAGACACATCCACCCCAATTGTGGGACAGCTGTGTGTACAAGAACATCGTTTACGGTACCATTTCAATATCCCAGAAAGCGAAAAATGGATAAAGAAGTTGTGGTACTTACGTAAAATGCAATATCACTCAGCAATGAAATCTATGTTATGAGGCCCGTAGCAGCATAATGAGTGAATCCAGGTACGATGATTCTAAGTGAAATAAGTCACACAGAAAAAAAAACATCATAAGATATCTCTAATACACGAAATGTAAACTTGGCTACACAGGAACTGAATTACAAAACAGAACAGTGTCTCAAACTTAGAATACCAACTTATGCTTGCTTAAGGGGAAAGGTGAGTTGGGGAGCTTCATAAAACCAGAGATTGAAATTAGCACAGATACCATTCCATAAGCCAATTATGTAATAGACCAGACCTACTCCTGGCTCAAGGAAAAGGACTCAACACCCCATATTCAACGCCTAGGAATATACCTGACTAGTAAGAATCTTAAAACCTATGGATTTATATGTCTCTGTAAGAGAATCATGCATGTGTACAGCGGCATAAAAGCAGTAGTGAAAATCAGATAAATCCCATTATAAAAATAAATTCCTTAAAGAAAACACAATGACAGTGAAATAGAGAGCAATTCTTAAATAATTCATTCAGGGCTTGTGATGCAACCTGGATTTACCACATCTACACCCAGAGCTTGGTGACACATAAGGCTGGACACTTGGGGCTGATAGGATTGCTGAGATTCGGTGAGCAAATGCAGACCCTTTGAAGTCATATTGCATGGTACCCATTCCATGGGTCCCAACTCTCCTGGTTTAAGGGATTCTTCCTTCAGCTAAAACATGCATGGGGAACCCAGAGTATGGTCTGCAGTGTGATCGGGAAACGTTTTTAAATGCATCTCAGATTTCTTCCCCTGGTACTCGGGTTCAACATTGCAGACCCTTTACTAACATTCTCCCCACTTGGAGAGTCAGTGTCTTTAACCTCCTCTTTGGCCCAGATTGCAATTCCTGTGGAAGATGAACTGGAATAGGGAGAACCAATGAGAGACTAGCTGGAGGTGTCCTGATGGGCAAATTGAACTCTCATTTCCCACCAGGAAGAGGAATTAACCAAAGGCTCAGCATGCCAGGCTGGAAACAGATTAGGGCCTGAAGCAATCCTGCGGGTTCGTTGCCAGCTCAAAAAAGGCGAGTTGAAGAAAGGAGCTTAGGGGCACTGTAATTCGCAAACCTGCAGAGTTATAAATGACAGCTATCGTCCAAAAATATATTGAAGTAAGGCTGCCAAGAGGACTTGAAAGCGGGGCAGAATTGCAGGAAACCGATTTTAGGAGGTAGACCTGAATTGCATTTAAAGCATAGGAAAAGAGGCAGAACGTCGACAGTGATGTACTTGGCCAAAAAGGGCGTATGCGTTTTTTCCTGAATATATTCAGGAAAAAACGCATACGCCCTTTTTGGCCAACCAAGCAAGCTTGCAAAGGAAATCTGCACTACAATGATGTCTCACTGCCCCCGGTTAAAAGGGCCATCTGAAAAAAGAGTAAAATCCAGAAAGGCAGGACAGGCCATGGAGAACAGGGAGCCTTGTTATGCTGATGGGCATGATGTAAATTGCCAACAACCACTCTGGAGAAGTGTATGGTGTTCCTGAAACATCTAAAAAACAAAGCAACAGAGCCTAGGGCACTTCCACTTATGGTCCTATAGCTTAGGGAAATTAAAATCAAAAAGACACAGCCACCCCAGAGTTTGGCATGGCTCTGTTTACAAGGACCTCGTTTACGGTAGAAGTTCAATATCCCAGAAAGCAAAAAATCGATAAAGAAGTTGTGGTACTTACGTACAATGCAATATCACTCAGCAATGAAATCTATGTCATCAGGCCCATAGCAGTATAATGAGTGGATTCAGTTACCATGATTCTAAGTAAATAAGTCACACAGAAAAAGAAACATCATAAGATATCACTAATACACGGAATGTAAACTTGGCTACACAGGAACTGAATTACAAAACAGAACAGGGTCTCAAATGTAGAAAACCCCCTTATGCTTGCATAAGTGGAAAGGTGAGTTGGGGTGCTGCATAAACCAGAAATTGAAATTAGCACAAATACCGTTCCATAAGCCAAATACGTAATAGGCAAGACCTACTCCTTGCTCAGCGAAATGGACTCAAAACCCCATATTCAATGCCTAGGAATATACCTGACTAGTAAGAATCTTAAAACCTATGGATTTATATGTCTCCATAAGAGAATCAAGCATGTGTAAACTGGCATAAACGCAGCAGTGAAAATCCACTAAATCCCATTATAAAAATACATTTCTTAAACAAAACACAATGACAGTGAAATAGAGAGCAATTCTTAGATAATTCATTCAGGGCTTGTGATGCAAGCTGGATTTTCAACTTCTACACCCGGAGCGGGGTGACACATAAGTCTGGACACTTGGGGCTGATAGGATTGCTGAGGTTCGGTGAGCAAATGCAGACCCTGTGAAGTCATATTGCATGGTACCCATTCCATGGGTGCCAAATCTCCTGGTATAAGGTACTATTTCTTCCGCTAAAACATGCATGGGGAACCCAGAGTATGGTCCACCGTATGATCGGGAAAAGTTTTTAAATGTATCTCCGGTACTGGTACTCGGGTTCAACATTCCAGTTTGTTTACTAACACTCTCCCCACTTGGAGAGTCAGTGCCTTTAACCTCCTGTTTGACCCAGTTTGCAATTTCTGTGGAAGATGACGTGTAATAGGGAGAACCAATGAGAAACTAGCTGTAGCTGTCTGGCCCGGCAAATTTAACTCTCATGTCCCACCAGGAAGAGGAATTAACCAAAGTCTCAGTGTGCAGTGTGGGAACAAGATTACAGCCTGAAGTGATCTAGTGGTTTTGCGTCCAGCTCACATGAAAGCGAGTTGAAGAAAGGAGCTCAGGGGCACTGTAATTCACAAACCTGCCGACATATAAATGACAGCTATCGTCCAAAATTATATTGAAGTAAGGCTACCAAGAGGACTTGAAAGCGGGGCACAATTGCAGTTAACCGATTTCAGGAGGTAGACTGGAATTGCATTTAAAGCATAAGAAAAGAGGCAGAACGTCGACAATGATGCACTTGTCCAAAAAGGGCATATGCGTTTTTTCCTGAATATATTCAGGAAAGAACGCATACGCCCTTTTTGGCCAACCAAGCAAGCTTACAAAGGAAATCTGCACTACAATGAAGTCTCACTTCCCCCCGGTCAAAAGGGCCATCTGAAAAAAGTGTAAAACCCAGAAAGGCAGGACAGGCCATGGAGAACAGGGAGCCTTATATGCTGATGGGCGGGATGTAAATTGCCAACAGCCACTCTGGAGAAGTGTATGGTGTTTCCTGAAACATCGAAAAAACAAAGTAACAGAGCCTAGGGCACTTCCACTTATGGTTCTATGGCTTAGGGAAATTAAAATCAAAAAGACACATCCACCCCAATTGTGGGACAGCTGTGTTTACAAGAACCTCGTTTACGGTACTATTTCAATATCCCAGAAAGCGAAAAATGGATAAAGAAGTTGTGGTACTTACGTAAAATGCAATATCACTCAGCAATGAAAGCTATGTTATGAGGCCCATAGCAGCATAATGAGTGGATCCAGGTACGATGATTCTAAGTGAAATAAGTCACACAGAAAAAGAAATATCATAAGATATCTCTAATACACGAAATGTAAACTTGGCTACACAGGAACTGAATTACAAAACAGAACAGTGTCTCAAACTTAGAATACCAACTTATGCTTGCTTAAGGGGAAAGGTGAGTTGGGGAGCTTCATAAAACCAGAGATTGAAATTAGCACAGATACCATTCCATAAGCCAATTATGTAATAGACCAGACCTACTCCTGGCTCAAGGAAAAGGACTCAACACCCCATATTCAACGCCTAGGAATATACCTGACTAGTAAGAATCTTAAAACCTATGGATTTATATGTCTCTGTAAGAGAATCATGCATGTGTACAGAGGCATAAAAGCAGTAGTGAAAATCAGATAAATCCCATTATAAAAATAAATTCCTTAAAGAAAACACAATGACAGTGAAATAGAGAGCAATTCTTAAATAATTCATTCAGGTCTTGTGATGCAACCTGGATTTACCACATCTACACCCAGAGCTTGGTGACACATAAGGCTCGACACTTGGGGCTGATAGGATTGCTGAGATTCGGTGAGCAAATGCAGACCCTTTGAAGTCATATTGCATGGTACCCATTCCATGGGTCCCAACTCTCCTGGTTTAAGGGATTCTTCCTTCAGCTAAAACATGCATGTGGAACCCAGAGTATGATCCACCGTGTGATCGGGAAACGTGTTCAAATGTATCTCAGTTTTCGTCTCCTAGTACTCGGGTGCAACATTCCACAGGCTTTACTTACACTCTCTCCACTTGGAGAGTCAGTTCCTTTAACCTCCTTTTTGGCCCAGTTTGCAATTTCTGCGGAAAATGAACATGAATAGGGAGAACGAATGAGAGACTAGGTGGACGTGTCTGGACGGGCAAGTTTACCTCTCATTTCCCACCAGGAAGAGGAATTAACCAAAGGTTCAGCGTGCCATGCCAGAACCACACTAGGGCCTGAAGCAATCCTGCAGTGAGCGGCCAGCTCACAAGAAAGCGAGTTGAAGAAAGGAACTCAGGGGCACTGTAATTCACAAACCTGCAGATATATAAATGACAGCTATCGTCCAAAAATATATTCAAGTAAGGCTGCCAAGAGGACTTGAAAGCGGGGCAGAATTGCAGAAAACAGATTTCAGGAGGTAGACTGGAATTGCATGTAAAGCATAGGAAAAGAGGCAGAACGTCCACAATGATGCACTTGGCCAAAAAGTGCGTATGCGTTTTTTCCTGAATCAGGAAAAAACTCATACGCACTTTTTGGCCAACCAAGCAAGCTTGCAAAGGCAATCTGCACTACAATGACGTCTCACTTCCCCCTGGTCAAAAGGGCCATCTGAAAAAAGTGTAAAATCCAGAAAGGCAGGACAGGCCATGGAGAACTGGGAGCCTTGTTATGCTGATGGACGGGATGTAAATCACCAACAGCCACTCTGGAGAAGTGTATGGTGTTTCCTAAACATCTAAAAAACAAAGCAAGAGTGCCTAGGGCACTTCCACTTATGGTCCTATAGCTTAGGGAAATTAAAATCAAAAAGACACAGCCACCCCAAATTTTGGGACGGCTCTGTTTACAAGAACCTCGTTTACGGTACCAGGTCAATATCGCAGAAAGCAAAAAATGGATAAAAAAGTTGTGGTACTTACGTACAGTGCAATATCACTCAGCAATGAAATCTATGTCATCAGGCCCGTAGCAGCATAATGAGTGGATTCAGGTACGATGATTCTAAGTGAAATAAGTCACACAGGAAAAGAAACACAAGTTATCACTACTACACGGAATGTAAACTTGGCTACACAGGAACTGAATTACAAAACAGAACAGGGTCTCAAATGTAGAAAACCAAGTTATGCTTGCTTAAGGGGAAAGGTGAGTTGGGGTGCTGCATAAAACAAGAGATTGAAATTACCACAGATACCGTTCCATAAGCCAAATATGTAATAGACAAGAGCTACTCCTTGCTCAACGAAGAGGACACAGCACCACATATTAAACACCTAAGAATATACCTGACTAGTAAGAATCTTAAAACCTATGGATTTACGTGTCTCCAAAAGAGAATCAAGCGTGTGTACAGCAGCATAAGCGCAGCAGTGATAGAATTGGTGAGGATCGGCGAGCAAATGCAGACCCTATGAAGTCATATTGCATGGTACCCATTCCATGGGTCTCAACTCTCCAGGTTTAAGGGATTCTTCCTTCAGTTAAAACATGTATGTGGAACCCAGAGTATGATCCACCGTGTGATCGGGAAACGTGTTCAAATGTGTCTCAGTTTTCGTACCCTGGTACTCGGGTGCAACATTCCAGACGCTTTACTAACACTCTCCCCACTTGGAGAGTCAGTGCCTTTAACCTCCTGTTTAGCCCAGTTTGCAATTTCTGCGGAAAATGAACAGGAATAGGGAGAACCAATGAGAGACTAGCTGGAAGTGTCTGGATGGGCAAATTTAATTCTCATTTCCCACCAGGAAGAGGAATTAACCAAAGGCTCAGCGTACCATGCCGGAACCACACTAGGGCCTGAAGCAATCCTACGGTGTTGCGGCCAGCTCACAAGAAAGCGAGATGAAGAAAGGAGCTCAGGGGCACTGTCATTCACAAACCTGCAGAGTTATAAATGACAGCTATCGTCCAAAAATATATTGAAGTAAGGCTGCCAAGAGGACTTGAAAGCGGGGCAGAATTGCAGGAAACCGATTTCAGTAGGTAGACTGGAATTGCATGTAAAGCATAGGAAAAGAGGCAGAACGTCCTCAATGATGCACTTGGCCAAAAAGGGCGTATGCGTTTTTTCCTGAATATATTCAGGAAAAATCGCATACGCCCTTTTTGGCCAACCAAGCAAGCTTGCAAAGGAAATCTGCACTACAATGAAGTCTCACTGCCCCCTGGTCAAAACGGCTATCTGAAAAAAGTATAAAATCCAGAGAGTCAGGACAGGCCATGGAGAACTGGGAGCCTTGTTATGCTGATGGGCAGGATGTAAATTGCCAACAGCCACTCTGGAGAAGTGTATGGTGTTTCCTGAAACATCTACAAAACAAAGCAACAGAGCCTAGGGCATGTCCACTAATGGTCCTATAGCTTAGAGAAATTCAAATCAAAAAGACACAGCCACCCCAAAGTTTGGGACGGCTCTGTTTACAAGAACCTCGTTTACGGTACAAGTTCAATATCACAGAAAGCGAAAAATGGATAAAGAAGTTGTGATACTTACGTACAATGCAATATCACTCAGCAATGAAATCTATGTCATCAGGCCCATAGCAGCGAAGTGAGTGGATTCAGGTACGATGATTGTAAATGAAATAAGTCACACAGAAAAAGAAACATCATAAGATATCACTACTACACGGAATATAAACTTGGCTACACAGGAACTGAATTACAAAACAGAACAGGGTCTCTAATGTAGAAAACCAACTTATGCTTGCTTAAGGGGAAAGGAGAATTGGGGTGCTGCATAAAACCAGAGATGGAAATTAGCACAGATACCGTTTCATAAGCCAAATATGTAATAGACAAGAGCTACTCCTTGCTCAACGAAGTGGACTCAACACCCCATATTAAACACCTAAGAATACACCTGACTAGTAAGAATCTTAAAACCTAAGGATTTATATGTCTCCGAAAGAGAATCTAGCCTGTGTACAGCAGGATAAACGCAGCAGTCATAGGATTGGTGAGGTTCGGTGAGCAAATGCAGACGCTTTGAAGTCATATCGCATGGTACCCATCCCATGGGTCTCAACTCTCCAGGTTTAAGGGATTCTTCCTTCAGCTAAAACATGCATGTGGAACCCAGAGTATGATCCACCGTGTGATCGGGAAACGTGTTCAAATGTGTCTCAGTTTTCGTCCCCTGGTACTCGGGTGCAACATTCCAGACGCTTTACTAAAACTCTCCCCACTCGGAGAGTCAGTACCTTTAACCTCCTGTTTGGCCCAGTTTGCAATTTCTGCGGAAAATGAACAGGAATAGGGAGAACCAATGAGAGACTAGCTGGAGGTGTCTGGACGGGCAAATTTAACTCTCATTTCCCACCAGGAAGAGGAATTAACCGAAGGCTCACCGTGCCATGCCAGGACCACACTAGGGCCTGAAGCAATCCTGCAGTGTTGCGGCCAGCTCACAAGAAAGCGAGTTGAAGAAAGGAGCTCAGGGGAACTGTAATTCACAAACCTGCAGAGTTATAAATGACAGCTATCGTCCAAAAATATATTGAAGTAAGGCTGCTAAGAGGAGTTGAAAAAGGGGCAGAATTGCAGGAAACCGATTTCAGGAGGTAGACTGGAATTGCATGTAAAGCATAGGAAAAGAGGCAGAAAGTCCACAATGATGCACTTGGCCAAAAAGGGCGTATGCGTTTTTTCCTGAATATATTCAGGAAAAAACGCATACGCACTTTTTGGCCAACCAAGCAAGCTTGCAAAGGAAATCTGCACTACAATGAAGTCTCACTGCCCCCCGGTCAAAAGGGACATATGAAAAAAGGGTAAAATCCAGAAAGGCAGGACAGGCCATGGAGAACTGGGAGCCTTGTTATGCTGATGGGCGGGATGTAAATTGTCAACAGCCACTCAGGAGAAGTGTATGGTGTTTCCTGAAACATCTAAAACTGAAAGCAACAGAGCCTAGGGCACTTCCACTAATGGTCCTATAGATTAGGGAAATTAAAATCAAAAAGACACAGCCACCCCAAAGTTTGGGACGGCTCTGTTTACAAGAACCTCGTTTACGGTACAAGTTCAATATCACAGAAAGCGAAAAATGGATAAAGAAGTTGTGGTACTTACGTACAATGCAATATCACTCAGCAATGAAATCTATGTCATCAGGCCCGTAGCAGCATAATGAGTGGATTCAGGTCCGATGATTCTAAGTGAAATAAGTCACACAGAAAAAGAAACATCATAAGATATCACTACTACAAGGAATGTAAACTTGGCTACACAGGAACTGAATTACAAAACAGAACAGGGTCTCAAATGTAGAAAACCAACTTATGCTTGCTTAAGGGGAAAGGTGAGTTGGGGTGCTGCATAAAACCAGAGATTGAAATTACCACAGATACCGTTCCATAAGCCAAATATGTAATAGACAAGAGCTACTCCTTGCTCAAAGAAGTGGACTCAACACCCCATATTAAACGCCTAAGAATATACGTGACTAGTAAGAATCTTAAAACCTATGGATTTATATGTCTCCGAAAGAGAATCAAGCGGGTGTACAGTGGCATAAACGCAGGAGTCATAGGATTGGTGAGGTTCAGTGAGCAAATGCAGACCCTTTGAAATAATAGTGCATGGTACCCATTCCATGGGTCTCAACTCTCCATGTTTAAGGGATTCTTCCTTCAGCTAAAACATGCATGTGGAACCCAGAGTATGATCCACCGTGTGATCGGGAAATGTGTTCAAATGTGTCTCAGTTTTCATGCCCTGGTACTCAGGTGCAACATTCCAGACGCTTTACTAACACTCTCCCAAATTGGAGAGTCAGTGCCTTTAATCTCCTGTTTGGCCCAGTTTGCAATTTCTGTGGAAGATGAACAGGAATAAGGAGAACCAATGAGAGACTAGCTGGAGGTGTCTGGACGGGCAAATTCAACTCTCATTTCCCACCAGGAAGAGGAATTAACCAAAGGCTCAGCGTGCTATGCCAGAACCACATGAAGGCCTGAAGCAATCCTGCGGTGTTTCGGACAGCTCACAAGAAAGCGAGTTGAAGGAAGGAGCTCAGGGGCACTGTAATTCACAAACCTGCAGAGTTATAAATGACAGCTATCGTCCAAAAATATATTGAAGTAAGGCTGCCAAGCGGACTTGAAAGCGGGGCAGAACTGCAGGAAACCGACTTCAGGAGGTAGACTGAAATTGCATGTAAAGCATAGGAAAAGAGGCAGAACGTCCACAATGATGCACTTGGCCAAAAAGGGCGTATGCATTTTTTCCTGAATATATTCAGGAAAAAACGCATACGCCCTTTTTGGTCAACCAAGCAGGCTTGCAAAGGAAATCTGCACTACAATGAAGTCTCACACCCCCCGGTCAAAAGGGCCATCTGAAAAAAGTGTAAAATCCAGAAAGGCAGGACAGGCCATGGAGAACTGGGAGCCTTGTTATGCTGATGGGCGGGATGTAAATTGCCAACAGCCACTCTGGAGAAGTGTATGGTGTTTCCTGAAACATCTAAGAAACAAAGCAACAGAGCCTAGGGCACTTCCACTTATGGTCCTATAGCTTAGGGAAATTAAAATCAAAAAGACACAGCCACCCCAAAGTTTGGGACAGCTCTGTTTACAAGAACCTCGTTTACGGTACAAGTTCAATATCTCAGAAAGGGAAAAATGGATAAAGAACTTGTGGTACTTACGTACAATGCAATATCACACAGCAATGAAATCTTTGTCATCAGACCCGTAGCAGCATAATGAGTGGATTCAGGTACGATGATTCTAAGTGAAATAAGTCACACAGAAAAAGAAACATCATAAGATATCACTAATACATGGAATGTAAACTTGGATACACAGGAACTGAATTACAAAACAGAACAGGGTCTCAAATGTAGAAAACCAACTTATGCTTGCTTAAGGGGAAAGGTGAGTTGGGGTGCTGCATAAAACCAGAGATTGAAATTAGCACAGATACCGTTCCATAAGCCAAATATGTAATAGACAAGAGCTACTCCTTGCTCAACGAAGTGGACTCAACACCCCATATTAAACGCCTAAGAATATACCTGACTAGTAAAAATCTTAAAACCTATGGATTTATATGTCTCTGAAAGAGAATCAAGCGTGTGTACAGCGGCATAAATGCAGCAGTGATAGGATAGGTGAGGTTCGGTGAGCAAATGCAGACCCTTTGAAGTCATATTGCATGGTTCCCTTTCCATGGGTCTCAACTCTCCAGGTTTAAGGGATTCTTCCTTCAGCTAAAACATGCATGTGGAACCCAGAGTATGATCCTCCGTGTGATCGGGAAACGTGTTCAAATGTGTCTCAGTTTTCGTCCCCTGGTACACGGGTGCAACATTCCAGACGCTTTACTAACACTCTCCCCACTTGGAGAGTCAGTGCCTTTAACCTCCTGTTTGGCCCAGTTTGCAATTTCTGCGGAAAATGAACAGGAATAGGGAGAACCCATGAGAGACTAGCTGGAGGTGTCTAGACGGGCAAATTTAACTCTCATTTCCCACCAGGAAGAGGAATTAACCAAAGGCTCAGCGTGCCATGCCGGAACCACACTAGGGCCTGAAGCAATCCTGCGGTGTTGCGGCCAGCTCACAAGAAAGCGAGTTGAAGAAAGGAGCTCAGGGGCACTGTAATTCACAAACCGGCACAGTTATAAATGACAGGTATCGTCCAAAAATATATTATAGTAAGGCTGCCAAGAGGACTTGAAAGCGGGGCATAATTGTAGGAAACCGATTTCAGGAGGTAGACTGGAATTGCATGTAAAGCATAGGAAAAGAGGCAGAAAGTCCACAATGATGCACTTGGCCAAAAAGGGCGTATGCGTTTTTTCCTGAATATATTCAGGAAAAAACGCATACGCCCTTTTTGGCCAACCAAGCAAGCTTGCAAAGGAAATCTGCACATCAATGTAGTCTCACTTCCCCCAATCAAAAGGGTCATCTGAAAAAAGTGTAAAATCTAGAAAGGCAGGTCAGGCCATGTAGAACTGGGAGCCTTGTTATGCTGATGGGCGGGATGTACATTTCCAACAGCCACTCTACAGAAGTGTATGGTGTTTCCTGAAACATCTAAAAAACAAAACAACAGAGCCTAGGGCACTTCCACTTATGGTCCTATAGCTCAGGGAAATTAAAATCAAAAAGACACAGCCACCCCAAAGTTTGGGCCGGCTCTGTTTACAAGAACCTCTTTTACGGTACAAGTTCAATATCACAGAAAGCAAAAAATGGATAAAGAAGTTGTGGTACTTACGTACAATGGAAATTCACACTGCAATGAAATCTATGTCATCAGGCCCGTAGCAGCATAATGAGTGGATTGAGGTACGATGATTCTAAGTGAAATAAGTCACACAGAAAAAGAAACATCATAAGATATCACTAATACACGGAATGTAAACTTGGCTACACAGGAACTGAATTACAAAACAGAACATGGTCTCAAATTTAGAAAATCAACTTATGTTTGCTTAAGGGGAAAGGTGAGTTGGGGTGCTGCATAAAACCAGAGATTGAAATTAGCACAGATACCATTCCATAAGCCAAATATATAATAGACAAGATCTACTCCTTGCTCAACGAAGTGGACTCAACACCGCATATTAAACGCCTAACAATATACCTGACTAGTAGGAATCTTAAAACCTATGGATTTATATGTCTCCGAAAGAGAATCAAGCTTGTGTACAGTGGCATAAATGCAGCAGCGATAGGATTGGTGAGGATCGGTGAGCAAATGCAGACCCTTTGAAGTCATATTGCATGGTACCCATTCCATGGGTCTCAACTCTCCAGGTTTAAGGTATTCTTCCTTCAGCTAAAACGTGCATGTGGAACCCAGAGTATGATCCACCATGTGATCGGGAAACATGTTCAAATGTGTCTCAGTTTTCGTCCCCTGGTACTCGGGTGCAACATTCGAGACGCTTTACTAGCACTCTCCCCACTTGGAGAGTCTGTGCCTTTAATGGCCTGTTTGGCCCTGTTTGCAATTTCTGCGGAAAATGAACAGGAATAGGGAAAACAAATGAGAGAGTAGCTGGAGGTGTCTGGACGGGCAAATTTAACTCTCATTTCCCACCAGGAAGTGGAATTAACCAAAGGCTCAGCGTGCCATGCCGGAACCACACTAGGGCCTGAAGAAATACTGCAGTGTTGCGGCCAGCTCACAAGAAAGCGAGTTGAAGAAAGGAGCTCAGGGGCACTGTCATTCACAAACCTGCAGAGTTATACATGACAGCTATCGTCCAAAAATATATTGAAGTAAGGCTGCCAAGAGGACTTGAAAGCGGGGAAGAATTGCAGGAAACCGATTTCAGGAGGTAGACTGGAATTGCATGTAAAGCATAGGAAAAGAGGCAGAACGTCCGCAATGATGCACTTGGCCAAAAAGGGCGTATGCGTTTTTTCCTGAATATATTCAGGAAAAAACGCATACGCCCTTTTTGGCCAACCAAGCAAGCTTGCAAAGGAAATCTGCACTACAATGAAGTCTCACTGCCCCCCCGGTGAAAAGGGCCATCTAAAAAAAGTGTAAAATCCAGAAAGGAAGGACAGGCCATGGAGAACTGGGAGCCTTGTTATGCTGATGGGCGGGATGTAAATTGCCAACACTCACTCTGGAGAAGTGTATGGTGTTTCCTGAAACATCTACAAAACAAAGCAACAGAGCCTAGGGCACTTCCACTTATGGTCTTATAGCTTAGGGAAATTTAAATCAAAAAGACACAGCCACCCCAAAGTTTGGGACGGTTCTGTTTACAAAAACCTCGTTTACGGTACAAGTTCAATATCACAGAAAGCGAAAAATGGATAAAGAAGTTGTGGTACTTACATACAATGCAATATCACTCAGCAATTAAATCTATGTCATCAGGCCTGTAGCAGCATAATGAGTGGATTCAGGTACGATGATTCTAAGTGAAATAAGTCACACAGAAAAAGAAACATCATAAGATATCACTACTACACGGAATGTAAACTTGGCTACACAGGAACTGAATTACAAAACAGAACAGGGTCTCAAATGTAGAACACCAACTTATGCTTGCGTAAGGGGAAAGGTGAGTTGGGGTGCTGCATAAAACCAGAGATTGAAATGAGCACAGATACCGTTCCATAAGCCAAATATGTAATAGACAAGAGCTACACGTTGCTCAATGAAGTGGACTCAACACCACATATTGAACGCCTAAGAATATACCTGACTAGTAAGAATCTTAAAACCTATGGATTTATATGTCTCCGAAAGAGAATCAAGCGTGTGTACAGCAGCATAAACGCAGCAGTGATAGGATTGGTGAGGTTCTGTGAGCAACTGCAGACCCTTTGAACTCATATTGCATGGTACCCATTCCATGGGTCTCCACTTTCCAGGTTTAAGGGATTCTTCCTTCAGCTAAAACATGCATGTGGAACCCAGAGTATGATCCACCGTGTGATCGGGAAACGTGTTCAAATGTGTCTCAGTTTTCGTCCCCTGGTACTCGGGTGCAACATTCCAGACGCTTTACTAACACTCTCCCCACTTGGAGAGTCAGTGCCTTTAACCTCCTGTTTGGCCTAGTTTGCAATTTCTGCGGAAAATCAACAGGAATAGGGAGAACCAATGAGAGACTAGCTGGAGGTGTCTGGACGGGCAAATTTAACTCTCATTTCCCACCAGGAAGCAGAATTAACCAAAGGCTCAGCGTGCCATGCCGGAACCACACTAGGGCCTGAAGCAATCCTTCAGTGTAGTGGCCAGCTCACAAGAAAGCGAGTTGAAGAAAGGAGCTCAGGGGCACTGTAATTCACAAACCTGCAGAGTTATAAATGACAGCTATCGTCCAAAAATATATTGAAGTAAGGCTGCCAAGAGGACTTGAAAGCGGGGCAGCATTGCAGGAAACCGATTTCAGGAGGTAGACTGGAATTGCATGTAAAGCATAGGAAAAGAGGCAGAACGTCCACAATGATGCACTTGGCCAAAAAGGGCGTATGCGTTTTTACCTGAATATATTCAGGAAAAAACGCATACGCCCTTTTTGGCCAACCGAGCAAGCTTGCAAAGGAAATCTTCACTACAATGAAGTCTCACTGCCCCCCGGTGAAAAGGGCCATCTGAAAAAAGTGTAAAATCCAGAAAGGCAGGACAGGCCATGGAGAACTGGGAGCCTTGTTATGCTGATGGGCGGGATGTAAATTGCCAACAGCCACTCTGGAGAAGTGTATGGTGTTTCCTGAAACATCTACAAAACAAAGCAAGAGAGCCTAGAGCACTTCCACTTATGGTCCTATAGCTTAGGGAAATTTAAATCAAAAAGACACAGCCACCCCAAAGTTTGGGACGGCTCTGTTTACAAGAACCTCGTTTACGGTACAAGTTCAATATCACAGAAAGCGAAAAATGGATAAAGAAGTTGTGGTACTTACGTACAATGCAATATCACTCAGCAATGAAATCTATGTCATCAGGCCCGTAGCTGCATAATGAGTGGATTCAGGTACGATGATTCTAAGTGAAATAAGTCACACAGAAAAGGAAACATCATAAGATATCACTACTACATGGAATGTAAACATGGCTACACAGGAACTGAATTACAAACCAGAACAGGGTCTCAAATGTAGAAAACCAACTTATGCTTGCTTAAGGGGAAAGGTGAGTTGGGGTGCTGCATAAAACCAGAGATTGAAATTACCACAGATACCGTTCCATAAGCCAAATATGTAATAGACAAGAGCTACTCCTTGCTCAACGAGGTGGACTCAAGACGCCATATTAAACGCCTAAGAATATACCTGACTAGTAAGAATCTTAAAACCTATGGATTTATATGTCTCCAAAAGAGAATCAAGCGTGTGTACAGCGGCATAAATGCAGCAGTGATAGGATTGGTGATGTTTAGTGAGCAAATGCAGACCCTTTGAAGTCATATTGCATGGGACCCATTCAAAGGGTCTCAACTCTCCAGGTTTAAGGGATTCTTCCTTCAGCTGAAACATGCATGTGGAACCCAGAGTATGATCCACCGTGTGATCGGGAAACGTGTTCAAATGTGTCTCAGTTTTCGAACCCTGGTACTCGGGTGCAACATTCCAGACGCTTTACTAACACTCTCCCCACTTGGAGAGTCAGTGCCTTTAACCTCCTGTTTGGCCCAGTTTGCAATTTCTGCAGAAAATGAACAGGAATAGGGAGAACCAATGAGAGACTAGCTGGAGGTGTCTGGACGGGCAAATTTAACTCTCATTTCCCACCAGGAAGAGGAATTAACCAAAGGCTCAGCGTGCCATGCCGGAACCACACTAGGGCCTGAAGCAATCCTTCAGTGTAGCGGCCAGCTTACAAGAAAGCGAGTTGAAGAAAGGAGCTCAGGGGCACTGTAATTCACAAACCTGCAGAGTTATAAATGACAGCTATCGTCCAAAAATATATTGAAGTAAGGCTGCCAATAGGACTTGAAAGCGGGGCAGCATTGCAGGAAACCGATTTCAGGAGGTAGACTGGAATTGCATGTAAAGCATAGGAAAAGAGGCAGATCGTCCACAATGATGCACTTGGCCAAAAAGGGCGTATGCGTTTTTTCCTGAATATATTCAGGAAAAAACGCATACGCGCTTTTTGGCCAACCAAGCAAGCTTGCAAAGGTAATCTGCACTACAATGAAGTCTCACTTCCCTGTAGTCACAAGGGCCATCTGAAAAAAGTGTAAAATCCAGAAAGGCAGCACAGGCCATGTAGAACTGGGTGCCTTGTTATGCTGATGGGCAGGATGTAAATTGCCAAGGGCAACTCTGGAGAAGTGTACGGTGTTTCCTGAAACATCTAAAAAAGAAAGCAACAGAGCCTAGGGCACTTCCACTTATGGTCCTATAGCTTAGGGAAGTTAAAATCTAAAAGACACAGCCACCCCAAAGTTTGGGACGGCTCTGTTTACAAGAACCTCGTTTACGGTACAAGTTCAATATCGCAGAAAGCGAAAAATGGATAAAGAAGTTGTGGTACTTATGTACAATGCAATATCACTCAGCAATGAAATCTATGTCATCAGGCCCGTAGCAGCATAATGAGTGGCTTCAGGTACGATGATTCTAAGTGAAATAAGTCACACAGAAAAAGAAACATCATAAGGTATCACTAATATGCGGAATGTAAAGTTGGCTACACAGGAACTGAATTACAAAACAGAACAGGGTCTCAAATGTAGAAAACCAACTTATGCTTGCTTAAGGTGAAAGGTGAGTTGGGGTGCTGCATAAAACCAGAGATTGAAATTAGCACAGATACCGTTCCATAAGCCAAATATGTAATAGACAAGAGCTACTCCTTGCTCAACGAAGTGGACACAACACCCCATATTAAACGCCTAAGAATGTACCTGACTAGTAAAATCTTAAAACCTATGGATTTATATGTCTCCGAAAGAGAATTAAGCATGTGTACAGTGACATGAATGCAGCAGTGATAGGATTGGTGAGGGTTAGTGAGCAAATGCAGACCCTTTGAAGTCATATTGCATGGTACCCATTCCATGGGTCTCAACTCTCCAGGTTTAAGGGATTCTTCTTTCAGCTAAAACATGCATGTGGAACCCAGGGTATGATCCACCGTGTGATCGGGAAAAGTGTTCAATGTGTCTCAGTTTCTGTCCCCTGGTTCTCGGGTGCAACGTTCTAGATGCAGTACTAACACTCTCCCCACTTGGAGAGTCAGTGCCTTTAACCTCCTGTTTGGCCCAGTTTGCAATTTCTGCGTAAGATGAACAGGAATAGGGAGAACCCATGAGAGACTAGCTGGAGGTGTCTGGACGGGCAAATTTAACTCTCATTTCCCACCAGGAAGAGGAATTAACCAAAGGCTCAGCGTGCCATGCCGGAACCACACTAGGGCCTGAAGCAATCCTGCGGTGTTGCGGCCAGCTCACAAGAAAGCGAGTTGAAGAAAGGAGCTCAGGGGCACTGTCATTCACAAACCTGCAGTGTTATACATGACAGCTATCGTCCAAAAATATATTGAAGTAAGGCTGCCAAGAGGACTTGAAAGCGGGGCAGAATTGCAGGTAACCGATTTCAGAAGGTACACGGTAGTCGCTGTTAAAGCATAGGAAAAGAGACAGAACTTGGAAAATAATGCACTTGGCAAAAAAGTGCATATGTGTTTTATCCAGAGCTCTCATAACCGAGGGGAGGAGATTCCCAGCAGGCTCCAACTGCCACCTGATGGCCCACATTGCCAAGGCAACGTGAGCAAGCCAGGCAGGATTTACCTCACAGCAGAGGTCCCACCTCACAGAAGGGTGAGAAACCCAGCCAACATCAGACTCTCACCAGAGGGCCCACATCACCAAGGGGATGGGAACCAGGCAGGAGTGTCTTCACACAAGTGGGGCCACATCATCGAAAGGTGAGGTACTCAGCAGATGTGTCCTCAAACCAGAGGACCCACATCAACAAGGGCCTCGGTGTGAGGCATGCAGGAGTAGCGTCACAACACTGGGCCCATAGAATAAAAAAGTGAGGAATCCAGCAGTTGGAACCTCCCAGCAGGCGGCCCAGAGCACCGAGGCTATGGGATCCAGGCCACAGTGAACTCACAGAAGAGGGCCCATGTCATGAAACTGAGTAACTCAGCCATTGGGACCTCAGAGCAGGAGGCCCACATCCCCATGGGGATGGAAATCTGGTAGGAGTGTCCTCACACTACTGAGAATGTATCAGAAAATTTTGGGAAACCAGCAGTTAGGGCCTGACGCCAGAGGACCCTCATCACCAAGGGAAGGAGGCTCCCAGCAGGCTCCAACTGCCACCAGAGGGCTGACGTCACCAAGGCGATGTGTGCCAAACAGGAACGAATGACCTCACAGCAGAGGGCCCACCTCAGAGAAGTGTGACGAACCCAGTCAGGATCAGACTCGCACCAGAGGGCCCACATCACCAAATGGATTGGAACCAGGCAGGAGTGTCCTCACATGAGTAGGGCCACATCATCTAAAGGTGAGGAACCCAGAACATGTGGCTTCAAACCATAGGACACCCATCACCAAGGGGCTGGGAGTGAGGCAGGCAGGAGGAGCCTCACAACAGAGGGCCCAAAAATAAGAAAGGTAAGGAATCCAGCAGTTGGAACCTCCCAGCAGGCGGCCCAGAGCACAGAGGCTAGGGGATCCAGGCCGGAGTGAACTAACACCAGACAGCCCACATCATGAAACTGTGAGCAACCCAGACATTGGGACCACAGAGCAGAAGGCCCACATCCCCATGGTGATGGGAACATGACAGGAGTGTCCTGGCATCACTGGGCTCACATCAGAAAACGTGGGGTGCTCAGAAGTTAGGGCCTGACGCTAGAGGGCACTCATCACCGAGGGGAGGAGGCTCCCAGCAGGCTCCAGCTGCCACCAGAAGGCCAACGTCACCAAGGCGATATGTGCCAGCCTGGCAGGAGTGACCTCACAGCAGAGGGCCCACCTCACAGAAGGGTGAGGAACACAGCCAGGATCAGACTCTCACCAGAGGGCCCACATCACCAA
The DNA here is from genome assembly GCF_937001465.1 of Orcinus orca. Lineage (NCBI taxonomy): Eukaryota > Metazoa > Chordata > Mammalia > Artiodactyla > Delphinidae > Orcinus > Orcinus orca. The sequence continues at coordinate 65,738,805 of NC_064559.1, read as the reverse complement.
GGGGATGGGAACCAGGCAGGGGTGTCCCCACACCAGTGGGACAACATCATCGAAAGGTGAGGTTCCCAGCACATGTAGCCTCAAACCAGAGGAACCACATCACCAAAGGGTTCAGAATGAGGCTGGCAGGACCGGCCTCACAACACAGGGTCCATAGAATATAAAAGTTGAGGAATCCAGCAATTGGAACCTCCCAGCAGGCGGCCAACAGCACAGAGGCTATGGGATCCAGGCCACAGTGAACTAACACCAGAGAGCCCACATCATGAAATTGTGATCAACCCAGCCGTTGGAACCTCAGAGCAGAAGGCCCACATCCCCATGGAGATGGGAACCTAAGAGGAGTGCCCGAGCATCACTGGGCTCACTAAGAAAAGTTGGGGAGCCCAGCAGTTAGGGCCTGACCTCAGAGGGCCCTCATCACAGAGGTGAGGAGGCTCCCAGCAGGGTCCAAGTGCCACCAGAGGGCTCATGTCAACAAGGCAAGGTGAGCAAGCCAGGCAAGAGTTACCTGATAGTACAGGGCCCACCTCACAGATGGGTGAGGAACCCAGCCAGGATCAGACTCTCACCAGAGGGCCCACATCACAAAGGGGATGGGAACCAGTCAGGATTATCCTCACACCAGTGGGGCCTCATCATCTTAAGGTGAGGAACCCAGCACATGTGTCCTCAAACCAGAGGACCCACATCACCAAGGGCCTTGGAGTGAGGCAGGCAGGAGTAGCCTCACAACACAGGGCACATAATATAAAAAACGTGAGGATTCCAGCATTTAGACCTTCCAGCAGGTGGCCCAGAACACCGAGGCTATGGGATCCAGGCCACAGTGAACTCACAGCAGAGGGCCCACATCATAAAACTGTAAGCAACCCAGGCATTGGGACCACAGCGCAGAAGGCCCACATCCCCATGGGAATGGGAACCTGGCTGGAGTGTCCTCGCACCACTGGGCGCACATCAGAAAAGGTGGGGAGCCCACCATTTAGGGCCTGACGCAAGAGGGCCTTCATCACCGAGAGGAGGGGGCACCCTGCACGCTCCAACTGCCACCAGAGGGCTCACGTCTCCAAGGTGACATGTGCCAGCCAGGCAGGAGTGACCTCACAGCAGAGGGCCTACCTCACAGAACGTTGAGGAACCCAGCCAGGATTAGACTCTCGCCAGAGGGCCCACCTCACCAAGGGGATGGGAACCAGGCAGGAGTGTCCTCACACGAGTGGGGCCACATCATCGAAAGGTGAGGAACGCAGCACATGTGGCCTCAAGCCATAGGACAGTCATCACCAAGGGGCTGGCAGTGAGGCAGGCAGAAGGAGCCTCACAACAGAGGGCACATAGAATAAATAAGTTGAGGAATCCAGCAGTTGGAACCTCCCAGCAGGCAGCTCAGAGCACCAATGATAAGGGATCCTTGCCGGAGTGAACTCACAGCAGAGGGCCCACATCATGGTACTGTGAGCAAGCCAGCCGTTTTGACCTCAGAGCAGAAGGCCCATATCCCCATGGGGATGGAAACCTGGCAAGAGTGTCCTCACTCACTTGGCGCACATCAGAAAATGTGGGGAGCCCAGCAGTTATGGCCTAAGGCAAGAGGGCCCTCATCACTGAGGGGAGGAGGATCCCAGCACACTCCAACTGCCACCAGAGGGCCCACGTCGCCAAGGTGACGTGTGCCAGACAGGCATGATTGACCTCACAGCAGAGGGCCCACCTCACAGAAGGGTGAGGAACCCAGCCAGGATCAGACTCTCACCTGAGGGCCCACATCAGCAAGGGGATGGGAACCAGTCAGGACTGTCTTCCCTCCAGTGGGGCCACATCATCGAAAGGTGCGGAACCCAGCACATGTGGCCTCAAATCAGAGGACACATATCACAAAGGGAATGGGAGTGAGGCAGGCAGGAGTAGCCTAAAAACAGAGGGCCCAAAGAATAAGAAAGGTGAGGAATCCAGCAGTTGGAACCTCCCAGCAGGCGGCCGAGAGCACAGAAGCTATGGGATGCAGGCAGGAGTGAACTAACAGCAGAGAGCCCACATCATGAAACTGTGAGCAACCCAGGCGTTGGGACCTCAGAGCAGAAGGCCCACATCCCATTGGGGATGTGAACCTGGCTGGAGTGTCCTCACACAACTGGGCGCACATCACAAAATGTGGGGAGCCCAGCAGTTAGGGCCTGACGCAAGAGGGCCCTCATCACCGGGGGGAGGAGATTCCCAGCACGCTCCAACTGCCACCACATGGCTGACTTCACCAAGGCAATGTGTGCCAGCCATGCAGGAGTGACCTATCAGCAGAGGGTCTCCCTCACAGAAGGGTGAGGAACACAGCCAGGAACAGACTCTCATGAGGGGGTCCACATAACCACGTGGATGAGAACCAGGCAGGAGTGTCCTCACACTAGTGGGGCCACATCATCGAAAGGTGAGGAACCCAGCAAAGGTGGCCACAAACCAGAGAACCCACATCACCAAGGGGTTGAGAGTGAGGTAGGTGTCTGCACGGGCATATTTAACACTCATTTCCCACCAGGAAGAGGAATTAACCAAAGGCTCAGCGTGCCCTGCCAGAAGCAGATTAGGGCCTGAAGCAGTCTTGCGGGTTTGCGGCCAGCTCACAAGAAAGCGAGTTGAAGAAAGGAGCTCAGGGGCACTGTAATTCACAAACCTGCAGAGTTATAAATGACAGATAACGTCCAAAAATATATTGAAGTAAGGCTGCGAAGAGGACTTGAAAGCGGGGCAGAATTTCGGGAAACCGATTTCAGGAGGTAGACTGGATTTGCATTTAAAGCATAGGAAAAGAGGCAGAACATCGACAATGATGCACTTGGCCAAAAAAGGCGTATGAGTTTGTTCCTGAATATATTTAGGAAAAAACACATACGCCCTTTTTGGCAAACCAAGCAAGCTTGCAATGGAAATCCGAACTACTATGAAGTGTCACTTCCCCCCGGTCTAAAGGGCCATCTGAGAAAAGTGTAAAATCCAGAAAGGCAGGACAGGCCATGGGGAAAAAGGAGCCTTGTTATGCTGATGGGCGGGATGTAAATTGCCAACAGCCACTCTGGAGAAGTGTATGGTGTTTCCTGATACATCTGAAAAACAAAGCAACAGAGTCTAGGGCATTTCCACTTATGGTCCTATAGCTTAGGGAAATTAAAATCAAAAAGACACAGCCACCCCAAAATTTGGGAAGGCTCTGTTTACAGGAACCTCTTCTACAGTACAAGTTAAATATCCCAGAGAACAAATAATTGATAAAGAAGTTGCGGTACTTACGTACAACAGAATAACACTCAGCAATGAAATCTGTCACCAGGCCTGTACCAGCATAATGAGTGGATTGAGGCACGATGATTCTAAGTGAAATAAGTCACACAGAAAAAGAAACATCATAAGGTATCACTAATGCACGGAATGTAAACTTGGCTACACATGAACTGAATTACAAAACAGAACAGGGTCTCAAGTTTAGAAAACCAACTTATGCTTGCTTAAGAGGAAAGGTGAGTTGGGGTGCTGCATAAAACCAGAGTTTGAAATTAGCACAGATACCGTTCCATAAGCCAAATATGAAATAGACAAGACCTACCCCTTGCTCAACGAAATGGACTCAACAATGAGGTATCACCTCACACCTGTTAGAATGGGCATCATCTGAAAATCTACAAACAACAAATGCTGGAAAGTGTGTGGAGAAAAGGAAGCCTCTTCCACTATTGTTGGGAATATAAATTGATACAGTCACTATGGAGAACAATATGGAGTTTCTTAAGAAACTAATAATAGAATTACCATATGATACAGCAATCCCAGTACTGGACATATACCCAGACAAAACCATAAATCAAAAAGAGACATTCACCGCAATGTTCATTGCATCACTATTTACAATATCGAGGTAATGGAAGCAACCTAAATGCCCACAGACAGACGAATGCATAAAGATGTGGTACATATATAAAATGGAATATTACTAAGCCATGAAAGGAATGAAATTGGGTCATTTGTAGAGACGTCGATGGATCTAGAGACTGTCATACAGAGTGAAGTAAGTCAGAAAGAGAAAAACAAATCTTGTATATTCATGCATATATGTGGAACCTAGAAAAACTGTACAGATTAACCATTTTGCAAGGCATAAATAGAGCAACAGATGTAGACAACAAACGTATGGACAACAAGGGGGGAAAGCTCTTGGGGGGGTGGTGGTGGGAGGAGTTGAGAGATTGGGATTGGCATGTAAACATTTATATGTATAAAATAGATAACCAATAAGAACCTGCTGTATAAAAATATAAAATAAAATTCAAAATTAAAAAGAAATAAAATTTAAAAAATAAAACAGAAAAAACAATTATTCCCTTCACATACATGTATTTATATGAATAAATTATTTCCATGCTTATATCTGTAAATACAAAAAAGAGGAATAAAATCTACCTTGAACCAAAAATGAAAAAGAGAAAAAAAAAAAAACAGAACCCACCAGTTACTCAGAGGAAAACCGTAGCAGGGCACTTGCTCCAGTTGTAAACAATTCTGAAGTTGGTCAGTGGTGGGGAATCGTCTCCCATTCAGCCAGCAGCCCCCACACAACAAGCGTCCTCATTGCAAAGCTGGGGCACCGTGCCGAGGCATCTGTGAGTAAATGTGAGCCGAGCCCCAGGCCAGTTGCTGCTGAACTGTTCCCACCCTTCCCAGGTAAAACACCTGAATATATACAAGGACTTGAAAGCCTAGAGGAAGGGCCATGGAGCCACACGAGTGACAGCATGCCAGCTGACTTGGTGCCTGCAGGCCAGCCAGGATGGTCCTGGCCCTGGGTGCTCTTCTGGAAGATTTCCATTTCCCTGCCTGAGATACCCGACCTGTCCCTGCCCCCACTGCTTTTTTCCTTCCTCACCTCTGCCCAGGGAGAAATTCCAGCAGCAGGTATGGGTGACACATCCTCTTCTTTAGCAGGTGGCAGCCTGGCAACTGCTGCAGAAAGTCCAGCAGAGCCCCACTCACACTGGGCCACCCACAAAGCCGTGACCTCTCACTCCCTCCCACCAGCCCAGCCCCGAGACTGCTGACAGGGCACAGAAAATGGCGTCAGGCACAGCTGCAGGGGCTCTTGCTGCCTGGAGTGGTATTTATATTGATCTCAACACAGGCACACCTGGGGAGGGCTGGCCGGCACGGTAAGGCTGCCCAGGTCAGCCAATCATCACCCCTCAGGGGCTCACAGTTGCAGAAAATGGAACTTGCTGAACCGGCCAGGTCCAAGGAACAGGTGTGGGCTCCTGAGAGTCAGGATAGACAAGGGGCTGCAGCTTTGGCTTGTTTTCTAATCATTTTATCTGGCCCATGAGTGGGAGACAACTTCAAGAAAACCCTCTCCTAATGAGAGGAACCCAGGAGTCAGGGAGAGGAGGGGTGGGTGGTGGTTGGAGACAGAGGCCTGGTGCCCCGGGTGCAGTGGAAGTCTCTGGAAGACCAGGTGGAGGGAGGCCACACAGAGTGATGCCCAGGGTCACAGACCTGTCGGAGCTGCTGTTTGTTAGTTCAAGTCCTGCTCTGAGGTGCTCTGTGTCAGCTCTGAGAGACAGGTGAGCTGGGGGTGCTCTTCAATGAGGGCTATGTGCACGGTTCCTGTGTGCCCAGCCCTGCCACGGTACCTGCAAGGGTAGCTCTGTATCCTGGGAGAGGCCTGACCACGAGAGCCCCGTGGGCTGGGCTGGGGGTGGGGTACCTGTCCAGGACAGCTCCATATCCTGGGATTGGCCTGACCACGAGAGCCCCATGGGCTGCTGGGGACCTGGTAAAGGATGTCAGGACAGTCAGTGAAGCCACCGAGGATATACCTCAAGGTGCTCCTAATTCCTACACCCTGCTGGTCATTCTACCAACCACCAGGACATGGTATTCTGTATTAGTCTTCAATGATGCCTTCTTTTGTATTCCATTAGTCCCAGAGTCACAAGAAATTTTGGCTTGTGAGTGGCAGGACTCAACATACAACTAAAACAATACTTCCGGGCCGTCTTGCCCCAAGGGTGCAAAAATTCCCACACCATCTTTGGGGAAAGCTTAGCTAAAGACCGAAAAGTTCTACCTCTGGAAAAGGAAACCCTCCTTCAATATGCAGATGACATTCTGATCGCCAGCCCTACTAAGGAGGCCTCTGAACTACCAAGCCAATAAAGGATAGAAGTTGTCCAAGAAAAAGCTCAAATATCACAGACTGCGGTGACCTGCCTGGGCTTCATTCTCACACAAGGTCGGAGAAGCCCATCCCAGGAAAGGGAAGAAACCATTTGCAGCCTTACCCCTTTCTAAAACTAGAAGACAGCTTAGGGGTTCCTGGGGAGGCCAGGGTTTGCTGCTTTTGGATCCCTAACTACAGTCTACTAGCTGGGCCTCTATATGAAACACTGAAAGGAAAAGATGATGATCCTTTTGAACAGAATCCAGAAGTGGCCTTTCAAGAATGGAAAGAGCAGTCAATTCAAACCCTTGCCCTGGAACTCCCTAATTGAGCTAAACCCTTTGACTTTTCCATTCCCGGTGAAAGGTGAATCGCCATTGGAGAATTAGTGCAAAAACTGGGACCACTTGAAATGGAACAACGCAAGAATGCCATCCAGGTAGGATAAACTACAGTCACCAAGGGGCTTGGCCCACTGCCACATCTGGCCAAGATACTGGCGGTATCTAAAAACCTGGAAATCAGCAGCCCAAAAGGCCACCTCCCTCCTAAGGGAAAAGGACCCCACGTGGTGATCCTAATCACCAACCATGCCCTGAAGTTGCAGGGTTCGCTCCGTGGGCACACCGACCTCGAGTGAGGAGGCCCTCCAACTCCAACATCCAGAGAGATAACCGGGGGCAACAGGGCACCATGACGACTCGTGTGAACATCACTTGACCTGGAGTTTCTCTCATAAAACAACAATAGTGTGTCCCGAAGGAGTAGACTACTGCTTGCAGGACTTACTGCACCCGGAGGGGAGCTAATAATCTTGGCGGGGGAACCGTATATCACACTGTCACCATAGAAAAGCCTACAGACACCGTGATGATGGTGGCCAATAAGACCGGCTGGACTCCTGTTTACTTCAAAAGGCTGTTGACTCAGTGGCCGTCATGGTCCTTGATCACCACTGACCCTGGACTGTCTGGGAGTTGAGCGGGCAGGGCTCTGACACCTGGTGCTGTTTTTAACGTTAATTCAGGGGCCTAATTGAAGAAAGAGCAGACTACTGGTCAGAGCATCTAGGCTGGCAGAAACGGTCAGCCTAAGGTGGCCGAACAAATGTGGGGTGGGGTGAAACCGGCCCCCACAGCGTCTCTGCACATCTTTCCTGGACCCTTAAAGGTCATTAGAATCTATAACACTTCCAATGCTGGTGCTCAGGCGGACGAGCAGGGAGGCAGGGGTCCTGGGGCCAATCAACGTCACCTGGAGGCTGCTGGGGAGAAGTTCTGACCCTCGTCCCCTGGTATGAGGGCTCCCAACTCAGCACTCAGCAGTTACAGAAGAAGGGTCTGCACCCTCAGCACTCCAAGAATGAGGAATGGGACAAAAGGCAGAGGAGGGGTTTGTCCCCAGCAAAGCCCATTAAAAATCCCTGGGAGATAAAAATAGAATCTGGGCAATAAAGTCAAGTCTGACCTTTTTTATCCTTTGTGCTTTGTCTAATTTCACGTGCTCCTAGGGTCCCGCATGCAGAGGTTCCACACCCGGCACTTCAGACCAGATTTCCTAGTGCAGAATGGCTGGGTCGACACCTCAGCTCCTGGGGCCCAGTGCAGACTCCGAGATATAGAGCCTGAGCTGCAGCCAACCCGGCCCTCGAGAGCTCCGCCCCCTCCCTCCCACTGACTCTGACAGGATCTCTACACAGCAGCCCAGCCCACAGCCCACGCAGTAGTGTATGCTCTCACCTCTCCATTCTCTGATCAAAATATAAAGTTTCCTTTGCTTGGGAACCAAACTCAGTCTCGATCTGTTGGCCCCAATGACACTGGGCATGGGGACACTTGTTGGGGTCCACTCTGGAGGATCAGTAACAGAAATTGAGACTATTGTAACCTCAATGAACAGATGTGTGAGCCAAACTGTAGTTAACATAGAACAGTGTATAAGGCTCGGGTAAAATAAGATGTTTCTAACACTTCCATTTGATATTTCCATCACTTTATTATAAGCAAGTTCAGTGAAAAGGTTTGTCTTATTTGTCAGGTCAATATTAGAGAAATGAAGTGATTTCTTTCCAAGGATGTACATCTAATAATCTTGGTTAAAGCTTCAATCTTGTTTTAAATGCTTTTCCATTGAAAATGATACCTCTCTTTCAGCTCCCCCATTTCTGAGAAGTATAAAATCTTATAATTTATTATTACCAAAGGGGAAAGGTGGGAGGAGGGATAAATTAACAGTTTGGAATTAACACATACACACTGCTATGTATAAAATAGATCATCAACAAGGAACTACTGGATAGCACAGGGAACTACACTCAATATTTTGCAATAACCTATAAGGGGAAATAATCGGAAAAAGAATAGATATTTTTATTGACATCATCTATCAATGACAGTTAAAGTGTAACCTAAGGGAAGCCGGTGGTGAGTGCTTCTGACCCTGAAGACTTCAATCATCTAAAGTTTGGACTCTGCCTACTTCCCAAGGCCCTTAGTGAACATATGTGTAGCCGTAGCTGAAAAAATTCCCCAGTTTGGGTTTCGGGGAGACACTGATTTTGAAAAAGCTCTGGTGTTCTCCTTACATGAATGGGACTCTTCCTACTGCTAAAACATGTCTGTCACACCCAGAGGATGGTATACCGTCTGATCGGGAAGAGTTTGGAAAAGGCATCTCATCTCCTCATCTCCTGGTGCTCGGGTTCACCCCTCCAGCGTCTTTACTAACAGTCTCCCCACTTGGAGATGTCAGCACTGTCAACATCCTGTTGCATACAGTTTGGAATTTGTCCAGAGGATGAAGCGGAAGGATGAGGAACAATGAGAGACAAGTCCTAGGTGTTCAGACAGGCACATGTCACTCTAATTTCCAATCAGGAAGACGAATTGACCAAAGGCTAGGGTTGCCCATAGAAACAGTATAGGGCTTGAGGAAAACCCACTGCTTTGTGGCCAGTTCCCATAAACACAAGTTGAACAATGGAACTCAGGGGCAGTAAAATTCATGAAACTGCAGAGTTGAAAATATCTATCACTGAAAAATGTCTTGAGGAAAGTCAGAGAAAAGGATTGGTAAGCAAGGGAGAATGGCAGGAAAGGGATTTGAGGAGGTAGAAAGGACTCGCCATTAAGCACAAGAAAAGGGGCTGAACATTGCCAACATTGCAGTCGGCCAAAAAGGCTGTATGCGTTTTTTTCTGTATATATTCAAGGAAAGGGCATACACTTTTTTAGCCAACCAAACAGGTGGGCACTGGAAATCAATACTACAAAAGATATCACTTCGCATCAGTCAGAAGAGCCATCCTCATAAAGTGTAAACACCAGAAATGCAGGACAGGGCAAGGAGAAGAGGGAGCCCTGTGAGGCTTATAGTGGAAATGTATATTGCCAACGGCCATTCTGGAGAAGTGTATTGTGTTTACTAAAGCATCTAAAAAATGAGCTACAGAGCATAGGACACTTGCACTCATGGGCATATATCTTGGGAAAAACAAAAATCGAGAGGACACAGGCACCCCAATGTTTACTGCCTCTCTGTTTAAAAGATCCTCGACTAGGATATAACTTAAATGTCTCTGGAGGGAAAAAATGGATAGAGATGTGGTACTTAGGTAGAGTGGAATATTATTCAGCCTGGAAATCAATGAAATATGGCCAGTTGTAACAACTCCGGAGGAGTTACGTATGATCATTCTAAGTGACATAATTCAAAAAGAAAAAGACACATATCATAAGATATCACTTAAAGGTGGAATCCAAAATGGCTACACATGAAATAAATTACAAAACAAAAACATAGTCAAATATGTAGAAAACACGCGTAAGGCTGCTAAACGGGAAAGGTGGGGAGGGGTGAGGCATCATCCAGGAGGTTGAAATTAGCAAAGATACCATTCCAAATACCAAACTGATAATCAACAAGGCCTACACGGTAGCTAAAAGAACTGCACTCAGCACACTCAAGTCACCGGAAAAGAATATCTATGACTGGTAAGAATCTGAAAAAGAATTTATTGATGTCTCTCTGCACGTGAATCAAGTGGATGTACAGCAGCAAGAAACAGAGCTTTGAAAATCAGCTGTAACCAATATAGTAATAAATTGAAAAAAATAAACGACAGAGAGACAGGGAAAACCTCTTACAACTTTTCCTCAGGGACGGTGATGCAACATGGATTGAACACAGTTAGACCCACAGCAGGATGAGACATAAGGCTGGAAACTGTTCACGCTAAGAGAAATGTGAGGTTGGGTGAGGAAATGCACACCCTTTAAAGTAATACTACCTGGTACCCATTCAATGGGTCCCAAATCTGCAGGTTCAAGGAATCTTCCTACAGCTAAAACATGCATGGAAAACCCAGAGGACTGTACACCATGTGATCGGGAGATGTGTCTAAAATGCACCTCATTTATCCTCTCCTGGTGCTCCTGTTCATCATTCCAGCCACGTTACTTAGAATCTCCCCACTTAGAGAATCAGCACATTTAAACATCTGTTTCACACATTTTGCAAATTGTGAGGAGGATGAACGGGAAGAGGGGGAACCAATGAGAGAATAGTTGTAGGGGTTTGGACGGGCACATGTCACTCTAATTTCCCATTAAGAATAAGAATTAAAAAAAGGCCCAGCCCACCTCGCCGGAGCCAAAATAGGGCCTGAAGCAATCCTGCGGCTTTGAGGCCAGCTCACAAAAGAGCAACTTAAAAAATGGAGCTCAGGGTCACTGCAATTCACAAACCTGCAGAGTTATAAATGAAAACTAACGTCCAAAAATATGTTGAGGTAAGGCAAAGAAGAGGATCTGAATGCAAGACAGAATTGCAAGAAACAGATTTCAAGAGATAGATTGGACTCGTCTTTAAAGCACATGAAAAGCGGCAGAATTTCGACAATGATGCAGTTGGCCCAAAAGGGAGTATGCGTTTTTTCCTGAATATATCCAGGAAAAAACGCATACGCACTTTATGGGCAACCAAGCAAACAAGCAATGCAAATGTGCACAACAAAGAAGTCTCATTTCCCACCGGTCAAAAGGGACATCCAAAAAAATTGTAAAAACCAGAAATTCAGGACAGGCCATGGAGAACAGGGAGCCTTTATATGCTGATGGACAGTGTGTGAACTGCCAAGAGCCACTCTGGAGAAGTGTATGGTGGTTCCTAAATCATCCAAAAAACAGAGCTACAGAGCATAGGGCACTTCCAATCATGGGAGTATATCTAGGGAAGTCTAAAAATCAACAAGACACAAGCACACCACAGTTTAGGGCTCCTCTGTTTACAAGAACCTCAACTTCAGTACACCTTAAATATCCCAGGAAAGAGAACAATGGATAAAGAAAATGTGGTACTTATGTACAATGGAATATCTCTTCACCATGAAATCAATGTAATAAGGCTAGTAGAAGGATAAAGAGTGGATTTAGGTCCGATAATACTACTTGAAATAAGTCAAACAGAAAAAGAAACATATCATAAGATATCACTTATAGAGGGAGGATAAATATGGCTGCACAAAAAATGAATTACAAAACACAACAGTGTCTCACATTTAGAAAACACACTTATGTCAGCTTAAGGGGAAAGGAGAGGTGGGGTGATGCATAAAACCAGAGTTTGAAATTAGCACAGATACCGTTCAATAAACCAAATAGGTATGAGACAAGATCTACACCTTGCTCAATGAACTGACCTCAACACACCCTATACAACACAGAAAAATATATCTGAGTAATAAGAATCTTAAAACCCATGTATTGATATATCTCCATAAGGGAAACAAGTGTGTGCAGAGCGACACAAACACAGCAGTGAAAATGAGTTAAACCCCATTATATAAATAAATTTTAAAACCAAAACGCAGAAACAATGAAAGAGAGAAAAATTCTTACAAAATTCGCTCAGGGGCTGTGATGCAACCTGGAATGACCACATATAAACCCAGAGCTGGATAAGACATAAGGCTGGACACTTGGGGCTGAGAGGATTGGTGAGCTTTGGTGAGCAACTGCCGAAAGTTTAATGCAATACTTCATGCTACTCATTCCAAGGGTCCCAACACTCCAGGTTGAAGGGAATCTTCCTACAGCTAAACCATGCATGGGAAATCCAGCAGATGGTATACCATATGATCGGGAAAGGTTTCTAAAACGCACCTCATTTTCCTCTCCTGGGGCTCCGGATCAACATTCCAGCCACTTTACTAACAACATCCCCACATGGAGAGTCAATGCCTTTAAGTTCCGGTATTGCACAGTCTGCAGTTAGTGCGGAGGATGAATGGGAATAGGGGAAACCAGTGAGAAAATAGCTGTAGCGGTTTCAATGGGCACATGTCACTCTAATTTTACATCAGGAAGAAGAACTAATGAAAGGCAAAGCAAGGCGCCCCAGAAGAAGAATAGGGCCTGAAGAAATCCTGTGGATATGAGGCAAGATCACAAAAATAAGAGCTGAAAAATGCAGCTAAGGGCCACTGCAATTCAAAAACCTGCAGAGTTATAAAGGCCAACTATTTTCCAAAAGTATATTGAGGTAAGGCTATGAAGAGGCACTGATAACAAGGCAGAATTGCAGGAAACCGATTACAGGAGGTAGACTGGAATTGCATTGAAAACATATGAAAAGACTCAGAACATCGACAATGATGCACTAGGCCAAAAAGTGCATAAGCGTGTTTTCCTGAATATATTCAGGAAGAAACGCATACGCCCTTTCTGGCCAACCAAGCAAGCTTGAAAAGGAAATCTGCACTACAATGAAGTCTCACTGCCCCCCGGTCAAAAGGGCCATCTGAAAAAAGTGTAAAATCCAGAAAGGCAGGACAGGCCATGGAGAACTCGGAGCCTTGTTTTGCTGCTGGGCGGGATGTAAATTGCCAACAGCCACTCTGGAGAAGTGTATGGTGTTTCCGGAAACATCTAAAAAACAAAGCAACAGAGCCTAGGGCACTTCCACTTATGGTCCTACAGCTTAGGGAAATTAAAATCAAAAAGACACAGCCACCCCAAGGTTTGGGACGGCTCTGTTTACAAGAAGCTCGTTTACAGTACAAGTCCAATATCACAGAAAGCGAAAAATGGATAAAGAAGTTTTGGTACTTACGTACAATGCAATATCACTCAGCAATGAAATCTATGTCATCAGGCCCGTAGCAGCATAATGAGTGGATTCAGGTACGATGATTCTAAGTGAAATAAGTCACAGACAAAAAGAAACATCATAAGATATCACTAATACACGGAATATAAACTTGGCTACACAGGAACTGAATTACAAAACAGAACAGGGTCTCAAATGTAGAAAACCAACTTATGCTTGCTTAAGGGGAAAGGTGAGTTGGGGTGCTGCATAAAACCAGAGATTGAAATTAGCACAGATACCGTTCCATAAGCCAAATATGTAATAGACAAGAGCTACTCCTTGCTCAACGAAGTGGACTCAACACCCCATATTAAACGCCTAAGAATATACCTGACTAGTAAGAATCTTAAAACCTATGGATTTATATGTCTCCGAAAGAGAATCAAGGGTGTGTAGAGCGGCGTAAACGCAGCAGTGATAGGATTGGTGAGCTTCGGTGAGCAAATGCAGACCCTTTGAACTCATATTGCATGGTACCCATTGCATGGTCTCAACTCTCCAGGTTTAAGGGATTCTTCCTTCAGCTAAAACATGCATGTGGAACCCAGAGTATGATCCACCGAGTGATAGGGAAACGTGTATAAATGTGTCTCAGTTTTCTTCCCCTGGTACTCGGGTGCAACATTCCAGACGCTTTACTAACACTCTCCCCACTTGGAGCGTCAGTGCATTTAACCTCCTGTTTGGCCCAGTTTGCAATTTCTGCGGAAGATGAACAACAATAAGGAGAACCAATGAGGGACTAGCTGGAGGTGTCTGGACGGGCAAATTTAACTCTCATTTCCCACCAGGAAGAGGAATTAACCAAAGGCTCAGCGTGCCATGCAGAACCACACTAGTGCCTGAAGCAATTCTGCGGGGTTGCGGCCAGCTCACAAGAAAGCGAGTTGAAGAAAGGAGCTCAGGGGCACTGTAATTCACAAACCTGCAGAGTTATAAATGACAGCTATCGTCCAAAAATATATTGAAGAAAGGCTGCCAAGAGGTCTTGAAAGCGGGGCAGAATTGCAGGAAACCGATTTCAGGAGGGAGACTGGAATTGCATGTAAAGCATAGGAAAAGAGGCAGAACGTCCACAATGATGCACTTGGCCAAAAGAGGCGTATGCGTTTTTTCCTGAATATGTTCAGGAAAGAACGCATACGCCCTTTTTGGCCAACCAAGCAAGCATGCAAAGGAAATCTGCACTACAATGAAGTCTCCCTTCCCCCCGGTCAAAAGGGCCCTCTGAAAAAGTGTAAAATCCAGAAAGGCAGGACAGGCCATGGAGAACTGGGAGCCTTGTTATGCTGATGGGCGGGATGTAAATTGCCAACAGCCACTCTGGAGAAGTGTATGGTGTTTCCTGAAACATCTAAAAAACAAAGCAACAGAGCCTAGGGCACTTCCACATATGGTCCTATAGCTTAGGGAAATTAAAATCAAAAAGACACAGCCACCCCAAAATTGGGGATGCCTCTGTTTACAAGAACGTCGTTTACGGTACAAGTTCAATATCACAGAAAGCGAAAAATGGATAAAGAAGTTTTGGTACTTACGTACAATGCAATATCACTCAGCAATGAAATCTATGTCATCAGGCCCGTAGCAGCATAATGAGTGGATTCAGGTACGGTGATTCTAAGTGAAATAAGTCACACAGAAAAAGAAACATCATAAGATATCACTACTACACGGAATGTAAACTTGGCTACACAGGAACTGAATTACAAAACAGAACAGGGTCTCAAATGCAGAAAAGCAACTTATGCTTGCTTAAGGGGAAAGGTGAGTTGGGGTGCTACATAAAACCAGAGATTGAAATTAGCACAGATACCATTCCATAAGCCAAATATGTAATAGACTAGAGCTACTCCTTGCTCAACGAAGTGGACACAACACCCCATATTAAACGCCTAAGAATATACCTGACTAGTAAGAATCTTAAAACCTATGGATTTATATGTCTCCGAAAGAGAATCAAGCGTGTGTACAGTGACAAAAACGAAGCAGTGATAGGATTGGTGAAGTTCAGTGAGCAAATGCAAACCCTTTGAAGTCATATTGCATGGGACCCATTCCATGGGTCTCAACTCTCCAGGTTTAAGGGATTCTTCCTTCAGCTAAAACATGCATTTGGACCCCAGAGTATGATCCACCGTGTGATCGGGAAACACGTTCAAATGTGTCTCAGTTTTCGCCCCCTGGTACTCGGGTGCAACATTCCAGACGATTTACTAACACTCTCCCCACTTGGAGAGTCATTGCATTTAACCTCCTGTTTGGCCCAGTTTGCAATTTCTGCGGAAGATGAACAACAATAAGGAGAACCAATGAGGGACTAGCTGGAGGTGTCTGGACGGGCAAATTTAACTCTCATTTCCCACCAGGAAGAGGAATTAACCAAAGGCTCAGTGTGCCGTGCTGGAACCAAACTAGGGCCTGAAGCAATCCTGCGGTGTTGCGGCCAGCTCACAAGAAAGCGAGTTGAAGAAAGGAGCTCGGGGCACTGTCATTCACAAACCTGCAGAGTTATAAATGACAGCTATCGTCCAAAAATATATTGAAGTAAGGCTGCCAAGAGGACTTGAAAGCGGGGAAGAATTGCAGAAAACCGATTTCAGGAGGTAGACTGGAATTGCATGTAAAGCATAGGAAAAGAGGCAGAACGTCAACAATGATGCACTTGGCCAAAAAGTGCATATGCGTTTTTTCCTAAATATATTCAGGTAAAAACGCATATGCCCTTTTTGGCCAACCAAGCAAGCTTGCAAAGGAAATCTGCACTACAATGAAGTCTCACTGCCCCCCAGTCAAAAGGGCCATCTGAATAAAGTGTAAAATCCAGAAAGGTAGGACAGGCCATGGAGAACTGGGAGCCTTGTTATGCTGATGGGCGGGATGTAAATTGCCAACAGCCACTCTGGAGAAGTGTATGGTGTTTCCTGAAACATCTAAAAAACAAAGCAACAGAGCCTAGGGCACTTCCACTTATGTTCCTATAGCTTAGGGAAATTAAAATCAAAAACACGCAGCCACCCCAAAGTTTGGAATGGCTCTGTTTACAAGAACCTCGTTTACGGTACAAGTTCAATATCGCAGAAAGCGAAAAATGGATAAAGAAGTTGTGGTACTTACGTACAATGCAATATCACTCAGCAATGAAATCTATGTCATCAGGCCCGTAGCAGCATAATGAGTGGATTCAGGTACGATGATTCTAAGTGAAATAAGTCACACAGAAAAAGAAACATCATAAGATATCACTAATACACGGAATGTAAACTTGGCTACACAGGAACTGAATTACAAAACAGAACAGGGTCTCAAATGTAGAAAACCAACTTATGCTTGCTGAAGGGGAAAGGTGAGTTGCGTGCTGCATAAAACCAGAGATTGAAATTAGCACAGATACCTTTCCATAAGCCAAATATGTAATAGACAAGAGCTACTCCTTGCTCAACGAAGTGGACACAACACCCCATATTAAACGCCTAAGAATATACCTGACTAGTAAGAATCTTAAAACGTACGGATTTATATGTCTCCAAAAGAGAATCAAGCGTGTGTACAGCGGCAAAAAAGCAGCAGTGATAGGATTGGTGAGCTTCGGTGAGCAAATGCAGACCCTTTGAAGTCATATTGCATGGTACCCATTCCATGGGTCTCAACTCTCCAGGTTTAAGGGATTCTTCCTTCAGCTAAAACATGCATTTGGAACCCAGAGTATGATCCACCATGTGATCGGGAAACATGTTCAAATGTGTCTCAGTTTTCACCCCCTGGTACTCGGGTGCAACATTCCAGACGATTTACTAACACTCTCCCCACTTGGAGCGTCAGTGCATTTAACCTCCTGTTTGGCCCACTTTGCAATTTCTGCGGAAGATGAACAACAATAAGGAGAACCAATGAGGGACTAGCTGGAGGTGTCTGGACGGGCAAATTTAACTCTCATTTCCCACCAGGAAGAGGAATTAACCAAAGGCTCAGCGTGCCATGCCGGAACCACACTAGGGCCTGAAGCAATCCTGCAGTGTTGCGGCCAGCTCACAAGAAAGCGAGTTGAAGAAAGGAGCTCAGGGGCACTGTAATTCACAAACCTGCAGAGTTATAAATGACAGCTATCGTCCAAAAATATATTGAAGAAAGGCTGCCAAGAGGTCTTGAAAGAGGGGCAGAATTGCAGGAAACCGATTTCAGGAGGGAGACTGGAATTGCATGTAAAGCATAGGAAAAGAGGCAGAACGTCCACAATGATGCACTTGGCCAAAAGAGGCGTATGCGTTTTTTCCTGAATATGTTCAGGAAAGAACGCATATGCACTTTTTGGCCAACCAAGCAAGCTTGCAAAGGAAATCTGCACTACAATGAAGTCTCCCTTCCCCCCGGTCAAAAGGGCCATCTGAAAAAGTGTAAAATCCAGAAAGGCAGGAAAGGCCAGGGAGAACTGGGAGCCTTGTTATGCTGATGGGCGGGACGTAAATTGCCAACAGCCACTCTGGAGAAGTGTATGGTGTTTCCTGAAACATCTAAAAAACAAAGCAACAGAGCCTAGGGCACTTCCACATATGGTCCTATAGCTTAGGGAAATTAAAATCAAAAAGACACAGCCACCCCAAAATTGGGGATGCCTCTGTTTACAAGAATGTCGTTTACGGTACAAGTTCAATATCACAGAAAGCGAAAAATGGATAAAGAAGTTTTGGTACTTACGTACAATGCAATATCACTCAGCAATGAAATCTATGTCATCAGGCCCGTAGCAGCATAATGAGTGGATTCAGGTACGATGATTCCAAGTGAAATAAGTCACACAGAAAAAGAAACATCATAAGATATCACTACTACACGGAATGTAAACTTGGCTACACAGGAACTGAATTACAAAACAGAACAGGGTCTCAAATGTAGAAAACCAACTTATGCTTGCTTAAGGGGAAAGGTGAGTTGGGGTGCTGCATAAAACCAGAGATTGAAATTAGCACAGATACCTTTCCATAAGCCAAATATGTAATAGACAAGAGCTACTCCTTGCTCAACGAAGTGGATTCAACACCCCATATTAAACGCCTAAGAATATACCTGACTAGTAAGAATCTTAAAACCTATGGATTTATATGTCTCCGAAAGAGAATCAAGCATGTGTACAGCAGCATAAACACAGCAGTGATAGGATTGGTGAGGTTCGGTGAGCAAATGCAGACCCTTTGAAGTCATATTGCATGGTACCCATTCCATGGGTCTCAACTCTCCAGGTTTAAGGGATTCTTCCTTCAGCTAAAACATGCATGTGGAACCCAGAGTATGATCCACCATGTGATCGGGAAACGTGTTCAAATGTGTCTCAGTTTTCGTCCCCTGGTACTCGGGTGCAACATTCCAGACGATTTACTAACACTCTCCCCACTTGGAGAGTCAGTGCCTTTAACCTCCTGTTTGGCCCAGTTTGCAATTTCTGCGGAAAATGAACAGGAATAGGAGAACCAATGAGAGACTAGCTGGAGGTGTCTTGACGGGCAAATTTAACTCTCATTTCCCACCAGGAAGAGGAATTAACCAAAGGCTCAGCGTGCCATGCCAGAACCGCAGTATTGCCTGAAGCAAACAGGCGGTGTTGCGGCCAGCTCACAAGAAAGCGAGTTGAAGAAAGGAGCTCAGGGACACTGTAATTCACAAACCTGCAGAGTTATAAATAACAGCTATCGTCCAAAAATATATTGAAGTAAGGCTGCCAAGAGGACTTGAAAGCGGGGCAGAATTGCAGGAAACCGATTTCAGGAGGTAGACTGGAATTGCATGTAAAGTATACAAAAAGAGGCAGAATGTCCACAATGATGCACTTGGCCAAAAAGGGCGTATGCGTTTTTTCCTGAATATATTCAGGAAAAAACGCATACGCCCTTTTTGGCCAACCAAGCAAGCTTGCAAAGGAAATCTGCACTACAATGAAGTCTCACTGCCCCCCGGTCAAAAGGGCCATCTGAATAAAGTGTAAAATCCAGAAAGGTAGGACAGGCCATGGAGAACTGGGAGCCTTGTTATGCTGATGGGCGGGATGTAAATTGCCAACAGCCACTCTGGAGAAGTGTATGGTGTTTCCTGAAACATGCAAAAAGGAATGCAACACAGCCTAGGGCACTTCTACTTATTGTCCTATAGCTTAGGGAAATTAAAATCAAAAAGACACAGCCACCCCAAGGTTTGGGAGTTATCTGTTTACAAGAACCTCGTTTACGGTACAAGTTCAATATCGCAGAAAGCGAAAAATGGATAAAGAAGTTGTGGTACTTACGTACAATGCAATATCACTCAGCAATGAAATCTATGTCATCAGGCCCGTAGCAGCATAATGAGTGGATTCAGGTACGACGATTCTAAGTGAAATAAGTCACACAGAAAAAGAAACATCATAAGGTATCACTAATACACGGAATGTAAACTTGGCTACACAGGAACTGAATTACAAAACAGAACAGGGTCTCAAATGTAGAAAACCAACTTATGCTTGCTTAAGGGGAAAGGTGAGTTGGGGTGCTGCATAAAACCAGAGATTGAAATTAGCACAGATACCTTTCCATAAGCCAAATATGTAATACACAAGAGCTACTCCTTGCTCAACGAAGTGGACTCAACACCCCATATTAAATGCCTAAGAATATACCTGACTAGTAAGAATCTTAAAACCTATGGATTTATATGTCTCTGAAAGAGAATCAAGCGTGTGTACAGTGGCAAAAACGAAGCAGTGATAGGATTGGTGAGGTTCGGTGAGCAAATGCAGACCCTTTGATGTCATATTGCATGGTACCCATTCCATGGGTCTCAACTCTCCAGGTTTAAGGGATTCTTCCTTCAGCTAAAACATGCATTTGGAACCCAGAGTATGATCCACCATGTGATCGGGACACACGTTCAAATGTGTCTCAGTTTTCGCCCCCTGGTACTCGGGTGCAACATTCCAGACAACTTACTAACACTCTCCCCACTTGGAGAGTCAGTGCATTTAACCTCCTGTTTGGCCCAGTTTGCAATTTCTGCGGAAGTTGAACAAAAATAAGGAGAACCAATGAGGGACTAGCTGGAAGTGTCTGGACGGGCAAATTTAACTCTCATTTCCCACCAGGAAGAGGAATTAACCAAAGGCTCAGCGTGCCATGCCGGAACCAAACTAGGACCTGAAGCAATCCTGCGGTGTTGCGGCCCACTCACAAGAAAGCGAGTTGAAGAAAGGAGCTCAGGGGCACTGTAATTCACAAACATGCAGAGTTATAAATGACAGCTATCGTCCAAAAATATATTGAAGTAAGGCTGCCAAGAGGACTTGAATGCAGGGCAGAATTGCAGGAAACTGATTTCAGGAGGTAGACTGGAATTGCATGTAAAGCATAGGAAAAGAGGCAGAACGTCCACAATGATGCACTTGGCCTAAAAGTGTGTATGCGTTTTTTCCTGATTATATTCAGGAAAAAACGCATACGCCCTTTTTGGCCAACCAAGCAAGCTTGCAAAGGAAATCTGCACTACAATGAAATCTCACTGCTCCCCGGTCAAAAGGGCCATCTGAAAAAAGTGTAAAATCCAGAAAGGCAGTACAGGCCATGGAGAACTGGGAGCCTTGTTATGCTGATGGGCGGGATGTAAATTGCCAACAGCCACTCTGGAGAAGTGTATGGTGTTTCCTGAAACATCTAAAAAACAAAGCAACAGAGCCTAGGGCACTTCCACTTATGGTCCTATAGCTTAGGGAAATTAAAATCAAAAAGACACAGCCACCCCAAAGTTTCGGACGGCTCTGTTTACAAGAACCTCGTTTACGGTACAAGTTCAATATCACAGAAAGCGAAAAATGGATAAAGAAGTTGTGGTACTTACGTACAATGCAATATCACTCAGCAATTAAATCTATGTCATCAGGCCTGTAGCAGCATAATGAGTGGATTCAGGTACGATGATTCTAAGTGAAATAAGTCACACAGAAAAAGAAACATCATAAGATATCACTACTACACGGAATGTAAACTTGGCTACACAGGAACTGAATTACAAAACAGAACAGGGTCTCAAATGTAGAACACCAACTTATGCTTGCGTAAGGGGAAAGGTGAGTTGGGGTGCTGCATAAAACCAGAGATTGAAATGAGCACAGATACCGTTCCATAAGCCAAATATGTAATAGACAGGAGCTACACGTTGCTCAATGAAGTGGACTCAACACCACATATTGAACGCCTAAGAATATACCTGACTAGTAAGAATCTTAAAACCTATGGATTTATATGTCTCCGAAAGAGAATCAAGCGTGTGTACAGCAGCATAAACGCAGCAGTGATAGGATTGGTGAGGTTCTGTGAGCAACTGCAGACCCTTTGAACTCATATTGCATGGTACCCATTCCATGGGTCTCCACTTTCCAGGTTTAAGGGATTCTTCCTTCAGCTAAAACATGCATGTGGAACCCAGAGTATGATCCACCGTGTGATCGGGAAACGTGTTCAAATGTGTCTCAGTTTTCGTCCCCTGGTACTCGGGTGCAACATTCCAGACGCTTTACTAACACTCTCCCCACTTGGAGAGTCAGTGCCTTTAACCTCCTGTTTGGCCTAGTTTGCAATTTCTGCGGAAAATCAACAGGAATAGGGAGAACCAATGAGAGACTAGCTGGAGGTGTCTGGACGGGCAAATTTAACTCTCATTTCCCACCAGGAAGCGGAATTAACCAAAGGCTCAGCGTGCCATGCCGGAACCACACTAGGGCCTGAAGCAATCCTTCAGTGTAGTGGCCAGCTCACAAGAAAGCGAGTTGAAGAAAGGAGCTCAGGGGCACTGTAATTCACAAACCTGCAGAGTTATAAATGACAGCTATCGTCCAAAAATATATTGAAGTAAGGCTGCCAAGAGGACTTGAAAGCGGGGCAGCATTGCAGGAAACCGATTTCAGGAGGTAGACTGGAATTGCATGTAAAGCATAGGAAAAGAGGCAGAACGTCCACAATGATGCACTTGGCCAAAAAGGGCGTATGCGTTTTTACCTGAATATATTCAGGAAAAAACGCATACGCCCTTTTTGGCCAACCGAGCAAGCTTGCAAAGGAAATCTTCACTACAATGAAGTCTCACTGCCCCCCGGTGAAAAGGGCCATCTGAAAAAAGTGTAAAATCCAGAAAGGCAGGACAGGCCATGGAGAACTGGGAGCCTTGTTATGCTGATGGGCGGGATGTAAATTGCCAACAGCCACTCTGGAGAAGTGTATGGTGTTTCCTGAAACATCTACAAAACAAAGCAAGAGAGCCTAGAGCACTTCCACTTATGGTCCTATAGCTTAGGGAAATTTAAATCAAAAAGACACAGCCACCCCAAATTTTGGGACGGCTCTGTTTACAAGAACCTCGTTTACGGTACAAGTTCAATATCACAGAAAGCGAAAAATGGATAAAGAAGTTGTGGTACTTACGTACAATGCAATATCACTCAGCAATGAAATCTATGTCATCAGGCCCGTAGCTGCATAATGAGTGGATTCAGGTACGATGATTCTAAGTGAAATAAGTCACACAGAAAAGGAAACATCATAAGATATCACTACTACATGGAATGTAAACATGGCTACACAGGAACTGAATTACAAACCAGAACAGGGTCTCAAATGTAGAAAACCAACTTATGCTTGCTTAAGGGGAAAGGTGAGTTGGGGTGCTGCATAAAACCAGAGATTGAAATTACCACAGATACCGTTCCATAAGCCAAATATGTAATAGACAAGAGCTACTCCTTGCTCAACGAGGTGGACTCAAGACGCCATATTAAACGCCTAAGAATATACCTGACTAGTAAGAATCTTAAAACCTATGGATTTATATGTCTCCAAAAGAGAATCAAGCGTGTGTACAGCGGCATAAATGCAGCAGTGATAGGATTGGTGATGTTTAGTGAGCAAATGCAGACCCTTTGAAGTCATATTGCATGGGACCCATTCAAAGGGTCTCAACTCTCCAGGTTTAAGGGATTCTTCCTTCAGCTAAAACATGCATGTGGAACCCAGAGTATGATCCACCGTGTGATCGGGAAACGTGTTCAAATGTGTCTCAGTTTTCGAACCCTGGTACTCGGGTGCAACATTCCAGACGCTTTACTAACACTCTCCCCACTTGGAGAGTCAGTGCCTTTAACCTCCTGTTTGGCCCAGTTTGCAATTTCTGCAGAAAATGAACAGGAATAGGGAGAACCAATGAGAGACTAGCTGGAGGTGTCTGGACGGGCAAATTTAACTCTCATTTCCCACCAGGAAGAGGAATTAACCAAAGGCTCAGCGTGCCATGCCGGAACCACACTAGGGCCTGAAGCAATCCTTCAGTGTAGCGGCCAGCTTACAAGAAAGCGAGTTGAAGAAAGGAGCTCAGGGGCACTGTAATTCACAAACCTGCAGAGTTATAAATGACAGCTATCGTCCAAAAATATATTGAAGTAAGGCTGCCAATAGGACTTGAAAGCGGGGCAGCATTGCAGGAAACCGATTTCAGGAGGTAGACTGGAATTGCATGTAAAGCATAGGAAAAGAGGCAGATCGTCCACAATGATGCACTTGGCCAAAAAGGGCGTATGCGTTTTTTCCTGAATATATTCAGGAAAAAACGCATACGCGCTTTTTGGCCAACCAAGCAAGCTTGCAAAGGTAATCTGCACTACAATGAAGTCTCACTTCCCTGTAGTCACAAGGGCCATCTGAAAAAAGTGTAAAATCCAGAAAGGCAGCACAGGCCATGTAGAACTGGGTGCCTTGTTATGCTGATGGGCAGGATGTAAATTGCCAAGGGCAACTCTGGAGAAGTGTACGGTGTTTCCTGAAACATCTAAAAAAGAAAGCAACAGAGCCTAGGGCACTTCCACTTATGGTCCTATAGCTTAGGGAAGTTAAAATCTAAAAGACACAGCCACCCCAAAGTTTGGGACGGCTCTGTTTACAAGAACCTCGTTTACGGTACAAGTTCAATATCGCAGAAAGCGAAAAATGGATAAAGAAGTTGTGGTACTTATGTACAATGCAATATCACTCAGCAATGAAATCTATGTCATCAGGCCCGTAGCAGCATAATGAGTGGCTTCAGGTACGATGATTCTAAGTGAAATAAGTCACACAGAAAAA
Organism: Orcinus orca; assembly: GCF_937001465.1. Classification (NCBI taxonomy): domain Eukaryota; kingdom Metazoa; phylum Chordata; class Mammalia; order Artiodactyla; family Delphinidae; genus Orcinus; species Orcinus orca. The sequence continues at coordinate 65,714,337 of NC_064559.1, read as the reverse complement.
GAAACATCATAAGGTATCACTAATATGCGGAATGTAAAGTTGGCTACACAGGAACTGAATTACAAAACAGAACAGGGTCTCAAATGTAGAAAACCAACTTATGCTTGCTTAAGGTGAAAGGTGAGTTGGGGTGCTGCATAAAACCAGAGATTGAAATTAGCACAGATACCGTTCCATAAGCCAAATATGTAATAGACAAGAGCTACTCCTTGCTCAACGAAGTGGACACAACACCCCATATTAAACGCCTAAGAATGTACCTGACTAGTAAAATCTTAAAACCTATGGATTTATATGTCTCCGAAAGAGAATTAAGCATGTGTACAGTGACATGAATGCAGCAGTGATAGGATTGGTGAGGGTTAGTGAGCAAATGCAGACCCTTTGAAGTCATATTGCATGGTACCCATTCCATGGGTCTCAACTCTCCAGGTTTAAGGGATTCTTCCTTCAGCTAAAACATGCATGTGGAACCCAGGGTATGATCCACCGTGTGATCGGGAAAAGTGTTCAATGTGTCTCAGTTTCTGTCCCCTGGTTCTCGGGTGCAACGTTCTAGATGCAGTACTAACACTCTCCCCACTTGGAGAGTCAGTGCCTTTAACCTCCTGTTTGGCCCAGTTTGCAATTTCTGCGTAAGATGAACAGGAATAGGGAGAACCCATGAGAGACTAGCTGGAGGTGTCTGGACGGGCAAATTTAACTCTCATTTCCCACCAGGAAGAGGAATTAACCAAAGGCTCAGCGTGCCATGCCGGAACCACACTAGGGCCTGAAGCAATCCTGCGGTGTTGCGGCCAGCTCACAAGAAAGCGAGTTGAAGAAAGGAGCTCAGGGGCACTGTCATTCACAAACCTGCAGTGTTATACATGACAGCTATCGTCCAAAAATATATTGAAGTAAGGCTGCCAAGAGGACTTGAAAGCGGGGCAGAATTGCAGGTAACCGATTTCAGAAGGTACACGGTAGTCGCTGTTAAAGCATAGGAAAAGAGACAGAACTTGGAAAATAATGCACTTGGCAAAAAAGTGCATATGTGTTTTATCCAGAGCTCTCATAACCGAGGGGAGGAGATTCCCAGCAGGCTCCAACTGCCACCTGATGGCCCACATTGCCAAGGCAACGTGAGCAAGCCAGGCAGGATTTACCTCACAGCAGAGGTCCCACCTCACAGAAGGGTGAGAAACCCAGCCAACATCAGACTCTCACCAGAGGGCCCACATCACCAAGGGGATGGGAACCAGGCAGGAGTGTCTTCACACAAGTGGGGCCACATCATCGAAAGGTGAGGTACTCAGCAGATGTGTCCTCAAACCAGAGGACCCACATCAACAAGGGCCTCGGTGTGAGGCATGCAGGAGTAGCGTCACAACACTGGGCCCATAGAATAAAAAAGTGAGGAATCCAGCAGTTGGAACCTCCCAGCAGGCGGCCCAGAGCACCGAGGCTATGGGATCCAGGCCACAGTGAACTCACAGAAGAGGGCCCATGTCATGAAACTGAGTAACTCAGCCATTGGGACCTCAGAGCAGGAGGCCCACATCCCCATGGGGATGGAAATCTGGTAGGAGTGTCCTCACACTACTGAGAATGTATCAGAAAATTTTGGGAAACCAGCAGTTAGGGCCTGACGCCAGAGGACCCTCATCACCAAGGGAAGGAGGCTCCCAGCAGGCTCCAACTGCCACCAGAGGGCTGACGTCACCAAGGCGATGTGTGCCAAACAGGAACGAATGACCTCACAGCAGAGGGCCCACCTCAGAGAAGTGTGACGAACCCAGTCAGGATCAGACTCGCACCAGAGGGCCCACATCACCAAATGGATTGGAACCAGGCAGGAGTGTCCTCACATGAGTAGGGCCACATCATCTAAAGGTGAGGAACCCAGAACATGTGGCTTCAAACCATAGGACACCCATCACCAAGGGGCTGGGAGTGAGGCAGGCAGGAGGAGCCTCACAACAGAGGGCCCAAAAATAAGAAAGGTAAGGAATCCAGCAGTTGGAACCTCCCAGCAGGCGGCCCAGAGCACAGAGGCTAGGGGATCCAGGCCGGAGTGAACTAACACCAGACAGCCCACATCATGAAACTGTGAGCAACCCAGACATTGGGACCACAGAGCAGAAGGCCCACATCCCCATGGTGATGGGAACATGACAGGAGTGTCCTGGCATCACTGGGCTCACATCAGAAAACGTGGGGTGCTCAGAAGTTAGGGCCTGACGCTAGAGGGCACTCATCACCGAGGGGAGGAGGCTCCCAGCAGGCTCCAGCTGCCACCAGAAGGCCAACGTCACCAAGGCGATGTGTGCCAGCCTGGCAGGAGTGACCTCACAGCAGAGGGCCCACCTCACAGAAGGGTGAGGAACACAGCCAGGATCAGACTCTCACCAGAGGGCCCACATCACCAAGGGGATGGGAACCAGGCAGGGGTGTCCCCACACCAGTGGGACAACATCATCGAAAGGTGAGGTTCCCAGCACATGTAGCCTCAAACCAGAGGAACCACATCACCAAAGGGTTCAGAATGAGGCTGGCAGGACCGGCCTCACAACACAGGGTCCATAGAATATAAAAGTTGAGGAATCCAGCAATTGGAACCTCCCAGCAGGCGGCCAACAGCACAGAGGCTATGGGATCCAGGCCACAGTGAACTAACACCAGAGAGCCCACATCATGAAATTGTGATCAACCCAGCCGTTGGAACCTCAGAGCAGAAGGCCCACATCCCCATGGAGATGGGAACCTAAGAGGAGTGCCCGAGCATCACTGGGCTCACTAAGAAAAGTTGGGGAGCCCAGCAGTTAGGGCCTGACCTCAGAGGGCCCTCATCACAGAGGTGAGGAGGCTCCCAGCAGGGTCCAAGTGCCACCAGAGGGCTCATGTCAACAAGGCAAGGTGAGCAAGCCAGGCAAGAGTTACCTGATAGTACAGGGCCCACCTCACAGATGGGTGAGGAACCCAGCCAGGATCAGACTCTCACCAGAGGGCCCACATCACAAAGGGGATGGGAACCAGTCAGGATTATCCTCACACCAGTGGGGCCTCATCATCTTAAGGTGAGGAACCCAGCACATGTGTCCTCAAACCAGAGGACCCACATCACCAAGGGCCTTGGAGTGAGGCAGGCAGGAGTAGCCTCACAACACAGGGCACATAATATAAAAAACGTGAGGATTCCAGCATTTAGACCTTCCAGCAGGTGGCCCAGAACACCGAGGCTATGGGATCCAGGCCACAGTGAACTCACAGCAGAGGGCCCACATCATAAAACTGTAAGCAACCCAGGCATTGGGACCACAGCGCAGAAGGCCCACATCCCCATGGGAATGGGAACCTGGCTGGAGTGTCCTCGCACCACTGGGCGCACATCAGAAAAGGTGGGGAGCCCACCATTTAGGGCCTGACGCAAGAGGGCCTTCATCACCGAGAGGAGGGGGCACCCTGCACGCTCCAACTGCCACCAGAGGGCTCACGTCTCCAAGGTGACATGTGCCAGCCAGGCAGGAGTGACCTCACAGCAGAGGGCCTACCTCACAGAACGTTGAGGAACCCAGCCAGGATTAGACTCTCGCCAGAGGGCCCACCTCACCAAGGGGATGGGAAACAGGCAGGAGTGTCCTCACACGAGTGGGGCCACATCATCGAAAGGTGAGGAACGCAGCACATGTGGCCTCAAGCCATAGGACAGTCATCACCAAGGGGCTGGCAGTGAGGCAGGCAGAAGGAGCCTCACAACAGAGGGCACATAGAATAAATAAGTTGAGGAATCCAGCAGTTGGAACCTCCCAGCAGGCAGCTCAGAGCACCAATGATAAGGGATCCTTGCCGGAGTGAACTCACAGCAGAGGGCCCACATCATGGTACTGTGAGCAAGCCAGCCGTTTTGACCTCAGAGCAGAAGGCCCATATCCCCATGGGGATGGAAACCTGGCAAGAGTGTCCTCACTCACTTGGCGCACATCAGAAAATGTGGGGAGCCCAGCAGTTATGGCCTAAGGCAAGAGGGCCCTCATCACTGAGGGGAGGAGGATCCCAGCACACTCCAACTGCCACCAGAGGGCCCACGTCGCCAAGGTGACGTGTGCCAGACAGGCATGATTGACCTCACAGCAGAGGGCCCACCTCACAGAAGGGTGAGGAACCCAGCCAGGATCAGACTCTCACCTGAGGGCCCACATCAGCAAGGGGATGGGAACCAGTCAGGACTGTCTTCCCTCCAGTGGGGCCACATCATCGAAAGGTGCGGAACCCAGCACATGTGGCCTCAAATCAGAGGACACATATCACAAAGGGAATGGGAGTGAGGCAGGCAGGAGTAGCCTAAAAACAGAGGGCCCAAAGAATAAGAAAGGTGAGGAATCCAGCAGTTGGAACCTCCCAGCAGGCGGCCGAGAGCACAGAAGCTATGGGATGCAGGCAGGAGTGAACTAACAGCAGAGAGCCCACATCATGAAACTGTGAGCAACCCAGGCGTTGGGACCTCAGAGCAGAAGGCCCACATCCCATTGGGGATGTGAACCTGGCTGGAGTGTCCTCACACAACTGGGCGCACATCACAAAATGTGGGGAGCCCAGCAGTTAGGGCCTGACGCAAGAGGGCCCTCATCACCGGGGGGAGGAGATTCCCAGCACGCTCCAACTGCCACCACATGGCTGACTTCACCAAGGCAATGTGTGCCAGCCATGCAGGAGTGACCTATCAGCAGAGGGTCTCCCTCACAGAAGGGTGAGGAACACAGCCAGGAACAGACTCTCATGAGGGGGTCCACATAACCACGTGGATGAGAACCAGGCAGGAGTGTCCTCACACTAGTGGGGCCACATCATCGAAAGGTGAGGAACCCAGCAAAGGTGGCCACAAACCAGAGAACCCACATCACCAAGGGGTTGAGAGTGAGGTAGGTGTCTGCACGGGCATATTTAACACTCATTTCCCACCAGGAAGAGGAATTAACCAAAGGCTCAGCGTGCCCTGCCAGAAGCAGATTAGGGCCTGAAGCAGTCTTGCGGGTTTGCGGCCAGCTCACAAGAAAGCGAGTTGAAGAAAGGAGCTCAGGGGCACTGTAATTCACAAACCTGCAGAGTTATAAATGACAGATAACGTCCAAAAATATATTGAAGTAAGGCTGCGAAGAGGACTTGAAAGCGGGGCAGAATTTCGGGAAACCGATTTCAGGAGGTAGACTGGATTTGCATTTAAAGCATAGGAAAAGAGGCAGAACATCGACAATGATGCACTTGGCCAAAAAAGGCGTATGAGTTTGTTCCTGAATATATTTAGGAAAAAACACATACGCCCTTTTTGGCAAACCAAGCAAGCTTGCAATGGAAATCCGAACTACTATGAAGTGTCACTTCCCCCCGGTCTAAAGGGCCATCTGAGAAAAGTGTAAAATCCAGAAAGGCAGGACAGGCCATGGGGAAAAAGGAGCCTTGTTATGCTGATGGGCGGGATGTAAATTGCCAACAGCCACTCTGGAGAAGTGTATGGTGTTTCCTGATACATCTGAAAAACAAAGCAACAGAGTCTAGGGCATTTCCACTTATGGTCCTATAGCTTAGGGAAATTAAAATCAAAAAGACACAGCCACCCCAAAATTTGGGAAGGCTCTGTTTACAGGAACCTCTTCTACAGTACAAGTTAAATATCCCAGAGAACAAATAATTGATAAAGAAGTTGCGGTACTTACGTACAACAGAATAACACTCAGCAATGAAATCTGTCACCAGGCCTGTACCAGCATAATGAGTGGATTGAGGCACGATGATTGTAAGTGAAATAAGTCACACAGAAAAAGAAACATCATAAGATATCACTAATGCACGGAATGTAAACTTGGCTACACATGAACTGAATTACAAAACAGAACAGGGTCTCAAGTTTAGAAAACCAACTTATGCTTGCTTAAGAGGAAAGGTGAGTTGGGGTGCTGCATAAAACCAGAGTTTGAAATTAGCACAGATACCGTTCCATAAGCCAAATATGAAATAGACAAGACCTACCCCTTGCTCAACGAAATGGACTCAACAATGAGGTATCACCTCACACCTGTTAGAATGGGCATCATCTGAAAATCTACAAACAACAAATGCTGGAAAGTGTGTGGAGAAAAGGAAGCCTCTTCCACTATTGTTGGGAATATAAATTGATACAGTCACTATGGAGAACAATATGGAGTTTCTTAAGAAACTAATAATAGAATTACCATATGATACAGCAATCCCAGTACTGGACATATACCCAGACAAAACCATAAATCAAAAAGAGACATTCACCGCAATGTTCATTGCATCACTATTTACAATATCGAGGTAATGGAAGCAACCTAAATGCCCACAGACAGACGAATGCATAAAGATGTGGTACATATATAAAATGGAATATTACTAAGCCATGAAAGGAATGAAATTGGGTCATTTGTAGAGACGTCGATGGATCTAGAGACTGTCATACAGAGTGAAGTAAGTCAGAAAGAGAAAAACAAATCTTGTATATTCATGCATATATGTGGAACCTAGAAAAACTGTACAGATTAACCATTTTGCAAGGCATAAATAGAGCAACAGATGTAGACAACAAACGTATGGACAACAAGGGGGGAAAGCTCTTGGGGGGGTGGTGGTGGGAGGAGTTGAGAGATTGGGATTGGCATGTAAACATTTATATGTATAAAATAGATAACCAATAAGAACCTGCTGTATAAAAATATAAAATAAAATTCAAAATTAAAAAGAAATAAAATTTAAAAAATAAAACAGAAAAAACAATTATTCCCTTCACATACATGTATTTATATGAATAAATTATTTCCATGCTTATATCTGTAAATACAAAAAAGAGGAATAAAATCTACCTTGAACCAAAAATGAAAAAGAGAAAAAAAAAAAAACAGAACCCACCAGCTACACAGAGGAAAACCGTAGCAGGGCACTTGCTCCAGTTGTAAACAATTCTGAAGTTGGTCAGTGGTGGGGAATCGTCTCCCATTCAGCCAGCAGCCCCCACACAACAAGCGTCCTCATTGCAAAGCTGGGGCACCGTGCCGAGGCATCTGTGAGTAAACGTTAGCTGAGCCCCAGGCCAGTTGCTGCTGAACTGTTCCCACCCTTCCCAGGTAAAACACCTGAATATATACAAGGACTTGAAAGCCTAGAGGAAGGGCCATGGAGCCACACGAGTGACAGCATGCCAGCTGACTTGGTGCCTGCAGGCCAGCCAGGATGGTCCTGGCCCTGGGTGCTCTTCTGGAAGATTTCCATTTCCCTGCCTGAGATACCCGACCTGTCCCTGCCCCCACTGCTTTTTTCCTTCCTCACCTCTGCCCAGGGAGAAATTCCAGCAGCAGGTATGGGTGACACATCCTCTTCTTTAGCAGGTGGCAGCCTGGCAACTGCTGCAGAAAGTCCAGCAGAGCCCCACTCACACTGGGCCACCCACAAAGCCGTGACCTCTCACTCCCTCCCACCAGCCCAGCCCCGAGACTGCTGACAGGGCACAGAAAATGGCGTCAGGCACAGCTGCAGGGGCTCTTGCTGCCTGGAGTGGTATTTATATTGATCTCAACACAGGCACACCTGGGGAGGGCTGGCCGGCACGGTAAGGCTGCCCAGGTCAGCCAATCATCACCCCTCAGGGGCTCACAGTTGCAGAAAATGGAACTTGCTGAACCGGCCAGGTCCAAGGAACAGGTGTGGGCTCCTGAGAGTCAGGATAGACAAGGGGCTGCAGCTTTGGCTTGTTTTCTAATCATTTTATCTGGCCCATGAGTGGGAGACAACTTCAAGAAAACCCTCTCCTAATGAGAGGAACCCAGGAGTCAGGGAGAGGAGGGGTGGGTGGTGGTTGGAGACAGAGGCCTGGTGCCCCGGGTGCAGTGGAAGTCTCTGGAAGACCAGGTGGAGGGAGGCCACACAGAGTGATGCCCAGGGTCACAGACCTGTCGGAGCTGCTGTTTGTTAGTTCAAGTCCTGCTCTGAGGTGCTCTGTGTCAGCTCTGAGAGACAGGTGAGCTGGGGGTGCTCTTCAATGAGGGCTATGTGCACGGTTCCTGTGTGCCCAGCCCTGCCACGGTACCTGCAAGGGTAGCTCTGTATCCTGGGAGAGGCCTGACCACGAGAGCCCCGTGGGCTGGGCTGGGGGTGGGGTACCTGTCCAGGACAGCTCCATATCCTGGGATTGGCCTGACCACGAGAGCCCCATGGGCTGCTGGGGACCTGGTAAAGGATGTCAGGACAGTCAGTGAAGCCACCGAGGATATACCTCAAGGTGCTCCTAATTCCTACACCCTGCTGGTCATTCTACCAACCACCAGGACATGGTATTCTGTATTAGTCTTCAATGATGCCTTCTTTTGTATTCCATTAGTCCCAGAGTCACAAGAAATTTTGGCTTGTGAGTGGCAGGACTCAACATACAACTAAAACAATACTTCCGGGCCGTCTTGCCCCAAGGGTGCAAAAATTCCCACACCATCTTTGGGGAAAGCTTAGCTAAAGACCGAAAAGTTCTACCTCTGGAAAAGGAAACCCTCCTTCAATATGCAGATGACATTCTGATCGCCAGCCCTACTAAGGAGGCCTCTGAACTACCAAGCCAATAAAGGATAGAAGTTGTCCAAGAAAAAGCTCAAATATCACAGACTGCGGTGACCTGCCTGGGCTTCATTCTCACACAAGGTCGGAGAAGCCCATCCCAGGAAAGGGAAGAAACCATTTGCAGCCTTACCCCTTTCTAAAACTAGAAGACAGCTTAGGGGTTCCTGGGGAGGCCAGGGTTTGCTGCTTTTGGATCCCTAACTACAGTCTACTAGCTGGGCCTCTATATGAAACACTGAAAGGAAAAGATGATGATCCTTTTGAACAGAATCCAGAAGTGGCCTTTCAAGAATGGAAAGAGCAGTCAATTCAAACCCTTGCCCTGGAACTCCCTAATTGAGCTAAACCCTTTGACTTTTCCATTCCCGGTGAAAGGTGAATCGCCATTGGAGAATTAGTGCAAAAACTGGGACCACTTGAAATGGAACAACGCAAGAATGCCATCCAGGTAGGATAAACTACAGTCACCAAGGGGCTTGGCCCACTGCCACATCTGGCCAAGATACTGGCGGTATCTAAAAACCTGGAAATCAGCAGCCCAAAAGGCCACCTCCCTCCTAAGGGAAAAGGACCCCACGTGGTGATCCTAATCACCAACCATGCCCTGAAGTTGCAGGGTTCGCTCCGTGGGCACACCGACCTCGAGTGAGGAGGCCCTCCAACTCCAACATCCAGAGAGATAACCGGGGGCAACAGGGCACCATGACGACTCGTGTGAACATCACTTGACCTGGAGTTTCTCTCATAAAACAACAATAGTGTGTCCCGAAGGAGTAGACTACTGCTTGCAGGACTTACTGCACCCGGAGGGGAGCTAATAATCTTGGCGGGGGAACCGTATATCACACTGTCACCATAGAAAAGCCTACAGACACCGTGATGATGGTGGCCAATAAGACCGGCTGGACTCCTGTTTACTTCAAAAGGCTGTTGACTCAGTGGCCGTCATGGTCCTTGATCACCACTGACCCTGGACTGTCTGGGAGTTGAGCGGGCAGGGCTCTGACACCTGGTGCTGTTTTTAACGTTAATTCAGGGGCCTAATTGAAGAAAGAGCAGACTACTGGTCAGAGCATCTAGGCTGGCAGAAACGGTCAGCCTAAGGTGGCCGAACAAATGTGGGGTGGGGTGAAACCGGCCCCCACAGCGTCTCTGCACATCTTTCCTGGACCCTTAAAGGTCATTAGAATCTATAACACTTCCAATGCTGGTGCTCAGGCGGACGAGCAGGGAGGCAGGGGTCCTGGGGCCAATCAACGTCACCTGGAGGCTGCTGGGGAGAAGTTCTGACCCTCGTCCCCTGGTATGAGGGCTCCCAACTCAGCACTCAGCAGTTACAGAAGAAGGGTCTGCACCCTCAGCACTCCAAGAATGAGGAATGGGACAAAAGGCAGAGGAGGGGTTTGTCCCCAGCAAAGCCCATTAAAAATCCCTGGGAGATAAAAATAGAATCTGGGCAATAAAGTCAAGTCTGACCTTTTTTATCCTTTGTGCTTTGTCTAATTTCACGTGCTCCTAGGGTCCCGCATGCAGAGGTTCCACACCCGGCACTTCAGACCAGATTTCCTAGTGCAGAATGGCTGGGTCGACACCTCAGCTCCTGGGGCCCAGTGCAGACTCCGAGATATAGAGCCTGAGCTGCAGCCAACCCGGCCCTCGAGAGCTCCGCCCCCTCCCTCCCACTGACTCTGACAGGATCTCTACACAGCAGCCCAGCCCACAGCCCACGCAGTAGTGTATGCTCTCACCTCTCCATTCTCTGATCAAAATATAAAGTTTCCTTTGCTTGGGAACCAAACTCAGTCTCGATCTGTTGGCCCCAATGACACTGGGCATGGGGACACTTGTTGGGGTCCACTCTGGAGGATCAGTAACAGAAATTGAGACTATTGTAACCTCAATGAACAGATGTGTGAGCCAAACTGTAGTTAACATAGAACAGTGTATAAGGCTCGGGTAAAATAAGATGTTTCTAACACTTCCATTTGATATTTCCATCACTTTATTATAAGCAAGTTCAGTGAAAAGGTTTGTCTTATTTGTCAGGTCAATATTAGAGAAATGAAGTGATTTCTTTCCAAGGATGTACATCTAATAATCTTGGTTAAAGCTTCAATCTTGTTTTAAATGCTTTTCCATTGAAAATGATACCTCTCTTTCAGCTCCCCCATTTCTGAGAAGTATAAAATCTTATAATTTATTATTACCAAAGGGGAAAGGTGGGAGGAGGGATAAATTAACAGTTTGGAATTAACACATACACACTGCTATGTATAAAATAGATCATCAACAAGGAACTACTGGATAGCACAGGGAACTACACTCAATATTTTGCAATAACCTATAAGGGGAAATAATCGGAAAAAGAATAGATATTTTTATTGACATCATCTATCAATGACAGTTAAAGTGTAACCTAAGGGAAGCCGGTGGTGAGTGCTTCTGACCCTGAAGACTTCAATCATCTAAAGTTTGGACTCTGCCTACTTCCCAAGGCCCTTAATGAACATATGTGTAGCCGTAGCTGAAAAAATTCCCCAGTTTGGGTTTCGGGGAGACACTGATTTTGAAAAAGCTCTGGTGTTCTCCTTACATGAATGGGACTCTTCCTACTGCTAAAACATGTCTGTCACACCCAGAGGATGGTATACCGTCTGATCGGGAAGAGTTTGGAAAAGGCATCTCATCTCCTCATCTCCTGGTGCTCGGGTTCACCCCTCCAGCGTCTTTACTAACAGTCTCCCCACTTGGAGATGTCAGCACTGTCAACATCCTGTTGCATACAGTTTGGAATTTGTCCAGAGGATGAAGCGGAAGGATGAGGAACAATGAGAGACAAGTCCTAGGTGTTCAGACAGGCACATGTCACTCTAATTTCCAATCAGGAAGACGAATTGACCAAAGGCTAGGGTTGCCCATAGAAACAGTATAGGGCTTGAGGAAAACCCACTGCTTTGTGGCCAGTTCCCATAAACACAAGTTGAACAATGGAACTCAGGGGCAGTAAAATTCATGAAACTGCAGAGTTGAAAATATCTATCACTGAAAAATGTCTTGAGGAAAGTCAGAGAAAAGGATTGGTAAGCAAGGGAGAATGGCAGGAAAGGGATTTGAGGAGGTAGAAAGGACTCGCCATTAAGCACAAGAAAAGGGGCTGAACATTGCCAACATTGCAGTCGGCCAAAAAGGCTGTATGCGTTTTTTTCTGTATATATTCAAGGAAAGGGCATACACTTTTTTAGCCAACCAAACAGGTGGGCACTGGAAATCAATACTACAAAAGATATCACTTCGCATCAGTCAGAAGAGCCATCCTCATAAAGTGTAAACACCAGAAATGCAGGACAGGGCAAGGAGAAGAGGGAGCCCTGTGAGGCTTATAGTGGAAATGTATATTGCCAACGGCCATTCTGGAGAAGTGTATTGTGTTTACTAAAGCATCTAAAAAATGAGCTACAGAGCATAGGACACTTGCACTCATGGGCATATATCTTGGGAAAAACAAAAATCGAGAGGACACAGGCACCCCAATGTTTACTGCCTCTCTGTTTAAAAGATCCTCGACTAGGATATAACTTAAATGTCTCTGGAGGGAAAAAATGGATAGAGATGTGGTACTTAGGTAGAGTGGAATATTATTCAGCCTGGAAATCAATGAAATATGGCCAGTTGTAACAACTCCGGAGGAGTTACGTATGATCATTCTAAGTGACATAATTCAAAAAGAAAAAGACACATATCATAAGATATCACTTAAAGGTGGAATCCAAAATGGCTACACATGAAATAAATTACAAAACAAAAACATAGTCAAATATGTAGAAAACACGCGTAAGGCTGCTAAACGGGAAAGGTGGGGAGGGGTGAGGCATCATCCAGGAGGTTGAAATTAGCAAAGATACCATTCCAAATACCAAACTGATAATCAACAAGGCCTACACGGTAGCTAAAAGAACTGCACTCAGCACACTCAAGTCACCGGAAAAGAATATCTATGACTGGTAAGAATCTGAAAAAGAATTTATTGATGTCTCTCTGTACGTGAATCAAGTGGATGTACAGCAGCAAGAAACAGAGCTTTGAAAATCAGCTGTAACCAATATAGTAATAAATTGAAAAAAATAAACGACAGAGAGACAGGGAAAACCTCTTACAACTTTTCCTCAGGGACGGTGATGCAACATGGATTGAACACAGTTAGACCCACAGCAGGATGAGACATAAGGCTGGAAACTGTTCACGCTAAGAGAAATGTGAGGTTGGGTGAGGAAATGCACACCCTTTAAAGTAATACTACCTGGTACCCATTCAATGGGTCCCAAATCTGCAGGTTCAAGGAATCTTCCTACAGCTAAAACATGCATGGAAAACCCAGAGGACTGTACACCATGTGATCGGGAGATGTGTCTAAAATGCACCTCATTTATCCTCTCCTGGTGCTCCTGTTCATCATTCCAGCCACGTTACTTACAATCTCCCCACTTAGAGAATCAGCACATTTAAACATCTGTTTCACACATTTTGCAAATTGTGAGGAGGATGAACGGGAAGAGGGGGAACCAATGAGAGAATAGTTGTAGGGGTTTGGACGGGCACATGTCACTCTAATTTCCCATTAAGAATAAGAATTAAAAAAAGGCCCAGCCCACCTCGCCGGAGCCAAAATAGGGCCTGAAGCAATCCTGCGGCTTTGAGGCCAGCTCACAAAAGAGCAACTTAAAAAATGGAGCTCAGGGTCACTGCAATTCACAAACCTGCAGAGTTATAAATGAAAACTAACGTCCAAAAATATGTTGAGGTAAGGCAAAGAAGAGGATCTGAATGCAAGACAGAATTGCAAGAAACAGATTTCAAGAGATAGATTGGACTCGTCTTTAAAGCACATGAAAAGCGGCAGAATTTCGACAATGATGCAGTTGGCCCAAAAGGGAGTATGCGTTTTTTCCTGAATATATCCAGGAAAAAACGCATACGCACTTTATGGGCAACCAAGCAAACAAGCAATGCAAATGTGCACAACAAAGAAGTCTCATTTCCCACCGGTCAAAAGGGACATCCAAAAAAATTGTAAAAACCAGAAATTCAGGACAGGCCATGGAGAACAGGGAGCCTTTATATGCTGATGGACAGTGTGTGAACTGCCAAGAGCCACTCTGGAGAAGTGTATGGTGGTTCCTAAATCATCCAAAAAACAGAGCTACAGAGCATAGGGCACTTCCAATCATGGGAGTATATCTAGGGAAGTCTAAAAATCAACAAGACACAAGCACACCACAGTTTAGGGCTCCTCTGTTTACAAGAACCTCAACTTCAGTACACCTTAAATATCCCAGGAAAGAGAACAATGGATAAAGAAAATGTGGTACTTATGTACAATGGAATATCTCTTCACCATGAAATCAATGTAATAAGGCTAGTAGAAGGATAAAGAGTGGATTTAGGTCCGATAATACTACTTGAAATAAGTCAAACAGAAAAAGAAACATATCATAAGATATCACTTATAGAGGGAGGATAAATATGGCTGCACAAAAAATGAATTACAAAACACAACAGTGTCTCACATTTAGAAAACACACTTATGTCAGCTTAAGGGGAAAGGAGAGGTGGGGTGATGCATAAAACCAGAGTTTGAAATTAGCACAGATACCGTTCAATAAACCAAATAGGTATGAGACAAGATCTACACCTTGCTCAATGAACTGACCTCAACACACCCTATACAACACAGAAAAATATATCTGAGTAATAAGAATCTTAAAACCCATGTATTGATATATCTCCATAAGGGAAACAAGTGTGTGCAGAGCGACACAAACACAGCAGTGAAAATGAGTTAAACCCCATTATATAAATAAATTTTAAAACCAAAACGCAGAAACAATGAAAGAGAGAAAAATTCTTACAAAATTCGCTCAGGGGCTGTGATGCAACCTGGAATGACCACATATAAACCCAGAGCTGGATAAGACATAAGGCTGGACACTTGGGGCTGAGAGGATTGGTGAGCTTTGGTGAGCAACTGCCGAAAGTTTAATGCAATACTTCATGCTACTCATTCCAAGGGTCCCAACACTCCAGGTTGAAGGGAATCTTCCTACAGCTAAACCATGCATGGGAAATCCAGCAGATGGTATACCATATGATCGGGAAAGGTTTCTAAAACGCACCTCATTTTCCTCTCCTGGGGCTCCGGATCAACATTCCAGCCACTTTACTAACAACATCCCCACATGGAGAGTCAATGCCTTTAAGTTCCGGTATTGCACAGTCTGCAGTTAGTGCGGAGGATGAATGGGAATAGGGGAAACCAGTGAGAAAATAGCTGTAGCGGTTTCAATGGGCACATGTCACTCTAATTTTACATCAGGAAGAAGAACTAATGAAAGGCAAAGCAAGGCGCCCCAGAAGAAGAATAGGGCCTGAAGAAATCCTGTGGATATGAGGCAAGATCACAAAAATAAGAGCTGAAAAATGCAGCTAAGGGCCACTGCAATTCAAAAACCTGCAGAGTTATAAAGGCCAACTATTTTCCAAAAGTATATTGAGGTAAGGCTATGAAGAGGCACTGATAACAAGGCAGAATTGCAGGAAACCGATTACAGGAGGTAGACTGGAATTGCATTGAAAACATAGGAAAAGACTCAGAACATCGACAATGATGCACTAGGCCAAAAAGTGCATAAGCGTGTTTTCCTGAATATATTCAGGAAGAAACGCATACGCCCTTTCTGGCCAACCAAGCAAGCTTGAAAAGGAAATCTGCACTACAATGAAGTCTCACTGCCCCCCGGTCAAAAGGGCCATCTGAAAAAAGTGTAAAATCCAGAAAGGCAGGACAGGCCATGGAGAACTCGGAGCCTTGTTTTGCTGCTGGGCGGGATGTAAATTGCCAACAGCCACTCTGGAGAAGTGTATGGTGTTTCCTGAAACATCTAAAAAACAAAGCAACAGAGCCTAGGGCACTTCCACTTATGGTCCTACAGCTTAGGGAAATTAAAATCAAAAAGACACAGCCACCCCAAGGTTTGGGACGGCTCTGTTTACAAGAAGCTCGTTTACAGTACAAGTCCAATATCACAGAAAGCGAAAAATGGATAAAGAAGTTGTGGTACTTACGTACAATGCAATATCACTCAGCAATGAAATCTATGTCATCAGGCCCGTAGCAGCATAATGAGTGGATTCAGGTACGATGATTCTAAGTGAAATAAGTCACAGACAAAAAGAAACATCATAAGATATCACTAATACACGGAATATAAACTTGGCTACACAGGAACTGAATTACAAAACAGAACAGGGTCTCAAATGTAGAAAACCAACTTATGCTTGCTTAAGGGGAAAGGTGAGTTGGGGTGCTGCATAAAACCAGAGATTGAAATTAGCACAGATACCGTTCCATAAGCCAAATATGTAATAGACAAGAGCTACTCCTTGCTCAACGAAGTGGACTCAACACCCCATATTAAACGCCTAAGAATATACCTGACTAGTAAGAATCTTAAAACCTATGGATTTATATGTCTCCGAAAGAGAATCAAGGGTGTGTAGAGCGGCGTAAACGCAGCAGTGATAGGATTGGTGAGCTTCGGTGAGCAAATGCAGACCCTTTGAACTCATATTGCATGGTACCCATTGCATGGTCTCAACTCTCCAGGTTTAAGGGATTCTTCCTTCAGCTAAAACATGCATGTGGAACCCAGAGTATGATCCACCGAGTGATAGGGAAACGTGTATAAATGTGTCTCAGTTTTCTTCCCCTGGTACTCGGGTGCAACATTCCAGACGCTTTACTAACACTCTCCCCACTTGGAGCGTCAGTGCATTTAACCTCCTGTTTGGCCCAGTTTGCAATTTCTGCGGAAGATGAACAACAATAAGGAGAACCAATGAGGGACTAGCTGGAGGTGTCTGGACGGGCAAATTTAACTCTCATTTCCCACCAGGAAGAGGAATTAACCAAAGGCTCAGCGTGCCATGCAGAACCACACTAGTGCCTGAAGCAATTCTGCGGGGTTGCGGCCAGCTCACAAGAAAGCGAGTTGAAGAAAGGAGCTCAGGGGCACTGTAATTCACAAACCTGCAGAGTTATAAATGACAGCTATCGTCCAAAAATATATTGAAGAAAGGCTGCCAAGAGGTCTTGAAAGCGGGGCAGAATTGCAGGAAACCGATTTCAGGAGGGAGACTGGAATTGCATGTAAAGCATAGGAAAAGAGGCAGAACGTCCACAATGATGCACTTGGCCAAAAGAGGCGTATGCGTTTTTTCCTGAATATGTTCAGGAAAGAACGCATACGCCCTTTTTGGCCAACCAAGCAAGCATGCAAAGGAAATCTGCACTACAATGAAGTCTCCCTTCCCCCCGGTCAAAAGGGCCCTCTGAAAAAGTGTAAAATCCAGAAAGGCAGGACAGGCCATGGAGAACTGGGAGCCTTGTTATGCTGATGGGCGGGATGTAAATTGCCAACAGCCACTCTGGAGAAGTGTATGGTGTTTCCTGAAACATCTAAAAAACAAAGCAACAGAGCCT
This sequence comes from Orcinus orca, assembly GCF_937001465.1. NCBI lineage: Eukaryota > Metazoa > Chordata > Mammalia > Artiodactyla > Delphinidae > Orcinus > Orcinus orca. Next base: position 65,697,203 of record NC_064559.1, on the reverse strand, counting down.
AGGGCACTTCCACATATGGTCCTATAGCTTAGGGAAATTAAAATCAAAAAGACACAGCCACCCCAAAATTGGGGATGCCTCTGTTTACAAGAACGTCGTTTACGGTACAAGTTCAATATCACAGAAAGCGAAAAATGGATAAAGAAGTTTTGGTACTTACGTACAATGCAATATCACTCAGCAATGAAATCTATGTCATCAGGCCCGTAGCAGCATAATGAGTGGATTCAGGTACGGTGATTCTAAGTGAAATAAGTCACACAGAAAAAGAAACATCATAAGATATCACTACTACACGGAATGTAAACTTGGCTACACAGGAACTGAATTACAAAACAGAACAGGGTCTCAAATGCAGAAAAGCAACTTATGCTTGCTTAAGGGGAAAGGTGAGTTGGGGTGCTACATAAAACCAGAGATTGAAATTAGCACAGATACCATTCCATAAGCCAAATATGTAATAGACTAGAGCTACTCCTTGCTCAACGAAGTGGACACAACACCCCATATTAAACGCCTAAGAATATACCTGACTAGTAAGAATCTTAAAACCTATGGATTTATATGTCTCCGAAAGAGAATCAAGCGTGTGTACAGTGACAAAAACGAAGCAGTGATAGGATTGGTGAAGTTCAGTGAGCAAATGCAAACCCTTTGAAGTCATATTGCATGGGACCCATTCCATGGGTCTCAACTCTCCAGGTTTAAGGGATTCTTCCTTCAGCTAAAACATGCATTTGGACCCCAGAGTATGATCCACCGTGTGATCGGGAAACACGTTCAAATGTGTCTCAGTTTTCGCCCCCTGGTACTCGGGTGCAACATTCCAGACGATTTACTAACACTCTCCCCACTTGGAGAGTCATTGCATTTAACCTCCTGTTTGGCCCAGTTTGCAATTTCTGCGGAAGATGAACAACAATAAGGAGAACCAATGAGGGACTAGCTGGAGGTGTCTGGACGGGCAAATTTAACTCTCATTTCCCACCAGGAAGAGGAATTAACCAAAGGCTCAGTGTGCCGTGCTGGAACCAAACTAGGGCCTGAAGCAATCCTGCGGTGTTGCGGCCAGCTCACAAGAAAGCGAGTTGAAGAAAGGAGCTCAGGGGCACTGTCATTCACAAACCTGCAGAGTTATAAATGACAGCTATCGTCCAAAAATATATTGAAGTAAGGCTGCCAAGAGGACTTGAAAGCGGGGAAGAATTGCAGAAAACCGATTTCAGGAGGTAGACTGGAATTGCATGTAAAGCATAGGAAAAGAGGCAGAACGTCAACAATGATGCACTTGGCCAAAAAGTGCATATGCGTTTTTTCCTAAATATATTCAGGTAAAAACGCATATGCCCTTTTTGGCCAACCAAGCAAGCTTGCAAAGGAAATCTGCACTACAATGAAGTCTCACTGCCCCCCAGTCAAAAGGGCCATCTGAATAAAGTGTAAAATCCAGAAAGGTAGGACAGGCCATGGAGAACTGGGAGCCTTGTTATGCTGATGGGCGGGATGTAAATTGCCAACAGCCACTCTGGAGAAGTGTATGGTGTTTCCTGAAACATCTAAAAAACAAAGCAACAGAGCCTAGGGCACTTCCACTTATGTTCCTATAGCTTAGGGAAATTAAAATCAAAAAGACGCAGCCACCCCAAAGTTTGGAATGGCTCTGTTTACAAGAACCTCGTTTACGGTACAAGTTCAATATCGCAGAAAGCGAAAAATGGATAAAGAAGTTGTGGTACTTACGTACAATGCAATATCACTCAGCAATGAAATCTATGTCATCAGGCCCGTAGCAGCATAATGAGTGGATTCAGGTACGATGATTCTAAGTGAAATAAGTCACACAGAAAAAGAAACATCATAAGATATCACTAATACACGGAATGTAAACTTGGCTACACAGGAACTGAATTACAAAACAGAACAGGGTCTCAAATGTAGAAAACCAACTTATGCTTGCTGAAGGGGAAAGGTGAGTTGCGTGCTGCATAAAACCAGAGATTGAAATTAGCACAGATACCTTTCCATAAGCCAAATATGTAATAGACAAGAGCTACTCCTTGCTCAACGAAGTGGACACAACACCCCATATTAAACGCCTAAGAATATACCTGACTAGTAAGAATCTTAAAACGTACGGATTTATATGTCTCCAAAAGAGAATCAAGCGTGTGTACAGCGGCAAAAAAGCAGCAGTGATAGGATTGGTGAGCTTCGGTGAGCAAATGCAGACCCTTTGAAGTCATATTGCATGGTACCCATTCCATGGGTCTCAACTCTCCAGGTTTAAGGGATTCTTCCTTCAGCTAAAACATGCATTTGGAACCCAGAGTATGATCCACCATGTGATCGGGAAACATGTTCAAATGTGTCTCAGTTTTCACCCCCTGGTACTCGGGTGCAACATTCCAGACGATTTACTAACACTCTCCCCACTTGGAGCGTCAGTGCATTTAACCTCCTGTTTGGCCCACTTTGCAATTTCTGCGGAAGATGAACAACAATAAGGAGAACCAATGAGGGACTAGCTGGAGGTGTCTGGACGGGCAAATTTAACTCTCATTTCCCACCAGGAAGAGGAATTAACCAAAGGCTCAGCGTGCCATGCCGGAACCACACTAGGGCCTGAAGCAATCCTGCAGTGTTGCGGCCAGCTCACAAGAAAGCGAGTTGAAGAAAGGAGCTCAGGGGCACTGTAATTCACAAACCTGCAGAGTTATAAATGACAGCTATCGTCCAAAAATATATTGAAGAAAGGCTGCCAAGAGGTCTTGAAAGCGGGGCAGAATTGCAGGAAACCGATTTCAGGAGGGAGACTGGAATTGCATGTAAAGCATAGGAAAAGAGGCAGAACGTCCACAATGATGCACTTGGCCAAAAGAGGCGTATGCGTTTTTTCCTGAATATGTTCAGGAAAGAACGCATATGCACTTTTTGGCCAACCAAGCAAGCTTGCAAAGGAAATCTGCACTACAATGAAGTCTCCCTTCCCCCTGGTCAAAAGGGCCATCGGAAAAAGTGTAAAATCCAGAAAGGCAGGAAAGGCCATGGAGAACTGGGAGCCTTGTTATGCTGATGGGCGGGACGTAAATTGCCAACAGCCACTCTGGAGAAGTGTATGGTGTTTCCTGAAACATCTAAAAAACAAAGCAACAGAGCCTAGGGCACTTCCACATATGGTCCTATAGCTTAGGGAAATTAAAATCAAAAAGACACAGCCACCCCAAAATTGGGGATGCCTCTGTTTACAAGAATGTCGTTTACGGTACAAGTTCAATATCACAGAAAGCGAAAAATGGATAAAGAAGTTTTGGTACTTACGTACAATGCAATATCACTCAGCAATGAAATCTATGTCATCAGGCCCGTAGCAGCATAATGAGTGGATTCAGGTACGATGATTCCAAGTGAAATAAGTCACACAGAAAAAGAAACATCATAAGATATCACTACTACACGGAATGTAAACTTGGCTACACAGGAACTGAATTACAAAACAGAACAGGGTCTCAAATGTAGAAAACCAACTTATGCTTGCTTAAGGGGAAAGGTGAGTTGGGGTGCTGCATAAAACCAGAGATTGAAATTAGCACAGATACCTTTCCATAAGCCAAATATGTAATAGACAAGAGCTACTCCTTGCTCAACGAAGTGGATTCAACACCCCATATTAAACGCCTAAGAATATACCTGACTAGTAAGAATCTTAAAACCTATGGATTTATATGTCTCCGAAAGAGAATCAAGCATGTGTACAGCAGCATAAACACAGCAGTGATAGGATTGGTGAGGTTCGGTGAGCAAATGCAGACCCTTTGAAGTCATATTGCATGGTACCCATTCCATGGGTCTCAACTCTCCAGGTTTAAGGGATTCTTCCTTCAGCTAAAACATGCATGTGGAACCCAGAGTATGATCCACCATGTGATCGGGAAACGTGTTCAAATGTGTCTCAGTTTTCGTCCCCTGGTACTCGGGTGCAACATTCCAGACGATTTACTAACACTCTCCCCACTTGGAGAGTCAGTGCCTTTAACCTCCTGTTTGGCCCAGTTTGCAATTTCTGCGGAAAATGAACAGGAATAGGAGAACCAATGAGAGACTAGCTGGAGGTGTCTGGACGGGCAAATTTAACTCTCATTTCCCACCAGGAAGAGGAATTAACCAAAGGCTCAGCGTGCCATGCCAGAACCGCAGTATTGCCTGAAGCAAACAGGCGGTGTTGCGGCCAGCTCACAAGAAAGCGAGTTGAAGAAAGGAGCTCAGGGACACTGTAATTCACAAACCTGCAGAGTTATAAATAACAGCTATCGTCCAAAAATATATTGAAGTAAGGCTGCCAAGAGGACTTGAAAGCGGGGCAGAATTGCAGGAAACCGATTTCAGGAGGTAGACTGGAATTGCATGTAAAGTATACAAAAAGAGGCAGAATGTCCACAATGATGCACTTGGCCAAAAAGGGCGTATGCGTTTTTTCCTGAATATATTCAGGAAAAAACGCATACGCCCTTTTTGGCCAACCAAGCAAGCTTGCAAAGGAAATCTGCACTACAATGAAGTCTCACTGCCCCCCGGTCAAAAGGGCCATCTGAATAAAGTGTAAAATCCAGAAAGGTAGGACAGGCCATGGAGAACTGGGAGCCTTGTTATGCTGATGGGCGGGATGTAAATTGCCAACAGCCACTCTGGAGAAGTGTATGGTGTTTCCTGAAACATGCAAAAAGGAATGCAACACAGCCTAGGGCACTTCTACTTATTGTCCTATAGCTTAGGGAAATTAAAATCAAAAAGACACAGCCACCCCAAGGTTTGGGAGTTATCTGTTTACAAGAACCTCGTTTACGGTACAAGTTCAATATCGCAGAAAGCGAAAAATGGATAAAGAAGTTGTGGTACTTACGTACAATGCAATATCACTCAGCAATGAAATCTATGTCATCAGGCCCGTAGCAGCATAATGAGTGGATTCAGGTACGACGATTCTAAGTGAAATAAGTCACACAGAAAAAGAAACATCATAAGGTATCACTAATACACGGAATGTAAACTTGGCTACACAGGAACTGAATTACAAAACAGAACAGGGTCTCAAATGTAGAAAACCAACTTATGCTTGCTTAAGGGGAAAGGTGAGTTGGGGTGCTGCATAAAACCAGAGATTGAAATTAGCACAGATACCTTTCCATAAGCCAAATATGTAATACACAAGAGCTACTCCTTGCTCAACGAAGTGGACTCAACACCCCATATTAAATGCCTAAGAATATACCTGACTAGTAAGAATCTTAAAACCTATGGATTTATATGTCTCCAAAAGAGAATCAAGCGTGTGTACAGTGGCAAAAACGAAGCAGTGATAGGATTGGTGAGGTTCGGTGAGCAAATGCAGACCCTTTGAAGTCATATTGCATGGTACCCATTCCATGGGTCTCAACTCTCCAGGTTTAAGGGATTCTTCCTTCAGCTAAAACATGCATTTGGAACCCAGAGTATGATCCACCATGTGATCGGGACACACGTTCAAATGTGTCTCAGTTTTCGCCCCCTGGTACTCGGGTGCAACATTCCAGACAACTTACTAACACTCTCCCCACTTGGAGAGTCAGTGCATTTAACCTCCTGTTTGGCCCAGTTTGCAATTTCTGCGGAAGTTGAACAAAAATAAGGAGAACCAATGAGGGACTAGCTGGAAGTGTCTGGACGGGCAAATTTAACTCTCATTTCCCACCAGGAAGAGGAATTAACCAAAGGCTCAGCGTGCCATGCCGGAACCAAACTAGGACCTGAAGCAATCCTGCGGTGTTGCGGCCCACTCACAAGAAAGCGAGTTGAAGAAAGGAGCTCAGGGGCACTGTAATTCACAAACATGCAGAGTTATAAATGACAGCTATCGTCCAAAAATATATTGAAGTAAGGCTGCCAAGAGGACTTGAATGCAGGGCAGAATTGCAGGAAACTGATTTCAGGAGGTAGACTGGAATTGCATGTAAAGCATAGGAAAAGAGGCAGAACGTCCACAATGATGCACTTGGCCTAAAAGTGTGTATGCGTTTTTTCCTGATTATATTCAGGAAAAAACGCATACGCCCTTTTTGGCCAACCAAGCAAGCTTGCAAAGGAAATCTGCACTACAATGAAATCTCACTGCTCCCCGGTCAAAAGGGCCATCTGAAAAAAGTGTAAAATCCAGAAAGGCAGTACAGGCCATGGAGAACTGGGAGCCTTGTTATGCTGATGGGCGGGATGTAAATTGCCAACAGCCACTCTGGAGAAGTGTATGGTGTTTCCTGAAACATCTAAAAAACAAAGCAACAGAGCCTAGGGCACTTCCACTTATGGTCCTATAGCTTAGGGAAATTAAAATCAAAAAGACACAGCCACCCCAAAGTTTCGGACGGCTCTGTTTACAAGAACCTCGTTTACGGTACAAGTTCAATATCGCAGAAAGCGAAAAATGGATAAAGAATTTGGGGTAATTACGTACAATGCAATATCACTCAGCAATGAAATCTATGTCATCAGGCCCGTAGCAGCATAATGAGTGGATTCAGGTACGATGATTCTAAGTGAAATAAGTCACACAGAAAAAGAAACATCATAAGATATCACTACTACACGGAATGTAAACTTGGCTACACAGGAACAGAATTACAAAACAGAACAGGGTCTCAAATGCAGAAAAGCAACTTATGCTTGCTTAAGGGGAAAGGTGAGTTGGGGTGCTGCATAAAACCAGAGATTGAAATTAGCACAGATACCATTCCATAAGCCAAATATGTAATAGACTAGAGCTACTCCTTGCTCAACGAAGTAGACACAACACCCCATATTAAACGCCTAAGAATATACCTGACTAGTAAGAATCTTAAAACCTATGGATTTATATGTCTCCGAAAGAGAATCAAGCGTGTGTACAGCGACAAAAACGAAGCAGTGATAGGATTGGTGAGGTTCGGTGAGCAAATGCAGACCCTTTGAAGTCATATTGCATGGTACCCATTCCATGGGTCTCAACTCTCCAGGTTTAAGGGATTCTTCCTTCAGCTAAAACATGCATGTGGAACCCAGAGTATGATCCACCGTGTGATCGGGAAACGTGTTCAAATGTGTCTCAGTTTTCGTCCCCTGGTACTCGGGTGCAACATTCCAGACGCTTTACTAACACTCTCCCCACTTGGAGAGTCAGTGCCTTTAACCTCCTGTTTGGCCCAGTTTGCAATTTCTGCAGAAAATGAACAGAAATAGGGACAACCAATGAGAGACTAGCTGGAGGTGTCTGGACGGGCAAATTTAACTCTCATTTCCCACCAGGAAGAGGAATTAATCAAAGGCTCAGCGTGCCATGCTGGAACCACACTAGGGCCTGAAGCAATCCTGAGGTGTTGCGGCCAGCTCACAAGAAAGCGAGTTGAAGAAAGGAGCTCAGGGGCACTGTCATTCACAAACCTGCAGAGTTATAAATGACAGCTATCATCCAAAAATATATTGAAACAGCTGCCAAGAGGACTTGAAAGCGGGGCAGAATTGCAGGAAACCGATTTCAGGAGGTAGACTGGAATTGCATGTAAAGCATAGGAAAAGAGGCAGAACGTCCACAATGATGCACTTGGCCAAAAAGGGCGTATTCAGGAAAAAACGCATACGCACTTTTTGGCCAAACAAGCAAACTTGCAAAGGAAAGCTGCACTACAATGAAGTCTCACTGCCCCCCGGTCAAAAGGGCCATCAAAAAAAATGTGTAAAATCCAGAAAGGCAGGACAGGCCTTGGAGAACTGGGAGCCTTGTTATGCTGATGGGCCTGATGTAAATTGCCAACAGCCACTCTGGAAAAGTGTATGGTGTTTCCTGAAACATCCAAAAAACAAAGCAACAGAACCTAGGGCACTTCCACTTATGGTCCTATAGCTTAGGGAAATTAAAATCAAAAAGACACAGCCACCCCAAAGTTTGGGACGGCTGTGTTTACAAGAACCTCGTTTACGGTACAAGTTCAATATCCCAGAAAGTGAAAAATGGATAAAGAAATTGTGGTAATTACGTACAGTGCAATATCACTCAGCAATGAAATCTATGTCATCAGGCCCGTAGCAGCATAATGAGTGGATTCAGGTACGATGATTATAAGTGAAATAAGTCACACAGAAAAAGAAACATCATAAGATATCACTACTACACGGAATGTAAACTTGGCTACACAGGAACTGAATTACAAAACAGAACAGGGTCTCAAATGTAGAAAACCAACTTATGCTTGCTTAAGGGGAAAGGTGAGTTGGGGTGCTGCATAAAACCAGCGATTGAAATTAGCACAGATACCGTTCCATAAGCCAAATATGTAATAACAAGAGCTACTCCTTGCTCAACGAAGTGGACTCAACACCCCAAATTAAATGCCTAAGAATATACCTGACTAGAAAGAATCTTAAAATCTATGGATTTATATGTCTCCTAAAGAGAATCAAGCATGTGTACAGTGGCATAAACGCAGCACTGATAGGATTGGTGAGGTTCGGTGAGCAAACGTAGACCCTTTGAAATCATATTGCATGGTACCCATTCCATGGGTCTCAACTCTGCAGGTTTAAGGGATTCTTCCTTCAGCTAAAACATGCATGTGGAACCCAGAGTATGATCCACCGTGTGATCGGGAAACGTGTTCAAATGTGTCTCAGTTTTCGTCCCCTGGTACTCGGGTGCAACATTCCAGATGCTTTACTAACACTCTCCCCACTTGGAGAGTCAGTGTCTTTAACCTCCTGTTTCGTCCAGTTTGCAATTTCTGCGGAAAATGTACAGGAATAGGGAAAACCAATGAGAGACTAGCTGGAGGTGTCTGGACGGGCAAATTTAACTCTCATTTCCCACCAGGAAGAGGAATTAACCAAAGCTTCAGTGTGCCATGCCGGAACCACACGAGGGACTGAAGCAATCTTGCGGTGTTGCGGCCAGCTCACAAGAAGGCGCGTTGAAGAAATGAGCTCAGGGGCACTGTCAGTCACAAACCTGCAGAGTTATAAATGACAGCTATCGTCCAAAAATATACTGAAGTAAGGCTGCCAAGAGGACTTGAAAGTGGGGCAGAATTGCAGGAAACCCATTTCAGGAGGTAGACTGGAATTGCATGTAAAGCATAGGAAAAGAGGCAGAACGTCCACAATGATGCACTTGGCCAAAAAGGGCATATGCGTTTTTTCCTGAATATATTCAGGAAAAAACGCATACGCACTTTTTGGCCAACCAAGCAAGCTTAAAAAGGAAATCTGCACTACAATGAAGTCTCACTTACCCCCGGTCAAAAGGGCCATCTGAATAAAGTATAAAATCCAGAAAGGCAGGAAAGGCCATGGAGAACTGGGAGCCTTGTTATGCTGCTGGGTGGGATGGAAATTGCCAACAGCCACTCTGGAGAAGTGTATGGTGTTTCCTGAAACATCTACAAAACAAAGCAACAGAGCCTAGGGCACTTCCACTTATGGTCCTATAGCTTAGGGAAATTAAAATCAAAAAGACACAGCCACCCCAAAGTTTGGGACGGCTCTGTTTACAAGAACCTCGTTTACGGTACAAGTTCAATATCGCAGAAAGCGAAAAATGGATAAAGAAGTTGTGGTACTTACGTACAATGCAATATCACTCAGCAATGAAATCTATGTCATCAGGCCCGTAGCAGCATAATGTGTGGATTCATTTACGATGATTCTAAGTGAAAAAGTCACACAAAAAAAGCAACATCATAAGATATCACTAAAACACGGAATATAAACTTGGTTACACAGGAACTGAATTACAAAACAGAACAGGGTCGCAAATGTAGAAAACCAACTTATGCTTGCTTAAGGGGAAAGGTGAGTTGGGGTACTGCATAAAACCAGAGATAGAAATTAGCTCACATACCGTTCCATAAGCCAAATATGTAATAGACAAGAGCTACTCCTTGCTCAACGAAGTGACTCAACACCCCATATTAAACGCCTAAGAATATACCTGACTAGTAAGAATCTTAAAACCTATGGATTGATCCAGGAGCAGGAAGATGGCGGAAGAGTAAGATGCGGAGATCACCTTCCTCCCCACAGATACACCAGAAATACATCTACACGTGGAACAACTCCTACAGATCACCTACTGAAGGCTGGCAGAAGACCTCAGACCTCCCAAAAGGCAAGAAACTCCCCACGTACCTGGGTAGGGCAAAAGAAAAAAAGAATAAACAGAGACAAAAGGATAGGGACGGCACCTGCACCAGTGGGAGGGAGCTGTGAAGGAGGAAAAGTTTCCACACACTAGGAAGCCCTTTCGCGGGCGGAGACTGCGGGAGGCGGAGGGGGGAGCTTCGAACCTGCGGAGGAGTGCACAGCAACGAGTGCGGAGGGCAAATCGGGGAGATTCCCGCACAGAGGATCGGTGCCGACCGGGACTCACCAGCCCGGGAGGCTTGTCTGCTCACCTGCCGGGGCGGGCGGGGCTGCGAGCTGAAGCTCTGAGGCTCGGGTTTCGGTTTCGGACGGAGCGCAGGGAGAGGACTGGGGTTGGCGGCTTGAACATAGCCTGAAGGGGTTAGTGCACCACAGCTAGCCGGGAGGGAGTCCGGGGAAAAGTCTGCACCTGCCGAAGAGGTAAGAGACTTTTTCTTCCCTCTTTGTTTCCTGGTGCTTGAGGAGAGGGGTTTAAGAATGCTGCTTAAAGGAACTCCAGAGACGGGCGCGAGCCACGGCTGAAAGCGCGGACCCCAGAGATGGGCGCGAGCCGCGGCTGAAAGCGCGGACCCCAGAGACTGGCGCGAGCCATGGCTGAAAGCGCGGACCCCAGAGACGGGCGCGAGCTGCGGCTGAAAGCGCGGACCCCAGAGACGGGCGCGAGCCGCGGCTGAAAGCGCGGACCCCAGAGACGGGCGTGAGCCGCGGCTGACAGCGCGGACCCCAGAGACGGGCGCGAGCCGCGGCTGAGGGCGCGGACCCCAGAGACGGGCACGAGCCGCGGCTGAGGTTGCGGACTCCAGAGACGGGCACAAGCCGCAGCTGGAGGCGCGGACCACAGAGGCGGGCGGGAGACGTTGGGGCTGCTGCTGCCGCCACCAAGGGGCCTGTGTGCGAGCACAGGTCGCTCTCCACGCCCCTCTTCCATGGAGCCTGTGCAGCCCGCCACTGCCGGGTTCCCGGGATCCGGGGACGACTTCCCTGGGAGAGCGCACGGCGGGCCTCGGGCTGGTGCAGGGTCACGCCAGACTTTGCTGCCGCAGGCCCGCCCTGCATTCCATGCCCCTCCCTCCCCGCCAGCCTCAGTACGCCAGAACCCCCGAATCAGCGGCTCCTTTAACCCCGTCCTGTCTGAGCAAAAAACAGACGCCCTCCAGCGACCTACACGCAGAGGCAGGGCCAAATCCAAAGCTGAGCCCCTGTGAGCTGTGAGAACAAAGAAGAGAAAGGGAAATCTCTCCCAGCAGCCTCAGAAGCAGCGGATTAAAGCTCCACAATCAACTTGATGTACCCTGCATCTGTGGAATACATGAATAGACAGCCAATCATCCCAAATTAAGGAGGTAGACTTTGGGAGCAAGATCTATGATTTTTTTCCCTATTCCTCTTTTTGTGAATGTGTATGTGTATGCTTCTGTGTGAGATCTTGTCTGTATAGTCTTGCTTCCACCATTTGTCCTAGGGTTCTATCCCTTCATGGTTTTTTCTTAAAATTTTTTTCTTAATAATCAATTTTAATTTTAAGAACGTTATTATACTTTACCTTCGTCCTTTCTTTTTCTTTCTTTCTTTCCTTCCTTCCTTCCTTCCTTTAGACAATGAATCATCCCAAATTGAGGAGGTGGTCTCTGACAGCAAGATTTATGATTTTTCCCCCTTTACCTCTTTTAGTGAGGGTGTATGTGTACGCTTCTGTGTAAGATTTTGTCTGTATAGCTTTGCTTCCAACATTTGTCCTAAGGTTCTATCCGTCCCTTTTTTTTTTCCTAAATAAGAATTTTTTAATTCAATAACTTTATTATACTTTATTTTATTTTTACTGTATCTTCTTTCTTTCTGTTTTTCCTTCTTTCCCTCCTTCCTTCCTTCCTTCCTCCCTCCCTCCCTCCCTCTTTTCGTTCCTTCTTGCCTTCCTTCCTTCGTTGCTTCTTTCTTTCTTCCTTCCTTCCTTCCTTCCTTCCTTCCCTCCTTCCTTCCCTCCTTTCCTTCTTTCTTTCCTCATACTTCTACTAATTCCCTCTACTTTTTCTCCCTTTTATTCTGAGCCGTGTGGATGAAAGGCTCTTGGTGCTCCAGCCAGGAGTCAGGGCTCTGCCTCTGAGGTAGGAGAGCCAACTTCAGGACACTGGTCCACAAGAGACCTCCCAGCTCCACATAATATCAAACGGCAAAAATCTCCCAGAGACCTCCATCTTAACACCAGCACCCAGCTTCACTCAACGACCAGCAAGCCACAGTGCTGGACAACCTGTGCCAAACAACTAGCAAAACAGGAACACAACCCCACCCATTAGCAGAGAGGCAGTCCAAAATCATAATAAGGCCACAGACACCCCAAAACACACCACCAGACGTGAACCTGCCCACTAGAGAGACAAGATCCAGCCTCATCCACCACAACATAGGCACTAGTCCCCTCCACCAGGAAGCCTACACAACCCATTGAACCAACCTTAGCCACTGGAGACAGACATCAAAACAGGAGGAACTACGAACCTGCAGCCTGCAAAAAGGAGACCCCAAACACAGTAAGATAAGCAAAATGAGAAACAGAAAAACACACAGCAGATAAAGGAGCAAGATAAAAATGCACCAGACCTAACAAATGAAGAGGAAATAAGCAGTCTACCTGAAAAAGAATTCAGAATAATGATAGTAAGGTTGATCCGAAATCTTGGAGATAGAATGGACAATAGAATGGACAAAATGCAAGAATCAGTTAACAAGGACCTAGAAGAACTAAAGATGAAACAAGCAACGATGAACAACACAATAAATGAAATTAAAAATACTCTAGATGGGATCAATAGCAGAATAACTGAGGCAGAAGAACGGATAAGTGACCTGGAAGATAAAATAGTGGAAATAACTACTGCAGAGCAGAATAAAGAAAAAAGAATGAAAAGAACTGAGGACAGTCTCAGAGACCTCTGGGACAACATTAAACGCACCAACATTCGAATTATAGGGGTTCCAGAAGAAGAAGAGAAAAAGAAAGGGACTGAGAAAATATTTAAAGAGATTATAGTTGAAAACTTCCCTAATATGGGACAGGAAATAGTTAATCAAGTCCAGGAAGCACAGAGAGTCCCATACAGGATAAATACTAGGAGAAATACGCCAAGACACATATTAATCAAACTGTCAAAAATTAAATACAAAGAAAGCATATTAAAAGCAGCAAGGGAAAAACAACAAATAACACATAAGGGAATCCCCATAAGGTTAACAGCTGATCTCTCAGCAGAAACCCTACAAGCCAGAAGGGAGTGGCAGGACATACTGAAAGTGATGAAGGAGAAAAACCTGCAGCCAAGACTACTCTACCCAGCAAGGATCTCATTCAGATTTGATGGAGAAATTAAAACCTTTACAGACAAGCAAAAGCTGAGAGAGTTCAGCACCACCAAACCAGCTTTACAACAAATGCTAAAGGATCTTCTCTAGGCAAGAAACACAAGAGAAGGAAAAGACCTATAATAACGAACCCAAAACAATTTAGAAAATGGGAATAGGAACATACATATCGATAATTACCTTAAATGTAAATGGACTAAATGCTCCCACCAAAAGACACAGATTAGCTGAATGGATACAAAAACAAGACCCTTATATATGCTGTCTACAAGAGACCCACTTCAGACCTAGAGACACATACAGACTGAAAGTAAGGGGATGGAAAAAGATATTCCATGCAAATGGAAACCAAAAGAAAGCTGGAGTAGCAATTCTCATATCAGACAAAATAGACTTTAAAATAAGGACTATTAAAAGAGACAAAGAAGGACACTACATAATGATCAAGGGATCGATCCAAGAAGAAGATATAACAATTGTAAATATTTATGCACCCAACATAGGAGCACCTCAATACATAAGGCAAATACTAACAGCCATAAAAGGGGAAATCGACAGTAACACATTCATAGTAGGGGACTTAAACACCCCACTTTCACCCATGGACAGATCATCCAAAATGAAAATAAATAAGGAAACACAAGCTTTAAATGATACATTAAACAAGATGGACTTAATTGATATTTATAGGACACTCCATCCAAAAACAACAGAATACACATTTTTCTCAAGTGCTCATGGAACATTCTCCAGGATAGATCATATCTTGGGTCACAAATCAAGCCTTGGTAAATTTAAGAAAATTGAAATTGTATCAAGTATCTTTTCTGACCACAACGCCATGAGACTAGATATCAATTACAGGAAAAGATCTGTAAAAAATACAAACACATGGAGGCTAAACAATACACTACTTAATAATGAAGTGATCACTGAAGAAATCAAAGAGGAAATCAAAAAATACCTAGAAACAAATGACAATGGAGACACAACGACCCAAAACCTGTGGGATGCAGCAAAAGCAGTTCTAAGGGGGAAGTTTATAGCAATACAAGCCCACCTTAAGAAGCAGGAAACAGCTCGAATAAACAACCTAACCTTGCACCTCAAGCAATTAGAGAAAGAAGAACAAAAAAAACCGAAAGCTAGCAGAAGGAAAGAAATCATAAAAATCAGATCAGAAATAAATGAAAAAGAAATGAAGGAAACAATAGCAAAGATCAATAAAACTAAAAGCTGGTTCTTTGAGAAGATAAACAAAATTGATAAACCACTAGCCAGACTCATCAAGAAAAAAAGGGAGAAGACTCAAATCAATAGAATTAGAAATGAAAAAGGAGAGGTAACAACTGACACTGCAGAGATAAAAGAGATCATGAGAGATTACTACAAGCAACTCTATGCCAATAAAATGGACAATCTGGAAGAAATGGACAAATTCTTAGAAATGCACAACCTGCCAAGACTGAATCAGGAAGAAATAGAAAATATGAACAGACCAATCACAAGCACTGAAATTGAAACTGTGATTAAAAATCTTCCAACAAAGAAAAGCCCAGGACCAGATGGCTTCACAGGCGAATTCTATCAAACATTTAGAGAAGAGCTAACACCTATCCTTCTCAAACTCTTCCAAAATATAGCAGAGGGAGGAACACTCCCAAACTCCTTCTACGAGGCCACCATCACCTTGATACCAAAACCAGGCAAGGATGTCACAAAGAAAGAAAACTACAGACC
The DNA here is from genome assembly GCF_937001465.1 of Orcinus orca. NCBI lineage: Eukaryota > Metazoa > Chordata > Mammalia > Artiodactyla > Delphinidae > Orcinus > Orcinus orca. Next base: position 65,681,912 of record NC_064559.1, on the reverse strand, counting down.
AATATCACTGATGAACATAGATGCAAAAATCCTCAACAAAATACTAGCAAACAGAATCCAACAGCACATTAAAAGGATCATACACCATGATCAAGTGGGGTTTATTCCAGGAATGCAAGGATTCTTCAATATACGCAAATCTATCAATGTGATAAACCATATTAACAAATTGAAGGAGAAAAACCATATGATCATCTCAATAGATGCAGAGAAAGCTTTTGACAAAATTCAACACCCATTTATGATAAAAACCCTGCAGAAAGTAGGCATAGAGGGAACTTTCCTCAACATAATAAAGGCCATATACGACAAGCCCACAGCAAACATCATCCTCAATGCGGAAAAACTGAAAGCATTTCCACTAAGATCAGGAACAAGACAAGGGTGCCCACTCTCACCACTCTTATTCAACATAGTTTTGGAAGTTTTAGCCACAGCAATCAGAGAAGAGAAGGAAATAAAAGGAATCCAAATTGGAAAAGAAGAAGTAAAGCTGTCACTGTTTGCAGATGACATGATCCTATACATAGAGAATCCTAAAGATGCTACCAGAAAACTACTAGAGCTAATCAATGAATTTGGTAAAGTGGCAGGATACAAAATTAATGCACAGAAATCTCTGGCATTCCTATATACTAATGATGAAAAATCTGAAAGTGAAATCAAGAAAACACTCCCATTTACCATTGCAACAAAAAGAATAAAATATCTAGGAATAAACCTACCTAAGGAGACAAAAGACCTATATGCAGAAAATTATAAGACACTGATGAAAGAAATTAAAGATGATACAAATAGATGGAGACATATACCATGTTCTTGGATTGGAAGAATCAACATTGTGAAAATGACTCTACTACCCAAAGCAATCTATAGATTCAATGCAATCCCTATCAAACTACCACTGGCATTTTTCACAGAACTAGAACAAAAAATTTCGCAATTTGTATGGAAACACAAAAGACCCCGAATAGCCAAAGCAATCTTGAGAACAAAAAAAGGAACTGGAGGAATCAGGCTCCCTGACTTCAGACTATACTACAAAGCTACAGTTATCAAGACAGTATGGTACTGGCACAAAAACAGAAAGATAGATCAATGGAACAGGATAGAAAGCCCAGAGATAAACCCATGCACATATGGACACCTTATCTTTGATAAAGGTGACAGGAATGTACAGTGGAGAAAGGACAGCCTCTTCAATAAGTGGTGCTGGGAAAACTGGACAGGTACATGTAAAAGTATGAGATTAGATCACTCCCTAACACCATACACAAAAATAAGCTCAAAATGGATTAAAGACCTAAATATAAGGCCAGAAACTATCAAACTCTTAGAGGAAAACATAGGCAGAACACTCTATGACATAAATCACAGCAAGATTCTTTCTGACCCACCTCCTAGAGTAATGGAAATAAAAACAGAAATAAACAAATGGGACCTAATGAAACTTCAAAGCTTTTGCACAGCAAAGGAAACCATAAACAAGACCAAAAGACAACCCTCAGAATGGGAGAAAATATTTGCAAATGAAGCAACCGACAAAGGATTAATCTCCAAAATTTACAAGCAGCTCATGCAGCTCAATAACAAAAAAACAAACAACCCAATCCAAAAATGGGCAGAAGACCTAAATAGACATTTCTCCAAAGAAGATATACAGTCTGCCAACAAACACATGAAAGAATGCTCAATATCATTAATCATTAGAGAAATGCAAATCAAAACTACAATGAGATATCATCTCACAACAGTCAGAATGGCCATCATCAAAAAATCTAGAAACAATAAATGCTGGAGAGGGTGTGGAGAAAAGGGAACCCTCTTGCACTGCTGGTGGGAATGTGATTGGTTCAGCCACTATGGAGAACAGTATGGAGGTTCCTTAAAAAACTACAAATAGAACTACCATATGACCCAGCAATCCCACTACTGGGCATATACCCTGAGAAAACCGAAATTCAAAAAGAGTCATGTACCAAAATGTTCATTGCAGCTCTATTTACAATAGCCCGGAGATGGAAACAACCTAAGTGCCCATCATCGGATGAATGGATAAAGAAGATGTGGCACATATATACAATGGAATATTACTCAGCCATAAAAAGAAATGAAATTGAGCTATTTGTAATGAGGTGGATAGACCTAGAGTCTGTCATACACAGTGAAGTAAGTCAGAAAGAAAAAGACAAATACCATATGCTAACACATATATATGGAATTTAAGAAAAAAAAAGTCATGAAGAACCTAGGGGTAAGGCAGGAAAAAAGATGCAGACCTCCTAGAGAACGGACTTGAGGTTATGGGGAGGGGGAAGGGTGAGCTGTGACGGGGCGAGAGAGAGTCATGGACATATACAAACTAACAAACGTAGTAAGGTAGATAGCTACTGGGAAGCAGCCGCATGGCAGAGGGATATTGGCTTGGTGCTTTGTGACAGCCTGGAGGGGTGGGATAGGGAGGGTGGGAGGGAGGGAGACGCAAGAGGGAAGAGATATGGGAACATATGTGTATGTATAACTGATTCACTTTGTTATAAAGCAGAAACTAACACATCATTGTAAAGCAATTATACCCCAATAAAGATGTTAAAAAAAAAAAACCTATGGATTTATATGTCTCCGAAAGAGAATCAAGCGTGTGTACAGAAGCATAAACGCAGCAGTGATAGGATTGGTGAGGTTCGGTGAGCAAATTCAGACCGTTTGAAGTCATTTTGCATGGTACCCATTCCATGGGTCTCAACTCTCCAGGTTTAAGGGATTCTTCCTTCAGCTAAAACATGCATGTGGAACCCAGAGTATGATCCACCGTGTGATCGGTAAAGTGTTCAAATGTGTCTCAGTTTTCATCCCCTGGTACTCGGGTGCAACATTCCAGACGCTTTACTAACACTCTCCCCACTAGGAGAGTCAGTGCCTTTAACCTCCTGTTTGGCCCAGTTTGCAATTTCTGCGGAAAATGAACAGGAATAGGGAGAACCAATGAGAGACTAGCTGGAGGTGTCTGGACGGGCAAATTTAACTCTCATTTCCCACCAGGAAGAGGAATTAACCAAAGGCTCAGCGTGCCGTGCTAGAAACAGATTAGGGCCTGAAGCAATCCTATTGTGTTGCGGCCAGCTCACAAGAAAGCGAGTTGAAGAAAGGAGCTCAGGGGCACTGTAATTCACAAACCTGCAGAGTTATAAATGACAGCTATTGTTCAAAAATATATTGAAGTAAGGCTGCCAAGAGGACTTGAAAGCGGGGCAGAATTGCAGGAAACCGATTTCAGGAGGTAGACTGGAATTGCATGTAAAGCATAGGAAAAGAGGCAGAACGTCCAAAATGATGCACTTGGCCAAAAAGGGCATATGAGTTTTTTCCTGAATATATTCAGGAAAAAACGCATACGCCCTTTTTGGCCAACCAAGCAAGCTTGCAGAGGAAATCTGCATTACAATGAAGTATCACTGCCGCCCTGTGAAAAGGGCCATCTGAAAAAACTGTACAATCCAGAAAAGCAGGACAGGACATGGAGAACTGGGAGCCTTGTTATGCTGATGGGCGGGATGTAAATTGCCAACAGCCACTCTGGAGAAGTCTATGGTGTTTCCTGAAACATCTAAAAAACAAAGCAACAGAGCCTAGGGCACTTCCACTTATGGTCCTATAGCTTAGGGAAATTAAAATCAAAAAGACACAGCCACCCCAAATTGTGGGACGGCTCTGTTTACAAGAACCTCGTTTACGGTACAAGTTCAATATCACAGAAAGCGAAAAATGGATAAAGACGTTGTGGTACTTACGTACAATGCAATATCACTCAGCAATGAAATCTATGTCATCAGGCCCGTAGCAGCATAATGAGTGGATTCAGGTACGATGATTCTAAGTGAAATAAGTCACACAGAAAAAGAAACATCATAAGATATTACTACTACAAGGAATGTAAACTTGGCTACACAGGAACTGAATTACAAAACAGAACAGGGTCTCAAATGTAGAAAACCAACTTATGCTTGCTTAAGGGAAAAGGTGAGTTGGGGTGCTGCATAAAACCAGAGATTGAAATTAGCACAGATACCGTTCCATAAGCCAAATAGGTAATAGACAAGAGCTACTCCTTGCTCAACGAAGTGGACTCAGCACCCCATATTAAACGCCTAAGAATATATCTGACTAGTAAGAATCTTAAAACCTATGGATTTATATGTCTCCGAAAGAGAATCAAGCGTGTGTACAGCGGCATAAACGCAGCAGTGATAGGATTGGTGAGGTTCGGTAAGCAACTGCATACCCTTTGATGTCATATTGCATGGTACCCATTCCATGGGTCTCAACTCTCCAGGTTTAAGTATTCTTCCTTCAGCTAAAACATGCATGTGGAACCCAGAGTATGATCCACCGTGTGATCGGGAAACGTTTTCAAATGTGTCTCACTTTTCGTCCCCTGTTACTCGGGTGCAACATTCCAGACGCTTTACTAACACTCTCCCCACTTGGAGAGTCAGTGCCTTTAACCTCCTGTTTGGCCCAGTTTGCAATTTCTGCGGAAAATGAACAGGAATAGGGAGAACCCATGAGAGACTAGCTGGAGATGTCTGGACGGGCAAATTTAACTCTCATTTCCCACCAGGAAGAGGAATTAACCAAAGGCTCAGAGTGCCGTGCCGGAACCACACTAGGGCCTGAAGCAATGCTGCGGTGTTGCGGAGAGCTCACAGAAAGCGAGTTGAAGAAAGGAGCTCAGGGGCACTGTCATTCACAAACATGCAGAGTTATAAATGACAGCTATCGTCCAAAACTATATTGAAGTAAGGCTGCCAAGAGGAATTGAAATCGGGACAGAATTGCAGGAAACCGATTTCAGGAGGTAGACTGGAATTGCATGTAAAGCATAGGAAAAGAGGCAGAACATCCACAATGATGCACTTGGCCAAAAAGGGCGTATGCGTTTTTTCCTGAATATATTCAGGAAAAAACTCATACGCCCTTTTTGGCCAACCAAGCAAGCTTGCAAAGGAAATCTACACTACAATGAAGTCTCACTGCCCCTCGGTGAAAAGGGCCATCTGAAAAAAGTGTAAAATCCAGAAAGGCAGGACAGGCCATGGAGAAATGGGAGCCTTGTTTTGCTGATGGGCGGGATGTAAATTACCAACAGCCACTCTGGAGAAGTGTATGGTGTTTCCTGAAACATCTAAAAAACAAAGCAACAGAGCCTAGGGCACTTCCACTTATGGTCCTATAGCTTAGGGAAATTAAAATAAAAAAGACACAGCCACCCCAAGGTTTGGGATGGCTGTGTTTACAAGAACCTCGTTTACGGTACAAGTTCAATATCACAGAAAGCGAAAAGTGGATAAAGAAGTTATGGTACTTACGTACAATGCAATATCACTCAGCAATGAAATCTATGACATCAGGCCCGTAGCAGCATAATGAGTGGATTCAGGTACGATGATTCTAAGTGAAATAAGTCACAGCGAAAAAGAAACATCATTAGATATCACTACTACACGGAATGTAAACTTGGCTACACAGGAACTGAATTACAAAACAGAACAGGATCTCAAATGCAGGAAACCAACATATGCTTGCTTAAGGGGAAAGGTGAGTTGGGGTGCTGCATAAAACCAGAGATTGACTGATTCACTTTGTTATAAAGCAGAAACTAACACACCATTGTAAAGCAATTATACCCCAATAAAGATGTTAAAAAAAAAAAAACCAGAGATTGAAATTAGCACAGATTCCGTTCCATAAGCCAAATATGTAATAGACAAGAGCTACTCCTTGCTCAACGAAGTGGACTCAACACCCCATATTAAATGCCTAAGTATATATCTTACTAGTAATAATCTTAAAACCTATGGATTTATATGTCTCCGAAAGAGAATCAAGCGTGTGTACAGCGGCATAAACGCAGCAGTGATAGGATTGGTGAGGATCGGTGAGCAAATGGAGACCCTTTGAAGTCATATTGCATGGTACCCATTCCATGGGTCTCAACTCTCCATGTTTAAGGGTTTCTTCCTTCAGCTAAAACCTGCGTGTGGAACCCAGAGTATGATCCACCGTGTGATCGGGAGACGTGTTCAAATGTGTGTCAGTTTTCGTCCCCTGGTACTCCGGTGCAACATTCCAGACGCTTTACTAACACTCTCCCCACTTGGAGAGTCAGTGCCTTTAAACTCATGTTTGACCCAGTTTACAATTTCTGTGTAAGATGAACAGGAATAGGGAGAACCAATGAGAGACTAGCTGGAGGTGTCTGGACGGGCAAATTTAACTCTCATTTCCCACCAGGAAGAGGAATTAACCGAAGGCTCAGCATGCCATGCCGGAACCACACTAGGGCCTGAAGCAATCATGCGGTGTTGCGGCCACCTCACAAGAAAGCGAGTTGAAGAAAGGAGCTCAGGGGCACTGTCATTCACAAACCTGCAGAGTTATAAATGACAGCTATCGTCCAAAAGTATATTGAAGTAAGGCTGCCAAGAGGACTTGAAAGCTTGGCAGAATTGCAGGAAACCGATTTCAGGAGGTAGACTGGAATTGCATGTAAAGCATAGGAAAAGACGCAGAACGTTCACAATGATGCACTTGGCCAAAAAGGGCGTATGCGTTCTTTCTTGAATATATTCAGGAAAAAACGCATACACCCTTTTTGGCCAACCAAGCAAGCTTGCAAAGGTAATCTGCACTACAAAGAAGTCTCACTGCCCCCCGCTCAAAAGAGCCATCTGGAAAAAGTGTAAAATCCAGAAAGGCAGGACAGGCCATGGAGAACTGGGAGCCTTGTTATTCTGATGGGCGGGATGTAAATTGCCAACAGCCACTCTGGAGAAGTGTATGGTGTTTCCTGAAACATCCAAAAAACAAAGCAACAGAGCCTAGCCCACTTCCACTTATGGTCCTATAGCTTAGGGAAATTAAAATCAAAAAGACACAGCCACCGCAAAGTTTGGGACGACTCTGTTTACAAGAACCTCGTTTATGGTACAAGTTCAATATCACAGAAACCAAAAAATGGATAAAGAAGTTGTGGTACTTACCTACAATGCAATCTCACTCAGCAATGAAATCTATGTCATCAGGCCCGTAGCAGCATAATGAGTGGATTCAGGTACGATGATTCTAAGTGAAATAAGTCACACAGAAAAAGAAACATCATAAGATATCACTACTACACGGAATGGAAACTTGGCTACACAGGATCTGAATTACAAAACAGAACAGGGTCTCAAATGTAGAACACAAACTTATGCTTGCTTAAGGGGAAAGGTGAGTTGGGGTGCTGCATAAGACCAGAGATTGAAATTAGCACAGATACCATTCCATAAGCCAAATATGTAATAGACAAGAGCTACTCCTTGCTCAACGAAGTGGACTCAACACACCATATTAAACGCCTAAGAATATACCTGACTAGTAAGAATCTTAAAACCTATGGATTTATATGTCTCCGAAAGACAATCAAGCGTGTGTACAGCGGCATAAACGCAGCAGTGATAGGATTGGTGAGGTTCGGTGAGCAAATGCAGACCCTTTGAAGTCATATTGCATGGTACCCATTCCATGGGTCTCAACTCTCCAGGTTTAAGGGATTCTTCCTTCAGCTAAAACATGCATGTGGAACCCAGAGTATGATCCACCGTGTGATCGGGAAACGTGTTCAAATGTGTCTCAGTTTTCATCCCCTGGTACTCGGGTGCAACATTCCAGATGCTTTACTAACACTCTCCCCACTTGGAGAGTCAGTGCCTTTAACCTCCTGTTTGGCCCATTTCGCAATTTCTGCGTAAGATGAACCGGAATAGGGAGAACCAATGAGAGACTAGCTGGAGGTGTCTGGACGGGCAAATTTAACTCTCATTTCCCACCTGGAAGAGGAATTAACCAAAGGCTCAGAGTGCCATGTCGGAACCACACTAGGGCCTGAAGCAATCCTGCAATGTTGCGGCCAGCTCACAAGAAAGCGAGTTGAAGAAAGGAGCTCAGGGGCACTGTAATTCACAAACCTGCAGAGTTATAAATGACAGCTATCGTCCCAAAATATGTTGAAGTAAGGCTGCCAAGAGGACTTGAAAGCGGGGCAGAATTGCAGGAAACCGATTTCAGGAGGTAGACTGGAATTGCATGTAAAGCATAGGAAAAGAGGCAGAACGTCCACAATGATGCACTTGGCCAAAAAGGGCGTATGCTTTTTTTCCTGAATATATTCAGGAAAAAACGCATACGCCCTTTTTGGCCAACCAAGCAAGCTTGCAAAGGAAATCTGCACTACAATGAAGTCTCACTTCCCCCCGGTCAAAAGGGCCATCTGAAAAAAGTGTAAAATCCAGAAAGGCAGGACAGGCCTTGGAGAACTGGGAGCCTTGTTATGCTGATGAGCGGGATGTAAATTGCCAACAGCCACACTGCAGAAGTGTATGGTGTTTCCTGAAACATCTAAAAAACAAAGCAACATAGCCTAGGGCACTTCCACTTATGGTCCTATATCTATGGGAAATTAAAATCAAAAAGACACAGCCACCCAAAAGTTTGGGTCAGCTCTGTTTACAAGAACCTCGTTTACGGTACAAGTTCAATATTGCAGAAAGCGAAAAATTGATAAAGAAGTTGCGGTACTTACGTACAATGCAATATCACTCAGCAATGAAATCTATGTCATCAGGCCCGTAGCAGCATAATGAGTGGATTCAGGTACGATGATTCTAAGTGAAATAAGTCACACAGAAAAAGAAACATCATAAGATATCACTACTACACGGAATGTAAACTTGGCTACACAGGAACTGAATTACAAAACAGAACAGGGTCTCAAATGTAGAAAATCAACTTATGCTTGCTTAAGGGGAAAGGTGAGTTGGGGTGTTGCATAAAACCAGAGATTGAAATTAGCACAGATACCGTTCCATAAGCCAAATATGTAATAGACTAGATCTACTCCTTGCTCAGCGAAGTGGACTCAACACCCCATATTAAACGCCTAAGAATATACCTGACTAGTAAGAATCTTAAAACCTATGGGTTTATATGTCTCTGAAAGAGAATCAAGCGTGTGTACAGCAGCATAAACGCAGGAGTGATAGGATTGGTGAGGTTCGGTGAGCAAACGCAGACCCTTTGAAGTCATAGAGTATGGTACCCATTCCATGGGTCTCAACTCTCCAGGTTTAAGGGATTCTTCCTTCAGCTAAAACATGCATGTGGAACCCAGAGTATGATCCACCGTGTGATTGGGAAATGTGTTCAAATGTGTCTCAGTTTTCGTCCCCTGGTACTCGGGTGCAACATTCCAGACGCTTTACTAACACTCTCCCCACTTGGAGAGTCAGTGCCTTTAACCTCCTGTTTGGCCCAGTTTGCAATTTCTGCAGAAAATGAACAGGAAAAGGGAGAACCAATGAGAGACTAGCTGGAGGTGTCTGGACGGGCAAATTTAACTCTCATTTTCCACCAGGAAGAGGAATTAACCAAAGGCTCAATGTGCCTTGCCGGATCCACAGTAGGGCCTGAAACAATCCTGCGGTGTTGCGGCCAGCTCACAAGAAAGCGAGTTGAAGAAAGGAGCTCAGGGGCACTGTAATTCACAAACCTGCAGAGTTATAAATGACAGCTATCGTCCAAAAATATATTGAAGTAAGGCTGCCAAGAGGACTTGAAAGCGGGGCAGAATTGCAGGAACCCGATTTCAGGAGGTAGACTGGAATTGCATGTAAAGCATAGCAAAAGAGGCAGAACGTCCACAATGATGCACTTGGCCAAAAAGGGCGTATTCGTTTTTTTCTGAATATATTCAGGAAAAAACGCATACGCCCTTTTTGGCCAACCAAGCAAGCTTGCAAAGGAAATCTGCACTACAATGAAGTCTCACTGCCCCCTGGTCAAAAGGGCCATGTGAACAAAGTATAAAATCCAGAAAGGCAGGACAGGCCGTGCAAAACTGGGAGCCTTGTTATGCTGATAGGCGGGATGTAAATTGCCAACAGCCACTCTGGAGAAGTGTATGGTGTTTCCTGAAACATCTAAAAAACAAAGCAACAGAACCTAGGGCACTTCCACTTATGGTCCTATAGCTTAGGGAAATTAAAATCAAGAAGACACAGCCAACCTAATGTTTGGGACGGCTCTGTTTACAAGAACCTCATTTACGGTACAAGTTCAATATCGCAGAAAGCGAACAATGGATAAAGAAGTTGTGGTACTTACGTACAATGCAATATCACTCAGCAATGAAATCTATGTCATCAGTCCCGTAGCAGCATAATGAGTGGATTCAGGTACGATGATTCTAAGTGAAATAAGTCACACAGAAAAAGAAACATCATAAGATATCACTAATACACGGAATGTAAACGTGGCTACACAGGAACTGAATTACAAAACAGAACAGGGTCTCAAATGTAGAAAACCAACTTATGCTTGCTTAAGGGGAAAGGTGAGTTGGGGTGCTGCATAAAACCAGAGATTGAAATTAAAACAGATACCGTTCCATAAGCCAAAAATGTAATAGACAAGAGCTACTCCTTGCTCAACGAAGTGGACTCAACACCCCATATTAAACGCCTAAGAATATACCTGACTAGTAAGAATCTTAAAACCTATGGATTTATATGTCTCCGAAAGAGAATCAAGCGTGTGTACAGCGGCGTAAACGCAGCAGTGATAGGATTGGTGAGGTTTGGTGAGCAAATGCAGACCCTTTGAAGTCATATTGCATGGTAACCTTTCCATGGGTCTCAACTCTCCAGGTTTAAGGGATTCTTCCTTCAGCTAAAACATGCATGTGGAACCCAGAGTATGATCCACCGTGTGATCGGGAAACGTGTTCAAATGTGTCTCAGTTTTCGTCCCCTGGTGCTCGCGTGCAACATTCCAGACGCTTTACTAACACTCTCCCCACTTGGAGAGTCAGTGCCTTTAACCTCCTGTTTAGCCCAGTTTGCAATTTCTGCGTAAGATGAACAGGAATAGAGAGAACCAATGAGAGACTAGCTGGAGGTGTCTGGACGGGCAAATTTAACTCTCATTTCCCACCTGGAAGAGGAATTAACCAAAGGCTCATCGTGCTGTGCTGGAACCACACTAGGGCCTGAAGCAATCCTGCGGTGTTGCGGTCAGCTCACAAGAAAGCGAGTTGAAGAAAGGAGCTCAGGGGCACTGTAATTCACAAACCTGCAGAGTTATAAATGACAGCTATCGTCCAAAAATATATTGAAGTAAGGCTGCCAAGAGGACTTGAATGTGGGGCAGAATTTCAGGAAACCGATTTCAGGAGGTAGACTGGAATTGCATGTAAAGCATAGGAAAAGAGGCAGAACGTCCACAATGATGCACTTGGCCAAAAACGGCCTATGCGTTTTTTCCTGAATATATTCAGGAAAAAACGCATACGCCCTTTTTGGCCAACCAAGCAAGCTTGCAAAGGAAATCTGCACTACAATGAAGTCTCACTGCGCCCAGCTCAAAAGAGCCATCAGAAAAAAGTGTAAAATCCAGAAAGTCAGGACAGGCCATGGAGAACTGGGAGCCTTGTTATGCTGATGGGCGGGATGTAAATTGCCAACAGCCACTCTGGAGAAGTGTATGGTGTTTCCTGAAACATCTAAAAACGAAAGCAACAGAGCCTAGGGCACTTCCACTTATGGTCCTATAGCTTAGGGAAATTAAAATCAAAAAGACACAGCCACCCCAAAGTTTGGGATGGCTCTGTTTTCAAGAACCTCGTTTACGGTACAAGTTCAATATCGCAGAAAGCGAAAAATTGATAAAGAATTTGTGGTACTTACGTACAATGCAATATCACTCAGCAATGAAATCTATGTCATCAGGCCCGTAGCAGCATAATGAGTGGATTCAGGTACGATGATTCTAAGTGAAATAAGTCACACAGAAAAAGAAACATCATAAGATATCACTACTACACGGAATGGAAACTTGGCTACACAGGAACTGAATTACAAAACAGAACAGGGTCTCAAATGTAGAAAACCAACTTATGCTTGCTTAAGGGGAAAGGTGAGTTTGGGTGCTGCATAAAACCAGAGATTGAAATTAGCACAGATGCCGTTCTATAAGCCAAATATGTAATAGACAAGAGCTACTCCTTGCTCAACGAAGTGGACTCAACACCCCATATTAAACGCCTAAGAATATACCTGACTAGTAAGAATCTTAAAATCTATGGATTTATATGTCTCCTAAAGAGAATCAAGCATGTGTACAGTGGCATAAACGCAGCAGTGATAGGATTGGTGAAATTCAGTGAGCAAATGCAGACCCTTTGAAGTCATATTGCATGATACCCATTCCATGGGTCTCAACTCTCCAGGTTTAAGGGATTCTTCCTTCAGCTAAAACATGCATGTGGAACCCAGAGTATGATCCACCATGTGATCGGGAAACGTGTTCAAATGTGTCTCAGTTTTCGTCCCCTGGTACTCGGGGGCAACATTCCAGACGCTTTACTTACACTCTCCCCACTTGGAGAATCCATGCCTTTAACCTCTTGTTTGGCCCAGGTTGCAATTTCTGCATAGGATGAACAGGAATAGGGAGAACCAATGAGAGACTAGCTGGAGATGTCTGGACGGGCAAATTTAACTCTCATTTCCCACCAGGAAGAGGAATTAACCAAAGGCTCAGAGTGCCGTGCCGGAACCACACTAGGGCCTGAAGCAATGCTGCGGTGTTGCGGAGAGCTCACAGAAAGCGAGTTGAAGAAAGGAGCTCAGGGGCACTGTCATTCACAAACATGCAGAGTTATAAATGACAGCTATCGTCCAAAAATATATTGAAGTAAGGTTGCCAAGAGGACTTGAAAGCGGGGCAGAATTGCAGGAAACCGATTTCAGGAGGTAGACTGGAGTTGCATGTAAATCATAGGAAAAGAGGCAGAACGTCCACAATGATGCACTTGGCGAAAAAGGGCGTATGCGTTTTTTCCTGAATATATTCAGGAAAAAGCGCATATGCCCTTTTTGGCCAACCAAGCAAGCTTGCAATGGAAATCTGCACTACAAGGAAGTCTCACTGCCCCCCGGTCAAAAGGGCCATCTGAAAAAAGTGTAAAATCCAGAAAGGCAGGACAGGCCATGGAGAACTGGGAGCCTTGTTATGCTGATGGGCGGGATGTAAATTGCCCACAGCCACTCTGGAGAAGTGTATGGTGTTTCCTGAAACATGCAAAAAACAAAGCAACAGAGCCTAGGGCACTTCCACTTATGGTCCTATAGCTTAGGGAAATTAAAATCAAAAAGACACAGCCACCCCAAAGTTTGGGACAGGTCTGTTTACAAGAACCTCGTTTACAGTACAAGTTCAATATCACAGAAAGCGAAAAAATGGATAAAGAAGTTGTGGTACTTACGTACAATGCAATATCACTCACCAATGAAATCTATGTCATCAGGCCCATAGCAGCATAATGAGTGGATTCAGGTACGATGATTCTAAGTGAAATAAGTCACACAGAAAAAGAAACATCATAAGATATCACTACTACACGGAATGTAAACTTGGCTACAGAGGAACTGAATTACAAACAGAACAGGGTCTCAAATGTAGAAAACCAACTTATGCTTGCTTAAGGGGAAAGGTGAGTTGGGGTGCTGCATAAAACCAGCGATTGAAATTAGCACAGATACCGTTCCATAAGCCAAATATGTAATAGACAAGAGCTACTCATTGCTCAACGAAGTGGACTCAACACCCCATATTAAACACCTAAGAATATACCTGACTAGTAAGAATCTTAAAACCTATGGATTTATATGTCTCCGAAAGAGAATCAAGCATGTGTACAGCGGCATAAACGCAGCAGTGGTAGGATTGGTGACGTTCGGTGAGCAAATGCAGACCCTTTGAAGTCATATTGCATGGTACCCATTCCATGGGTCTCAACTCTCCAGGTTTAAGGGATTCTTCCTTCAACTAAAACATGCATGTGGAACCCAGAGTATGATCCACCGTGTGATCGGGAAACGTGTTCAAATGTGTCTCAGTTTTCGTCCCCTGGTACTCTGGTGCAACATTCCAGACGCTTTACTAACACTCTCCCCACTTGGAGAGTCAGTGCCTTTAACCTCCTGTTTGGCCCAGTTTGCAATTTGTGCGGAAAATGAACAGGAATAGGGAGAACCAATGAGAGACTAGCTGGAGGTGTCTGGACGGGCAAATTTAACTCTCATTTCCCACCAGGAAGAGGAATTAACCAAAGGCTCAGCGTGCCATGCCGGAACCACACTAGGGCCTGAAGCAATCATACGGTGTTGCGGCCAGCTCACAAGAAAGCGAGTTGAAGAAAGGAGCTCAGGGGCACTGTAATTCACAAACCTGCAGAGTTATAAATGACAGCTATCGTCCAAAGATATATTGAAGTAAGGCTGCAAAGAGGACTTGAAAGCAGGGCAGAATTGCAGGAAACTGATTTCAGGAGGTAGACTGGAATTGCATGTAAAGCATAGGAAAAGAGGCAGAACATCCACAATGATGCACTTGGCCAAAAAGGGCGTATGCGTTTTTTCCTGAATATATTCAGGAAAAAACGCATACGCCCTTTTTGGCCAACCAAGCAAGCTTGCAAAGGAAATCTACACTACAATGAAGTCTCACTGCCCCTCGGTCAAAAGGGCCATCTGAAAAAAGTGTAAAATCCAGAAAGGCAGGACAGGCCATGGAGAAATGGGAGCCTTGTTTTGCTGATGGGCGGGATGTAAATTACCAACAGCCACTCTGGAGAAGTGTATGGTGTTTCCTGAAACATCTAAAAAACAAAGCAACAGAGCCTAGGGCACTTCCACTTATGGTCCTATAGCTTAGGGAAATTAAAATAAAAAAGACACAGCCACCCCAAGGTTTGGGATGGCTGTGTTTACAAGAACCTCGTTTACGGTACAAGTTCAATATCACAGAAAGCGAAAAGTGGATAAAGAAGTTATGGTACTTACGTACAATGCAATATCACTCAGCAATGAAATCTATGACATCAGGCCCGTAGCAGCATAATGAGTGGATTCAGGTACGATGATTCTAAGTGAAATAAGTCACAGCGAAAAAGAAACATCATTAGATATCACTACTACACGGAATGTAAACTTGGCTACACAGGAACTGAATTACAAAACAGAACAGGATCTCAAATGCAGGAAACCAACATATGTTTGCTTAAGGGGAAAGGTGAGTTGGGGTGCTGCATAAAACCAGAGATTGACTGATTCACTTTGTTATAAAGCAGAAACTAACACACCATTGTAAAGCAATTATACCCCAATAAAGATGTTAAAAAAAAAAAAAAACCAGAGATTGAAATTAGCACAGATTCCGTTCCATAAGCCAAATATGTAATAGACAAGAGCTACTCCTTGCTCAACGAAGTGGACTCAACACCCCATATTAAATGCCTAAGTATATATCTTACTAGTAATAATCTTAAAACCTATGGATTTATATGTCTCCGAAAGAGAATCAAGCGTGTATACAGCGGCATAAACGCAGCAGTGATAGGATTGGTGAGGATCGGTGAGCAAATGGAGACCCTTTGAAGTCATATTGCATGGTACCCATTCCATGGGTCTCAACTCTCCATGTTTAAGGGTTTCTTCCTTCAGCTAAAACATGCATGTGGAACCCAGAGTATGATCCACCGTGTGATCGGGAGACGTGTTCAAATGTGTGTCAGTTTTCGTCCCCTGGTACTCCGGTGCAACATTCCAGACGCTTTACTAACACTCTCCCCACTTGGAGAGTCAGTGCCTTTAAACTCCTGTTTGACCCAGTTTACAATTTCTGCGTAAGATGAACAGGAATAGGGAGAACCAATGAGAGACTAGCTGGAGGTGTCTGGACGGGCAAATTTATCTCTCATTTCCCACCAGGAAGAGGAATTAACCAAAGGCTCAGCGTGCCATGACGGAACCACACTAGGGCCTGAAGCAATCCTGCGGTGTTGCGGCCAGGTCACAAGAAAGTGAGTTGAAGAAAGGAGCTCAGGGGCACAGTAATTCACAATCCTGCAGAGTTATAAATGACAGCTATCGTCCAAAAATATATTGAAGTAAGGCTGCCAAGAGGACTTGAAAGCGGGGAAGAATTGCAGGAAACCGATTTCAGGAGGTAGACTGGAATTGCATGTAAAGCATAGGAAAAGAGGCAGAACGTCCACAATGATGCACTTGGCCAAAAAGGACGTATGCGTTTTTTCCAGAATATATTCAGGAAAAAACGCATACGCCCTTTTTGGCCAACGAAGCAAGCTTGCAAAGGAAATCTGCACTACAATGAAGTCTCACTGCCCCCCGGTCAAAAGGGCCATCAGAAAAAAGTGTAAAATCCAGAAAGGCAGGACAGGCCATGGAGAGCTGGGAGCCTTGTTATGCTGATGGCCGGGATGTAAATTGCCAACAGCCACTCTGGAGAAGTGTAGGGTGTTTCCTGAAACATCTACAAAACAAAGCAACAGAGCCTAGGGCACTTCCACTTATGGTCTTATAGCTTAGGTAAATTAAAATCAAAAAGACACAGCCACCCCAAGGTTTGGGATGGCTGTGTTTACAAGAACCTCTTTTATGGTACAAGTTCAATATCACAGAAAGCAAAAAATGGATAAAGAAGTTGTGGTACTTACGTACAATGCAATATCACTCAGCAATGAAATCTATGACATCAGGCCCGTAGCAGCATAATGAGTGGATTCAGGTACGATGATTCTAAGTGAAATAAGTCACAGCGAAAAAGAAACATCATTAGATATCACTACTACACGGAATGTAAACTTGGCTACACAGGAACTGAATTACAAAACAGAACAGGGTCTCAAATGTAGAAAACCAACTTATGCTTGCTTAAGGGGAAAGGTGAGTTGGGGTGCTGCATAAAACCAGAGATTGAAATTAGCACAGATACCGTTCCATAAGCCAAATATGTAATAGACAAGAGCTACTCCTTGCTCAACGAAGTGGACTCAACACCCCATATTAAACGCCTAAGAATATATCTGACTAGTAAGAATCTTAAAACCTATGGATTTATATGTCTCCGAAAGAGAATCAAGCGTGTGTACACCGACATAAACAGAGCAGTGATAGGATTGGTGAGGATCGGTGAGCAAATGCAGACCCTTTGAAGTCATATTGCATGGTACCCATTCCATGGGTCTCAACTCTCCAGGTTTAAGGGATTCTTCCTTCAGCTAAAACATGCATGTGGAACCCAGAGTATGATCCACTGTGTGATCGGGAAACGTGTTCAAATGTGTCTCAGTTTTCGTCCTCTGGTACTCGGGTGCAACATTCCAGACGCTTTACTTACACTCTCCCCACTAGGAGAATCCATGCCTTTAACCTCCTGTTTGGCCCAGGTTGCAATTTCTGCATAGGATGAACAGGAATAGGGAGAACCAATGAGAGAGTAGCTGGAGGTGTCTGGACGGGCAAATTTAACTCTCATTTCCCACCAGGAAGAGGAATTAACCAAAGGCTCAGAGTGCCGTGCCGGAACCACACTAGGGCCTGAAGCAATGCTGCGGTGTTGCGGAGAGCTCACAGAAAGCGAGTCGAAGAAAGGAGCTCAGGGGCACTGTCATTCACAAACATGCAGAGTTATAAATGACAGCTATCGTCCAAAACTATATTGAAGTAAGGCTGCCAAGAGGAATTGAAAGCGGGACAGAATTGCAGGAAACCGATTTCAGGAGGTAGACTGGAATTGCATTTAAAGCATAGGAAAAGAGGAAGAACGTCCACAATGATGCACTTGGCCAAAAACGGCGTATGCGATTTTTCCTGAATATATTCAGGAAAAAACGCATACGCCCTTTTTGGACAACCAAGCAAGCTTGAAAATGCAATCTGCACTACAATGAGGTCTCACTGCCCCCCGGTCAAAAGGGCCATCTGAAAAAAGTGTAAAATCCAGAGAGGCAGGACAGGCCATGGAGAACTGGGAGCCTTGTTATGCTGATGGGCGAGATGTAAATTGCCAACAGCCACTCTGGAGAAGTGTATGGTGTTTCCAGAAACATATACAAAACAAAGCAACAGAGCCTAGGGCACTTCCACTTATGGTCCTATAGATTAGGGAAATTAAAATCAAAAAGACACAGCCACCCCAAAGTTTGGGACGGCTCTGTTTACAAGAACCTCGTTTACTGTACAAGTTCAATATCACAGCAAGCGAAAAATGGATAAAGAAGTTGTGGTATTTACGTACAATACAATATCACTCAGCAATGAAATCTATGTCATCAGGCCCGTAGCAGCATAATGACTGGATTCAGGTACGATGATTCTAAGTGAAATAAGTCACACAGAAAAAGAAACATCATAAGATATCACTACTGCACGGAATGTAATCTTGGCTACACATCAACTGAATTCCAAAACAGAACATGGTATCAAATGTAGAAAACCAACTTATGCTTGCTTAAGGGGAAAGGTGAGTTGGGGTGCTGCATAAAACCAGAGATTGAAATTACCACAGATACCATTCCATAAGCCAAATATGTAATAGACAAGAGCTACTCCTTGCTCAACGAAGTGGACTCAACACCCCATATTAAACGCCTAAGAATATACCTGACTAGTAAGAATCTTAAAACCTATGGATTTATATGCCTCTGAAAGAGAACCAAGCGTGTGTACAGCGTCATAAATGCAGCAGTGATAGGATTGCTGAGGATCGGTGAGCAAATGCAGACCCTTTGAAGTCATATTGCATGGTACCCATTCCATGGGTCTCAACTCTCCAGGTTTAAGGGATTCTTCCTTCAGCTAAATCATGCATGTGGAAGCCAGAGTATGATCCACTGTGTGATCGGGAAACGTGTTCAAATGTGTCTCAGTTTTCGTCCCCTGGTACTCGGGTGCAACATTACAGATGCTTCACTAACACTCTCCCTACTTGGAGAGTCAGTGCCTTTAAACTCCTGTTTGGCCCAGTTTGCAATTTCTGCGGAAAATGAACAGAAATAGGGAGAACCAATGAGAGACAAGCTGGAGGTGTCTGGACGGGCAAATTTAACTCTCATTTCCCACCAGGAAGAGGAATTATCCAAAGGCTCAGCGTGCCGTGCCGGAACCACACTAGGGCCTGAAGCAATCCTGCGGTGTTGCGGCCAGCTCACAAGAAAGCGTGTTGAAGAAAGGAGCTCAGGGGCACTGTAATTCACAAACCTGGAGAGTTATAAATGACAGCTATCGTCCAAAAGTATACTGAAGTAAGGCTGCCAAGAGGACTTGCAAGTGGGGCAGAATTGCAGGAAACCGATTTCAGGAGGTAGACTGGAATTGCATGTAAAGCATAGGAAAAGAGGCAGAACGTCCACAATCATGCACTTGCTCAAAAAGTGCGTATGCGATTTTTCCTGAATATATTCAGGAAAAAACGCATACGCCCTTTTTGGCCAACCAAGCAAGCTTGCAAATGCAATCTGCACTACAATGAAGTCTCACTGCCCCCCGGTCAACAGGGCCATCTGAAAAAAGTGTAAAATCCAGAAAGGCAGGACAGGCCATGGAGAACTGGGAGCCTTGTTATGCTGATGGGCGGGATGTAAATTGCCAACAGCCACTCTGGAGAAGTGTATGGTGTTTCCAGAAACATATACAAAACAAAGCAACAGAGCCTAGGGCACTTCCACTTATGGTCCTATAGCTTAGGGAAATTAAAATCAAAAAGACACAGCCACCCCAAAATTTGGGTCGGCTCTATTTACAAGAACCTCGTTTACGGTACAAGTTCAATATCACAGAAAGCGAAAAATGGATAAAGAAGTTGTGGTATTTACGTACAATACAATATCACTCAGCAATGAAATCTATGTCATCAGGCCCGTAGCAGCATGATGAGTGGATACAGGTATGATGATTCTAAGTGAAATAAGTCACACAGAAAAAGAAACATCATAAGATATCACTACTGCACGGAATGTTCACTTGGCTACACATCAACAGAATTCCAAAACAGAACAGGGTCTCAAATGTAGAAAACCAACTTATGTTTGCTTAAGGGGAAAGGTGAGTTGGGGTGCTGCATAAAACCAGAGATTGAAATTACCACAGATACCATTCCATAAGCCAAATATGTAATAGACAAGAGCTACTCCTTGCTCAACGAAGTGGACTCAACACCCCATATTAAACGCCTAAGAATATACCTGACTAGTAAGAATCTTAAAACCTATGGATTTATATGCCTCCGAAAGAGAATCAAGCGTGTGTACAGCGGCATAAATGCAGCAGTGATAGGATTGCTGAGGATCGGTGAGCAAATGCAGACCCTTTGAAGTCATATTGCATGATACCCATTCCATGGGTCTCAACTCTCCAGGTTTAAGGGAGTCTTCCTTCAGCTAAAACATGCATGTGGAACCCAGAGTATGATCCACCGTGTGATTGGGAAACGTGTTCAAATGTGTCTCAGTTTTCATCCCCTGGTACTCGGGTGCAACATTCCAGACGCTTTACTAATACTCTCCCCTCTTGGAGAGTCAGGGCCTTTAACCTCTTGTTTGGTCCAGTTTGCAACTTCTGCGGAAAATGAACAGGAATAGGGAGAACCAATGAGAGACTAGCTGGAGGTGTCTGGACGGGCAAATTTCACTCTCATTTCCCACCAGGAAGAGGAATTAACCAAAGGCTTAGCGTGCCATGCCAGAACCACACTAGGGCCTGAAGCAATCCTGCGGTGTTGCGGCCAGCTCACAAGAAAGCGAGTTGAAGAAAGGAGCTCAGGGGCACTGTCATTCACAAACCTGCAGGGTTATAAATGACAGCTATCGTCCAAAAATATATTGAAGTAAGGCTGCCAAGAGGACTTGAAAGCGGGGCAGAATTGCAGGAAAGCGATTTCAGGAGGTAGACTGGAATTGCATGTAAAGCATAGGAAAAGAGGCAGAACGTCCACAATGATGCATTTGGCCAAAAAGGGCGTATGCGTTTTTCCCTGAATATATTTAGGAAAAAACGCATACGTCCTTTTTGGTCAACCAAGCAAGCTTGCAAAGAAAATCTGCACTACAATGAAGTCTCACTTCCCCCAGGTCAAAAGGGCCATCTGAAAAAAGTGTAAAATCCAGAAAGGCAGGACAGGCCATGGAGAACTGGGAGCCTTGTCATGCTGATGGGCGGGATGTAAATTGCCAGCAGCCACTCTGGAGAAGTGTATTGTGTTTCCTGAAACATCTAAATAACAAAGCAACAGAGCCTAGGGCACTTCCACTTATGGTCCTATAGCTTAGGGAAATTGAAATCAAAAAGACACAGCCACCGCAAAGTTTGGGATGGCTCTGTTTACAAGAACCTCGTTTATGGTACAAGTTCAATATCACAGAAAGTGAAAAATGGATAAAGAAGTTGTGGTCCTTATGTACAATGCAATATCACTCAGCAATGAAATCTATTTCCTCAGGCCCGTAGCAGCATAATGAGTGGATTCAGGAACGATTATTCTAAGTCAAGTAAGTCACACAGAGAAAGAAACATCATAAGATATCACTAATACACGGAATGTAAACTTGGCTACACAGGAACTGAATTACAAAACAGAACAAGTTCTCAAATGTAGAAAACCAACTTATGCTTGCTTAAGGGGAAAGGTGAGTTCGGGTGCTGCATAAAAACAGAGATTGAAATAAGCACAGATACCATTCCATAAGCCAAATATGTAATAACAAGAGCTACTCCTTGCTCAACGAAGTGGACTCAACACCCCATATTAAACGCCTAAGAATATACCTCACTAGTAAGAATCTTAAAACCTATGGATTTATAGGTCTCCGAAAGAGAAACCAGTGTGTGTACAGCGGCATAAATGCAGCAGTGATAGGATTGGTGAGGTTCGGTGAGCAAATGCAGACCCTTTGAAGTCATATTGCATGGTACCCATTCCATGGGTCTCAACTCTCCAGGTTTAAGGGATTCTTCCTTCAGCTAAAACATGCATGTGGAACCCAGAGTATGATTCACCGTATGATCAGGAAAAGTGTTCAAATGTGTCTCAGTTTTCGTCCCCTGGTACTCGGGTGCAACATTCCAGATGCTTTACTAACACTCTCCCCACTTGGAGAGTCACTGCCTTTAACCTCCTGTTTGGCCCAGTTTGCAATTTCTGCGGAAAATGAACAGGAATAGTGATAACCAATGGGAGACTAGCTGGAGGTGTCTGGACGGGCAAATTTAACTCTCATTTCCCACCAGGAAGAGGAATTAACCAAAGGTTCAGCATGCCATGCCGGAACCACACTAGGGCCTGAAGCAATCCTGTGGTGTTGCGTCCAGCTGAGAAGAAAGCGAGTTGAAGAAAGGAGCTCAGGGGCACTGTAATTCACAAACATGCAGAGTTATAAATGACAGCTATCATCCAAAAATATATTGAAGTAAGGCTGCCAAGAGAACTTGAAAGCGGGACAGAATTGCAGGAAATCGATTTCAGGAGGTAGACAGGAATTGCATGTAAACCATAGGAAAAGAGGCAGAACGTCCACAATGATAAACTTGGCCAAAAAGGGCGTATGCATTCTTTCCTGAATATATTCAGGAAAAAACTCATACGCCCTTTTTGGCCAACCAAGCAAGCTTGCAAAGGAAATCTGCACTACAATGAAGTGTCACTTCCCCCCAGTCAAAAGGGCCATCTGAGAAAATTGTAAAATCCAGAAAGGCAGGACAGGCCATGGAGAACTGGGAGCCTTGTCATGCTGATGGGTGGGATGTAAATTGCCAACAGCCACTCTGGAGAAGTGTATGGTGTTTCCTGAAACATCTAAAAAACAAAGCAACAGAGCCTAGGGCACTTCCACTTATGGTCCTATAGCTTAGGGAAATTAAAATCAAAAAGACAGAGCCACCCCAAAGTTTGGGACGGCTCTGTTTACAAGAACCTCGTTTATGGTACAAGTTCAATATCACAGAAAGCGAAAAATGGATAAAGAAGTTGTGGTACTTAAGTACAATGCAATATCACTCAGCAATGAAATCTATGTCATCAGTCCCGTAGCAGCATAATGAGTGGATTCAGGAATGATTATTCTAAGTGAAATAAGTCACACAGAGAAAGAAACATATTAAGATATCACTACTACACGGAATGTAAACTTGGCTACACAGGAACTGAATTACAAAAGAGAACAAGGTCTCAAATGTAGAAAACCAACTTATGCTTGCTTAAGGGGAAAGGAGAGTTGGAGTGCTGCATAAAACCAGAGACTGAAATTAGCACAGATATCATTCCATAAGCCAAATATGTAATAAAAAGATCTAGACCTTGCTCAACGAAGTGGACTCAACACCCCATATTAAACGCCTAAGAATATACTCACTATTAAGAATCTTAAAACCTATGGATTTATATGTCTCCGAAAGAGAATCAAGCGTGTGTACAGCGGCATAAATGCAGCAGTGATAGGATTGGTGAGGTTCGGTGAGCAAATGCAGACCCTTTGAAATCATTTTGCATGGTACCCATTCCATGGGTCTCAACTCTCCAGGTTTAAGGGATTCTTCCTTCAGCTAAAACATGCATGTGGAACCCAGAATATGATCCACTGTGTGATCGGGAAACGTGTTCAAATGTGTCTCAGTTTTCGTCCCCTGGTACTCGGGTGCAACATTCCAGACGCTTTACTAACACTCTCCCCACTTGGAGAGTCAGTGCCTTTACCTCCTGTTTGGCCCAGTTTGCAATTTCTGCGGAAGATGAACAGGAATAGGGAGAACCAATGAGAGACTAGCTTGAGGTGTCTGGACGGGCAAATTTAACTCTCATTTCCCACCAGGAAGAGGAATTAACCAAAGGCTCAGCGTGCCGTGCCGGAACCACACTAGGGCCTGAAACAATCCTGCGTTGTTGCGGCCAGCTCACAAGAAAGCGAGTTGAAGAAAGGAGCTCAGGGGCACTGTCATTCACAAACCTGCAGTGTTATAAATGACAGCTATCGTCCCAAAATATGTTGAAGTAAGGCTGCCAAGAGGACTTGAAAGCGGGGCAGAATTGCAGGAAACCGATTTCAGGAGGTAGACTGGAATTGCATGTAAAGCATAGGAAAAGAGGCAGAACGTCCACAATGATGCACTTGGCCAAAAAGGGCGTATGCTTTTTTTCCTGAATATATTCAGGAAAAAACGCATACGCCCTTTTTGGCCAACCAAGCAAGCTTGCAAAGGAAATCTGCACTACAATGAAGTCTCACTTCCCCCCGGTCAAAAGGGCCATCTGAAAAAAGTGTAAAATCCAGAAAGGCAGGACAGGCCTTGGAGAACTGGGAGCCTTGTTATGCTGATGAGCGGGATGTAAATTGCCAACAGCCACACTGCAGAAGTGTATGGTGTTTCCTGAAACATCTAAAAAACAAAGCAACATAGCCTAGGGCACTTCCACTTATGGTCCTATATCTATGGGAAATTAAAATCAAAAAGACACAGCCACCCAAAAGTTTGGGTCAGCTCTGTTTACAAGAACCTCGTTTACGGTACAAGTTCAATATTGCAGAAAGCGAAAAATTGATAAAGAAGTTGCGGTACTTACGTACAATGCAATATCACTCAGCAATGAAATCTATGTCATCAGGCCCGTAGCAGCATAATGAGTGGATTCAGGTACGATGATTCTAAGTGAAATAAGTCACACAGAAAAAGAAACATCATAAGATATCACTACTACACGGAATGTAAACTTGGCTACACAGGAACTGAATTACAAAACAGAACAGGGTCTCAAATGTAGAAAATCAACTTATGCTTGCTTAAGGGGAAAGGTGAGTTGGGGTGTTGCATAAAACCAGAGATTGAAATTAGCACAGATACCGTTCCATAAGCCAAATATGTAATAGACTAGATCTACTCCTTGCTCAGCGAAGTGGACTCAACACCCCATATTAAACGCCTAAGAATATACCTGACTAGTAAGAATCTTAAAACCTATGGGTTTATATGTCTCTGAAAGAGAATCAAGCGTGTGTACAGCAGCATAAACGCAGGAGTGATAGGATTGGTGAGGTTCGGTGAGCAAACGCAGACCCTTTGAAGTCATAGAGTATGGTACCCATTCCATGGGTCTCAACTCTCCAGGTTTAAGGGATTCTTCCTTCAGCTAAAACATGCATGTGGAACCCAGAGTATGATCCACCGTGTGATTGGGAAATGTGTTCAAATGTGTCTCAGTTTTCGTCCCCTGGTACTCGGGTGCAACATTCCAGACGCTTTACTAACACTCTCCCCACTTGGAGAGTCAGTGCCTTTAACCTCCTGTTTGGCCCAGTTTGCAATTTCTGCAGAAAATGAACAGGAAAAGGGAGAACCAATGAGAGACTAGCTGGAGGTGTCTGGACGGGCAAATTTAACTCTCATTTTCCACCAGGAAGAGGAATTAACCAAAGGCTCAATGTGCCTTGCCGGATCCACAGTAGGGCCTGAAACAATCCTGCGGTGTTGCGGCCAGCTCACAAGAAAGCGAGTTGAAGAAAGGAGCTCAGGGGCACTGTAATTCACAAACCTGCAGAGTTATAAATGACAGCTATCGTCCAAAAATATATTGAAGTAAGGCTGCCAAGAGGACTTGAAAGCGGGGCAGAATTGCAGGAACCCGATTTCAGGAGGTAGACTGGAATTGCATGTAAAGCATAGCAAAAGAGGCAGAACGTCCACAATGATGCACTTGGCCAAAAAGGGCGTATTCGTTTTTTTCTGAATATATTCAGGAAAAAACGCATACGCCCTTTTTGGCCAACCAAGCAAGCTTGCAAAGGAAATCTGCACTACAATGAAGTCTCACTGCCCCCTGGTCAAAAGGGCCATGTGAACAAAGTATAAAATCCAGAAAGGCAGGACAGGCCGTGCAAAACTGGGAGCCTTGTTATGCTGATAGGCGGGATGTAAATTGCCAACAGCCACTCTGGAGAAGTGTATGGTGTTTCCTGAAACATCTAAAAAACAAAGCAACAGAACCTAGGGCACTTCCACTTATGGTCCTATAGCTTAGGGAAATTAAAATCAAGAAGACACAGCCAACCTAATGTTTGGGACGGCTCTGTTTACAAGAACCTCATTTACGGTACAAGTTCAATATCGCAGAAAGCGAACAATGGATAAAGAAGTTGTGGTACTTACGTACAATGCAATATCACTCAGCAATGAAATCTATGTCATCAGTCCCGTAGCAGCATAATGAGTGGATTCAGGTACGATGATTCTAAGTGAAATAAGTCACACAGAAAAAGAAACATCATAAGATATCACTAATACACGGAATGTAAACGTGGCTACACAGGAACTGAATTACAAAACAGAACAGGGTCTCAAATGTAGAAAACCAACTTATGCTTGCTTAAGGGGAAAGGTGAGTTGGGGTGCTGCATAAAACCAGAGATTGAAATTAAAACAGATACCGTTCCATAAGCCAAAAATGTAATAGACAAGAGCTACTCCTTGCTCAACGAAGTGGACTCAACACCCCATATTAAACGCCTAAGAATATACCTGACTAGTAAGAATCTTAAAACCTATGGATTTATATGTCTCCGAAAGAGAATCAAGCGTGTGTACAGCGGCGTAAACGCAGCAGTGATAGGATTGGTGAGGTTTGGTGAGCAAATGCAGACCCTTTGAAGTCATATTGCATGGTAACCTTTCCATGGGTCTCAACTCTCCAGGTTTAAGGGATTCTTCCTTCAGCTAAAACATGCATGTGGAACCCAGAGTATGATCCACCGTGTGATCGGGAAACGTGTTCAAATGTGTCTCAGTTTTCGTCCCCTGGTGCTCGCGTGCAACATTCCAGACGCTTTACTAACACTCTCCCCACTTGGAGAGTCAGTGCCTTTAACCTCCTGTTTAGCCCAGTTTGCAATTTCTGCGTAAGATGAACAGGAATAGAGAGAACCAATGAGAGACTAGCTGGAGGTGTCTGGACGGGCAAATTTAACTCTCATTTCCCACCTGGAAGAGGAATTAACCAAAGGCTCATCGTGCTGTGCTGGAACCACACTAGGGCCTGAAGCAATCCTGCGGTGTTGCGGTCAGCTCACAAGAAAGCGAGTTGAAGAAAGGAGCTCAGGGGCACTGTAATTCACAAACCTGCAGAGTTATAAATGACAGCTATCGTCCAAAAATATATTGAAGTAAGGCTGCCAAGAGGACTTGAATGTGGGGCAGAATTTCAGGAAACCGATTTCAGGAGGTAGACTGGAATTGCATGTAAAGCATAGGAAAAGAGGCAGAACGTCCACAATGATGCACTTGGCCAAAAACGGCCTATGCGTTTTTTCCTGAATATATTCAGGAAAAAACGCATACGCCCTTTTTGGCCAACCAAGCAAGCTTGCAAAGGAAATCTGCACTACAATGAAGTCTCACTGCGCCCAGCTCAAAAGAGCCATCAGAAAAAAGTGTAAAATCCAGAAAGTCAGGACAGGCCATGGAGAACTGGGAGCCTTGTTATGCTGATGGGCGGGATGTAAATTGCCAACAGCCACTCTGGAGAAGTGTATGGTGTTTCCTGAAACATCTAAAAACGAAAGCAACAGAGCCTAGGGCACTTCCACTTATGGTCCTATAGCTTAGGGAAATTAAAATCAAAAAGACACAGCCACCCCAAAGTTTGGGATGGCTCTGTTTTCAAGAACCTCGTTTACGGTACAAGTTCAATATCGCAGAAAGCGAAAAATTGATAAAGAATTTGTGGTACTTACGTACAATGCAATATCACTCAGCAATGAAATCTATGTCATCAGGCCCGTAGCAGCATAATGAGTGGATTCAGGTACGATGATTCTAAGTGAAATAAGTCACACAGAAAAAGAAACATCATAAGATATCACTACTACACGGAATGGAAACTTGGCTACACAGGAACTGAATTACAAAACAGAACAGGGTCTCAAATGTAGAAAACCAACTTATGCTTGCTTAAGGGGAAAGGTGAGTTTGGGTGCTGCATAAAACCAGAGATTGAAATTAGCACAGATGCCGTTCTATAAGCCAAATATGTAATAGACAAGAGCTACTCCTTGCTCAACGAAGTGGACTCAACACCCCATATTAAACGCCTAAGAATATACCTGACTAGTAAGAATCTTAAAATCTATGGATTTATATGTCTCCTAAAGAGAATCAAGCATGTGTACAGTGGCATAAACGCAGCAGTGATAGGATTGGTGAAATTCAGTGAGCAAATGCAGACCCTTTGAAGTCATATTGCATGATACCCATTCCATGGGTCTCAACTCTCCAGGTTTAAGGGATTCTTCCTTCAGCTAAAACATGCATGTGGAACCCAGAGTATGATCCACCATGTGATCGGGAAACGTGTTCAAATGTGTCTCAGTTTTCGTCCCCTGGTACTCGGGGGCAACATTCCAGACGCTTTACTTACACTCTCCCCACTTGGAGAATCCATGCCTTTAACCTCTTGTTTGGCCCAGGTTGCAATTTCTGCATAGGATGAACAGGAATAGGGAGAACCAATGAGAGACTAGCTGGAGATGTCTGGACGGGCAAATTTAACTCTCATTTCCCACCAGGAAGAGGAATTAACCAAAGGCTCAGAGTGCCGTGCCGGAACCACACTAGGGCCTGAAGCAATGCTGCGGTGTTGCGGAGAGCTCACAGAAAGCGAGTTGAAGAAAGGAGCTCAGGGGCACTGTCATTCACAAACATGCAGAGTTATAAATGACAGCTATCGTCCAAAAATATATTGAAGTAAGGTTGCCAAGAGGACTTGAAAGCGGGGCAGAATTGCAGGAAACCGATTTCAGGAGGTAGACTGGAGTTGCATGTAAATCATAGGAAAAGAGGCAGAACGTCCACAATGATGCACTTGGCGAAAAAGGGCGTATGCGTTTTTTCCTGAATATATTCAGGAAAAAGCGCATATGCCCTTTTTGGCCAACCAAGCAAGCTTGCAATGGAAATCTGCACTACAAGGAAGTCTCACTGCCCCCCGGTCAAAAGGGCCATCTGAAAAAAGTGTAAAATCCAGAAAGGCAGGACAGGCCATGGAGAACTGGGAGCCTTGTTATGCTGATGGGCGGGATGTAAATTGCCCACAGCCACTCTGGAGAAGTGTATGGTGTTTCCTGAAACATGCAAAAAACAAAGCAACAGAGCCTAGGGCACTTCCACTTATGGTCCTATAGCTTAGGGAAATTAAAATCAAAAAGACACAGCCACCCCAAAGTTTGGGACAGGTCTGTTTACAAGAACCTCGTTTACAGTACAAGTTCAATATCACAGAAAGCGAAAAAATGGATAAAGAAGTTGTGGTACTTACGTACAATGCAATATCACTCACCAATGAAATCTATGTCATCAGGCCCATAGCAGCATAATGAGTGGATTCAGGTACGATGATTCTAAGTGAAATAAGTCACACAGAAAAAGAAACATCATAAGATATCACTACTACACGGAATGTAAACTTGGCTACAGAGGAACTGAATTACAAACAGAACAGGGTCTCAAATGTAGAAAACCAACTTATGCTTGCTTAAGGGGAAAGGTGAGTTGGGGTGCTGCATAAAACCAGCGATTGAAATTAGCACAGATACCGTTCCATAAGCCAAATATGTAATAGACAAGAGCTACTCATTGCTCAACGAAGTGGACTCAACACCCCATATTAAACACCTAAGAATATACCTGACTAGTAAGAATCTTAAAACCTATGGATTTATATGTCTCCGAAAGAGAATCAAGCATGTGTACAGCGGCATAAACGCAGCAGTGGTAGGATTGGTGACGTTCGGTGAGCAAATGCAGACCCTTTGAAGTCATATTGCATGGTACCCATTCCATGGGTCTCAACTCTCCAGGTTTAAGGGATTCTTCCTTCAACTAAAACATGCATGTGGAACCCAGAGTATGATCCACCGTGTGATCGGGAAACGTGTTCAAATGTGTCTCAGTTTTCGTCCCCTGGTACTCTGGTGCAACATTCCAGACGCTTTACTAACACTCTCCCCACTTGGAGAGTCAGTGCCTTTAACCTCCTGTTTGGCCCAGTTTGCAATTTGTGCGGAAAATGAACAGGAATAGGGAGAACCAATGAGAGACTAGCTGGAGGTGTCTGGACGGGCAAATTTAACTCTCATTTCCCACCAGGAAGAGGAATTAACCAAAGGCTCAGCGTGCCATGCCGGAACCACACTAGGGCCTGAAGCAATCATACGGTGTTGCGGCCAGCTCACAAGAAAGCGAGTTGAAGAAAGGAGCTCAGGGGCACTGTAATTCACAAACCTGCAGAGTTATAAATGACAGCTATCGTCCAAAGATATATTGAAGTAAGGCTGCAAAGAGGACTTGAAAGCAGGGCAGAATTGCAGGAAACTGATTTCAGGAGGTAGACTGGAATTGCATGTAAAGCATAGGAAAAGAGGCAGAACATCCACAATGATGCACTTGGCCAAAAAGGGCGTATGCGTTTTTTCCTGAATATATTCAGGAAAAAACGCATACGCCCTTTTTGGCCAACCAAGCAAGCTTGCAAAGGAAATCTACACTACAATGAAGTCTCACTGCCCCTCGGTCAAAAGGGCCATCTGAAAAAAGTGTAAAATCCAGAAAGGCAGGACAGGCCATGGAGAAATGGGAGCCTTGTTTTGCTGATGGGCGGGATGTAAATTACCAACAGCCACTCTGGAGAAGTGTATGGTGTTTCCTGAAACATCTAAAAAACAAAGCAACAGAGCCTAGGGCACTTCCACTTATGGTCCTATAGCTTAGGGAAATTAAAATAAAAAAGACACAGCCACCCCAAGGTTTGGGATGGCTGTGTTTACAAGAACCTCGTTTACGGTACAAGTTCAATATCACAGAAAGCGAAAAGTGGATAAAGAAGTTATGGTACTTACGTACAATGCAATATCACTCAGCAATGAAATCTATGACATCAGGCCCGTAGCAGCATAATGAGTGGATTCAGGTACGATGATTCTAAGTGAAATAAGTCACAGCGAAAAAGAAACATCATTAGATATCACTACTACACGGAATGTAAACTTGGCTACACAGGAACTGAATTACAAAACAGAACAGGATCTCAAATGCAGGAAACCAACATATGTTTGCTTAAGGGGAAAGGTGAGTTGGGGTGCTGCATAAAACCAGAGATTGACTGATTCACTTTGTTATAAAGCAGAAACTAACACACCATTGTAAAGCAATTATACCCCAATAAAGATGTTAAAAAAAAAAAAAAACCAGAGATTGAAATTAGCACAGATTCCGTTCCATAAGCCAAATATGTAATAGACAAGAGCTACTCCTTGCTCAACGAAGTGGACTCAACACCCCATATTAAATGCCTAAGTATATATCTTACTAGTAATAATCTTAAAACCTATGGATTTATATGTCTCCGAAAGAGAATCAAGCGTGTATACAGCGGCATAAACGCAGCAGTGATAGGATTGGTGAGGATCGGTGAGCAAATGGAGACCCTTTGAAGTCATATTGCATGGTACCCATTCCATGGGTCTCAACTCTCCATGTTTAAGGGTTTCTTCCTTCAGCTAAAACATGCATGTGGAACCCAGAGTATGATCCACCGTGTGATCGGGAGACGTGTTCAAATGTGTGTCAGTTTTCGTCCCCTGGTACTCCGGTGCAACATTCCAGACGCTTTACTAACACTCTCCCCACTTGGAGAGTCAGTGCCTTTAAACTCCTGTTTGACCCAGTTTACAATTTCTGCGTAAGATGAACAGGAATAGGGAGAACCAATGAGAGACTAGCTGGAGGTGTCTGGACGGGCAAATTTATCTCTCATTTCCCACCAGGAAGAGGAATTAACCAAAGGCTCAGCGTGCCATGACGGAACCACACTAGGGCCTGAAGCAATCCTGCGGTGTTGCGGCCAGGTCACAAGAAAGTGAGTTGAAGAAAGGAGCTCAGGGGCACAGTAATTCACAATCCTGCAGAGTTATAAATGACAGCTATCGTCCAAAAATATATTGAAGTAAGGCTGCCAAGAGGACTTGAAAGCGGGGAAGAATTGCAGGAAACCGATTTCAGGAGGTAGACTGGAATTGCATGTAAAGCATAGGAAAAGAGGCAGAACGTCCACAATGATGCACTTGGCCAAAAAGGACGTATGCGTTTTTTCCAGAATATATTCAGGAAAAAACGCATACGCCCTTTTTGGCCAACGAAGCAAGCTTGCAAAGGAAATCTGCACTACAATGAAGTCTCACTGCCCCCCGGTCAAAAGGGCCATCAGAAAAAAGTGTAAAATCCAGAAAGGCAGGACAGGCCATGGAGAGCTGGGAGCCTTGTTATGCTGATGGCCGGGATGTAAATTGCCAACAGCCACTCTGGAGAAGTGTAGGGTGTTTCCTGAAACATCTACAAAACAAAGCAACAGAGCCTAGGGCACTTCCACTTATGGTCTTATAGCTTAGGTAAATTAAAATCAAAAAGACACAGCCACCCCAAGGTTTGGGATGGCTGTGTTTACAAGAACCTCTTTTATGGTACAAGTTCAATATCACAGAAAGCAAAAAATGGATAAAGAAGTTGTGGTACTTACGTACAATGCAATATCACTCAGCAATGAAATCTATGACATCAGGCCCGTAGCAGCATAATGAGTGGATTCAGGTACGATGATTCTAAGTGAAATAAGTCACAGCGAAAAAGAAACATCATTAGATATCACTACTACACGGAATGTAAACTTGGCTACACAGGAACTGAATTACAAAACAGAACAGGGTCTCAAATGTAGAAAACCAACTTATGCTTGCTTAAGGGGAAAGGTGAGTTGGGGTGCTGCATAAAACCAGAGATTGAAATTAGCACAGATACCGTTCCATAAGCCAAATATGTAATAGACAAGAGCTACTCCTTGCTCAACGAAGTGGACTCAACACCCCATATTAAACGCCTAAGAATATATCTGACTAGTAAGAATCTTAAAACCTATGGATTTATATGTCTCCGAAAGAGAATCAAGCGTGTGTACACCGACATAAACAGAGCAGTGATAGGATTGGTGAGGATCGGTGAGCAAATGCAGACCCTTTGAAGTCATATTGCATGGTACCCATTCCATGGGTCTCAACTCTCCAGGTTTAAGGGATTCTTCCTTCAGCTAAAACATGCATGTGGAACCCAGAGTATGATCCACTGTGTGATCGGGAAACGTGTTCAAATGTGTCTCAGTTTTCGTCCTCTGGTACTCGGGTGCAACATTCCAGACGCTTTACTTACACTCTCCCCACTAGGAGAATCCATGCCTTTAACCTCCTGTTTGGCCCAGGTTGCAATTTCTGCATAGGATGAACAGGAATAGGGAGAACCAATGAGAGAGTAGCTGGAGGTGTCTGGACGGGCAAATTTAACTCTCATTTCCCACCAGGAAGAGGAATTAACCAAAGGCTCAGAGTGCCGTGCCGGAACCACACTAGGGCCTGAAGCAATGCTGCGGTGTTGCGGAGAGCTCACAGAAAGCGAGTCGAAGAAAGGAGCTCAGGGGCACTGTCATTCACAAACATGCAGAGTTATAAATGACAGCTATCGTCCAAAACTATATTGAAGTAAGGCTGCCAAGAGGAATTGAAAGCGGGACAGAATTGCAGGAAACCGATTTCAGGAGGTAGACTGGAATTGCATTTAAAGCATAGGAAAAGAGGAAGAACGTCCACAATGATGCACTTGGCCAAAAACGGCGTATGCGATTTTTCCTG
Organism: Orcinus orca; assembly: GCF_937001465.1. Classification (NCBI taxonomy): domain Eukaryota; kingdom Metazoa; phylum Chordata; class Mammalia; order Artiodactyla; family Delphinidae; genus Orcinus; species Orcinus orca. The sequence goes on along the minus strand of NC_064559.1, from coordinate 65,648,245 downwards.
AATATATTCAGGAAAAAACGCATACGCCCTTTTTGGACAACCAAGCAAGCTTGAAAATGCAATCTGCACTACAATGAGGTCTCACTGCCCCCCGGTCAAAAGGGCCATCTGAAAAAAGTGTAAAATCCAGAGAGGCAGGACAGGCCATGGAGAACTGGGAGCCTTGTTATGCTGATGGGCGAGATGTAAATTGCCAACAGCCACTCTGGAGAAGTGTATGGTGTTTCCAGAAACATATACAAAACAAAGCAACAGAGCCTAGGGCACTTCCACTTATGGTCCTATAGATTAGGGAAATTAAAATCAAAAAGACACAGCCACCCCAAAGTTTGGGACGGCTCTGTTTACAAGAACCTCGTTTACTGTACAAGTTCAATATCACAGCAAGCGAAAAATGGATAAAGAAGTTGTGGTATTTACGTACAATACAATATCACTCAGCAATGAAATCTATGTCATCAGGCCCGTAGCAGCATAATGACTGGATTCAGGTACGATGATTCTAAGTGAAATAAGTCACACAGAAAAAGAAACATCATAAGATATCACTACTGCACGGAATGTAATCTTGGCTACACATCAACTGAATTCCAAAACAGAACATGGTATCAAATGTAGAAAACCAACTTATGCTTGCTTAAGGGGAAAGGTGAGTTGGGGTGCTGCATAAAACCAGAGATTGAAATTACCACAGATACCATTCCATAAGCCAAATATGTAATAGACAAGAGCTACTCCTTGCTCAACGAAGTGGACTCAACACCCCATATTAAACGCCTAAGAATATACCTGACTAGTAAGAATCTTAAAACCTATGGATTTATATGCCTCTGAAAGAGAACCAAGCGTGTGTACAGCGTCATAAATGCAGCAGTGATAGGATTGCTGAGGATCGGTGAGCAAATGCAGACCCTTTGAAGTCATATTGCATGGTACCCATTCCATGGGTCTCAACTCTCCAGGTTTAAGGGATTCTTCCTTCAGCTAAATCATGCATGTGGAAGCCAGAGTATGATCCACTGTGTGATCGGGAAACGTGTTCAAATGTGTCTCAGTTTTCGTCCCCTGGTACTCGGGTGCAACATTACAGATGCTTCACTAACACTCTCCCTACTTGGAGAGTCAGTGCCTTTAAACTCCTGTTTGGCCCAGTTTGCAATTTCTGCGGAAAATGAACAGAAATAGGGAGAACCAATGAGAGACAAGCTGGAGGTGTCTGGACGGGCAAATTTAACTCTCATTTCCCACCAGGAAGAGGAATTATCCAAAGGCTCAGCGTGCCGTGCCGGAACCACACTAGGGCCTGAAGCAATCCTGCGGTGTTGCGGCCAGCTCACAAGAAAGCGTGTTGAAGAAAGGAGCTCAGGGGCACTGTAATTCACAAACCTGGAGAGTTATAAATGACAGCTATCGTCCAAAAGTATACTGAAGTAAGGCTGCCAAGAGGACTTGCAAGTGGGGCAGAATTGCAGGAAACCGATTTCAGGAGGTAGACTGGAATTGCATGTAAAGCATAGGAAAAGAGGCAGAACGTCCACAATCATGCACTTGCTCAAAAAGTGCGTATGCGATTTTTCCTGAATATATTCAGGAAAAAACGCATACGCCCTTTTTGGCCAACCAAGCAAGCTTGCAAATGCAATCTGCACTACAATGAAGTCTCACTGCCCCCCGGTCAACAGGGCCATCTGAAAAAAGTGTAAAATCCAGAAAGGCAGGACAGGCCATGGAGAACTGGGAGCCTTGTTATGCTGATGGGCGGGATGTAAATTGCCAACAGCCACTCTGGAGAAGTGTATGGTGTTTCCAGAAACATATACAAAACAAAGCAACAGAGCCTAGGGCACTTCCACTTATGGTCCTATAGCTTAGGGAAATTAAAATCAAAAAGACACAGCCACCCCAAAATTTGGGTCGGCTCTATTTACAAGAACCTCGTTTACGGTACAAGTTCAATATCACAGAAAGCGAAAAATGGATAAAGAAGTTGTGGTATTTACGTACAATACAATATCACTCAGCAATGAAATCTATGTCATCAGGCCCGTAGCAGCATGATGAGTGGATACAGGTATGATGATTCTAAGTGAAATAAGTCACACAGAAAAAGAAACATCATAAGATATCACTACTGCACGGAATGTTCACTTGGCTACACATCAACAGAATTCCAAAACAGAACAGGGTCTCAAATGTAGAAAACCAACTTATGTTTGCTTAAGGGGAAAGGTGAGTTGGGGTGCTGCATAAAACCAGAGATTGAAATTACCACAGATACCATTCCATAAGCCAAATATGTAATAGACAAGAGCTACTCCTTGCTCAACGAAGTGGACTCAACACCCCATATTAAACGCCTAAGAATATACCTGACTAGTAAGAATCTTAAAACCTATGGATTTATATGCCTCCGAAAGAGAATCAAGCGTGTGTACAGCGGCATAAATGCAGCAGTGATAGGATTGCTGAGGATCGGTGAGCAAATGCAGACCCTTTGAAGTCATATTGCATGATACCCATTCCATGGGTCTCAACTCTCCAGGTTTAAGGGAGTCTTCCTTCAGCTAAAACATGCATGTGGAACCCAGAGTATGATCCACCGTGTGATTGGGAAACGTGTTCAAATGTGTCTCAGTTTTCATCCCCTGGTACTCGGGTGCAACATTCCAGACGCTTTACTAATACTCTCCCCTCTTGGAGAGTCAGGGCCTTTAACCTCTTGTTTGGTCCAGTTTGCAACTTCTGCGGAAAATGAACAGGAATAGGGAGAACCAATGAGAGACTAGCTGGAGGTGTCTGGACGGGCAAATTTCACTCTCATTTCCCACCAGGAAGAGGAATTAACCAAAGGCTTAGCGTGCCATGCCAGAACCACACTAGGGCCTGAAGCAATCCTGCGGTGTTGCGGCCAGCTCACAAGAAAGCGAGTTGAAGAAAGGAGCTCAGGGGCACTGTCATTCACAAACCTGCAGGGTTATAAATGACAGCTATCGTCCAAAAATATATTGAAGTAAGGCTGCCAAGAGGACTTGAAAGCGGGGCAGAATTGCAGGAAAGCGATTTCAGGAGGTAGACTGGAATTGCATGTAAAGCATAGGAAAAGAGGCAGAACGTCCACAATGATGCATTTGGCCAAAAAGGGCGTATGCGTTTTTCCCTGAATATATTTAGGAAAAAACGCATACGTCCTTTTTGGTCAACCAAGCAAGCTTGCAAAGAAAATCTGCACTACAATGAAGTCTCACTTCCCCCAGGTCAAAAGGGCCATCTGAAAAAAGTGTAAAATCCAGAAAGGCAGGACAGGCCATGGAGAACTGGGAGCCTTGTCATGCTGATGGGCGGGATGTAAATTGCCAGCAGCCACTCTGGAGAAGTGTATTGTGTTTCCTGAAACATCTAAATAACAAAGCAACAGAGCCTAGGGCACTTCCACTTATGGTCCTATAGCTTAGGGAAATTGAAATCAAAAAGACACAGCCACCGCAAAGTTTGGGATGGCTCTGTTTACAAGAACCTCGTTTATGGTACAAGTTCAATATCACAGAAAGTGAAAAATGGATAAAGAAGTTGTGGTCCTTATGTACAATGCAATATCACTCAGCAATGAAATCTATTTCCTCAGGCCCGTAGCAGCATAATGAGTGGATTCAGGAACGATTATTCTAAGTCAAGTAAGTCACACAGAGAAAGAAACATCATAAGATATCACTAATACACGGAATGTAAACTTGGCTACACAGGAACTGAATTACAAAACAGAACAAGTTCTCAAATGTAGAAAACCAACTTATGCTTGCTTAAGGGGAAAGGTGAGTTCGGGTGCTGCATAAAAACAGAGATTGAAATAAGCACAGATACCATTCCATAAGCCAAATATGTAATAACAAGAGCTACTCCTTGCTCAACGAAGTGGACTCAACACCCCATATTAAACGCCTAAGAATATACCTCACTAGTAAGAATCTTAAAACCTATGGATTTATAGGTCTCCGAAAGAGAAACCAGTGTGTGTACAGCGGCATAAATGCAGCAGTGATAGGATTGGTGAGGTTCGGTGAGCAAATGCAGACCCTTTGAAGTCATATTGCATGGTACCCATTCCATGGGTCTCAACTCTCCAGGTTTAAGGGATTCTTCCTTCAGCTAAAACATGCATGTGGAACCCAGAGTATGATTCACCGTATGATCAGGAAAAGTGTTCAAATGTGTCTCAGTTTTCGTCCCCTGGTACTCGGGTGCAACATTCCAGATGCTTTACTAACACTCTCCCCACTTGGAGAGTCACTGCCTTTAACCTCCTGTTTGGCCCAGTTTGCAATTTCTGCGGAAAATGAACAGGAATAGTGATAACCAATGGGAGACTAGCTGGAGGTGTCTGGACGGGCAAATTTAACTCTCATTTCCCACCAGGAAGAGGAATTAACCAAAGGTTCAGCATGCCATGCCGGAACCACACTAGGGCCTGAAGCAATCCTGTGGTGTTGCGTCCAGCTGAGAAGAAAGCGAGTTGAAGAAAGGAGCTCAGGGGCACTGTAATTCACAAACATGCAGAGTTATAAATGACAGCTATCATCCAAAAATATATTGAAGTAAGGCTGCCAAGAGAACTTGAAAGCGGGACAGAATTGCAGGAAATCGATTTCAGGAGGTAGACAGGAATTGCATGTAAACCATAGGAAAAGAGGCAGAACGTCCACAATGATAAACTTGGCCAAAAAGGGCGTATGCATTCTTTCCTGAATATATTCAGGAAAAAACTCATACGCCCTTTTTGGCCAACCAAGCAAGCTTGCAAAGGAAATCTGCACTACAATGAAGTGTCACTTCCCCCCAGTCAAAAGGGCCATCTGAGAAAATTGTAAAATCCAGAAAGGCAGGACAGGCCATGGAGAACTGGGAGCCTTGTCATGCTGATGGGTGGGATGTAAATTGCCAACAGCCACTCTGGAGAAGTGTATGGTGTTTCCTGAAACATCTAAAAAACAAAGCAACAGAGCCTAGGGCACTTCCACTTATGGTCCTATAGCTTAGGGAAATTAAAATCAAAAAGACAGAGCCACCCCAAAGTTTGGGACGGCTCTGTTTACAAGAACCTCGTTTATGGTACAAGTTCAATATCACAGAAAGCGAAAAATGGATAAAGAAGTTGTGGTACTTAAGTACAATGCAATATCACTCAGCAATGAAATCTATGTCATCAGTCCCGTAGCAGCATAATGAGTGGATTCAGGAATGATTATTCTAAGTGAAATAAGTCACACAGAGAAAGAAACATATTAAGATATCACTACTACACGGAATGTAAACTTGGCTACACAGGAACTGAATTACAAAAGAGAACAAGGTCTCAAATGTAGAAAACCAACTTATGCTTGCTTAAGGGGAAAGGAGAGTTGGAGTGCTGCATAAAACCAGAGACTGAAATTAGCACAGATATCATTCCATAAGCCAAATATGTAATAAAAAGATCTAGACCTTGCTCAACGAAGTGGACTCAACACCCCATATTAAACGCCTAAGAATATACTCACTATTAAGAATCTTAAAACCTATGGATTTATATGTCTCCGAAAGAGAATCAAGCGTGTGTACAGCGGCATAAATGCAGCAGTGATAGGATTGGTGAGGTTCGGTGAGCAAATGCAGACCCTTTGAAATCATTTTGCATGGTACCCATTCCATGGGTCTCAACTCTCCAGGTTTAAGGGATTCTTCCTTCAGCTAAAACATGCATGTGGAACCCAGAATATGATCCACTGTGTGATCGGGAAACGTGTTCAAATGTGTCTCAGTTTTCGTCCCCTGGTACTCGGGTGCAACATTCCAGACGCTTTACTAACACTCTCCCCACTTGGAGAGTCAGTGCCTTTACCTCCTGTTTGGCCCAGTTTGCAATTTCTGCGGAAGATGAACAGGAATAGGGAGAACCAATGAGAGACTAGCTTGAGGTGTCTGGACGGGCAAATTTAACTCTCATTTCCCACCAGGAAGAGGAATTAACCAAAGGCTCAGCGTGCCGTGCCGGAACCACACTAGGGCCTGAAACAATCCTGCGTTGTTGCGGCCAGCTCACAAGAAAGCGAGTTGAAGAAAGGAGCTCAGGGGCACTGTCATTCACAAACCTGCAGTGTTATAAATGACAGCTATCGTCCAAAAATATATTGAAGTAAGGCTGCCAAGAGGACTTGAAAGCGGGGCAGAATTGCAGGAAACTGATTTCAGGAGGTAGACTGGAATCGCATGTAAAGTATAGGAAAAGAGGCAGAACGTCCACAATGATGCACTTGGCCAAAAAGGGCGTATGTGTTTTTTCCTGAATATATTCAGGAAAAAACGCATACGCCCTTTTTGGCCAAGCAAGCAAGCTTGCAAAGGAAATCTGCACTACAGTGAAGTCTCACTGCCCCACGGTCAAAAGGGCCATCTGAAAAAAGTGTAAAATCCAGAAAGGCAGGACAGGCCATGGAGAACTGGGAGCCTTGTTATGCTGATGGGCGGGATGTAAATTGCCAACAGCCACTCTGGAGAAGTGTATGGTTTTTCCTGAAACATCTAAAAAACAATGCAACAGAGCCTAGGGCACTTCCACTTATGGTCCTATAGCTTAGGGAAATTAAAATCCAAAAGACACAGCCACCCCAATGTTTGGGACGGTTCTGTTTACAAGAACCTCGTTCACGGCACAAGTTCAATATCACAGAAAGCAAAAAATGGATAAAGAAGTTGTGGTACTTATGTACAATGAAATATCACTCAGCAGTGAAATCTATGTCATCAGGCCCGTAGCAGCATAATGAGTGGATTCAGGTACGATGATTCTAAGTGAAATAAGTCACACAGAAAAAGAAATATCATAAGATATCACTAATACACGGAATGTAAACTTGGCTACACAGGAACTGAATTACAAAACAGAACAGGGTCTCATAAGTAGAAAACCAACTTATGCTTGCTTAAGGGGAAAAGTGAGTTGGGGTTGCTGCATAAAACCAGAGATTGAAATTAGCACAGATACCATTCCATAAGCCAAATATGTAATAGACAAGAGCTACTCCTTGCTCAACGAAGTGGACTCAACACCCCATATTAAATGCCGAAGAATATACCTGACTAGTAAGAATCTTAAAACCTATGGATTTATATGTCTCCGAAAGAGAATCAAGCGTGTGTACAGCAGCATAAACGCAGCCGTGATCGGATTGGTGAGGTTCGGTGAGCAAATGCAGACCCTTTGAAATCATATTGCATGGTACCCATTCCATGGGTCTCAACTCTCCAGGTTTAAGGGATTCTTCCTTCAGCTAAAACATGCATGTGGAACCCAGAGTATGATCCACCGTGTGATCGGGAAACGTGTTCAAATGTGTCTCAGTTTTCATCCCCTGGTACTCGGGTGCAACATTCCAGACGCTTTACTAACGCTCTCCCCACTTGGTGACTCAGTGCCTTTAACCTCCTGTTTGGCCCAGTTTGCAATTTCTGCGGAAAACGAACAGGAATAGGGAGAACCCATGAGAGACAAGCTGGAGGTGTCTGGATAAGCAAATTTAACTCTCATTTCCCACCAGGAAGAGGAATTAACCAAAGGCTCAGCGTGCCGTGCCGGAACCACACTAGGGCCTGAAACAATCCTGCGTTGTTGCGGCCAGCTCACAAGAAACCGAGTTGAAGAAAGGAGCTCAGGGGCACTGTCATTCACAAACCTGCAGAGTTATAAATGACAGCTATCGTCCAAAAATATATTGAAGTAAGGCTGCCAAGAGGACTTGAAAGTGGGGCAGAATTACAGGAAACCGATTTCAGGAGGTAGACTGGAATTGCATGTAAAGCATAGGAAAAGAGGCAGAACTTCCACAATGATGCACTTGGCCAAAAAGGGCATATGCGTTTTTTCCTGAATATATTCAGGAAAAAACGCATACGCCCTTTTTGGCCAACCAAGCAAGCTTGCAAAGGAAATCTGCACCACAATGAAGTCTAACTGCCCCCTGGTCAAAAGGGCCATCTGAAAAAAGTGTAAAATCCAGAAAGGCAGGACAGGCCATGGAGAACTGGGAGCCTTGTTATGCTGATGGGCGGGATGTAAATTGCCAACAGCCACACTGGAGAAGTGTATGTTTTTTCCTGAAACATCTAAAAAACAAAGCAACAGAGCCTAGGGCACTTCCACTTATGGTCCTATAGCTTAGGGAAATTAAAATCCAAAAGACACAGCCACCCCAAAGTTTGGGAGGGTTCTGTTTACAAGAACCTCGTTTACGGTACAAGTTCAATATCACGGAAAGCGAAAAATGGATAAAGAAGTTGTGGTACTTACGTACAATGCAATATCACTCATCAATGAAATCTATGTCATCAGGCCCGTAGCAGCATAATGAGTGGATTCAGGTACGATGATTCTAAGTGAAATAAGTCACAGAGAAAAAGAAACATCATAAGATATCACTACTACACGGAATGTAAACTTGGCTACACAGGAACTGAATTACAAAACAGAACAGGGTCTCAAATGTAGAAAACCAACTTATGCTTGCTTAAAGGGAAAGGTGAGTTGGGGTGCTGCATAAAACCAGAGATTGAAATTAGCACAGATACCATTCCATAAGCCAAATATGTAATAGACAAGAGCTACTCCTTGCTCAATGAAGTGGACTCAACACCCCATATTAAACGCTGAAGAATATACCTGACTAGTAAGAATCTTAAAACCTATGGATTTATATGTCTCCGAAAGAGAATCAAGCGTGTGTACAGCAGCATAAACGCAGCAGTGATAGGATTGGTGAGGTTCGGTGAGCTAATGCAGACCCTTTGAAGTCATATTGCATGATACCCATTCCATGGGTCTCAACTCTCCAGGTTTAAGGGATTCTTCCTTCAGCTAAAACATGCATGTGGAACCCAGAGTATGATCCACCGTGTGATCGGGAAACGTGTTCAAATGTGTCTCTGTTTTCGATCCCTGGTACTCGGTTACACAATTCCAGACGCTTTATTAACACTCTCCCCACTAGGAGAGTCAGTGCTTTTAACCTCCTGTTTGGCACAGTTTGCAATTTCTGTGGAAGATGAACAGGAATAGGGAGAACCAAGGAGAGATAAGCTGGAGGTGTCTAGACGGGCAAATTTAACTCTCATTTCCCACCAGGAAGAGGAATTAACAAAAGGCTCTGCGTGCCATGCCGGAACCACACTAGGGCCTGAAGCAATCCTGCGGTGTTGCGGCCAGCTCACAAGAAAGCGAGTTGAAGAAAGGAGCTCAGGGACACTGTCATTCACAAACCTGCAGAGTTATAAATGACAGCTATCGTCCAAAACTATATTGAAGTAAGGCTGCCAAGAGGAATTGAAAGCGGGACAGAATTGCAGGAAACCGATTTCAGGAGGTAGACTGGAATTGCATTTAAAGCATAGGAAAAGAGGAAGAACGTCCACAATGATGCACTTGGCCAAAAACGGCGTATGCGATTTTTCCTGAATATATTCAGGAAAAAACGCATACGCCCTTTTTGGACAACCAAGCAAGCTTGAAAATGCAATCTGCACTACAATGAGGTCTCACTGCCCCCCGGTCAAAAGGGCCATCTGAAAAAAGTGTAAAATCCAGAGAGGCAGGACAGGCCATGGAGAACTGGGAGCCTTGTTATGCTGATGGGCGAGATGTAAATTGCCAACAGCCACTCTGGAGAAGTGTATGGTGTTTCCAGAAACATATACAAAACAAAGCAACAGAGCCTAGGGCACTTCCACTTATGGTCCTATAGATTAGGGAAATTAAAATCAAAAAGACACAGCCACCCCAAAGTTTGGGACGGCTCTGTTTACAAGAACCTCGTTTACTGTACAAGTTCAATATCACAGCAAGCGAAAAATGGATAAAGAAGTTGTGGTATTTACGTACAATACAATATCACTCAGCAATGAAATCTATGTCATCAGGCCCGTAGCAGCATAATGACTGGATTCAGGTACGATGATTCTAAGTGAAATAAGTCACACAGAAAAAGAAACATCATAAGATATCACTACTGCACGGAATGTAATCTTGGCTACACATCAACTGAATTCCAAAACAGAACATGGTATCAAATGTAGAAAACCAACTTATGCTTGCTTAAGGGGAAAGGTGAGTTGGGGTGCTGCATAAAACCAGAGATTGAAATTACCACAGATACCATTCCATAAGCCAAATATGTAATAGACAAGAGCTACTCCTTGCTCAACGAAGTGGACTCAACACCCCATATTAAACGCCTAAGAATATACCTGACTAGTAAGAATCTTAAAACCTATGGATTTATATGCCTCTGAAAGAGAACCAAGCGTGTGTACAGCGTCATAAATGCAGCAGTGATAGGATTGCTGAGGATCGGTGAGCAAATGCAGACCCTTTGAAGTCATATTGCATGGTACCCATTCCATGGGTCTCAACTCTCCAGGTTTAAGGGATTCTTCCTTCAGCTAAATCATGCATGTGGAAGCCAGAGTATGATCCACTGTGTGATCGGGAAACGTGTTCAAATGTGTCTCAGTTTTCGTCCCCTGGTACTCGGGTGCAACATTACAGATGCTTCACTAACACTCTCCCTACTTGGAGAGTCAGTGCCTTTAAACTCCTGTTTGGCCCAGTTTGCAATTTCTGCGGAAAATGAACAGAAATAGGGAGAACCAATGAGAGACAAGCTGGAGGTGTCTGGACGGGCAAATTTAACTCTCATTTCCCACCAGGAAGAGGAATTATCCAAAGGCTCAGCGTGCCGTGCCGGAACCACACTAGGGCCTGAAGCAATCCTGCGGTGTTGCGGCCAGCTCACAAGAAAGCGTGTTGAAGAAAGGAGCTCAGGGGCACTGTAATTCACAAACCTGGAGAGTTATAAATGACAGCTATCGTCCAAAAGTATACTGAAGTAAGGCTGCCAAGAGGACTTGCAAGTGGGGCAGAATTGCAGGAAACCGATTTCAGGAGGTAGACTGGAATTGCATGTAAAGCATAGGAAAAGAGGCAGAACGTCCACAATCATGCACTTGCTCAAAAAGTGCGTATGCGATTTTTCCTGAATATATTCAGGAAAAAACGCATACGCCCTTTTTGGCCAACCAAGCAAGCTTGCAAATGCAATCTGCACTACAATGAAGTCTCACTGCCCCCCGGTCAACAGGGCCATCTGAAAAAAGTGTAAAATCCAGAAAGGCAGGACAGGCCATGGAGAACTGGGAGCCTTGTTATGCTGATGGGCGGGATGTAAATTGCCAACAGCCACTCTGGAGAAGTGTATGGTGTTTCCAGAAACATATACAAAACAAAGCAACAGAGCCTAGGGCACTTCCACTTATGGTCCTATAGCTTAGGGAAATTAAAATCAAAAAGACACAGCCACCCCAAAATTTGGGTCGGCTCTATTTACAAGAACCTCGTTTACGGTACAAGTTCAATATCACAGAAAGCGAAAAATGGATAAAGAAGTTGTGGTATTTACGTACAATACAATATCACTCAGCAATGAAATCTATGTCATCAGGCCCGTAGCAGCATGATGAGTGGATACAGGTATGATGATTCTAAGTGAAATAAGTCACACAGAAAAAGAAACATCATAAGATATCACTACTGCACGGAATGTTCACTTGGCTACACATCAACAGAATTCCAAAACAGAACAGGGTCTCAAATGTAGAAAACCAACTTATGTTTGCTTAAGGGGAAAGGTGAGTTGGGGTGCTGCATAAAACCAGAGATTGAAATTACCACAGATACCATTCCATAAGCCAAATATGTAATAGACAAGAGCTACTCCTTGCTCAACGAAGTGGACTCAACACCCCATATTAAACGCCTAAGAATATACCTGACTAGTAAGAATCTTAAAACCTATGGATTTATATGCCTCCGAAAGAGAATCAAGCGTGTGTACAGCGGCATAAATGCAGCAGTGATAGGATTGCTGAGGATCGGTGAGCAAATGCAGACCCTTTGAAGTCATATTGCATGATACCCATTCCATGGGTCTCAACTCTCCAGGTTTAAGGGAGTCTTCCTTCAGCTAAAACATGCATGTGGAACCCAGAGTATGATCCACCGTGTGATTGGGAAACGTGTTCAAATGTGTCTCAGTTTTCATCCCCTGGTACTCGGGTGCAACATTCCAGACGCTTTACTAATACTCTCCCCTCTTGGAGAGTCAGGGCCTTTAACCTCTTGTTTGGTCCAGTTTGCAACTTCTGCGGAAAATGAACAGGAATAGGGAGAACCAATGAGAGACTAGCTGGAGGTGTCTGGACGGGCAAATTTCACTCTCATTTCCCACCAGGAAGAGGAATTAACCAAAGGCTTAGCGTGCCATGCCAGAACCACACTAGGGCCTGAAGCAATCCTGCGGTGTTGCGGCCAGCTCACAAGAAAGCGAGTTGAAGAAAGGAGCTCAGGGGCACTGTCATTCACAAACCTGCAGGGTTATAAATGACAGCTATCGTCCAAAAATATATTGAAGTAAGGCTGCCAAGAGGACTTGAAAGCGGGGCAGAATTGCAGGAAAGCGATTTCAGGAGGTAGACTGGAATTGCATGTAAAGCATAGGAAAAGAGGCAGAACGTCCACAATGATGCATTTGGCCAAAAAGGGCGTATGCGTTTTTCCCTGAATATATTTAGGAAAAAACGCATACGTCCTTTTTGGTCAACCAAGCAAGCTTGCAAAGAAAATCTGCACTACAATGAAGTCTCACTTCCCCCAGGTCAAAAGGGCCATCTGAAAAAAGTGTAAAATCCAGAAAGGCAGGACAGGCCATGGAGAACTGGGAGCCTTGTCATGCTGATGGGCGGGATGTAAATTGCCAGCAGCCACTCTGGAGAAGTGTATTGTGTTTCCTGAAACATCTAAATAACAAAGCAACAGAGCCTAGGGCACTTCCACTTATGGTCCTATAGCTTAGGGAAATTGAAATCAAAAAGACACAGCCACCGCAAAGTTTGGGATGGCTCTGTTTACAAGAACCTCGTTTATGGTACAAGTTCAATATCACAGAAAGTGAAAAATGGATAAAGAAGTTGTGGTCCTTATGTACAATGCAATATCACTCAGCAATGAAATCTATTTCCTCAGGCCCGTAGCAGCATAATGAGTGGATTCAGGAACGATTATTCTAAGTCAAGTAAGTCACACAGAGAAAGAAACATCATAAGATATCACTAATACACGGAATGTAAACTTGGCTACACAGGAACTGAATTACAAAACAGAACAAGTTCTCAAATGTAGAAAACCAACTTATGCTTGCTTAAGGGGAAAGGTGAGTTCGGGTGCTGCATAAAAACAGAGATTGAAATAAGCACAGATACCATTCCATAAGCCAAATATGTAATAACAAGAGCTACTCCTTGCTCAACGAAGTGGACTCAACACCCCATATTAAACGCCTAAGAATATACCTCACTAGTAAGAATCTTAAAACCTATGGATTTATAGGTCTCCGAAAGAGAAACCAGTGTGTGTACAGCGGCATAAATGCAGCAGTGATAGGATTGGTGAGGTTCGGTGAGCAAATGCAGACCCTTTGAAGTCATATTGCATGGTACCCATTCCATGGGTCTCAACTCTCCAGGTTTAAGGGATTCTTCCTTCAGCTAAAACATGCATGTGGAACCCAGAGTATGATTCACCGTATGATCAGGAAAAGTGTTCAAATGTGTCTCAGTTTTCGTCCCCTGGTACTCGGGTGCAACATTCCAGATGCTTTACTAACACTCTCCCCACTTGGAGAGTCACTGCCTTTAACCTCCTGTTTGGCCCAGTTTGCAATTTCTGCGGAAAATGAACAGGAATAGTGATAACCAATGGGAGACTAGCTGGAGGTGTCTGGACGGGCAAATTTAACTCTCATTTCCCACCAGGAAGAGGAATTAACCAAAGGTTCAGCATGCCATGCCGGAACCACACTAGGGCCTGAAGCAATCCTGTGGTGTTGCGTCCAGCTGAGAAGAAAGCGAGTTGAAGAAGGAGCTCAGGGGCACTGTAATTCACAAACATGCAGAGTTATAAATGACAGCTATCATCCAAAAATATATTGAAGTAAGGCTGCCAAGAGAACTTGAAAGCGGGACAGAATTGCAGGAAATCGATTTCAGGAGGTAGACAGGAATTGCATGTAAACCATAGGAAAAGAGGCAGAACGTCCACAATGATAAACTTGGCCAAAAAGGGCGTATGCATTCTTTCCTGAATATATTCAGGAAAAAACTCATACGCCCTTTTTGGCCAACCAAGCAAGCTTGCAAAGGAAATCTGCACTACAATGAAGTGTCACTTCCCCCCAGTCAAAAGGGCCATCTGAGAAAATTGTAAAATCCAGAAAGGCAGGACAGGCCATGGAGAACTGGGAGCCTTGTCATGCTGATGGGTGGGATGTAAATTGCCAACAGCCACTCTGGAGAAGTGTATGGTGTTTCCTGAAACATCTAAAAAACAAAGCAACAGAGCCTAGGGCACTTCCACTTATGGTCCTATAGCTTAGGGAAATTAAAATCAAAAAGACAGAGCCACCCCAAAGTTTGGGACGGCTCTGTTTACAAGAACCTCGTTTATGGTACAAGTTCAATATCACAGAAAGCGAAAAATGGATAAAGAAGTTGTGGTACTTAAGTACAATGCAATATCACTCAGCAATGAAATCTATGTCATCAGTCCCGTAGCAGCATAATGAGTGGATTCAGGAATGATTATTCTAAGTGAAATAAGTCACACAGAGAAAGAAACATATTAAGATATCACTACTACACGGAATGTAAACTTGGCTACACAGGAACTGAATTACAAAAGAGAACAAGGTCTCAAATGTAGAAAACCAACTTATGCTTGCTTAAGGGGAAAGGAGAGTTGGAGTGCTGCATAAAACCAGAGACTGAAATTAGCACAGATATCATTCCATAAGCCAAATATGTAATAAAAAGATCTAGACCTTGCTCAACGAAGTGGACTCAACACCCCATATTAAACGCCTAAGAATATACTCACTATTAAGAATCTTAAAACCTATGGATTTATATGTCTCCGAAAGAGAATCAAGCGTGTGTACAGCGGCATAAATGCAGCAGTGATAGGATTGGTGAGGTTCGGTGAGCAAATGCAGACCCTTTGAAATCATTTTGCATGGTACCCATTCCATGGGTCTCAACTCTCCAGGTTTAAGGGATTCTTCCTTCAGCTAAAACATGCATGTGGAACCCAGAATATGATCCACTGTGTGATCGGGAAACGTGTTCAAATGTGTCTCAGTTTTCGTCCCCTGGTACTCGGGTGCAACATTCCAGACGCTTTACTAACACTCTCCCCACTTGGAGAGTCAGTGCCTTTACCTCCTGTTTGGCCCAGTTTGCAATTTCTGCGGAAGATGAACAGGAATAGGGAGAACCAATGAGAGACTAGCTTGAGGTGTCTGGACGGGCAAATTTAACTCTCATTTCCCACCAGGAAGAGGAATTAACCAAAGGCTCAGCGTGCCGTGCCGGAACCACACTAGGGCCTGAAACAATCCTGCGTTGTTGCGGCCAGCTCACAAGAAAGCGAGTTGAAGAAAGGAGCTCAGGGGCACTGTCATTCACAAACCTGCAGTGTTATAAATGACAGCTATCGTCCAAAAATATATTGAAGTAAGGCTGCCAAGAGGACTTGAAAGCGGGGCAGAATTGCAGGAAACTGATTTCAGGAGGTAGACTGGAATCGCATGTAAAGTATAGGAAAAGAGGCAGAACGTCCACAATGATGCACTTGGCCAAAAAGGGCGTATGTGTTTTTTCCTGAATATATTCAGGAAAAAACGCATACGCCCTTTTTGGCCAAGCAAGCAAGCTTGCAAAGGAAATCTGCACTACAGTGAAGTCTCACTGCCCCACGGTCAAAAGGGCCATCTGAAAAAAGTGTAAAATCCAGAAAGGCAGGACAGGCCATGGAGAACTGGGAGCCTTGTTATGCTGATGGGCGGGATGTAAATTGCCAACAGCCACTCTGGAGAAGTGTATGGTTTTTCCTGAAACATCTAAAAAACAATGCAACAGAGCCTAGGGCACTTCCACTTATGGTCCTATAGCTTAGGGAAATTAAAATCCAAAAGACACAGCCACCCCAATGTTTGGGACGGTTCTGTTTACAAGAACCTCGTTCACGGCACAAGTTCAATATCACAGAAAGCAAAAAATGGATAAAGAAGTTGTGGTACTTATGTACAATGAAATATCACTCAGCAGTGAAATCTATGTCATCAGGCCCGTAGCAGCATAATGAGTGGATTCAGGTACGATGATTCTAAGTGAAATAAGTCACACAGAAAAAGAAATATCATAAGATATCACTAATACACGGAATGTAAACTTGGCTACACAGGAACTGAATTACAAAACAGAACAGGGTCTCATAAGTAGAAAACCAACTTATGCTTGCTTAAGGGGAAAAGTGAGTTGGGGTTGCTGCATAAAACCAGAGATTGAAATTAGCACAGATACCATTCCATAAGCCAAATATGTAATAGACAAGAGCTACTCCTTGCTCAACGAAGTGGACTCAACACCCCATATTAAATGCCGAAGAATATACCTGACTAGTAAGAATCTTAAAACCTATGGATTTATATGTCTCCGAAAGAGAATCAAGCGTGTGTACAGCAGCATAAACGCAGCCGTGATCGGATTGGTGAGGTTCGGTGAGCAAATGCAGACCCTTTGAAATCATATTGCATGGTACCCATTCCATGGGTCTCAACTCTCCAGGTTTAAGGGATTCTTCCTTCAGCTAAAACATGCATGTGGAACCCAGAGTATGATCCACCGTGTGATCGGGAAACGTGTTCAAATGTGTCTCAGTTTTCATCCCCTGGTACTCGGGTGCAACATTCCAGACGCTTTACTAACGCTCTCCCCACTTGGTGACTCAGTGCCTTTAACCTCCTGTTTGGCCCAGTTTGCAATTTCTGCGGAAAACGAACAGGAATAGGGAGAACCCATGAGAGACAAGCTGGAGGTGTCTGGATAAGCAAATTTAACTCTCATTTCCCACCAGGAAGAGGAATTAACCAAAGGCTCAGCGTGCCGTGCCGGAACCACACTAGGGCCTGAAACAATCCTGCGTTGTTGCGGCCAGCTCACAAGAAACCGAGTTGAAGAAAGGAGCTCAGGGGCACTGTCATTCACAAACCTGCAGAGTTATAAATGACAGCTATCGTCCAAAAATATATTGAAGTAAGGCTGCCAAGAGGACTTGAAAGTGGGGCAGAATTACAGGAAACCGATTTCAGGAGGTAGACTGGAATTGCATGTAAAGCATAGGAAAAGAGGCAGAACTTCCACAATGATGCACTTGGCCAAAAAGGGCATATGCGTTTTTTCCTGAATATATTCAGGAAAAAACGCATACGCCCTTTTTGGCCAACCAAGCAAGCTTGCAAAGGAAATCTGCACCACAATGAAGTCTAACTGCCCCCTGGTCAAAAGGGCCATCTGAAAAAAGTGTAAAATCCAGAAAGGCAGGACAGGCCATGGAGAACTGGGAGCCTTGTTATGCTGATGGGCGGGATGTAAATTGCCAACAGCCACACTGGAGAAGTGTATGTTTTTTCCTGAAACATCTAAAAAACAAAGCAACAGAGCCTAGGGCACTTCCACTTATGGTCCTATAGCTTAGGGAAATTAAAATCCAAAAGACACAGCCACCCCAAAGTTTGGGAGGGTTCTGTTTACAAGAACCTCGTTTACGGTACAAGTTCAATATCACGGAAAGCGAAAAATGGATAAAGAAGTTGTGGTACTTACGTACAATGCAATATCACTCATCAATGAAATCTATGTCATCAGGCCCGTAGCAGCATAATGAGTGGATTCAGGTACGATGATTCTAAGTGAAATAAGTCACAGAGAAAAAGAAACATCATAAGATATCACTACTACACGGAATGTAAACTTGGCTACACAGGAACTGAATTACAAAACAGAACAGGGTCTCAAATGTAGAAAACCAACTTATGCTTGCTTAAAGGGAAAGGTGAGTTGGGGTGCTGCATAAAACCAGAGATTGAAATTAGCACAGATACCATTCCATAAGCCAAATATGTAATAGACAAGAGCTACTCCTTGCTCAATGAAGTGGACTCAACACCCCATATTAAACGCTGAAGAATATACCTGACTAGTAAGAATCTTAAAACCTATGGATTTATATGTCTCCGAAAGAGAATCAAGCGTGTGTACAGCAGCATAAACGCAGCAGTGATAGGATTGGTGAGGTTCGGTGAGCTAATGCAGACCCTTTGAAGTCATATTGCATGATACCCATTCCATGGGTCTCAACTCTCCAGGTTTAAGGGATTCTTCCTTCAGCTAAAACATGCATGTGGAACCCAGAGTATGATCCACCGTGTGATCGGGAAACGTGTTCAAATGTGTCTCTGTTTTCGATCCCTGGTACTCGGTTACACAATTCCAGACGCTTTATTAACACTCTCCCCACTAGGAGAGTCAGTGCTTTTAACCTCCTGTTTGGCACAGTTTGCAATTTCTGTGGAAGATGAACAGGAATAGGGAGAACCAAGGAGAGATAAGCTGGAGGTGTCTAGACGGGCAAATTTAACTCTCATTTCCCACCAGGAAGAGGAATTAACAAAAGGCTCTGCGTGCCATGCCGGAACCACACTAGGGCCTGAAGCAATCCTGCGGTGTTGCGGCCAGCTCACAAGAAAGCGAGTTGAAGAAAGGAGCTCAGGGACACTGTCATTCACAAACCTGCAGAGTTATAAATGACAGCTATCGTCCAAAAATATATTGAAGTAAGGCTGCCAAGAGGAATTGAAAGCGGGGAAGAATTGCAGGAAACCGATTTCAGGAGGTAGACTGGAATTGCATGTAAAACATAGGAAAAGAGACAGAACGTCCACAATGATGCACTTGGCCAAAAAGGGCGTATGCGTTTTTTCCTGAATATATTCAGGAAAAAACGCATACGCCCTTTTTGGCCAACCAAGCAAGCTTGCAAAGGAAATCTACACTACAATGAAGTCTCACTGCCCCTCGGTCAAAAGGGCCATCTGAAAAAAGTGTAAATTCCAGAGAGACAGGACAGGCCATGGAGAACTGGGAGCCTTGTTATGCTGATGGGTGGGATGTAAATTGCCAACAGCCACTCTGGAGAAGTGTATGGTGTTTCCTGAAACATCTAAAAAACAAAGCAACAGAGCCTAGGGCACTACCACTTATGGTCCTATAGTTTAGGGAAATTAAAATCAAAAAGACACAGCCACCCCAAAGTTTTGGACAGCTCTGTTTACAAGAACCTCGTTTACAGTACAAGTTCAATATCACAGAAAGCGAAAAATGGATAAAGAAGTTGTGGTACTTACGTACAATGCAATATCACTCAGCAATGAAATCTTTGTCTTCAGGCCCGTAGCAGCATAATGAGTGGATTCAGGTACGATGATTCTAAATGAAATAAGTCACAGAGAAAAAGAAATATCATAAGATATCACTAATACACGGAATGTAAACTAGGCTACACAGGAACTGAATTACAAAACAGAACAGGGTCTCAAATGTAGAAAAGCAACTTATGCTTGCTTAAGGGGAAAGGTGAGTTGGGGTGCTGCATAAAACCAGAGATTGAAATTAGCACAGATACCGTTCCATAAGCCAAATATGTAATAGACAAGAGCTACTCCTTGCTCAACGAAGTGGACTCAACACCCCATATTAAACGCCTAAGAATATACTCACTATTAAGAATCTTAAAACCTATGGATTTATATGTCTCCGAAAGAGAATCAAGCGTGTGTACAGCGGCATAAATGCAGCAGTGATAGGATTGGTGAGGTTCGGTGAGCAAATGCAGACCCTTTGAAATCATTTTGCATGGTACCCATTCCATGGGTCTCAACTCTCCAGGTTTAAGGGATTCTTCCTTCAGCTAAAACATGCATGTGGAACCCAGAATATGATCCACTGTGTGATCGGGAAACGTGTTCAAATGTGTCTCAGTTTTCGTCCCCTGGTACTCGGGTGCAACATTCCAGACGCTTTACTAACACTCTCCCCACTTGGAGAGTCAGTGCCTTTACCTCCTGTTTGGCCCAGTTTGCAATTTCTGCGGAAGATGAACAGGAATAGGGAGAACCAATGAGAGACTAGCTTGAGGTGTCTGGACGGGCAAATTTAACTCTCATTTCCCACCAGGAAGAGGAATTAACCAAAGGCTCAGCGTGCCGTGCCGGAACCACACTAGGGCCTGAAACAATCCTGCGTTGTTGCGGCCAGCTCACAAGAAAGCGAGTTGAAGAAAGGAGCTCAGGGGCACTGTCATTCACAAACCTGCAGTGTTATAAATGACAGCTATCGTCCAAAAATATATTGAAGTAAGGCTGCCAAGAGGACTTGAAAGCGGGGCAGAATTGCAGGAAACTGATTTCAGGAGGTAGACTGGAATCGCATGTAAAGTATAGGAAAAGAGGCAGAACGTCCACAATGATGCACTTGGCCAAAAAGGGCGTATGTGTTTTTTCCTGAATATATTCAGGAAAAAACGCATACGCCCTTTTTGGCCAAGCAAGCAAGCTTGCAAAGGAAATCTGCACTACAGTGAAGTCTCACTGCCCCACGGTCAAAAGGGCCATCTGAAAAAAGTGTAAAATCCAGAAAGGCAGGACAGGCCATGGAGAACTGGGAGCCTTGTTATGCTGATGGGCGGGATGTAAATTGCCAACAGCCACTCTGGAGAAGTGTATGGTTTTTCCTGAAACATCTAAAAAACAATGCAACAGAGCCTAGGGCACTTCCACTTATGGTCCTATAGCTTAGGGAAATTAAAATCCAAAAGACACAGCCACCCCAATGTTTGGGACGGTTCTGTTTACAAGAACCTCGTTCACGGCACAAGTTCAATATCACAGAAAGCGAAAAATGGATAAAGAAGTTGTGGTACTTACGTACAATGAAATATCACTCAGCAGTGAAATCTATGTCATCAGGCCCGTAGCAGCATAATGAGTGGATTCAGGTACGATGATTCTAAGTGAAATAAGTCACACAGAAAAAGAAATATCATAAGATATCACTAATACACGGAATGTAAACTTGGCTACACAGGAACTGAATTACAAAACAGAACAGGGTCTCAAATGTAGAAAAGCAACTTATGCTTGCTTAAGGGGAAAGGTGAGTTGGGGTGCTGCATAAAACCAGAGATTGACATTAGCACAGATACCGTTCCATAAGCCAAATATGTAATAGACAAGAGCTACTCCTTGCTCAACGAAGTGGACTCAACACCCCATATTAAACGCCTAAGAATATACTCACTATTAAGAATCTTAAAACCTATGGATTTATATGTCTCCGAAAGAGAATCAAGCATGTGTACAGCGGCATAAATGCAGCAGTGATAGGATTGGTGAGGTTCGGTGAGCAAATGCAGACCCTTTGAAATCATTTTGCATGGTACCCATTCCATGGGTCTCAACTCTCCAGGTTTAAGGGATTCTTCCTTCAGCTAAAACATGCATGTGGAACCCAGAATATGATCCACTGTGTGATCGGGAAACGTGTTCAAATGTGTCTCAGTTTTCGTCCCCTGGTACTCGGGTGCAACATTCCAGACGCTTTACTAACACTCTCCCCACTTGGAGAGTCAGTGCCTTTACCTCCTGTTTGGCCCAGTTTGCAATTTCTGCGGAAGATGAACAGGAATAGGGAGAACCAATGAGAGACTAGCTTGAGGTGTCTGGACGGGCAAATTTAACTCTCATTTCCCACCAGGAAGAGGAATTAACCAAAGGCTCAGCGTGCCGTGCCGGAACCACACTAGGGCCTGAAACAATCCTGCGTTGTTGCGGCCAGCTCACAAGAAAGCGAGTTGAAGAAAGGAGCTCAGGGGCACTGTCATTCACAAACCTGCAGTGTTATAAATGACAGCTATCGTCCAAAAATATATTGAAGTAAGGCTGCCAAGAGGACTTGAAAGCGGGGCAGAATTGCAGGAAACCGATTTCAGGAGGTAGACTGGAATCGCATGTAAAGTATAGGAAAAGAGGCAGAACGTCCACAATGATGCACTTGGCCAAAAAGGGCGTATGTGTTTTTTCCTGAATATATTCAGGAAAAAACGCATACGCCCTTTTTGGCCAAGCAAGCAAGCTTGCAAAGGAAATCTGCACTACAGTGAAGTCTCACTGCCCCACGGTCAAAAGGGCCATCTGAAAAAAGTGTAAAATCCAGAAAGGCAGGACAGGCCATGGAGAACTGGAAGCCTTGTTATGCTGATGGGCGGGATGTAAATTGCCAACAGCCACTCTGGAGAAGTGTATGGTTTTTCCTGAAACATCTAAAAAACAATGCAACAGAGCCTAGGGCACTTCCACTTATGGTCCTATAGCTTAGGGAAATTAAAATCCAAAAGACACAGCCACCCCAATGTTTGGGACGGTTCTGTTTACAAGAACCTCGTTCACGGCACAAGTTCAATATCACGGAAAGCGAAAAATGGATAAAGAAGTTGTGGTACTTACGTACAATGAAATATCACTCAGCAGTGAAATCTATGTCATCAGGCCCGTAGCAGCATAATGAGTGGATTCAGGTACGATGATTCTAAGTGAAATAAGTCACAGAGAAAAAGAAACATCATAAGATATCACTACTACACGGAATGTAAACTTGGCTACACAGGAACTGAATTACAAAACAGAACAGGGTCTCAAATGTAGAAAACCAACTTATGCTTGCTTAAGGGGAAAGGTGAGTTGGGGTGCTGCATAAAACCAGAGATTGAAATTAGCACAGATACCATTCCATAAGCCAAATATGTAATAGACAAGAGCTACTCCTTGCTCAATGAAGTGGACTCAACACCCCATATTAAACGCTGAAGAATATACCTGACTAGTAAGAATCTTAAAACCTATGGATTTATATGTCTCCGAAAGAGAATCAAGCGTGTGTACAGCAGCATAAACGCAGCAGTGATAGGATTGGTGAGGTTCGGTGAGCTAATGCAGACCCTTTGAAGTCATATTGCATGGTACCCATTCCATGGGTCTCAACTCTCCATGTTTAAGGGATTCTTCCTTCAGCTAAAACATGCATGTGGAACCCAGAGTATGATCCACCGTGTGATCGGGAAACGTGTTCAAATGTGTCTCAGTTTTCATCCCCTGGTACTCGGGTGCAACATTCCAGACGCTTTACTAACGCTCTCCCCACTTGGTGACTCAGTACCTTTAACCTCCTGTTCGGCCCAGTTTGCAATTTCTGCGGAAAATGAACAGGAATAGGGAGAACCCATGAGAGACTAGCTGGAGGTGTCTGGATGGGCAAATTTAACTCTCATTTCCCACCAGGAAGAGGAATTAACCAAAGGCTCAGCGTGCCATGCCAGAACGACATTAGGGCTTGAAGCAATCCTGCGGTGTTGCGGCGAGCTCACAAGAAAGCGAGTTGAAGAAAGGAGCTCAGGGGCACTGTCATTCACAACCCTGCAGAGTTATAAATGACAGCTATCGTCCAAAAATATATTGAAGTAAGGCTGCCAAGAGGACTTGAAAGGGGGGCAGAATTGCAGGAAACCGATTTTAGGAGGTAGACTGGAATTGCATGTAAAGCATAGGAAAAGAGGCAGAACGTCCACAATGATGCACTTGGACAAAAAGGGCGTATGCGTTTTTTCCTGAATATATTCAGGAAAAAACGCATACGCACTTTTTGGCCAACCAAGCAAGCTTGCAAAGGAAATCTGCACTACAATGAAGTCTCACTGCCCCCCGGTCAAAAGGGCCATCTGAAAAAAGTGTAAAATCCAGAAAGGCAGGACAGGCCATGGAGAACTGGGACCCTTGGTATGCTGATGGGCGGGATGTAACTTGCCAACAGCCACTCTGGAGAAGTGTATGGTGTTTCCTGAAACATCTAAAAAACAAAGCAACAGAGCCTAGGGCACTTCCACTTATGGTCCTATAGCTTAGGGAAATTAAAATCAAAAAGACGCAACCACCCCAAAGTTTGGGATGGTTCTGTTTACAAGAACCTCGTTTACGGTGCAAGTTCAATATGACAGAATGAGAAAAATGGATAAAGAAGTTGTGGTACTTACGTACAATGCAATATCACTCAGCAATGAAATCTATGTCATCAGGCCCGTAGCAGCATAATGAGTGGATTCAGGTACGATGATTCTAAGTGAAATATGTCACAGAGAAAAAGAAACATCATAAGATATCACTAATACACGGAATGTAAACGTGGCTACACATGAACTGAATTACAAAACAGAACAGGGTCTCAAATGTAGAAAACCAACTTATGCTTGCTTATGGGGAAAGGTGAGTTGGGGTGCTGCATAAAACCAGAGATTGAAATTAGCACAGATACCGTTCCATAAGCCAAATATGTAATAGACAAGAGCTACTCCTTCCTCAACGAAGTGGACTCAACATCCTATATTAAACGTCTAAGAATATACCTGACTAGTAAGAATCTTAAAACCTATGGATTTATATGTCTCCGAAAGAGAATCAAGCGTGTTACAGCGGCATAAACCCAGCAGTGATAGGATTGGTGAGGTTCGGTGAGCAAATGCAGACCCTTTGAAGTCATATTGCATGGTACCCATTCCATGGGTCTCAAATCTCCAGGATTAAGGGATTCTTCCTTCAGCTAAAACATGCATGTGGAACCCAGAGTATGATCCACCGTGTGATCGGGAAACGTGTTCAAATGTGTCTCAGTTTTTGTCCCCTGGTACTCGGGTGCAACATTCCAGACGCTTTACTAACGCTCTCCCCACTTGGTGACTCAGTGCCTTTAACCTACTGTTTGGCCCACTTTGCAATTTCTGTGGAAAATGAACAGGAATAGGCAGAACCCATGAGAGACTAGCTGGAGGTGTCTGGATGGGCAAAATTAACTCTCATTTCCCACCAGAAAGGGGAATTACCCAAAGGCTCAGCGTGCCATGCCAGAACGACATTAGGGCTTGAAGCAATCCTGCGGTGTTGCGGCGAGCTCACAAGAAAGCGAGTTGAAGAAAGGAGCTCAGGGGCACTGTAATTCACAACACTGCAGAGTTATAAATGACAGCTATCGTCCAAAAATATATTGAAGTAAGGCTGCCAAGAGGACTTGAAAGCGGGGCAGAATTGCAGGAAACCGATTTCAGGAGGTAGACTGGAACTGCATGTAAAGCATAGGAAAAGAGGTAGAACGTCCACAATGATGCACTTGGACAAAAAGTGCGTATGCGTTTTTTCCTGAATATATTCAGGAAAAAATGCATACGCCCTTTTTGGCCAACCAAGCAAGCTTGCAAAGGAAATCTGCACTACAATGAAGTCTCACTGCCCCCCGGTCAAAAGGGCCATCTGAAAAAAGTGTAAAATCCAGAAAGTCAGGACAGGCCATGGAGAACTGGGAGCCTTGTTATGCTGATGGGCGGGATGTAAATTGCCAACAGCCACTCTGGAGAAGTGTATGGTGTTTCCTGAAACATCTAAAAAACAAAGCAACAGAGCCTAGGGCACTTCCACTTATGGTCCTATAGCTTAGGGAAATTAAAATAAAAAACACACAGCCACCCCAAAGTTTGGGATGGCTCTGTTTACAAGAACCTCGTTTAGGGTACAAGTTCAATATCACAGAAATTGAAAAATGGATAAAGAAGTTGTGGTACTTACGTACAATGCAATATCATTCAGCAATGAAATCTATGTCTTCAGGCCCGTAGCAGCATAATGAGTGGATTCAGGTACGATGATTCTAAGTGAAATAAGTCACACAGAAAAAGAAACATCATAAGATATCACTACTACACGGAATGTAAACTTGGCTACACAGGAACTGAATTACAAAACAGAACAGGGTCTCAAAAGTAGAAAACCAACTTATGCTTGCTTAATGGGAAAGGTGAGTTGGGGTGCTGCATAAAACCAGAGATTGAAATTACCACATGTACCATTCCATAAGCCAAATATGTAACAGCCAAGAGCTACTCCTTGCTCAACGAAGAGGACACAACACCCCATATTAAACGCCTAAGAATATACCTGACTAGTAAGAATTTTAAAACCTATGGATTTATATGTCTACGAAAGAGAATCACGTGTGTGTACAGTGGCATAAATGCAGTAGGGATAGGATTGGTGAGGTTCGGTGAGCAAATGCAGACCCTTTGAAGTCATATTGCATGGTACCCATTCCATGGGTCTCAACTCTCCAGGTTTAAGGGATTCTTCCTTCAGCTAAAACATGCATGTGGAACCCAGAGTATGCTCCACCATGTGATCGGGAAACGTGTTCAAATGTGTCTCAGTTTTCGTCCCCTGGTACTCCGATGCAACATTCAAGACGCTTTACTAACACTCTCCCCACTTGGAGAGTCAGTGCCTTTAACCTCCTGTTTGGTCCAGTTTGCAATTTCTGCGGAAAATGAACAGGAATAGGGAGAACCAATGAGAGACCAGCTGGAGGTGTCTGGACGGGCAAATTTAACTCTCATTTCCCACCAGGAACAGGAATTAATCAAAGGCTCAGAGTGCCGTGCCGGAACCACACTAGGGCCTGAAGCAATCCTGCGGCCAGCTCACAAGCGAGCGAGTTGAAGAAAGGAGCTCAGGGGCACTGTCATTCACAACCCTGCAGAGTTATAAATGACAGCTATCGTCCAAAAATATATTGAAGAAAGGCTGCCAAGAGGACTTGAAAGTGGGGCAGAATTGCAGGAAACCGATTTCAGGAGGTAGACTGGAACTGCATGTAAACCACAGGAAAAGTGGCAGAACGTCCACAATGATGCACTTGGCCAAAAAGCGCGTATGCGTTTTTTCCTGAATATATTCAGGAAAAAACGCATACGCCCTTTTTGGCCAACCAAGCAAGCTTGCAAAGGAAATCTGCACTACAATGAAGTCTCACTGCCCCCCGGTCAAAAGGGCCATCTGAAAAAAAGTGTAAAACCCAGAAAGGCAGGACAGGCCATGGAGAACTGGCAGCCTTGTTATGCTGATGGGCGGGATGTAAATTGCCAACAGCCACTCTGGAGAAGTGTATGGTTTTTCCTGAAACATCTACAAAACAAAGCAACAGAGTCTAGGGCACTTCCACTTATGGTCCTATAGCTTAGGGAAATTAAAATCAAAAAGACACAGCCACCCCAAAGTTTGGGATGGCTCTGTTTACAAGAACCTCGTTTACGGTACAAGTTCAATATCACAGAAAGCGAAAAATGGATAAAGAAGTTGTGGTACTTACGTACAATGTAGTATCACTCAGCAATGAAATCTATGTCATCAGGCCCGTAGCAACATTATGAGTGGATTCAGGTACGATGATTCTATTTGAAATAAGTCACAGAGAAAAAGAAACATCATAAGATATCACTACTACACGAAATGTAATCTTGGCTACACAGGAACTGAATTACAAAACAGAACAGGGTCTCAAATGTAGAAAACCAACTTATGCTTGCTTAAGGGGAAAGGTGAGTTGGGGTGCTGCATAAAACCAGAGATTGAAATTAGCACAGATACCGTTCCATAAGCCAAATATGTAATACACAAGAGCTACTCCTTGCTCAACGAAGTGGACACAAGACGCCATATTAAATGCCTAAGAATATACCTGACTAGTAAGAATCTTAAAACCTATGGATTTATATGTCTCCGAAAGAGAATCAAGCGTGTTACAGCAGCATAAACGCAGCAGTGATAGGATTGGTGAGGTTCGGTGAGCAAATGCAGACCCTTTGAAGTCATATTGCATGGTACCCATTCCATGGGTCTCAACTCTCCAGGTTTAAGGGATTCTTCCTTCAGCTAAAACATGCATGTGGAACCCAGAGTATGATCCACCGTGTGATCGGGAAACGTGTTCAAATGTGTCTCAGTTTTCGTCCCCTGGTACTCGGGTGCAACATTCCAGATGCTTTACTAACAGTCTCACCACATGGAGAGTCAGTGCCTTTAAACTCCTCTTTGTTCCAGTTTGCAATTTCTGCAGAAAATGAACAGAAATAGGGAGAACCAATGAGAGACCAGATGGAAGTGTCTGGACGGGCAAATTTAACTCTCATTTCCCACCAGGAACAGGAATTAACCAAAGGCTCAGCGTGCCGTGCCGGAACCACACTAGGGCCTGAAGCAATCCGGCGGTATTGCGGCCAGCTCACACGAAAGCGAGTTGAAGAAAGGAGCTCAGGGGCACTGTCATTCACAAACCTGCAGAGTTATAAATGACAGCTATCATCCAAAAATATATTGAAGTAAGGCTGCCAAGAGGACTTGAAAGCGGGGCAGAATTGCAGGAAACCGATTTCAGGAGGTAGACTGGAATTGCATGTAAAGCATAGGAAAAGAGGCAGAACGTCCACAGTGATGCACTTGGCCAAAAAGGGCGTATGCGTTTTTTCCTGAATATATTCAGGAAAAAACGCATACGCCCTTTTTGTCCAACCAAGCAAGCTTGCAAAGTAAATCTGCACTACAATGAAGTCTCACTGCCCCCCCGGTCAAAAGGGCCATCTGGAAAAAGTGTAAAATCCAGAAAGGCAGGACAGGCCATGGAGAACTGGGAGCCTTGATATGCTGATGGGCGGGATGTAAATTGCCAACAGCCACTCTGGAGAAGTGTATGGTGTTTCCTGAAACAACTACAAAACAAAGCAACAGAGCCTAGGGCACTTAAACTTATGGTCCTATAGCTTAGGGAAATTAAAATCAAAAAGACACAGGCACCCCAAAGTTTGGGATGGCTCTGTTTACAAGAACCTGGGTTACGGTACAAGTTTAATATCACAGAAAGCGACAAATGGATAAAGACGTTGTGGTACTTACGTACAATGCAAATCAGTCAGCAATGAAATCTATGTCATCAGGCACATAGCAGCATAATGAGTGGATTCAGGTACGATGATTCTAAGTGAAATAAGTCACACAGAAAAAGAAATATCATAAGATATCACTAATACACGGCACGTAAACTTGGCTACACAGGAACTGAATTACAAAACAGAACAGGGTCTCAAATGTAGAAAAGCAACTTATGCTTGCTTAAGGGGAAAGGTGAGTTGGGGTGCTGCATAAAACCAGAGATTGAATTTAGCACAGATACCGTTCCATAAGCCAAATATGTAATAGACAAGAGCTACTCCTTGCTCAACGAAGTGGACTCAACACCCCATATTAAACGCCTAAGAATATACCTGACTAGTAAGAATCTTAAAACCTATGGATTTATATGTCCCCGAAAGAGAATCAAGCATGTGTACAGTGGCATAAACGCAGCAGTGATAGGATTGGTGACGTTCGGTGAGCAAATGCAGACCCTTTGAAGTCATATTGCAAGGTACCCATTCCATGGGTCTCAACTCTCCAGGTTTAAGGGATTCTTCCTTCAGCTAAAACATGCATGTGGAACCCAGAGTATGATCCACCGTGTGTTCGGGAAACGTGTTCAAATGTGTCTCAGTTTTCGTCCCCTGGAACTCAGGTGCAACATTCTAGATGCATTACTAACACTCTCCCCACTTGGAGAGTCAGTGCCTTTAACCTCCTGTTTGGCCCAGTTTGCAATTTCTGCGGAAAATGAACAGGAATAGGGAGAACCAATGAGAGACTAGCTGGAGGTGTCTGGACGGGCAAATTTATCTCTCATTTCCCACCAGGAAGAGGAATTAACCAAAGGCTCAGCGTGCCGTGCCGGAACCACACTAGGGCCTGAAGCAATCCTACGGTGTTGCGGCCCGCTCACAAGAAAGCGAGTTGAACAAAGGAGCTCAGGGGCACTGTCATTCACAAACCTGCAGAGTTATAAATGACAGCTATCGTCCAAAAATATATTGAAGTAAGGCTGCCAAGAGGACTTGAAAGCGGGGCAGAATTGCAGGAAACCGATTTCAGGAGGTAGACTGGAATTGCATGTAAAGCATAGGAAAAGAGGCAGAACGTCCACAATGATGCACTTGGCCAAAAAGGGCGTACGCGTTTTTTCCTGAATATATTCAGGAAAAAACGCGTATGCACTTTTTGGCCAACCAAGCAAGCTCGCAAAGGAAATCTGCACTACAATGAAGTCTCACTGCCCGCCGGTCAAAAGGGCCATCTGAAAAATGTGTAAAATCCAGAAAGGCAGGACAGGCCATGGAGAACTGGGAGCCTTGTTATGCTGATGGGCGGGATGTAAATTGCCAACAGCCACTCTGGAGAAGTGTATGGTGTTTCCTGAAACATCTACAAAACAAAGCAACAGAGCCTAGGGCCCTTCCTCTTATGGTCATATAGCTTAGGGAAATTAAAATCAAAAAGACACAGCCACCCCAATATTTGGGATGGCTCTGTTTACAAGAACCTCGTTTATGCTACAAGTTCAATATCACAGAAAGCAAAAAATGGATAAAGAAATTGTGGTACGTACGTACAATGCAATATCACACAGCAATGAAATGTATGTCATCATGCCCATAGCAGCATAATGAGTGGATTCAGGTACGATGATTCTAAATGAAATAAGTCACACAGAAAAAGAAACATCATAAGATATCACTAATACACGGAATGTAAACTTGGCTACACAGGAACTGAATTACAAAACAGAACAGGGACCAAAATGTAGAAAACCAACTTATGCTTGCTTAAGGGGAAAGGTGAGTTGGGGTGCTGCATAAAACCAGAGATTGAAATTAGCACAGATACCGTTCCATAAGCCAAATATGTAATAGACAAGAGCTACTCTTTGCTCAACGAAGTGGACTCAACACCCCATATTAAACGCCTAAGAATATACCTGACTAGTAAGAATCTTAAAACCTATGGATTTATATGTCTCCGAAAGAGAATCAAGCGTCTTACAGCGGCATAAACGCAGCAGTGATAGGATTAGTGAGGTTCGGTGAGCAAATGCAGACCCTTTGAAGTCATATTGCATGGTACCCATTCCATGGGTCTCAACTCTCCAGGTTTAAGGGATTCTTCCTTCAGCTAAAACATGCATTTGTAACCCAGAGTATGATCCACCGTGTGATCGGGAATCGTGTTCAAATGTGTCTCAGTTTTCATCCTCTGGTACTCGGGTGCAACATTCCAGACGCTTTACTAACACTCTCCCCACTTGGAGAGTCAGTGCATTTAACCTCCTGTTTGGCCCAGTTTGCAATTTCTGCGGAAAATGAACAGGAATAGGGAGAACCAATGAGAGACCAGCTGGAGGTGTCTGGACGGGCAAATTTAACTCTCATTTCCCACCAGGAACAGGAATTAACCAAAGGCTCAGCGTGCCGTGCCGCAACCACACTAGGGCCTGAAGCAATCCTACGGTGTTGCGGCCAGCTCACAAGAAAGCGAGTTGAAGAAAGGAGCTCAGGGGCACTGTCATTCACAAACCTGCAGAGTTATAAATGACAGCTATCGTCCAAAAATATATTGAAGTAAGGCTGCCAAGAGGACTTGAAAGCGGGGCAGAATTGCAGGAAAACGATTTCAGGAGGTAGACTGGAATTGCATGTAAAGCATAGGAAAAGAGGCAGAACGTCCACAATGATGCACTTGATCATAAAGGGCGTACGCGTTTTTTCTTGAATATATACAGGAAAAAACGAATACGCCCTTTTTGGCCAACCAAGCAAGCTGGCAAAGGAAATCTGCACTACAATGAAGTCTCACTGCCCGCCAGTCAAAAGGGCCATCTGAAAAAAGTGTAAAATCCAGAAAGGCAGGACAGGCCATGGAGAACTGGGAGCCTTGTTATGCTGATGGGCGGGATGTAAATTGCCAACAGCCACTCTGGAGAAGTGTATGGTGTTTCCTGAAACATCTAAAAAACAAAGCAACAGAGCCTAGGGCCCTTCCTCTTATGGTCCTATATCTGAGGGAAATTAAAATCAAAAAGATACAGCCACCCCAAAATTTGGGATGGCTCTGTTTACAAGAACCTCGTTTACACTACAAGTTCAATATCACAGAAAGCAAAAAATGGAAAAAGAACTTGTGGTACTTACGTACAATGCAATATCACTCAGCAATGAAATCTATGTCATCAGGCCCATAGCAGCATAATGAGTGGATTCAGGTACGGTCATTCTAAGTGAAATAAGTCACAGAGAAAAAGAAACATCATAGTATATCACTAATACACGGAATGTAAACTTGGCTACACAGGAACTGAATTACAAAACAGAACAGGGACTCAAATGTAGAAAACCAACTTATGCTTGCTTAAGGGGAAAGGTGAGTTGGGGTGCTGCATAAAACCAGAGGTTGAAATTAGCACAGATACCGTTCCATAAGCCAAATATGTAACAGACCAGAGCTACTCCTTGCTCAACGAAGTGAACTCAACACCCCATATTGAACGCCGAAGAATATACCTGACTAGTAAGAATCTTAAAACCTATGGATTTATATGTCTCCGAAAGAGAATCAAGCGTGTGTACACTGGCATAAACGCAGCAGTGATAGGATTTGTGAGGTTCAGTGAGCAAATGCAGACCCTTTGAAGTCATATTGCATGGTACCCATTCCATGGGTCTCAACTCTCCAGGTTTAAGGGATTCTTCTTTCAGCTAACACATGCATGTGTAACCCAGAGTATGATCCACCGTGCGATCGGGAAACGTGTTCAAATGTGTCTCAGTTTTCATCCCCTGGTACTCGGGTGCAACATTCCAGACGCTTTACTAACACTCTCCCCACTTGGAGAGTCAGTGCCTTTAACCTCCTGTTTGGCCCAGTTTGCAATTTCTGCGGAAAATGAACAGGAATAGGGAGAACCAATGAGAGACTAGCTGGAGGTGTCTGGACGGGCAAATTTAACTCTCATTTCCCACCAGGAACAGGAATTAAGCAAAGGCTTAGCGTGCCATGCCGGAACCACACTAGGGCCTGAAGCAATCCTGCGGTGTTGCGGCCAGCTCACAAGAAAGCGAGTTGAAGAAAGGAGCTCAGGGGCACTGTAATTCACAAACCTGTAGAGTCATAAATGACAGCTATCGTCCAAAAATATATTGAAGTAAGACTGCCAAGAGGACTTGAAATCGGGGAAGAATTGCAGGAAACCGATTTCAGGAGGTAGACTGGAATTGCATTTAAAGCAAAGAAAAAGAGGCAGAACGTCCACAACGATGCACTTGGCCAAAAAGGGCGTATGCATTTTTTCCTAAATATATTCAGGAAAAAACGCACACGCCCTTTCTGGCCAACCAAGCAAGCTTGCAAAGGAAATCTGCACTACAATGAAGTCTCACTTCCCCGCGGTCAAAAGGGCCATCTGAAAAAAGTGTAAAATCCAGAAAGGCAGGACAGGCCATGGAGAACTGGGAGCCTTGTTATGCTGATGGGCGGGATGTAAATTGCCAACAGCCACTCTGGAGAAGTGTATGGTGTTTCCTGAGACATCTGAAAAACAAAGTAACAGAGCCTAGGGCACTTCCACTTATGGTCTTATAGCTTAGGGAAATTAAAATCAAAAAGACACAGCCACCCCAAGGTTTGGGACGGCTCTGTTTACAAGAACATTGTTTACGGTACATGTTCAATATCACAGAAAGCGAAAAATGGATAAAGAAGTTGTGGTACTTACGTACGATGCAATATCACTCAGCAATGAAATCTATGTTATCAGGTCCGTAGCAGCATAATGAGTGGATTCAGGTATGATGATTCTAACTGAAATAAGTCACACAGAAAAAGAAACATCGTAAGATATCACTAATACAAGGAATGTAAACTTGGCTACACAGGAAATGGATTATAAAACAGAACAGGGTCTAAAATTTAGAAAACCAACTTATGCTTGCTTAAGGGGAAAGGTGAGTTGGGGTGCTGCATAAAACCAGAGATTGAAATGAGCACAGATAAAGTTCCTTAAGCCAAATATGTAATAGAAAAGAGCTACTCCCTGCTCAACGAAATGGACTCATCACCCCATATTAAACGCCTAAGAATGTACCTGACTAGTAAGTATCTTAAAACCTATGGATTGCTATGTCTCCGAAAGAGAATCAAGCGTGTGTACAGGGGCATAAAAGCAGCAGTGATAGGATTGGAGAGTTTCGGTGAGCAAATGAAGACCCTTTGAAGTCATATTGCATGGTACCCATTCCACAGGTCTCAACTCTCCATATTTAAGGGATTCTTCCTTCAGCTAAAACATGCATGTGGAGCTCAGAGTATGATCAACCGTGTGATCGGGAGACGTGTTCAAATATGTCTCAGTTTTCCTCCCCTGGTACTCGGGTGCAACATTCCAGACGGTTTACTAACACTCTCCTGACTTGGACAGTCAGTGCCTTTAACCTCCTGTTTGGCCCAGTTTGCAATTTCTGCGGAAGATGAA
The DNA here is from genome assembly GCF_937001465.1 of Orcinus orca. Classification (NCBI taxonomy): domain Eukaryota; kingdom Metazoa; phylum Chordata; class Mammalia; order Artiodactyla; family Delphinidae; genus Orcinus; species Orcinus orca. The sequence continues at coordinate 65,613,910 of NC_064559.1, read as the reverse complement.
CAGGAATAGGGAGGACCAATGAGAGACTAGCTGGAGGTGTCTGGACGGGCAAATTTAACTCTCATTTCCCACCAGGAAGAGGAATTAACCAAAGGCTCAGCGTGCCGTGCCGGAACCAGATTAGGGCCTGAAGCAATCCTGCGGTGTTGCGGCCAGCTCACAAGAAAGTGAGTTGAAGAAAGGAGCTCAGGGACACTGTAATTCACAAACATGCAGAGTTATAAATAACAGCTATCATCCAAAAATATACTGAAGTAAGGCTGCCAAGAGGATTTGAAAGCGGGGCAGAATTGCAGGAAACCGATTTCAGGAGGTAGACTGGAATTGCATGTAAAGCATAGGAAAAGAGGCAGAACGTCGACAATGATGCACTTGGCCAAAAAGGGCGTATGCGTTTTTTCCTGAATATATTCATGAAAAAACGCATACGCCCTTTCTGGCCAACCAAGCAAGCTTGCAAACGAAATCTGCACTACAATGAAGTCTCACTGCCCCCCGGTCAAAAGGGCCATCTGAAAAAAGTGTAAAATCCAGAAAGGCAGGACAGGCCATGGAGAACTGGGACCCTTGGTATGCTGATGGGCGGGATGTAAATTGCCAACAGCCACTGGGGAGAAGTGTATGGTGTTTCCTGAAACATCTAAAAAACAAAGCAACAGAGCCTAGGGCACTTCCACTTATGGTCCTATAGCTTAGGGAAATTAAAATCAAAAAGACACAGCCACCCCAAAGTTTGGGACGGCTCTGTTTACAAGAACCTTGTTTACGGTACAAGTTCAATATCGCAGAAAGTGAAAAATGGATAAAGAAGTTGTGGTACTTACGTACAATGCAATATCACTCAGCAATGAAATCTATGTCATCAGGCCCATAGCAGCATAATGAGTGGATTCAGGTATGATGATTCTAACTGAAATAAGTCACACAGAAAAAGAAACATCATAAGATATCACTAATACACGGAAGGTAAACTTGGCTACACAGGAACTGGATTACAAAACAGAAGAGGTTCTCAAATTTAGAAAACCAACTTATGCTTGCTTAAGGGGAATGGTGAGTTGGGGTGCTGCATAAAACCAGAGATTGAAATGAGCACAGATAAAGTTCCTTAAGCCAAATATGAAATAGACAAGAGCTACTCCTTGGCTCAACGAAATGGACTCAACACCCCATATTAAACGCCTAAGAATGTACCTGACTAGTAAGTATCTTAAAACCTATGGATTGCTATGTCTCTGAAAGAGAATCAAGCGTGTGTACAGGGGCATAAACGCAGCAGTGATAGGATTGGAGAGGTTCGGTGAGCAAATGAAGACCCTTGGAAGTCATATTGCATGGTACCCATTTCACGGGTCTCAACTCTCCAGGTTTAAGGGATTCTTCCTTCAGCTGAAACATGCATGTGGAACCCAGAGTATGATCAACCGTGTGATCGGGAGACGTTTTCAAATATGTCTCAGTTCTCGTCCCCTGGTACTCGGGTGCAACATTCAAGACGCTTTACTAACACTCTCCTGACTTGGAGAGTCAGTGCCTTTAACCTCCTGTTTGGCCCAGTTTGCAATTTCTGTGGAACATGAACAGGAATAGGGAGGACCAATGAGAGACTAGCTGGAGGTGTCTGGACGGGCAAATTTAACTCTCATTTCCCACCAGGAAGAGGAATTAACCAAAGGCTCAGCATGCTGTGCCAGAACCAGATTAGGGCCTGAAGCAATCCTGCGGTGTTGCGGCCAGCTCACAAGAAAGCGAGTTGAAGAAAGGAGCTCAGGGTCACTGTAATTCACAAACCTGCAGAGTTATAAATGACAGCTATCGTCCAAAAATATACTGAAGTAAGGCTGCCAAGAGGACTTGAAAGCGGGGCAGAATTTCAGGAAACCGATTTCAGGAGGTAGACTGGAATTGCATTTAAAGCATAGGAAAAGAGGCAGAACGTCGACAATGATGCACTTGGCCAAAAAGGGTGTATGCGTTTTTTCCTGAATATATTCATGAAAAAACGCATACGCCCTTTTTGGCCAACCAAGCAAGCTTGCAAAGGAAATCTGCACTACAATGAAGTCTCACTTCCCCCCGGTCAAAAGGGTCATCTGAAAAAAGTGTAAAATCCAGAAAGGCAGGACAGGCCATGGAGAATTGGGAGCCTTGGTATGCTGATGGGTGGGATGTAAATTGCCAACAGCCACTCTGGAGAAGTGTATGGTGTTTCCTGAAACATCTAAAAAACAAAGCAACAGAGCCTAGGGCACTTCCAGTTATGGTCCTATAGCTTAGGGAAATTAAAATCAAAAAGACACAGCCACCGCAAAGTTTGGGACGGCTCTGTTTACAAGAACCTCGTTTATGGTACAAGTTCAATATCGCAGAAAGCGAAAAATGGATAAAGAAGTTGTGGTACTTACGTACAATGCAATATCACTCAGCAATGAAATCTATGTTATCAGGTCCGTAGCAGCATAATGAGTGGATTCAGGTATGATGATTCTAACTGAAATAAGTCACACAGAAAAAGAAACATCATAAGATATCACTAATACAAGGAATGTAAACTTGGCTACACAGGAAATGGATTATAAAACAGAACAGGGTCTAAAATTTAGAAAACCAACTTATGCTTGCTTAAGGGGAAAGGTGAGTTGGGGTGCTGCATAAAACCAGAGATTGAAATGAGCACAGATAAAGTTCCTTAAGCCAAATATGTAATAGAAAAGAGCTACTCCCTGCTCAACGAAATGGACTCATCACCCCATATTAAACGCCTAAGAATGTACCTGACTAGTAAGTATCTTAAAACCTATGGATTGCTATGTCTCCGAAAGAGAATCAAGCGTGTGTACAGGGGCATAAAAGCAGCAGTGATAGGATTGGAGAGTTTCGGTGAGCAAATGAAGACTCTTTGAAGTCATATTGCATGGTACCCATTCCACAGGTCTCAACTCTCCATATTTAAGGGATTCTTCCTTCAGCTAAAACATGCATGTGGAGCTCAGAGTATGATCAACCGTGTGATCGGGAGACGTGTTCAAATATGTCTCAGTTTTCCTCCCCTGGTACTCGGGTGCAACATTCCAGACGGTTTACTAACACTCTCCTGACTTGGACAGTCAGTGCCTTTAACCTCCTGTTTGGCCCAGTTTGCAATTTCTGCGGAAGATGAACAGGAATAGGGAGGACCAATGAGAGACTAGCTGGAGGTGTCTGGACGGGCAAATTTAACTCTCATTTCCCACCAGGAAGAGGAATTAACCAAAGGCTCAGCGTGCCGTGCCGGAACCAGATTAGGGCCTGAAGCAATCCTGCGGTGTTGCGGCCAGCTCACAAGAAAGTGAGTTGAAGAAAGGAGCTCAGGGACACTGTAATTCACAAACATGCAGAGTTATAAATAACAGCTATCATCCAAAAATATACTGAAGTAAGGCTGCCAAGAGGACTTGAAAGCGGGGCAGAATTGCAGGAAACCGATTTCAGGAGGTAGACTGGAATTGCATGTAAAGCATAGGAAAAGAGGCAGAACGTCGACAATGATGCACTTGGCCAAAAAGGGCGTATGCGTTTTTTCCTGAATATATTCATGAAAAAACGCATACGCCCTTTCTGGCCAACCAAGCAAGCTTGCAAACGAAATCTGCACTACAATGAAGTCTCACTGCCCCCCGGTCAAAAGGGCCATCTGAAAAAAGTGTAAAATCCAGAAAGGCAGGACAGGCCATGGAGAACTGGGACCCTTGGTATGCTGATGGGCGGGATGTAAATTGCCAACAGCCACTGGGGAGAAGTGTATGGTGTTTCCTGAAACATCTAAAAAACAAAGCAACAGAGCCTAGGGCACTTCCACTTATGGTCCTATAGCTTAGGGAAATTAAAATCAAAAAGACACAGCCACCCCAAAGTTTGGGACGGCTCTGTTTACAAGAACCTTGTTTACGGTACAAGTTCAATATCGCAGAAAGTGAAAAATGGATAAAGAAGTTGTGGTACTTACGTACAATGCAATATCACTCAGCAATGAAATCTATGTCATCAGGCCCATAGCAGCATAATGAGTGGATTCAGGTATGATGATTCTAACTGAAATAAGTCACACAGAAAAAGAAACATCATAAGATATCACTAATACACGGAAGGTAAACTTGGCTACACAGGAACTGGATTACAAAACAGAAGAGGTTCTCAAATTTAGAAAACCAACTTATGCTTGCTTAAGGGGAATGGTGAGTTGGGGTGCTGCATAAAACCAGAGATTGAAATGAGCACAGATAAAGTTCCTTAAGCCAAATATGAAATAGACAAGAGCTACTCCTTGGCTCAACGAAATGGACTAAACACCCCATATGAAACGCCTAAGAATGTACCTGACTAGTAAGTATCTTAAAACCTATGGATTGCTATGTCTCTGAAAGAGAATCAAGAGTGTGTACAGGGGCATAAACGCAGCAGTGATAGGATTGGAGAGGTTCGGTGAGCAAATGAAGACCCCTTGAAGTCATATTGCATGGTACCCTTTCCACGGGTCTCAACTCTCCATGTTTAAGGGATTCTTCCTTCAGCTAAAACATGCATGTGGAACCCAGAGTATGATCAACCGTGTGATCGGGAGACGTGTTCCAATATGTCTCAGTTTTCGACCGCTGATACTCGGGTACAACATTCCAGACTCTTTACTAACACCCTCCCGACTTGGAGAGTCAGTGCCTTTAACCTCCTGTTTGGCCCAGTTTGCAATTTCTGCAGAAGATGAACAGGAATAGGGAGGACTAATGAGAGACTAGCTGGAGGTGTCTGGACGGGCAAATTTAACTCTCATTTCCCACCAGGAAGAGGAATTAACCAAAGGCTCAGCATGCTGTGCCAGAACCAGATTAGGGCCTGAAGCAATCCTGCAGTGTTGCGGCCAGCTCACAAGAAAGCGAGTTGAAGAAAGGAGCTCAGGGTCACTGTAATTCACAAACCTGCAGAGTTATAAATGACAGCTATCGTCCAAAAATATACTGAAATAAGGCTGACAAGAGGACTTTAAAGCGGGGCAGAATTGCAGGAAACCGATTTCAGGAGGTAGACTGGAATTGCATGTAAAGCATAGGAAAAGAGGCAGAACGTCCACAATGATGCACTTGGCCTAAAAGTGTGTATGCGTTTTTTCCTGATTATATTCAGGAAAAAACGCATACGCCCTTTTTGGCCAACCAAGCAAGCTTGCAAAGGAAATCTGCACTACAATGAAATCTCACTGCTCCCCGGTCAAAAGGGCCATCTGAAAAAAGTGTAAAATCCAGAAAGGCAGTACAGGCCATGGAGAACTGGGAGCCTTGTTATGCTGATGGGCGGGATGTAAATTGCCAACAGCCACTCTGGAGAAGTGTATGGTGTTTCCTGAAACATCTAAAAAACAAAGCAACAGAGCCTAGGGCACTTCCACTTATGGTCCTATAGCTTAGGGAAATTAAAATCAAAAAGACACAGCCACCCCAAAGTTTCGGACGGCTCTGTTTACAAGAACCTCGTTTACGGTACAAGTTCAATATCGCAGAAAGCGAAAAATGGATAAAGAATTTGGGGTAATTACGTACAATGCAATATCACTCAGCAATGAAATCTATGTCATCAGGCCTGTAGCAGCATAATGAGTGGATTCAGGTACGATGATTCTAAGTGAAATAAGTCACACAGAAAAAGAAACATCATAAGATATCACTACTACACGGAATGTAAACTTGGCTACACAGGAACAGAATTACAAAACAGAACAGGGTCTCAAATGCAGAAAAGCAACTTATGCTTGCTTAAGGGGAAAGGTGAGTTGGGGTGCTGCATAAAACCAGAGATTGAAATTAGCACAGATACCATTCCATAAGCCAAATATGTAATAGACTAGAGCTACTCCTTGCTCAACGAAGTAGACACAACACCCCATATTAAACGCCTAAGAATATACCTGACTAGTAAGAATCTTAAAACCTATGGATTTATATGTCTCCGAAAGAGAATCAAGCGTGTGTACAGCGACAAAAACGAAGCAGTGATAGGATTGGTGAGGTTCGGTGAGCAAATGCAGACCCTTTGAAGTCATATTGCATGGTACCCATTCCATGGGTCTCAACTCTCCAGGTTTAAGGGATTCTTCCTTCAGCTAAAACATGCATGTGGAACCCAGAGTATGATCCACCGTGTGATCGGGAAACGTGTTCAAATGTGTCTCAGTTTTCGTCCCCTGGTACTCGGGTTCAACATTCCAGACGCTTTACTAACACTCTCCCCACTTGGAGAGTCAGTGCCTTTAACCTCCTGTTTGGCCCAGTTTGCAATTTCTGCAGAAAATGAACAGAAATAGGGACAACCAATGAGAGACTAGCTGGAGGTGTCTGGACGGGCAAATTTAACTCTCATTTCCCACCAGGAAGAGGAATTAATCAAAGGCTCAGCGTGCCATGCTGGAACCACACTAGGGCCTGAAGCAATCCTGAGGTGTTGCGGCCAGCTCACAAGAAAGCGAGTTGAAGAAAGGAGCTCAGGGGCACTGTCATTCACAAACCTGCAGAGTTATAAATGACAGCTATCATCCAAAAATATATTGAAACAGCTGCCAAGAGGACTTGAAAGCGGGGCAGAATTGCAGGAAACCGATTTCAGGAGGTAGACTGGAATTGCATGTAAAGCATAGGAAAAGAGGCAGAACGTCCACAATGATGCACTTGGCCAAAAAGGGCGTATTCAGGAAAAAACGCATACGCACTTTTTGGCCAAACAAGCAAACTTGCAAAGGAAAGCTGCACTACAATGAAGTCTCACTGCCCCCCGGTCAAAAGGGCCATCAAAAAAAATGTGTAAAATCCAGAAAGGCAGGACAGGCCTTGGAGAACTGGGAGCCTTGTTATGCTGATGGGCCTGATGTAAATTGCCAACAGCCACTCTGGAAAAGTGTATGGTGTTTCCTGAAACATCCAAAAAACAAAGCAACAGAGCCTAGGGCACTTCCACTTATGGTCCTATAGCTTAGGGAAATTAAAATCAAAAAGACACAGCCACCCCAAAGTTTGGGACGGCTGTGTTTACAAGAACCTCGTTTACGGTACAAGTTCAATATCCCAGAAAGTGAAAAATGGATAAAGAAATTGTGGTAATTACGTACAGTGCAATATCACTCAGCAATGAAATCTATGTCATCAGGCCCGTAGCAGCATAATGAGTGGATTCAGGTACGATGATTATAAGTGAAATAAGTCACACAGAAAAAGAAACATCATAAGACATCACTACTACACGGAATGTAAACTTGGCTACACAGGAACTGAATTACAAAACAGAACAGGGTCTCAAATGTAGAAAATCAACTTATGCTTGCTTAAGGGGAAAGGTGAGTTGGGGTGCTGCATAAAACCAGCGATTGAAATTAGCACAGATACCGTTCCATAAGCCAAATATGTAATAACAAGAGCTACTCCTTGCTCAACGAAGTGGACTCAACACCCCAAATTAAACGCCTAAGAATATACCTGACTAGAAAGAATCTTAAAATCTATGGATTTATATGTCTCCTAAAGAGAATCAAGCATGTGTACAGTGGCATAAACGCAGCACTGATAGGATTGGTGAGGTTCGGTGAGCAAACGTAGACCCTTTGAAATCATATTGCATGGTACCCATTCCATGGGTCTCAACTCTGCAGGTTTAAGGGATTCTTCCTTCAGCTAAAACATGCATGTGGAACCCAGAGTATGATCCACCGTGTGATCGGGAAACGTGTTCAAATGTGTCTCAGTTTTCGTCCCCTGGTACTCGGGTGCAACATTCCAGATGCTTTACTAACACTCTCCCCACTTGGAGAGTCAGTGTCTTTAACCTCCTGTTTCGTCCAGTTTGCAATTTCTGCGGAAAATGTACAGGAATAGGGAAAACCAATGAGAGACTAGCTGGAGGTGTCTGGACGGGCAAATTTAACTCTCATTTCCCACCAGGAAGAGGAATTAACCAAAGCTTCAGTGTGCCATGCCGGAACCACACGAGGGACTGAAGCAATCTTGCGGTGTTGCGGCCAGCTCACAAGAAGGCGCGTTGAAGAAATGAGCTCAGGGGCACTGTCAGTCACAAACCTGCAGAGTTATAAATGACAGCTATCGTCCAAAAATATACTGAAGTAAGGCTGCCAAGAGGACTTGAAAGTGGGGCAGAATTGCAGGAAACCCATTTCAGGAGGTAGACTGGAATTGCATGTAAAGCATAGGAAAAGAGGCAGAACGTCCACAATGATGCACTTGGCCAAAAAGGGCATATGCGTTTTTTCCTGAATATATTCAGGAAAAAACGCATACGCACTTTTTGGCCAACCAAGCAAGCTTAAAAAGGAAATCTGCACTACAATGAAGTCTCACTTACCCCCGGTCAAAAGGGCCATCTGAATAAAGTATAAAATCCAGAAAGGCAGGAAAGGCCATGGAGAACTGGGAGCCTTGTTATGCTGCTGGGTGGGATGGAAATTGCCAACAGCCACTCTGGAGAAGTGTATGGTGTTTCCTGAAACATCTACAAAACAAAGCAACAGAGCCTAGGGCACTTCCACTTATGGTCCTATAGCTTAGGGAAATTAAAATCAAAAAGACACAGCCACCCCAAAGTTTGGGATGGCTCTGTTTACAAGAACCTCGTTTACGGTACAAGTTCAATATCGCAGAAAGCGAAAAATGGATAAAGAAGTTGTGGTACTTACGTACAATGCAATATCACTCAGCAATGAAATCTATGTCATCAGGCCCGTAGCAGCATAATGTGTGGATTCATTTACGATGATTCTAAGTGAAAAAGTCACACAAAAAAAGCAACATCATAAGATATCACTAAAACACGGAATATAAACTTGGTTACACAGGAACTGAATTACAAAACAGAACAGGGTCGCAAATGTAGAAAACCAACTTATGCTTGCTTAAGGGGAAAGGTGAGTTGGGGTACTGCATAAAACCAGAGATAGAAATTAGCTCACATACCGTTCCATAAGCCAAATATGTAATAGACAAGAGCTACTCCTTGCTCAACGAAGTGACTCAACACCCCATATTAAACGCCTAAGAATATACCTGACTAGTAAGAATCTTAAAACCTATGGATTGATCCAGGAGCAGGAAGATGGCGGAAGAGTAAGATGCGGAGATCACCTTCCTCCCCACAGATACACCAGAAATACATCTACACGTGGAACAACTCCTACAGATCACCTACTGAAGGCTGGCAGAAGACCTCAGACCTCCCAAAAGGCAAGAAACTCCCCACGTACCTGGGTAGGGCAAAAGAAAAAAAGAATAAACAGAGACAAAAGGATAGGGACGGCACCTGCACCAGTGGGAGGGAGCTGTGAAGGAGGAAAAGTTTCCACACACTAGGAAGCCCTTTCGCGGGCGGAGACTGCGGGAGGCGGAGGGGGGAGCTTCGAACCTGCGGAGGAGTGCACAGCAACGAGTGCGGAGGGCAAATCGGGGAGATTCCCGCACAGAGGATCGGTGCCGACCGGGACTCACCAGCCCGGGAGGCTTGTCTGCTCACCTGCCGGGGCGGGCGGGGCTGCGAGCTGAAGCTCTGAGGCTCGGGTTTCGGTTTCGGACGGAGCGCAGGGAGAGGACTGGGGTTGGCGGCTTGAACATAGCCTGAAGGGGTTAGTGCACCACAGCTAGCCGGGAGGGAGTCCGGGGAAAAGTCTGCACCTGCCGAAGAGGTAAGAGACTTTTTCTTCCCTCTTTGTTTCCTGGTGCTTGAGGAGAGGGGTTTAAGAATGCTGCTTAAAGGAACTCCAGAGACGGGCGCGAGCCACGGCTGAAAGCGCGGACCCCAGAGATGGGCGCGAGCCGCGGCTGAAAGCGCGGACCCCAGAGACTGGCGCGAGCCATGGCTGAAAGCGCGGACCCCAGAGACGGGCGCGAGCTGCGGCTGAAAGCGCGGACCCCAGAGACGGGCGCGAGCCGCGGCTGAAAGCGCGGACCCCAGAGACGGGCGTGAGCCGTGGCTGACAGCGCGGACCCCAGAGACGGGCGCGAGCCGCGGCTGAGGGCGCGGACCCCAGAGACGGGCACGAGCCGCGGCTGAGGTTGCGGACTCCAGAGACGGGCACAAGCCGCAGCTGGAGGCGCGGACCACAGAGGCGGGCGGGAGACGTTGGGGCTGCTGCTGCCGCCACCAAGGGGCCTGTGTGCGAGCACAGGTCGCTCTCCACGCCCCTCTTCCACGGAGCCTGTGCAGCCCGCCACTGCCGGGTTCCCGGGATCCGGGGACGACTTCCCTGGGAGAGCGCACGGCGGGCCTCGGGCTGGTGCAGGGTCACGCCAGACTTTGCTGCCGCAGGCCCGCCCTGCATTCCATGCCCCTCCCTCCCCGCCAGCCTCAGTACGCCAGAACCCCCGAATCAGCGGCTCCTTTAACCCCGTCCTGTCTGAGCAAAAAACAGACGCCCTCCAGCGACCTACACGCAGAGGCAGGGCCAAATCCAAAGCTGAGCCCCTGTGAGCTGTGAGAACAAAGAAGAGAAAGGGAAATCTCTCCCAGCAGCCTCAGAAGCAGCGGATTAAAGCTCCACAATCAACTTGATGTACGCTGCATCTGTGGAATACATGAATAGACAGCCAATCATCCCAAATTAAGGAGGTAGACTTTGGGAGCAAGATCTATGATTTTTTTCCCTATTCCTCTTTTTGTGAATGTGTATGTGTATGCTTCTGTGTGAGATCTTGTCTGTATAGTCTTGCTTCCACCATTTGTCCTAGGGTTCTATCCCTTCATGGTTTTTTCTTAAAATTTTTTTCTTAATAATCAATTTTAATTTTAAGAACGTTATTATACTTTACCTTCGTCCTTTCTTTTTCTTTCTTTCTTTCCTTCCTTCCTTCCTTCCTTTAGACAATGAATCATCCCAAATTGAGGAGGTGGTCTCTGACAGCAAGATTTATGATTTTTCCCCCTTTACCTCTTTTAGTGAGGGTGTATGTGTACGCTTCTGTGTAAGATTTTGTCTGTATAGCTTTGCTTCCAACATTTGTCCTAAGGTTCTATCCGTCCCTTTTTTTTTTCCTAAATAAGAATTTTTTAATTCAATAACTTTATTATACTTTATTTTATTTTTACTGTATCTTCTTTCTTTCTGTTTTTCCTTCTTTCCCTCCTTCCTTCCTTCCTTCCTCCCTCCCTCCCTCCCTCTTTTCGTTCCTTCTTGCCTTCCTTCCTTCGTTGCTTCTTTCTTCCTTCCTTCCTTCCTTCCTTCCTTCCTTCCCTCCTTCCTTCCCTCCTTTCCTTCTTTCTTTCCTCATACTTCTACTAATTCCCTCTACTTTTTCTCCCTTTTATTCTGAGCCGTGTGGATGAAAGGCTCTTGGTGCTCCAGCCAGGAGTCAGGGCTCTGCCTCTGAGGTAGGAGAGCCAACTTCAGGACACTGGTCCACAAGAGACCTCCCAGCTCCACATAATATCAAACGGCAAAAATCTCCCAGAGACCTCCATCTTAACACCAGCACCCAGCTTCACTCAATGACCAGCAAGCCACAGTGCTGGACAACCTGTGCCAAACAACTAGCAAAACAGGAACACAACCCCACCCATTAGCAGAGAGGCAGTCCAAAATCATAATAAGGCCACAGACACCCCAAAACACACCACCAGACGTGAACCTGCCCACTAGAGAGACAAGATCCAGCCTCATCCACCACAACATAGGCACTAGTCCCCTCCACCAGGAAGCCTACACAACCCATTGAACCAACCTTAGCCACTGGAGACAGACATCAAAACAGGAGGAACTACGAACCTGCAGCCTGCAAAAAGGAGACCCCAAACACAGTAAGATAAGCAAAATGAGAAACAGAAAAACACACAGCAGATAAAGGAGCAAGATAAAAATGCACCAGACCTAACAAATGAAGAGGAAATAAGCAGTCTACCTGAAAAAGAATTCAGAATAATGATAGTAAGGTTGATCCGAAATCTTGGAGATAGAATGGACAATAGAATGGACAAAATGCAAGAATCAGTTAACAAGGACCTAGAAGAACTAAAGATGAAACAAGCAACGATGAACAACACAATAAATGAAATTAAAAATACTCTAGATGGGATCAATAGCAGAATAACTGAGGCAGAAGAACGGATAAGTGACCTGGAAGATAAAATAGTGGAAATAACTACTGCAGAGCAGAATAAAGAAAAAAGAATGAAAAGAACTGAGGACAGTCTCAGAGACCTCTGGGACAACATTAAACGCACCAACATTCGAATTATAGGGGTTCCAGAAGAAGAAGAGAAAAAGAAAGGGACTGAGAAAATATTTAAAGAGATTATAGTTGAAAACTTCCCTAATATGGGACAGGAAATAGTTAATCAAGTCCAGGAAGCACAGAGAGTCCCATACAGGATAAATACTAGGAGAAATACGCCAAGACACATATTAATCAAACTGTCAAAAATTAAATACAAAGAAAGCATATTAAAAGCAGCAAGGGAAAAACAACAAATAACACATAAGGGAATCCCCATAAGGTTAACAGCTGATCTCTCAGCAGAAACCCTACAAGCCAGAAGGGAGTGGCAGGACATACTGAAAGTGATGAAGGAGAAAAACCTGCAGCCAAGACTACTCTACCCAGCAAGGATCTCATTCAGATTTGATGGAGAAATTAAAACCTTTACAGACAAGCAAAAGCTGAGAGAGTTCAGCACCACCAAACCAGCTTTACAACAAATGCTAAAGGATCTTCTCTAGGCAAGAAACACAAGAGAAGGAAAAGACCTATAATAACGAACCCAAAACAATTTAGAAAATGGGAATAGGAACATACATATCGATAATTACCTTAAATGTAAATGGACTAAATGCTCCCACCAAAAGACACAGATTAGCTGAATGGATACAAAAACAAGACCCTTATATATGCTGTCTACAAGAGACCCACTTCAGACCTAGAGACACATACAGACTGAAAGTAAGGGGATGGAAAAAGATATTCCATGCAAATGGAAACCAAAAGAAAGCTGGAGTAGCAATTCTCATATCAGACAAAATAGACTTTAAAATAAGGACTATTAAAAGAGACAAAGAAGGACACTACATAATGATCAAGGGATCGATCCAAGAAGAAGATATAACAATTGTAAATATTTATGCACCCAACATAGGAGCACCTCAATACATAAGGCAAATACTAACAGCCATAAAAGGGGAAATCGACAGTAACACATTCATAGTAGGGGACTTAAACACCCCACTTTCACCCATGGACAGATCATCCAAAATGAAAATAAATAAGGAAACACAAGCTTTAAATGATACATTAAACAAGATGGACTTAATTGATATTTATAGGACACTCCATCCAAAAACAACAGAATACACATTTTTCTCAAGTGCTCATGGAACATTCTCCAGGATAGATCATATCTTGGGTCACAAATCAAGCCTTGGTAAATTTAAGAAAATTGAAATTGTATCAAGTATCTTTTCTGACCACAACGCCATGAGACTAGATATCAATTACAGGAAAAGATCTGTAAAAAATACAAACCATGGAGGCTAAACAATACACTACTTAATAATGAAGTGATCACTGAAGAAATCAAAGAGGAAATCAAAAAATACCTAGAAACAAATGACAATGGAGACACAACGACCCAAAACCTGTGGGATGCAGCAAAAGCAGTTCTAAGGGGGAAGTTTATAGCAATACAAGCCCACCTTAAGAAGCAGGAAACAGCTCGAATAAACAACCTAACCTTGCACCTCAAGCAATTAGAGAAAGAAGAACAAAAAAAACCGAAAGCTAGCAGAAGGAAAGAAATCATAAAAATCAGATCAGAAATAAATGAAAAAGAAATGAAGGAAACAATAGCAAAGATCAATAAAACTAAAAGCTGGTTCTTTGAGAAGATAAACAAAATTGATAAACCACTAGCCAGACTCATCAAGAAAAAAAGGGAGAAGACTCAAATCAATAGAATTAGAAATGAAAAAGGAGAGGTAACAACTGACACTGCAGAGATAAAAGAGATCATGAGAGATTACTACAAGCAACTCTATGCCAATAAAATGGACAATCTGGAAGAAATGGACAAATTCTTAGAAATGCACAACCTGCCAAGACTGAATCAGGAAGAAATAGAAAATATGAACAGACCAATCACAAGCACTGAAATTGAAACTGTGATTAAAAATCTTCCAACAAAGAAAAGCCCAGGACCAGATGGCTTCACAGGCGAATTCTATCAAACATTTAGAGAAGAGCTAACACCTATCCTTCTCAAACTCTTCCAAAATATAGCAGAGGGAGGAACACTCCCAAACTCCTTCTACGAGGCCACCATCACCTTGATACCAAAACCAGGCAAGGATGTCACAAAGAAAGAAAACTACAGACCAATATCACTGATGAACATAGATGCAAAAATCCTCAACAAAATACTAGCAAACAGAATCCAACAGCACATTAAAAGGATCATACACCATGATCAAGTGGGGTTTATTCCAGGAATGCAAGGATTCTTCAATATACGCAAATCTATCAATGTGATAAACCATATTAACAAATTGAAGGAGAAAAACCATATGATCATCTCAATAGATGCAGAGAAAGCTTTTGACAAAATTCAACACCCATTTATGATAAAAACCCTGCAGAAAGTAGGCATAGAGGGAACTTTCCTCAACATAATAAAGGCCATATACGACAAGCCCACAGCAAACATCATCCTCAATGCGGAAAAACTGAAAGCATTTCCACTAAGATCAGGAACAAGACAAGGGTGCCCACTCTCACCACTCTTATTCAACATAGTTTTGGAAGTTTTAGCCACAGCAATCAGAGAAGAGAAGGAAATAAAAGGAATCCAAATTGGAAAAGAAGAAGTAAAGCTGTCACTGTTTGCAGATGACATGATCCTATACATAGAGAATCCTAAAGATGCTACCAGAAAACTACTAGAGCTAATCAATGAATTTGGTAAAGTGGCAGGATACAAAATTAATGCACAGAAATCTCTGGCATTCCTATATACTAATGATGAAAAATCTGAAAGTGAAATCAAGAAAACACTCCCATTTACCATTGCAACAAAAAGAATAAAATATCTAGGAATAAACCTACCTAAGGAGACAAAAGACCTATATGCAGAAAATTATAAGACACTGATGAAAGAAATTAAAGATGATACAAATAGATGGAGACATATACCATGTTCTTGGATTGGAAGAATCAACATTGTGAAAATGACTCTACTACCCAAAGCAATCTATAGATTCAATGCAATCCCTATCAAACTACCACTGGCATTTTTCACAGAACTAGAACAAAAAATTTCGCAATTTGTATGGAAACACAAAAGACCCCGAATAGCCAAAGCAATCTTGAGAACAAAAAAAGGAACTGGAGGAATCAGGCTCCCTGACTTCAGACTATACTACAAAGCTACAGTTATCAAGACAGTATGGTACTGGCACAAAAACAGAAAGATAGATCAATGGAACAGGATAGAAAGCCCAGAGATAAACCCATGCACATATGGACACCTTATCTTTGATAAAGGTGACAGGAATGTACAGTGGAGAAAGGACAGCCTCTTCAATAAGTGGTGCTGGGAAAACTGGACAGGTACATGTAAAAGTATGAGATTAGATCACTCCCTAACACCATACACAAAAATAAGCTCAAAATGGATTAAAGACCTAAATATAAGGCCAGAAACTATCAAACTCTTAGAGGAAAACATAGGCAGAACACTCTATGACATAAATCACAGCAAGATTCTTTCTGACCCACCTCCTAGAGTAATGGAAATAAAAACAGAAATAAACAAATGGGACCTAATGAAACTTCAAAGCTTTTGCACAGCAAAGGAAACCATAAACAAGACCAAAAGACAACCCTCAGAATGGGAGAAAATATTTGCAAATGAAGCAACCGACAAAGGATTAATCTCCAAAATTTACAAGCAGCTCATGCAGCTCAATAACAAAAAAACAAACAACCCAATCCAAAAATGGGCAGAAGACCTAAATAGACATTTCTCCAAAGAAGATATACAGTCTGCCAACAAACACATGAAAGAATGCTCAATATCATTAATCATTAGAGAAATGCAAATCAAAACTACAATGAGATATCATCTCACAACAGTCAGAATGGCCATCATCAAAAAATCTAGAAACAATAAATGCTGGAGAGGGTGTGGAGAAAAGGGAACCCTCTTGCACTGCTGGTGGGAATGTGATTGGTTCAGCCACTATGGAGAACAGTATGGAGGTTCCTTAAAAAACTACAAATAGAACTACCATATGACCCAGCAATCCCACTACTGGGCATATACCCTGAGAAAACCGAAATTCAAAAAGAGTCATGTACCAAAATGTTCATTGCAGCTCTATTTACAATAGCCCGGAGATGGAAACAACCTAAGTGCCCATCATCGGATGAATGGATAAAGAAGATGTGGCACATATATACAATGGAATATTACTCAGCCATAAAAAGAAATGAAATTGAGCTATTTGTAATGAGGTGGATAGACCTAGAGTCTGTCATACACAGTGAAGTAAGTCAGAAAGAAAAAGACAAATACCATATGCTAACACATATATATGGAATTTAAGAAAAAAAAAGTCATGAAGAACCTAGGGGTAAGGCAGGAAAAAAGATGCAGACCTCCTAGAGAACGGACTTGAGGTTATGGGGAGGGGGAAGGGTGAGCTGTGACGGGGCGAGAGAGAGTCATGGACATATACAAACTAACAAACGTAGTAAGGTAGATAGCTACTGGGAAGCAGCCGCATGGCAGAGGGATATTGGCTTGGTGCTTTGTGACAGCCTGGAGGGGTGGGATAGGGAGGGTGGGAGGGAGGGAGACGCAAGAGGGAAGAGATATGGGAACATATGTGTATGTATAACTGATTCACTTTGTTATAAAGCAGAAACTAACACATCATTGTAAAGCAATTATACCCCAATAAAGATGTTAAAAAAAAAAAACCTATGGATTTATATGTCTCCGAAAGAGAATCAAGCGTGTGTACAGAAGCATAAACGCAGCAGTGATAGGATTGGTGAGGTTCGGTGAGCAAATTCAGACCGTTTGAAGTCATTTTGCATGGTACCCATTCCATGGGTCTCAACTCTCCAGGTTTAAGGGATTCTTCCTTCAGCTAAAACATGCATGTGGAACCCAGAGTATGATCCACCGTGTGATCGGTAAAGTGTTCAAATGTGTCTCAGTTTTCATCCCCTGGTACTCGGGTGCAACATTCCAGACGCTTTACTAACACTCTCCCCACTAGGAGAGTCAGTGCCTTTAACCTCCTGTTTGGCCCAGTTTGCAATTTCTGCGGAAAATGAACAGGAATAGGGAGAACCAATGAGAGACTAGCTGGAGGTGTCTGGACGGGCAAATTTAACTCTCATTTCCCACCAGGAAGAGGAATTAACCAAAGGCTCAGCGTGCCGTGCTAGAAACAGATTAGGGCCTGAAGCAATCCTATTGTGTTGCGGCCAGCTCACAAGAAAGCGAGTTGAAGAAAGGAGCTCAGGGGCACTGTAATTCACAAACCTGCAGAGTTATAAATGACAGCTATTGTTCAAAAATATATTGAAGTAAGGCTGCCAAGAGGACTTGAAAGCGGGGCAGAATTGCAGGAAACCGATTTCAGGAGGTAGACTGGAATTGCATGTAAAGCATAGGAAAAGAGGCAGAACGTCCAAAATGATGCACTTGGCCAAAAAGGGCATATGAGTTTTTTCCTGAATATATTCAGGAAAAAACGCATACGCCCTTTTTGGCCAACCAAGCAAGCTTGCAGAGGAAATCTGCATTACAATGAAGTATCACTGCCGCCCTGTGAAAAGGGCCATCTGAAAAAACTGTACAATCCAGAAAAGCAGGACAGGCCATGGAGAACTGGGAGCCTTGTTATGCTGATGGGCGGGATGTAAATTGCCAACAGCCACTCTGGAGAAGTCTATGGTGTTTCCTGAAACATCTAAAAAACAAAGCAACAGAGCCTAGGGCACTTCCACTTATGGTCCTATAGCTTAGGGAAATTAAAATCAAAAAGACACAGCCACCCCAAATTGTGGGACGGCTCTGTTTACAAGAACCTCGTTTACGGTACAAGTTCAATATCACAGAAAGCGAAAAATGGATAAAGACGTTGTGGTACTTACGTACAATGCAATATCACTCAGCAATGAAATCTATGTCATCAGGCCCGTAGCAGCATAATGAGTGGATTCAGGTACGATGATTCTAAGTGAAATAAGTCACACAGAAAAAGAAACATCATAAGATATTACTACTACAAGGAATGTAAACTTGGCTACACAGGAACTGAATTACAAAACAGAACAGGGTCTCAAATGTAGAAAACCAACTTATGCTTGCTTAAGGGAAAAGGTGAGTTGGGGTGCTGCATAAAACCAGAGATTGAAATTAGCACAGATACCGTTCCATAAGCCAAATAGGTAATAGACAAGAGCTACTCCTTGCTCAACGAAGTGGACTCAGCACCCCATATTAAACGCCTAAGAATATATCTGACTAGTAAGAATCTTAAAACCTATGGATTTATATGTCTCCGAAAGAGAATCAAGCGTGTGTACAGCGGCATAAACGCAGCAGTGATAGGATTGGTGAGGTTCGGTAAGCAACTGCATACCCTTTGATGTCATATTGCATGGTACCCATTCCATGGGTCTCAACTCTCCAGGTTTAAGTATTCTTCCTTCAGCTAAAACATGCATGTGGAACCCAGAGTATGATCCACCGTGTGATCGGGAAACGTTTTCAAATGTGTCTCACTTTTCGTCCCCTGTTACTCGGGTGCAACATTCCAGACGCTTTACTAACACTCTCCCCACTTGGAGAGTCAGTGCCTTTAACCTCCTGTTTGGCCCAGTTTGCAATTTCTGCGGAAAATGAACAGGAATAGGGAGAACCCATGAGAGACTAGCTGGAGATGTCTGGACGGGCAAATTTAACTCTCATTTCCCACCAGGAAGAGGAATTAACCAAAGGCTCAGAGTGCCGTGCCGGAACCACACTAGGGCCTGAAGCAATGCTGCGGTGTTGCGGAGAGCTCACAGAAAGCGAGTTGAAGAAAGGAGCTCAGGGGCACTGTCATTCACAAAC
The DNA here is from genome assembly GCF_937001465.1 of Orcinus orca. Taxonomy (NCBI): domain Eukaryota; kingdom Metazoa; phylum Chordata; class Mammalia; order Artiodactyla; family Delphinidae; genus Orcinus; species Orcinus orca. The sequence goes on along the minus strand of NC_064559.1, from coordinate 65,594,776 downwards.
ATGCAGAGTTATAAATGACAGCTATCGTCCAAAACTATATTGAAGTAAGGCTGCCAAGAGGAATTGAAATCGGGACAGAATTGCAGGAAACCGATTTCAGGAGGTAGACTGGAATTGCATGTAAAGCATAGGAAAAGAGGCAGAACATCCACAATGATGCACTTGGCCAAAAAGGGCGTATGCGTTTTTTCCTGAATATATTCAGGAAAAAACTCATACGCCCTTTTTGGCCAACCAAGCAAGCTTGCAAAGGAAATCTACACTACAATGAAGTCTCACTGCCCCTCGGTCAAAAGGGCCATCTGAAAAAAGTGTAAAATCCAGAAAGGCAGGACAGGCCATGGAGAAATGGGAGCCTTGTTTTGCTGATGGGCGGGATGTAAATTACCAACAGCCACTCTGGAGAAGTGTATGGTGTTTCCTGAAACATCTAAAAAACAAAGCAACAGAGCCTAGGGCACTTCCACTTATGGTCCTATAGCTTAGGGAAATTAAAATAAAAAAGACACAGCCACCCCAAGGTTTGGGATGGCTGTGTTTACAAGAACCTCGTTTACGGTACAAGTTCAATATCACAGAAAGCGAAAAGTGGATAAAGAAGTTATGGTACTTACGTACAATGCAATATCACTCAGCAATGAAATCTATGACATCAGGCCCGTAGCAGCATAATGAGTGGATTCAGGTACGATGATTCTAAGTGAAATAAGTCACAGCGAAAAAGAAACATCATTAGATATCACTACTACACGGAATGTAAACTTGGCTACACAGGAACTGAATTACAAAACAGAACAGGATCTCAAATGCAGGAAACCAACATATGCTTGCTTAAGGGGAAAGGTGAGTTGGGGTGCTGCATAAAATCAGAGATTGACTGATTCACTTTGTTATAAAGCAGAAACTAACACACCATTGTAAAGCAATTATACCCCAATAAAGATGTTAAAAAAAAAAAAACCAGAGATTGAAATTAGCACAGATTCCGTTCCATAAGCCAAATATGTAATAGACTAGATCTACTCCTTGCTCAGCGAAGTGGACTCAACACCCCATATTAAACGCCTAAGAATATACCTGACTAGTAAGAATCTTAAAACCTATGGGTTTATATGTCTCTGAAAGAGAATCAAGCGTGTGTACAGCAGCATAAACGCAGGAGTGATAGGATTGGTGAGGTTCGGTGAGCAAACGCAGACCCTTTGAAGTCATAGAGTATGGTACCCATTCCATGGGTCTCAACTCTCCAGGTTTAAGGGATTCTTCCTTCAGCTAAAACATGCATGTGGAACCCAGAGTATGATCCACCGTGTGATTGGGAAATGTGTTCAAATGTGTCTCAGTTTTCGTCCCCTGGTACTCGGGTGCAACATTCCAGACGCTTTACTAACACTCTCCCCACTTGGAGAGTCAGTGCCTTTAACCTCCTGTTTGGCCCAGTTTGCAATTTCTGCAGAAAATGAACAGGAAAAGGGAGAACCAATGAGAGACTAGCTGGAGGTGTCTGGACGGGCAAATTTAACTCTCATTTTCCACCAGGAAGAGGAATTAACCAAAGGCTCAATGTGCCTTGCCGGATCCACAGTAGGGCCTGAAACAATCCTGCGGTGTTGCGGCCAGCTCACAAGAAAGCGAGTTGAAGAAAGGAGCTCAGGGGCACTGTAATTCACAAACCTGCAGAGTTATAAATGACAGCTATCGTCCAAAAATATATTGAAGTAAGGCTGCCAAGAGGACTTGAAAGCGGGGCAGAATTGCAGGAACCCGATTTCAGGAGGTAGACTGGAATTGCATGTAAAGCATAGCAAAAGAGGCAGAACGTCCACAATGATGCACTTGGCCAAAAAGGGCGTATTCGTTTTTTTCTGAATATATTCAGGAAAAAACGCATACGCCCTTTTTGGCCAACCAAGCAAGCTTGCAAAGGAAATCTGCACTACAATGAAGTCTCACTGCCCCCTGGTCAAAAGGGCCATGTGAACAAAGTATAAAATCCAGAAAGGCAGGACAGGCCGTGCAAAACTGGGAGCCTTGTTATGCTGATAGGCGGGATGTAAATTGCCAACAGCCACTCTGGAGAAGTGTATGGTGTTTCCTGAAACATCTAAAAAACAAAGCAACAGAACCTAGGGCACTTCCACTTATGGTCCTATAGCTTAGGGAAATTAAAATCAAGAAGACACAGCCAACCTAATGTTTGGGACGGCTCTGTTTACAAGAACCTCATTTACGGTACAAGTTCAATATCGCAGAAAGCGAACAATGGATAAAGAAGTTGTGGTACTTACGTACAATGCAATATCACTCAGCAATGAAATCTATGTCATCAGTCCCGTAGCAGCATAATGAGTGGATTCAGGTACGATGATTCTAAGTGAAATAAGTCACACAGAAAAAGAAACATCATAAGATATCACTAATACACGGAATGTAAACGTGGCTACACAGGAACTGAATTACAAAACAGAACAGGGTCTCAAATGTAGAAAACCAACTTATGCTTGCTTAAAGGGAAAGGTGAGTTGGGGTGCTGCATAAAACCAGAGATTGAAATTAAAACAGATACCGTTCCATAAGCCAAAAATGTAATAGACAAGAGCTACTCCTTGCTCAACGAAGTGGACTCAACACCCCATATTAAACGCCTAAGAATATACCTGACTAGTAAGAATCTTAAAACCTATGGATTTATATGTCTCCGAAAGAGAATCAAGCGTGTGTACAGCGGCGTAAACGCAGCAGTGATAGGATTGGTGAGGTTTGGTGAGCAAATGCAGACCCTTTGAAGTCATATTGCATGATAACCTTTCCATGGGTCTCAACTCTCCAGGTTTAAGGGATTCTTCCTTCAGCTAAAACATGCATGTGGAACCCAGAGTATGATCCACCGTGTGATCGGGAAACGTGTTCAAATGTGTCTCAGTTTTCGTCCCCTGGTGCTCGCGTGCAACATTCCAGACGCTTTACTAACACTCTCCCCACTTGGAGAGTCAGTGCCTTTAACCTCCTGTTTAGCCCAGTTTGCAATTTCTGCGTAAGATGAACAGGAATAGAGAGAACCAATGAGAGACTAGCTGGAGGTGTCTGGACGGGCAAATTTATCTCTCATTTCCCACCTGGAAGAGGAATTAACCAAAGGCTCATCGTGCTGTGCTGGAACCACACTAGGGCCTGAAGCAATCCTGCGGTGTTGCGGTCAGCTCACAAGAAAGCGAGTTGAAGAAAGGAGCTCAGGGGCACTGTAATTCACAAACCTGCAGAGTTATAAATGACAGCTATCGTCCAAAAATATATTGAAGTAAGGCTGCCAAGAGGACTTGAATGTGGGGCAGAATTTCAGGAAACCGATTTCAGGAGGTAGACTGGAATTGCATGTAAAGCATAGGAAAAGAGGCAGAACGTCCACAATGATGCACTTGGCCAAAAACGGCCTATGCGTTTTTTCCTGAATATATTCAGGAAAAAACGCATACGCCCTTTTTGGCCAACCAAGCAAGCTTGCAAAGGAAATCTGCACTACAATGAAGTCTCACTGCGCCCAGCTCAAAAGAGCCATCAGAAAAAAGTGTAAAATCCAGAAAGTCAGGACAGGCCATGGAGAACTGGGAGCCTTGTTATGCTGATGGGCGGGATGTAAATTGCCAACAGCCACTCTGGAGAAGTGTATGGTGTTTCCTGAAACATCTAAAAACGAAAGCAACAGAGCCTAGGGCACTTCCACTTATGGTCCTATAGCTTAGGGAAATTAAAATCAAAAAGACACAGCCACCCCAAAGTTTGGGATGGCTCTGTTTTCAAGAACCTCGTTTACGGTACAAGTTCAATATCGCAGAAAGCGAAAAATTGATAAAGAATTTGTGGTACTTACGTACAATGCAATATCACTCAGCAATGAAATCTATGTCATCAGGCCCGTAGCAGCATAATGAGTGGATTCAGGTACGATGATTCTAAGTGAAATAAGTCACACAGAAAAAGAAACATCATAAGATATCACTACTACACGGAATGGAAACTTGGCTACACAGGAACTGAATTACAAAACAGAACAGGGTCTCAAATGTAGAAAACCAACTTATGCTTGCTTAAGGGGAAAGGTGAGTTTGGGTGCTGCATAAAACCAGAGATTGAAATTAGCACAGATGCCGTTCTATAAGCCAAATATGTAATAGACAAGAGCTACTCCTTGCTCAACGAAGTGGACTCAACACCCCATATTAAACGCCTAAGAATATACCTGACTAGTAAGAATCTTAAAATCTATGGATTTATATGTCTCCTAAAGAGAATCAAGCATGTGTACAGTGGCATAAACGCAGCAGTGATAGGATTGGTGAAATTCAGTGAGCAAATGCAGACCCTTTGAAGTCATATTGCATGATACCCATTCCATGGGTCTCAACTCTCCAGGTTTAAGGGATTCTTCCTTCAGCTAAAACATGCATGTGGAACCCAGAGTATGATCCACCATGTGATCGGGAAACGTGTTCAAATGTGTCTCAGTTTTCGTCCCCTGGTACTCGGGGGCAACATTCCAGACGCTTTACTTACACTCTCCCCACTTGGAGAATCCATGCCTTTAACCTCTTGTTTGGCCCAGGTTGCAATTTCTGCATAGGATGAACAGGAATAGGGAGAACCAATGAGAGACTAGCTGGAGATGTCTGGACGGGCAAATTTAACTCTCATTTCCCACCAGGAAGAGGAATTAACCAAAGGCTCAGAGTGCCGTGCCGGAACCACACTAGGGCCTGAAGCAATGCTGCGGTGTTGCGGAGAGCTCACAGAAAGCGAGTTGAAGAAAGGAGCTCAGGGGCACTGTCATTCACAAACATGCAGAGTTATAAATGACAGCTATCGTCCAAAAATATATTGAAGTAAGGTTGCCAAGAGGACTTGAAAGCGGGGCAGAATTGCAGGAAACCGATTTCAGGAGGTAGACTGGAGTTGCATGTAAATCATAGGAAAAGAGGCAGAACGTCCACAATGATGCACTTGGCCAAAAAGGGCGTATGCGTTTTTTCCTGAATATATTCAGGAAAAAGCGCATACGCCCTTTTTGGCCAACCAAGCAAGCTTGCAATGGAAATCTGCACTACAAGGAAGTCTCACTGCCCCCCGGTCAAAAGGGCCATCTGAAAAAAGTGTAAAATCCAGAAAGGCAGGACAGGCCATGGAGAACTGGGAGCCTTGTTATGCTGATGGGCGGGATGTAAATTGCCCACAGCCACTCTGGAGAAGTGTATGGTGTTTCCTGAAACATGCAAAAAACAAAGCAACAGAGCCTAGGGCACTTCCACTTATGGTCCTATAGCTTAGGGAAATTAAAATCAAAAAGACACAGCCACCCCAAAGTTTGGGACAGGTCTGTTTACAAGAACCTCGTTTACAGTACAAGTTCAATATCACAGAAAGCGAAAAAATGGATAAAGAAGTTGTGGTACTTACGTACAATGCAATATCACTCACCAATGAAATCTATGTCATCAGGCCCATAGCAGCATAATGAGTGGATTCAGGTACGATGATTCTAAGTGAAATAAGTCACACAGAAAAAGAAACATCATAAGATATCACTACTACACGGAATGTAAACTTGGCTACAGAGGAACTGAATTACAAACAGAACAGGGTCTCAAATGTAGAAAACCAACTTATGCTTGCTTAAGGGGAAAGGTGAGTTGGGGTGCTGCATAAAACCAGCGATTGAAATTAGCACAGATACCGTTCCATAAGCCAAATATGTAATAGACAAGAGCTACTCATTGCTCAACGAAGTGGACTCAACACCCCATATTAAACACCTAAGAATATACCTGACTAGTAAGAATCTTAAAACCTATGGATTTATATGTCTCCGAAAGAGAATCAAGCATGTGTACAGCGGCATAAACGCAGCAGTGGTAGGATTGGTGACGTTCGGTGAGCAAATGCAGACCCTTTGAAGTCATATTGCATGGTACCCATTCCATGGGTCTCAACTCTCCAGGTTTAAGGGATTCTTCCTTCAACTAAAACATGCATGTGGAACCCAGAGTATGATCCACCGTGTGATCGGGAAACGTGTTCAAATGTGTCTCAGTTTTCGTCCCCTGGTACTCTGGTGCAACATTCCAGACGCTTTACTAACACTCTCCCCACTTGGAGAGTCAGTGCCTTTAACCTCCTGTTTGGCCCAGTTTGCAATTTGTGCGGAAAATGAACAGGAATAGGGAGAACCAATGAGAGACTAGCTGGAGGTGTCTGGACGGGCAAATTTAACTCTCATTTCCCACCAGGAAGAGGAATTAACCAAAGGCTCAGCGTGCCATGCCGGAACCACACTAGGGCCTGAAGCAATCATACGGTGTTGCGGCCAGCTCACAAGAAAGCGAGTTGAAGAAAGGAGCTCAGGGGCACTGTAATTCACAAACCTGCAGAGTTATAAATGACAGCTATCGTCCAAAGATATATTGAAGTAAGGCTGCAAAGAGGACTTGAAAGCAGGGCAGAATTGCAGGAAACTGATTTCAGGAGGTAGACTGGAATTGCATGTAAAGCATAGGAAAAGAGGCAGAACATCCACAATGATGCACTTGGCCAAAAAGGGCGTATGCGTTTTTTCCTGAATATATTCAGGAAAAAACGCATACGCCCTTTTTGGCCAACCAAGCAAGCTTGCAAAGGAAATCTACACTACAATGAAGTCTCACTGCCCCTCGGTCAAAAGGGCCATCTGAAAAAAGTGTAAAATCCAGAAAGGCAGGACAGGCCATGGAGAAATGGGAGCCTTGTTTTGCTGATGGGCGGGATGTAAATTACCAACAGCCACTCTGGAGAAGTGTATGGTGTTTCCTGAAACATCTAAAAAACAAAGCAACAGAGCCTAGGGCACTTCCACTTATGGTCCTATAGCTTAGGGAAATTAAAATAAAAAAGACACAGCCACCCCAAGGTTTGGGATGGCTGTGTTTACAAGAACCTCGTTTACGGTACAAGTTCAATATCACAGAAAGCGAAAAGTGGATAAAGAAGTTATGGTACTTACGTACAATGCAATATCACTCAGCAATGAAATCTATGACATCAGGCCCGTAGCAGCATAATGAGTGGATTCAGGTACGATGATTCTAAGTGAAATAAGTCACAGCGAAAAAGAAACATCATTAGATATCACTACTACACGGAATGTAAACTTGGCTACACAGGAACTGAATTACAAAACAGAACAGGATCTCAAATGCAGGAAACCAACATATGCTTGCTTAAGGGGAAAGGTGAGTTGGGGTGCTGCATAAAACCAGAGATTGACTGATTCACTTTGTTATAAAGCAGAAACTAACACACCATTGTAAAGCAATTATACCCCAATAAAGATGTTAAAAAAAAAAAAAACCAGAGATTGAAATTAGCACAGATTCCGTTCCATAAGCCAAATATGTAATAGACAAGAGCTACTCCTTGCTCAACGAAGTGGACTCAACACCCCATATTAAATGCCTAAGTATATATCTTACTAGTAATAATCTTAAAACCTATGGATTTATATGTCTCCGAAAGAGAATCAAGCGTGTATACAGCGGCATAAACGCAGCAGTGATAGGATTGGTGAGGATCGGTGAGCAAATGGAGACCCTTTGAAGTCATATTGCATGGTACCCATTCCATGGGTCTCAACTCTCCATGTTTAAGGGTTTCTTCCTTCAGCTAAAACATGCATGTGGAACCCAGAGTATGATCCACCGTGTGATCGGGAGACGTGTTCAAATGTGTGTCAGTTTTCGTCCCCTGGTACTCCGGTGCAACATTCCAGACGCTTTACTAACACTCTCCCCACTTGGAGAGTCAGTGCCTTTAAACTCCTGTTTGACCCAGTTTACAATTTCTGCGTAAGATGAACAGGAATAGGGAGAACCAATGAGAGACTAGCTGGAGGTGTCTGGACGGGCAAATTTATCTCTCATTTCCCACCAGGAAGAGGAATTAACCAAAGGCTCAGCGTGCCATGACGGAACCACACTAGGGCCTGAAGCAATCCTGCGGTGTTGCGGCCAGGTCACAAGAAAGCGAGTTGAAGAAAGGAGCTCAGGGGCACAGTAATTCACAATCCTGCAGAGTTATAAATGACAGCTATCGTCCAAAAATATATTGAAGTAAGGCTGCCAAGAGGACTTGAAAGCGGGGAAGAATTGCAGGAAACCGATTTCAGGAGGTAGACTGGAATTGCATGTAAAGCATAGGAAAAGAGGCAGAACGTCCACAATGATGCACTTGGCCAAAAAGGACGTATGCGTTTTTTCCAGAATATATTCAGGAAAAAACGCATACGCCCTTTTTGGCCAACGAAGCAAGCTTGCAAAGGAAATCTGCACTACAATGAAGTCTCACTGCCCCCCGGTCAAAAGGGCCATCAGAAAAAAGTGTAAAATCCAGAAAGGCAGGACAGGCCATGGAGAGCTGGGAGCCTTGTTATGCTGATGGGCGAGATGTAAATTGCCAACAGCCACTCTGGAGAAGTGTATGGTGTTTCCAGAAACATATACAAAACAAAGCAACAGAGCCTAGGGCACTTCCACTTATGGTCCTATAGATTAGGGAAATTAAAATCAAAAAGACACAGCCACCCCAAAGTTTGGGACGGCTCTGTTTACAAGAACCTCGTTTACTGTACAAGTTCAATATCACAGCAAGCGAAAAATGGATAAAGAAGTTGTGGTATTTACGTACAATACAATATCACTCAGCAATGAAATCTATGTCATCAGGCCCGTAGCAGCATAATGACTGGATTCAGGTACGATGATTCTAAGTGAAATAAGTCACACAGAAAAAGAAACATCATAAGATATCACTACTGCACGGAATGTAATCTTGGCTACACATCAACTGAATTCCAAAACAGAACATGGTATCAAATGTAGAAAACCAACTTATGCTTGCTTAAGGGGAAAGGTGAGTTGGGGTGCTGCATAAAACCAGAGATTGAAATTACCACAGATACCATTCCATAAGCCAAATATGTAATAGACAAGAGCTACTCCTTGCTCAACGAAGTGGACTCAACACCCCATATTAAACGCCTAAGAATATACCTGACTAGTAAGAATCTTAAAACCTATGGATTTATATGCCTCTGAAAGAGAACCAAGCGTGTGTACAGCGTCATAAATGCAGCAGTGATAGGATTGCTGAGGATCGGTGAGCAAATGCAGACCCTTTGAAGTCATATTGCATGGTACCCATTCCATGGGTCTCAACTCTCCAGGTTTAAGGGATTCTTCCTTCAGCTAAATCATGCATGTGGAAGCCAGAGTATGATCCACTGTGTGATCGGGAAACGTGTTCAAATGTGTCTCAGTTTTCGTCCCCTGGTACTCGGGTGCAACATTACAGATGCTTCACTAACACTCTCCCTACTTGGAGAGTCAGTGCCTTTAAACTCCTGTTTGGCCCAGTTTGCAATTTCTGCGGAAAATGAACAGGAATAGGGAGAACCAATGAGAGACAAGCTGGAGGTGTCTGGACGGGCAAATTTAACTCTCATTTCCCACCAGGAAGAGGAATTATCCAAAGGCTCAGCGTGCCGTGCCGGAACCACACTAGGGCCTGAAGCAATCCTGCGGTGTTGCGGCCAGCTCACAAGAAAGCGTGTTGAAGAAAGGAGCTCAGGGGCACTGTAATTCACAAACCTGGAGAGTTATAAATGACAGCTATCGTCCAAAAGTATACTGAAGTAAGGCTGCCAAGAGGACTTGCAAGTGGGGCAGAATTGCAGGAAACCGATTTCAGGAGGTAGACTGGAATTGCATGTAAAGCATAGGAAAAGAGGCAGAACGTCCACAATCATGCACTTGCTCAAAAAGTGCGTATGCGATTTTTCCTGAATATATTCAGGAAAAAACGCATACGCCCTTTTTGGCCAACCAAGCAAGCTTGCAAATGCAATCTGCACTACAATGAAGTCTCACTGCCCCCCGGTCAACAGGGCCATCTGAAAAAAGTGTAAAATCCAGAAAGGCAGGACAGGCCATGGAGAACTGGGAGCCTTGTTATGCTGATGGGCGGGATGTAAATTGCCAACAGCCACTCTGGAGAAGTGTATGGTGTTTCCAGAAACATATACAAAACAAAGCAACAGAGCCTAGGGCACTTCCACTTATGGTCCTATAGCTTAGGGAAATTAAAATCAAAAAGACACAGCCACCCCAAAATTTGGGTCGGCTCTATTTACAAGAACCTCGTTTACGGTACAAGTTCAATATCACAGAAAGCGAAAAATGGATAAAGAAGTTGTGGTATTTACGTACAATACAATATCACTCAGCAATGAAATCTATGTCATCAGGCCCGTAGCAGCATGATGAGTGGATACAGGTATGATGATTCTAAGTGAAATAAGTCACACAGAAAAAGAAACATCATAAGATATCACTACTGCACGGAATGTTCACTTGGCTACACATCAACAGAATTCCAAAACAGAACAGGGTCTCAAATGTAGAAAACCAACTTATGTTTGCTTAAGGGGAAAGGTGAGTTGGGGTGCTGCATAAAACCAGAGATTGAAATTACCACAGATACCATTCCATAAGCCAAATATGTAATAGACAAGAGCTACTCCTTGCTCAACGAAGTGGACTCAACACCCCATATTAAACGCCTAAGAATATACCTGACTAGTAAGAATCTTAAAACCTATGGATTTATATGCCTCCGAAAGAGAATCAAGCGTGTGTACAGCGGCATAAATGCAGCAGTGATAGGATTGCTGAGGATCGGTGAGCAAATGCAGACCCTTTGAAGTCATATTGCATGATACCCATTCCATGGGTCTCAACTCTCCAGGTTTAAGGGAGTCTTCCTTCAGCTAAAACATGCATGTGGAACCCAGAGTATGATCCACCGTGTGATTGGGAAACGTGTTCAAATGTGTCTCAGTTTTCATCCCCTGGTACTCGGGTGCAACATTCCAGACGCTTTACTAATACTCTCCCCTCTTGGAGAGTCAGGGCCTTTAACCTCTTGTTTGGTCCAGTTTGCAACTTCTGCGGAAAATGAACAGGAATAGGGAGAACCAATGAGAGACTAGCTGGAGGTGTCTGGACGGGCAAATTTCACTCTCATTTCCCACCAGGAAGAGGAATTAACCAAAGGCTTAGCGTGCCATGCCAGAACCACACTAGGGCCTGAAGCAATCCTGCGGTGTTGCGGCCAGCTCACAAGAAAGCGAGTTGAAGAAAGGAGCTCAGGGGCACTGTCATTCACAAACCTGCAGGGTTATAAATGACAGCTATCGTCCAAAAATATATTGAAGTAAGGCTGCCAAGAGGACTTGAAAGCGGGGCAGAATTGCAGGAAAGCGATTTCAGGAGGTAGACTGGAATTGCATGTAAAGCATAGGAAAAGAGGCAGAACGTCCACAATGATGCATTTGGCCAAAAAGGGCGTATGCGTTTTTCCCTGAATATATTTAGGAAAAAACGCATACGTCCTTTTTGGTCAACCAAGCAAGCTTGCAAAGAAAATCTGCACTACAATGAAGTCTCACTTCCCCCAGGTCAAAAGGGCCATCTGAAAAAAGTGTAAAATCCAGAAAGGCAGGACAGGCCATGGAGAACTGGGACCCTTGGTATGCTGATGGGCGGGATGTAAATTGCCAACAGCCACTCTGGAGAAGTGTATGGTTTTTCCTGAAACATCTAAAAAACAATGCAACAGAGCCTAGGGCACTTCCACTTATGGTCCTATAGCTTAGGGAAATTAAAATCCAAAAGACACAGCCACCCCAATGTTTGGGACGGTTCTGTTTACAAGAACCTCGTTCACGGCACAAGTTCAATATCACAGAAAGCGAAAAATGGATAAAGAAGTTGTGGTACTTACGTACAATGAAATATCACTCAGCAGTGAAATCTATGTCATCAGGCCCGTAGCAGCATAATGAGTGGATTCAGGTACGATGATTCTAAGTGAAATAAGTCACACAGAAAAAGAAATATCATAAGATATCACTAATACACGGAATGTAAACTTGGCTACACAGGAACTGAATTACAAAACAGAACAGGGTCTCATAAGTAGAAAACCAACTTATGCTTGCTTAAGGGGAAAAGTGAGTTGGGGTTGCTGCATAAAACCAGAGATTGAAATTAGCACAGATACCATTCCATAAGCCAAATATGTAATAGACAAGAGCTACTCCTTGCTCAACGAAGTGGACTCAACACCCCATATTAAATGCCGAAGAATATACCTGACTAGTAAGAATCTTAAAACCTATGGATTTATATGTCTCCGAAAGAGAATCAAGCGTGTGTACAGCAGCATAAACGCAGCCGTGATCGGATTGGTGAGGTTCGGTGAGCAAATGCAGACCCTTTGAAGTCATATTGCATGGTACCCATTCCATGGGTCTCAACTCTCCAGGTTTAAGGGATTCTTCCTTCAGCTAAAACATGCATGTGGAACCCAGAGTATGATCCACCGTGTGATCGGGAAACGTGTTCAAATGTGTCTCAGTTTTCATCCCCTGGTACTCGGGTGCAACATTCCAGACGCTTTACTAACGCTCTCCCCACTTGGTGACTCAGTGCCTTTAACCTCCTGTTTGGCCCAGTTTGCAATTTCTGCGGAAAACGAACAGGAATAGGGAGAACCCATGAGAGACAAGCTGGAGGTGTCTGGATAAGCAAATTTAACTCTCATTTCCCACCAGGAAGAGGAATTAACCAAAGGCTCAGCGTGCCGTGCCGGAACCACACTAAGGCCTGAAACAATCCTGCGTTGTTGCAGCCAGCTCACAAGAAACCGAGTTGAAGAAAGGAGCTCAGGGGCACTGTCATTCACAAACCTGCAGAGTTATAAATGACAGCTATCGTCCAAAAATATATTGAAGTAAGGCTGCCAAGAGGACTTGAAAGTGGGGCAGAATTACAGGAAACCGATTTCAGGAGGTAGACTGGAATTGCATGTAAAGCATAGGAAAAGAGGCAGAACTTCCACAATGATGCACTTGGCCAAAAAGGGCATATGCGTTTTTTCCTGAATATATTCAGGAAAAAACGCATACGCACTTTTTGGCCAACCAAGCAAGCTTGCAAAGGAAATCTGCACCACAATGAAGTCTAACTGCCCCCTGGTCAAAAGGGCCATCTGAAAAAAGTGTAAAATCCAGAAAGGCAGGACAGGCCATGGAGAACTGGGAGCCTTGTTATGCTGATGGGCGGGATGTAAATTGCCAACAGCCACACTGGAGAAGTGTATGTTTTTTCCTGAAACATCTAAAAAACAAAGCAACAGAGCCTAGGGCACTTCCACTTATGGTCCTATAGCTTAGGGAAATTAAAATCCAAAAGACACAGCCACCCCAAAGTTTGGGAGGGTTCTGTTTACAAGAACCTCGTTTACGGTACAAGTTCAATATCACGGAAAGCGAAAAATGGATAAAGAAGTTGTGGTACTTACGTACAATGCAATATCACTCAGCAATGAAATCTATGTCATCAGGCCCGTAGCAGCATAATGAGTGGATTCAGGTACGATGATTCTAAGTGAAATAAGTCACAGAGAAAAAGAAACATCATAAGATATCACTACTACACGGAATGTAAACTTGGCTACACAGGAACTGAATTACAAAACAGAACAGGGTCTCAAATGTAGAAAACCAACTTATGCTTGCTTAAGGGGAAAGGTGAGTTGGGGTGCTGCATAAAACCAGAGATTGAAATTAGCACAGATACCATTCCATAAGCCAAATATGTAATAGACAAGAGCTACTCCTTGCTCAATGAAGTGGACTCAACACCCCATATTAAACGCTGAAGAATATACCTGACTAGTAAGAATCTTAAAACCTATGGATTTATATGTCTCCGAAAGAGAATCAAGCGTGTGTACAGCAGCATAAACGCAGCAGTGATAGGATTGGTGAGGTTCGGTGAGCTAATGCAGACCCTTTGAAGTCATATTGCATGGTACCCATTCCATGGGTCTCAACTCTCCATGTTTAAGGGATTCTTCCTTCAGCTAAAACATGCATGTGGAACCCAGAGTATGATCCACCGTGTGATCGGGAAACGTGTTCAAATGTGTCTCAGTTTTCATCCCCTGGTACTCGGGTGCAACATTCCAGATGCTTTACTAACGCTCTCCCCACTTGGTGACTCAGTACCTTTAACCTCCTGTTCGGCCCAGTTTGCAATTTCTGCGGAAAATGAACAGGAATAGGGAGAACCCATGAGAGACTAGCTGGAGGTGTCTGGATGGGCAAATTTAACTCTCATTTCCCACCAGGAAGAGGAATTAACCAAAGGCTCAGCGTGCCATGCCAGAACGACATTAGGGCTTGAAGCAATCCTGCGGTGTCGCGGCGAGCTCACAAGAAAGCGAGTTGAAGAAAGGAGCTCAGGGGCACTGTCATTCACAACCCTGCAGAGTTATAAATGACAGCTATCGTCCAAAAATATATTGAAGTAAGGCTGCCAAGAGGACTTGAAAGGGGGGCAGAATTGCAGGAAACCGATTTCAGGAGGTAGACTGGAATTGCATGTAAAGCATAGGAAAAGAGGCAGAACGTCCACAATGATGCACTTGGACAAAAAGGGCGTATGCGTTTTTTCCTGAATATATTCAGGAAAAAACGCATACGCACTTTTTGGCCAACCAAGCAAGCTTGCAAAGGAAATCTACACTACAATGAAGTCTCACTGCCCCCCGGTCAAAAGGGCCATCTGAAAAAAGTGTAAAATCCAGAAAGGCAGGACAGGCCATGGAGAACTGGGACCCTTGGTATGCTGATGGGCGGGATGTAACTTGCCAACAGCCACTCTGGAAAAGTGTATGGTGTTTCCTGAAACATCTAAAAAACAAAGCAACAGAGCCTAGGGCACTTCCACTTATGGTCCTATAGCTTAGGGAAATTAAAATCAAAAAGACGCAACCACCCCAAAGTTTGGGATGGTTCTGTTTACAAGAACCTCGTTTACGGTGCAAGTTCAATATGACAGAATGAGAAAAATGGATAAAGAAGTTGTGGTACTTACGTACAATGCAATATCACTCAGCAATGAAATCTATGTCATCAGGCCCGTAGCAGCATAATGAGTGGATTCAGGTACGATGATTCTAAGTGAAATATGTCACAGAGAAAAAGAAACATCATAAGATATCACTAATACACGGAATGTAAACGTGGCTACACATGAACTGAATTACAAAACAGAACAGGGTCTCAAATGTAGAAAACCAACTTATGCTTGCTTATGGGGAAAGGTGAGTTGGGGTGCTGCATAAAACCAGAGATTGAAATTAGCACAAATACCGTTCCATAAGCCAAATATGTAATAGACAAGAGCTACTCCTTCCTCAACGAAGTGGACTCAACATCCTATATTAAACGTCTAAGAATATACCTGACTAGTAAGAATCTTAAAACCTATGGATTTATATGTCTCCGAAAGAGAATCAAGCGTGTTACAGCGGCATAAACCCAGCAGTGATAGGATTGGTGAGGTTCGGTGAGCAAATGCAGACCCTTTGAAGTCATATTGCATGGTACCCATTCCATGGGTCTCAAATCTCCAGGATTAAGGGATTCTTCCTTCAGCTAAAACATGCATGTGGAACCCAGAGTATGATCCACCGTGTGATCGGGAAACGTGTTCAAATGTGTCTCAGTTTTCGTCCCCTGGTACTCGGGTGCAACATTCCAGACGCTTTACTAACGCTCTCCCCACTTGGTGACTCAGTGCCTTTAACCTACTGTTTGGCCCACTTTGCAATTTCTGTGGAAAATGAACAGGAATAGGCAGAACCCATGAGAGACTAGCTGGAGGTGTCTGGATGGGCAAAATTAACTCTCATTTCCCACCAGAAAGGGGAATTACCCAAAGGCTCAGCGTGCCATGCCAGAACGACATTAGGGCTTGAAGCAATCCTGCGGTGTTGCGGCGAGCTCACAAGAAAGCGAGTTGAAGAAAGGAGCTCAGGGGCACTGTAATTCACAACACTGCAGAGTTATAAATGACAGCTATCGTCCAAAAATATATTGAAGTAAGGCTGCCAAGAGGACTTGAAAGCGGGGCAGAATTGCAGGAAACCGATTTCAGGAGGTAGACTGGAACTGCATGTAAAGCATAGGAAAAGAGGTAGAACGTCCACAATGATGCACTTGGACAAAAAGTGCGTATGCGTTTTTTCCTGAATATATTCAGGAAAAAATGCATACGCCCTTTTTGGCCAACCAAGCAAGCTTGCAAAGGAAATCTGCACTACAATGAAGTCTCACTGCCCCCTGGTCAAAAGGGCCATCTGAAAAAAGTGTAAAATCCAGAAAGGCAGGACAGGCCATGGAGAACTGGGAGCCTTGTTATGCTGATGGGCGGGATGTAAATTGCCAACAGCCACTCTGGAGAAGTGTATGGTGTTTCCTGAAACATCTAAAAAACAAAGCAACAGAGCCTAGGGCACTTCCACTTATGGTCCTATAGCTTAGGGAAATTAAAATAAAAAACACACAGCCACCCCAAAGTTTGGGATGGCTCTGTTTACAAGAACCTCGTTTAGGGTACAAGTTCAATATCACAGAAATTGAAAAATGGATAAAGAAGTTGTGGTACTTACGTACAATGCAATATCATTCAGCAATGAAATCTATGTCTTCAGGCCCGTAGCAGCATAATGAGTGGATTCAGGTACGATGATTCTAAGTGAAATAAGTCACACAGAAAAAGAAACATCATAAGATATCACTACTACACGGAATGTAAACTTGGCTACACAGGAACTGAATTACAAAACAGAACAGGGTCTCAAAAGTAGAAAACCAACTTATGCTTGCTTAATGGGAAAGGTGAGTTGGGGTGCTGCATAAAACCAGAGATTGAAATTACCACATGTACCATTCCATAAGCCAAATATGTAACAGCCAAGAGCTACTCCTTGCTCAACGAAGAGGACACAACACCCCATATTAAACGCCTAAGAATATACCTGACTAGTAAGAATTTTAAAACCTATGGATTTATATGTCTACGAAAGAGAATCACGTGTGTGTACAGTGGCATAAATGCAGTAGGGATAGGATTGGTGAGGTTCGGTGAGCAAATGCAGACCCTTTGAAGTCATATTGCATGGTACCCATTCCATGGGTCTCAACTCTCCAGGTTTAAGGGATTCTTCCTTCAGCTAAAACATGCATGTGGAACCCAGAGTATGATCCACCATGTGATCGGGAAACGTGTTCAAATGTGTCTCAGTTTTCGTCCCCTGGTACTCCGATGCAACATTCAAGACGCTTTACTAACACTCTCCCCACTTGGAGAGTCAGTGCCTTTAACCTCCTGTTTGGTCCAGTTTGCAATTTCTGCGGAAAATGAACAGGAATAGGGAGAACCAATGAGAGACCAGCTGGAGGTGTCTGGACGGGCAAATTTAACTCTCATTTCCCACCAGGAACAGGAATTAATCAAAGGCTCAGAGTGCCGTACCGGAACCACACTAGGGCCTGAAGCAATCCTGCGGCCAGCTCACAAGCGAGCGAGTTGAAGAAAGGAGCTCAGGGGCACTGTCATTCACAACCCTGCAGAGTTATAAATGACAGCTATCGTCCAAAAATATATTGAAGAAAGGCTGCCAAGAGGACTTGAAAGTGGGGCAGAATTGCAGGAAACCGATTTCAGGAGGTAGACTGGAACTGCATGTAAACCACAGGAAAAGTGGCAGAACGTCCACAATGATGCACTTGGCCAAAAAGCGCGTATGCGTTTTTTCCTGAATATATTCAGGAAAAAACGCATACGCCCTTTTTGGCCAACCAAGCAAGCTTGCAAAGGAAATCTGCACTACAATGAAGTCTCACTGCCCCCCGGTCAAAAGGGCCATCTGAAAAAAAGTGTAAAACCCAGAAAGGCAGGACAGGCCATGGAGAACTGGCAGCCTTGTTATGCTGATGGGCGGGATGTAAATTGCCAACAGCCACTCTGGAGAAGTGTATGGTTTTTCCTGAAACATCTACAAAACAAAGCAACAGAGTCTAGGGCACTTCCACTTATGGTCCTATAGCTTAGGGAAATTAAAATCAAAAAGACACAGCCACCCCAAAGTTTGGGATGGCTCTGTTTACAAGAACCTCGTTTACGGTACAAGTTCAATATCACAGAAAGCGAAAAATGGATAAAGAAGTTGTGGTACTTACGTACAATGTAGTATCACTCAGCAATGAAATCTATGTCATCAGGCCCGTAGCAACATTATGAGTGGATTCAGGTACGATGATTCTATTTGAAATAAGTCACAGAGAAAAAGAAACATCATAAGATATCACTACTACACGAAATGTAAACTTGGCTACACAGGAACTGAATTACAAAACAGAACAGGGTCTCAAATGTAGAAAACCAACTTACGCTTGCTTAAGGGGAAAGGTGAGTTGGGGTGCTGCATAAAACCAGAGATTGAAATTAGCACAGATACCGTTCCATAAGCCAAATATGTAATACACAAGAGCTACTCCTTGCTCAACGAAGTGGACACAAGACGCCATATTAAATGCCTAAGAATATACCTGACTAGTAAGAATCTTAAAACCTATGGATTTATATGTTTCCGAAAGAGAATCAAGCGTGTTACAGCAGCATAAACGCAGCAGTGATAGGATTGGTGAGGTTCGGTGAGCAAATGCAGACCCTTTGAAGTCATATTGCATGGTACCCATTCCATGGGTCTCAACTCTCCAGGTTTAAGGGATTCTTCCTTCAGCTAAAACATGCATGTGGAACCCAGAGTATGATCCACCGTGTGATCGGGAAACGTGTTCAAATGTGTCTCAGTTTTCGTCCCCTGGTACTCGGGTGCAACATTCCAGATGCTTTACTAACAGTCTCACCACATGGAGAGTCAGTGCCTTTAAACTCCTCTTTGTTCCAGTTTGCAATTTCTGCAGAAAATGAACAGAAATAGGGAGAACCAATGAGAGACCAGATGGAAGTGTCTGGACGGGCAAATTTAACTCTCATTTCCCACCAGGAACAGGAATTAACCAAAGGCTCAGCGTGCCGTGCCGGAACCACACTAGGGCCTGAAGCAATCCGGCGGTATTGCGGCCAGCTCACACGAAAGCGAGTTGAAGAAAGGAGCTCAGGGGCACTGTCATTCACAAACCTGCAGAGTTATAAATGACAGCTATCATCCAAAAATATATTGAAGTAAGGCTGCCAAGAGGACTTGAAAGCGGGGCAGAATTGCAGGAAACCGATTTCAGGAGGTAGACTGGAATTGCATGTAAAGCATAGGAAAAGAGGCAGAACGTCCACAGTGATGCACTTGGCCAAAAAGGGCGTATGCGTTTTTTCCTGAATATATTCAGGAAAAAACGCATACGCCCTTTTTGTCCAACCAAGCAAGCTTGCAAAGTAAATCTGCACTACAATGAAGTCTCACTGCCCCCCCGGTCAAAAGGGCCATCTGGAAAAAGTGTAAAATCCAGAAAGGCAGGACAGGCCATGGAGAACTGGGAGCCTTGATATGCTGATGGGCGGGATGTAAATTGCCAACAGCCACTCTGGAGAAGTGTATGGTGTTTCCTGAAACAACTACAAAACAAAGCAACAGAGCCTAGGGCACTTCCACTTATGGTCCTATAGCTTAGGGAAATTAAAATCAAAAAGACACAGGCACCCCAAAGTTTGGGATGGCTCTGTTTACAAGAACCTGGGTTACGGTACAAGTTTAATATCACAGAAAGCGACAAATGGATAAAGACGTTGTGGTACTTACGTACAATGCAAATCAGTCAGCAATGAAATCTATGTCATCAGGCACATAGCAGCATAATGAGTGGATTCAGGTACGATGATTCTAAGTGAAATAAGTCACACAGAAAAAGAAATATCATAAGATATCACTAATACACGGCACGTAAACTTGGCTACACAGGAACTGAATTACAAAACAGAACAGGGTCTCAAATGTAGAAAAGCAACTTATGCTTGCTTAAGGGGAAAGGTGAGTTGGGGTGCTGCATAAAACCAGAGATTGAAATTAGCACAGATACCGTTCCATAAGCCAAATATGTAATAGACAAGAGCTACTCCTTGCTCAACGAAGTGGACTCAACACCCCATATTAAACGCCTAAGAATATACCTGACTAGTAAGAATCTTAAAACCTATGGATTTATATGTCCCCGAAAGAGAATCAAGCATGTGTACAGTGGCATAAACGCAGCAGTGATAGGATTGGTGACGTTCGGTGAGCAAATGCAGACCCTTTGAAGTCATATTGCAAGGTACCCATTCCATGGGTCTCAACTCTCCAGGTTTAAGGGATTCTTCCTTCAGCTAAAACATGCATGTGGAACCCAGAGTATGATCCACCGTGTGTTCGGGAAACGTGTTCAAATGTGTCTCAGGTTTCGTCCCCTGGAACTCAGGTGCAACATTCTAGATGCATTACTAACACTCTCCCCACTTGGAGAGTCAGTGCCTTTAACCTCCTGTTTGGCCCAGTTTGCAATTTCTGCGGAAAATGAACAGGAATAGGGAGAACCAATGAGAGACTAGCTGGAGGTGTCTGGACGGGCAAATTTAACTCTCATTTCCCACCAGGAAGAGGAATTAACCAAAGGCTCAGCGTGCCGTGCCGGAACCACACTAGGGCCTGAAGCAATCCTACGGTGTTGCGGCCCGCTCACAAGAAAGCGAGTTGAACAAAGGAGCTCAGGGGCACTGTCATTCACAAACCTGCAGAGTTATAAATGACAGCTATCGTCCAAAAATATATTGAAGTAAGGCTGCCAAGAGGACTTGAAAGCGGGGCAGAATTGCAGGAAACCGATTTCAGGAGGTAGACTGGAATTGCATGTAAAGCATAGGAAAAGAGGCAGAACGTCCACAATGATGCACTTGGCCAAAAAGGGCGTACGCGTTTTTTCCTGAATATATTCAGGAAAAAACGCGTATGCACTTTTTGGCCAACCAAGCAAGCTCGCAAAGGAAATCTGCACTACAATGAAGTCTCACTGCCCGCCGGTCAAAAGGGCCATCTGAAAAATGTGTAAAATCCAGAAAGGCAGGACAGGCCATGGAGAACTGGGAGCCTTGTTATGCTGATGGGCGGGATGTAAATTGCCAACAGCCACTCTGGAGAAGTGTATGGTGTTTCCTGAAACATCTACAAAACAAAGCAACAGAGCCTAGGGCCCTTCCTCTTATGGTCATATAGCTTAGGGAAATTAAAATCAAAAAGACACAGCCACCCCAGTATTTGGGATGGCTCTGTTTACAAGAACCTCGTTTATGCTACAAGTTCAATATCACAGAAAGCAAAAAATGGATAAAGAAATTGTGGTACGTACGTACAATGCAATATCACACAGCAATGAAATGTATGTCATCATGCCCATAGCAGCATAATGAGTGGATTCAGGTACGATGATTCTAAATGAAATAAGTCACACAGAAAAAGAAACATCATAAGATATCACTAATACACGGAATGTAAACTTGGCTACACAGGAACTGAATTACAAAACAGAACAGGGACCAAAATGTAGAAAACCAACTTATGCTTGCTTAAGGGGAAAGGTGAGTTGGGGTGCTGCATAAAACCAGAGATTGAAATTAGCACAGATACCGTTCCATAAGCCAAATATGTAATAGACAAGAGCTACTCTTTGCTCAACGAAGTGGACTCAACACCCCATATTAAACGCCTAAGAATATACCTGACTAGTAAGAATCTTAAAACCTATGGATTTATATGTCTCCGAAAGAGAATCAAGCGTCTTACAGCGGCATAAACGCAGCAGTGATAGGATTAGTGAGGTTCGGTGAGCAAATGCAGACCCTTTGAAGTCATATTGCATGGTACCCATTCCATGGGTCTCAACTCTCCAGGTTTAAGGGATTCTTCCTTCAGCTAAAACATGCATTTGTAACCCAGAGTATGATCCACCGTGTGATCGGGAATCGTGTTCAAATGTGTCTCAGTTTTCATCCTCTGGTACTCGGGTGCAACATTCCAGACGCTTTACTAACACTCTCCCCACTTGGAGAGTCAGTGCATTTAACCTCCTGTTTGGCCCAGTTTGCAATTTCTGCGGAAAATGAACAGGAATAGGGAGAACCAATGAGAGACCAGCTGGAGGTGTCTGGACGGGCAAATTTAACTCTCATTTCCCACCAGGAACAGGAATTAACCAAAGGCTCAGCGTGCCGTGCCGCAACCACACTAGGGCCTGAAGCAATCCTACGGTGTTGCGGCCAGCTCACAAGAAAGCGAGTTGAAGAAAGGAGCTCAGGGGCACTGTCATTCACAAACCTGCAGAGTTATAAATGACAGCTATCGTCCAAAAATATATTGAAGTAAGGCTGCCAAGAGGACTTGAAAGCGGGGCAGAATTGCAGGAAAACGATTTCAGGAGGTAGACTGGAATTGCATGTAAAGCATAGGAAAAGAGGCAGAACGTCCACAATGATGCACTTGACCATAAAGGGCGTACGCGTTTTTTCTTGAATATATACAGGAAAAAACGAATACGCCCTTTTTGGCCAACCAAGCAAGCTGGCAAAGGAAATCTGCACTACAATGAAGTCTCACTGCCCGCCAGTCAAAAGGGCCATCTGAAAAAAGTGTAAAATCCAGAAAGGCAGGACAGGCCATGGAGAACTGGGAGCCTTGTTATGCTGATGGGCGGGATGTAAATTGCCAACAGCCACTCTGGAGAAGTGTATGGTGTTTCCTGAAACATCTAAAAAACAAAGCAACAGAGCCTAGGGCCCTTCCTCTTATGGTCCTATATCTGAGGGAAATTAAAATCAAAAAGATACAGCCACCCCAAAATTTGGGATGGCTCTGTTTACAAGAACCTCGTTTACACTACAAGTTCAATATCACAGAAAGCAAAAAATGGAAAAAGAACTTGTGGTACTTACGTACAATGCAATATCACTCAGCAATGAAATCTATGTCATCAGGCCCATAGCAGCATAATGAGTGGATTCAGGTACGGTCATTCTAAGTGAAATAAGTCACACAGAAAAAGAAACATCATAGTATATCACTAATACACGGAATGTAAACTTGGCTACACAGGAACTGAATTACAAAACAGAACAGGGACTCAAATGTAGAAAACCAACTTATGCTTGCTTAAGGGGAAAGGTGAGTTGGGGTGCTGCATAAAACCAGAGGTTGAAATTAGCACAGATACCGTTCCATAAGCCAAATATGTAACAGACCAGAGCTACTCCTTGCTCAACGAAGTGAACTCAACACCCCATATTGAACGCCGAAGAATATACCTGACTAGTAAGAATCTTAAAACCTATGGATTTATATGTCTCCGAAAGAGAATCAAGCGTGTGTACAGTGGCATAAACGCAGCAGTGATAGGATTTGTGAGGTTCAGTGAGCAAATGCAGACCCTTTGAAGTCATATTGCATGGTACCCATTCCATGGGTCTCAACTCTCCAGGTTTAAGGGATTCTTCTTTCAGCTAACACATGCATGTGTAACCCAGAGTATGATCCACCGTGCGATCGGGAAACGTGTTCAAATGTGTCTCAGTTTTCATCCCCTGGTACTCGGGTGCAACATTCCAGACGCTTTACTAACACTCTCCCCACTTGGAGAGTCAGTGCCTTTAACCTCCTGTTTGGCCCAGTTTGCAATTTCTGCGGAAAATGAACAGGAATAGGGAGAACCAATGAGAGACTAGCTGGAGGTGTCTGGACGGGCAAATTTAACTCTCATTTCCCACCAGGAAGAGGAATTAACCAAAGGCTCAGCGTGCCGTGCCGGAACCACACTAGGGCCTGAAGCAATCCTGCGGTGTTGCGGCCAGCTCACAAGAAAGTGAGTTGAAGAAAGGAGCTCAGGGACACTGTAATTCACAAACATGCAGAGTTATAAATAACAGCTATCATCCAAAAATATACTGAAGTAAGGCTGCCAAGAGGACTTGAAAGCGGGGCAGAATTGCAGGAAACCGATTTCAGTAGGTAGACTGGAATTGCATGTAAAGCATAGGAAAAGAGGCAGAACGTCGACAATGATGCACTTGGCCAAAAAGGGCGTATGCGTTTTTTCCTGAATATATTCATGAAAAAACGCATACGCCCTTTCTGGCCAACCAAGCAAGCTTGCAAACGAAATCTGCACTACAATGAAGTCTCACTTCCCCCCGGTCAAAAGGGCCATCTGAAAAAAGTGTAAAATCCAGAAAGGCAGGACAGGCCATGGAGAACTGGGACCCTTGGTATGCTGATGGGCGGGATGTAAATTGCCAACAGCCACTGGGGAGAAGTGTATGGTGTTTCCTGAAACATCTAAAAAACAAAGCAACAGAGCCTAGGGCACTTCCACTTATGGTCCTATAGCTTAGGGAAATTAAAATCAAAAAGACACAGCCACCCCAAAGTTTGGGACGGCTCTGTTTACAAGAACCTTGTTTACGGTACAAGTTCAATATCGCAGAAAGTGAAAAATGGATAAAGAAGTTGTGGTACTTACGTACAATGCAATATCACTCAGCAATGAAATCTATGTCATCAGGCCCATAGCAGCATAATGAGTGGATTCAGGTATGATGATTCTAACTGAAATAAGTCACACAGAAAAAGAAACATCATAAGATATCACTAATACACGGAAGGTAAACTTGGCTACACAGGAACTGGATTACAAAACAGAAGAGGTTCTCAAATTTAGAAAACCAACTTATGCTTGCTTAAGGGGAATGGTGAGTTGGGGTGCTGCATAAAACCAGAGATTGAAATGAGCACAGATAAAGTTCCTTAAGCCAAATATGAAATAGACAAGAGCTACTCCTTGGCTCAACGAAATGGACTCAACACCCCATATGAAACGCCTAAGAATGTACCTGACTAGTAAGTATCTTAAAACCTATGGATTGCTATGTCTCTGAAAGAGAATCAAGAGTGTGTACAGGGGCATAAACGCAGCAGTGATAGGATTGGAGAGGTTCGGTGAGCAAATGAAGACCCTTTGAAGTCATATTGCATGGTACCCTTTCCACGGGTCTCAACTCTCCATGTTTAAGGGATTCTTCCTTCAGCTAAAACATGCATGTGGAACCCAGAGTATGATCAACCGTGTGATCGGGAGACGTGTTCCAATATGTCTCAGTTTTCGACCGCTGATACTTGGGTACAACATTCCAGACTCTTTACTAACACCCTCCCGACTTGGAGAGTCAGTGCCTTTAACCTCCTGTTTGGCCCAGTTTGCAATTTCTGCAGAAGATGAACAGGAATAGGGAGGACTAATGAGAGACTAGCTGGAGGTGTCTGGACGGGCAAATTTAACTCTCATTTCCCACCAGGAAGAGGAATTAACCAAAGGCTCAGCATGCTGTGCCAGAACCAGATTAGGGCCTGAAGCAATCCTGCAGTGTTGCGGCCAGCTCACAAGAAAGCGAGTTGAAGAAAGGAGCTCAGGGTCACTGTAATTCACAAACCTGCAGAGTTATAAATGACAGCTATCGTCCAAAAATATACTGAAGTAAGGCTGACAAGAGGACTTTAAAGCGGGGCAGAATTGCAGGAAACCGATTTCAGGAGGTAGACTGGAATTGCATGTAAAGCATAGGAAAAGAGGCAGAACGTCGACAATGATGCACTTGGCCAAAAAGGGCGTATGCGTTTCTTCCTGAATATATTCAGGAAAAAACGCATACGCCCTTTTTGGCCAACCAAGCAAGCTTGCAAAGGAAATCTGCACTACAATGAAGTCTCACTTACCCCCGGTCAAAAGGGCCATCTGAAAAAAGTGTAAAATCCAGAAAGGCAGGACAGGCCATGGAGAACTGGGAGCCTTGTTATGCTGATGGGCAGGATGTAAATTGCCAACAGCCACTCCGGAGAAGTGTATGGTGCTTCCTGAAACATCTAAAAAAAAGAGGAACAGAGCCTAGGGCACTTCCACTTATGGTCCTATAGCTTAGGGAAATTAAAATCAAAAGACACAGCCACCCCAAAGTTTGGGACGGCTCTGTTTACAAGAACCTCGTTTACGGTACAAGTTCAATATCTCAGAAAGCAAAAAATGGATAAAGAAGTTGTGGTACTTACGTACAATGCAATATCACTCAGCAATGAAATCTATGTCATCAGGCCCGTAGCAGCATAATGAGTGGATTCAGCTATGATGATTCTAACTGAAATAAGTCACACAGAAAAAGAAACATCATAAGATATCACTAATACATGGAATGTAAACTTGGCTACACAGGAACTGGATTACAAAAGAGAACAGGGTCTCAAATTTAGAAAACCAACTTATGCTTCCTTAAGGGGAAAGGTGAGTTGGGGTGCTGCATAAAACCAGAGATTGAAATGAGCACAGATAATGTTCCTTAAGCCAAATATGGAATAGACAAGAGCTACTCCTTGCTCAACGAAATGGACTCAACACCCCATATTAAACGCCTAAAATGTACCTGACTAGTAAGTATCTTAAAACCTATGGATCGCTATGTCTCTGAAAGAGAATCAAGCGTGTGTACAGGGGCATAAACGCAGCAGTGATAGGATTGGAGAGGTTCAGAGAACAAAGTAAAACCCTTTGAAGTCATATTGCATGGTACCCATTCCACGGGTCTCAACTCTCCAGGTTTAAGGGATTCTTCCTTCAGCTAAAACATGCATGTGGAACCCAGAGTATGATCAACCATGTGATCGGGAGACATGTTCAAATAATTCTCAGTTTTCTTCCCCTGGTACTTGGTGCAACATTCCAGACGCTTTACTAACACTCTCCCCACTTGGAGAGTCAGTGCCTTTAACCTCCTGTTTGGCCCAGTTTGCAATTTCTGCGGAAGATGAACAGGAATAGGGAGGACCAATGAGAGACTAGCTGGAGGTGTCTGGACAGGCAAATTTAACTCTCATTTCCCACCAGGAAGAGGAATTAACCAAAGGCTCAGCGTGCCGTGCCGGAACCAGATTAGGGCCTGAAGCAATCCTGCGGTGTTGCGGCCAGCTCACAAGAAAGCGAGTTGAAGAAAGGAGCTCAGGGGCACTGTAATTCACAAACCTGCAGAGTTATAAATGACAGCTATCGTCCAAAAATATACTGAAGTAAGGCTGCCAAGAGGACTTGAAAGCGGGGCAGAATTGCAGGAAACCGATTTCAGGAGTTAGACTGGAATTGCATTTATTGCATAGGAAAAGAGGCAGAACGTCGACAATGATGCACTTGTTCAAAAAGGGCGTATGCATTTTTTCCTGAATATATTCAGGAAAAAACGCATACGCCCTTTTTGGCCAACCAAGCAAGCTTGCAAAGGAAATCTGCACTACAATGAAGTCTCACTTCCCCCCCGATCAAAAGGGCCACCTGAAAAAAGTGTAAAATCCAGAAAGGCAGGACAGGCCATGGAGAACTGGGAGCCTTGTTATACTGATGGGTGGGGTGTAAATTGCCAACAGCCACTCAGAGAAGTGTATGGTGTATCCTGAAACATCTAAAAAACAAAGCAACACAGCCTAGGGCACTTCCACTTATGGTCCTATATCTTAGGGAAATTAAAATCAAAAAGACACAGCCACCCCAAAGTTTGGGACGGCTCTGTTTACAAGAACCTCGTTTATGGTACAAGTTCAATATCACAGAAAGTGAAAAATGGATAAAGAAGTTGTGGTAGTTACGTACAATGCAATATCACTCAGCAATGAAATCTATGTCATCAGGCCTGTAGCAGAAAATGAGTGGGTTCAAGTATGATGATTCTAACTGAAATAAGTCACACAGAAAAAGAAACATCATACGATATCACTAATACACGGAATGTAAACTTGGCTACACAGGAACTGAATTACAAAACAGAACAGGGTCTCAAATTTAGAAAACCAACTTATTCTTGCTTAAGGGGAAAGGTGAGTTGGGGTGCTGCATAAAACCAGAGATTGAAATGAGCACAGATAAAGTTCCTTAAGCCAAATATGTAATAGAAAAGAGCTACTCCTTGCTCAATGAAATGGACTCAACACCCCATATTAAACGCCTAAGAATGTACCTGACTAGTAAGTATCTTAAAACCTATGGATTGCTATGTCTCTGAAAGAGAATCAAGCGTGATAACAGGGGCATAAACGCAGCAGTGATAGGACTGGAGAGTTTCGGTGAGCAAATGAAGACCCTTTGAAGTCATATTGCATGGTACCCATTCCACGGGTCTCAACTCTCCAGGTTTAAGGGATTCTTCCTTCAGCTAAAACATGCATGTGTAACACAGAGTATGATCAACCATGTGATTGGGAGACGTTTTGAAATATGTCTTAGTTCACGTCCCCTGGTACTCGGGTGCAACATTCCAGACGCTTTACTAACACTCTCCCCACTTGGAGAGTCAGTACCTTTAACCTCCTGTTTAGCCCAGTTTGCAAATTCTGCGGAAGATGAACAGGAATAGGGAGAACCAATGAGAGACTAGCTGGATGTGTCTGGACGGGCAAATTTAACTCACATTTCCCACCAGGAAGAGGAATTAACCAAAGGCTCAGCGTGCCGTGCCGAAACCAGATTAGGGCATGAAGCAATCCTGCGGTGTTGCGGCCAGCTCACAAGAAAGCGAGTTGAAGAAAGCAGCTCAGGGTCACTGTAATTCACAAACCTGCAGAGTTATAAATGACAGCTATCGTCCAAAAATATACTGAAGTAAGGCTGACAAGAGGACTTGAAAGCGGGGCAGAATTGCAGGAAACCGATTTCAGGAGGTAGACTGGAATTGCATGTAAAGCATAGGAAAAGAGGCAGAACGTCGACAATGATGCACTTGGCCAAAAAGGGCGTATGCGTTTTTTCCTGAATATATTCAGGAAAAAACGCATACGCCCTTTTTGGCCAACCAAGCAAGCTTGCAAAGGAAATATGCACTACAATGAAGTGTCACTTCCCCCTGGTCAAAAGGGCCATCTGAAAAAAGTGTAAAATCCAGAAAGGCAGTACAGGCCATGGAGAACTGGGAGACTTGTTATGCTGATGGGTGGGATTTAAATTGCCAACAGCCACTCTGGAGCAGTGTATGGTGTTTCCTGAAACATCTAAAAAACAAAGCAACAGAGCCTAGGGCACTTCCACTTATGGTCCTATAGCTTAGGGAAATTAAAATCAAAAAGACACAGCCCCCCAAAGTTTGGGACGGCTCTGTTTACAAGAACCTCGTTTACGGTACAAGTTCAATATCGCAGAAAGTGAAAAATGGATAAAGAAGTTGTGGTACTTACGTACAATGCAATATCACTCAGCAATGAAATCTATGTCATCAGGCCCATAGCAGCATAATGAGTGGATTCAGGTATGATGATTCTAACTGAAATAAGTCACAGAGAAAAAGAAACATCATAAGATATCACTAATACATGGAATGTAAACTTGGCTACACAGGAACTGAATTACAAAACAGAACAGGGTCTCAAATTTAGAAAACCAACTTATGCTTCCTTAAGGGGAAAGGTGAGTTGGGGTGCTGCATAAAACCAGAGATTGAAATGAGCACAGATAAAGTTTCTTAAGCCCAATATGGAATAGACAAGAGCTACTCCTTGCTCAACGAAGTGGACTCAACACCCCATATTAAACGCCTAATAATGTACCTGACTTGTAAGTATCTTAGAAACTATGGATTACTATGTCTCTGAAAGAGAATCAAGCGTGTGTACAGGGGCATAAACGCAGCAGTGATAGGATTGGAGAGGTTCGGTGAGCAAATGAAGACCCTTGGAAGTCATATTGCATGGTACCCATTCCACGGGTCTCAACTCTCCAGGTTTAAGGGATTCTTCCTTCAGCTAAAACATGCATGTGGAACCCAGAGTATGATCAACCGTGTGATTGGGACACGTGTTCAAATATGTCTCAGTTTTCGTCCCCTGGTACTGGGTGAAACATTCCAGACGCTTTACTAACACTCTCCCCACTTGGAGAGTCAGTGCCTTTAACCTCCTGTTTGGCCTAGTTTGCAATTTCTGCGGAAGATGAACAGGAATAGGGAGGACCAATGAGAGACTAGCTGGAGGTGTCTGGACGGGCAAATTTAACTCTCATTTCCCACTAGGAAGAGGAATTAACCAAAGGCTCAGCGTGCCGTGCCGGAACCAGATTAGGGCCTGCAGCAATCCTGCGGTGTTGCGGCCAGCTCACAAGAAAGCGAGTTGAAGAAAGGAGCTCAGGGGCACTGTAATTCACAAACCTGCAGAGTTATAAATGACAGCTATCGTCCGAAAATATACTGAAGTAAGGCTGCCAAGAGGACTTGAAAGCGGGGCAGAATTGCAGGAAACCGATTTCAGGAGGTAGACTGGAATTGCATTTAAAGCATAGGAAGAGAGGCAGAACGTGGACAATGATGCACTTGGACAAAAACGGCGTATGCCTTTTTTCCTGAATATATTCAGGAAAAAACGCATACGCCCTTTTTGGCCAACCAAGCAAGCTTGCAAAGGAAATCTGCACTACAATGAAGTCTCACTTCCCCCCGGTCAAAAGGGCCATCTGAAAAAAGTGTAAAATCTAGACAGGCAGGACAGGCCATGGAGAACTGGGAGCCTTGTTATGCTGATGGGCGGGATGTAAATTGCCAACAGCCACTCTGGAGAAGTGTATGGTGTTTCCTGAAACATCTAAAAAACAAAGCAACAGAGCCTAGGGCACTTCCACTTATGGTCCTATAGATTAGGGAAATTAAAATCAAAAAGACACAGCCACCCCAAAATTTGGGACGGATCTGTTTACAAGAACCTCCTTTACGGTACAAGTTCAATATCGCAGAAAGAGAAAAATGGATAAAGAAGTTGTGGTACTTATGTACAATGCAATGTCACTCAGCAATGAAATCTATGTCATCAGGCCCGTAGCAGCATAATGAGTGGATTCAGGTATGATGATTCTAACTGAAATAAGTCACACAGAAAAAGAAACAACATAAGATATGACTAATACACAGAATGTGAACTTGGCTACACATGAACTGAATTACAAAACAGAACAGGATCTCAAGTTTAGAAAACCAACTTATGCTTGCTTAAGGGGGAAGGTGAGTTGGGGTGCCGCATAAAACCAGAGTTTGAAATTAGCACAGATACCGTTCCATAAGCCAAATATGTAATAGCCAAGACCTACCCCTTGCTCAACAAAATGGACTCAACAATGAGGTATCACCTCACACCTGATAGAATGGGCATCATCAGAAAATCTACAAACAAAAAATGCTGGAAAGGGTGTGGAGAAAAGGAAACCTTTTCCACTATTATTGGGAATATAAATTGATACAGTCACTATGGAGAACAATATGGAGTTTCTTAAGAAACTAACAATAGAATTACCATATGATACAGCAATCCCAGTACTGGACATATACCCAGACAAAACCATAAATCAAACAGAGACATTCACCGCAGTGTTCATTGCATCACTATTTACAATATCGAGGTAATGGAAGCAACCTAAATGCCCACACACAGACGCATGCATAAAGCTGTGGTACATATATAAAATGGAATATTACTAAGCCATGAAAAGGAATGAAATTCGGTCATTTGTAGAGACGTCGATGGATCTAGAGACTGTCATACAGAGTGAAGTAAGTCAGAAAGAGAAAAACAAATCTTGTATATTCATGCATATATGTGGAACCTAGAAAATCTGTACAGATTAACCATTTTGCAAGGCATAAATAGAGCAACAGATGTAGACAACAAATGTATAGACAACAAGGGTGGAAAGCTGTTGGGGTGGTGGTGGTGGGAGGAGTTGAGAGACTGGGATTGGCATGTATACATTTATATGTATAAAATAGATAACCAATAAGAACCTGCTGTATACAAATATAAAATAAAATTCAAAATTAAAAAGAAATAAAATTTAAAAAATAAAACAGAAAAAACAATTATTCCCTTCACATACATGTATTTATATGAATAAATTATTTCCATGCTTATATCTGTAAATACAAAAAAGAGGAATAAAATCTACCTTGAACCAAAAACGAAAAAGAGAAAAAAAACACAGAACCCACCAGTTCCACAGAGGAAAACCGTATCAGGGCACTTGCTCCAGTTGTAAACAATTGTGAAGTTGGTCAGTGGTGGGGAATCGTCTCCCATTCAGCCAGCAGCCCCCACGCAACAAGCGTCCTCATTGCAAAGCTGGGGCACCGTGCCGAGGCATCTGTGAGTAAACGTGAGCTGAGCCCCAGGCCAGTTTCTGCTGAACTATTCCCACCCGTCCCAGGTAAAACACCTGAATATATACAAGGACTTGAAAGCCTAGAGGAAGGGCCATAGAGCCACACGAGTGACAGCATGCCGGCCGACTTGGTGCCTGCAGGCCAGCCAGGATGGTCCTGGCCCTGGGTGCTCTTCTGGAAGATTTCCATTTCCCTGCCTGAGATACCCGTCCTGTCCCTGCCCCCACTGCTTTTTTCCTTCCTCACCTCTGCCCAGGGAGAAATTCCAGCAGCACATCCTCTTCTTTAGCAGGTGGCAGCCTGGCAACTGCTGCAGAAAGTCCAGCAGAGCCCCACTCACACTGGGCCACCCACAAAGCCGTGGCCTCTCACTCCCTCCCACCAGCCCAGCCCCGAGACTGCTGACAGGGCAGAGAAAATGGCATCAGGCACGGCTGCAGGGGCTCTTGCTGCCTGGAGTGGTATTTATATTGATCTCAACCCAGGCACACCTGGGGAGGGCTGGCCGGCACGGTAAGGCTGCCCAGGTCAGCCAATCATCACCCCTCAGGGGCTCACAGTTGCAGAAAATGGAACTTGCTGAACCGGCCAGGTCCAAGGAACAGGTGTGGGCTCCTGAGAGTCAGGATAGACAAGGGGCTGCAGCTTTGGCTTGTTTTCTAATCATTTTATCTGGCCCATGTGTGGGAGACAACTTCAAGAAAACCCTCTCCTAATGAGAGGAACCCAGGAGTCAGGGAGAGGAGGGGTGGGTGGTGGTTGGAGACAGAGGCCTGGTGCCCCGGGTGCAGTGGAAGTCTCTGGAAGACCAGGTGGAGGGAGGCCACACAGAGTGATGCCCAGGGTCACAGACCTGTCGCAGCTGCTGTTTGTTAGTTCAAGTCCTGCTCTGAGGTGCTCTGTGTCAGCTCTGAGCGACAGGTGAGCTGGGGGTGCTCTGCAATGAGGGCTATGTGCACGGTTCTTGTGTGCCCAGCCCTGCCACGGTACCTGCAAGGGTAGCTCTGTATCCTGGGAGGGGCCTGACCACGAGAGCCCCGTGGGCTGGGGTGGGGGTGGGGTACCTGCCCAGGTGAGCTCCATATTCTGGGATTGGTGTGACCACGAGAGCCCGAGGGGCTGCTGGGGACCTGGTAAAGGATGTCAGGACAGTCAGTGAAGCCACCGAGGATATACCTCCAGTTGCTCCTAATTCCTACACCCTGCTGGTCATTCTTCCAACCACCAGGACATGGTATTCTGTATTAGTCTTCAATGATGCCTTCTTTTGTATTCCATTAGTCCCAGAGTCACAAGAAATTTTGGCTTGTGAGTGGCAGGACTCAACATACAACTAAAACAATACTTCCGGGCCGTCTTGCCCGAAGGGTGCAAAAATTCCCACACCATCTTTGGGGAAAGCTTAGCTAAAGACCTAAAAGTTCTACCTCTGGAAAAGGAAATCCTCCTTCAGTACGCAGACGACATTCTGATCACCAGCCCTACTAAGGAGGCCTCTGAACTACCAAGCCAAAAAAGGATAGAAGTTGTCCAAGAAAAAGCTCAAATATCACAGACTGCGGTGACCTGCCTGGGCTTCATTCTCACAGAAGTTCGGAGAAGCCCATCCCAGGAAAGGGAAGAAACCACTTTCAGCCTTACCTCTTTCTAAAACTAGAAGACAGCTTAGGAGTTCCTGGGGAGGCCAGGGTTTGCTGCTTCTGGATCCCTAACTACAGTCTACTAGCTGGGCCTCTATATGAAACACTGAAAGGAAAAGATGATGATCCTTTTGAATAGAATCCAGAAGTGGCCTTTCAAGAATGGAAAGAGCAGTCAGTTCAGACCCTTGCCCTGGAACTCCCTAATTTAGCTAAACCCTTTGACCTTTACATTCCCGGTGAAAGGTGAATCGCCATTGGAGAATTAGTGCAAAAACTGGGACCACTTGAAATGGAACAATGCAAGAATGCCATCCAGGTAGGATAAACTACAGTCACCAAGGGGCTTGGCCCACTGCCACATCTGGCCAAGATACTGGCGGTATCTAAAAACCTGGAAATCAGCAGCCCAAAAGGCCACCTCCCTCCTAAGGGAAAAGGACCCCACGTGGTGATCCTAACCACCAACCATGCCCTGAAGTTGCAGGGTTCGCTCCGTGGGCACACCAACCTCGAGTGAGGAGGCCCTCCAACTCCAACATCCAGAGAGATAACCGGGGGCAACATGGCATCATGACGACTCGTGTGAACATCACTTGACCTGGAGTTTCTCTCATAAAACAACAAGAGTGTGTCCCAAAAGAGTAGACTACTGCTTGCAGGACTTACTGCACCCAGAGGGGAGCTAATAATCTTGGCGGGGGAACAGTATATCACACTGTCACCATAGAAAAGCCTACAGACACCGTGATGATGGTGGCCAATAAGACCGGCTGGACTCCTGTTTACTTCAAAAGGCTGTTGACTCTGTGGCCATCATGGTCCTTGATCACCACTGACCCTGGACTGTCTGAGACTTCAGCGGGCAGGGCTCTGACACCTGGTGCTGTTTGTACGTTAATTCAGGGGCCTAATTGAAGAAAGCACAGACTACTGGTCAGAGCATCTAGGCTGGCAGAAACGGTCAGCCTAAGGTGGCCGAACAAATGTGGGGCGGGGTGAAACCGGTCCCCACAGCGTCTCTGCACATCTCTTTCCTGGACCCTTAAAGGTCATTAGAATCTATAACACTTCCAATGCTGGGGCTCAGGTGGACGAGCAGGGAGGCAGGGGGCCTGGGGACAATCAACGTCACCTGGAGGCTGCTGGGGAGAAGCTCTGACCCTCGCCCCCGGGTATGAGGGCTCCCAACTCAGCACTCAGCAGTTACAGAAGAAGGGTCTGCACCCTCAGCACTCCAAGAATGAGGAACGGGACAAAAGGCAGAGGAGGGGTTTGTCCCCAGCAAAGCCCATTAAAAATCCCTGGGAGATAAAAATAGAATCTGGGCAATAAAGTCAAGTCTGACCTTTTTTATCCTTTGTGCTTTGTCTAATTTCATGTGCTCCTAGGGTCCCGCATGCAGAGGTTCCACACCCGGCACTTCAGACCAGATTTCCTAGTGCAGAATGGCTGGGTCGACACCTCAGCTCCTGGGGCCCAGTGCAGACTCCGAGATATAGAGCCTGAGCTGCAGCCAACCCGGCCCTCGAGAGCTCCGCCCCCTCCCTCCCACTGACTCTGACAGGATCTCTACACAGCAGCCCAGCCCACAGCCCACGGGGTAGTGCATGCTCTCACCTCTCCATTCTCTGATCAAAATATAAAGTTTCCTTTGCTTGGGAACCAAACTCAGTCTCGATCTGTTGGCCCCAATGACACTGGGCAGGGGGACACTTGTTGGGGTCCACTCTGGAGGATCAATAACAGAAATTGAGACTATTGTAACCTCAATGAACAGATGTGTGAGCCATACTGTAGTTAACATAGAACAGTGTATAAGGCTCGGGTAAAATAAGATGTTTCTAACACTTCCATTTGATATTTCCATCACTTTATTATAAGCAAGTTCAGTGAAAAGGTTTGTCTTATTTGTCAGGTCAATATTAGAGAAACGAAGTGATTTCTTTCCAAGGATGTACATCTAATAATCTTGGTTAAAGCTTCAATCTTGTTTTAAATGCTTTTCCATTGAAAATGATACCTCTCTTTCAGCTCCCCCATTTCTGAGAAGTATAAAATCTTATAATTTATTATTACCAAAGGGGAAAGGTGGGAGGAGGGATAAATTAACAGTTTGGGATTAACACATACACACTGCTATGTATAAAATAGATCATCAACAAGGAACTACTGTATAGCACAGGGAACTACACTCAACATTTTGCAATAACCTATAAGGGGAAATAATCTGAAAAAGAATAGATATTTTTATTGACATCATCTATCAATGACAGTTAAAGTGTAACCTAAGGGAAGCTGGTGGTGAGTGCTTCTGACCCTGAAGACTTCAATCATCTAAAGTTTGGACTCTGCCTACTTCCCAAGGCCCTTAATGAACATATGTGTAGCCGTAGCTTAAAAAATTCCCCAGTTTGGGTTTCGGGGAGACACTGATTTTGAAAAAGCCCTGGTGTTCTCCTTACATGAATGGGACTCTTCCTACTGCTAAAACATGTCTGTCACACCCAGAGGATGGTATACCATCTGATCGGGAAGAGTTTGGAAAAGGCATCTCATCTCCTCATCTCCTGGTGCTCGGGTTCACCCCCACAGCGTCTTTACTAACAGTCTCCCCACTTGGAGATGTCAGCACTGTCAACATCCTGTTGCGTACAGTTTGGAATTTGTCCAGAGGATGAAGCGGAAGGATGAGGAACAATGAGAGACAAGTCCTAGGTGTTCAGACAGGCACATGTCACTCTAATTTCCAATCAGGAAGACGAATTGACCAAAGGCTAGGGTTGCCCATGGAAACAGTATAGGGCTTGAGGAAATCCCGCTGCTTTGTGGCCAGTTCCCATAAACACAAGTTGAACAATGGAACTCAGGGGCAGTAAAATTCACGAAACTGCAGAGTTGAAAATATCCATCACTGAAATATGTCTTGAGGAATGTCAGAGAAAAGGACTTGTTAGCAAGGGAGAATGGCAGGAAAGGGATTTGAGGAGGTAGAAAGGAGTCGCCATTAAGCACAAGAAAAGGAGCTGAACATTGCCAACATTGCAGTTGGCCAAAAAGGGTGTATGCGTTTTTTTCTGTATATATTCAAGAAAAGGGCACACACTTTTTTA
Source organism: Orcinus orca (assembly GCF_937001465.1). Taxonomy (NCBI): domain Eukaryota; kingdom Metazoa; phylum Chordata; class Mammalia; order Artiodactyla; family Delphinidae; genus Orcinus; species Orcinus orca. The sequence goes on along the minus strand of NC_064559.1, from coordinate 65,557,834 downwards.
GCCAACCAAACAGGTGGGCACTGGAAGTCAATACTACAAAAGATATCACTTTGCATCAGTCAGAAGAGCCATCCTCATAAAGCGTAAACACCAGAAATGCAGGACAGGGCAAGGAGAAGAGGGAGCCCTGTGAGACTTATAGTGGAAATGTATATTGCCAACGGCCATTCTGGAGAAGTGTATTGTGTTTACTAAAGCATCTAAAAAATGAGCTACAGAGCATAGGGCACTTGCACTCATGGGCGTATATCTTGGGAAAAACAAAAATCGAGAGGACACAGGCACCCCAATGTTTACCCCCTCTCTGTTTAAAAGATCCTCGACGAGGATATAACTTAAATGTCTCTGGAGAGAAAAAATGGATAGAGATGTGGTACTTAGGTAGAGTGGAATATTATTCAGCCTGGAAATCAATGAAATATGGCCAGTTGTAACAACTCCGGAGGAGTTACGTATGATCATTCTAAGTGACATAATTCAAAAAGAAAAAGACACATATCATAAGATATCACTTAAAGGTGGAATCCAAAATGGCTACACATGAAATAAATTACAAAACAAAAACATAGTCAAATATGTAGAAAACACACATAAGGCTGCTAAACGGGAAAGGTGGGGAGGGGTGAGGCATCATCCAGGAGGTTGAAATTAGCAAAGATACCATTCCAAATACCAAACTGATAATCAACAAGGCCTACACGGTAGCTAAAAGAACTGCACTCAGCACACTCAAGTCACCGGAAAAGAATATATACGACTGGTAAGAATCTGAAAAAGAATTTACTGATGTCTCTCTGTACGTGAATCAAGTGGATGTACAGCAGCAAGAAACAGAGCTTTGAAAATCAGCTGTAACCAATATAGTAATAAATTGAAAAAAATAAACGACAGAGAGACAGAGAAAACCTCTTACAACTTTTCCTCAGGGACGGTGATGCAACATGCATTGAACACATCTAGACCCACAGCAGGATGAGACATAAGGCTGGAAACTGTTTGCACTAAGAGAAATGTGAGGTTGGGTGAGGAAATGCACACCCTTGAAAGTAATACTACCTGGTACCCATTCAATGGGTCCCAAATCTGCAGGTTCAAGGGATCTTCCTACAGCTAAAACATGCATGGAAAACCCAGAGGACTGTACACCATGTGATCGGGAGATGTGTCTAAAATGCAGCTCATTTATCCTCTCCTGGTGCTCCTGTTCACCATTCCAGCCACGTTACTTAGAATCTCCCCACTTGGAGAATCAGCACATTTCAACTTCTGTTTCACACATTTTGCAAATTGTGAGGAGGATGAACGGGAAGAGGGGGAACCAATGAGAGAATAGTTGTAGGGGTTTGGACGGGCACATATCACTCTAATTTCCCATTAAGAATAAGAATTGAAAAAAGGCTCAGCCCGCCTCGCCGGAGCCAAAATAGGGCCTGAAGCAATCCTGCGGCTTTGAGGCCAGCTCACAAAAGAGCAACTTAAAAAATGGAGCTCAGGGTCACTGCAATTCACAAACCTGCAGAGTTATAAATGAAAACTAACGTCCAAAAATATGTTGAGGTAAGGCAAAGAAGAGGATCTGAATGCAAGACAGAATTGCAAGAAACAGATTTCAAGAGATAGATTGGACTCGTCTTTAAAGCACATGGCAAGCGGCAGAATTTCGACAATGATGCAGTTGGCCCAAAAGGGCGTATGCGTTTTTTCCTGATTATATCCAGGAAAAAACGCATACGCACTTTATGGGCAACGAAGCAAGCAAGCAATGCAAATGTGCACAACAAAGAAGTCTCATTTCCCACCGGTCAAAAGGGCCATCTGAAAAAATTGTAAAAACCAGAAATGCAGGACAGGCCATGGAGAACAGGGAGCCTTTATACGCTGATGGGCAGTGTGTGAACTGCCGAGAGCCACTCTGGAGAAGTGTATGGTGGTTCCTAAATCATCTAAAAAACAGAGCTACAGAGCATAGGACACTTCCAATCATGGGAGTATATCTAGGGAAGTCTAAAAATCAACAAGACACAAGCACACCACAGTTTAGGGCTACTCTGTTTACAAGAACCTCAACTTCAGTACACCTTAAATATCCCAGGAAAGAGAACAATGGATAAAGAAGATGTGGTACTTATGTACAATGGAATATCTCTTCACCATGAAATCAATGTAATAAGGCTAGTAGAAGGATAAAGAGTGGATTTAGGTCCGATAATACTACTTGAAATAAGTCAAACAGAAAAAGAAACATATCATAAGATATCACCTATAGAGGGAGGGTAAATATGGCTGCACAAGAAATGAATTACAGAACAGAACAGTGTCTCACATTTAGAAAACACACTTATGTCAGCTTAAGGGGAAAGGAGAGGTGGGGTGATGCATAAAACCAGAGTTTGAAATTAGCACAGATACCGTTCAATAAACCAAATAGGTAATAGAAAAGATCTACACCTTGCTCAATGAACTGGCCTCAACACACCCTATACACCGCAGAGAAATATATCTGAGTAATAAGAATCTTAAAACCCATGTATTGATATATCTCCATAAGGGAATCAAGTGTGTGCAGAGCGGCACAAACACAGCAGTGAAAATGAGCTAAACCCCATTATAGAAATAAATTTTAAAAACAAAACGCAGAAACAATGAAAGAGAGAAAAATTCTTACAAAATTTGCTCAGGGGCTGTGATGCAACCTGGATTGATCACATATAAACCCACAGCTGGATAAGACATAAGGCTGGACACTTGGGGCTGAGAGGATTGGTGAGCTTTGGTGAGCAACTGCCGAAAGTTTAATGCAATACTTCATGCTACTCATTCCAAGGGTCCCAACACTGCAGGTTGAAGGGAATCTTCCTACAGCTAAACCATGCTTGGGAAACCCAGCGACTGGTATACCATATGATCGGGAAAGGTTTCTAAAACGCACCTCATTTTTCCTCACCTGGGACTCCGGATCGACATTCCAGCCGCTTTACTAACAACATCCCCTCATGGAGAGTCAATGCCTTTAAGATCTGGTATCGCACAGTCTGCAGTTAGTGCGGAGGATGAATGGGAATAGGGGGAACCAGTGAGAAACTAGCTGTAGCAGTTTCAATGGGCACATGTCACTCTAATTTCACATCAGTAAGAAAAATTAACCAAAGGCACAGCAAGGTGCCCCAGAAGAAGAATAGGGCCTGAAGGAATCCTGTGGTTATGAGGCAAGATCACAAAAATAAGAGCTGAAAAATGGAGCTAAGGGCCACTGCAATTCAAAAACCTGCAGAGTTATAAAGGCCAACTATTTTCAAAAAATATATTGAGGCAAGGCTCTGAAGAGGCAAAGAAAGCAAGGCAGAATTGCAGGAAACCGATTTCAGGAGGTAGACTGGAATTGCACTGAAAACATATGAAGAAAGTCAGAACCTCAACAATGATGCACTTGGCCAAAAAGGGCGTATGCGTTTTTTCCTGAATATATTCAGGAAAAAACGCATACGCCCTTTTTGGCCAACCAAGCAAGCTTGCAAAGGAAATCTGCACTACAATGAAGTCTCACTTCCCCCCACCCCGGTCAAAAGGGCCATCTGAAAAAAGTGTAAAATCCAGACAGGCAGGACAGGCCATGGAGAACTGGGAGCCTTGTTATGCTGATGGGCGGGATGTAAATTGCCAACAGCCACTCCGGAGAAGTGTATGGTGTTTCCTGAAACATCTAAAAAACAAAGCAACAGAGCCTAGGGCACTTCCACTTATGGTCCTATAGCTTAGGGAAATTAAAATCAAAAAGACACAGCCACCCCAAAGTTTGGGACGGCTCTGTTTACAAGAACCTCGTTTACGGTACAAGTTCAATATCGCAGAAAGTGAAAAATGGATAAAGAAGTTGTGGTACTTATGTACAATGCAATGTCACCCAGCAATGAAATCTATGTCATCAGGCCCGTAGCAGCATAATGAGTGGATTCAGATATGATGATTCTAACTGAAATAAGTCACACAGAAAAAGAAACAACATAAGATATGACTAATACACAGAATGTGAACTTGGCTACACATGAACTGAATTACAAAACAGAACAGGGTCTCAAGATTAGAAAACCAACTTATGCTTGCTTAAGGGGGAAGGTGAGTTGGGGTGCCGCATAAAACCAGAGTTTGAAATTAGCACAGATACCGTTCCATAAGCCAAATATGTAATAGCCAAGACCTACCCCTTGCTCAACAAAATGGACTCAACAATGAGGTATCACCTCACACCTGATAGAATGGGCATCATCAGAAAATCTACAAACAAAAAATCCTGGAAAGGGTGTGGAGAAAAGGAACCCTCTTCCACTGTTGTTGGGAATATAAATTGATACAGTCACTATGGAGAACAATATGGAGTTTCTTAAGAAACTAACAATAGAATTACCATATGATACAGCAATCCCAGTACTGGACATATACCCAGACAAAACCATAAATCAAACAGAGACATTCACCGCAGTGTTCATTGCATCACTATTTACAATATCGAGGTAATGGAAGCAACCTAAATGCCCACACACAGACGCATGCATAAAGCTGTGGTACATATATAAAATGGAATATTACTAAGCCATGAAAAGGAATGAAATTGGGTCATTTGTAGAGACGTCGATGGATCTAGAGACTGTCATACAGAGTGAAGTAAGTCAGAAAGAGAAAAACAAATCTTGTATATTCATGCATATATGTGGAACCTAGAAAAACTGTACAGATTAACCATTTTGCAAGGCATAAATAGAGCAACAGATGTAGACAACAAACGTATAGACAACAAGGGGGGAAAGCTGTTGGGGTGGTGGTGGTGGGAGGAGTTGATAGACTGGGATTGGCATGTATATATTTATATGTATAAAATAGATAACCAATAAGAACCTGCTGTATAAAAATATAAAATAAAATTCAAAATTAAAAAGAAATAAAATTTAAAAAATAAAACAGAAAAAACAATTATTCCCTTCACATACATGTATTTATATGAATAAATTATTTCCATGCTTATATCTGTAAATACAAAAGAGAGGAATAAAATCTACCTTGAACCAAAAACGAAAAAGAGAAAAAAAACACAGAACCCACCAGTTCCACAGAGGAAAACCGTATCAGGGCACTTGCTCCAGTTGTAAACAATTCTGAAGTTGGTCAGTGGTGGGGAATCGTCTCCCATTCAGCCAGCAGCCCCCACGCAACAAGCGTCCTCATTGCAAAGCTGGGGCACCATGCCGAGGCATCTGTGAGTAAACGTGAGCTGAGCCCCAGGCCAGTTTCTGCTGAACTATTCCCACCCGTCCCAGGTAAAACACCTGAATATATACAAGGACTTGAAAGCCTAGAGGAAGGGCCATAGAGCCACACGAGTGACAGCATGCCGGCCGACTTGGTGCCTGCAGGCCAGCCAGGATGGTCCTGGCCCTGGGTGCTCTTCTGGAAGATTTCCATTTCCCTGCCTGAGATACCCGTCCTGTCCCTGTCCCCACTGCTTTTTTCCTTCCTCACCTCTGCCCAGGGAGAAATTCCAGCAGCACGTATGGGTGACACATCCTCTTCTTTAGCAGGTGGCAGCCTGGCAACTGCTGCAGAAAGTCCAGCAGAGCCCCACCCACACTGGGCCACCCACAAAGCCGTGGCCTCTCACTCCCTCCCACCAGCCCAGCCCCGAGACTGCTGACAGGGCAGAGAAAATGGCGTCAGGCACGGCTGCAGGGGCTCTTGCTGCCTGGAGTGGTATTTATATTGATCTCAACCCAGGCACACCTGGGGAGGGCTGGCCGGCACGGTAAGGCTGCCCAGGTCAGCCAATCATCACCCCTCAGGGGCTCACAGTTGCAGAAAATGGAACTTGCTGAGCCGGCCAGGTCCAAGGAACAGGTGTGGGCTCCTGAGAGTCAGGATAGACAAGGGGCTGCAGCTTTGGCTTGTTTTCTAATCATTTTATCTGGCCCATGAGTGGGAGACAACTTCAAGAAAACCCTCTCCTAATGAGAGGAACCCAGGAGTCAGGGAGAGGAAGGGTGGGTGGTGGTTGGAGACAGAGGCCTGGTGCCCTGGGTGCAGTGGAAGTCTCTGGAAGACCAGGTGGAGGGAGGCCACACAGAGTGATGCCCAGGGTCACAGACCTGTTGCAGCTGCTGTTTGTTAGTTCAAGTCCTGCTCTGAGGTGCTCTGTGTCAGCTCTGAGCGACAGGTGAGCTGGGGGTGCTCTGCAATGAGGGCTATGTGCACGGTTCCTGTGTGCCCAGCCCTGCCACAGTACCTGCAAGGGTAGCTCTGTATCCTGGGAGGGGCCTGACCACGAGAGCCCCATGGGCTGGGGTGGGGGTGGGGTACCTGCCCAGGTGAGCTCCATATTCTGGGATTGGTCTGACCACGAGAGCCCCATGGGCTGCTGGGGACCTGGTAAAGGATGTCAGGACAGTCAGTGAAGCCACCGAGGATATACCTCCAGTTGCTCCTAATTCCTACACCCTGCTGGTCATTCTACCAACCACCAGGACATGGTATTCTGTATTAGTCTTCAATGATGCCTTCTTTTGCATTCCATTAGTCCCAGAGTCACAAGAAATTTTGGCTTGTGACTGGCAGGACTCAACATACAAGTAAAACAATACTTCCGGGCCGTCTTGCCCGAAGGGTGCAAAAATTCCCACACCATCTTTGGGGAAAGCTTAGCTAAAGACCTAAAAGTTCTACCTCTGGAAAAGGAAACCCTCCTTCAGTACGCAGACGACATTCTGATCGCCAGCCCTACTAAGGAGGCCTCTGAACTACCAAGCCAATAAAGGATAGAAGTTGTCCAAGAAAAAGCTCAAATATCACAGACTGCGGTGACCTGCCTGGGCTTCATTCTCACAGAAGGTCAGAGAAGCCCATCTCAGGAAAGGGAGGAAACCATTTTCAGCCTTACCCCTTTCTAAAACTAGAAGACAGCTTAGGGGTTCCTGGGGAGGCCAGGGTTTGCTGCTTCTGGATCCCTAACTACAGTCTACTAGCTGGGCCTCTATATGAAACACTGAAAGGAAAAGATAATGATCTTTTTGAATAGAATCCAGAAGTGGCCTTTCAAGAATGAAAAGAGCAGTCAATTCAGACCCTTGCCCTGGAACTCCCTAATTTAGCTAAACCCTTTGACCTTTCCATTCCCGGTGAAAGGTGAATCGCCATTGGAGAATTAGTGCAAAAACTGGGACCACTTGAAATGGAACAATGCAAGAATGCCATCCAGGTAGGATAAACTACGGTCACCAAGGGGCTTGGCCCACTGCCACATCTGGCCAAGATACTGGCGGTATCTAAAAACCTGGAAATCAGCAGCCCAAAAGGCCACCTCCCTCCTAAGGGAAAAGGACCCCACGTGGTGATCCTAATCACCTACCATGCCCTGAAGTTGCAGGGTTCGCTCTGTGGGCACACCAACCTCGAGTGAGGAGGCCCTCCAACTCCAACATCCAGAGACATAACCGGGGGCAACAGGGCACCATGACGACTCGTGTGAACATCACTTGACCTGGAGTTTCTCTCATAAAACAACAAGAGTGTGTCCCAAAAGAGTAGACTACTGCTTGCAGGACTTACTGCACCCAGAGGGGAGCTAATAATCTTGGCGGGGGAAGAGTATATCACACTGTCACCATAGAAAAGCCTACAGACACCATGATGATGGTGGCCAATAAGACCGGCTGGACTCCTGTTTACTTCAAAAGGCTGTTGACTCAGTGGCCATCATGGTCCTTGATCACCACTGACCCTGGACTGTCTGGGACTTGAGCGGGCAGGGCTCTGACACCTGGTGCTGTTTGTACGTTAATTCAGGGGCCTAATTGAAGAAAGCGCAGACTACTGGTCAGAGCATCTAGGCTGGCAGAAACTGTCAGCCTAAGGTGGCCGAACAAATGTGGGGTGGGGTGAAACCGGTCCCCACAGCATCTCTGCACATCTCTTTCCTGGACCCTTAAAGGTCATTAGAATCTATAACACTTCCAATGCTGGTGCTCAGGTGGACGAGCAGGGAGGCAGGGGGCCTGGGGACAATCAACGTCACCTGGAGGCTGCTGGGGAGAAGCTCTGACCCTCGCCCCCGGGTATGAGGGCTCCCAACTCAGCACTCAGCAGTTACAGAAGAAGGGTCTGCACCCTCAGCACTCCAAGAATGAGGAACGGGACAAAAGGCAGAGGAGGGGTTTGTCCCCAGCAAAGCCCATTAAAAATCCCTGGGAGATAAAAATAGAATCTGGGCAATAAAGTCAAGTCTGACCTTTTTTATCCTTTGTGCTTTGTCTAATTTCACGTGCTCCTAGGGTCCCGCATGCAGAGGTTCCACACCCGGCACTTCAGACCAGATTTCCTAGTGCAGAATGGCTGGGTCGACACCTCAGCTCCTGGGGCCCAGTGCAGACTCCGAGATATAGAGCCTGAGCTGCAGCCAACCCGGCCCTCGAGAGCTCCGCCCCCTCCCTCCCACTGACTCTGACAGGATCTCTACACAGCAGCCCAGCCCACAGCCCACGGGGTAGTGCATGCTCTCACCTCTCCATTCTCTGATCAAAATATAAAGTTTCCTTTGCTTGGGAACCAAACTCAGTCTCGATCTGTTGGCCCCAATGACACTGGGCAGGGGGACACTTGTTGGGGTCCACTCTGGAGGATCAGTAACAGAAATTGAGACTATTGTAACTTCAATGAACAGATGTGTGAGCCAAACTGTAGTTAACATAGAACAGTTTATAAGGCTCGGGTAAAATAAGATGTTTCTAACACTTCCATTTGATATTTCCATCACTTTATTATAAGCAAGTTCAGTGAAAAGGTTTGTCTTATTTGTCAGGTCAATATTAGAGAAATGAAGTGATTTCTTTCCAAGGATGTACATCTAATAATCTTGGTTAAAGCTTCAATCTTGTTTTAAATGCTTTTCCATTGAAAATGATACCTCTCTTTCAGCTCCCCCATTTCTGAGAAGTATAAAATCTTATAATTTATTATTACCAAAGGGGAAAGGTGGGAGGAGGGATAAATTAACAGTTTGGGATTAACACATACACACTGCTATGTATAAAATAGATCATCAACAAGGAACTACTGTATAGCACAGGGAACTACACTCAACATTTTGCAATAACCTATAAGGGGAAATAATCTGAAAAAGAATAGATATTTTTATTGACATCATCTATCAATGACAGTTAAAGTGTAACCTAAGGGAAGCTGGTGGTGAGTGCTTCTGACCCTGAAGACTTCAATCATCTAAAGTTTGGACTCTGCCTACTTCCCAAGGCCCTTAATGAACATATGTGTAGCCGTAGCTTAAAAAATTCCCCAGTTTGGGTTTCGGGGAGACACTGATTTTGAAAAAGCCCTGGTGTTCTCCTTACATGAATGGGACTCTTCCTACTGCTAAAACATGTCTGTCACACCCAGAGGATGGTATACCGTCTGATCGGGAAGAGTTTGGAAAAGGCATCTCATCTCCTCATCTCCTGGTGCTCGGGTTCACCCCTCCAGCGTCTTTACTAACAGTCTCCCCACTTGGAGATGTCAGCACTGTCAACATCCTGTTGCGTACAGTTTGGAATTTGTCCAGAGGATGAAGCGGAAGGATGAAGAACAATGAGAGACAAGTCCTAGGTGTTCAGACAGGCACATGTCACTCTAATTTCCAATCAGGAAGACGAATTGACCAAAGGCTAGGGTTGCCCATGGAAACAGTATAGGGCTTGAGGAAATCCCGCTGCTTTGTGGCCAGTTCCCATAAACACAAGTTGAAGAATGGAACTCAGGGGCAGTAAAATTCACAAAACTGCAGAGTTGAAAATATCCATCACTGAAAAATGTCTTGAGGAAAGTCAGAGAAAAGGACTTGTAAGCAAGGAGGAATGGCAGGAAAGGGATTTGAGGAGGTAGAAAGGACTCGCCATTAAGCACAAGAAAAGGAGCTGAACATTGCCAACATTGCAGTTGGCCAAAAAGGGTGTATGCGTTTTTTTCTGTATATATTCAAGAAAAGGGCATACACTTTTTTAGCCAACCAAACAGGTGGGCACTGGAAGTCAATACTACAAAAGATATCACTTCGCATCAGTCAGAAGAGCCATCCTCATAAAGCGTAAACACCAGAAATGCAGGACAGGGCAAGGAGAAGAGGGAGCCCTGTGAGACTTATAGTGGAAATGTATATTGCCAACGGCCATTCTGGAGAAGTGTATTGTGTTTACTAAAGCATCTAAAAAATGAGCTACAGAGCATAGGGCACTTGCACTCATGGGCGTATATCTTGGGAAAAACAAAAATCGAGAGGACACAGGCACCCCAATGTTTACCCCCTCTCTGTTTAAAAGATCCTCGACTAGGATATAACTTAAATGTCTCTCGAGGGAAAAAATGGATAGAGATGTGGTACTTAGGTAGAGTGGAATATTATTCAGCCTGGAAATCAATGAAATATGGCCAGTTGTAACAACTCCGGAGGAGTTACGTATGATCATTCTAAGTGACATAATTCAAAAAGAAAAAGACACATATCATAAGATATCACTTAAAGGTGGAATCCAAAATGGCTACACATGAAATAAATTACAAAACAAAAACATAGTCAAATATGTAGAAAACACGCATAAGGCTGCTAAACGGGAAAGGTGGGGAGGGGTGAGGCATCATCCAGGAGGTTGAAATTAGCAAAGATACCATTCCAAATACCAAACTGATAATCAACAAGGCCTACACGGTAGCTAAAAGAACTGCACTCAGCACACTCAAGTCACCGGAAAAGAATATATACGACTGGTAAGAATCTGAAAAAGAATTTACTGATGTCTCTCTGTACGTGAATCAAGTGGATGTACAGCAGCAAGAAACAGAGCTTTGAAAATCAGCTGTAACCAATATAGTAATAAATTGAAAAAAATAAACGACAGAGAGACAGAGAAAACCTCTTACAACTTTTCCTCAGGGATGGTGATGCAACATGCATTGAACACATCTAGACCCACAGCAGGATGAGACATAAGGCTGGAAACTGTTTGCACTAAGAGAAATGTGAGGTTGGGTGAGGAAATGCACACCCTTGAAAGTAATACTACCTGGTACCCATTCAATGGGTCCCAAATCTGCAGGTTCAAGGGATCTTCCTACAGCTAAAACATGCATGGAAAACCCAGAGGACTGTACACCATGTGATCGGGAGATGTGTCTAAAATGCAGCTCATTTATCCTCTCCTGGTGCTCCTGTTCACCATTCCAGCCACGTTACTTAGAATCTCCCCACTTGGAGAATCAGCACATTTCAACTTCTGTTTCACACATTTTGCAAATTGTGAGGAGGATGAACGGGAAGAGGGGGAACCAATGAGAGAATAGTTGTAGGGGTTTGGACGGGCACATATCACTCTAATTTCCCATTAAGAATAAGAATTGAAAAAAGGCTCAGCCCGCCTCGCCGGAGCCAAAATAGGGCCTGAAGCAATCCTGCGGGTTTGAGGCCAGCTCACAAAAGAGCAACTTAAAAAATGGAGCTCAGGGTCACTGCAATTCACAAACCTGCAGAGTTATAAATGAAAACTAACGTCCAAAAATATGTTGAGGTAAGGCAAAGAAGAGGATCTGAATGCAAGACAGAATTGCAAGAAACAGATTTCAAGAGATAGATTGGACTCGTCTTTAAAGCACATGGCAAGCGGCAGAATTTCGACAATGATGCAGTTGGCCCAAAAGGGCGTATACGTTTTTTCCTGATTATATCCAGGAAAAAACGCATACGCACTTTATGGGCAACGAAGCAAGCAAGCAATGCAAATGTGCACAACAAAGAAGTCTCATTTCCCACCGGTCAAAAGGGCCATCCGAAAAATTTGTAAAAACCAGAAATGCAGGACAGGCCATGGAGAACAGGGAGCCTTTATACGCTGATGGGCAGTGTGTGAACTGCCGAGAGCCACTCTGGAGAAGTGTATGGTGGTTCCTAAATCATCTAAAAAACAGAGCTACAGAGCATAGGACACTTCCAATCATGGGAGTATATCTAGGGAAGTCTAAAAATCAACAAGACACAAGCACACCACAGTTTAGGGCTACTCTGTTTACAAGAACCTCAACTTCAGTACACCTTAAATATCCCAGGAAAGAGAACAATGGATAAAGAAGATGTGGTACTTATGTACAATGGAATATCTCTTCACCATGAAATCAATGTAATAAGGCTAGTAGAAGGATAAAGAGTGGATTTAGGTCCGATAATACTACTTGAAATAAGTCAAACAGAAAAAGAAACATATCATAAGATATCACCTATAGAGGGAGGGTAAATATGGCTGCACAAGAAATGAATTACAGAACAGAACAGTGTCTCACATTTAGAAAACACACTTATGTCAGCTTAAGGGGAAAGGAGAGGTGGGGTGATGCATAAAACCAGAGTTTGAAATTAGCACAGATACCATTCAATAAACCAAATAGGTAATAGAAAAGATCTACACCTTGCTCAATGAACTGGCCTCAACACACCCTATACACCGCAGAGAAATATATCTGAGTAATAAGAATCTTAAAACCCATGTATTGATATATCTCCATAAGGGAATCAAGTGTGTGCAGAGCGGCACAAACACAGCAGTGAAAATGAGCTAAACCCCATTATAGAAATAAATTTTAAAAACAAAACGCAGAAACAATGAAAGAGAGAAAAATTCTTACAAAATTTGCTCAGGGGCTGTGATGCAACCTGGATTGATCACATATAAACCCACAGCTGGATAAGACATAAGGCTGGACACTTGGGGCTGAGAGGATTGGTGAGCTTTGGTGAGCAACTGCCGAAAGTTTAATGCAATACTTCATGCTACTCATTCCAAGGGTCCCAACACTGCAGGTTGAAGGGAATCTTCCTACAGCTAAACCATGCTTGGGAAACCCAGCGACTGGTATACCATATGATCGGGAAAGGTTTCTAAAACGCACCTCATTTTTCCTCACCTGGGACTCCGGATTGACATTCCAGCCGCTTTACTAACAACATCCCCTCATGGAGAGTCAATGCCTTTAAGATCTGGTATCGCACAGTCTGCAGTTAGTGCGGAGGATGAATGGGAATAGGGGGAACCAGTGAGAAACTAGCTGTAGCAGTTTCAATGGGCACATGTCACTCTAATTTCACATCAGTAAGAAAAATTAACCAAAGGCACAGCAAGGTGCCCCAGAAGAAGAATAGGGCCTGAAGGAATCCTGTGGTTATGAGGCAAGATCACAAAAATAAGAGCTGAAAAATGGAGCTAAGGGCCACTGCAATTCAAAAACCTGCAGAGTTATAAAGGCCAACTATTTTCAAAAAATATATTGAGGTAAGGCTATGAAGAGGCAATGAAAGCAAGGCAGAATTGCAGGAAACAGATTTCAGGAGGTAGACTGGAATTGCATTTAAAGCATAGGAAAAGAGGCAGAACGTCGACAATGATGCACTTGGCCAAAAGGGCGTATGCGTTTTTTCCTGAATATATTCAGGAAAAAACACATACGCCCTTTTTGGCCAACCAAGCAATCTTGCAAAGGAAATCTGCACTACAATGAAGTCTCACTGCCCCCCGGTCAAAAGGGCCATCTGAAAAAAGTGTAAAATCCAGAAAGGCAGGACAGGCCATGGAGAACTGGGAGCCTTGTTATGCTGATGGGTGGGATGTAAACTGCCAACAGCGACTCGGGAGAATTGTATGGTGTCTCCTGTAACATCTAAAAACCAAAGCAACAGAGCCTAGGGCACTTCCACTTATGGTCCTATAGCTTAGGGAAATTAAAATCAAAAAGACACAGCCACCCCAAAGTTTGGGAAAGCTCTGTTTACAAGAACCTCGTTTACGGGACAAGTTCAATATCGCAGAAAGTGAAAAATGGATAAAGAAGTTGTGGTACTTACGTACAATGCAATATCACTCAGCAATGAAATCTATGTCATCAGGCCCGTAGCAGCATAATGAGTGGATTCAGGTATGATGATTCTAACTGAAATAAGTCACACAGAAAAAGAAAAATCATAAGATATCACTAATACACGGAATGAAAACTTGGCTACAGAGGAACTGAATTACAAAACAGAAGAGGGTCTCAAATTTAGAAAACCAACTTATGCTTGCTTAAGGGGAAAGGTGAGCTGGGGTGCTGCATAAAACCAGAGATTGAAATGAGCACAGATAAAGTTCCTTAAGCCAAATATGTAATATACAAGAGCTACTCCTTGCTCAACGAGATGGACTCAACACCCCATATTAAACGCCTAAGAATGTACCTGATTAGTAAGTATGTTAAAACCTATGGATTGCTATGTCTCTGAAAGAGAATCAAGCGTGTGTACAGGGGCATAAACGCAGCAGTGATAGGATTGGAGAGGTTCGGTGAGCAAATGCAGACCATTTGAAGTCATATTGCATGCTACCCATTCCATGGGTCTCAACTCTCCAGGTTTAAGGGATACTTCCTTCAGCAAAAACATGCATGTGGAACCCAGAGTATGATCCACCGTGTGATCGGGAAACGTGTTCAGATGTGGCTCAGTTTTCGTCCCCTGGTACTCCGGTGCAACATTCCAGACGCGTTACTAACACTCCCCCACTTGGAGAGTCAGTGCCTTTAACCTCCTGTTTGGCCAGTTTTGCAATTTCTGCAGAAGATGAACAGGAATAGGGAGAACCAATGAGAGACTACCTGGAGGTGTCTGGACGGGCAAATTTAACTCTCATTTCCCACCAGTCAGAGGAATTAACCAAAGGCTCAGCATACCGTGTAGGAACCAGATTAGGGCCTGAAGCAATCCTGCGGTGTTGCGGCCAGCTCACAAGAAAGCGAGTTGAAGAAAGGACCTCAGGGGCACTGTAATTCACAAACCTGCAGAGTTATAAATGACAGCTATCATCCAAAAATATATTGAAGTAAGGCTGCCAAGAGGACTTGAAAGCAGGGCAGAATTGCAGGAAACCGATTTCAGGAGGTAGACTGGAATTGCATGTAAAGCATAGGAAAACAGGCAGAACATCCTCAATGATGCACTAGGCCAAAAAGGACGTATGCGTTTTTTCCTGAATATATTCAGGAAAAAACGCATACGTCCTTTTTGGCCAACCAAGCAAGCTTGCAAAGAAATCTGCCCTACAATGAAGTCTCACTTCCCCCCGGTCAAAACGGCCATCTGAAAAAAGTGTAAAATCCAGAAAGGCAGGACAGGCCATGGAGAACTGGGAGCCTTGTTATGCTGATGGGTCGGATGTAAATTGCCAACAGCCACTCTGGAGAAGTGTATGGTGTTTCCTGAAACATCTAAAAAACAAAGCAACAGAGCCTAGGGCACTTCCACTTATGGTCCTATAGCTTAGGGAAATTAAAATCAAAAAGACACAGCCACCCCAAAGTTTGGGACGGCTCTGATTACAAGAACCTCGTTTACAGTACAAGTTCAATATCGCAGAAAGCGAAAAATGGATAAAGAATTTGTGGTACTTACGTAGAATGCAATATCACTCAGCAATGAAATCTATGTCATCAGGCTCATAGCAGCATAATGAGTGGTTTCAGGTACGATGATTCTAAGTGAAATAAGTCACACAGAAAATGAAACATCATAAGTTATCACTACTACACGGAATGTAAACTTGGCTACACAGGAACTGAATTCCAAAACAGAACAGGGTCTCAAATGTAGAAAACCAACTTATGCTTGCTTAAGGGGAAAGGTGAGTTGGGGTGCTGCATAAAACCAGAGATTGAAATTAGCACAGATACTGTTCCATAAGCCAAATATGTAATAGACCAGAGCTACTCCTTGCTCAACGAAGTGGACTCAACACCCCATATTAAGCACCTAAGAATATACCTGACTAGTAAGAATCTTAAAACCTATGGATTTATATGTCTCCGAAAGAGAATCAAGTGTGTGTACAGCGGCATAAGCGCAGCAGTGATAGGATTGGTGAGGTTCGGTGAGAAAATGCAGACCCTTTGAAGTCATATTGCATGGTACTCATTCCACGGGTCTCACCTCTCCAGGTTTAAGGGATTCTTCCTTCAGCTAAATCATGCATGTGGAACCCAGAGTATGATCAACCATGTGACTGGGAGACGAGTTCCAATATGTCTCAGTTCTCGTCCCCTGGTACTCGGGTGCAACATTCCAGACGCTTTGCTAACACTCTCCCGACTTGGAGAGTCAGTGCCTTTAACCTCCTGTTTGGCCCTGTTTGCAATTTCTCCGGAAGATGAACAGGAATAGGGAGAAGCAATGAGAGACTAGCTGGAGGTGTCTGGCCGGGTAAATTTAACTCTCATTTCCCACCAGGAAGAGGAATTAACCAAAGGCTCAGCGTGCCGTGCCAGAACCAGATTAGGGCCTGAAGCAATCCTGCAGTGTTGCGGCCAGCTCACAAGAAAGCGAGTTGAAGAAAGGAGCTCAGGGGCACTGTAATTCACAATCCTGCAGAGTTATAAATGACAGCTATCATCTAAAAATATACTGAAGTAAGGCTGCCAAGAGGAGTTGAAAGCGGGGCAGAATTGCAGGAAACCGATTTCAGGAGGTAGATTGGAATTGCATTTAAAGCATAGGAAAAGAGGCAGAACGTCGACAATGATGCACTTGGCCAAAAAGGGCGTATGCGTTTTTTCCTGAATATATTCAGGAAAAAACGCATACGCCCTTTTTGGCCAACCAAGCAAGCTTGCAAAGGAAATCTGCACTACAATGAAGTCTCACTTCCCCCAGGTCAAAAGGGCCATCTGAAAAAAGTGTAAAATCCAGAAAGGCAGGACAGGCCATAGAGAACTGGGAGCCTTGTTATGCTGATGGGTGGGATGTAAAGTGCCAACAGCCATTCTGGAGAAGTGTATGGTGTTTCCTGAAACATCTAAAAAACAAAGCAACAGAGCCTAGTGCACTTCCACTTATGGTCCTATAGCTTAGGGAAATTAAAATCAAAAAGACACAGCCACCCCAAAGTTTGGGACGGCTCTGTTTACAAGAACCTCGTTTACGGTACAAGTTCAATATCGCAGAAAGCGAAAAATGGATAAAGAAGTTGTGGTACTTACGTACAATGCAATATCACTCAGCAATGAAATCTACGTCATCAGGCCCGTAGCAGCATAATGAGTGGATTCAGGTATGATGATTCTAACTGAAATAAGTCACACAGAAAAAGAAACATCATAAGGTATCACTAATACACGGAATGTAAATTTGGCTACACAGGAACTGAATTACAAAACAGAACATGGTCTCAAATTTAGAAAACCAACTTATGCTTCCTTAAGGGGAAAGGTGAGTTGGGGTGCTGCATAAAACCAGAGATTGAAATTAGCACAGATACTGTTCCTTAAGCCAAATATGGAATAGACAAGAGCTACTCCTTGCTAACGAAATGGACTCAACACCCCATATTAAACAGCTAAGAATATACCTGACTAGTAAGTATTTTAAAAACTATGGATTGCTATGTCTCCGATAGAGAATCAAGTGTGAGTACAGGGGCATAAACGCAGCAGTAATAGGATTGGAGAGGTTCGGTGAGCAAATGAAGGCCCTTGGAAGTCATATTGCATGGTACCCATTCCACGGGTCTCAACTCTACAGGTTTAAGGGATTCTTCCTTCAGCTGAAACATGCATGTGGAACCCAGAGTATGATCAACCGTGTGATCCGGAGACGTGTTCAAATATGTGTCAGTTTTCGTCCCCTGGTACTCGGGTGCAACATTCCAGACGCTTTACTAACACTCTCCCGACTTGGAGAGTCAGTGCCTTTAACCTCCTGTTTGGCCCAGTTTGCAATTTCTGCGGAAGATGAACAGGAATAGGGAGGACCAGTGAGCGACTAGCTGGAGGTGTCTGGACGGGCAAATTTAACTCTCATTTCCCCCCAGGAAGAGGAATTAACCAAAGGCTCAGTGTGCCGTGCCGGAACCAGATTAGGGCCTGAAGCAATCCTGCGGTGTTGCGGCCAGCTCACAAGAAAGTGAGTTGAAGAAAGGAGCTCAGGGGCACTGTAATTCACAAACCTGCAGAGTTATAAGTGACAGCTATCGTCCAAAAATATCCTGAAGTAAGGCTCCCAAGAGGACTTGAAAGTGGGGCAGAATTGCAGGAAACCGATTTCAGGAGGTAGACTGGAATTGCATTTAAAGCACAGGAAAAGAGACAGAACGTCCACAATGATGCACTTGGCCAAAAAGGGCGTATGCATTTTTTCCTGAATATATTCATGAAAAAACGCATACGCCCTTTTTGGCCAACCAAGCCAGCTTGCAAAGGAAATCTGCACTAGAATGAAGTCTCACTTCCCGCCGGTCAAAAGGGCCATCTGAAAAAAGTGTAAAATCCAGAAAGGCAGGACAGGCCATGGAGAACTGGGAGCCTTGTTATGCTGATGGGCGGGATGTAAATTGCCAACAGCCACTCTGGAGAAGTGTATGGTGTTTCCTGAAACATCTAAAAAACAGAGCAACAGAGCCTAGGGCACTTCCACTTATGGTCCTATAGCTTAGGGAAATTAAAATCAAAAAGACACAGCCACCCAAAATTTGGGACGGCTGTGTTTGCAAGAACCTCGTTTATGGTACAAGTTCAATATCGCAGAAAGTGAAAAATGGATAAAGAAGTTGTGGTACTTACGTACAATGCAATATCACTCAGCAATGAAATCTATGTCAACAGGCCTGTAGCAGAAAATAAGTGGGTTCAGGTATGATGATTCTAACTGAAATAAGTTAACACAGAAAAAGAAACATCATAAGATATAACTAATACACGGAATGTAAACTTGGCTACACAGGAACTGAATTCCAAAACAGAACAGGGTCTCAAATTTAGAAAACCAACTTATGCTTGCTTAAGGGGAAAGGTGAGTTGGGGTGCTGCATAAAACCAGAGATTGAAATGAGCACAGATAAAGTTCCTTAAGCCAAATATGTAATAGACAAGAGCTACTCCTTGCTCAACGATATGGACTCAACACCCCATATTAAACGCCTAAGAATGTACCTGACTAGTAAGTATCTTAAAACCTATAGATTGCTATGTCTCTGAAAGAGAATCAAGCGTGATAACAGGGGCATAAACGCAGCAGTGATAGGATTGGAGAGGTTCGGTGAACAAATGAAGACCCTTTGAAGTCATATTGCATGGTACCCATTCCACGGGTCTGAACTCTCCACGTTTAAGGGATTCTTCCTTCAGCTAAAACATGCATGTGGAACCCAGAGTATGATCCACACTAACACTTACCCGAAGCCTTACCCTAACCCATCCCCTAGTCCTAACACGTACGCTAACATTAACCCGTGCCCTCACATGTACGCTCCCCCTAAAATGTTGTCGGACACTCACCTGGACCCTAAACCGTCCCCGTCCCCTAACCCTAACCCTAGCCCGAACCCTAACCCTAAAACTTCCCCGAAGCCTTCCCCTCACCCGTCCCCTATTCCTAAGCAGGACGCTAACACTAACCCGTGCCCTCACACATACGCTCCTCCTAAACCGTTGTCGTACTCTCACCTGGACCCTAAACCGTCCCCGTCCCCTAACCCTAACCCTAGCCCGAACCCTAAATCTAACCCTTCCCCGAAGCCTTCCCCTCACCCGTCCCCTAATCCTAACCCGTACGCTAACACTAACCCGTGCCCTCACACTTACGCCTCCCATAAACCGTTGTTGTACCCTCAACTTGACCCTAAACCGTCCCCGTCCCCTAACCCTAAACATAGCCCGAACCCTAACCCTAACCCTTCCCCGAAGCCTTCCCCTCACCCTTCCCCTAATCCTAACCCGTACGCTAACACGAACCCGTACCCTCACACGTACGCTCCCCCTAAGCCGTTGTCGTACACTCACCTGGACCCTAAACCGTCCCCGTCCCCTAACCCTAGCCTGAACCCTAACCCTAACCCTTCCCCGAAGCCTTCCCCTCACCCGTCCCCTAATCCTAAGCCGTACTCTAACACTAACCCGTGCCCTCACACGTATGCTCCCCCTAAACTGTTGTCGTACCCTCACCAGGACCCTAAACCAGACCCGTTCCCTAACCCTAACCCTAGCCCAAACCTTAACCCTAACCCTTCCCCGAAGCCTTCCCCTCACCCGTCCCATAATCCTAACCCGTACACTAACACTAACCCGTGCCCTCACACGTATGCTCCCCCTAACCGTTGTCGTACCCTCACCTGGACCCTAAACCGTCCCCGTACCCTAACCCAAACCCTAGCCTGAACCCTAACCCTAAACCTTGCCCGAAGTCTTCCCCTCACCCGTCCCCTAATCCTAACCCATACGCTAACACTAACCCATGCCCTCACTCGTACGCTCCCCCGAAACCATTGTCCTACCCTCACCTGGACCCTAAACCGTCCCCGTCCCCTAACTCTAACCGTAGCCCGAAAACTAACCCTAACTCTTCCCCGAAGCCTTCCGCTCACCCGTCACCTAATCCTAACCCGTACGCTAACAGTAATCCGTGCCCTCACACGTACGCTCCCCCTAAACCGTTGTCATACACTCACCTGGACCGTAAACAGTCCCCGTCCCCTAAGACTAACCCTAGCCCAAACCCTAACCCTAACCCTTACCCGAAGCCTTCACATCACCCGTCCCCTAATCCTAACACGTACACTAACATTAACCCGTGCCCAAACACGTACGCTCCCCCTAAACCGTTGTCGTACCCTCACCTGGACCCTAAACCGTCCCCGTCCCCTAACACTAACCCTAGGCCGAACCCTAACCCTAACCCTTCCCCGAAGCCTTCCCCTCACCCGTCCCCTAATCCTAACACGTACGCTAACACTAACCCGTGCCCTCACACGTACGCTCCCTCTAAACTGTTGTCGTACCCTCACCTGGACCCTAAACCGTCCCCGTCCCCTAACCCTAACTCTTCCCCGAAGCCTTCCACTCACCCGTCCCCTAATCCTAACCCGTACGCTAACAGTAACCCGTGCCCTTACACGTACGCTCCCCCTAAACCGTTGTCGTACACTCATCTGGACCCTAAACCGTCCCCGTCCCCTTACCCTAACCCTAACCCTAACCCTTCCCCGAAGCCTTCCCCCACCCATCCCCTAATCCTAACCCGTATGTTAACACTAACCCATGCCCTCACACGTACGCTCCCGCTAAACCGTTGTCGTAACCTCACCAGGACCCTAAACCGTCCCCGTCCCCTAACCCTAACCCTAGCCCGAACCCTAACCCTAACCCTTCCCAGAAGTCTTCCCCTCACCCGTCCGCTAATCCTAACCCGTACGCTAACACTAACCCGTGCCCTCACACGTGCGCTCCCCCTAAACAGTTGTCGTACCCTCACCTGGACCCTAAACCGTCCCCGACCCCTAACCCTAACCCTAGCCCGTACCCTAACCCTAACACTTCCCCGAAGCCTTCCCCTCACCCGTCCCCTAATCCTAACTCGTACGCTAACACTAACACGTGCCCTCACACGTGCGCTCCCCCTAAACAGTTGTCGTACAGTCACCTGGACCCTAAACCGTCCCCGTCCCGTAAGCCTAACCCTAGCCCGTACCCTAACCCTAACACTTCCCCGAAGTCTTCCCCTCACCCGTCCCCTAATCCTAACCCGTACGCTAACACTAACCCGTGGCCTCACACGTACGCTCCCCCTAAACCGTTGTCGTACCCTCACCTGGACCCTAAATCGTACCCGTACCCTAACCCTAACCCTAGCCCGAACACTAACCCTAACCCTTCCCCGAAGCCTTCCCCTCACCCGTCCCCTAATCCTAACCCGTATGCTAAAACTAACACGTGCCCTCACACGTACGCTCCCCGTGAAAGGTTGTCGTACCGTCACCTGGACCCTAAACCGTCCCCATTCCCTAACCCTAACCCTACCCCGAACCCTAACCTTAACCCTTCCCCGAAGCCTTCTCCTCACCCGTCCCCTAATCCTAACCCATACACTAACACTAACCCGTGCCCTCACATGTACGCTCCCCCTAAACCGTTGTCGTAACCTCACCTGGACCGTAAACCCTCCCAGTCCCCTAACCCTAACCCTAGCCCGAACCCTAACCCTAACCCTTCCCCGAAGCCTTCCCCTCACCCTTCCCCTAATCCTAACCCGTACGCTAACACTAACCCGTGCCCTCACACGTACGGTCACCCTAAACCGTTGTCTTACCCTCACCCGTACCCTACACCGTCCCCGTCCCCTAACCCTAACCCTAGCCCGAACCCTAACCCTAACCCTTCCCCGAAGCTTTCCCCCACCCATCCCCTAATCCTAACCCGTATGTTAACACTAACGCGTGCCCTCACACGTATGATCCCCCTAAACCGTGGTCGTACCCTCACCTGGACCCTAAACCGTCCCCGTCCCCTAACCCTAACCCTAACCCTAACCCTTCCCCGAAGCCTTCCCCCACCCATCCCCTAATCCTAACCCGTATGTTAACACTAACCCGCGCCCTCTCACATACGCTCCCCCTAAACCGTTGTCATACCCTCACCTGGACTCTAAACCGTTCCTGACCCCTAAACCTAAGCCTAGCCCGAACCCTAACCCTAACACTTCCCCGAAGCCTTCCCCTCACCCGTCCCCTAATCCTAACACGTACGCTAACACTAACCCGTGCCCTCACACGTACGCTCCCTCTAAACTGTTGTCGTACCCTCACCTGGACCCTAAACCGTCCCCGTCCCCTAACCCTAACTCTTCCCCGAAGCCTTCCACTCACCCGTCCCCTAATCCTAACCCGTACGCTAACAGTAACCCGTGCCCTTACACGTACGCTCCCCCTAAACCGTTGTCGTACACTCATCTGGACCCTAAACCGTCCCCGTCCCCTTACCCTAACCCTAACCCTAACCCTTCCCCGAAGCCTTCCCCCACCCATCCCCTAATCCTAACCCGTATGTTAACACTAACCCATGCCCTCACACGTACGCTCCCGCTAAACCGTTGTCGTAACCTCACCAGGACCCTAAACCGTCCCCGTCCCCTAACCCTAACCCTAGCCCGAACCCTAACCCTAACCCTTCCCAGAAGTCTTCCCCTCACCCGTCCCCTAATCCTAACCCGTACGTTAACACTAACCCGTGCCCTCACACGTACGCTCCCCCTGAACTGTTGTCGTACACTCATCTGGACCCTAAACCGTCCCCGTCCCCTAACCCTAATCCTAGACCGAACCCTAACCCTAACCCTTCCCCGAAGCCTTCCCCTTACCGTCCCCTAATCCTAACCCATACGCTAACACTAACCCATGCCCTCACACGAACGCTCCCCCTAAACCGTTGTCGTACCGTCACCTGGACCCTAAACCGTCCCCGTCCCCTAACCCTAACCCTAGCCCGAACCCTAACCCTAAACCTTCCCCGAAGCCTTCCCCTCACCCGTCCCGTAATCCTAACCCGTACGCTAACACTAACCCGTGCCCTCACACGTGCGCTCCCCCTAAACAGTTGTCGTACCCTCACCTGGACCCTAAACCGTCCCCGACCCCTAACCCTAACCCTAGCCCGTACCCTAACCCTAACACTTCCCCGAAGCCTTCCCCTCACCCGTCCCCTAATCCTAACTCGTACGCTAACACTAACACGTGCCCTCACACGTGCGCTCCCCCTAAACAGTTGTCGTACAGTCACCTGGACCCTAAACCGTCCCCGTCCCGTAAGCCTAACCCTAGCCCGTACCCTAACCCTAACACTTCCCCGAAGTCTTCCCCTCACCCGTCCCCTAATCCTAACCCGTACGCTAACACTAACCCGTGGCCTCACACGTACGCTCCCCCTAAACCGTTGTCGTACCCTCACCTGGACCCTAAATCGTACCCGTACCCTAACCCTAACCCTAGCCCGAACACTAACCCTAACCCTTCCCCGAAGCCTTCCCTCACCCGTCCCCTAATCCTAACCCGTATGCTAAAACTAACACGTGCCCTCACACGTACGCTCCCCGTGAAAGGTTGTCGTACCGTCACCTGGACCCTAAACCGTCCCCATTCCCTAACCCTAACCCTACCCCGAACCCTAACCTTAACCCTTCCCCGAAGCCTTCCCCTCACCCGTCCCCTAATCCTAACCCATACACTAACACTAACCCGTGCCCTCACATGTACGCTCCCCCTAAACCGTTGTCGTAACCTCACCTGGACCGTAAACCCTCCCAGTCCCCTAACCCTAACCCTAGCCCGAACCCTAACCCTAACCCTTCCCCGAAGCCTTCCCCTCACCCGTCCCCTAATCCTAACTCGTACGCTTACACTAACCCATGACCTCACCCGTACGCTCCCTCTAAACCATTGTCGTACCCTCTCCAGGATCCTAAACCGTCCCCGTCCTCTAACCCTAACCCTAACCCGAACCCTAACCGTAAACATTCCTCGAAGCCTTCCCCTCACCCATCCCCTAATCCTAACCCGTACGCTAACACTAACCTGTGCCCTCACACGTACGCTCCCCCTAAACCGTTGTCGTACCCTCACCTGGACCCTAAACCGTCCCCGTCCCCTAACCCTAATCCTAGCCCGAACACTAACCCTAACCCTTCCCCGAAGCCTTCCCCTCACCCGTCCCCTAATCCTAACCCGTATGATAACACTAGCCCGTGCCCTCACACGTACGCTCCCCCTAAACCTTTGTCGTACCCTCACCTGGACCCTAAACCGTCCCCATCCCCTAAGCCTAACCGTAGCCCGAATCCTAACCCTAACCCTTCCCCGAAGCCTTCCCCTCACCCATCCCCTAATCCTAAACCGTACGCTAACACTAACCCGTGCCCTCACACGTACGCTCCCCTTAAACTGTTGTCGTATCCTCACCTGGACGCTAAACCGTCCCCATCCCCTAACCCTAATCCTAGCCCGAACCCTAACGCTAACCCTTCCCCGAAGCCTTCCCCTCACCCGTCCCCTAATCCTAACCCGTACGCTAACACTAATCCGTACCCTCACACGTACGCTCCCCTTAAACCGCTGTCATACCCTCACCTGGACCCTAAACCGGCCCCGTCCCCTAACCCTAACCCTAGCCCGAACACTAACCCTAACCCTTCCCCGAAGCCTTCCCCTCACCCGTCCCCTAATCCTAACCCGTACGGTAACACTAACCGTGCCCTCACACATACGCTCCCCCTAAACCGTTGTCGTACCCTCACCTGCACCCGAAACCGTCCCCGTCCCCTAACCCTAACCCCACCCCGAACTCTAACACTTACCCTTCCCCGAATCCTTCCCCTCACCTGTCCCCTAATCCTAACCCATACGCTAACACTAACCCGTGCCCTCACACGTACGCTCCCAGTAAACCGTTGTCGTACCCTCACCTGGACCCTAAACAGTCCCCGTCCCCTAACCCTAACCCTAGCCCGAACCCTAACCCTAACCCTTCCCCGAAGCCTTCCCCTCACCCGTACCCTAATCCTAACCAGTATGCTAACACTAAACCATGCCCTCACACGTACGCTCCCCCTAAACTGTTGTCGTACCCTCACGTGGACCCTAAACCGTCCCCGTCCCCTAACCCTAACCCTAGCCGGAACACTAACCCTAACCCTTTCCCGAAGCCTTCCCCTCACCCGTTCCCTAATCCTAACCCGAACGCTAACACTAACCTGTGCCCTCACACGTACGCTCCCCCTAAACCATTGTCGTACCCTCACCTGGACCTTTAACCGTCCCTGTCCCCTAACCCTAACCCTAGCCCGAACCCTAACCCTAACCCTTCCCCGAAGCCTTCCCCTCACGCGTCCCCTAATCCTTACCCGTACGCTAACACTAACCTGTGCCCTCACACCTACGGTCCCCCTAAACGGTTGTTGTACCCCCTCCTGGACCCTAAACCGTCCCCGTCCCCTAACCCTAACCCTAGCCCGAACCCTAACCCTAACACTTCCCCGAAGCCTTCCCCTCACCCGTCCCCTAATCCTAACCCGTACGCGAACACTAACCCGTGCCCTCACACGTATGCTCCCCCTAAACCGTTGTCGTACCCTCATCTGGACCCTAAACCGTCCCCGTCCCCTAACCCTAACCCTAGCCCGAACCCTAACCCTAACCCTTCCCCGAAGCCTTCCCCTCACCCGTCCCCTAATCCTAACCCGTACGCTAAAACAAAGCCGTGCCCTCACATGTACGCTTCCCCTCAACCATTGTCGTACCCTCACCTGGACCCTAAACCGTCCCCGTCCCCTAACCCTAACCCTAACCCTAGCCCGAACCCTAACCCTAACCCTTCCCCGAAGCCTTCCCCTCACCCGTCCCCTAATCCTAACCCGTACGCTAACACTAACCCATGCCCTCACACATACGCTCCCCCTAAACCGTTGTCGTACACTCACCTAGACCCTAAACTGTCCCCGTCCCCTAACCCTAACCCTAGCCCGAACCCTAACCCTAACCCTTCCCCGAACCCTTCCCCTCACCCGTCCCCTAATCCTAACCCGTACGTTAACACTAACCCATGCCCTCACACGTACACTCCCCATAAACTGTGGTCGTACCCTCACCTGGAGCCTAAACCTTCCCCGTCCCCTAACCCTAACCCTAGACCGAACCCTAACCCTAACCCTTCCCCGAAGCCTTCCCCTCAACCGTCCCCTAATCCTAACCCGTACGCTAACACTAACCCGTGCCCTCACACGTACGCTGCCACTAACCCTAACCCTACCCTCACCTGGACCCTAAACCGTCCCCGTCCCCTAACCTTAAACCTAGCCCGAACCCTAACCCTAACCCTTCCCCGAAGCCTTCCCCTCACCCGTCCCCTAATCCTAACCCGTACGCTAACACTAACCTGTGCCCTCACACGTACGCTCCCCCTAAACCGTTGTCGTACCCTCACTTGGACCCTAAACTGTCCCCGTCACCGAACCCTAACCCTAGCCCGAACCCTAACCCTAACCCTTCCCCGAAGCCTTCCTCTAACCCGTCCCCTAATCCTAACCCGTACGCTAACAATAATCCGTGCCATTACACGTACGCTCCCACTAACCCTAACCCTACACTCACCTGGACCCTAAACCGTCCCCGTCCCCGAACCCTAACCCTAGCCCGAACCCTAAACCTAACCCTTGCCCGAAGCCTTCCCCTCACCCGTCCCCTAATCCTAACCCGTACGCTAACACTGACCCGTGCCCTCACACGTACGCCACCCCTAAACCACTGTCGTACCCTCACCTGGACCCTAAACCGTCCCCGTCCCCTAACCCTAGCCCGAACCCTAACCCTAGCACTTCCCCGAAGCCTTCCCCTCACCCGCCCCCCAATCCTAACCCGTACACTAACAGTAACCCGTGGCCTCACACCTACGCGCCCCCTAAACCGTTGTCGTACTCTCACCTGGACCCTAAACCGTCCCCATCCCCTAACCTTAACCCTAGCCCGAACCCTAACCCTAACCCTTCCCCAAAGCCTTCCCCTCACCCGTCCCCAAATCCTAAGCCGTACGCTAACACTAACCCGTGCCCTCACACGCACCCTCCTCCTAAACCGATGTCGTACCCTCACCTGGAACCTAAACTGTCCCCGTCCCCTAACCCTAACCGTAGCCCGAACCCTAACCCTAACCCTTCCCCGAAGCCTTCCCGTCACCCATCCCCCAATCCTAAGCCGAACGCAAACACTAACCCGTGCCCTCACACGTACGCGCCCCCTAAACCGTTGTAGTACCCTCACCTGGACCCTAAACCGTCCCCGTCCCATAAACCTAATCCTAGCCCGAACCCTAACCCTAACTCTTCCTCGAAGCCTTCCCCTCAACCGTCCCCTAATCCTAACCCGTACGCTAACACTAACCCGTGCCCTCACATGTACGCTCCCCCTAAACCGTTGTCGTACTCTCACCTGGACCCTAAACGGTCCCCGTCCCCTAACCCTAACCCTAGCCCGAACCCTAAATCTAACCCTTCCCCGAAGACTTCCCCTCACCCGTCTCCTAATCCTAACCCGTACGCTAAAACTAACCCGTGCCCTCACACGTACGCTCCCCGAAACCGATTTCGTACCCTCACCTGGACCCTAAAGCATCCCCGTCCCCTAACCCTAAACCTAGCCCTAACCCAACCCTTCCCCGAAGCCTTCCCCTCACACGTCCCCTAATCCTAACCCGTACGCTAATACTAACCCGTGCCCTCACATGTACGCTCACCCTAAACTGTTGTCGTATCCTCACCTGGACCCTAAACCGTCCCCGTCCACGAACCCTAACCCTAGCCCGAACCCTAACTCTAACCCTTCGCTGAAGCCTTCCCCTCACCCGTCCCCTAATCCTAACCCGTACGCTAACACTAACCCGTGCCCTCACACGTACCCTCCCCCTAAACCATTGTCGTACACTCACCTGGACCCTAAACCGTCCCCGTCCCGTAACCCTAACCCTAGCCCGAACCCTAACACTAACCCTTCCCCGAAGCCTTCCCCTCACCCGTCCCCTAATCCTAACCCGTACGCTAACACTAACCCTTGCCCTCACACGTATGCTCCCCCTAAACCGTTGTCGTACCCTCACCTGGACCCTAAACCGTCCCCGTCCCCTAACCCTAACCCTAGTCCGAACCCTAACCCTAACCCTTCCCCGAAGCCTTCCCCTCACCCGTCCCCTAATCCTAAACCGTAGGCTAACACTAACCCGTGCCCTCACACTTACGCTCCCACTAACCCTAACCCTACCCTCACCTAGACCCTAAACCGTCCCCGTCCCCTAACCTTAACCCTAGCCCGAACCGTAACCCTAACCCTTCCTCGAAGCCTTCCCCTCACCCGTCCCCTAGTCCTATCCCGTATGCTAACACTAACCCATGCCCTCACACGTACGCTCCCCGTAAACCATTGTCGTACTCTCACCTGGACCCTAAACCGTCCCCGTAACCTAACCCTAACCCTAGCCTGAACCCTAACCCAAACACTTCCATGAAGCCTTTCTCTCTCCCGTCCCCTAATCCTAAGCCGTACGCTATCACTATCCCGTGCCCTCACACGTACGCTCCCCCTAAACCGTTGTCGTACCCTCACCTGGACCTTAAACCGTTCCCGTCCCCTAACCCTAACCCTAGCCCAAAAACTAACCCTAACCCTTCCCCGAAGCCTTCCCCTCACCCGTCCCCTAAACCTACCACGTACGCTAACACGAACCCGTGCTCTCACACGTACGCTCACTCTAAACTGTTGTCGTACCCTCACCTGGACCCTAAAGCCTCCCCGTCCCCTAACTCTAACCCTAGCCCGAACCCTAACCCTAACGTTCCCCGAAGCCTTCCACTCACCAGTCCCCTAATCGTAACCCGTACGCTAACACTAACCCTTGCCCTCACACGTACCCTCTTCCTAAACCGTTGTCGTACCCTCACCTAGACCCTAAACTGTCCCCGCCCCCTAAACCTAACCCTAGCCCGAACCCTAACCCTAACCCTTCCTCGAAGCCTTCCCCTCACCCGTCCCCTAATCCTAACCCGTACGCTAACACTAACCCGTGCCCTCACACGTACGCTCCCCCAAACCGTTGTCGTACCCTCACCTGGACCCTAAACCGTCCCCGTCCCCTAACCCTAACCCTAGCCCGAACACTAACCCTAACCCTTCCCCGAAGCCTTCCCCTCACCCGTCCCCTAATCCTAACCCGTACGCTAACACTAACCCGTGCCCTCACACGTACGCTCCCTCTAAACCGTTGCCATACCCTAACCTGGACCCTAAACCGTCCCCGTCCCCTAACCCTAACCCTACCCCGAACCCTAACCCTAAACCTTCCCCAAAGCCTTCCCCTCACCCGTCCCCTAATCCTAACCTGTACACTAACACTAACCCGTGTCCTCACACGTAAGCTCCCCCTAAACTGTTGTTGTACCCTCACCTGGAACTTAAACCGTCCCCGTCACGTATCCTAACTCTAGCCCGAACCCTAACCGTAACCCTTCCTCGAAGCCTTCCCCTCACCCGTCCCCTAATCCTAACCCGTACGCTAACACTAACTCGTGCCCTCACACGTACGCTCCCCCTAAACCGTTGTCGTACCCTCACCTGGACCATAAACCCTCCCCGTCCCCTAACCCTAATCCTAGCCCGAACACTAACCCTAACCCTTCCCCGAAGCCTTCCCCTCACCCGTCCCCTAATCCTAACCCGTATGCTAAAACTAGCCCGTGCCCTCACACGTACGCTCCCCCTAAACCTTTGTCGTACCCTCACCTGGACCCTAAGCCGTCCCCATCCCCTAAGCCTAACCCTACCAAAAATCCTAAACCTAACCCTTCCCCGAAGCCTTCCCCTCACCCGTCCCCTAATCCTATCTCGTACGCTAACACTAAAACGTGCCCTCACACATACGCTCCCCCTAAACCGTTGTCGTACCCTCACCTGAACCCTAAACCGTCCCCGTCCCCTAAGACTAACACTAGCCCGAACCCTAACCCTAACCCTTCCCCGAAGCCTTCCCCTCACCCGTACCATAATCCTAACCAGTATGCTAACACTAAACCATGCCCTCACACGTACACTCCCCCTAAACTGTTGTCGTACCCTCACCTGGACCCTAAACCGTCCCTGTCCCCTAACCCTAACCCTAGCCAGAACCCTAACCCTAACCCTTTCCCGAAGCCTTCCCCTCACCCGTCCCCTAATCCTAACCCGAACGTTAACACTAACCTGTGCCCTCACACGTACGCTCCCCCTAAACCATTGTCGTACCCTCACCTGGACCTTTAACCGTCCCCGTCCCCTAACCCTAACCCTAGCCCGAACCCTAACCCTAACTCTTCCCCGAAGCCTTCCCCTCACCCGTCCCCTAATCCTAACCCGTACGCTAACAATAACCCATGCCCTCACATGTACGCTCCCCCTAAACCATTATCGTTCCCTCACCTGGACCCTAAACCGTCCCCGTCCCCTAACCTAACCCTAGCCCGAACCCTAACCCTAACACTTCCCCGAAGCCTTCTCCTCACCCTTCCCCTAATCCTAACCAGTACGCTAACACTAACCCGTGCCCTCACACGTACGCTCCCCCTAAACGGTTGTCATACCCTCACCTGCACCCTAAACCGTCCCCGTCCGCTAAACCTAACCCTAACCAAAACCCTAAACCTAACCCTTCCCCGAAGCCTTCCCCTCACCCGTCCCCAAATCCTAATCCGTTCACTAACACTAACCCGTGCCCTCACACGTACGCTCCCCCTAAACTGTTGTCGTACCCTCACCTGGACCCTAAACCGCCCCCGTCCCCTAACCCTAAACCTAGCCCGAACCCTAACCCTAACCCTTCCCCGAAGCCTTCCCCTCACGCGTCCCCTAATCCTTACCCGTACGCTAACACTAACCCGTGCCCTCACACCTACGGTCCCCCTAAACGGTTGTCGTACCCCCTCCTGGACCCTAAACCGTCCAAGTCTCCTAACCCTAACCCTAGCCCGAACCCTAACCCTAACACTTCCCCGAAGCCTTCCCCTCACCCGTCCCCTAATCCTAACCCGTACGCTAACACTAACCCGTTCCCTCACACGTACGCTCCCCCTAAACTGTTGTCGTACCCTCACCTGGACCCTAAACCGTCCCCGTCCCCTAACCCTAACCCTAGCCCGAACCCTAACCCTAACCCTTCCCCGAAGCCTTCCCCTCACCCGTCCCCTAATCCTAACCCGTACTCTAACACTAACCCGTGCCCTCACATGTACTCTCCCCCTAAACCGTTGTCGTACCCTCACCTGGACCCTAAACCGTCCCCGTCCCCTAACCCTAACCCTAGCCCGAACCCTAACCCTAACCCTTCACCGAAGCCTTCCCCTCACCCGTCCCCTAATCCTAAGCCGTACGCTAACACTAACCCATGCACTCACACGTACGCTCCCAGTAAACCGTTGTCGTACCCTCACCTGGACCCTAAAGAGTCCCCGTCCCTTAACCCTAACCCTAGCCCGAAACCTAACCCTAACCCTTCCCCGAAGCCTTCCCCTCACCCGTCCCCTAATCCTATTTCGTACGCTAACACTAAAACGTGCCCTCACACGTACGCTCCCCCTAAACCGTTGTCGTACCCTCACCTGAACCCTAAACCGTCCCCGTCCCCTAAGACTAACACTAGCCCGAACCCTAACCCTAACCCTTCCCCGAAGCCTTCCACTCACCCGTACCCTAATCCTAACCAGTATGCTAACACTAAACCATGCCCTCACACGTACGCTCCCCTAAACTGTTGTCGTACCCTCACCTGGAACCTAAACCGTCCCCGTCCCCTAACCCTAATACTAGCCGGAACCCTAACCCTAACCCTTCCCCGAAGCCTTCCCCTCACCCGTCCCCTAATCCTAACCCGCACGCTAACACTAACCCGTGCCCTCACACGTACGCTCCCCCTAAACCGCTGTAGTACTCTCACCTGGACCCTAAACCGTCACCATCCCCTAACACTAACCCTAGCCCGAACCCTTACCATAACACTTCCCCTAAGCCTTCCCCTCACCCGTCCCCTAATCCTAACCCGTACGCTAACACTAACCCGTGACCTCACACGTATGCTCCCTCTAAAGCGTTGTCGTACCCTCACCTGTACCCTAAACCGTCCCCGTCCCCTAACCCTAACCCTAGCCCGAACCCTAACCCTAACCCTTCACCGAAGCCTTCCCCTCACCCGTCCCCTAATCCTAAGCCGTACGCTAACACTAACCCGTGCCCTCACACGTACGCTCCCAGTAAACCGTTGTCGTACACTCACCTGGACCCTAAACAGTCCCCGTCCCCTAACCCTAACCCTAGCCCGAACCCTAACCCTAACCCTTCCCCGAAGCCTTCCCCTCACCCGTCCCCTAATCCTATCTCGTACGCTAACACTAAAACGTGCCCTCACACGTACGCTCCCCCTAAACCGTTGTCGTACCCTCACCTGAACCCTAAACCGTCCCCGTCCCCTTCCCCTAAGACTAACACTAGCCCGAACCCTAACCCTAACCCTTCCCCGAAGCCTTCCACTCACCCGTACCCTAATCCTAACCAGTATGCTAACACTAAACCATGCCCTCACACGTACGCTCCCCCTAAACTGTTGTCGTACCCTCACCTGGACCCTAAACCGTCCCCGTCCCCTAACCTAACCCTAGCCAGAACCCTAAACCTAACACTTACCCGAAGCCTTCTCCTCACCCTTCCACTAATCCTAACCAGTACGCTAACACTAACCCGTGCCCTCACACGAACGATCCCCCTAAACCGTTGTCATACCCTCACCTGCACCCTAAACCGTCCCCGTCCCCTAACCCTAACCCTAAACAAAACCCTAACCCTAACCCTTCCCCGAAGCCTTCCCCTCACCCGTCCCCTAATCCTAATCCGTTCACTAACACTAACCCGTGCCCTCACACGTACGCTCCCCCTAAACTGTTGTCTTACCCTCACCTGGACCCTAAACCGCCCCCGTCCCCTAACCCTAAACCTAGCCCGAACCCTAACCCTAACCCTTCCCCGAAGCCTTCCCATCACCCGTCCCCTAATCCTTACCCGTACGCTAACACTAACCCGTGCCCTCACACCTACGGTCCCCCTAAACGGTTGTCGTACCCCCTCCTGGACCCTAAACCGTCCACGTCCCCTAACCCTAACCCTAGCCCGAACCCTAACCCTAACACTTCCCGGAAGCCTTCCCCTCACCCGTCCCCTAATCCTAACCCGTACGCTAACACTAACCCGTTCCCTCACACGTACGGTCCTCCTAAACCGCTGTCGTACTCTCACCTGGACCCTAAACCGTCGCCGTCCCCTAACACTAACCCTAGCCCGAACCCTAACCATAACACTTCCCCTAAGCCTTCCCCTCACCCGTCCCCTAATTCTAACCCGTACGCTAACACTAACCCGTGACCTCACACGTACTCTCCCCCTAAACCGTTGTCGTACCCTCACCTGGACCCTAAACCGTCCCCGTCCCCTAACCCTAACCCTAGCCCGAACCCTAACCCTAACCCTTCCCCGAAGCCTTCCCCTCACCCGTCCCCTAATCCTAACCCGTACGTTAACACTAAACCGTGCCCTCACACGTACACTCCCCCTAAACCGATGTCGTACCCTCACCTGGAACCTAAACCGTCCCCGTCCCCTAACCCTAATACTAGCCGGAACCCTAACCCTAACACTTCCCCGAAGCCTTCCCCTCACCCGTCCCCTAATCCTAAACCGTACGCTAACACTAACCCATGCCCTCACACGTACCCTCCTCCTAATGCGATGTCGTACCCTCACCTGGAACCTAAACTGTCCCCGTCCCCTAACCCTAACCCTAGCCGGAATCCTAACCCTAACCCTTCCCCGAAGCCTTCCCCTCACCTGTCCCATAATCCTAACCCGTACGCTAACACTAACCCGTGCCCTCACAAGTACGCTCCCCCAAACCGTTGTCGTACCCTCACCTGGACCCTAAACCGTCCCCGTCCCCTAACCCTAACCCTAGCCCGAACCCTAACCCTAACCCTTCCCCGAAGCCTTCCCCTCACCCGTCCCCTAATCCTAACCCGTAATCTAACACTAACCCGTGCCCTCACATGTACTCTCCCCCTAAACCGTTGTCGTACCCTCACCTGGACCCTAAACCGTCCCCGTCCCCTAACCCTAACCCTAGCCCGAACCCTAACCCTAAACCTTCCCCGAAGCCTTCCACTCACCCGTCCCCTAATCCTAACCCGTACGTTAACACTAAACCGTGCCCTCACACGTACGCTCCCCCTAAACCGTTGTCGTACCCTCACCTGGACCCTAAACCGTCCCCGTCCCCTAACCCTAACCCTAGCCCGAACCCTAACCCTAACCCTTCCCCGAAGCCTTCCTTTCACCCGTCCCCTAATCCTAACCCGTAAGCTAAAACTACCCCGTGCACTCACACGTACCCTCCTCCTAATGCGATGTCGTACCCTCACCTGGAACCTAAACTGTCCCCGTCCCCTAACCCTAACCCTAGCCGGAATCCTAACCCTAACCCTTCCCCGAAGCCTTCCCCTCACCTGTCCCGTAATCCTAACCCGTACGCTAACACTAACCCGTGCCCTCACAAGTACGCTCCCCCAAACCGTTGTCGTACCCTCACCTGGACCGTAAACCGTCCCCGTCCCCTAACCCTAACCCTAGCCCGAACCCTAACACTAACCCTTCCCCGAAGCCTTCCCCTCACCCGTCCCTTAATTCTAACCCGTACGCTAACACTAACCCGTGCCCTCACACGTACCCTCCTCCTAAACCGGTGTCGTACCCTCACCTGGAACCTAAACCGTCCCCGTCACCTAACCCTAACCCCAACCCCAGCCCGAACCCTAACCCTAACCCTTCCCCGAAGCCTTCCCCTCACCCGTCCCCTAATCCTAACCCGTACGCTAACACTAACCCGTGCCCTCACATGTACGCTCCCCCTAAACCGTTGTCGTACTCTCACCTGGACCCTAAATCGTCCCCGTCCCCTAACCCTAATACTAGCCGGAACCCTAACCCTAACCCTTCCCCGAAGCCTTCCACTCACCCGTCCCCTAATCCTAAGCCGTACGCTAACAGTAACCCGTGCCCTCACATGTACCCTCCCCCTAAACCGTTGTCGTACACTCACCTGGACCCTAAACCGTCCCCGTCCCGTAACCCTAACCCTAGCCCGAACCCTAACCCTAACCCTTCCCCGAAGCCTTCCACTCACCCGTCCCCTAATCCTAAGCCGTACGCTAACACTAACCCGTGCCCTCACACGTACGCGCCCCCTAAACCGATGTCGTACCCTCACCTGGACCCTACACCGTCCCCGTCCCCTAACCCTAACCCTAGCCCGAACCCTAACCCTAACACTTCCCCGAAACCTTCCCCTCACCCGTCCCCTAATCCTAAGCCGTACGCTAACACTAACCCGTGCCCTCACACGTATGCTCCCCCTAAACTGTTGTCGTACTCTCACCTGGACCCTAAACCGTCCCCGTCCCCGAATACTAACCCTAGCCCGAACCCTATCCCTAACCTTTCCCCAAAACCTTCCCCTCACCCGTCCCCTAATCCTAAACCGTAGGCTAACACAAACCCGTGCCCTCACACGTGTGCTCCCACTAACCCTAAGCATACCCTCACCTGAACCCTAAACCGTCCCCGTCCCCTATCACTAACCCTAGCCCAAACCCTAACCCTAAACCTTCCCGAAGCCTTACCCTCACCCGTCCCCTAATCCTAACCCGTACGCTAACACTAACCCATGCCCTCACACGTACGCTCCCCCTAAACCGTTGTCGTACCCTCACCTGGACCCTCAACCGTCCCCTAATCCTAACCCGTACGCTAACACTAACCCGTGCCCTCACACCTACGCTCCCCCTCAACAGTTGGCGTACCCTCTCCTGGACCCTAAAACGTCCCCGTCCCCTAACCCTAACCCTAGCCCGAACCCTAAACCTAAACCTTCCCGAAGCCTTCCCCTCACCCGTCCCCTAATCCTAACCCGTACGCTAACACTAACCCGTTCCCTCACACGTACGCTCCTCCTAAACCGTTGTCGTGCCCTCACCTGGACCCTATACCCTCCCCATCCCCTAACCCTAACCCTAGTCCGAACCCTAACCCTAACCCTTCCCCGAAGCCTTCCCCCAACCGTCCCCTAAACCTAACCTGTACGCTAACACTAACCCGTGCCCTCACACGTACGCTCACCCTAAACCGTTGTCGTACCCTCATTGGACCCTAAACCGTCCCCCTCCCATTACCCTAACCCTAGCCCGAACCCTAACCCTAAACCTTCTCCGAAGACTTCCCCTCACCCGTCCCTTAATCCTATCCCGTACGCTAACACTAACCCGTGCCCTCACACGTACGCTCCCCCTAAACCGTTGTCGTACCCTCACCTGGACCCTAAACTGACCCCGTCCCCTAAGCCTCACCCTAGCCCGAACCCTAACCCTAACCCTTCCTGGAACCCTTCCCCTCACCCGTCCCCTAATCCTATCCCGTACGCTAACACGAACCCGTGCTCTCACACATACGCTCACTCTAAACTGTTCTCGTACCCTCACCTGGACCCTAAAACCTCCCCGTCCCCTAACCCTAACCCTAACCTTGCCCCGAAGCCTTCCCCTCACCCGTCCCCTAATCCTAACCCGTACGCTAACACTAACCCGCGCCCTCACACCTACTCTCCCCCTAAACGGTTGTCGTACCCTCACATGGACCCTAAACCGTCCCCGTCCCCTAACCCTAACCCTAGCCCGAAACCTAACCCTAACCCTTCCACGAAGCCTTCCCCCACCTGTCCCCTAATCCTAACCCGTACGCTAACACTAACCCGTGCCCTCACACGTACGCTCCCCCTAAACGGTTGTCATACACTCACCTGGACCCTAAACCGTCTCCGTCCCCTAAACCTAACCAAAACCCTAACCCTAACCCTTCCCCGAAGCCTTCCCCTCACCCGTCCCCTAATCCTAATCCGTTCACTAACACTAACCCGTGCCCTCACACGTATGCTCCCCCTAAACCGTTGTCGTACCCTCACCTGGACCCTAAACTGTCCCCGTCCCATAAACCTAACCCTAGCCCGAATCCTAACACTAACCCTTCCCCGAAGCCTTCCCCTCACCCATCCCCTAATACTAACCCGTACGCTAACACTAACCCATGCCCTCACACGTACGCTCCCCCTAAACCGTTGTCGTACGCACACCTGGACCCTAAACCATCCAAGTTCCCTAAACCTAACCCTAGCCCGGACCCTAACACTAACCCTTCCTCGAAGCCTTCCCCTCACCCGTCCCTTAATCCTAACCCGTACGCTAACATTAACCCTTGCCCTCACACGTACATTCCCCCTAAACCGTTGTCGTACCCTCACCTGGACCCTAAACCATCCCCGTCCCCTAACCCTTACCCTCGCCCGAACCCTAACACTAACACTTCCACGAAGCCTTCCCCTCACCCGTCCCCTAATCCTAACCCGTACGCACACACTAAGCCGTGCCCTCACACGTACCCTCCTCCTAAACCGATGTCGTACCCTCACCTGGAACCTAAACCGTCCCCGTCCCCTAACCCTAACCCTAGCCTGAACCCTAACCCTAACACTTCCCCGAAACCTTCCCCTCACCCGTCCCATATTCCTAACCCGTACGCTAACACTAACCCATGCCCTCACACGTACGCTCCCCCTAAACCGTTGTCGTACCATCACCTGGACCCTATACCTTCCCCGTCCCCTAACCCTAACCCTAGCCCGAACCCTAACCCTAACCCTTCCCCGAAGCCTTCCCCTCACCCGTCCCCTAATCCTAACCGGTACGCTAACACTAACCCATGCCCTGACACGTACGCTCCCCCTAAACCGTTGTCATACTCTCACCTGGACCCTAAATCTTCTTCGTCCCCTAACACTAACCCTAGCCCGAACCCTAACCCTAACCCTTCCTCGAAGCCTTACCCTCACCCGTTCCCTAAGCCTAACCCGTACCCTAACACTAACCCATGCCCTCACACGTACGCTCCCCCTAAACTGTTGTCGTACTCTCACCTGGACCCTAAACCGTCCCCGTCCCCTAAACCTAACCCTAGCCCGAACCATAACCCTAACCTTTTCCCGAACCCTTCCCCTCACCCATCCCCTAATCCTAAACCGTAGGCTAACACTAACCCGTGCCCTCACACGTACGCTCCTACTAACCCTAACCCTACCCTCACCTGGACCCTAAACCGTCCCCGTCCCCTAACCTTAACCCTAGCCCGAACCCTAACCCTAACCCTTCCTCGAAGCCTTCCCTTCACCCGTCCCCTAATCCTAACCCGTACGATAACACTAACCCGTGCCCTCACACATACGCTCACCCTAAACGGTTGTCATACCCTCACCTGCACTCTAAACCGTCCCCGTCCCCTAACACTAACCTTAGCCCGAACCCAAACCCTAACCTTTCCCAGAAGCCTTCCCCTCACCCGTCCCCTAATCCTAACCCGTACGATAACACTAACCCGTGCCCTCACACGTACGCTCCCCCTAAACCGTTGTCGCACCCTCACCTGGACCCTAAACCGTCCCCGTCCCCTAATCCTAACCATAGCCTGAACCCTAACCCTAACCCTTCCCCAAAGCCTTCCCCTCAGCTGTCCCCTAATCCTAACCCGTACGCTAACACTAACCCGTGCCCTCACACGTACGCTCCCCCTAAAGCGTTGTCATACTCTCACCTGGACCCTAAACCGTCCCCGTCCCCTAACCCTAACCCTAGCCCGAACCCTAACCCTAACCCTTCCCCGAAGACTTCCCCTCACCCGTCCCCTAATCCTAACCCGTACGTTAACAGTAACCCGTGCTCTCACACGTACGCTCACCCTAAACCATTGTCGTACCCTCACCTGGACCCTAAACCCTCCCCGTCCCCTAACCCTAACCCTAGCTCGAACCCTAACCCTAACCCTTCCCCGAAGCGTTCCCCTCACCCGTCCCCTAATCCTAACCCGTACGCTAACACTAACCCATGCCCTCACACCTACGCTCCGCCTAAACGGTTGTCGTACCCTCTCCTGGACCCTAAACCGTCCACGTCCCCTAACCCAAACCCTAGCCCGAACCCTAACCCTAACCCTTCCCCGAAGCCTTCCCCCAACCGTCCCCTAATCCTAACCCGTACGCTAACACTAACCCGTGCCCTCACACGTACGCTCCCCCTAAAACGTTGTCGTACCCTCACCTGGACCCTAAACCGTCCCCGTCCCCTAACCCTAACCCTAGCCCGAACCCTAACCCTAACCCTTCCCCGAAGCCTTCCTTTCACCCGTCCCCTAATCCTAACCCGTAAGCTAAAACTACCCCGTGCACTCACACGTACCCTCCTCCTAATGCGATGTCGTACCCTCACCTGGACCCTAAACTGTCCCCGTCCCCTAACCCTAACCCTAGCCAGAATCCTAACCCTAACCCTTCCCCGAAGCCTTCCCCTCACCTGTCCCATAATCCTAACCCGTACGCTAACACTAACCCGTGCCCTCACAAGTACGCTCCTTCAAACCGTTGTCGTACCCTCACCTGGACTGTAAACCGTCCCCGTCCCCTAACCCTAACCCTAGCCCGAACCCTAACACTAACCCTTCCCCGAAGCCTTCCCCTCACCCGTCCCCTAATCCTAACACGTACACTAACAATAACCAGTGCCCTCACACGTACGCTCCCCCTAAACCGTTGTCGTACCCTCAACTGGAACCTAAACCGTCCCAGAACCCTAACACTAACCCTAGCCCGTACCCTAAATCTAACACTTCCCCGAAGCCTTCCCCTCACCCGTCCCCTAATCCTAACCCGTACGCTAACACTAACCCATACCCTCACATGTACGCTCCCTCTAAACCGGTGTTGTACCCTCACCTGGACCCTAAACCGTCCCCGTTCCCTAACCCTAACCCTAGCCCGAACCCTAACCCTAACCCTTCCCCGAAGCCTTCCCCTCACCAGTCCCCTAATCCTAACCCGTACGCTAACACTAACCCGTGCCCTCAAACGTACACTCCCCCTAAACCGTTGTCGTACCCTCACCTGGACCCTAAACCGTCCCCGTTCCCTAAACCTAACTCTAGCCCGAACCCTAACCCTAACCCTTCCCCGAAGCCTTTCCCTCACCCGACCCCTAATCCTAACCCGTAAGCTAAAACTACCCCGTGCACTCACACGTACCCTCCTCCTAATGCAATGTCGTACCCTCACCTGGAACCTAAACCGTCCCCGTCCCCTAACCCTAACCCTAGCCGGAATCCTAACCCTAACCCTTCCCCGAAGCCTTCCCCTCACCTGTCCCATAATCCTAACCCGTACGCTAACACTAACCCGTGCCCTCACACGTACGCTCCCCCAAACCGTTGTCGTACCCTCACCTGGACCGTAAACCGTCCCCGTCCCCTAACCCTAACCCTAGCCCGAACCCTAACACTAACCCTTCCCCGAAGCCTTCCCCTCACCCGTCCCCTAATCCTAACACGTACACTAACAATAACCAGTGCCCTCACACGTACGCTCCCCCTAAACCGTTGTCGTACCCTCAACTGGAACCTAAACCGTCCCAGAACCCTAACACTAACCCTAGCCCATACACTAAATCTAACACTTCCCCGAAGCCTTCCCCTCACCCGTCCCCTAATCCTAACCCGTACGCTAACACTAACCCATACCCTCACATGTACGCTCCCTCTAAACCGGTGTTGTACACTCACCTGGACCCTAAACCGTCCCCGTCCCCTAACCCTAACCCTAGCCCGAACCCTAACCCTAACCCTTCCCCGAAGCCTTCCCCTCACCAGTCCCCTAATCCTAACCCGTACGCTAACACTAACCCGTGCCCTCACACGTACCCTCCTCCTAAACCGGTGTCGTACCCTCACCTGGAACCTAAACCGTCCCCGTCCCCTAACCCTAACCCCAGCCGGATACCTAACCCTAACACTTCCCCGAAGCCTTCCCCTCACCCGTCCCCTAATCCTAACCCGTACGCTAACACTAACCCGTGCCCTCACACATATGCGCCCCCTAAACCGTTGTCGTACACTCACCTGGACCGTAAACCGTCCCTGTCCCCTAAACCTAACCCTAGCCCGAACCCTAACCCTAACCCTTCCTCGAAGCGTTCCACTCACCCATCCCCTAATCCTAACCCGTACGCTAACACTAACCCGTGCCCTCACATGTACGCTCCCCCTAAACCGCTGTCGTACTCTCACCTGGACCCTAAACCGTCGCCATCCCCTAACACTAACCCTAGCCCGAACCCTAACCATAACACTTCCCCTAAGCATTCCCCTCACCCGTCCCGTAATCCTAACCCGTACGCTAACACTAACCCGTGACCTCACACGTACGCTCCCTCTAAAGCGTTGTCGTACCCTCACCTGTACCCTAAACCGTCCCCGTCCCCTAACCCTAACCCTAGCCCGAAACCTAACCCTAACCCTTCACCGAAGCCTTCCCCTCACCCGTCCCCTAATCCTAAGCCGTACGCTAACACTAACCCGTGCCCTCACACGTATGCTCCCCCTAAACCGTTGTCGTACCCTCACCTGGACCCTAAACCGTCCCCGTCCCCTAACCCTAACCCTAGCCCGAACCCTAACCCTATCCCTTCCCCGAAGCCTTCCCCTCACCCGTCCCCTAATCCTAACCCGTACGCAAACACTAAGCCGTGCCCTCACACGTACGCTCCTCCTAAACCGATGTCGTACCCTCACCTGGACCCTACACCGTCCCCGTCCCCTAATCCTAACCCTAGCCCGAACCCTAACCCTAACACTTCCCCGAAACCTTCCCCTCACCTGTCCCCTAATCCTAACCCGTACACTAACACTAACCCGTGCCCTCACACGTACGCTCCCCCTAAACCGTTGTCGTACCATCACCTGGACCCTAAACCGTCCACGTCCCCTAACCCTAACCGTAGCCCGAACCCTAACCCTAACCCTTCCCCGAAGCCTTCCCCTCACCCGTCCCCTAATCCTAACCCGTACGCTAACACTAACCCATGCCCTCAAACGTACGCTCCCCCTAAACCGTTGTCGTACCCTCACCTGGACCCTCAACCGTCCCCTAATCCTAACCCGTACGCTAACACTAACCCGTGCCCTCACACATACGCTCCCCCTCAACGGTTGGCGTACCCTCTCCTGGACCCTAAACCGTCCCCGTCCCCTAACCCTAACCCTAGCCCGAACCCTAACCCTAAACCTTCCCGAAGCCTTCCCCTCACCCGTCCCCTAATCCTAACCCGTACGCTAACACTAACCCGTTCCCTCACACGTACACTCCTCCTAAACCGTTGTCGTGCCCTCACCTGGACCCTATACCCTCCCCATCCCCTAACCCTAACCCTAGTCCAAACCCTAACCCTAACCCTTCCCCGAAGCCTTCCCCCAACCGTACCCTAAACCTAACCTGTACGCTAACACTAACCCGTGCCCTCACACGTACGCTCACCCTAAACCGTTGTCGTACCCTCACCTGGACCCTAAACCGTCCCCCTCCCCTTACCCTAACCCTAGCCCGAACCCTAACCCTAAACCTTCTCCGAAGACTTCCCCTCACCCGTCCCTTAATCCTATCCCGTACGCTAACACTAACCCGTGCCCTCACACGTACGCTCCCCCTAAACCGTTGTCGTACCCTCACCTGGACCCTAAACTGACCCCGTCCCCTAAGCCTCACCCTAGCCCGAACCCTAACCCTAACCCTTCCTGGAACCCTTCCCCTCACCCGTCCCCTAATCCTATCCCGTACGCTAACACGAACCCGTGCTCTCACACATACGCTCACTCTAAACTGTTGTCGTACCATCACCTGGACCCTAAAACCTCCCCGTCCCCTAACCCTAACCCTAACCTTTCCCTGAAGCCTTCCCCTCACCCGTCCCCTAATCCTAACCCGTACGCTAACACTAACCCGTGCCCTCACACCTACACTCCCCCTAAACGGTTGTCGTACCCTCACCTGGAACCTAAACCGTCCCCGTCCCCTAACCCTAACCCTAGCCCGAAACCTAACCCTAACCCTTCCCCGAAGCCTTCCCCTCACCCGTCCCCTAATCCTAACCCGTACGCTAACACTAACCCGTGCCCTCACACGT
Source organism: Orcinus orca (assembly GCF_937001465.1). Taxonomy (NCBI): domain Eukaryota; kingdom Metazoa; phylum Chordata; class Mammalia; order Artiodactyla; family Delphinidae; genus Orcinus; species Orcinus orca. Next base: position 65,514,282 of record NC_064559.1, on the reverse strand, counting down.
ACGCTCCCCCTAAACGGTTGTCATACACTCACCTGGACCCTAAACAGTCCCCGTCCCCTAAACCTAACCAAAACCCTAACCCTAACCCTTCCCCGAAGCCTTCCCCTCACCCGTGCCCTAATCCTTACCCGTACGCTAACACTAACCCGTGCCCTCACACGTATGCTCCCCCTAAACCGTTGTCGTACCCTCACCTGGACCCTAAACTGTCCCCGTCCCATAAACCTAACCCTAGCCCGAATCCTAACATTAACCCTTCCCCGAAGCCTTCCCCTCACCCGTCCCCTAATCCTAACCCATACGCTAACACTAACCCATGCCCTCACACGTACGCTCCCCCTAAACCGTTGTCATACCCTCACCTGGACCCTAAACCGTCCCAGTTCCCTAAACCTAACCCTAGCCCGGACCCTAACACTAACCCTTCCTCGAAGCCTTCCCCTCACCCGTCCCTTAATCCTAACCCGTACGCTAACATTAACGATTGCCCTCAGACGTACACTCCCCCTAAACCGTTGTCGTACCCTCACCTGGACCCTAAACCATCCCCGTCCCCTAACCCTTACCCTCGCCAGAACCCTAACACTAACACTTCCCCGAAGCCTTCCCCTCACCCGTCCCCTAATCCTAACCCGTACGCAAACACTAAGCCGTGCCCTCACACGTACCCTCCTCCTAAACCGATGTCGTACCCTCACCTGGAACCTAAACCGTCCCCGTCCCCTAACCCTAACCCTAGCCCGAACCCTAACCCTAACCCTTCCCCGAAGCCTTCCCCTCACCAGTCCCCTAATCCTAACCCGTACGCTAACACTAACCCGTGCCCTCACACGTACCCTCCTCCTAAACCGGTGTCGTACCCTCACCTGGAACCTAAACCGTCCCCGTCCCCTAACCCTAACCCCAGCCGGATACCTAACCCTAACACTTCCCCGAAGCCTTCCCCTCACCCGTCCCCTAATCCTAACCCGTACGCTAACACTAACCCGTGCCCTCACACATATGCGCCCCCTAAACCGTTGTCGTACACTCACCTGGACCGTAAACCGTCCCTGTCCCCTAAACCTAACCCTAGCCCGAACCCTAACCCTAACCCTTCTTCGAAGCGTTCCACTCACCCATCCCCTAATCCTAACCCGTACGCTAACACTAACCCGTGCCCTCACATGTACGCTCCCCCTAAACCGCTGTCGTACTCTCACCTGGACCCTAAACCGTCGCCATCCCCTAACACTAACCCTAGCCCGAACCCTAACCATAACAGTTCCCCTAAGCATTCCCCTCACCCGTCCCGTAATCCTAACCCGTACGCTAACACTAACCCGTGACCTCACACGTACGCTCCCTCTAAAGCGTTGTCGTACCCTCACCTGTACCCTAAACCGTCCCCGTCCCCTAACCCTAACCCTAGCCCGAAACCTAACCCTAACCCTTCACCGAAGCCTTCCCCTCACCCGTCCCCTAATCCTAAGCCGTACGCTAACACTAACCCGTGCCCTCACACGTATGCTCCCCCTAAACCGTTGTCGTACCCTCACCTGGACCCTAAACCGTCCCCGTCCCCTAACCCTAACCCTAGCCCGAACCCTAACCCTATCCCTTCCCCGAAGCCTTCCCCTCACCCGTCCCCTAATCCTAACCCGTACGCAAACACTAAGCCGTGCCCTCACACGTACGCTCCTCCTAAACCGATGTGGTACCCTCACCTGGACCCTACACCGTCCCCGTCCCCTAACCCTAACCCTAGCCCGAACCCTAACCCTAACACTTCCCCGAAACCTTCCCCTCACCTGTCCCCTAATCCTAACCCGTACGCTAACACTAACCCGTGCCCTCACACGTACGCTCCCCCTAAACCGTTGTCGTACCATCACCTGGACCCTAAACCGTCCACGTCCCCTAACCCTAACCGTAGCCCGAACCCTAACCCTAACCCTTCCCCGAAGCCTTCCCCTCACCCGTCCCCTAATCCTAACCCGTACGCTAACACTAACCCATGCCCTCAAACGTACGCTCCCCCTAAACCGTTGTCGTACCCTCACCTGGACCCTCAACCGTCCCCTAATCCTAACCCGTACGCTAACACTAACCCGTGCCCTCACACATACGCTCCCCCTCAACGGTTGGCGTACCCTCTCCTGGACCCTAAACCGTCCCCGTCCCCTAACCCTAACCCTAGCCCGAACCCTAACCCTAAACCTTCCCGAAGCCTTCCCCTCACCCGTCCCCTAATCCTAACCCGTACGCTAACACTAACCCGTTCCCTCACACGTACACTCCTCCTAAACCGTTGTCGTGCCCTCACCTGGACCCTATACCCTCCCCATCCCCTAACCCTAACCCTAGTCCAAACCCTAACCCTAACCCTTCCCCGAAGCCTTCCCCCAACCGTACCCTAAACCTAACCTGTACGCTAACACTAACCCGTGCCCTCACACGTACGCTCACCCTAAACCGTTGTCGTACCCTCACCTGGACCCTAAACCGTCCCCCTCCCCTTACCCTAACCCTAGCCCGAACCCTAACCCTAAACCTTCTCCGAAGACTTCCCCTCACCCGTCCCTTAATCCTATCCCGTACGCTAACACTAACCCGTGCCCTCAAACGTACGCTCCCCCTAAACCGTTGTCGTACCCTCACCTGGACCCTAAACTGACCCCGTCCCCTAAGCCTCACCCTAGCCCGAACCCTAAACCTAACCCTTCCTGGAACCCTTCCCCTCACCCGTCCCCTAATCCTATCCCGTACGCTAACACGAACCCGTGCTCTCACACATACGCTCACTCTAAACTGTTGTCGTACCATCACCTGGACCCTAAAACCTCCCCGTCCCCTAACCCTAACCCTAACCTTTCCCTGAAGCCTTCCCCTCACCCGTCCCCTAATCCTAACCCGTACGCTAACACTAACCCGTGCCCTCACACCTACACTCCCCCTAAACGGTTGTCGTACCCTCACCTGGAACCTAAACCGTCCCCGTCCCCTAACCCTAACCCTAGCCCGAAACCTAACCCTAACCCTTCCCCGAAGCCTTCCCCTCACCCGTCCCCTAATCCTAACCCGTACGCTAACACTAACCCGTGCCCTCACACGTACGCTCCCCCTAAACGGTTGTCATACACTCACCTGGACCCTAAACAGTCCCCGTCCCCTAAACCTAACCAAAACCCTAACCCTAACCCTTCCCCGAAGCCTTCCCCTCACCCGTGCCCTAATCCTTACCCGTACGCTAACACTAACCCGTGCCCTCACACGTATGCTCCCCCTAAACCGTTGTCGTACCCTCACCTGGACCCTAAACTGTCCCCGTCCCATAAACCTAACCCTAGCCCGAATCCTAACATTAACCCTTCCCCGAAGCCTTCCCCTCACCCGTCCCCTAATCCTAACCCATACGCTAACACTAACCCATGCCCTCACACGTACGCTCCCCCTAAACTGTTGTCATACCCTCACCTGGACCCTAAACCGTCCCAGTTCCCTAAACCTAACCCTAGCCCGGACCCTAACACTAACCCTTCCTCGAAGCCTTCCCCTCACCCGTCCCTTAATCCTAACCCGTACGCTAACATTAACCATTGCCCTCAGACGTACACTCCCCCTAAACCGTTGTCGTACCCTCACCTGGACCCTAAACCATCCCCGTCCCCTAACCCTTACCCTCGCCAGAACCCTAACACTAACACTTCCCCGAAGCCTTCCCCTCACCCGTCCCCTAATCCTAACCCGTACGCAAACACTAAGCCGTGCCCTCACACGTACCCTCCTCCTAAACCGATGTCGTACCCTCACCTGGAACCTAAACCGTCCCCGTCCCTTAACCCTAATACTAGCCGGAACCCTAACCCTAACCCTTCCCCGAAGCCTTCCCCTCACCCGTCCCCTATTCCTAACCCGTACGCTAACACTAACCCGTGCCCTCACACGTACGCGCCCCCTAAACCGTTGTCATACCCTCACCTGGACCCTACACCGTCCCCGTCCCCTAACCCTAACCCTAGCCTGAACCCTAACCCTAACACTTCCCCGAAACCTTCCCCTCACCCGTCCCATAATCCTAAACCGTACGCTAACACTAACCCGTGCCCTCACACGTACGCTCCCCCTAAACCGTTGTCGTACCATCACCTGGACCCTAAACCGTCCCCGTCCCCTAACCCTAACCCTAGCCCGAACCCTAAACCTAACACTTCCCCGAAGCCTTCCCCTTACCCGTCCCCTAATCCTAACCCGTACACTAACAGTAATCCGTGCCCTCACACGTACCCTCCCCCTAAACCGTTGTCGTACACTCACCTGGACCCTAAACCGTCCCCGTCCCGTAACCCTAACCCTAACCCTTCCCCGAAGCCTTCCCCTCACCCGTCCCCTAATCCTAACCCATACGCTAACACTAACCCGTGCCCTCACACGTACGCTCCCCCTAAAGCGTTGTCATACTCTCACCTGGACCCTAAACCGTCCCCGTCCCCTAACCCTGACCCTAGCCCGAACCCTAACCCTAACCCTTCCCCGAAGACTTCCCCTCACCCGTCCCCTAATCCTAACCCGTACGTTAACAGTAACCCGTGCTCTCACACGTACGCTCACCCTAAACCATTGTCGTACCCTCACCTGGACCCTAAACCCTCCCCGTCCCCTAACCCTAATCCTAGCTCGAACCCTAACCCTAACCCTTCCCCGAAGCGTTCCCCTCACCCGTCCCCTAATCCTAACCCGTACGCTAACACTAACACTTACCCTTACATGTACGCTATCCCTAAACTGTTGTCGTACCCTAACTTCTACCCTAAACCATCCCCATTCCCTAACCATAACCCTAACCTGAAGCATTACCCTAACACTTACCCTAATCCTAAACGGTACACTAACACTGACCTGTACCCTAACACTTTCGCTCACTCTAAACCATTGTCGCATCCTAAACCATACCCGTTCCCTAACCCTAACCTTAACCCTAACCCTAAACCTACTTATAGCACTATAACTCAGGAAAATTAAAATAACAAGAAACAACCACCCCAAAGTTTAGGGCTGCTCTGTTTACAAGAGTCTCGACTACGGTACAAATTATATATCCTTGAAAGAGAGAAATGGATAAAGAAGTTTTCGTACTTATGTACAATGGAACATCACTCAGCAATGAAATCAATGTCGTCTGGCCCGTACAAGCATAATGAATGGATTTAGGTACAATGATTCAAAGGAAATAAGTCACACAGAAAAAGAAACTTATCATAAGATATCACTTATAGAGGGAATGTAAACTTGGCTACACATGAACTGAATTACAAAACAGAACAGAGTCTCACATTTAGAAAACAAACTTATGCTTTCTTAAGGGGAATGATGAGTTGGGGTGCTACGTAAAACCAGAGATTGAAATTAGCACAGATACAGTTCCATAAGCCAGTAATAGACGAGATATACTCCTTGCTCAACGAATTAGACTCAACACCGCCTATTCACTGCAGAGGAATATATCTGACAATAAGAATATTAAAACATATGTATTTATATGTCTCCGTAAGAGAATCAAGTGTGCATCGAGCGGCATAAACACAGCAGTGAAAATCAGCTAAACCCCATTATTAAAATAAATTTCAAAATCAAAACACAAAGACAGTGAAGGAGAGAAAGTTCTTAAATAATTCGTTCAGGGCTTGTGACGAAACTTGGATTTACCACATCTACACCCACAGCTGGGTGAGACATAAGGCAGGACATTTGGGGCTGAGAGGATTGGTGAGGTTCGGTGAGCAAATGGAGACCCTTTGAAGTAATACTGTATGCTACCCATTCCATGGGTCCCAACTCTCCTGGTTTAAGGGATTCTTCCTACAGCTAAAACATGCATGGGAAACCCAGAGAATGGTCCACAGTGTGATCGGGCAAGGTTTCTAAAACGTATCTCATTATTCGTCCGCTGGTACTCGGGTTCGCCATTCCAGACACTTTACTAACAGTCTCCCCACTTGGAGAGTCAGTGCTTGTAACCTCCTGTTTGGCACACTCTGCAATTTCTGCGGAGGATGAACGGGAATAGGGAGAACCAATGAGAGACTAGCTGTAGGTGTTTGGACGGGCATATTTCAGTCTAATTTCCCACCAGGATGTAGAATTAACCAAAGACTCAGCGTGCCATGCCGGAACCAGAATAGGGCCTGAAGCAATCCTGTTGATTTGTGGCCAGCTCACAGAAAGCGAGTTGAAAAAAGGAGCTCAGGGGCACTGCAATTCCTAAACCTGCAGAGTTATAAATGACAGCTATCCTCCAAAAATATATTGAGGTAAGGCTGCAAAGAGGACTTGAAAGCACGGCACAATTGCAGGAAATATATTTCAGGAGGTAGATGGAAACTGCATTTAAAGCATATGAAAAGCGGCAGAACTTCGACAACGATGCACTTGGCCAAAAAATGCATATGCGTTTTTTCCTGAATATATCCAGGAAAAAACGCATACGGCCTTTTTTGCCAACCAAGGAAGCGTGCAATGGAAATCCGCACTACAATGAAGTCTCATCCTAACACGTACCCTAACCCTATCCCGCTACCGTACCCTAACCTGTACCTGAGACCGTACCCATTCCCTAACCCTAACCCTTACCTTAAGCTGTACACAAACACTAACCCGTATGCTAACATGTACCCTAACAGTAACACATAGCCATACACTAAACTTTATCCTTACCCTACCCCATATCCTAACCCTTTCCCTAAACCGTACCATAACCCGTACCCTAATCCTAACCCATCCCCTAACATTAACCCATAACCTAACCCGTACCCTAATCCTAACCCATACACTAACACGCACCCTAACCCTAACCCGTTGTCATACCCTAACCTGTAACCTAATCTGTACCCATTCCCTAACCCTAACCCTAACCCTTACACTATCCCGTACCATAATCCTAACCTGTACACTAACACTAAACCGTACCCTAACACTTACCCTACTCCTAACCCGTGGTCATACACTAAACTGTACCCCAAACCATACCCGTTCCCTAACCCTAACCCTAAACCTTACCCTAAACCATACCTTAATCCTAACCCGTACACTAACACTAAACTGTACCCTAACACGTACCCTAACCCTAACCCTTTGTTGTTCCCTATACTGTACCCTAAACTGTACCCCTTCCTTAACACTAAACCTAACCCTAACCCTTATCCTAACCCGTACCTAACACTAACCCATACACTAAACCTAACCATAACCCTGAATGTAAACCATACCCTAATCCTAACCCATACCCTAACACTAACCCATACCTTAACCCGTACCCTAACACTAAACCATAGCCATACCCTAAACTGTACCCTAACACTAACCCGTACCATAACCATAACCCTAAACCATACTCTAAGCCGTACAATAATCCTAACCTGTATCCTAACCCTAAACCTTACCCTAAACCCTAATCCTTACCCTAAACCCTAATCCTTACCCCTAGCTTAATTTTGTTTTTTTGTATTTAAAAAAATATTTTCTTGGGTTAAAACAAACTAGCAGAACAACAAAATAGGGGGCTTCGCTGGTGGTGCGGTGGTTAGAATCTGCCTGCTAATGCAGGGGACACAGGTTCGAGCCCTGGTCTGGGAGGATCCCACATGCCATGGAGCAACTAGGCCCATAAGCCACAACCAGTGAGCCCTCGCATCTGGAGCCTGTGCTCTGCAACAAGAGAGGCCGCAATAGTGAGAGGCCCATGCACCGAGATCAAGAGTGGCCCCCCCACTTGCCACAACTAGAGAAAGCCCTCACATGGAAACTCAGACCCAACACAACAAAAATAAATGAATAAATAATAAACTCCTACCCCCCCCCAGAAAAAGAACAACAAAATAAAACAGAAAGTAACCTGAGTGTCCCTCAAAAAGCTAAGTCTGAAATAGTTGGTATTTCTGTTCTATGGACTGTTATGTAGCTTATAAAAAGTGTGAGAGCTAAATCTGTTTTTCTACAGTGAGAAGCATGATATTCCAGATGTATAGAACACCTGGATAAAATGAGAACTCTACACATTATGCTGGTCGTTTCAGTAAATGGGAAAGGATGGCAAGTGGTAAAATATTATCTTTTCCTTTAATTTTTTAAATTTCACTTGTTACAAAGAACTTCAATTATAATTGTACTTTAAAAAAGTAACAATGGAAATTTAAAAGAAAAAATATATATTGTGTGTTCAGTTACGTTTCATAGAATTATGAAATGCTCTACCCTCTGGCCATTACCTGCAAAAGCAGCTTTAAAACCTATGCTAATTTTCACTTCATATGAACAAGTCCTGCAGGGCTGTAAAGGAAACCTGCCTTCATCATGTTTTGCGGGAGGTAAAGGCCAAAGTATTTCAAAATGTGGCACATATTTCAAGAAAACCATTTGAAGAACTAAGCTGTAATAACCATTTGAAAAATAAAAGGACATGCCTGAAAGCTCAATTTCAAAGGATTATGAGACACATGCAAATCCAACCACACAGAGGTATCAGCTCACACCATTCAGAATAACCATCAGGAAAGAAACTACAAATGATCAATGCTGAAGAGGTTGTGGAGAAATGCATACCCTTAATTTGAAGTGGGACATAACCTGGTAAGAGTCACTAATGGGAACAGGGTGGAGGTGCCTTTAAAAGGTAAACATTGAGCTACTATATGATCCAGCAGGCCCACTCCTGGGCCTATAACATAAGAAGACATAATTGGAAAGACACAGGCAGGCAAATCTGCACTGCAGCAGTATTACAATAGCCAAGACATGGAAGCAACCAAAAGTCCATCAACAGATGAGTGGACAAAGAGGAACTGTTACATGTAGAGATGGAATATTAGCTCGGGAAAAAAATGAAACAATGCCATTTGCAGCACCATAGATGAGTCTAGAGGTAACCATGCAACTTGTAGTAAGTGAGAAAGCGAAAGACACCTAACGTATATCACTTATAGGTGTTACCTGAAAATTGATAACAATGAAGATATTTCCACAGAGAAAGGCAATCACAGATTCATTGAACAAACTTATGGTTCCCCAAATCGAAAGGTGTGAGGATTGGATACATTACGATATTGGGGTTAACATAGATATAGAAACACATGTGAAATATATAATCACCAAAGACCTACGGAATACCAAGAGAAGACTACTCAACATTGTGTCATAACCTACCTGGGAAAAGGTTCCAAAGAAGAATAGATATATGTATGTGTGTGAAAGAACCACATCTTGCACACCTAGAACAAAAAAAAAAACATTGTAATCAAATTTGCTGCGATAAAAAATAAAAATTAAATTAAAAATATGAACAAGAAATAATGAGACATAAACTGAAAGGAATTTTTCCTGGCACATCCCATTCTAATTTTCAACCTAGAACAGGACTTCCATTAAGGCTCTGTTGCCCTGGTAACCAGATTTGGTAAAGGAGAAATGCTGCCGCCTTGTGGCTGTTTCACACAACAGCAGCTTTAAACCAAGAGGTAATGTTCACTTAATATTCAAAATATGTGCAGCACTGTAAAGGACACCGGGCCTCAAAAAATGTCCTGGGGTCGTAATCGACCAGAAAATTCAAAAGACGTCAACATTTCAAGAAGACAATGTCAAGAGGCATATTTTACGCACATTTTGTCTTTTCTTTTTTTTCTCTTTAAAATAAAAGGAAATTGAAAAATGCGCAACATCAGCAATGAATAAAGCCATGCAAATCCAATTACAAAAATGTTCACCTCACAGCCGTCAGAATGTTCTTCAGCAAAAAGTCTACAAAGAATAAATGCTGAAGGGGTTTCAGAGAACTGTGTACCCTCCAGCTGCTGGGGAGATGTAAACTGGTAACAGCCAGTAGTGAGAACATAATGGAGGTGCGTTTAAGGGTAAAAATTGAGCTACCATGTGATCTGGTAGGTCCTTTGATGTGCCTATCACCTGAGCAGAGCAGAATGGAAAAGACACAGGCTGGCAATCCTGTACTGCAGGAATATTTAACATAGCCAAGACTTGGAAGAAACCAAAATGTCCATCAACAGAAAAATGCACAAAGAGGAAGTGGTCCATGTAAACAATGGAATATTAGCCATGGAAAACAATGCCGTTTGCACCACCATATAAGGACCTAGAGATAATCACTCAAATTAAAGAAAGAAAGTGAAAGACAGATATCCTATGACATCACTTCTAGGTGTTACCTAAAAGTTGATACTCATGAACTTATTTCCAAGAGAAGGAAAAGCATGGATTAAGAAAAAAAAATTATGTTTAACCAAATGGAAAAGTGTAAGAAATGTGTGAATTAGGATATGAGGGTTAACAGACATGTACTAATACATATGAAATATATAATCACAAAATACCTATGGAATACCAAGAGAGGTCTAGGCAACACTCTGTAATAACCTACACGGTAAAGAATGCAAAGATAAATGACAGATACATTGATATAATGAACCAGATTCTGTACACCTAGGAGAAAAAAATATTTTTATCAAGTTTGCTCTGATAATTAATAAAAATTAAATTTATAAAACAAACAAGAAGTAAGGAGATATAAGCTCTTGGGGATATGCTCTGGCACATTCCACTCTAATTTGCAGCCTACTAACACGATTTCCAGGAAGGCTCTGCTGCCCAAAAACCCAGAGTTGGAAATGTAGAAATTCTGCTGCCTTGTGGCCGTTTTCCGCAAGAGCAGCGTTAAGCCCACAGCTAATGTTCTCTTAACATTCACAAGGACTCAGGGCTGCAAAGGACACCTGCCCTAAACAACTGTGCTGAGGTAGGGAATGGACAATAAAATTCAAAACTGACAGATTTTTCAAGACGATAGTATGAAGAGGTAAGTTTGACTCACTCTCTTGTTTAAAAAAAGGAAAATGGGTGAAAGCTCAACCTCAGGAATTATTAGACTCATGCAAATCTAATGTACAAAAAGGTTTCAACTCACACCAGTCGACTGACCATCAGCAAAAGGTCTACAAACAATAAATTCTGAAGGGGTTTTAGAGAACTGTGTACCCTCTAGCTGCTGGTGAGATGTAACGTGGTAAGAGCCAATAATGAGAACAGAAAGGAGCTATGATTAAAAGTAAAAGTTGAGATACCATTCGATGCAGCAGTCACACCACTGGGCCTCTCACCTGAGAAGACCAGAATCGAGAAGACGCGGGCTGCAAAAGCTGCACTGCAGCCTTATTCACAATAGCCAAGACAGTGAAGCCACCAAAATGTCCATCAACAGATGTATGGATGAAGAAGAAGTGGTCCACGTTCACAATAGAATATTAGCCATGGAAAACAATGAAACACTGCTAGTTGAGGTGCCATAGATGAGCTTGGAGATAATCACAGAATATGAGGTAAGTCAGAAAGCAAAAGACCTATATCCTATGATATCACTTATAGGCGTTATCTAATAACTAACACAAATGAACATATTTCCACAGAGAAAGACACTCACAGACTTAGAAATTAAGTATGCTTATCTAAAAGGAAAGGTGGGCAGAATGGATAAATTAAGATTAACGTTACCATACGTATACAAATACATATAATAAACATATATCAAAAAGACGGACCATATAGCAAGGGAGGTCTACGGAACACTGTAATATTTTACATGGGAAGAGGATCTGAACATGAATAGACATATATATTGTACAAATGAACCAGATTGTGTACATCTGGACAAACAATATCTAATCATTACCCCGATTAAATAAATTTTAAAAACCAAGATGTAATGAGACATAAACTTATGGGCGTTCCTCCTGGCACATTCCATTCTAACTTAAAACCTAGGACCACGACTTCCAGAAAGGCTCTGCTGCCCTAGTACTCAGATTTGGGAAAGGACAAATGCTGCCTCCTTGTGGCCGTTTCCCACAACAGCAGCTTTAAACCCAGTGCTAATGGTCACTAAATATTCACCAAACTTGCAGTTCTGTAATGACATCTGCCCTCCAAAAAAATCCTGGGGTCGAATATCCACCAAAAATTCAAAAGAGGGCAACCTTCCAAGAAGAGAGCTTCAAGAGATATATTGTACTCACACTTGATTTTTAACAGAAAGGAAAAAGGCATGGAAAATGATGAATTTTAGGAATTTTTAAAGTCATGCAAACCCAAATTACAAAAACTTATCAGGTCACAGCAGTCAGATTGGCCATTAGCAAAAATGCTGCAAACTATAAATGCTGAAGGGATTGTGGAGAAGTTCGTACCCTCGGTTCTAAGGGAGACATGGTAAGAGCCACTAATGAAAACACAATGGAGGTGCTTTGAAAATGTAAACATTGAGCTACTAGTCAATCAATCACACCCACTGCTGGGCCTATCACCTGAGAAAATGAGAATCAAAAAGTCACAGGCTGGCAATCTTGCACTCCAGCAATATTTAATATAGCCAACACTTGGAAGCAACGAAAATGTCCCTCAACAGAGCTATGCACCAAGAAGTGGTCCATATACACAATGGAATATTACTCCGATAAAAATATAAATTAAATTTAAAAAACAAACAAAAATAAGGAGACATCAGCCTTTGGGGGTTTATCCGGGCACATTCCACTCTAATTTATAACCGAGGAAGACCACTGGCCGGAAGCTCTGTTTCCCTAGTACCAGCATGGGGAACAAAGAAAGGCTGCCGCAATCTGGCCATTACCTGCAAAAGCAGCTTTAAAGCCTGTGCTAATGGTCACTTCATGTGAACAAGTACTGCAGGGCTGTAAATGAAACCTGCCCTCAAAATGTTTTGAGGGAGGTAATGGCCAATAAATTTCAAAATGTAACACATACTTTAGAAAACACTTTGAAGAGCTAAGCTGTAATCACAGTTTGAAAAATAAAAAGGACATGCCTTAAAGCTCAATTTCAAAGGATTATGAGTCATATGCAAATTCAACCACAAAGAGGTATCAGCTCACACCAGTCAGAATATCCATCAGCAAGAAAACTACAAACAATAAATGCTGAAGCCATAAAAAGAAACGAAATTGAGCTATTTGTAATGAGGTGGATAGACCTAGAGTCTGTCATACACAGTGAAGTAAGTGAGAAAGAGAGAGACAAATACCGTATGCTAACACATATACCTGGAATTTAAGAAAAAAAATGTCATGAAGAACCTAGGGGTAAAACAGGAATAAAGACAGAGACCTACTAGAGAATGGACTTGAGGATATGGGGAGGGGGAAGGGTAAGCTGTGACAAAGGGAGAGAGAGGCATGGACATATATACACTACCAAACGTAAGGTAGATAGCTAGTGGGAAGCAGCAGCATGGCACAGGGAGATCAGCTCGGTGCTTTGTGACCGCCTGGAGGGGAGGGAGGGTGGGAGGGAGGGAGACGCAAGAGGGAAGTGATATGGGAACATATGTATATGTATAACTGATTCATTTTGTTGTAAAGCACAAGCTAGCACACCATTGTAAAGCAATTATACTTCAATAAAGATGTTAAAAATAAATAAATAAATAAATGCTGAAGGTGTTGTGGAGAAATGCATACCCTCAACTTTAAGTGAGATGTAACCTGGAAAGAGCCACTAATGAGCACAGAATCGTGGTGCATCTAAACGGTAAACCCTGAGATACTATATGATACAGGAGGCCCACTCTTGGGCCTATAACATAAGAAGACAGAATTGGAAAGACACAGGCAGGCAAATGTGCAGTGCAGCAGTATTACAATAGCTAAGACATGGAGGCAACCAAAAAGTCCATCAAGAGGTGAGTGGACAAAGAAGAACTGGTACATGTACAGATGGAATATTATCTAGGGAAAAAAATGAAACAATGCCATTTGCAGCACCGTAGATGATTCTAGAGGTAATCAGGCAAATTGTACTAAGTCAGACAGCAAAAGACACATATCCTATAATATCACTTATAGGTGTTAGCTAAAAATTGATACCAATGAAGATATTTCCACAGAGAAAGGCAATCACAGATTCATTAAACAAAGTTAAGGTTCACCAAATGGAAAGGTGTGAGGACTGGATATATTAGGATAGTGGGGTTAACATAGATATAGAAACACATGTGAAATATATAATCACCAAAGACCTACGGAATACCAAGAGAAGACTACTCAACATTGTGTCACAAGCTACATGAGAAAACGATCTGAAGAAGTATAGATACATGTATATGTGTAAAAGAACCACATCTTACACACCTAGAACAAACAAAACATTTTAATCAAATTTGCTCTGATAAAAAATAAAAATTAAAAAAAGAACAAGAAAAAAACAGAGAAAAAAGGAAAAAAAGAAAGAACAAGAAGTAATGAGACATACACTTAAGGGACTTTTTGCTGGCACATTGCATTCTAGTTTACAACCAGAACACGACTTCCATTAAAGCTCTGTCATCACTAATAAAGCAGCTTTATAAGCAATGTTGAAGGTAGCTTAAAAGAATTCTCACTAATTATTGACAGTAACAAGAAAACAAACAAAAGTAAAAATCTCACGGCAAAAAGTATACATAGAGTAAGGGTAGTAGATCAAACACTTATTAAACTTCTGTAAAGAATAAAAGACAACAGTAGTACTTTTTTTAAAAGAGAGGGCCCAAATAAATCAGAACTGAAAGAGATGATGTTACAAGAGCCACCACAGAAATACAAAGTATCCTAAGATACACACAGGGTAACTCAGGGCTCAGACTGGACAGAGCCCACTCTCCATTCCCCTGTACATGACTTACAGGAGCCTCAGGAACTGAGGAGGGGGTCCTTGAGGAGAGGCACAAGATAGAAGATGTTAGGCATTAACATGACTGCATTCATTTTAAACATGCCTGAAGTACATTCACATGAGATGATTTTGTCCTGTTTGTACATCAGCACCTCTAGTCGGAACTGCAGATCTTTGGTTTCACCACCTCTATGACAGCATTAGCTTCACCTGCTGTGGACCGTCTCCTATAGGATTTCTAGAACCACAAAACATCGAAGCTTCACAGGACCCAGAGTCTGTGCGACTCCACTCAGAGTCTCAACTGCACTCAGAGACTCAGAGTCTCAACAGAGACTCCCCTCTTGGAGGACACACACAAAGTAGTGTGCACATCAGGACCCAGGGGAAGGAGCAGTCACCCCATAGGTGAATGATCATACCTAGCTGCTAGTTTTAGAGGGTCTCCTGCAGAGGTGGGGTGTGGCTGCGGCTCACCATGGGGACAACGACACTGACAGCAGAAGTTCTGGGAAATACTCCTTGGCGTGAACTCTCCCAGAGTCCACCATTAGCCTCACCAAGAGCAAGGTAGGCTCCAGTGCTGGGTCGCCTCAGTCCAAACAACCAACAGGGAGGGAACCCAGCCCCATGCATCAGCAGACAAGCGGATTAAACTTTTTATTAAACTTTTATTTAATCCACAGACAAGCAGATTAAAGCTCTGCCCACCAGAGCAACACCCAGCTCTACCCACCACCAGTCCCTTGCATAAGGAAGCTTGCACAAGCCTCTCAGATAGACTCAATCACTGGAGAGCAGACAGCAGAAGCAAGAAGAACTACAATTCTGCAGCCTGTGGAAGGAAAACCACATTCACAGAAAGATAGAGAAAATGAAAAGGCAGAGGACTTTATACCAGATCAAGGAACAAGATAAATCCTCAGAAAAACAACGAAATGAAGTGGGGATAGGTAACCTTCCAGTAAAAGAATTCAGAATAATGATAGTGAAGATGATCCAAGACCTTAGAAAAATAATGGAGGCAAAGATCGAGAAGATGCAAGAAATGCTTAACAAAGACCTAGAAGAATTAAGGAACAAACACCTAGAAGAATTAAAGAACAAACAAACAGAGATGAACAATACAATAACTGAAATGAAAAATACACTAGAAGGAATCAGTAGCAGAATAACTGTGACAGAAGAACGGATAAGTGACCTGGAAGACAGAAAGGTGGAAATCACTGCCATGGAACAGAATAAAGAAAAAGAATGAAAATAAATGAAGACAACTTAAGAGACTTCTGGGACAACATTAAATGCAACAACATTCGCATTATAGGGGTCCCAGATGGAGAACAGAGAGAGAAAGGACTCGAGAAAATATCTGAAGAGATTATAGTTGAAAACTTCCCTAGCATGAGAAAAGAAATAGCCACCGAAGTCCACGAAGCGCAGAGAGTCCCAGGCAGGATAAACCAAAAGAGAAAAATGCCGAGACACACAGTAATCAAATTGAAAAAATTAAAGACAAAGAAAAATTATTGAAAGCAACAAGGGAAAAATGACAACATACAACGGAACTCCCATAAGGTTAACAGCTGATTTCTCAGCAGAAAATCTACAGAAGGGAGTGGCATGATAAATTTAACGTGATGAAAGGGAAGAACCTACCACCAAGAGTACTCCACCCAGCAAGTATCTCATTCAGATTTGATGGAGAAATCAAAAGCTTTACAGACAAGCAAAAGCTAAGAGAATTCAGCACCATGAAACCAGCTCTACAACAAATGCTAAAGGAACTTCTCTAAGTGGGAAACACAAGAGAAGAAAAGGACCCACTAAGACAAACCCATAACAATTAAGAAAATAATAATAGGAACATACATATTGATAATTACCTTAAACATGAATGGATTAAATGCTCCAACCAAATGACACAGGCTCACTGAATGGATACAAAAACAAGATCCATGTATATGCTGTCTACAAGAGACCCATTTCAGACCTAGGGACACATACAGACTGAAAGTGAGGGGATGGAAAAATATATTCCATGCAAATGAAAATCAAAAGAAAGCTGGAGTAGCAATACTCATATCAGATAAAATAGATTTTAAAATAAAGAATGTTACAAGAGACAAGGAAGGACACTACATAATGATCAAGGGATCAATCCAAGATATAACAATTATAAATATATATGTACCCAACACAGGAACACCTCAATATATAAGGCAACTGCTAACAGCTATAAAAGAGGAAATCAACAGTAACACAATAATAGCAAGGGACTTTAACACCTCACTTACACCAATGGAGATCATCCAGACAGAAAATTAATAAGGAAACACAAGCTTTAAATGACACAATAGACCAGATAGATTTAATGGATATTTATAGGACATTCCATCCAAAAACAGCAGACTACAAGTTCTTCTCAATGGTACACGGAACATTCTCCGGGATAGATCGCATCTTGGGTCACAAATAAAGCCTCAGTAAATTTAAGAAAACTGAAATCATATCAAGCAGCTGTTCCGACCACAATGCTATGAGATTAGAACTCAATTACAGGGAAAATAACGTAAAAAACAAACACATGGAGGCTAAACAATACGTTTCTAAATAACCAAGAGATCACTGAAGAAATAAAAGAGGAAATCAAAAACTACCTAGAGACAAATGACAACAAAAACACGATGATTGAAAACCTATGGGATGCAGCAAAAGCAGTTCTAAGAGGGAAGTTTATAGCAATAAAAGCCTACCTCAAGAAACCAGAAAAATCTCAAATAAACAATCTAACCCTACACCTAAAGGAACTAGAGAACGAAGAACAAAACCCAAAGTTAATAGAAGGAAAGAAATCATAAAGATCAGAGCAGAAATAAATGAAATAAAAACAATAGCAAAGATCAATAAAACTAAAAGCTGGTTCTTTGAGAAGATAAACAAAAATGATAAACCTGTAGCCAGACTCAAGTAAAAGAGGGAGAGGACTCAAATCAATAAAATTAGAAATGAAAAAGGAGAAGTTGTAACAGACACCACAGAAATACAAAGCATCCTAAGAGACCTCTACAAGCAACTCTATGCCAATAAAATGGACAACCTGGAAGAAATGGACAAATTCTTAGAAAGGTATAACCTTCCAAGACTGAACCGGGAAGAAATAGAAAATATGAACAGACCTATCACAAGTAATGAAATTGAAAGTGTGATTAAAAATCTTCCAACAAACAAAAGTCCAGAACTAGATGGCATCAGAGGTGAATTCTATCAAACATTTAGACAAGAGCTAACACCTAATCTTCTCAAACTCTTCAGAACTTTTCAGGGGAAGGAACACTCCCAAACTCATTATATGAGGCCACCATAACCCTGATACCAAAACCAGACAAAGATACTACAGAAAAAGAAAATTAGAGACCAATATCACTGATTAATATAGATGTAAAAATCCTCAACAAAATACTAGGAAACAGAATTGAACAACACATTAAAAGGATCATGCACCATGATCAGGTGGGGTTTATCCCAGGGATGCAAGAATTCTTCAATATACACAAATCAATCAATGTGATACACCATATTAACAAATTGTAGAATAAAAATATGATCATCCCAATAGATGCAGGAAAAGCTTTCGACAAAATTCAACACCAATTTATGATTAAAAGTCTCCAAAAAGTGGGCATAGAGGGAATCTACCTCAACATAATAAAGGCAGTATATGACAAACCCACAGCAAACATCATTCTCAATAGTGAAAAACTAAAAGCATTTCCTCTAAGATCAGGAACAAGACAAGGATGTCCACTCTCACCACTATTACTCAACATAGTTTTGGAAGTCCTAGACACAGTAATCAGAGAAGAAAAAGAAATAAAAGGAATACAAATTGGAAAAGAAGAAGTAAAATTGTCACTGTTTGCAAATGACACGATACTACACATAGTGAATCCTAAAGATGCCACCAGAAAACTACTAGAGCTAATCAATGAATTCGGTAAAGTTGCAGGATACAAAATTAATGCACAGAAATCTCTTGCATTCCTATACACTAACAATGAAAGATCAGAAAGAGAAATTAAGGAAACAATCTCATTCACCATTGCAACAAAAAGAATAAAATACGGAGGAATGAACCTACATAAGGAGGTAAAAGACCTGTACTCAGAAAACTATAAGACACTGCTGAAAGAAATCAAAGATGATATAAACATATGGAGGTATAAACCATGTTCTTGGATTAGAAGAATCAATATCGTGAAAATGACTATAGTACCCAAAGCAAGCTACAGATTCAATGCAATCCCTATCAAATACCACTGGCATTTTCTACAGAACTAGAACAAAAAAATCTTAAAATTTGTACGGAGACACAAAAGACCCCGAATAGCCAAAGCAGTCTTGAGGGAAATTAAAAGAGCTGGAGGAATCAGACTTCCTAACTTCAGACTATACTACAAAGCTACATTAATCAAGACTATATGGTACTGGCACAAAAACAGAAATATAGATCAATTGAACAAGATAGAAAGTCCAGAGATAAACCTATGTACCTATGGCTAACTCATCTATGACAAAGGAGGCAAAGATATACAATGAAGAAAAGACAGTCTCTTCAGTAAGTGGTGCTGGGAAAACTGGACAACTACACGTGAAAGAATGAAATTAGAACACTCCATAACACCATACACAAAAATAAACTCAAAATGAATTAGAGATCTAAATGTTAGACCAGACACTATAAAATTATTAGAGGAAAACATAGGCAGAACACTCTATGACATAAATCACAGCAAGATCCTTTTTGACCCACCTCCTAGAGAAGTGGAAATAAAAACAAAAATAAACAAATGGGACCTAATGAAACTTCAAAGCTTTTGCACAGCAAAGGAAAACATAAACAAGACGAAAATACAACCCTCAGAATGGGAGAAAATGTTTTCAAATGAAGCAAATGACAAAAGATTAATCTCCAAAATTTACAAGCAGCTCGTGTAGCTCAATATCACAAAAACAAACAACACAATCCAAAAATGGGCAGAAGACCTAAATAGACATTTCTCCAAAGGAGATATACAGATTGCCAATAAACACATGAAAGGATGCTGAACATCACTAATCATTAGAGAAATGCAAATCAAAACTACAGTGAGGTATCACCTCCCAGCAGTCAGAATGGCAATCATCAAAAAATCTACAAACAATAAATGCTGGAGAGGCATTTACTGGAGAAAAGGGAACGTTCTTGCACTGTTGCTGGGAATGTAAATTGCTATACCCACTAGGGATAACAGTATAGAGGTTCCTTAAAAAACTAAAAATAGAAGTACCATACGACCCAGCAATCCAACTACTGGGCATTTGCCCTGAGAAAACCATAATTCAAAAAGAGTTATATACAACAATGTTCATTGCAGTTCTACTTACAATAGCCAGGACATGGAAGCAACCTAAGTGTCCATCGACAGATGAATGGATAAAGAATATCTGGCACATATATAAATGGAATATTACTCAGCCATAAAAAGAAACAAAACTGAGTTATTTGTAGTGAGGGGGATGGACTTAGAGTCTGTCCTACACAGTGAAGTGAGTCAGAAAGAGAAAAATAAATACCATGTGCTAACAGAGATATATGGAATCTAAAGAAAAAGGTTTATGAAGAACCTAGGGGCAGGACAGGATTAAGGACACAGACATAGAGAAAGGACTTGAGGGCACGGGGAGGGGGAAGGGTAAGCTGGGACGAAGTGAGAGAGTGCCATGGACATATATACATTACCAAATGTAACATCGATAGCTACTGGGAAGCAGCCACATAGCACAGGGAGATCAGCTCGGTGCTTTGCGACCACCTAAAGGGGTGGGATGTGGAGGGTGGGAGGGAGATGTAAGAGGGAGGGGATATGGTGATATATGTATATGTATAATTGATTCACTTTGCTATACAGCAGAAACTAACACTCCATTGTAAAGCAATTATACTCCAATAAAGGTGTAAAAGGAAAATAAAAAAGAAAGAAGCCCAGAGATAAACCTACACACCTATGGTCAACTAATCTATGACAAAGTAGGCAAGACTATACAATGGAGAAAAGACAGTGTCTTCAATCAGTGGTGCTGGGAAAAATGGACAGCTACATGTAAAAGAATGAAATTAGAACACCCCCTAACACCATATACAAAAATAAATTCAAAATGGATTAGAGACCTTAATGTAAGACCGGACAGTATAAAACTCTTAGAGGAAAACATAGGAAGAATACTCTAACATAAATCACAGCAAGATCTTTTTTGATCCACCTCTTAGAGTAATGACATAAAAAAGAAAACTAAACAAATGGGACCTAATGAAACGTAAAAGCTTCTGCAAAGCAATGGAAACTACAAACACAAAAAGACAACCCTCAGAATGGGAGAATGTATTTGCAACTGAATCAATGGACAAAGGATTAATCTCCAATATATATAAACAGCTCATGCAGCTCAATATTAAAAAAACAAACAACCCAATACAAAAATGGGCAGAAGATCTAAATAGACATTTCTTCCAAGAAGACGTAGAGATGGCCAAGGAGCACATGAAAAGCTGCTCTACCTCACTAATTATTAGAGAAATGCAAATCAAAACTACAATGAGGTATCACCTCACACCTGTTAGAATGGGCATCATCAGAAAATCTACAAACAACAAATGCTGGAGAGGGTGTGGAGAAAAGGAAGCCTCTTCCACGATTGGTGGGAATGTAAATTGATAGTCACTATGGAGAACAGTATGGAGGTTCCTTAAAAAACTAAAAATAGAATTACCATATGATCCAGCAACCCACTACTGGGCATATACCCAGAGAAAACCATAAATCAAAAAGACACATTCACCACAATGTTCATTGCAGCACTATTTACAATAGCCAGGTAATGGAAGCAACCTAAATGCCCACAGACAGACGAATGGATAAAGATGTGGTACATATATAAAATGGACTATTAGCCATAAAAAGGAATGATATTGGGTCATTTGTAGAGACGTCGATGGATCTAGAGACTGTCATACAGAGTGAAGTAAGTCAGAAAGAGAAAAACAAATATTGTATATTAACGCATATATGTGGAACCTAGAAAAATGGTACAGATGAACCGGTTTGAAGGGAAGAAATAGAGACACAGATGTAGAGAACAAATATATGGACACAAAGAGGGGAAAGCCATGGGGGGGGTGGCGGTGGGAGGAGTTGGGAGATTGGGATTGACATGTATACATTTATATGTATAAAATAGATAACCAATAAGAACCTGCTGTAAAAAAAATAAATAAAATAAAATGAAAAATAAAATTTTCTAAAAAATGGAAAAAAGTTATTCCCTTCACATACATGTATTTATATGAATGAATTATTTCCATGCTTACATCCATAAGTACAAAAAAGAGCAATAAAACCTACCTTGAAACAAAAAAGAAAAAAACAAACAGAACTCACCAGTTATACAGATGAAAACCCTATCAGGGCACTTGCTCCAGTGGTAGACAATTCTGAAGTTGGTCAGAGGTGGGGAATCGTCTCGCATGCAGCCAGCAGCCCCCCCGCAAGGAGTGTCCTCATTACAAGCCTGGGGGACCATGCCGAGGCATCTGTGAGTAAACGTGAGATGAGCCCCAGGCCAGCTGCTGCTGAACTGTTCCCAACCTACCCAGGTAAAACACCTGAATATGTACAAGGACTTGAAAGCCTAGAGGAAGGGCCATGGAGCCACACGAGTGACAGCATGCCAGCCGACTTGGTGCCTGCAGGCCAGCCAGGATGGTCCTGGCCCTGGGTGCTCTTCTGGAAGATTTCCATTTCCCTGCCTGAGATACCCGTCCTGTCCCTGCCCCCACTGCTTTTTTCCTTCCTCACCTCTGCCCAGGGAGAAATTCCAGCAGCAGGTATGGGTGACACATCCTCTTCTTTAGCAGGTGGCAGCCTGGCAACTGCTGCAGAAAGTCCAGCAGAGCCCCACTCACACTGGGCCACCCACAAAGCTGTGGCCTCTCACTCCCTCCCACCAGCCCAGCCCCGAGACTGCTGACAGGGCAGAGAAAATGGCTTCAGGCACAGCTGCAGGGGCTCTTGCTGCCTGGAGTGGTATTTATATTGATCTCAACCCAGGCACACCTGGGGAAGGCTGGCCAGCACGGTAAGGCTGCCCAGGTCAGCCAATCATCACCTCTCAGGGGCTCACAGTTGCAGAAAATGGAACTTGCTGAACCGGCCAGGTCCAAGGAACAGGTATGGGCTCCTGAGAGTCAGGATAGACAAGGGGCTGCAGCTTTGGCTTGTTTTCTAATCATTTTATCTGGTCCATGAGTGGGAGACAACTTCAAGAAAACCCTCTCCTAATGAGAGGAACCCAGGAGTCAGGGAGAGGAGGGGTGGGTGGTGGTTGGAGACAGAGCCCTGGTGCCCCGGGTGCAGTGGAAGTCTCTGGAAGACCAGGTGGAGGGAGGCCGCACAGAGTGATGCCCAGGGTCACAGACCTGTCGGAGCTGCTGTTTGTTAGTTCAAGTCCTGCTCTGAGGTGCTCTGTGTCAGCTCTGAGAGACAGGTGAGCTGGGGGTGCTCTGCAATGAGGGCTATGTGCATGGTTCCTGTGTGACCAGCCCTGCCACGGTACCTGCAAGGGTAGCTCTGTATCCTGGGATTGGTGTGACCACGAGAGCCCCATGGGCTGCTGGGGACCTGGTAAAGGATGTCAGGACAGTCAGTGAAGCCACCGAGGATATACCTCCAGTTGCTCCTAATTCCTACACCCTGCTGGTCATTCTACCAACCACCAGGACATGGTATTCTGTATTAGTCTTCAATGATGCCTTCTTTTGTATTCCATTAGTCCCAGAGTCACAAGAAATTTTGGCTTGTGAGTGGCAGGACTCAACATACAACTAAAACAATACTTCCGGGCCGTCTTGCCCCAAGGGTTCAAAAATTCCCACACCGTCTTTGGGGAAAGCTTCGGTAAAGACCTAAAAGTTCTACCTCTGGAAAAGGAAACCCTCCTTCAATACGCAGACGACATTCCGATCGCCAGCCCTACTAAGGAGGCCTCTGAACTACCAAGCCAATAAAGGATAGAAGTTGTCCAAGAAAAAGCTCAAATATCACAGACCTGCCTGGGCTTCATTCTCACAGGAGGTCGGAGAAGCCCATCCCAGGAAAGGGAAGAAACCATTTTCAGCCTTACCCCTTTCTAAAACTAGAAGACAGCTTAGGGGTTCCTGGGGAGGCCAGGGTTTGCTGCTTCTGGATCCCTAACTACAGTCTACTAGCTGGGCCTCTATATGAAACACTGAAAGGAAAAGATGATGATCCTTTTGAATAGAATCCAGAAGTGGCCTTTCAAGAATGGAAAGAGCAGTCAATTCAGACCCTTGCCCTGGAACTCCCTAATTTAGCTAAACCCTTTGACCTTTACATTCCCGGTGAAAGGTGAATCGCCATTGGAGAATTAGTGCAAAAACTGGGACCACTTGAAATGGAACAATGCAAGAATGCCATCCAGGTAGGATAAACTACGGTCACCAAGGGGCTTGGCCCACTGCCACATCTGGCCAAGATACTGGCAGTATCTAAAAACCTGGAAATCAGCAGCCCAAAAGGCCACCTCCCTCCTAAGGGAAAAGGACCCCACGTGGTGATCCTAACCACCAACCATGCCCTGAAGTTGCAGGGTTCGCTCCGTGGGCACACCAACCACGAGTGAGGAGGCCCTCCAACTCCAACATCCAGAGAGATAACCGGGGGCAACAGGGCACCATGACGACTCGTGTGAACATCACTTGACCTGGAGTTTCTCTCATAAAACAACAAGAGTGTGTCCCAAAAGAGTAGACTACTGCTTGCAGGACTTACTGCACCCAGAGGGGAGCTAATAATCTTGGCGGGAGAACCGTATATCACACTGTCACCATAGAAAAGCCTACAGACACCGTGATGATGGTGGCCAATAAGACCGGCTGGACTCCTGTTTACTTCAAAAGGCTGTTGACTCAGTGGCCATCATGTTCCTTGATCACCACTGACCCTGGACTGTCTGGGACTTGAGCGGGCAGGGCTCTGACACCTGGTGCTGTTTGTACGTTAATTCAGGGGCCTAATTGAAGAAAGCACAGACTACTGGTCAGAGCATCTAGGCTGGCAGAAACGGTCAGCCTAAGGTGGCTGAACAAATGTGGGGCAGGGTGAAACCGGTCCCCACAGCATCTCTGCACATCTCTTTCCTGGACCCTTAAAGGTCATTAGAATCTATAACACTTCCAATGCTGGTGCTCAGGTGGACGAGCAGGGAGGCAGGGGGCCTGGGGACAATCTACGTCACCTGGAGGCTGCTGGGGAGAAGCTCTGACCCTCGCCCCCAGGTATGAGGGCTCCCAACTCAGCACTCAGCAGTTACAGAAGAAGGGTCTGCACCCTCAGCACTCCAAGAATGAGGAACGGGACAAAAGGCAGAGGAGGGGTTTGTCCCCAGCAAAGCCCATTAAAAATCCCTGGGAGATAAAAATAGAATCTGGGCAATAAAGTCAAGTCTAACCTTTTTTATCCTTTGTGCTTTGTCTAATTTCATGTGCTCCTAGGGTCCCGCATGCAGAGGTTCCACACCCGGCACTTCAGACCAGATTTCCTAGTGCAGAATGGCTGGGTCGACACCTCAGCTCCTGGGGCCCAGTGCAGACTCCGCGATATAGAGCCTGAGCTGCAGCCAACCCGGCCCTCGAGAGCTCCGCCCCCTCCCTCCCAGTGACTCTGACAGGATCTCTACACAGCAGCCCAGCCCACAGCCCACGGGGTAGTGCATGCTCTCACCTCTCCATTCTCTGATCAAAATATAAAGTTTCCTTTGCTTGTGAACCAAACTCAGTCTCGATCTGTTGGCCCCAATGACACTGGGCAGGGGGACACTTGTTGGGGTCCACTCTGGAGGATCAGTAACAGAAATTGAGACTATTGTAACCTCAATGAACAGATGTGTGAGACAAACTGTAGTTAACATAGAACAGTGTATAAGGCTCGGGTAAAATAAGATGTTTCTAACACTTCCATTTGATATTTCCATCACTTTATTATAAGCAGGTTCAGTGAAAAGGTTTGTCTTATTTGTCAGGTCAATATTAGAGAAACGAAGTGATTTCTTTCCAAGGATGTACATCTAATAATCTTGGTTAAAGCTTCAATCTTGTTTTAAATGCTTTTCCATTGAAAATGATACCTCTCTTTCAGCTCCCCCATTTCTGAGAAGTATAAAATCTTATAATTTATTATTACCAAAGGGGAAAGGTGGGAGGAGGGATAAATTAACAGTTTGGGATTAACACATACACACTGCTATGTATAAAATAGATCATCAACAAGGAACTACTGTATAGCACAGGGAACTACACTCAACATTTTGCAATAACCTATAAGGGGAAATAATCTGAAAAAGAATAGATATTTTTATTGACATCATCTATCAATGACAGTTAAAGTGTAACCTAAGGGAAGCTGGTGGTGAGTGCTTTTGACCCTGAAGACTTCAATCATCTAAAGTTTGGACTCTGCCTACTTCCCAAGGCCCTTAATGAACATATGTGTAGCCATAGCTTAAAAAATTCCCCAGTTTGGGTTTCGGGGAGACACTGATTTTGAAAAAGCCCTGGTGTTCTCCTTACATGAATGGGACTCTTCCTACGGCTAAAACATGTCTGTCACACCCAGAGGATGGTATACCATCTGATCGGGAAGAGTTTGGAAAAGGCATCTCATCTCCTCATCTCCTGGTGCTCGGGTTCACCCCTCCAGCGTCTTTACTAACAGTCTCCCCACTTGGAGATATCAGCACTGTCAACATCCTGTTGCGTACAGTTTGGAATTTGTCCAGAGGATGAAGCGGAAGGATGAGGAACAATGAGAGACAAGTCCTAGGTGTTCAGACAGGCACATGTCACTCTAATTTCCAATCAGGAAGACGAATTGACCAAAGGCTAGGGTTGCCCATGGAAACAGTATAGGGCTTGAGGAAATCCCGCTGCTTTGTGGCCAGTTCCCATAAACACAAGTTGAACAATGGAACTCAGGGGCAGTAAAATTCACGAAACTGCAGAGTTGAAAATATCCATCACTGAAAAATGTCTTGAGGAAAGTCAGAGAAAAGGACTTGTAAGCAAGGGAGAATGGCAGGAAAGGGATTTGAGGAGGTAGAAAGGACTCGCCATTAAGCACAAGAAAAGGAGCTGAACATTGCCAACATTGCAGTTGGCCAAAAAGGGTGTATGCGTGTTTTTCTGTATATATTCAAGAAAAGGGCATACACATTTTTAGCCAACCAAACAGGTGGGCACTGGAAGTCAATACTACAAAAGATATCACTTCGCATCAGTCAGAAGAGCCATCCTCATAAAGCGTAAACAACAGAAATGCAGGACAGGGCAAGGAGAAGAGGGAGCCCTGTGAGACTTATAGTGGAAATGTATATTGCCAACGGCCATTCTGGAGAAGTGTATTGTGTTTACTAAAGCATCTAAAAAATGAGCTACAGAGCATAGGGCACTTGCACTCATGGGCGTATATCTTGGGAAAAACAAAAATCGAGAGGACACAGGCACCCCAATGTTTACCGCCTCTCTGTTTAAAAGATCCTCGACTAGGATATAACTTAAATGTCTCTCGAGGGAAAAAATGGATAGAGATGTGGTACTTAGGTAGAGTGGAATATTATTCAGCCTGGAAATCAATGAAATATGGCCAGTTGTAACAACTCCGGAGGAGTTACGTATGATCATTCTAAGTGACATAATTCAAAAAGAAAAAGACACATATCATAAGATATCACTTAAAGGTGGAATCCAAAATGGCTACACATGAAATAAATTACAAAACAAAAACATAGTCAAATATGTAGAAAACACGCATAAGGCTGCTAAACGGGAAAGGTGGGGAGGGGTGAGGCATCATCCAGGAGGTTGAAATTAGCAAAGATACCATTCCAAATACCAAACTGATAATCAACAAGGCCTACGCAGTAGCTAAAAGAACTGCACTCAGCACACTCAAGTCACCGGAAAAGAATATCTATGACTGGTAAGAATCTGAAAAAGAATTTATTGATGTCTCTCTGTACGTGAATCAAGTGGATGTACAGCAGCAAGAAACAGAGCTTTGAAAATCAGCTGTAACCAATATAGTAATAAATTGAAAAAAATAAACGACAGAGAGACAGAGAAAACCTCTTCCAACTTTTCCTCAGGGACGGTGATGCAACATGGATTGAACACATCTAGACCCACAGCAGGATGAGACATAAAGATGGAAACTGTTCACGCTAAGAGAAATGTGAGGTTGGGTGAGGAAATGCACACCCTTTAAAGTAATACTACCAGGTACCCATTCAATGGGTCCCAAATCTGCAAGTTCAAGGCATCTTCCTACAGCTAAAACATGCATGGAAAACCCAGAGGACTGTACACCATGTGATTGGGAGATGTGTCTAAAATGCACCTCATTTATCCTCTCCTGGTGCTCCTGTTCATCATTCCAGCCACGTTACTTAGAATCTCCCCACTTAGAGAATCAGCACATTTAAACTTCTGTTTCACACATTTTGCAAATTGTGAGGAGGATGAACGGGAAGAGGGGGAACCAATGAGAGAATAGTTGTAGGGGTTTGGACGGGCACATGTCACTCTAATTTCCCATTAAGAATAAGAATTAAAAAAAGGCTCAGCCCACCTCGCTGGAGCCAAAAGAGGGCCTGAAGCAATCCTGCGGCTTTGAGGCCAGCTCACAAAAGAGCAACTTAAAAAAATGGAGCTCAGGGTCACTGCAATTCACAAACCAGCAGAGTTATAAATGAAAACTAACATCCAAAAATACGTTGAGGTAAGGCAAAGAAGAGGATCTGAATGCAAGACAGAATTGCAAGAAACAGATTTCAAGAGATAGATTGGACTCGTCTTTAAAGCACATGAAAAGCGGCAGAATTTCGATAATGATGCAGTTGGCCCAAAAGGGAGTATGCGTTTTTTCCTGAATATATCCAGGAAAAAACGCACACGCACTTTATGGGCAACCAAGCAAGCAAGCAATGCAAATGTGCATAACAAAGAAGTCTCATTTCCCACCGGTCAAAAGGGCCATCCGAAAAAATTGTAAAAACCAGAAATGCAGGACAGGCCATGGAGAACAGGGAGCCTTTATTCGCTGATGAACAGTGTATGAACTGTTGAGAGACACTCTGGAGAAGCGTATGGTGGTTCCTAAATCATCTAAAAAACAGAGCTACAAATTCTGCGGAAGATGAACAGGAATAGGGAGAACCAATGAGAGACTAGCTGTAGGTGACTGGATGGGCAAATTTAACTCTCATTTCCCACCAGGAAGAGGAATTAACCAAAGGATCAGCGTGCCGTGGTGGAGCCACACTAGGACCTGAAGCAATCCTGCGGTGTTGCGGCAGGCTCACAGGAAAGCGAGTTAAAGAAAGGAGCTCAGGGGCACTGTCATTCACAAACCTGCAGAGTTATAAATGACAGCTATTGTCCAACAATATATTAAAGTAAAGCTGCCAAGAGGACTTGAAAGTGGGGCAGAATTACAGGAAACCGATTTCAGGAGGTAGACTGGAATTGCATGTAAAGCATAGGAAAAGAGGCAGAACGTCCACAATGATGCACTTGGCCAAAAAGGGCGTATGCCTTTTTTCCTGAATATATTCAGGAAAAAACGCATACGCGCTTCTTGGCCAACCAAGCAAGCTTGCAAAGGGAATCTGCACTACAATGAAGTCTCAATTCCCCCTGGTAAAAAGGGCCATCTGAAAAAAGTGTAAAATCCAGAAAGGCAGGACAGGCCAGGATAACTGTGAGCATTGTTATGCTGATGGGCGGGATGTAAATTGCCAACAGCCACTCTGGAGAAGTGTATGGTGTTTCCTGAAACATCTAAAAAACAAAGCAACAGAGCCTAGGGCACTTCCCCTTATGGACTTATAGCTTAGGGAAATTAAAATCAAGACACAGCCACCCCAAAGTTTGGGACGGCTCTGTTTACAAGAACCTCGTTTACGGTACAAGTTCAATATCACACAAAGCGAAAAATGGATAAAGAAGTTGTGGTACTTACGTACAATGCAATATCACTCAGCAATGAAATCTACGTCATCAGGCCCGTAGCAGCATAATGAGTGGATTCAGGTACGATGATTCTAAATGAAATAAGTCACACAGAAAAAGAAACATCATAAGATATCACTAATACACGGAAGGTAAACTTGGCTACACAGGAACTGAATTACAAAACAGAACAGGGTCTCAAATGTAGAAAACCAACTTATGCTTGCTTATGGCGAAAGGGGATTTGGGGTGCTGCATAAAACCAGAGATTGAAATTAGCACAGATACCGTTCCATAAGCCAAATATGTAATAGACAAGAGCTACTCCTTGCTCAACGAAGTGGACTCAACACCACATATTAAACGCCTAAGAATATACCTGACTAGGAAGAATCTTAAAACCTATGGATTTATATGTCTCCGAAAGAGAATCAAGCGTGTGTACAGCGGCATAAATGCAGCAGTGATAGGATTGGTGAGGTTCGGTGAGCAAATGCAGACCCTTTGAAGTCATATTGCATGGTACTCATTCCATGAGTCTCAACTCTCCAGGTTTAAGGGATTCTTCCTTCAGCTAAAACATGCATGTGGAACCCAGAGTATGATCCACCGTGTGATGGGGAAACGTGTTCAAATGTGTCTCAGTTTTCGTCCCGTGGTACTCGGGTGCAACATTCCAGACGCTTTACTAACACTCTCCCCACTTGGAGAGTCAGTGCCTTTAACTTCCTGTTTGGCCCAGTTTGCAATTCCTGCGGAAAATGAACAGGAATAGGGAGAACCAATGAGAGACTACCTGGAGGAGTCCAGACGGGCAAATTTAACTCTCATTTCCCAACAGGAAGAGGAATTAACCAAAGGTTCAGCTTGCCATGCCGGAACCACACTAGGGCCTGAAGGAATCCTGCGGTGCTGCGGCCAGCTCACAAGAAAGTGAGTTGAAGAAAGGAGCTCAGGGGCACTGTCATTCACAAACCTCCAGAGTTATAAATGAAAACTATCGTCCAAAAATATATTGAAGTAAATTTGCCAAGAGGACTTGAAAGCGGGGCAGAATTGCAGGAAACCGATTTCAGGGGGTAGACTGGAATTGCATGTAAAGCATAGGAAAGGAGGCAGAACGTCCACAATGATGCACTTGGCCAAAAAGTGTGTATGCGTTTTTTCCTGAATATATTCAGGAAAAAACGCATACGCCCTTTTTGGCCAACCAAGCAAGCTTGCAAAGGAAATCTGCACTACAATGAAGTCTCACTTCCCCCCGGTCAAAAGGGCCATCTGAAAATAGTGTAAAATCCAGAAAGGCAGGACAGGCCATGGAGAACTGGGAGCCTTGTTACGCTGATGGGGGGGATGTAAATTGCCAACAGCCACACTGGAGAAGTGTATGGTGTTTCCTGAAACATCCAAAAAACAAAGCAACAGAGCCTAGGGCACTTCCACTTATGGTCCTATAGCTTAGGGAAGTTAAAATAAAAAAGACACAGCCACCCCAAAGTTTGGGACGGCTCTGTTTACAGGAACCTCGTTTACAGTACAAGTTCAATATCACAGAAAGCGAAAAATGGATAAAGAAGTTGTGGTACTTACGTACAATGCAATATCACTCAGCAATGAAATCTATGTCATCAGGCCCGTAGCAGCATAATGAGTGGATTCAGGTACGATGATTCTAAGTGAAATAAGTCACACAGAAAAAGAAACATCATAAGATATCTGTAATACACGGAATGTAAACTTGGCTACACAGGAACTGAATTACAAAACAGAACAGGGTCTCAAAGGTAGAAAACCAACTTATGCTTGCTTAAGGGGAAAGGTGAGCTGGGGTGCTGCATAAAATCAGAGATTGAAATTAGCACAGATACCGTTCCATAAGCCAAATATGTAATAGACCAGAGCTACTCCTTGCTCAACGATGTGGACTCAACACGCCATATTAAACACATAAGGATATACCTGACTAGTAAGAATATTAAAACCTATGGATTTATAGGTCTCTGAAAGAGAATCAAGCGTGTGTACAGAGGCATAAGCGCAGCAGTTATAGGAATGGTGAGGTTCAGTGAGCAAATGCAGACCCTTTGATGTCATATTGCATGCTACCCATTCCATGGGTCTCAACTCTCCAGGTTTAAGGGATTCTTCCTTCAGCTAAAACATGCATGTGGAACCCAGCGTATGATCCACCGTGTGATCGGGAAACGTGTTCAAATGTGTCTCAGTTGTCATCCCCTGGTACTCGGGTGCAACATTCCAGACGTTTATTAACACTCACCCCACTTGGAGAGTCAGTGCCTTAAACCTCCTGTTTGGCCCAGTTTGCAATTTCTGCGGGAAATGAACAGGAATAGGGAGAACCCATGAGAGACTAGCTGGAGGTGTCTGGACAGGTAAATTTAACTCTCATTTCCCACCAGGAAGAGGAATTAACCAAAGGCTCAGCATGCCGTGCCGGAACCACACTAGGGCCTGAAGCAATCATGCGGTGTTGCGGCCACCTCACAAGAAAGCGAGTTGAAGAAAGGAGCTCAGGGGCACTGTAATTCACAAACCTGCAGAGTTATAAATGACAGCTATCGTCCAAAAATATATTGAAGTAAGGCTGCCAACAGGACTTGAAAGTGGGGCAGAATTGCAGGAAACCGATTTCAGGAAGTAGACTCAAATTGCATTTAAAACATAGGAAAAGAGGCAGAACGTCCACAATGATGCACTTGGCCAAAAAGGGCGTATGCGTTTTTTCCTGAATATATTCAGGAAAAAACACATACGCCCTTTTTGGCCAACTAAGCAAGGTTGCAAAGGAAATCTGCACTACAATGAAGTCTCACTTCCCCCCGGTCAAAAGGGCCATCTGAAAAAAGTGTAAAATCCAGAAAGGCAGGACAGGCAATGGAGAAGTGGAGACTTGTTATGCTGATGAGCGGGATGTAAATTGCCAACAGCCACTCTGGAGAAGTGTATGGTGTTTCCTGTAACATCTAAAAAACAAGGTAACAGAGCCTAGGGCACTTCCACTTATTGTCCTATAGCTTAGGGAAATTGAAATCAAAAAGACACAGCCACCACAAAGTTTGGGACGGCTCTGTTTACAAGAACCTCGTTTACGGTACAAGTTCAATATCGCAGAAAGCGAAATATGGATAAAGAAGTTGTGGTATTTGCGTACAATGCAATATCACTCAGCAATGAAATCTATGTCATCAGGCCCGTAGCAGCATAATAAGTGGATTCAGGTACGATGATTCTAAGTGAAATAAGTCACACAGAAAAAGAAACATCAAAAGATATCACTACTACACGGAATGTAAACTTGGCTACACAGGAACTGAATTACAAAACAGAACAGAGTTTCAAATGTAGAAAACCAACTTATGCTTGCTTAAGGGGAAAGGTGTGTTGGGGTGCTGTATAAAACCAGAGATTGAAATTAGCACAGATACCGTTCCATAAGCCAAATATGTAATAGACAAGAGCTACTCCTTGTTCAACGAAGTGGACACAACACCCCATATTAAACGCCTAAGAATATACCTGACTAGGAAGAATCTTAAAACCTATCGATTTATATGTCTCGGGAAGTGAATCAAGCATGTGTACAGCGGCATAAGCGCAGCAGTGATAGGACTGGTGAGGTTCGGTGAGCAAATGCAGACCCTTTGAAGTCATATTGCATGGTACCCATTCCATGGGTCTCAACTCTCCAGGTTTAAGGGATTCTTCCTTCAGCTAAAACATGCATGTGGAACCCAGAGTATGATCCACCGTGTGATCGGGAAACGTGTTCAAATGTGTCTCAGTTTTCGTCCCCTGGTACTCGGGTGCAACATTCCAGACGCTTTACTAACACTCTCCCCACTTGGAGAGTCAGTGCCTTTAACCTCCTGTTTGGAACAGTTTGCAGTTTCTGCGGAAGATGAACAGGAATAGGGAGAACCAATGAGAGACTAGCTGGAGGTGTCTGGACGGGCAAATTTAACTCTCATTTCCCACCAGGAAGAGGAATTAACCAAAGGCTCAGCATGCTGTGCCGGAACAACACTAGGGGCTGAAGCAATCCTGCGGTGTTGCGGCAAGCTCACAAGAAAGCGAGTTGAAGAAAGGAGCTCAGGGGCACTGTAATTCACAAACCTGCAGAGTTATAAATGACAGCTATCGTCCAAAAATATATTGAAGTAAGGCTGCCAAGAGGACTTGAAAGCGGGGCAGATTTACAGGAAACCGATTTCAGGAGGTAGACTGGAATTGCATGTAAAGAATAGGAAAAGAGGCAGAACGTCCACAATGATGCACTTGGCCAAAAAGGGCGTATGCGTTTTTTCCTGAATATATTCAGGAAAAAACACATACGCACTTTTTGGCCAACCAAGCAAGCTTGCAAAGGAAATCTGCCCTACAATGAAGTCTCACTTCCCCCGGGTCAAAAGGGCCATCTGAAAAAAGTGTAAAATCCAGAAAGGCAGGACAGGCCATGGAGAACTGGGAGCCTTGTTATGCTGATGGGCGGGATGTAAATTGCCAACAGCCACTCTGGAGAAGTGTATGGTGTTTCCTGAAACATCTAAAAAACAAAGCAACAGAGCCTAGGGCACTTCCACTTATGGTCCTATAGCTTAGGGAAATTAAAATCAAAAAGACACAGCCACCCCAAAGTTTGGAACGGCTCTGTTTACAAGAACCTCGTTTACGGTACAAGTTCAATATCACAGAAAGCGATAAATGGATAAAGAATTTGTGGTACTTACGTACAATGCAATATCACTCAGCAATGAAATCTATGTCATCAGGCACGTAGCAGCGTAATGAGTGGATTCAGGTACGATGATTCTAAGTGAAATAAGTCACACAGAAAAAGAAACATCATAATATCACTACTACACGGAATGTAAACTTGGTACACAGGAACTGAATTAAAACACAGAACAGGGTCTCAAAGTTAGAAAACCAACTTATGCTTGCTTAAGGGGAAAGGTGAGTTGGGGTGCTGCATAAAACCAGAGATTGAAATTAGCACAGATACCGTTCCATAAGCCAAATATATAATAGGCAAGAGCTACTCCTTGCTCAATGAAGTGGACTCAACACCCCATATTAAACGCCTAAGAATATACCTGACTAGTAAGAATCTTAAAACCTATGGATTTATATGTCTCCGAAAGAGAATCAAGCGTGTGTACAGCGGCATAAACGCAGCAGTGATAGGATTGGTGAGGTTCGGTGAGCAAATGCAGACCCTCTGAAGTCATATTGCATGGTACCCATTCCATGGGTCTCAACTCTCCAGGTTTAAAGGATTCTTCGATCAGCTAAAACATGCATGTGGAACCCAGAGTATGATCCACCATGTGAATGGGAAACGTGTTCAAATGTGTCTCAGTTTTCGTCCCCTGGTACTCGGGTGCAACATTCCACACATTTATTAACACTCTCCCCACTTGGAGAGTCAGTGCCTTAAACGTCCTGTTTGGCCCAGTTTGCAATTTCTGCGGAAGATGTACAGGAATAGGGAGAACCCATGAGAGACTAGCTGGAGGTGTCTGGACGGGCAAATTTAACTCTCATTTCCCACCAGGAAGAGGAATTAACCAAAGGCTCAGCGTGCATTGCCAGAACCACACTAGGGCCTGAAGCAATCCTGCAGTGTTGCAGCCAGCTCACAAGAAAGCGAGTTGAAGAAAGGAGCTCAGGAGCACTGTAATTCACAAACCTGCAGTTATAAATGACAGCTGTCGTCCAAAAATATATTGAAGTAAGGCTGCCAAGAGGACTTGAATATGGGGCAGAATTGCAGGAAAGCGATTTCAGGTGGTAGACTGGAATTGCACTTAAAGCATAGTAAAGGAGGCAGAACGTCCACAGTGATGCACTTGGCCAAAAACGGCGTATGCGTTTTTTCCTGAATATATTCTGGAAAAAACGCATACGCACTTCCTGGCCAACCAAGCAAGCTTGCAAAGGAAATCTGCACAACAATGAAGTCTCACTGCCCCCAGGTCAAAAGGGCCATCTGAAAAATGTGTAAAATCCAGAAAGGCAGAACAGGCCATGGAGTACTGGAGCCTTTGTATGCTGATGGGCGGGATATAAATTGCCAACAGCCACTCTGGAGAAGTGTATGGTGTTTCCTGTAACACCTAAAAAACAAAGTAACAGAGCCTAGGGAAATTCCACTTATTGTCCTATAGCTTAGGGAAATTGAAATCAAAAAGACACAGCCATCCCAAAGTTTGGGATGGCTCTGTTTACAAGAACCTCATTTACAGTACAAGTTCAATATCGCAGAAAGCGAAATATGGGTAAAGAAGTTGTGGTATTTGCGTACAATGCAATATCACTCAGCAATGAAATCTATGTCATCAGGCCCATAGAAGCATAATGAGTGGACTCAGGTACGATGATTCTAAGTGAAATAAGTCACACAGAAAAAGAAACATCAAAAGTTATCACTACTACACAGAATATAAACTTGGCTACACAGGAACTGAATTACAAAACAGAACAGGGTCTCAAATGTAGAAAACCAACTTATGCTTGCTTAACGGGAAAGGTGAGTTGGGGTGCTGCATAAAACCAGAGATTTAAATTAGCACAGATACCGTTCCATAAGCCAAATATATAATATACAAGAGCCACTCCTTGCTCAACGAAGTGGCCTCAACACCCCATATGAAACGCCTAAGAATATATCTGACTAGTAAGAATCTTAAAACCTATGGATTTATATGTCTCCGAAAGAGAATCAAGCGTGTGTACAGCGGCATAAACGCAGCAGTGATAGGATCTGTGAGGTTTGGTGAGCAAATGCAGACCCTTTGAAGTCATATTGCATGGTACCCAATCCATGGGTCTCAACACTCCAGGTTAAAGGGATTCTTCCTTCAGCTAAAACATGCATGTGGAACCCAGAGTATGATCCACCGTGTTACCGGGAAACGTGTTCAAATGTGTCTCAGTTTTCGTCCCCTGGTACTCGGGTGCAACATTCCAGACGCTTTACTAACACTCTCCCCACTTGGAGAGTCAGTGCCTTTAACCTCCTGTTTGGCCCAGTTTGCAATTTATGTGGAAAATGAACAGGAATAGGGAGAACCAATGAGAAACTAGCTGGAGGTGTCTGGACGGGCAAATTTAACTCTCATTTCCCACCAGGAAGAGGAATTAACCAAATGCTCAGCGTGCCATGCCAGAACCACACTAGGGCCTGAAGCAATCCTGCAGTGTTGCAGCCAGCTCACAAGAAAGCGAGTTGAAGAAAGGAGCTCAGGAGCACTGTAATTCACAAACCTGCAGAGTTATAAATGACAGCTATCGTCCAAAAATATATTGAAGTAAGGCTGCCAAGAGGACTTGAATATGGGGCAGAATTGCAGGAAAGCGATTTCAGGTGGTAGACTGGAATTGCACTTAAAGCACAGGAAAAGAGGCAGAACGTCCACAGTGATGCACTTGGCCAAAAACGGCGTATGCGTTTTTTCCTGAATATATTCTGGAAAAAACGCATACGCACTTTTTCACCAACCAAGCAAGCTTGCAAAGGAAATCTGCACAACAATGAAGTCTCACTGCCCCCAGGTCAAAAGGGCATTCTGAAAAAAGTGTAAAATCCAGAAAGGCAGGACAGGCCATGGAGAACTGGGAGCCTTGTTATGCTGATGGACAGGATGTAAATTGCCAACAGCCACTCTGGAGAAGTGTATGGTGTTTCCTCACACATCTAAAAATCAAAGCAACAGAGCCTAGGGCACTTCCACTTATGGTCCTATAGCTTAGGGAAATTAAAATCAAAAAGACACAGCCACCCCAAAATTTGGGATGGCTCTGTTTACAAGAACCTCGTTTACGGTACAAGTTCAATATCACAGAAAGTGAAAAATGGATAAAGAGGTTGTGGTACTTACGTACAATGCAATATCACTCAGCAATGAAATCTATGTCATCAGGCCCATAGCAGCATAATGAGTGGATTCAGGTATGATGATTCTAAGTGAAATAAGTCACACAGAAAAAGAAACATCATAAGATATCACTACTACACGGAATGTAAACTTGGCTACACAGTAACTGAATTACAAAACAGAACAGGGTCTCAAAGGTAGAAAACCAACTTATCCTTGCTTAAGGGGGAAGGTGAGTTGGGGTGCTGCATAAAACCAGAGATTGAAATTAGCACAGATACCGTTCCATAAGCCAAATATGTAATAGACAAGAGCTACTCCTAGCTCAACGAAGTGGACAGAACACCCCATATTAAACGCCTAAGAATATACCTGACTAGTAAGAATCTTAAAACCTATGGATTTATATGTCTCCTAAAGAGAATCAAGCATGTGTACAGCGGCATAAGCGCAGCAGTGATAGGATTGGTGAGGTTCGGTGAGCAAATGCAGACCCTTTGAAGTCATATTGCATGGTACCCATTCCATGAGTCTAAACTCTCCAGGTTTAAGGGATTCTTCCTTCACCTACAACATGCATGTGGAACCCAGAGTATGATCCACCGTGTGATTGGGAAACGTGTTCAAATGTGTCTCAGTTTTCATCCCCTGGTACTCGGGTGCAACATTGCAGACGCTTTACTAACACTCTCCCCACTTGGAGAGTCAGTGCCTTTAACCTCCTGTTTGGCCCAGTTTGCAATTTCTGCGTAAGATGAACAGGAATAGGGAGAACCAATGAGAGACTAGCTGGAGGTGTCTGGACGGGCAAATTTAACTCTCATTTCCCACCAGGAAGAGGAATTAACCAAAAGCTCAGCATGCTGTGCTAGAACAACACTAGGGGCTGAAGCAATCCTGCGGTGTTGTGGCCAGCTCACAGGAAAGCGAGTTGAAGAAAGGAGCTCAGGGGCACTGTAATTCACAAACCTGCAGAGTTATAAATGACAGCTATCGTCCAAAAATATATTGAAGTAAGGCTGCCAAGAGGACTTGAAAGCGGGGCAGAATTGCAGGAAACCGATTTCAGGAGGTAGACTGGAATTGCATGTAAAGCATAGGAAAAGAGGCAGAACGTCCACAATGATGCACTTGGCCAAAAAGGGCGTATGCGTTTTTTCCTGAATATATTCAGGAAAAAACGCATACGCCCTTTTTGGCCAACCAAGCAAGCTTGCAAAGGAAATCTGCACTAAAATGAAGTCTCACTTCCCCCCGGTCAAAAGGGCCATCTGAAAAAAGTGTAAAATCCAAAAAGGCAAGACAGGCCATGGAGAACTGGGAGCCTTGTTATGCTGATGGGCGGGATGTAAATTACCAACAGCCACTCTGGACAAGTGTATGGTGTTTCCTGAAACATCTAAAAAACAAAGCAACAGAGCCTAGGGCACTTCCACTTATGGTCCTATAGCTTAGGGAAATTAAAATCAAAAAGACACAGCCACCCCAAAGTTTGGGACGGCTCTGTTTACAAGAACCTCGTTTACGGTACAAGTTCAATATTGCAGAAAGCGAAAAATGGATAAAGAAGTTGTGGTACTTACGTACAATGGAATATCACTCAGCAATGAAATCTATGTCATCAGGCCCGTAGCAGCCTAATGAGTGGATTCAGTTACGATGATTCTAAGTGAAATAAGACACAGAGAAAAAGAAACATCATAAGATATCACTACTACACAGAATGTAAACTTGGCTACACAGGAACTGAATTACAAAACAGAACAGTGTCTCCAATGTAGAAAACCAACATATGCTTGCTTAAGGGGAATGGTGAGTTGGGGTGCTGCATGAAACCAGAGATTGAAATTGGCACAGATACCGTTCCATAAGCCAAATATGTAATAGACAACAGCTACTCCTTGCTCAACGAAGTGGACTGAAGATGCCATATTAAACGCCTAAGAATATACCTGACTAGTAAGAATCTTAAAACCTATGGATTTATATGTCTCCGAAAGAGAATCAAGCATGTGTACAGCAGCATAAGCGCAACAGTGATAGGTTTGGTGAGGTTCGGTGAGCAAATGCAGACCCTTTGAAGTCATATTGCATGGTACCCATTCCATGGGTCTCAAATCTGCAGGTTTAAGGGATTCTTCCTTCAGCTAAAACATGCATGTGTAACCCAGAGTATAATCCACCATGTGATCGGGAAACCTGTTCAAATGTGTCTTAGTTTTCGTCCCCTGGTACTCGGGTGCAACATTCCAGACGCTTTACTAACACTCTCCCCACTTGGAGAGTCACTGAGTTTAACCTCCTGTTTGGCCCATTTTGCAATTTCTGCGGAAAGTGAACAGGAATAGGGAGAACCAATGAGAGACTAGCTGGAGGTGTCTGGACGGGCAAATTTAACTCTCATTTCCCACCAGGAAGAGGAATTAACCAAAGGCTCAGCGTGCCGTGCCAGAACCACACTAGGGCCTGAAGCAATCCTGCGGTGTTGCGGGCAGCTCACAAGAAAGCGAGTTGAAGAAAGGAGCTCAGGGTCACTGTCATTCACAAACCTGCAGAGTTATAAATGACAGCTATCGTCCAAAAATATATTGAAGTAAGGCTGCCAAGAGGACTTGCAAGCGGGGCAGAATTGCAGGAAACCGATTTCAGGAGGTAGACTGGAATTGCATATAAAGCATAGGAAAAGAGGCAGAACGTCCACAATGATGCACTTGGCCAAAAAGCGCGTATGCGTTTTTTCCTGAATATATTCAGGAAAAAACGCATACGCCCTTTTTGGCCAACCAAGCAAGCTTGCAAAGGAAATCTGCACTACAATGAAGTTTCACTGCCCCCAGGTCAAAAGGGCCATCTGAAAAAAGTGTAACATCCAGAAAGGCAGGACAGGCCATGGAGAACTGGGAGCCTTGTTATGCTGATGGGCGGGATGTAAATTGCCAACAGCCACTCTGGAGAAGTGTATGGTGTTTCCTGAAACATCTAAAAAACAAAGCAACAGAGCCTAAGGCACTTCCACTTATGGTCCTATAGCTTAGGGAAATTAAAATCAGAAATACACAGCCACCCCAAAGTTTGGAAAGGCTCTGTTTACAAGAACCTCTTTTACGGTACAAGTTCAATATCGCAGAAAGCGAAAAATGTATAAAGAAGTTTTGGTACTTACGTACTATGCAATATTACTCAGCAATAAAACCTATGTCATCAGGCCATTAGCAGCATAATGAGTGGATTCAGGTACGATGATTCTAAGTGAAATAAGTCACACAGAAAAAGAAACATCATAAGATATCACTACTACACGGAATGTAAACTTGGCTACACAGGAACTGAATTACAAAACAGAACAGGGTCTCAAATGTAGAAAACCAACTTATGCTTGCTTAAGGGGAAAGGTGAGTTGGGGCAGTGCATGAAACCAGAGATTGAAATTGGCACAGATACCGTTCCATAAGCCAAATATGTAATAGACAAGAGCTACTCCTTGTTCAACAAAGTGGACTCAAGACGCCATATTAAACGCCTAAGAATATACCTGACTAGTAAGAATCTTAAAACCTATGGATTTATATGTCTCTGAAAAAGAATCAAGCCTGTGTACAGCAGCATAAGCGCAGCAGTGATAGGATTGGTGAGGTTCGCTGAGCAAATGTAGACCCTTTGAAGTCATATTGCATGGTACCCATTCCATGGGTCTCAACTCTCCAGGTTTAAGGGATTCTTCCTTCAGCTAAAACATGCATGTGGAACCCAGAGTATGATCCACCGTGTGATCGGGAAACGTGTTCAAATATGTCTCAGTTTTCGTCCCCTGGTACTCGGGTGCAACATTCCAGACGCTTTACTAACACTCTTCCTACTTGGAGAGTCAGTGCCTTTAACCTCCTGTTTGGCCCAGTTTGCAATTTCTGCGGAAGATGAACAAGAATAGGGAGAACCAATGAGAGACTAGCTGGAGGTGTCTGGACGGGCAAATTTAACTCTCATTTCCCACCAGGAAGAGGAATTAACCAACGGCTCAGCGTGCCATGTCGGAACCACACTAGGGCCTGAAGCAATCCTGCGGTGTTGCGGCCAGCTCACAAGAAAGCGAGTTGAAGAAAGGAGCTCAGGGGCACTGTAATTCACAAAACTACAGAGTGATAAATGACAGCTATCGTCCAAAAATATATTGAAGTAAGGCTGCCAAGAGGACATGAAAGCGGGGCAGAATTGCAGGAAACCGATTTCAGGAGGTAGACTGGAATTGCATGTAAAGCATAGGAAAAGAGGCAGAACGTCTACAATGATGCACTTGGCCAAAAAGGGCGTATGCGTTTTTGCCTGAATATATTCAGGAAAAAATGCATACGCACTTTTTGGCCAACCAAGCAAGCTTGCAAAGGAAATCTGCACTACAATGAAGTCTCACTGCCCCCCGCTCAAAAGGGCCATCTGAAAAAAGTGTAAAATCCAGAAAGGCAGGACAGGCCATGGAGAACTGGGAGCCTTGTTATGCTCATGGGCGGGATGTAAATTGCCAACAGCCACTCTGGAGAAGTGTATGGTGTTTCCTGAAACATCCAAAAAACAAAGCAACAGAGCCTAGGGCACTTCCACTTATGGTCCTATAGTTTAGGGAAATTGAAATAAAAAAGACACAGCCACCCCAAAGTTTGGGACGGCTCTGTTTACAAGAACCTCGTTTACGATACAAGTTCAATATCACAGAAAGCGATAAATGGATAAAGAATTTGTGGTACTTACGTACAATGCAATATCACTCAGCAATGAAATCTATGTCATCAGGCCCGTAGCAGCCTAATGAGTGGATTCAGGTACGATGATTCTAAGTGAAATAAGTCACAGAGAAAAAGAAATATCATAAGATACCACTAATACACGGAATGTAAACTTGGCTACACAGGAACTGAATTACAAAACAGAACAGTGTCTCCAATGTAGAAAACCAACATATACTTGTTTAAGGGGAATGGTGAGTTGGGGTTCTCAATGAAACCAGAGATTGAAATTTGCACAGATACCATTCCATAAGCCAAATATGTAATAGACAAGAGCTACTCCTTGCTCAACGAAGTGGACTCAACACCCCATATTAAACGCCTAAGATTATACCTGACTAGTAAGAATCTTAAAACTTATGGATTTATATGTCTCCGAAAGAGAATCAAGCGTGTGTACAGTGGCATAAACGCAGCAATGATAGGATTGGTGAGGTTCAGTGAGCAAATGCAGACCCTTTGAAGTCATATTGCATGGTACCCATTCCATGGGTCTCAACTCTCCAGGTTTAAGGGATTCTTCCTTCAGCTAAAACATGCATGTGGAACACAGTGTATGATCCACCATGTGATCAG
Source organism: Orcinus orca (assembly GCF_937001465.1). Classification (NCBI taxonomy): domain Eukaryota; kingdom Metazoa; phylum Chordata; class Mammalia; order Artiodactyla; family Delphinidae; genus Orcinus; species Orcinus orca. Next base: position 65,471,203 of record NC_064559.1, on the reverse strand, counting down.
GAAACGTGTTCAAATGTGTCTCAGTTTTCATCCCCTGGTACTCGGGTGCAACATTCCAGACGCTTTACTAACACTCTCCTCACTTGGAGAGTCAGTGCCTTTAACCTCCTGTTTGGCCCAGTTTGCAATTTCTGCGGAAGATGAACAGGAATAGGGAGAACCAATGAGAGACTAGCTGGAGGTGTCTGGACGGGCAAATTTAACTCTCATTTCCCACCAGGAAGAGGAATTAACCAAAGGCACAGCGTGCCGTGCCGGAACCACACTAGGGCCTGAAACTGACCTGCGGTGTTGCGGCCAGCTCACAAGAAAGCGAGTTGAAGAAAGGAGCTCAGGTGCACTGTAATTCAGAAACCTGCAGAGTTATAAATGACAGCTATCGTCCAAAACTATATTGAAGTAAGGCTGCCAAGAGGACTTGAAAGCGGGGCAGAATTGCAGGAAACCGATTTCAGGAGGTAGACTGGAATTGCATGTAAAGCATAGGAAAAGAGGCAGAACGTCCAAAATGATGCACTTGGTCTAAAAGTGCGTATGCGTTTTTTCCTGAATATATTCAGGAAAAAATGCATACGACCTTTTTGGACAACCAAGCAAGCTTGCAAATGAAATCTGCACTACAATGAAGTCTCACTTCCCCCGGTCAAAAGGGCCATATGAAAAAAGTGTAAAATCCAGAAAGGCAGGACAGGCCATGGAGAACGGGGAGCCTTGTTATGCTGATGGGCGGGATGTAAATTGCCAACAGCCACTCCGGAGAAGTGTACGGTGTTTCCTGAAACATCTAAAAAACAAAGCAACAGAGCCTAGGGCACTTCCACTTATGGTCCTATAGATTAGGGAAATTAAAATCAAAAAGACACAGCCACCCCAAAGTTTCGGATGGCTCTGTTTACAAGAACCTCGTTTAAGGTACAAGTTCAATATCACAGAAAGTGAAAAATGGATAAAGAAGTTGTGGTACTTACGTACAATGCAATATCACTCAGCAATGAAATCTATGTCATCAGGCCCGTAGCAGCATAATGAGTGGATTCAGGTACGATGATTCTAAGTGAAATAAGTCACACAGAAAAAGAAAAATCATAAGATATCACTACTACCCGGAATGAAAACTTGGCTACACAGGAACTGAATTACAAAACAGAACAGGGTCTCAAATGTAGAAAACCAACTTACGCTTGCTTAACGGGAAAGGTGAGTTGGGGTGCTGCATAAAACCAGAGATTGAAATTAGCACATATACCATTCCATAAGCCAAATATGTAATAGACAAGAGCTACTCCTTGCTCAACAAAGTGGACACAACACCCCATATTAAACGCCTAAGAATATACCAGACTAGTAAGAATCTTAAAACCTATGGATTTATATGTCTCCGAAAGAGAATCAAGCATGTGTACAGCGGCATAAGCGCAGCAGTGATAGGATTGGTGAGGCTCGGTGAGCAAATGCAGACCCTTTGAAGTCATATTGCATGGTACCCATTCCATGGGTCTCAACTCTGCAGGTTTAAGGGATTCTTCCTTCAGCTAAAACATGCTTGTGGAACCCAGAGTATAATCCACCATGTGATCGGGAAACCTGTTCAAATGTGTCTTAGATTTCGTCCCCTGGTACTCGGGTGCAACATTCCAGACGCTTTACTAACACTCTCCCCACTTGGAGAGTCACTGCCTTTAACCTCCTGTTTGGCCCAGTTTGCAATTTCTGCGGAAAGTGAACAGGAATAGGGAGAACCAATGAGAGACTAGCTGGACGTGTCTGGACAGGCAAATTTAACTGTCATTTCCCACCAGGAAGAGGAATTAACCAAAGGCTCAGCGTGCCGTGCCAGAACCACACTAGGGCCTGAAGCAATCCTGCGGTGTTGCGGCCAGCTCACAAGAAAGCGAGTTGAAGAAAGCAGCTCAGGGTCACTGTCATTCACAAACCTGCAGAGTTATAAATGACAGCTATCGTCCAAAAATATATTGAAGTAAGCCAGCCAAGAGGACTTGCAAGTGGGGCAGAATTGGAGGAAACCGATTTCAGGAGGTAGACTGGAATTGCATGTAAAGCATAGGAAAAGAGGCAGAACGTCCACAATGATGCACTTGGCCAAAAAGCGCGTATGTGTTTTTTCCTGAATATATTCAGGAAAAAACGCATACGCGCTTTTTGGCCAACCAAGCAAGCTTGCAAAGGAAATCTGCACTACAATGAAGTTTCACTGCCCCCAGGTCAAAAGGGCCATCTGAAAAAAGTGTAAAATCCAGAAAGGCAGGACAGGCCATGGAGAACTGGGAGCCTTGTTATGCTGATGGGCGGGATGTAAATTGCCAACAGCCACTCTGGAGAAGTGTATGGTGTTTCCTGAAACATCTAAAAAACAAAGCAACAGAGCCTAAGGCACTTCCACTTATGGTCCTATAGCTTAGGGAAATTAAAATCAAAAAGACACAGCCACCCCAAAGTTTGGGAAGGCTCTGTTTACAAGAACCTCTTTTACCGTACAACTTCAATATCACAGAAAGCGAAAAATGGATAAAGAAGTGGTGGTACTTACGTACTATGCAATATCACTCAGCAATAAAACCTATGTCATCAGGCCAGTAGCAGCATAATGAGTGGATTCAGGTACGATGATTCTAAGTGAAATAAGTCACACAGAAAAAGAAACATCATAAGATATCACTAATACACGGAATGTAAACTTGGCTACACAGGAACTGAATTACAAAACAGAACAGGGTCTCAAATGTAGAAAACCAACTTATGCTTGCTTAAGGGGAAAGGTGAGTTGGGGCAGTGCATGAAACCAGAGATTGAAATTGGCACAGATACCGTTCCATAAGCCAAATATGTAATAGACAAGAGCTACTCCTTGTTCAATGAAGTGGACTCAAGACGCCATATTAAACGTCTAAGAATATACCTGACTAGTAAGAATCTTAAAACCTATGGATTTATATGTCTCTGAAAAAGAATCAAGCCTGTGTACAGCAGCATAAGCGCAGCAGTGATAGGATTGGTGAGGTTCGCTGAGCAAATGTAGACCCTTTGAAGTCATATTGCATGGTACCCATTCCATGGGTCTCAACTCTCCAGGTTTAAGGGATTCTTCCTTCAGCTAAAACATGCATGTGGAACCCAGAGTATGATCCACCGTGTGATCGGGAAACGTGTTCAAATATGTCTCAGTTTTCGTCCCCTGGTACTCGGGTGCAACATTCCAGACGCTTTACTAACACTCTTCCTACTTGGAGAGTCAGTGCCTTTAACCTCCTGTTTGGCCCAGTTTGCAATTTCTGCGGAAGATGAACAAGAATAGGGAGAACCAATGAGAGACTAGCTGGAGGTGTCTGGACGGGCAAATTTAACTCTCATTTCCCACCAGGAAGAGGAATTAACCAACGGCTCAGCGTGCCATGTCGGAACCACACTAGGGCCTGAAGCAATCCTGCGGTGTTGCGGCCAGCTCACAAGAAAGCGAGTTGAAGAAAGGAGCTCAGGGGCACTGTAATTCACAAAACTACAGAGTGATAAATGACAGCTATCGTCCAAAAATATATTGAAGTAAGGCTGCCAAGAGGACATGAAAGCGGGGCAGAATTGCAGGAAACCGATTTCAGGAGGTAGACTGGAATTGCATGTAAAGCATAAGAAAAGAGGCAGAACGTCTACAATGATGCACTTGGCCAAAAAGGGCGTATGCGTTTTTGCCTGAATATATTCAGGAAAAAACGCATACGCACTTTTTGGCCAACCAAGCAAGCTTGCAAAGGAAATCTGCACTACAATGAAGTCTCACTGCCCCCCGCTCAAAAGGGCCATCTGAAAAAAGTGTAAAATCCAGAAAGGCAGGACAGGCCATGGAGAACTGGGAGCCTTGTTATGCTGATGGGCGGGATGTAAATTGCCAACAGCCACTCTGGAGAAGTGTATGGTGTTTCCTGAAACATCTAAAAAACAAAGCAACAGAGCCTAGGGCACTTCCACTTATGGTCCTATAGCTTAGGGAAATTAAAATCAAAAAGACACAGCCACCCCAAAGTTTGGAACGGCTCTGTTTACAAGAACCTCGTTTACGGTACAAGTTCAATATCACAGAAAGCGATAAATGGATAAAGAATTTGTGGTACTTACGTACAATGCAATATCACTCAGCAATGAAATCTATGTCATCAGGCACGTAGCAGCGTAATGAGTGGATTCAGGTACGATGATTCTAAGTGAAATAAGTCACACAGAAAAAGAAACATCATAATATCACTACTACACGGAATGTAAACTTGGTACACAGGAACTGAATTAAAACACAGAACAGGGTCTCAAAGTTAGAAAACCAACTTATGCTTGCTTAAGGGGAAAGGTGAGTTGGGGTGCTGCATAAAACCAGAGATTGAAATTAGCACAGATACCGTTCCATAAGCCAAATATATAATAGACAAGAGCTACTCCTTGCTCAATGAAGTGGACTCAACACCCCATATTAAACGCCTAAGAATATACCTGACTAGTAAGAATCTTAAAACCTATGGATTTATATGTCTCCGAAAGAGAATCAAGCGTGTGTACAGCGGCATAAACGCAGCAGTGATAGGATTGGTGAGGTTCGGTGAGCAAATGCAGACCCTCTGAAGTCATATTGCATGGTACCCATTCCATGGGTCTCAACTCTCCAGGTTTAAAGGATTCTTCGATCAGCTAAAACATGCATGTGGAACCCAGAGTATGATCCACCATGTGAATGGGAAACGTGTTCAAATGTGTCTCAGTTTTCGTCCCCTGGTACTCGGGTGCAACATTCCACACATTTATTAACACTCTCCCCACTTGGAGAGTCAGTGCCTTAAACGTCCTGTTTGGCCCAGTTTGCAATTTCTGCGGAAGATGTACAGGAATAGGGAGAACCCATGAGAGACTAGCTGGAGGTGTCTGGACGGGCAAATTTAACTCTCATTTCCCACCAGGAAGAGGAATTAACCAAAGGCTCAGCGTGCATTGCCAGAACCACACTAGGGCCTGAAGCAATCCTGCAGTGTTGCAGCCAGCTCACAAGAAAGCGAGTTGAAGAAAGGAGCTCAGGAGCACTGTAATTCACAAACCTGCAGTTATAAATGACAGCTGTCGTCCAAAAATATATTGAAGTAAGGCTGCCAAGAGGACTTGAATATGGGGCAGAATTGCAGGAAAGCGATTTCAGGTGGTAGACTGGAATTGCACTTAAAGCATAGTAAAGGAGGCAGAACGTCCACAGTGATGCACTTGGCCAAAAACGGCGTATGCGTTTTTTCCTGAATATATTCTGGAAAAAACGCATACGCACTTCCTGGCCAACCAAGCAAGCTTGCAAAGGAAATCTGCACAACAATGAAGTCTCACTGCCCCCAGGTCAAAAGGGCCATCTGAAAAATGTGTAAAATCCAGAAAGGCAGAACAGGCCATGGAGAACTGGAGCCTTTGTATGCTGATGGGCGGGATATAAATTGCCAACAGCCACTCTGGAGAAGTGTATGGTGTTTCCTGTAACACCTAAAAAACAAAGTAACAGAGCCTAGGGAAATTCCACTTATTGTCCTATAGCTTAGGGAAATTGAAATCAAAAAGACACAGCCATCCCAAAGTTTGGGATGGCTCTGTTTACAAGAACCTCATTTACAGTACAAGTTCAATATCGCAGAAAGCGAAATATGGGTAAAGAAGTTGTGGTATTTGCGTACAATGCAATATCACTCAGCAATGAAATCTATGTCATCAGGCCCATAGAAGCATAATGAGTGGACTCAGGTACGATGATTCTAAGTGAAATAAGTCACACAGAAAAAGAAACATCAAAAGTTATCACTACTACACAGAATATAAACTTGGCTACACAGGAACTGAATTACAAAACAGAACAGGGTCTCAAATGTAGAAAACCAACTTATGCTTGCTTAACGGGAAAGGTGAGTTGGGGTGCTGCATAAAACCAGAGATTTAAATTAGCACAGATACCGTTCCATAAGCCAAATATATAATATACAAGAGCCACTCCTTGCTCAACGAAGTGGCCTCAACACCCCATATGAAACGCCTAAGAATATATCTGACTAGTAAGAATCTTAAAACCTATGGATTTATATGTCTCCGAAAGAGAATCAAGCGTGTGTACAGCGGCATAAACGCAGCAGTGATAGGATCTGTGAGGTTTGGTGAGCAAATGCAGACCCTTTGAAGTCATATTGCATGGTACCCAATCCATGGGTCTCAACACTCCAGGTTAAAGGGATTCTTCCTTCAGCTAAAACATGCATGTGGAACCCAGAGTATGATCCACCGTGTGACCGGGAAACGTGTTCAAATGTGTCTCAGTTTTCGTCCCCTGGTACTCGGGTGCAACATTCCAGACGCTTTACTAACACTCTCCCCACTTGGAGAGTCAGTGCCTTTAACCTCCTGTTTGGCCCAGTTTGCAATTTATGTGGAAAATGAACAGGAATAGGGAGAACCAATGAGAAACTAGCTGGAGGTGTCTGGACGGGCAAATTTAACTCTCATTTCCCACCAGGAAGAGGAATTAACCAAATGCTCAGCGTGCCATGCCAGAACCACACTAGGGCCTGAAGCAATCCTGCAGTGTTGCAGCCAGCTCACAAGAAAGCGAGTTGAAGAAAGGAGCTCAGGAGCACTGTAATTCACAAACCTGCAGAGTTATAAATGACAGCTATCGTCCAAAAATATATTGAAGTAAGGCTGCCAAGAGGACTTGAATATGGGGCAGAATTGCAGGAAAGCGATTTCAGGTGGTAGACTGGAATTGCACTTAAAGCACAGGAAAAGAGGCAGAACGTCCACAGTGATGCACTTGGCCAAAAACGGCGTATGCGTTTTTTCCTGAATATATTCTGGAAAAAACGCATACGCACTTTTTCACCAACCAAGCAAGCTTGCAAAGGAAATCTGCACAACAATGAAGTCTCACTGCCCCCAGGTCAAAAGGGCATTCTGAAAAAAGTGTAAAATCCAGAAAGGCAGGACAGGCCATGGAGAACTGGGAGCCTTGTTATGCTGATGGACAGGATGTAAATTGCCAACAGCCACTCTGGAGAAGTGTATGGTGTTTCCTCACACATCTAAAAATCAAAGCAACAGAGCCTAGGGCACTTCCACTTATGGTCCTATAACTTAGGGAAATTAAAATCAAAAAGACACAGCCACCCCAAAATTTGGGATGGCTCTGTTTACAAGAACCTCGTTTACGGCACAAGTTCAATATCACAGAAAGTGAAAAATGGATAAAGAGGTTGTGGTACTTACGTACAATGCAATATCACTCAGCAATGAAATCTATGTCATCAGGCCCATAGCAGCATAATGAGTGGATTCAGGTATGATGATTCTAAGTGAAATAAGTCACACAGAAAAAGAAACATCATAAGATATCACTACTACACGGAATGTAAACTTGGCTACACAGTAACTGAATTACAAAACAGAACAGGGTCTCAAAGGTAGAAAACCAACTTATCCTTGCTTAAGGGGGAAGGTGAGTTGGGGTGCTGCATAAAACCAGAGATTGAAATTAGCACAGATACCGTTCCATAAGCCAAATATGTAATAGACAAGAGCTACTCCTAGCTCAACGAAGTGGACAGAACACCCCATATTAAACGCCTAAGAATATACCTGACTAGTAAGAATCTTAAAACCTATGGATTTATATGTCTCCAAAAGAGAATCAAGCATGTGTACAGCGGCATAAGCGCAGCAGTGATAGGATTGGTGAGGTTCGGTGAGCAAATGCAGACCCTTTGAAGTCATATTGCATGGTACCCATTCCATGAGTCTAAACTCTCCAGGTTTAAGGGATTCTTCCTTCACCTACAACATGCATGTGGAACCCAGAGTATGATCCACCGTGTGATTGGGAAACGTGTTCAAATGTGTCTCAGTTTTCATCCCCTGGTACTCGGGTGCAACATTGCAGACGCTTTACTAACACTCTCCCCACTTGGAGAGTCAGTGCCTTTAACCTCCTGTTTGGCCCAGTTTGCAATTTCTGCGTAAGATGAACAGGAATAGGGAGAACCAATGAGAGACTAGCTGGAGGTGTCTGGACGGGCAAATTTAACTCTCATTTCCCACCAGGAAGAGGAATTAACCAAAAGCTCAGCATGCTGTGCTAGAACAACACTAGGGGCTGAAGCAATCCTGCGGTGTTGTGGCCAGCTCACAGGAAAGCGAGTTGAAGAAAGGAGCTCAGGGGCACTGTAATTCACAAACCTGCAGAGTTATAAATGACAGCTATCGTCCAAAAATATATTGAAGTAAGGCTGCCAAGAGGACTTGAAAGCGGGGCAGAATTGCAGGAAACCGATTTCAGGAGGTAGACTGGAATTGCATGTAAAGCATAGGAAAAGAGGCAGAACGTCCACAATGATGCACTTGGCCAAAAAGGGCGTATGCGTTTTTTCCTGAATATATTCAGGAAAAAACGCATACGCCCTTTTTGGCCAACCAAGCAAGCTTGCAAAGGAAATCTGCACTAAAATGAAGTCTCACTTCCCCCCGGTCAAAAGGGCCATCTGAAAAAAGTGTAAAATCCAAAAAGGCAAGACAGGCCATGGAGAACTGGGAGCCTTGTTATGCTGATGGGCGGGATGTAAATTACCAACAGCCACTCTGGACAAGTGTATGGTGTTTCCTGAAACATCTAAAAAACAAAGCAACAGAGCCTAGGGCACTTCCACTTATGGTCCTATAGCTTAGGGAAATTAAAATCAAAAAGACACAGCCACCCCAAAGTTTGGGACGGCTCTGTTTACAAGAACCTCGTTTACGGTACAAGTTCAATATTGCAGAAAGCGAAAAATGGATAAAGAAGTTGTGGTACTTACGTACAATGGAATATCACTCAGCAATGAAATCTATGTCATCAGGCCCGTAGCAGCCTAATGAGTGGATTCAGTTACGATGATTCTAAGTGAAATAAGACACAGAGAAAAAGAAACATCATAAGATATCACTACTACACAGAATGTAAACTTGGCTACACAGGAACTGAATTACAAAACAGAACAGTGTCTCCAATGTAGAAAACCAACATATGCTTGCTTAAGGGGAATGGTGAGTTGGGGTGCTGCATGAAACCAGAGATTGAAATTGGCACAGATACCGTTCCATAAGCCAAATATGTAATAGACAACAGCTACTCCTTGCTCAACGAAGTGGACTGAAGATGCCATATTAAACGCCTAAGAATATACCTGACTAGTAAGAATCTTAAAACCTATGGATTTATATGTCTCCGAAAGAGAATCAAGCATGTGTACAGCAGCATAAGCGCAACAGTGATAGGTTTGGTGAGGTTCGGTGAGCAAATGCAGACCCTTTGAAGTCATATTGCATGGTACCCATTCCATGGGTCTCAAATCTGCAGGTTTAAGGGATTCTTCCTTCAGCTAAAACATGCATGTGTAACCCAGAGTATAATCCACCATGTGATCGGGAAACCTGTTCAAATGTGTCTTAGTTTTCGTCCCCTGGTACTCGGGTGCAACATTCCAGACGCTTTACTAACACTCTCCCCACTTGGAGAGTCACTGAGTTTAACCTCCTGTTTGGCCCATTTTGCAATTTCTGCGGAAAGTGAACAGGAATAGGGAGAACCAATGAGAGACTAGCTGGAGGTGTCTGGACGGGCAAATTTAACTCTCATTTCCCACCAGGAAGAGGAATTAACCAAAGGCTCAGCGTGCCGTGCCAGAACCACACTAGGGCCTGAAGCAATCCTGCGGTGTTGCGGGCAGCTCACAAGAAAGCGAGTTGAAGAAAGGAGCTCAGGGTCACTGTCATTCACAAACCTGCAGAGTTATAAATGACAGCTATCGTCCAAAAATATATTGAAGTAAGGCTGCCAAGAGGACTTGCAAGCGGGGCAGAATTGCAGGAAACCGATTTCAGGAGGTAGACTGGAATTGCATATAAAGCATAGGAAAAGAGGCAGAACGTCCACAATGATGCACTTGGCCAAAAAGCGCGTATGCGTTTTTTCCTGAATATATTCAGGAAAAAACGCATACGCCCTTTTTGGCCAACCAAGCAAGCTTGCAAAGGAAATCTGCACTACAATGAAGTTTCACTGCCCCCAGGTCAAAAGGGCCATCTGAAAAAAGTGTAACATCCAGAAAGGCAGGACAGGCCATGGAGAACTGGGAGCCTTGTTATGCTGATGGGCGGGATGTAAATTGCCAACAGCCACTCTGGAGAAGTGTATGGTGTTTCCTGAAACATCTAAAAAACAAAGCAACAGAGCCTAAGGCACTTCCACTTATGGTCCTATAGCTTAGGGAAATTAAAATCAGAAATACACAGCCACCCCAAAGTTTGGAAAGGCTCTGTTTACAAGAACCTCTTTTACGGTACAAGTTCAATATCGCAGAAAGCGAAAAATGTATAAAGAAGTTTTGGTACTTACGTACTATGCAATATTACTCAGCAATAAAACCTATGTCATCAGGCCATTAGCAGCATAATGAGTGGATTCAGGTACGATGATTCTAAGTGAAATAAGTCACACAGAAAAAGAAACATCATAAGATATCACTACTACACGGAATGTAAACTTGGCTACACAGGAACTGAATTACAAAACAGAACAGGGTCTCAAATGTAGAAAACCAACTTATGCTTGCTTAAGGGGAAAGGTGAGTTGGGGCAGTGCATGAAACCAGAGATTGAAATTGGCACAGATACCGTTCCATAAGCCAAATATGTAATAGACAAGAGCTACTCCTTGTTCAACAAAGTGGACTCAAGACGCCATATTAAACGCCTAAGAATATACCTGACTAGTAAGAATCTTAAAACCTATGGATTTATATGTCTCTGAAAAAGAATCAAGCCTGTGTACAGCAGCATAAGCGCAGCAGTGATAGGATTGGTGAGGTTCGCTGAGCAAATGTAGACCCTTTGAAGTCATATTGCATGGTACCCATTCCATGGGTCTCAACTCTCCAGGTTTAAGGGATTCTTCCTTCAGCTAAAACATGCATGTGGAACCCAGAGTATGATCCACCGTGTGATCGGGAAACGTGTTCAAATATGTCTCAGTTTTCGTCCCCTGGTACTCGGGTGCAACATTCCAGACGCTTTACTAACACTCTTCCTACTTGGAGAGTCAGTGCCTTTAACCTCCTGTTTGGCCCAGTTTGCAATTTCTGCGGAAGATGAACAAGAATAGGGAGAACCAATGAGAGACTAGCTGGAGGTGTCTGGACGGGCAAATTTAACTCTCATTTCCCACCAGGAAGAGGAATTAACCAACGGCTCAGCGTGCCATGTCGGAACCACACTAGGGCCTGAAGCAATCCTGCGGTGTTGCGGCCAGCTCACAAGAAAGCGAGTTGAAGAAAGGAGCTCAGGGGCACTGTAATTCACAAAACTACAGAGTGATAAATGACAGCTATCGTCCAAAAATATATTGAAGTAAGGCTGCCAAGAGGACATGAAAGCGGGGCAGAATTGCAGGAAACCGATTTCAGGAGGTAGACTGGAATTGCATGTAAAGCATAGGAAAAGAGGCAGAACGTCTACAATGATGCACTTGGCCAAAAAGGGCGTATGCGTTTTTGCCTGAATATATTCAGGAAAAAATGCATACGCACTTTTTGGCCAACCAAGCAAGCTTGCAAAGGAAATCTGCACTACAATGAAGTCTCACTGCCCCCCGCTCAAAAGGGCCATCTGAAAAAAGTGTAAAATCCAGAAAGGCAGGACAGGCCATGGAGAACTGGGAGCCTTGTTATGCTCATGGGCGGGATGTAAATTGCCAACAGCCACTCTGGAGAAGTGTATGGTGTTTCCTGAAACATCCAAAAAACAAAGCAACAGAGCCTAGGGCACTTCCACTTATGGTCCTATAGTTTAGGGAAATTGAAATAAAAAAGACACAGCCACCCCAAAGTTTGGGACGGCTCTGTTTACAAGAACCTCGTTTACGATACAAGTTCAATATCACAGAAAGCGATAAATGGATAAAGAATTTGTGGTACTTACGTACAATGCAATATCACTCAGCAATGAAATCTATGTCATCAGGCCCGTAGCAGCCTAATGAGTGGATTCAGGTACGATGATTCTAAGTGAAATAAGTCACAGAGAAAAAGAAATATCATAAGATACCACTAATACACGGAATGTAAACTTGGCTACACAGGAACTGAATTACAAAACAGAACAGTGTCTCCAATGTAGAAAACCAACATATACTTGTTTAAGGGGAATGGTGAGTTGGGGTTCTCAATGAAACCAGAGATTGAAATTTGCACAGATACCATTCCATAAGCCAAATATGTAATAGACAAGAGCTACTCCTTGCTCAACGAAGTGGACTCAACACCCCATATTAAACGCCTAAGATTATACCTGACTAGTAAGAATCTTAAAACTTATGGATTTATATGTCTCCGAAAGAGAATCAAGCGTGTGTACAGCGGCATAAACGCAGCAATGATAGGATTGGTGAGGTTCAGTGAGCAAATGCAGACCCTTTGAAGTCATATTGCATGGTACCCATTCCATGGGTCTCAACTCTCCAGGTTTAAGGGATTCTTCCTTCAGCTAAAACATGCATGTGGAACACAGTGTATGATCCACCATGTGATCAGGAAACGTGTTCAAATGTGTCTCAGTTTTCATCCCCTGGTACTCGGGTGCAACATTCCAGACGCTTTACTAACACTCTCCTCACTTGGAGAGTCAGTGCCTTTAACCTCCTGTTTGGCCCAGTTTGCAATTTCTGCGGAAGATGAACAGGAATAGGGAGAACCAATGAGAGACTAGCTGGAGGTGTCTGGACGGGCAAATTTAACTCTCATTTCCCACCAGGAAGAGGAATTAACCAAAGGCACAGCGTGCCGTGCCGGAACCACACTAGGGCCTGAAACTGACCTGCGGTGTTGCGGCCAGCTCACAAGAAAGCGAGTTGAAGAAAGGAGCTCAGGTGCACTGTAATTCAGAAACCTGCAGAGTTATAAATGACAGCTATCGTCCAAAACTATATTGAAGTAAGGCTGCCAAGAGGACTTGAAAGCGGGGCAGAATTGCAGGAAACCGATTTCAGGAGGTAGACTGGAATTGCATGTAAAGCATAGGAAAAGAGGCAGAACGTCCAAAATGATGCACTTGGTCTAAAAGTGCGTATGCGTTTTTTCCTCAATATATTCAGGAAAAAATGCATACGACCTTTTTGGACAACCAAGCAAGCTTGCAAATGAAATCTGCACTACAATGAAGTCTCACTTCCCCCGGTCAAAAGGGCCATATGAAAAAAGTGTAAAATCCAGAAAGGCAGGACAGGCCATGGAGAACGGGGAGCCTTGTTATGCTGATGGGCGGGATGTAAATTGCCAACAGCCACTCCGGAGAAGTGTACGGTGTTTCCTGAAACATCTAAAAAACAAAGCAACAGAGCCTAGGGCACTTCCACTTATGGTCCTATAGATTAGGGAAATTAAAATCAAAAAGACACAGCCACCCCAAAGTTTCGGATGGCTCTGTTTACAAGAACCTCGTTTAAGGTACAAGTTCAATATCACAGAAAGTGAAAAATGGATAAAGAAGTTGTGGTACTTACGTACAATGCAATATCACTCAGCAATGAAATCTATGTCATCAGGCCCGTAGCAGCATAATGAGTGGATTCAGGTACGATGATTCTAAGTGAAATAAGTCACACAGAAAAAGAAAAATCATAAGATATCACTACTACCCGGAATGAAAACTTGGCTACACAGGAACTGAATTACAAAACAGAACAGGGTCTCAAATGTAGAAAACCAACTTACGCTTGCTTAACGGGAAAGGTGAGTTGGGGTGCTGCATAAAACCAGAGATTGAAATTAGCACATATACCATTCCATAAGCCAAATATGTAATAGACAAGAGCTACTCCTTGCTCAACAAAGTGGACACAACACCCCATATTAAACGCCTAAGAATATACCAGACTAGTAAGAATCTTAAAACCTATGGATTTATATGTCTCCGAAAGAGAATCAAGCATGTGTACAGCGGCATAAGCGCAGCAGTGATAGGATTGGTGAGGCTCGGTGAGCAAATGCAGACCCTTTGAAGTCATATTGCATGGTACCCATTCCATGGGTCTCAACTCTGCAGGTTTAAGGGATTCTTCCTTCAGCTAAAACATGCTTGTGGAACCCAGAGTATAATCCACCATGTGATCGGGAAACCTGTTCAAATGTGTCTTAGATTTCGTCCCCTGGTACTCGGGTGCAACATTCCAGACGCTTTACTAACACTCTCCCCACTTGGAGAGTCACTGCCTTTAACCTCCTGTTTGGCCCAGTTTGCAATTTCTGCGGAAAGTGAACAGGAATAGGGAGAACCAATGAGAGACTAGCTGGACGTGTCTGGACAGGCAAATTTAACTGTCATTTCCCACCAGGAAGAGGAATTAACCAAAGGCTCAGCGTGCCGTGCCAGAACCACACTAGGGCCTGAAGCAATCCTGCGGTGTTGCGGCCAGCTCACAAGAAAGCGAGTTGAAGAAAGCAGCTCAGGGTCACTGTCATTCACAAACCTGCAGAGTTATAAATGACAGCTATCGTCCAAAAATATATTGAAGTAAGCCAGCCAAGAGGACTTGCAAGTGGGGCAGAATTGGAGGAAACCGATTTCAGGAGGTAGACTGGAATTGCATGTAAAGCATAGGAAAAGAGGCAGAACGTCCACAATGATGCACTTGGCCAAAAAGCGCGTATGTGTTTTTTCCTGAATATATTCAGGAAAAAACGCATACGCGCTTTTTGGCCAACCAAGCAAGCTTGCAAAGGAAATCTGCACTACAATGAAGTTTCACTGCCCCCAGGTCAAAAGGGCCATCTGAAAAAAGTGTAAAATCCAGAAAGGCAGGACAGGCCATGGAGAACTGGGAGCCTTGTTATGCTGATGGGCGGGATGTAAATTGCCAACAGCCACTCTGGAGAAGTGTATGGTGTTTCCTGAAACATCTAAAAAACAAAGCAACAGAGCCTAAGGCACTTCCACTTATGGTCCTATAGCTTAGGGAAATTAAAATCAAAAAGACACAGCCACCCCAAAGTTTGGGAAGGCTCTGTTTACAAGAACCTCTTTTACCGTACAACTTCAATATCACAGAAAGCGAAAAATGGATAAAGAAGTGGTGGTACTTACGTACTATGCAATATCACTCAGCAATAAAACCTATGTCATCAGGCCAGTAGCAGCATAATGAGTGGATTCAGGTACGATGATTCTAAGTGAAATAAGTCACACAGAAAAAGAAACATCATAAGATATCACTAATACACGGAATGTAAACTTGGCTACACAGGAACTGAATTACAAAACAGAACAGGGTCTCAAATGTAGAAAACCAACTTATGCTTGCTTAAGGGGAAAGGTGAGATGGGGCAGTGCATGAAACCAGAGATTGAAATTGGCACAGATACCGTTCCATAAGCCAAATATGTAATAGACAAGAGCTACTCCTTGTTCAATGAAGTGGACTCAAGACGCCATATTAAACGCCTAAGAATATACCTGACTAGTAAGAATCTTAAAACCTATGGATTTATATGTCTCTGAAAAAGAATCAAGCCTGTGTACAGCAGCATAAGCGCAGCAGTGATAGGATTGGTGAGGTTCGCTGAGCAAATGTAGACCCTTTGAA
Source organism: Orcinus orca (assembly GCF_937001465.1). Lineage (NCBI taxonomy): Eukaryota > Metazoa > Chordata > Mammalia > Artiodactyla > Delphinidae > Orcinus > Orcinus orca. The sequence goes on along the minus strand of NC_064559.1, from coordinate 65,455,524 downwards.
GTCATATTGCATGGTACCCATTCCATGGGTCTCAACTCTCCAGGTTTAAGGGATTCTTCCTTCAGCTAAAACATGCATGTGGAACCCAGAGTATGATCCACCGTGTGATCGGGAAACGTGTTCAAATATGTCTCAGTTTTCGTCCCCTGGTACTCGGGTGCAACATTCCAGACGCTTTACTAACACTCTTCCTACTTGGAGAGTCAGTGCCTTTAACCTCCTGTTTGGCCCAGTTTGCAATTTCTGCGGAAGATGAACAAGAATAGGGAGAACCAATGAGAGACTAGCTGGAGGTGTCTGGACGGGCAAATTTAACTCTCATTTCCCACCAGGAAGAGGAATTAACCAACGGCTCAGCGTGCCATGTCGGAACCACACTAGGGCCTGAAGCAATCCTGCGGTGTTGCGGCCAGCTCACAAGAAAGCGAGTTGAAGAAAGGAGCTCAGGGGCACTGTAATTCACAAAACTACAGAGTGATAAATGACAGCTATCGTCCAAAAATATATTGAAGTAAGGCTGCCAAGAGGACATGAAAGCGGGGCAGAATTGCAGGAAACCGATTTCAGGAGGTAGACTGGAATTGCATGTAAAGCATAGGAAAAGAGGCAGAACGTCTACAATGATGCACTTGGCCAAAAAGGGCGTATGCGTTTTTGCCTGAATATATTCAGGAAAAAATGCATACGCACTTTTTGGCCAACCAAGCAAGCTTGCAAAGGAAATCTGCACTACAATGAAGTCTCACTGCCCCCCGCTCAAAAGGGCCATCTGAAAAAAGTGTAAAATCCAGAAAGGCAGGACAGGCCATGGAGAACTGGGAGCCTTGTTATGCTGATGGGCGGGATGTAAATTGCCAACAGCCACTCTGGAGAAGTGTATGGTGTTTCCTGAAACATCCAAAAAACAAAGCAACAGAGCCTAGGGCACTTCCACTTATGGTCCTATAGCTTAGGGAAATTGAAATCAAAAAGACACAGCCACCCCAAAGTTTGGGACGGCTCTGTTTACAAGAACCTCGTTTACGGTACAAGTTCAATATCACAGAAAGGGATAAATGGATAAAGAATTTGTGGTACTCACGTACAATGCAATATCACTCAGCAATGAAATCTATGTCATCAGGCCCGTAGCAGCATAATGAGTGGATTCAGGTACGATGATTCTAAGTGAAATAAGTCACAGAGAAAAAGAAATATCATAAGATACCACTAATACAGGGAATGTAAACTTGGCTACACAGGAACTGAATTACAAAACAGAACAGTGTCTCCAATGTAGAAAACCAACATATGCTTGTATAAGGGGAATGGTGAGTTGGGGTTCTCAATGAAACCAGAGATTGAAATTTGCACAGATACCATTCCATAAGCCAAATATGTAATAGACAAGAGCTACTCCTTGCTCAACGAAGTGGACTCAACACCCCATATTAAACGCCTAAGATTATACCTGACTAGTAAGAATCTTAAAACTTATGGATTTATATGTCTCCGAAAGAGAATCAAGCATGTGTACAGCGGCATAAACGCAGCAATGATAGGATTGGTGAGGTTCAGTGAGCAAATGCAGACCCTTTGAAGTCATATTGCATGGTACCCATTCCATGGGTCTCAACTCTCCAGGTTTAAGGGATTCTTCCTTCAGCTAAAACATGCATGTGGAACACAGTGTATGATCCACCATGTGATCAGGAAACGTGTTCAAATGTGTCTCAGTTTTCATCCCCTGGTACTCGGGTGCAACATTCCAGACGCTTTACTAACACTCTCCTCACTTGGAGAGTCAGAGCCTTCAACCTCCTGTTTGGCCCAGTTTGCAATTTCTGCGGAAGATGAACAGGAATAGGGAGAAACAATGAGACTAGCTGGAGGTGTCTGGACGGACAAATTTAACTCTCATTTCCCACCAGGAAGAGGAATTAACCGAAGGCTCAGCGTGCCGTGCCGGAACCACACTAGGGCCTGAAGCAATCCTGCGGTGTTGCGGCCAGCTCACAAGAAAGCGAGTTGAAGAAAGGAGCTCAGGGGTACTGTAATTCACAAACCTGCAGAGTTATAAATGACAGCTATCGTCCAAAATTATATTGAAGTAAGGCTGCCAAGAGGACTTGAAAGCGGGGCAGAATTGCAGGAAACCGATTTCAGGAGGTAGACTGGTATTGCATGTAAAGCATAGGAAAAGAGGCAGAACGTCCACAATGATGTACTTGGCCAAAAAGTGCGTATGCGTTTTTTCCTGAATATATTCAGGAAAAAACGCATACGCCCTTTTTGGCCAACCAAGCAAGCTTGCAAAGAAATCTGCACTACAATGAAGTCTCACTGCCCCCCGGTCAAAAGGGCCATCTGAAAAAAGTGTAAAATCCAGAAAGGCAGGACAGGCCATGGAGAACTGGGAGCCTTGTTATGCTGATGGGCGGGATGTAAATTGCCAACAGCCACTCTGGAGAACTGTATGGTGTTTCCTGAAACATCTAAAATACAAAGCAACAGAGCCTAGGGCACTTCCACTTATGGTCCTATAGCTTAGGGAAATTAAAATAAAAAAGACACAGCCACCCCAATGTTTGGGATGGCTCTGTTGACAAGAAACTCATTTATGGTACAAGTTCAATATCGCAGAAAGCGAAGAATGGATAAAGAAATTGTGGTACTTACGTACAATGCAATATCACTCAGCAATGAAATCTATGTCATCAGGCCCGTAGCAGCAAAATGAGTGGATTCAGGTACGATGATTCTAAGTGAAATAAGTCACACAGAAAAAGAAAAATCATAAGATATCACTACTACACGGAATGTAAACTTGGCTACACAGGAACTGAATTACAAAACAGAACAGGGTCTCAAATGTAGAAAACCAACTTATGCTTGCTTATGGGGAAAGGTGAGTTGGGGTGCTGCATAAAACCAGAGATTGAAATTAGCACAGATAGCATTCCATAAGCCAAATATGTAATAGACAAGAGCTACTCCTTGCTCAACGAAGTGGACACAACACCCCATATTAAACGCCAAAGAATATACCAGACTAGTAAGGATCTTAAAACCTATGGATTTATATATCTCCGAAAGAGAATCAAGAGTGTGTACAGCGACATAAACGCAGCAGTGATAGGATTGGTGAGGTTCGGTGAGCAAATGCAGACCCTTTGAAGTCATATTGCATGGTACCCATTCCATGGGTCTCAACTCTCCAGGTTTAAGGGATTCTTCCTTCAGCTAAAACATGCATGTGGAACCCAGAGTATGATCCACCGTGTGATCGGGAAACGTGTTCAAATGTGTCTCAGTTTTCGTCCCCTGGTACTCGGGTGCAACATTCCAGATGCTTTACTAACACTCTCCCCACTTGGAGAGTCAGTGCCTTTAACCTCCTGTTTGGCCCAGTTTGCAATTTCTGCGGAAGATGAACAAGAATAGGGAGAACTAATGAGAGACTAGCTGGAGGTGTCTGGACGGGCAAATTTAACTCTCATTTCCCACCAGGAAGAGGAATTAACCAACGGCTCAGCATGCCATGTCGGAACCACACTAGTGCCTGAAGCAATCCTGCGGTATTGCGGCCTGCTCACAAGAAAGCGAGTTGAAGAAAGGAGCTCAGGGGCACTGTAATTCACAAAACTGCAGAGTTATAAATGACAGCTATCGTCCAAAAATATATTGAAGTAAGGCTGCCAAGAGGACTTCATAGTGGGGCAGAATTGCAGGAAACCGATTTCAGGAGGTAGACTGGAATTGCATATAGAGCATAGGAAAAGAGGCAGAATGTCCACAATGATGCACTTGGCCAAAAAGGGCGTATGCGTTTTTGCCTGAATATATTCAGGAAAAAACGCATACGCCCTTTTTGGCCAACCAAGCAAGCTTGCAAAGGAAATCTGCACTACAATGAAGTCTCACTTCCCCCCGGTCAAAAGGGCCATCTGAAAAAAGTGTAAAATCCAGAAAGGCAGGACAGGCCATGGAGAACTAGGAGCCTTTTTATGCTGATGGGCGGGATGTAAATTGCCAACAGCCACTCTGGAGAACTGTATGGTGTTTCCTGAAACATCTAAAATACAAAGCAACAGAGCCTAGGGCACTTCCACTTATGGTCCTATAGCTTAGGGAAATTAAAATCAAAAAGACACAGCCACCCCAATGTTTGGGATGGCTCTGTTGACAAGAAACTCATTTATGGTACAAGTTCAATATCGCAGAAAGCGAAGAATGGATAAAGAAATTGTGGTACTTACGTACAATGCAATATCACTCAGCAATGAAATCTATGTCATCAGGCCCGTAGCAGCAAAATGAGTGGATTCAGGTACGATGATTCTAAGTGAAATAAGTCACACAGAAAAAGAAACATCATAAGATATCACTACTACACGGAATGTAAACTTGGCTACACAGGAACTGAATTACAAAACAGAACAGGGTCTCAAATGTAGAAAACCAACTTATGCTTGCTTAAGGGGAAAGGTGAGTTGGGGTGCTGCATAAAACCAGAGATTGAAATTAGCACAGATACCATTCCATAAGCCAAATATGTAATAGACAAGAGCTACTCCTTCCTCAACGAAGTGGACACAACACCCCATATTAAACGCCAAAGAATATACCAGACTAGTAAGAATCTTAAAACCTATGGATTTATATGTCTCTGAAAGAGAATCAAGAGTGTGTACAGCGGCATAAACTCAGCAGTGATAGGATTGGTGAGGTTCGGTGAACAAATGCAGACCCTTTGAAGTCATATTGCATGGTACCCATTCCATGGGTCTCAACTCTCCAGGTTTAAGGGATTCTTCCTTCAGCTAAAACATGCATGTGGAACCCAGAGTATGATCCACCGTGTGATCAGGAAACGTGTTCAAATGTGTCTCAGTTTTCGTCCCCTGGTACTCGGGTGCAACATTCCAGATGCTTTACTAACACTCTCCCCACTTGGAGAGTCAGTGCCTTTAAACTCCTGTTTGGCCCAGTTTGCAATTTCTGTGGAAGATGAACAAGAATAGGGAGAACTAATGAGAGACTAGCTGGAGGTGTCTGGACGGGAAAATTTAACTCTCATTTCCCACCAGGAAGAGGAATTAACCAACGGCTCAGCGTGCCATGTCGGAACCACACTAGTGCCTGAAGCAATCCTGCGGTATTGCGGCCTGCTCACAAGAAAGCGAGTTGAAGAAAGGAGCTCAGGGGCACTGTAATTCACAAAACTGCAGAGTTATAAATGACAGCTATCGTCCAAAAATATATTGAAGTAAGGCTGCCAAGAGGACTTCATAGTGGGGCAGAATTGCAGGAAACCGATTTCAGGAGGTAGACTGGAATTGCATATAGAGCATAGGAAAAGAGGCAGAATGTCCACAATGATGCACTTGGCCAAAAAGGGCGTATGCATTTTTTCCTGAATATATTCAGGAAAAAACGCATACGCACTTTTTGGCCAACCAAGCAAGCTTGCAAAGGAAATCTGCACTGCAATGAAGTCTCACTTCCCCCCGGTCAAAAGGGCCATCTGAAAAAAGTGTAAAATCCAGAAAGGCAGGACAGGCCATGGAGAACTAGGAGCCTTTTTATGCTGATGGGCGGGATGTAAATTGCCAACAGCCACTCTGGAGAACTGTATGGTGTTTCCTGAAACATCTAAAATACAAAGCAACAGAGCCTAGGGCACTTCCACTTATGGTCCTATAGCTTAGGGAAATTAAAATCAAAAAGACACAGCCACCCCAATGTTTGGGATGGCTCTGTTGACAAGAAACTCGTTTATGGTACAAGTTCAATATCGCAGAAAGCGAAGAATGGATAAAGAAATTGTGGTACTTACGTACAATGCAATATCACTCAGCAATGAAATCTATGTCATCAGGCCCGTAGCAGCAAAATGAGTGGATTCACGTACGATGATTCTAAGTGAAATAAGTCACACAGAAAAAGAAACATCATAAGATATCACTACTACACGGAATGTAAACTTGGCTACACAGGAACTGAATTACAAAACAGAACAGGGTCTCAAATGTAGAAAACCAACTTATGCTTGCTTAAGGGGAAAGGTGAGGTGGGGTGCTGCATAAAACCAGAGATTGAAATGAGCACAGATACCGTTCCATAAGCCAAATATGTAATAGACAAGAGCTACTCCTTGCTCAACGAAATTGACTCAACACCTCATATTAAACGCCTAAGAATATTCTTGACTACTAAGAATCTTAAAACCTATGGATTTATATGTCTCCGAAAGAGAATCAAGCATGTGTACAGTGGCATAAATGCAGCAGTGATATGATTGGTGAGGTTCGGTGAGCAAATGCAGACCCTTTGAGGTCATATTGCAAGGTACTCATTCCATGAGTCTCAACTCTCCAGGTTTAAGGGATTCTTCCTTCAGCTAAAACATGCATGTGGAACCCAGAGTATGATCCACCGTGTGATCGGGAAACGTGTTCAAATGTGTCTCAGTTTTCGTCCCCTGGTACTCGGGTGCAACATTCCAGACGCTTTACTAACACTCTCCCCACTTGGAGAGTCAGTGCCTTTAACCTCCTGTTTGGCCCAGTTTGCAATTTCTGCGGAAAATGAACAGGAATAAGGAGAAACAATGAGAGACTAGCTGGAGGTGCCTGGACAGGCAAATTTAACTCTCATTTCCCACCGAGAAGAGGAATTAACCAAAGGAACAGCGTGCCATGTCGGAACCACACTAGGGCCTGAAGCAATCCTGCAGTGTTGCAGCCAGCTCACAAGAAAGCGAGTTGAAGAAAGGAGCTCAGGAGCACTGAAATTCACACACCTGCAGAGTTATAAATGACAGCTATCGTCCAAAAATATATTGAAGTAAGGCTGCCAAGAGGACTTGAAAACGGGGCAGAATTGCAGGAAACCGATTTCAGGAGGTAGACTGGAATTGCATGTAAAGCATAGGAAAAGAGGCAGAACGTCCAAAATGATGCACTTGGCCAAAAAGTGTGTATGCGTTTTTTCCTGAATATATTAAGGAAAAAACTAATACACTCTTTTTGGCCAACCAAGCAAACTTGCAAAGGAAATCTGCACTACAATGAAGTCTCACTTCCCCCCGCTCAAAAGGGCCATCCTAAAAAAGTGTAAAATCCAGAAAGGCAGGACAGGCCATGGAGAACTGGGAGCCTTGTTATGCTCATGGGCGGGATGTAAATTGCCAACAGCCACTCTGGAGAAGTGTATGGTGTTTCCTGAAACATCTACAAAACAAAGCAACAGAGCCTAGGGCACTTCCACTTATGGTCCTATAGCTTAGGCAAATTAAAATCAAAAAGACACAGCCACCCCAAAATTTGGGACGGCTGTGTTTAGAAGAACCTCGTTTACGGTACAAGTTCAATATCACAGAAAGCGAACAATGGATAAAGAAGTTGTGTACTTATGTACAGGGCAATATCATTCAGCAATGAAATCTATGTCATCAGGCCCATAGCAGCATAATGAGTGGATTCAGGTTCGATGATTCTAAGTGAAATAAGTCACACAGAAAAAGAAACATCATAAGATATCACTACTACACGGAATGTAAACTTGGCTACACAGGAACTGAATTACAAAACAGAACAGGGTCTCAAATGTAGAAAACCAACTTATGCTTGCTTAAGGGGAAAGGTGAGTTGGGGTGCTGCATAAAACCAGTGATTGATATTAGCACAGATACCGTTCCATAAGACAAATATGTAATAACAAGCGCTACTCCTTGCTCAACGAAGTGGACTCAACACCCCATATTAAACGCCTAAGAATATACCTGACTAGTAAGAATCTTAAAAACTATGGATATATATGTCTCCGAAAGAGAATCAAGCATGTGTACAGCGGCATAAACGCAGCAGTGATAGGATTTGTGAGGTTCGGTGAGCAAATGCAGACCCTTTGAAGTCATATTGCATGGTACCCATTCCATGGGTCTCAACTCTCCAGGTTTAAGGGATTCTTCCTTCAGCTAAAACATGCATGTGGAACCGAGAGTATGATCCACCGTGTGATCGGGAAACGTGTTCAAATGTATCTCAGTTTTCGTCCCCTGGTACTCGGGTGCAACATTCCAGACGCTTTACTAACACTCCACCCACTTGGAGAGTCAGTGTCTTTAACCTCCTGTTTGGCCCAGTTTGCAATTTCCGCGGAAAATGAACAGGAATAGGGAGAAACAATGAGACTAGCTGGAGGTGTCTAGACGGGCAAATTTAACTCTCATTTCCCACCAGGAAGAGGAATTAACCAAAGGCTCAGCGTGCCATATCGGAAACACACTAGGGCCTGAAGCAATCCTGCGGTGTTGCGGCCAGCTCACAAGAAAGCGAGTTGAAGAAAGGAGCTCAGGGACACTGTCATTCACAAACCTGCAGAGTTATAAATGACAGCTATCGTCCAAAAATATATTGAAGTAAGGCTGCCAAGAGGACTTGAAAGCGGGGCAGAATTGCAGGAAACCGATTTCAGGAGGTAGACTGGAATTGCATGTAAAGCATAGGAAAAGAGGCAGAACGTCCACAATGATGCACTTGGCCAAAAAGGGCGTATGCGTTTTTTCCTGAATATATTCAGGAAAAAACGCATACGCCCTTTTTGGCCAACCAAGCAAGCTTGCAAAGGAAATCTGCACTACATTGAAGTCTCACTGCCCCCCGGTCAAAAGGGCCATCTGAATAAAATGTAAAATCCATAAAGGCAGGACAGGCCATGGAGAACCTGGAGCCTTGTTATGCTGATGGGCGGGATGTAAATTGCCAACAGCCACTCTGCAGAAGTGTATGGTGTTTCCTGAAACATCTAAAAAACAAAGCAACAGAGCCTAGGGCACTTCCACTTATGGTCCTATAGCTTAGGGCAATTAAAATCAAAAAGACACAGCCACCCCAAAGTTTGGGAGGGCTCTGTTTACAAGAACCTCGTTTACGGTACAAGTTCAATATCACAGAAAGCGAAAAATGGATAAAGAAGTTGTGATACTTACGTACAATGCAATTTCACTCAGCAATGAAATCTATGTCATCAGGCTCGTAGCAGCATATTGAGTGGATTCAGGTACGATGATTCTAAGTGAAATAAGTCACACAGAAAAAGAAACATCATAAGATATCACTACTACACGGAATGTAAACTTGGCTACACACGAACTGAATTACAAAACAGAACAGGGTCTCAAATGTAGAAAACCAACTTATGCTTGCTTAAGGGGAAAGGTGAGTTGGGGTGCTGCATAAAACAAGAGATTGAAATTAGCACAGATACCGTTCCATAAGCCAAATATGTAATAGAGAACAACTACTCCTTGCTCAACGAAGTGGACTCAACACCCCATATTAAACACCTAAGAATATACCTGACTAGTAAGAATCTTAAAACCTATGGATTTATACGTCTCCGAAAGAGAATCAAGCGTGTGTACAGCGGCTAAATGCACCAGTGATAGGATTGGTGACGATCGGTGAGCAAATGCAGACCCTTTGAAGTCATATTGCATGGTACCAATTCCATGGGTCTCAACTCTCTATGTTTAAGGGATTTTTCCTTCAGCTAAAACATGCATGTGGAACCCAGAGTATGATCCACCGTGTGATCGGGAAACGTGTTCAAATGTGTCTCAGTCATCGTCCCCTGGTACTCGGGTGCAACATTCCAGACGCTGTACTAACACTCTCCCCACTTGGAGAGTCAGTGCCTTTATCCTCCTGTTTGGCCCAGTTTGCAATTTCTGTGGAAGATGAACAGCAATAGGAAGAACCAATGAGAGACTAGCTGCAGGTGTCTGGACGGGCTAATTTAACTCTCATTTCCCACCAGGAAGAGGAATTAACCAAAGGCTCAGTGTGCTGTGCCCGAACCACACTAGGGCCTGAAGCAATCCTGCGGTGTTGCGGCCAGCTCACAAGAAAGCGCGCTGAAGAAAGCAGCTCAGGGGCACTGTCATTCACAAACCTGCAGAGTTATAAATGACAGCTATCGTCCAAAAATATATTGAAGTAAGGCTGCGAAGAGGACTTGAATGCGGGGCAGAATTGCTTAAAACCGATGTCTGAAGGTACACGGGAGTCGCTCTTAAAGCACAGGAAATGAGACAGAACTTGGAAAATAATGCACTTGGCAGAAACGGGCATATATGTTTTATCCAGAGCTCTCATAACCGAGGGGAGGATATTCCCAGCAGGCTCCAACTACCACCTGAGGGCTCACATTGCCAAGGCAATGTGAGCAAGCCAGGCAGGAGTTACCTCACAGCAGAGGTCCCACCTCACAGAAGGGTGAGAAACCCAGCCAACATCAGACTCTCACCAGAGGGCCCACATCACCAAGGGGATGGGAACCAGGCAGGAGTGTCTTCACACCAGTGGGGCCACATCATCGAAAGGTGAGGTACTCAGCACATGTGTCCTCAAACCAGAGGACCCTCATCACCAAGGGCCTCGGAGTGAGGCAGGATGCAGTAGCTCACAATACTGGGCCCATAGAATAAAAAAGTGAGGAATCCAGCAGTTGGAACCTCCCAGCAGGCAGCCCAGAGCACCGAGGCTATGAGATCCAGGCCACAGTGAAATCACAGAAGAGGGCCCATGTCATGAAACTGAGCAACCCAGCCATTGGGACCTCAGAGCAGGAGGCCCACATCCCCATGGGGATGGAAATCTGGTAGGAGTGTCCTCGCACCACTGAGAACGTATCAGAAAATTTTGGGAGACCAGCAGTTAGGGCCTGACGCCAGAGGACCCTCATCACCAAGGGAAGGAGGCTCCCAGCAGGCTCCAACTGCCACCAGAGGGCTGATGTCGCCAAGGCGATGTGTGCCAAGCAGGCACGAATGACCTCACAGCAGAGGGCCCACCTCAGAGAAGTGTGATGAACCCAGTCAGGATCAGACTCACACCAGAGGGCCCACATCACCAAGGGGATGGGAACCAGGCAGGAGTGTCCTCACACCAGTGGGGCCACATCATTGAAAGTTGCGGAACCCAGCACATGTAGCCTCAAACCAGAGGACCCACATCACGAAGGGGTTGCGAGTGAGGCAGGCAGGAGGAGCATCACAACACAGGACCCATAGAATAGAAAAGTTGAGGAATCCAGCAGTTGGAACCTCCCAGCAGGCGGCCCAGAGCACAGAGGCTATGGCATCCAGGCCAGAGTGAACTAACAGCAGAGAGCCCACATCATGAAACTGTGAACAACCCAGGCGTTGGGACCTCAGAGCAGAAGGCCCACATCCCCATGGAGATGGGAACCTAAGAGGAGTGCCCGAGCATCACTGGGCTCACTAAGAAAAGTTGGGGAGCCCAGCAGTTAGGGCCTGACGTCAGAGGGCCCTCATCACAGAGGTGAGGAGGCTCCCAGCAGGGTCCAAGTGCCACCACAGGGCTCATGTCAACAAGGCGAGGTGAGCAAGCCAGGCAAGAGTTACCTGATAGTAGAGGGCACACCTCACAGATGGGTGAGGAACCCAGCCAGGATCAGACTCTCACCAGAGGGCCCACATCACAAACGGGATGGGAACCAGTCAGGATTATCCTCACACCAGTGGGGCCTCATCATCTTAAGGTGAGGAACCCAGCACATGTGTCCTCAAACCAGAGGACCCACATCACCAAGGGCCTTGGAGTGAGGCAGGCAGGAGTAGCCTCACAACACAGGGCACATAATATAAAAAACGTGAGGATTCCAGCATTTAGACCTTCCAGCAGGCGGCTCAGAACACCGAGGTTATGGGATCCAGGCTGCAGTGAACTCACAGCAGAGGGCCCACAGCATAAAACTGTGAGCAACCCAGGCGTTGGGACCACAGCGCAGAAGGCCCACATCCCCATGGGAATGGGAACCTGGCTGCAGTGTCCTCGTAACACTGGGCGCACCTCAGAAAATGTGGGGAGCCCACCATTTAGGGCCTGATGCCAGAGGGCCATCATCACCGAGAGGAGGAGGCACCCTGCATGCTCCAACTGCCACCAGAGGGCTCACGTCTCCAAGGTGACGTGTGCCAGCCAGGCAGGAGTGACCTCACAGCAGAGGGCCTACCTCACAGAACGTTGAGGAACCCAGCCAGGATCAGACTCTCGCCAGAGGGCCCACCTCAGCAAGGGGATGGGAACCAGGCAGGAGTGTCCTCACACGAGTGGGGCCACATCATCGAAAGGTGAGGAACGCAGCACATGTGACCTCAAGCCATAGGACAGTCATCACCAAGGGACTGGGAGTGAGGCAGGCAGGAGGAGCCTCACAACAGAGGGCACATAGAATAAAAAAGTTGAGGAATCCAGCAGTTGGAACCTCCCAGCAGGCGGCTCAGAGCACCGATGATAAGGGATCCTTGCCGGAGTGAACTCACAGCAGAGGGCCCACATCATGGTACTGTGAGCAAGCCAGCCGTTTTGACCTCAGAACAAAAGGCCCATATCCCCATGGGGATGGGAACCTGGCAAGAGTGTCCTCACTCACTTGGGGCACATCAGAAAATGTGGGGAGTCCAGCAGTTATGGCCTAACGCAAGAGGGCCCTCATCACCGAGGGGAGGAGGATCCCAGCACACTCCAACTGCCACCAGAGGGCCCATGTCGCCAAGGTGACGTGTGCCAGACAGGCATGATTGACCTCACAGCAGAGGGCCCACCTCACAGAAGGGTGAGGAACCCAGCCACGATCAGACTCTCACCTGAGGGCCCACATCAGCAAGGGGACGGGAACCAGTCAGGACTGTCTTCCCTCCAGTGGGGCCACATCATCGAAAGGTGCGGAACCCAGCACATGTGACCTCAAATCAGAGGACACATATCACAAAGGGAATGGGAGTGAGGCAGGCAGGAGTAGCCTAAAAACAGAGGGCCCAAAGAATAAGAAAGGTGAGGAATCCAGCAGTTGGAACCTCCCAGCAGGCGGCCGAGAGCACAGAAGCTATGGGATGCAGGCAGGAGTGAACTAACAGCAGAGAGACCACATCATGAAACTGTGAGCAAGCCAGGCGTTGGGACCTCAGAGCAGAAGGCCCACATCCCAATGGGGATGTGAACCTGGCTGGAGTGTCCTCGCACCACTGGGCGCACATCACAAAATGTGGGGAGCCCAGTAGTTAGGGCCTGACGCCAGAGGGCCCTCATCACTGAGGGGAGGAGGCTCCCAGCAGGCTCCAAGTGCCACCAGAGGGCTCATGTTCACAAGGCGAGATGAGCAATCAGGCAGGAGTGACCTCACAGCAGACGGCCCACCTCACAGATGGGTGAGGAACCCAGCCAGGATCAGACTCTCAACAGAGGGCCCACATCACCAAGGGGATGTGAACCAGGCAGGAGTCTCCTAAGACCATTGGTCCCACATCATTGAAAGGTGAGGAACCCAGCACATGTGGCCTCAAACCAGAGGACACACATCACGAAGGGGCTGGGAGTGAGGCAGGCAGGAGGATCCTCACAACAGAGGGCCCAAAAAATTAAAAAAGTGAGGAATCCAGCAGTTGGAACCTCCCAGCAGGCGGCCAAGAGCACAGAGGCTATGGGATCCAGGCCTCTGTGAACTAACACCAGAGAGCCCACATCATGAAAATGTGAACAACCCAGCTGTTGGGACCTCAGAGCAGAAGGCCCACATCCCCATGGAGATGGGATCCTAAGAGGAGTGCCCATGCATCATTGGGCTCACTAAGAAAATTTGGTGAGCCCAGCAGTTAGGGCCTGATTCAAGAGGGCCCTCATCACCGGGGAGAGGAGATTCCCAGCACGCTCCAACTGCCACCACACGGCTGACTTCACCAAGGCAATGTGTGCCCGCCATGCAGGAGTGACCTATCAGCAGAGGGTCTCCCTCACAGAAGGATGAGGAACACAGCCAGGAACAGACTCTCACCAGGGGGTCCACATAACCACGTGGATGAGAACCGGGCAGGAGTGTCCTCACACTAGTGGGGCCACATCATCGAAAGGTGAGGAACCCAGCAAAGGTGGCCACAAACCAGAGGACCCACATCACCAAGGGGTTGAGAGTGAGGTAGGTGTCTGGACGGACATATTTAACACTCATTTCCCACCAGGAAGAGGAATTAACCAAAGGCTCAGCGTGCCCTGCAAAAGCAGATTAGGGCCTGACAGTCTTGCGGGTTTGCGGCCAGCTCACAAGAAAGCGAGTTGAAGAAAGGAGCTCAGGGGCCCTGTAATTCACAAACCTGCAGAGTTATAAATGACAGATAACGTCCAAAAATATATTGAAGTAAGGCTGCGAAGAGGACTTGAAAGCGGGGCAGAATTTCAGGAAACCGATTTCAGGAGGTAGACTGGATTTGCATTTAAAGCATAGGAAAAGAGGCAGAACATCGACAATGATGCACTTGGCAAAAAAGGGCGTATGAGTTTGTTCCTGAATATATTCAGGAAAAAACACATACGCCCTTTTTGGCAAACCAAGCAAGCTTGCAATGGAAATCCGAACTACTATGAAGTATCACTTCCCCCCGGTCTAAAGGGCCATCTGAAAAAAGTGTAAAATCCAGAAAGTCAAGACAGGCCATGGGGAAAAAGGAGCCTTGTTATGCTGATGGGCGGGATGTAAACTGCCAACAGCCACTCTGGAGAAGTGTATGGTGTTTCCTGATTCATCTGAAAAACAAAGAAACAGAGTCTAGGGCATTTCCACTTATGGTCCTACAGCTTAGGGAAATTAAAATCAAAAATACAGAGCCACCCCAAAATTTGGGACGGCGCTGTTTACAGGAACCTCTTCTACAGTACAAGTTAAATATCCCAGAGAACAAATAATTGATAAAGATGTTGCGGTACTTACGTACAACAGAATACCACTCATCAATGAAATCTGTGTCACCAGGCCTGTACCAGCATAATGAGTGGATTGAGGCACGATGATTCTAAGTGAAATAAGTCACACAGGAAAAGAAACATCATAAGGTATCACTAATACACGGAATGTAAACTTGGCTACACATGAACTGAATTACAAAACAGAACAGGGTCTCAAGTTTAGAAAACCAACTTATGCTTGCTTAAGGGGAAAGGTGAGTTGGGGTGCCGCATAAAACCAGAGTTTGAAATTAGCACAGATACCGTTCCATAAGCCAAATATGTAATAGACAAGACCTACCCCTTGCTCAACGAAATGGACTCAACAATGAGGTATCACCTCACACCTGTTAGAATGGGCATCATCTGAAAATCTACAAACAACAAATGCTGGAAAGTGTGTGGAGAAAAGGAACCCTCTTCCACTATTGTTGGGAATATAAATTGATACAGTCACTATGGAGAACAATATGGAGTTTCTTAAGAAACTAATAATAGAATTACCATATAATACAGCAATACCAGTACTGGACATATACCCAGACAAAACCATAAATCAAAAAGAGACATTCACCGCAATGTTCATTGCATCACTATTTACAATATCGAGGTAATGGAAGCAACCTAAATGCCCACAGACAGACGAAAGCATTAAGATGTGGCACATATATAAAATGGAATATTACTAAGCCATGAAAGGAATGAAATTGGGTCATTTGTAGAGACGTCGATGGATCTAGAGACTGTCATACAGAGTGAAGTAAGTCAGAAAGAGAAAAACAAATCTTGTATATTCATGCATATATGTGGAACCTAGAAAAACTGTACAGATTAACCATTTTGCAAGGCATAAATAGAGCAACAGATGTAGACAACAAATGTATGGACAACAAGGGGGGAAAGCTCTTGGGGGGGTGGTGGTGGGAGGAGTTGAGAGATTGGGATTGGCATGTAAACATTTATATGTATAAAATAGATAACCAATAAGAACCTGCTGTATAAAAATATAAAATAAAATTCAAAATTAAAAAGAAATAAAATTTAAAATATAAAACAGAAAAAACAATTATTCCCTTCACATACATGTATTTATATGAATAAATTATTTCCATGCTTATATCTGTAAATACGAAAAGGAGGAATAAAATCTACCTTGAACCAAAAACGAAAAAGAGAAAAAAAACACAGAACCCACCAGTTACACAGAGGAAAACCGTAGCAGGGCACTTGCTCCAGTTGTAAACAATTCTGACGTTGGTCAGTGGTGGGGAATCGTCTCCCATTCAGCCAGCAGCCCCCACACAACAAGCGTCCTCATTGCAAAGCTGGGGCACCGTGCCGAGGCATCTGTGAGTAAACGTTAGCTGAGCCCCAGGCCAGTTGCTGCTGAACTGTTCCCACCCTTCCCAGGTAAAACACCTGAATATATACAAGGACTTGAAAGCCTAGAGGAAGGGCCATGGAGCCACACGAGTGACAGCATGCCAGCTGACTTGGTGCCTGCAGGCCAGCCAGGATGGTCCTGGCCCTGGGTGCTCTTCTGGAAGATTTCCATTTCCCTGCCTGAGATACTCGTCCTGTCCCTGCCCCCACTGTTTTTTTCCTTCCTCACCTCTGCCCAGGGAGAAATTCCAGCAGCAGGTATGGGTGACACATCCTCTTCTTTAGCAGGTGGCAGCCTGGCAACTGCTGCAGAAAGTCCAGCAGAGCCCCACTCACACTGGGCCACCCACAAAGCCGTGGCCTCTCACTCCCTCCCACCAGCCCAGCCCCGAGACTGCTGACAGGGCAGAGAAAATGGCATCAGGCACAGCTGCAGGGGCTCTTGCTGCCTGGAGTGGTATTTATATTGATCTCAACACAGGCACACCTGGGGAGGGCTAGCCAACATGGTAAGGCTGCCCAGGTCAGCCAATCATCACCCCTCAGGGGCTCACAGTTGCAGAAAATGGAACTTGCTGAACCGGCCAGGTCCAAGGAACAGGTGTGGGCTCCTGAGAGTCAGGATAGACAAGGGCCTGCAGCTTTGGCTTGTTTTCTAATCATTTTATCTGGTTCATGAGTGGGAGACAACTTCAAGAAAACCCTCTCCTAATGAGAGGAACCCAGCAGTCAGGGAGAGGAGGGGGTGGGTGGTGGTTGGAGACAGAGGCCTGGTGCCCTGGGTGCAGTGGAAGTCTCTGGAAGACCAGGTGGAGGGAGGCCACACAGAGTGATGCCCAGGGTCACAGACCTGTCGGAGCTGCTGTTTGTTAGTTCAAGTCCTGCTCTGAGGTGTTCTGTGTCAGCTCTGAGCGACAGGTGAGCTGGGGGTGCTCTTCAATGAGGGCTATGTGCACGGTTCCTGTGTGCCCAGCCCTGCCACGGTACCTGCAAGGGTAGCTCTGTATCCTGGGAGAGGCCTGAACACGAGAGCCCCGTGGGCTGGGTTGGTGGTGGGGTACCTGCCCAGGAGAGCTCCATATCCTGGGATTGGCCTGACCACGAGAGCCCCATGGGCTGCTGGGGACCTGGTAAAGGATGTCAGGACAGTCAGTGAAGCCAGCGAGGATATACCTCCAGTTGCTCCTGATTCCTACACCCTGCTGGTCATTCTACCAACCACCAGGACATGGTATTCTCTATTAGTCTTCAATGATGCCTTCTTTTGTATTCCATTAGTCCCAGAGTCACAAGAAATTTTGGCTTGTGAGTGGCAGGACTCAACATACAACTAAAACAATACTTCCGGGCCGTCTTGCCCCAAGGGTTCAAAAATTCCCACACCATCTTTGGGGAAAGCTTAGCTAAAGACCGAAAAGTTCTACCTGTGGAAAAGGAAACCCTCCTTCAATATGCAGACGACATTCTGATCGCCAGCCCTACTAAGGAGGCCTCTGAACTACCAAGCCAATAAAGGATAGAAGTTGTCCAAGAAAAAGCTCAAATATCACAGACTGCGGTGACCTGCCTGGGCTTCATTCTCACACAAGGTCAGAGAAGCCCATCCCAGGAAAGGGAAGAAACCATTTGCAGCCTTACCCCTTTCCAAAACTAGAAGACAGCTTAGGGGTTCCTGGGGAGGCCAGGGTTTGCTGCTTCTGGATCCCTAACTACAGTCTACTAGCTGGGCCTCTATATGAAACACTGAAAGGAAAAGATGATGATCCTTTTGAACAGAATCCAGAAGTGGCCTTTCAAGAATGGAAAGAGCAGTCAATTCAGACCCTTGCCCTGGAACTCCCTAATTGAGCTAAACCCTTTGACCTTTCCATTCCCGGTGAAAGGTGAATCGCCATTGGAGAATTAGTGCAAAAACTGGGACCACTTGAAATGAAACAACGCAAGAATGCCATCCAGGTAGGATAAACTACAGTCACCAAAGGGCTTGGCCCACTGCCACATCTGGCCAAGATACTGGCGTTATCTAAAAACCTGGAAATCAGCAGCCCAAAAGGCCACCTCCCTCCTAAGGGAAAAGGACCCCACGTGGTGATCCTAATCACCAACCATGCCCTGAAGTTGCAGGGTTCGCTCCGTGGGCACACCGACCTTGAGTGAGGAGGCCCTCCAACTCCAACATCCAGAGAGATAACCGGGGGCAACAGGGCACCATGACGACTCGTGTGAACATCACTTGACCTGGAGTTTCTCTCATAAAACAACAATAGTGTGTCCCGAAGGAGTAGACTACTGCTTGCAGGACTTACTGCACCCGGAGGGGAGCTAATAATCTTGGCGGGGGAACCGTATATCACACTGTCACCATAGAAAAGCCTACAGACACCGTGATGATGGTGGCCAATAAGACCGGCTGGACTCCTGTTTACTTCAAAAGGCTGTTGACTCAGTGGCCATCATGGTCCTTGATCACCACTGACCCTGGACTGTCTGGGAGTTGAGCGGGCAGGGCTCTGACACCTGGTGCTGTTTTTACATTAATTCAGGGGCCTAATTGAAGAAAGAGCAGACTACTGGTCAGAGCATCTAGGCTGGCAGAAACGGTCAGCCTAAGGTGGCCAAACAAATGTGGGGCGGGGTGAAACCGGCCCCCACAGCGTCTCTGCACATCTCTTTCCTGGACCCTTAAAGGTCGTTAGAATCTATAACACTTCCAATGCTGGTGCTCAGGCGGACGAGCAGGGAGGCAGGGGTCCTGGGGCCAATGAACGTCACCTGGAGGCTGCTGGGGAGAAGTTCTGACCCTCGTCCCCTGGTATGAGGGCTCCCAACTCAGCACTCAGCAGTTACAGAAGAAGGGTCTGCACCCTCAGCACTCCAAGAATGAGGAACGGGACAAAAGGCAGAGGAGGGGTTTGTCCCCAGCAAAGCCCATTAAAAATCCCTGGGAGATAAAAATAGAATCTGGGCAATAAAGTCAAGTCTGACCTTTTTTATCCTTTGTGCTTTGTCTAATTTCACGTGCTCCTAGGGTCCCGCATGCAGAGGTTCCACACCCGGCACTTCAGACCAGATTTCCTAGTGCAGAATGGCTGGGTCGACACCTCAGCTCCTGGGGCCCGGTGCAGACTCTGAGATATAGAGCCTGAGCTGCAGCCAACCCAGCCCTCGAGAGCTCCGCCCCCTCCCTCCCACTGACTCTGACAGGATCTCTACACAGTAGCCCAGCCCACAGCCCACGCGGTAGTGTATGCTCTCACCTCTCCATTCTCTGATCAAAATATAAAGTTTCCTTTGCTTGTGAACCAAACTCAGTCTCGATCTGTTGGCCCCAATGACACTGGGCAGGGGGACACTTGTTGGGGTCCACTCTGGAGGATCAGTAACAGAAATTGAGACTATTGTAACTTCAATGAACAGATGTGTGAGCCAAACTGTAGTTAACATAGAACAGTGTATAAGGCTCGGGTAAAATAAGACGTTTCTAACACTTCCATTTGATATTTCCATCACTTTATTATAAGCAAGTTCAGTGAAAAGGTTTGTCTTACTTGTCAGGTCAATATTAGAGAAATGAAGTGATTTCTTTCCAAGGATGTACATCTAATAATCTTGGTTAAAGCTTCAATCTTGTTTTAAATGCTTTTCCATTGAAAATGATACCTCTCTTTCAGCTCCCCCATTTCTGAGAAGTATAAAATCTTATAATTTATTATTTCCAAAGGGGAAAGGTGGGAGGAGGGATAAATTAACAGTTTGGAATTAACACATACACACTGCTATGTATAAAATAGATCATCAACAAGGAACTACTGGATAGCACAGGGAACTACACTCAATATTTTGCAATAACCTATAAGGGGAAATAATCGGAAAAAGAATAGATATTTTTATTGACATCATCTATCAATGACAGTTAAAGTGTAACCTAAGGGAAGCCGGTGGTGAGTGCTTCTGACCCTGAAGACTTCAATCATCTAAAGTTTGGACTCTGCCTACTTCCCAAGGCCCTTAATGAACATATGTGTAGCCGTAGCTTAAAAAACTCCCCAGTTTGGGTTTCGGGGAGACACTGATTTTGAAAAAGCCCTGGTGTTCTCCTTACATGAATGGGACTCTTCTTACTGCTAAAACATGTCTGTCACACCCAGAGGATGGTATACCGTCTGATCGGGAAGAGTTTGGAAAAGGCATCTCATCTCCTCATCTCCTGGTGCTTGGGTTCACCCCTCCAGCGTCTTTACTAACAGTCTCCCCACTTGGAGATGTCAGCACTGTCAACATCCTGTTGCGTACAGTTTGGAATTTGTCCAGAGGATGAAGCGGAAGGATGAGGAACAATGAGAGACAAGTCCTAGGTGTTCAGACAGGCACATGTCACTCTAATTTCCAATCAGGAAGACGAATTGACCAAAGGCTAGGGTTGCCCATGGAAACAGTATAGGGCTTGAGGAAATCCCACTGCTTTGTGGCCAGTTCCCATAAACACAAGTTGAACAATGGAACTCAGGGGCAGTAAAATTCACGAAACTGCAGAGTTGAAAATATCACTGAAAAATGTCTTGAGGAAAGTCAGAGAAAAGGATTGGTAAGCAAGGGAGAATGGCAGGAAAGGGATTTGAGGAGGTAGAAAGGACTCGCCATTAAGCACAAGAAAAGGGGCTGAACATTGCCAACATTGCAGTTGGCCAAAAAGGCTGTATGCGTTTTTTTCTGTATATATTCAAGAAAAGGGCATACACTTTTTTAGCCAACCAAACAGGTGGGCACTGGAAATCAATACTACAAAAGATATCACTTCGCATCAGTCAGAAGAGCCATCCTCATAAAGTGTAAACACCAGAAATGCAGGACAGGGCAAGGAGAAGAGGGAGCCCTGTGAGGCTTATAGTGGAAATGTATATTGCCAACGGCCATTCTGGAGAAGTGTATTGTGTTTACTAAAGCATCTAAAAAATGAGCTACAGAGCATAGGGCACTTGCACTCATGGGCGTATATCTTGGGAAAAACAAAAATCGAGAGGACACAGGCACCCCAATGTTTACTGCCTCTCTGTTTAAAAGATCCTCGACTAGGATATAACTTAAATATCTCTGGAGGGAAAAAATGGATAGAGATGTGGTACTTATGTAGAGTGGAATATTACTCAGCCTGGAAATCAATGAAATATGGCCAGTTGTAACAACTCCGGAGGAGTTACGTATGATCATTCTAAGTGACATAATTCAAAAAGAAAAAGACACATATCATAAGATATCACTTAAAGGTGGAATCCAAAATGGCTACACATGCAATAAATTACAAAACAAAAACATAGTCAAATATGTAGAAAACACGCGTAAGGCTGCTAAACGGGAAAGGTGGGGAGGGGTGAGGCATCATCTAGGAGGTTGAAATTAACAAAGATACCATTCCAAATACCAAACTGATAATCAACAAGGCCTACACGGTAGCTAAAAGAACTGCACTCAGCACACTCAAGTCACCAGAAAAGAATATATATGACTGGTAAGAATCTGAAAAAGAATTTATTGATGTCTCTCTGTATGTGAATCAAGTGGATGTACAGCGGCAAGAAACAGAGCTTTGAAAATCAGCTGTAACCAATATAGTAATAAATTGAAAAAAATAAATGACAGAGAGACAGAGAAAACCTCTTACAACTTTTCCTCAGGGACGGTGATGCAACATGGATTGAACACATCTAGACCCACAGCAGGATGAGACATAAGGCTGGAAACTGTTTGCGCTAAGAGAAATGTGAGGTTGGGTGAGGAAATGCACACCCTTTAAAGTAATACTACCTGGTACCCATTCAATGGGCCCCAAATCTGCAGGTTCAAGGAATCTTCCTACAGCTAAAACATGCATGGAAAACCCAGAGGACTGTACACCATGTGATCGGGAGATGTGTCTAAAATGCACCTCATTTATCCTCTCCTGGTGCTGCTGTTCATCATTCCAGCCACGTTACTTAGAATCTCCCCACTTAGAGAATCAGCACATTTAAACTTCTGTTTCATACATTTTGCAAATTGTGAGGAGGATGAACGGGAAGAGGGGGAACCAATGAGAGAATCGTTGTAAGGGTTTGGACGGGCACATGTCACTCTAATTTCCCATTAAGAATAAGAATTAAAAAAAGGCTCAGCCCACCTCGCCGGAGCCAAAATAGGGCCTGAAGCAATCCTGCGGCTTTGAGGCCAGCTCACAAAAGAGCAACTTAAAAAATGGAGCTCAGGGTCACTGCAATTCACAAACCTGCAGAGTTATAAATGAAAACTAACGTCCAAAAATATGTTGAGGTAAGGCAAAGAAGAGGATCTGAATGCAAGACAGAATTGCAAGAAACAGATTTCAAGAGATAGATTGGACTCGTCTTTAAAGCACATGAAAAGCGGCAGAATTTCGACAATGATGCAGTTGGCCCAAAAGGGAGTATGCGTTTTTTCCTGAATATATCCAGGAAAAAACGCATACGCACTTTATGGGCAACCAAGCAAGCAAGCAATGCAAATGTGCACAACAAAGAAGTCTCATTTCCCACCTGTCAAAAGGGCCATCCGAAAAAATTGTAAAAACCAGAAATGCAGGACAGGCCATGGATAACAAGGAGCCTTTATATGCTGATGGACAGTGTGTGAACTCCCGAGAGCCACTCTGGAGAAGTGTATGGTGGTTCCTAAATCATCTAAAAAACAGAGCTACAGAGCATAGGGCACTTCCAATCATGGGAGTATATCTAGGGAAGTCTAAAAATCAACAAGACACAAGCACACCACAGTTTAGGGCTACTCTGTTTACAAGAACCTCAACTTCAGTACACCTTAAATATCCCAGGAAAGAGAACAATGGATAAAGAAAATGTGGTACTTATGTACAATGGAATATCTCTTCACCATGAAATCAATGTAATAAGGCTAGTAGAAGGATAAAGAGTGGATTTAGTTCCGATAATACTACTTGAAATAAGTCAAACAGAAAAAGAAACATATCATAAGATATCACTTATAGAGGGAGGATAAATATGGCTGCACTAAAAATGAATTACAAAACAGAACAGTGTCTCACATTTAGAAAACACACTTATGTCAGCTTAAGGGGAAAGGAGAGGTGGGGTGATGCATAAAACCAGAGTTTGAAATTAGCACAGATACCGTTCAATAAACCAAATAGGTATTAGACAAGATCTACACCTTCCTCAATGAACTGGCCTCAACATACCCTATACATCGCAGAGAAATATATCTGAGTAATAAGAATCTTAAAACCCATGTATTGATATATCTCCATAAGGGAATCAATTGTGCGCAGAGCAGCACAAACACAGCAGTGAAAATGAGCTAAACCCCATTATAGAAATAAATTTAAAAACCAAAACGCAGAAACAATGAAAGAGAGAAAAATTCTTACAAAATTCGCTCAGGGGCTGTGATGCAACCTGGAATGACCACATATAAACCCACAGCTGGACAAGACATAAGGCTGGACACTTGGGGCTGAGAGGATTGGTGAGCTTTGGTGAGCAACTGCCGAAAGTTTAATGCAATACTTCATGCTACTCATTCCAAGGGTCCCAACACTCCAGGTTGAAGGGAATCTTGCTACAGCTAAACCATGCATGGGAAATCCAGCGGATGGTATACCATATGATTGGGAAAGGTTTCTAAAACGCACCTCATTTTCCTCTCCTGGCACTCCGGATCAACATTCCAGCCACTTTACTAACAACATCTCCACATGGAGAGTCAATGCCTTTAAGTTCCGGAATCGCACAGTCTGCAGTTAGTGCGGAGGATGAATGGACATAGGGGGAACCAGTGAGAAAATAGCTGTAGCGGTTTCAATGGGCACATGTCACTCTAATTTCACATCAGGAAGAAGAATTAACCAAAGGCAGAGCAAGGCGCCCCAGAAGAAGAATAGGGCCTGAAGAAATCCTGTGGATATGAGGCAAGATCACAAAAATAAGAGCCAAAAAATAGAGCTAAGGGCCACTGCAATTCAAAAACCTGCAGAGTTATAAAGGCCAACTATTTTCCAAAAGTATATTGAGGTAAGGCTATGAAGAGGCACTGAGAGCAAAGCAGAATTGCAGGAAACCGATTTCAGGACGTAGACTGGAATTGCATGTAAAGCATAGGAAAAGAGGCAGAACATCCACAATGATGCACTTGGCCAAAAAGGGCGTATGCGTTTTTTCCTGAATATATTCAGGAAAAAATGCATATGCCATTTTTGGCCAACCAAGCAAGCTTGCAAAGGAAATCTGCACTACAATGAAGTCTCACTGCCCCCCGGTCAAAAGGGCCATCTGAGAAAAGTGTAAAATCCAGAAAGGCAGGACAGGCCATGGAGAACTGGGAGCCTTGTTATGCTGATGGGCGGGATGTAAATTGCCAACAGCCACTCTGGAGAAGTGTATGGTGTTTCCTGAAACATCTAAAAAGCAAAGCAACAGAGCCTAGGACACTTCCACTTATGGTCCTATAGCTTAGGGAAATTAAAACAAAAAAGACACAGCCACCTCAAAGTTTGGGACAGCTCTGTTTACAAGAACCTCGTTTACAGTACAAGTTCAATATCACAGAAAGTGAAAAATGGATAAAGAAGTTGTGGTACTTACGTACAATGCAATATCACTCAGCAATGGAATCTATGTCATCAGGCCCGTAGCAGCATAATGAGTGGATTCAGGTAGGATGATTCTAAGTGAAATAAGTCACACAGAAAAAGAAACATCATAAGATATCACTAATACACGGAATGTAAACTTGGCTACACAGGAACTGAATTACAAAACAGAACAGAGTCTCAAATGTAGAAAACCAAATTATGCTTGCTTAAGGGGAAAGGTGAGTTGGGGTGCTGCATAAAACCAGAGATTGAAATTAGCACAGATACCGTTCCATAAGCCAAATATGTAATAGACAAGAGCTACTCCTTGCTCAACGAAGTGGACTCAACACCCCATATTAAACGCCTAAGAATATACCTGACTAATAAGGATCTTAAAACCTATGGATTTATATGTCTCCAAAAGAGAATCAAGCAAGTGTACAGTGGCATAAACGCAGCAGTGATAGGATTGGTGAGGTTCGGTGAGCAAATGCAGACCCTTTGAAGTCATATTGCATGGTACCCATTCCATGGGTCTCAACTCTCCAGGTTTAAGGGATTCTTCCTTCAGCTAAAACATGCATGTGGAACCCAGAGTATGATCCACCGTGTGATCGGGAAATGTGTTCAAATGTGTCTCAGTTTTTGTCCCCTGGTACTTGGGTTCAACATTCCAGACGCTTTACTAACACTCTCCCCACTTGGAGAGTCAGTGCCTTTAACCTCCTGTTTGACCCAGTTTGCAATTTCTGCGGAAAATGAACAGGAATAGGGAGAATCAATGAGAGATTAGCTGGAGGTGTCTGGACGGGCAAATTTAACTCTCATTTCCCACCAGGAAGAGGAATTAACCAAAGGCTCAGCATGCCATGCCGGAAACACACTAGCGTCTGAAGCAATCCTGTGGTGTTGCGGCCAGCTCACAAGAAAGCGAGCTGAAGAAAGGAGCTCAGGGACACCTTAATTCACAAAACTGCAGAGTTATAAATGACAGCTATCGTCCAAAAATATATTGAAGTAAGGCTGCCAAGAGGATTTCAAAGCGGGGTAGAATCTCAGGAAACTGATTTCAGGAGGTAGACGGGAAATGCATGTAAAGCATAGGAAAAGAGGCCGAACGCCCACAATGATGCACTTGGCCAAAAACGGTGTATGCGTTTTTTCCTGAATATATTCAGGAAAAAACCCATACGCAATTTTTGGCCAACCAAGCAAGCTTGCAAAGGTAATCTGCACTACAATGAAGTCTCACTGCCCCCCAGTCAAAAGGGCCATCTGAAAAAAGTGTAAAATCCACAAAGGCAGGACAGGCCATGGAGAACTGGGAGCCTTGTTATGTTGAAGGGCGGGATGTAAATTGCCAACAGCCACTCTGGAGAAGTGTATGGTTTTTCCTGAAACATGTAAAAAACAAAGCAACAGAGCCTACGGCACTTTCACTTATGGTCCTATAGCTTAGGGAAATTAAAATCAAAAAGACACAGCCACCCCAAATTTGGGCTGGATCTGTTTGCAAGAACCTCGTTTACGGTACAAGTTCAATATCACAGAAAGAGAAAAATGGATAAAGAAGTTGTGGTACTTACGTACAATGCAATATCACTCAGCAATGAAATCTATGTCATCAGGCCCATAGCAGCATAATGAGTGGATTCAGGTACGATGATTCTAAGTGAAATAAGTCACACAGAAAAAGAAACATCATAAGATATCACTACTACACGGAATGTAAACTTGGCTACACAGGAACTGAATTACAAAACAGAACAGGGTCTCAAATGTAGAAAACCAACTTATGCTTGCTTAAGGGGAAAGTTGAGTTGGGGTGCTGCATAAAACCAGAGATTGAAATTAGCACAGATACCGTTCCATAAGCCATATATTTAATAGACAAGAGCTACACCTTGTTCAACGAAGTGGACTCAACACCCCATATTAAACGTCTAAGAATATACCTGACTAGTAAGAATCTTAAAACCTATGGATTTATATGTCTCCGAAAGAGAATCAAGCCTGTGTACAGTGGCATAAACGCAGCAGTGATAGGATTGGTGAGGTTCGGTGAGCAAATGCAGACCCTTTGAAGTCATATTGCATGGTACCCATTCCATGGGTCTCAACTCTCCAGGTTTAAGGGATTCTTCCTTCAGCTAAATTATGCATGTGGAACCCAGAGTATGATCCACCGTGTTATCGGGATACGTGTTCAAATGTGTCTCAGTTTTCGTCCCCTGGTACTCGGGTACAACTTTCCAGACACTTTACTAACAGTCTCCCCACTTGGAGAGTCAGTGCCTTTAAACTCCTGTTTGGCCCAGTTTGCAATTTCTGCGTAAAATGAACAGGAATAGGGAGAACCCATGAGAGACTAGCTGGAGGTGTCTGGAAGGGCAAAGTTATCTCTCACTTCCCACCAGGAAGAGGAATTAACCAAAGGCTCAGCGTGCCATGCCGGAACCACACTAGGGCCTGTAGCAATCCTGCGGAGTTGCGGCCAGCTCACAAGAAAGCGAGTTGAAGAAAGGAGCTCAGGGGCACTGTCATTCACAAACCTGCGGAGTTATAAATGACAGCTATCGTCCAAAACTATATTGAAGTAAGGCTGCCAAGAGGACTTGAAAGCGGGGCAGAATTGCAGGAAACCGATTTCAGGAGGTAGACTGGAATTGCATGTAAAGCATAGGAAAAGAGGCAGAACGTCCACAATGATGCACTTGGCCAAAAAGGGCGTATGCGTTTTTTCCTGAATATATTCAGGGAACAACGCATACGCCCTTTTTGGCAAACCAAGCAATCTTGCAAAGGAAATCTGCACTACAATGAAGTCTCACAGCCCCCTGGTCAAAAGCGCCATCTGAAAAATGTGTAAAATCCAGAAAGACAGGACAGGCCATGGAGAACTGGGAGCCTTGTTATGCTGATGGGTGAGATGTAAATTGCCAACAGCCACTCTGGAGAAGTGTATGGTGTTTCCTGAAACATCTAAGAAACAAAGCAACAGAGCCTAGGGCACTTGCACTTATGGTCCTATAGCTTAGGGAAATTAAAATCAAAAAGACACAGCCACCCCAAAGTTTGGGATGGCTCTGTTTACAAGAACCTCATTTACGGTACAAGTTCAATATCACAGAAAGTGAAAAATGGATAAAGAAGTTGTGGTACTTACGTACAATGCAATATCACTCAGCAATGAAATCTATGTCATCATGCCCATATCAGCATAATGAGTGGATTCAGGTACGATGATTCTAAGTGAAATAAGTCACAGAGAAAAAGAAATATCATAACATATCACTAGTAAACGGACTGTAAACCTGGCTACACAGGAACTGAATTACAAAACAGAACAGAGTCTCAAATGTAGAAAAGCAACTTATGCTTGCTTAAGGGGAAAGGTGAGTTGGGGTGCTGCATAAAACCAGAGATTGAAATTAGCACAGATACCGTTCCAGAAGCCAAATATGTAATAGACAAGAGCTACACCTTGCTCAATGAAGTGGACTCAACACCCCATATTAAACGCCTAAGAATATACCTGACTAGTAAGAATCTTAAAACCTATGGATTTATATGTCTCCGAAAGAGAATCAAGCGTGTGTACAGCGGCATAAACGCAGCAGTGATAGGATTGGTGAGGTTCGGTGAGCAAATGCAAACCCTTTGAAATCATATTGCATGGTATCTATTCCATGGGTCTCAACTCTCCAGGTTTAAAGGATTCTTCCTTCAGCTAAAACATGCATGTGAAACCCAGAGTATGATCCACCGTGTGATCGGGAAATGTGTTGAAATGTGTCCCAGTTTTCGTCCCCTGGTACTCGGGTGCAACATTCCAGACGCTTTACTAACACTCTCCCCACTTGGAGAGTCAGTGCCTTTAACCTCGTGTTTGGCCCAGTTTGCAAATTCTGCGGAAAATGAACAGGAATAGGGAGAACCAATGAGAGACTAGCTGGAGGTGTCTGGACGGGCAAATTTAACTCTCATTTCCCACCAGGAAGAGGAATTAACCAAAGGCTCAGCGTGCCAGGCTGGAACCACACTAGGGCCTGAAGCAATCCTGCGGTGTTGCGGCCATCTCACAAGAAAGCGAGTTGAAGAAAAGAGCTCAGGGTCACTGTAATTCACAAAACTGCAGAGTTATAAATGACAGCTATCGTCCAAAAATATATTGAAGTAAGGCAGCCAAGAGGACTTGAAAGCGGGGCAGAATTGCAGGAAACCGATTTCAGGAGGTAGACTGGAATTGCATGTAAAGCATAGGAAAAGAGGCAGAACGTCCACCATGATGCACTTGGCCAAAAAGTGTGTATGCGTTTTTTCCTGAATATATTCAGGAAAAAATGCATACGCCATTTTTGGCTAACCAAGCAAGCTTGCAAAGGAAATCGGCACTACAATGAAGTCTCACTACCCCCCGGTCAAAATGGCCATCTGCAAAAAGTGTAAAATCCAGAAAGGCAGGACAGGCCATGGAGAACTTGGAGCCTTGTTATGCTGATGTGCAGGATGTAAATTGCCAACAGCCACTCTGGAGAAGTGTATGGTGTTTCCTGAAACATCTAAAAAACAAAGCAACAGAGCCTAGGGCACTTCCACTTATGGACCTATAGCTTAGGGAAATTAAAATCAAAAAGACACAGCCACCGCAAGGTTTGGGATGGCTCTGTTTACAAGAACCTCGTTTACAGTACAAGTTCAATATCACAGTAAGCGAAAAATGGATAAAGAAATTGTGGTACTTACGTACAATGCAATATCACTCAGCAATGAAATCTATGTCATCAGGGCCGTAGCAGCATAATGAGTGGATTCAGGTACGATGATTCTAAGTGAAATAAGTCACACAGAAAAAGAAACATCACAAGATATCGCTATTACACGGAATGTAAACTTGGCTACACAGGAACTGAATTACAAAACAGAACAGGGTCTCAAATGTAGAAAACCAACTTATGCTTGCTTAAGGGGAAAGGGGAGTTGGAGTGCTGCATAAAACCAGGGATTGAAATTAGCACAGATACCATTCCATAAGCCAAATATGTAATAGACAAGAGCTACTCCTTGCTCAACGAAGTGGACTCAACACCCCATATTAAACGCCTAAGAATATACCTTACTAGTAAGAATCTTAAAACCTATGGATTTATATGTCTCCAAAAGAGAATCAAGCATCTGTACAGCGGCATAAATGCAGCACTTATAGGACTGGTGAGGTTCGTTGAGCAAATGCAGACCCGTTGAAGTCATATTGCATGGTACCCATTCCATGGGTCTCAACTCTCCAGGTTTAAGGGATTCTTCCTTCAGCTAAAACATGCATGTGGAACCCAGAGTATGAGGCACCATGTGATCGGGAAACGTGTTCAAATGTGTCTCAGTTTTCATTCCCTGGTACTCGGGTGCAACATTCCAGACGCTTTACTAACACTCTCCCCAATTGGAGAGTCATTGCCTTTAACCTCCTGTTTGGCCCAGTTTGCAATTTCTGTGGAAGATGAACAGGAATTGGGAGAACCCATGAGCGACTAGCTGGAGGTGTCTGGATGGGCAAATTTAACTCTCATTTCCCACCAGGAAGAGGAATTAACCAAAGGCTCAGCGTGCCATGCCGGAACCACACTAGGGCCTGAAGCAATCCTGCGGTGTTGTGGCCAGCTCACAAGAAAGCGAGTTGAAGAAAGGAGCTCAGGGGCACTGTAATTCACAAA
Organism: Orcinus orca; assembly: GCF_937001465.1. Lineage (NCBI taxonomy): Eukaryota > Metazoa > Chordata > Mammalia > Artiodactyla > Delphinidae > Orcinus > Orcinus orca. Next base: position 65,425,027 of record NC_064559.1, on the reverse strand, counting down.
CCTGCAGAGTTATAAATGACAGCTATCATCCAAAAATATATTGAAGTAAGGCTGCCAAGAGGACTTGAAAGTAGGGCAGAATTGCCGGAAACCGATATCAGGAGGTAGACTGGAATTGTATTTAAAGCATAGGAAAAGAGGCAGAACGTCCACAATGATGCACTTGGCCAAAAAGGGCGTATGCGTTTTTTCCTGAATATATTCAGGAAAAAACGCATACGCCCTTTTTGGCCAACCAAGCAAGCTTGCAAAGGAAATCTGCACTACAATGAAGTCTCACTGCCCACCGGTCAAAAGGGACATCTGAAAAAAGTGTAAAATCCAGAAAGGCAGGACAGGCCATGGAGAACTGGGCGCCTTGTTATGCTGATGGGCGGGATATAAATTGCCAACAGCCACTCTGGAGAAGTGTATGGTGTTTCCTGAAACATCTAAAAAACAAAGCAACAGAGCCTAGGGCACTTCCACTTATGGTCCTATAGCTTAGGGAAATTAAAATCAAAAAGACACAGCCACCCCAAAGTTTGGGATGGCTCTGTTTACAAGAACCTCGTTTACGGTACAAGTTCAATATCGCAGAAAGCGAAAAATGGATAAAGACGTTGTGGTACTTACGTACAATGCAATATCACTCAGCAATGAAATCGATGTCATCAGGCCCGTAGCAGCATAATGAGTGGATTCAGGTACGATGATTCTAAGTGAAATAAGTCACACAGAAAAAGAAACATCATAAGATATCACTAATACACGGAATGTAAACTTGGCTACACAGGAACTGAATTACAAAACAGAACAGGGTCTCAAATGTAGAAAAGCATCTTATGCTTGCTTAAGGGGAAAGGGGAGTTGGGGTGCTGCATAAAACCAGAGATTGAAATTAGCACAGATACCGTTCCATAAGACAAATATGTAATAGACTAGAGCTACTCCTTGCTCAACGAAGTGGACTCAACACCCCATATTAAACGTCTAAGAATATACCAGACTAGTAAGAATCTTAAAACGTATGGATTTATATGTCTCGAAAAGAGAATCAAGCGTGTGTACAGCGGCATAAACGCAGCAGTGAAAGGATTGGTGAGGTTCGCTGAGCAAATGCAGACCCTTTGAGGTCATATTGCATGGCACCCATTCCATGGGTCTCAACTCTCCAGGTTTAAGGGATTCTTCCTTCAGCTAAAACATGCATGAGGAACCCAGAGTATGATGCACCTTGTGATTCGGAAACGTGTTCAAATGTGTCTCAGTTTTCGTTCCCTGTTACTCGGGTGCAACATTCCAGACGCTTTACTAACACTCTCCCCACTTGGAGAGTCAGTGCCTTTAACCTCCTGTTTGGCCCAGTTTGCTATTTCTGCGTAAGATGAACAGGAATACGGAGAACCAATGAGAGACTAGCTGGAGGTGTCTGGACGGGCAAATTTAACTCTCATTTCCCACCAGGAAGAGGAATTAACCAAAGGCTCAGCGTGCCGTGCCGGAACAACACTACGGCCTGAAGCAATCCTGCGGTGTTGCGGTCAGCTCACAAGAAAGCGAATTGAAGAAAGGAGCTCAGGGGCACTGTAATTCACAAATCTGCAGAGTTATGAATGATAGGTATCGTCCAAAAATGTATTGAAATAAGGCTGCCAAGAGGACTTGAAATCGGGGCAGAATTACAGGAAACCGATTTCAGGAGGTAGGCTGATATTGCATGTAAAGCATAGGAAAAGAGGCAGAACGTCCACAATGATGCAGTTGGCCAAAAAGGGCGTATGTGTTTTTTCCTGAATATATTCAGGAAAAAACGCATACGCCATTTTTGGCCAACCAAGAAAGCTTGCAAAGGAAATCTGCACTACAATGAAGTCTCACTGCCCCAAGGTCAAAAGGGACATCTGAAAAAAGTGTAAAATCCAGAAAGGCAGGACAGGCCATGGAGAACTGGCAGCCTTGTTATGCTGATGGGCGGGATGTAAATTGCCAACAGCCACTCTGGAGAAGTGTATGGTGTTTCCTGAAACATCTAAAAAACAAAGCAACAGAGCCTTGGGCACTTCCACTTATGGTCCTATAGCTTAGGGAAATTAAAATCAAAAAGACACAGCCACCCCAAATTTTGGGACCGCTCTGTTTACAAGAACCTCGTTTACGGTACAAGTTCAATATCACAGAAAGCGAAAAATGGATAAAGAAGTTGTGGTATTTACATACAATGCAATATCACTCAGCAATGAAATCTATGTCATCAGGCCCGTAGCAGCATAATGAGTGGATTCAGGTACGATGACTCTAAGTGAAATAAGTCACAGCAAAAAAGAAACATCATAAGATATCACTACTACACGGAATGTAAACATGGCTACACAGGAACTGAATTACAAAACAGAACAGGGTCTCAAATGTAGAAAACCAACTTATGCTTGCTTAAGGGGAAAGGGGAGTTGGGGTGCTGCATAAAACCAGAGATTGAAATTAGCACAGATACCGTTCCATAAGCCAAATTTGTAATAGACAAGAACTACTCCTTGCTCAACGAAGTGGACTCAACACCCCATATTAAACACCTAAGAATATACCTGACTAGTAATAATCGTAAAACCTATGGATTTATATGTCTCCAAAAGAGAATCAAGCGTGTGTACAGCGGCATAAACGCAGCAGTGACAGGATTGGTGAGGTTCGCTGAGCAAATGCAGACCCTTTGAAGTCATATTGCATGGTACCCATTCCATGGGTCTCAACTCTCCAAGTTTAAGGGATTCTTCCTTCAGCTAAATCATGCATGTGGAACCCAGAGTATGATCCACCGTGTGATCGGGAAACGTGTTCAAATGTGTCTCAGTTTTCGTCCCCTGGTACTCGGGTGCAACATTCCAGACGCTTTACTAACACTCTCGCCACTTGGAGAGTCAGTGCCTTTAAACTCCTGTTTGGCCCAGTTTGCAATTTCTGCGTAAGATGAACAGGAATAGGGAGAACCAATGAGAGACTAGCTGGAGGTGTCTGGACGGGCAAATTTAACTCTCATGTCCCACCAGGAAGAGGAATTAACCAAAGGCTCAGCGTGCCATGCCGGAAACACACTAGGGCCTGAAGCAATCCTGCGGTGTTGCGGCCAGCTCACAAAAAAGCAAGTTGAAGAAAGGAGCTCAGGGGCACTGTAATTCACAAACCTGCAGAGTTATAAATGACAGCTATTGTCCAAAAATATATTGAAGTAAGGCTGCAAAGAGGACTTGAAAGCGGGGCAGAATTACAGGAAACCGATTTCAGGAGGTAGGCTGATATTGCATGTAAAGCATAGGAAAAGAGGCAGAACGTCCACAATGATGCACTTGGCCAAAAAGGGCGTATGCGTTTTTTCCTGAATATATTCAGGAAAAAACGCATACGCACTTTTTGGCCATCAAGCAAGCTTCCAAAGGAAATCTGCACTACAATGAAGTCTCACTCTCCCCCGGTCAAAAGGGACATCTGAAAAAAGTGTAAAATCCAGAAAGGCAGGACAGGCCATGGAGAACTGGGAGCCTTGTTATGCTGATGGGCGGGATGTAAATTGCCAACAGCCACTCTGGAGAAGTGTATGGTGTTTCCTGAAACATCTAAACAACAAAGCAACAGAGCCTAGGGCACTTCCACTTATGGTCCCATAGCTTAGGGATATTTAAATCAAAAAGACACAGCCACCCCAAGGTTTGGGAGGGCTCTGTTTACAAGAACCTCGTTTACAGTACAAGTTCAATATCACAGAAAGCGAAAAATTGATAAAGAAGTTGTGGTACTTACGTACAATGCAATATCACTCAGAAATGAAATCTATGTCATCAGGCCCGTAGCAGCATAATGAGTGGCTTCAGGTACGATGATTCTAAGTGAAATAAGTCACACAGAAAAAGAAACATCATAAGATATCACTACTACACGGAATGTAAACTTGGCTACACAGGAACTGAATTACAAAACAGAACAGGGTCTCAAATGTAGAAAACCAACTTATGCTTGCTTAAGGGGAAAGGTGAGTTGGGGTGCTGCTTAAAACCAGAGATTGAAATTAGCACAGATACCGTTCCATAAGCCAAATATGTAATAGACAAGAGCTACTCCTTGCTCAACGAAGTGGACTCAACACCCCATATTAAACGCCTAAGAATATACCTGACTAGTAAGAATCTTACAACCTATGGATTTACATGTCTCCGAAAGAGAATCAAGCATGTGTACAGCGGCATAAACGCAGCAGTGATAGGATTGGTGAGGTTCGGTGAGCAAAGCAGACCCTTTGAATTCATACTGCATGGTACCCATTCCATGGGTCTCAACTCTCCAGGTTTAAGGGATTCTTCCTTCAGCTAAAACATGCATGTGGAACCCAGAGTATGATGCACCGTGTGATCGGGTAACGTGTTCAAATGTGTCTCAGTTTTCATCCCCTGGTACTCGGGTGCAACATTCCAGACGCTTTACTAACACTCTCCCCACTTGGAGAGTCAGTGCCTTTAACCTCCTGTTTGACCCAGTTTGCAATTTCTGAGTAACATTAACAGGAATAGGGAGAACCAATGAGAGACTAGCTGGAGGTGTCCGAACGGGCAAATTTAACTCTCATTTCCCACCAGGAAGAGGAATTAACCAAAGGCTCAGCATGCCATGCTGGAACCACACTAGGGCCTGAAGCAATCCTGCGGTGTTGCGGCCAGCACACAGGAAAGCGAGTTGAAGAAAGGAGCTCAGGGGCACTGTAATTCACAAACCTGCAGAGTTATAAATAACAGCTATCATCAAAAAATATATTGAAGTAAGGCTGCCAAGAGGGCTTGAATGCGGGGCAGAATTGCAGGAAACCGATTTCAGGAGGTAGACTGGAATTGCATGTAAAGCATAGGAAAAGAGGCAGAACGTCCACAATGATGCTCTTGGCCAAAAAGGGCGTATGCGTTTTTTCCTGAATATATTCAGGAAAAAACGCATATGCCCTTTTTGGCCAACCAAGCAAGCTTGCAAAGGAAATCTACACTACAATGAAGTCTCACAGACCCCCGGTCAAAACGGCCATCGGAAAAAAGTGTAAAATCCAGAAAGGCAGGACAGGCCATGGAGAACTGGGAGCCTTGTTCTGCTGATGGGCGGGATTTAAAATTGCCAACAGCCACTCTGGAGAAGTGTATGGTGTTTCCTGAAACATCTAAAAAACAAAGCAACAGAGCCTAGGGCACTTCCACTTATGGACCTATAGCTTAGGGAAATTAAAATCAAAAAGACACAGCCACCGCAAGGTTTGGGATGGCTCTGTTTACAAGAACCTCGTTTACATTACAAGTTCAATATCACAGTAAGCGAAAAATGGATAAAGAAATTGTGGTACTTACGTACAATGCAATATCACTCAGCAATGAAATCTATGTCATCAGGGCCGTAGCAGCATAATGAGTGGATTCAGGTACGATGATTCTAAGTGAAATAAGTCACACAGAAAAAGAAACATCACAAGATATCGCTATTACACGGAATGTAAACTTGGCTACTCAGGAACTGAATTACAAAACAGAACAGGGTCTCAAATGTAGAAAACCAACTTATGCTTGCTTAAGGGGAAAGGGGAGTTGGAGTGCTGCATAAAACCAGGGATTGAAATTAGCACAGATACCATTCCATAAGCCAAATATGTAATAGACAAGAGCTACTCCTTGCTCAACGAAGTGGACTCAACACCCCATATTAAACGCCTAAGAATATACCTTACTAGTAAGAATCTTAAAACCTATGGATTTATATGTCTCCAAAAGAGAATCAAGCATCTGTACAGCGGCATAAATGCAGCACTTATAGGACTGGTGAGGTTCGTTGAGCAAATGCAGACCCTTTGAAGTCATATTGCATGGTACCCATTCCATGGGTCTCAACTCTCCAGGTTTAAGGGATTCTTCCTTCAGCTAAAACATGCATGTGGAACCCAGAGTATGAGGCACCATGTGATCGGGAAACGTGTTCAAATGTGTCTCAGTTTTCGTTCCCTGGTACTCGGGTGCAACATTCCAGACGCTTTACTAACACTCTCCCCAATTGGAGAGTCATTGCCTTTAACCTCCTGTTTGGCCCAGTTTGCAATTTCTGTGGAAGATGAACAGGAATTGGGAGAACCCATGAGCGACTAGCTGGAGGTGTCTGGATGGGCAAATTTAACTCTCATTTCCCACCAGGAAGAGGAATTAACCAAAGGCTCAGCGTGCCATGCCGGAACCACACTAGGGCCTGAAGCAATCCTGCGGTGTTGTGGCCAGCTCACAAGAAAGCGAGTTGAAGAAAGGAGCTCAGGGGCACTGTAATTCACAAACCTGCAGAGTTATAAATGACAGCTATCATCCAAAAATATATTGAAGTAAGGCTGCCAAGAGGACTTGAAAGTAGGGCAGAATTGCCGGAAACCGATATCAGGAGGTAGACTGGAATTGTATTTAAAGCATAGGAAAAGAGGCAGAACGTCCACAATGATGCACTTGGCCAAAAAGGGCGTATGCGTTTTTTCCTGAATATATTCAGGAAAAAACGCATACGCCCTTTTTGGCCAACCAAGCAAGCTTGCAAAGGAAATCTGCACTACAATGAAGTCTCACTGCCCACCGGTCAAAAGGGACATCTGAAAAAAGTGTAAAATCCAGAAAGGCAGGACAGGCCATGGAGAACTGGGCGCCTTGTTATGCTGATGGGCGGGATATAAATTGCCAACAGCCACTCTGGAGAAGTGTATGGTGTTTCCTGAAACATCTAAAAAACAAAGCAACAGAGCCTAGGGCACTTCCACTTATGGTCCTATAGCTTAGGGAAATTAAAATCAAAAAGACACAGCCACCCCAAAGTTTGGGATGGCTCTGTTTACAAGAACCTCGTTTACGGTACAAGTTCAATATCGCAGAAAGCGAAAAATGGATAAAGACGTTGTGGTACTTACGTACAATGCAATATCACTCAGCAATGAAATCGATGTCATCAGGCCCGTAGCAGCATAATGAGTGGATTCAGGTACGATGATTCTAAGTGAAATAAGTCACACAGAAAAAGAAACATCATAAGATATCACTAATACACGGAATGTAAACTTGGCTACACAGGAACTGAATTACAAAACAGAACAGGGTCTCAAATGTAGAAAAGCATCTTATGCTTGCTTAAGGGGAAAGGTGAGTTGGGGTGCTGCATAAAACCAGAGATTGAAATTAGCACAGATACCGTTCCATAAGACAAATATGTAATAGACTAGAGCTACTCCTTGCTCAACGAAGTGGACTCAACACCCCATATTAAACGCCTAAGAATATACCAGACTAGTAAGAATCTTAAAACCTATGGATTTATATGTCTCCGAAAGAGAATCAAGCATGTGTACAGTGGCATAAATGCAGCAGTGATAGGATTGGTGAGGTTCGGTGAGCTACTGCAGACACTCTGAAGTCATATTTCATGGTACCCTTTCCAAGGGTCTCAACTCTCCAGGTTTAAGAGATTCTTCCTTCAGCTAAAACATGCATGTGGAACCCAGAGTATGATCCACCGTGTGATCGGGAAACGTGTTCAAATGTGTCTCAGTTTTCATCCCCTGGTACTCGGGTGCAACATTCCAGACGCTTTACTAACACTTCCCGCACTTGGAGAGTGAGAGCCTTTAACCTCCTGTTTGGCCCAGTTTGCAATTTCTGCGGAAAATGAACAGGCACAGGGAGAACCCATGAGAGACTACCTGGAGGTGTCTGGACGGGCAAATTTAACTCTCATTTCCCACCAGGAAGAGGAATTAACCAAAGGCTCAGCGTGCCATATCGGAAACACACTAGGGCCTGAAGCAATCCTGCGGTGTTGTGGCCAGCTCACAAGAAAGCGAGTTGAAGAAAGGAGCTCAGGGGCACTGTAATTCACAAACCTGCAGAGTTATAAATGACAGCTATTGTCCAAAAATATATTGAAGTAAGGCTGCCAAGAGGACTTGAAAGCGGGGCAGAATTACAGGAAACCGATTTCAGGAGGTAGGCTGATATTGCATGTAAAGCATAGGAAAAGAGACAGAACGTCCACAATGATGCACTTGGCCAAAAAGGGCGTATCTGTTTTTTCCTGAATATATTCAGGAAAAAACGCATACGCCCTTTTTGGCCAACCAAGCAAGCTTGCAAATGAAATCTGCACTACAATGAAGTCTCACTGCCCCCCTGTCAAAAGGGCCATCTGACAAAAGTGTAAAATCCAGAAAGGCAGGACAGGCCATGGAGAACTGGGAGCCTTGTTATGCTGATGGGCGGGATGTAAATTGCCAACAGCCACTCTGGAGAAGTGTATGGTGTTTTCTGAAACATCTAAAAAACAAAGCAACAGAGCCTAGTGCAATTCCACTTATGGTCCTATAGCTTAGGGAAATTAAAATAAAAAAGACACAGCCACCCCAAAATTTGGGACGGCTCTGTTTACAAGAACCTTGTTTACGGTACAAGTTCAATATCACAGAAAGCAAAAAATGGATAAAGAATCTGTGGTACTTACGTACAATGCAATATCACTCAGCAATGAAATCTATGTCATCAGACCCGTAGCAGCATAATGAGTGGATTCAGGTACGATGATTCTAAGTGAAATAAGTCACACAGAAGAAGAAACATCATAAGATATCACTACTACACGGAATAAAAACTTGGCTACACAGGAACTGAATTACAAAACAGAACAGGGTCTCAAATGTAGAAAAGCAACTTATGCTTGCTTAAGGGGAAAGGTGAGTTGGGGTGCTGCATAAAACCAGAGATTGAAATTAGCACAGATATCGTTCCATAAGCCAAATATATAACAGACAAGAGCTACTCCTTGCTCAACGAAGTGGACTCAACACCCCATATTAAACGCCTAAGAATATACCTGACTAGTAAGAATCTTAAAACCTATGGATTTATATGTCTCCGAAACTGAATCAAGCGTGTGTACAGTGGCATAAACGCAGCAGTGATAGGATTGGTGAGGTTCGGTGAGCAAATGCAGACCCTTTGAACTCATATTGCATGGTACCCAATCCATGGGTCTCAACTCTCCAGGTTTAAGGGATTCTTCCTTCAGCTAAAACATGCATGTGGAACCCAGAGTATGATCCACCGTGTGATCGGGAAACGTGTTCAAATGTGTCTCAGTTTTCGTGCCATGGTACTCGGGTGCAACATTCCAGACGCTTTACTAACACTCTCCCCACTTGGAGAGTGAGTGCCTTTCACCTCCTGTTTGGTCCAGTTTGCAATTTCTGCAGAAAATGAACAGGAAGAGGGAGAACCAATTAGAGACTAGCTGGAGGTGTCTTGATGGGCAAATATAACTCTCAGTTCCCAAAAGGAAGAGGAATTAACCAAAGGCTCAGCTTGCCATGCCGGAACCACACTAGGGCCTGAAGCAATCCTGCAGTGTTGCGGCCAGCTCACAAGAAAGCGAGTTGAAGAAAGGAGCTCAGGGGCACTGTACCTCACAAACCTGCAGAGTTATAAATGACAGCTATCGTCCAAAAATATATTGAAGTAAGGCTGCCAAGAGGACTTGAAAGTGGGGCAGAATTGCAGGAAACTGATTTCAGGAGGTAGATTGGATTTGCATGTAAAGCATAGGAAAAGCGGCAGAACGTCCACAATGATGCACTTGGCCAAAAAGGCCGTATACGTTTTCTCCTCAGGAAAAAACGCATACGCTCTTTTTGGCCAGCCAAGCAAGCTTGAAAAGGAAATCTGCACTACAATGAAGTCTCACTGCCCCCCGGTCAAAAGGGCCATCTGAAAAGAGTGTAAAATCCAGAAAGGCAGGACAGGCCATGGAGAACTGGGAGCCTCGTTATGCTGATGGGCGGGATGTAAATTGCCAACTGCCACTGTGGAGAAGTCTATGGTGTTTCCTGAAACATTTAAAACACAAAGCAACAGAGCCTAGGGCACTTCCACTTATGGTCCTATAGCTTAGGGAAATTAAAATCAAAAAGACACAGCCACCCTAAAGTTTGGGGCGGCTCTGTTTACAAGAAAGTCATTTACGGTACAAGTTCAATATCAGAGAAAGCGAAAAATGGATAAAGACGTTGTGGTACTTACGTACAATGCAATACCACTCAGCAATGAAATCTATGTCATCAGGCCCGTAGCAGCATAATGAGTGGATTCAGGTATGATGATTCTAAGTGAAATAAGTCACACAGAAAAAGAAACATCATAAGATATCACTACTACACGGAATGTAAACTTGGCTACAAAGAACTGAATTACAAAACAGAACAGGGTCTCAAATGTAGAAAACCAACTTATGCTTGCTTAAGGGGAAAGGTGAGTTGGGGTGCTGCATAAAACCAGAGATTGAAATTAGCACAGATATCGTTTCATAAGCCATATATGTAATAGACAAGAGCTACTCCTTGCTCAATGAAGTGGACTCAACACCCCATATTAAACGCCTAAGAATATACCTGACTAGTAAGAATCTTAAAACCTCTGGATTTATATGTCTCCGAAAGAGAATCAAGCGTGTGTACAGTGGCATAAACGCAGTAGTAATAGGATTGGTGAGGTTCGGTGAGCAAATGCAGACCCTTTGAAGTCATATTGCATGGTACCCATTTCATGGGTCTCAACTCTCCAGGTTTAAGGGATTCTTCCTTCACCTTAATCATGCATGTGGAACCCAGAGTATGATCCACCGTGTGATCGGGAAACTTGTTCAAATGTGTCTCAGTTTTCATCACCTGGTACTCGGGTGCAACATTCCAGATGCTTTACTAACACTCTCCCCACTTGGAGTGTCAGTGCCTTTAACCTCCTGTTTGGCCCAGTTTGCACTTTCTGCGTAAGATGTACAGGAATAGGGAGAACCAATGACACACTAGCTGGAGGTTTCTGGATGGGGAAATTTAACTCTCATTTCCCACCAGGAAGAGGAATTAATCAAAGGCTCAGCGTGCCGTGCCGGAACCACACTAGGACCTGAAGCAATCCTGCGGGGTTGTGGCCAGCTCACAAGAAAGCGAGTTGAAGAAAGGAGCTCAGGGTCACTGGAATTCACAAACCTGCAGAGTTATAAATGACAGCTATCGTCCAAAAATATATTGAAGTAAGGCTGCCAAGAGGACTTGAAAGCGGGGCAGAATTGCAGGAAACCGATTTCAGGAGGTAGACTGGAATTGCATGTAAAGCATAAGAAAAGAGGCCGAACGTCCACAATGATGCACTTGGCCAAAAAGAGCGTATGCGTTTTTTCCTGAATATATTCAGGAAAAAACGCATACGCCCTTTTTGGCCTACCAATCAAGCTTGCAAAGGATATCTGCACTACAATGAAGTCTCACTGCCACCCGGTCAAAAGGGCCATCTGAAAAAAGTATAAAATCCAGAAAGGCAGGACAGGCCATGGAGAACTGGAAGCCTTGTTATGCTGATGGGCGGGATGTAAATTGCCAACCGCCACTCTGGAGCAGTGTATGGTGTTTCCTGAAACATCTTCAAAACAAAGCAACAGAGCCTAGGGCACTTCCACTTATGGTCCTATAGCTTAGGGAAATTAAAATCAACAAGACACAGCCACCCCAAAGTATGGGACGGCTCTGTTTACAAGAACCTCGTTTACGGTACAAGTTCAATATCACAGAAAGCGACAAATTGATAAAGAAGTTGTGGTACTTACGTACAATGCAATATCACTCAGCGATGAAATCTATGTCATCAGGCCCATAGCAGCATAATGAGTGGATTCAGGTACAATGATTCTAAGTGAAATAAGTCACACAGAAAAAGAAACATCATAAGATATCACTAATACACGGAATGTAAACTTGGCTACACAGGAACTGAATTACAAAACAGAACAGTGTCTCAAATGTAGAAAACCAACTTATGCTTGCTTAAGGGGAAAGGTGAGTTGGGGTGCTGCATAAAACCAAAGATTGAAATTAGCACAGATACCGTTCCATAAGCCAAATATGTAATAGACAAGAGCTACTCCTTGCTCAACGAAGTGGACTCAACACCCCATATTAAACGCCTAAGAATATACCTGACTAGTAAGAATCTTAAAACCTATGGATTTATATGTCTCCGAAAGAGAATCAAGCGTGTGTACAGTGGCATAAACGCAGCAGTGATAGGATTGGTGAGGTTCGGTGAGCAAATGCAGACCCTTTGAAGTCATATTGCATGGTACCCATTCCATGGGTCTCAACTCTCCAGGTTTAAGGGATTCTTCCTTCAGCTAAAACATCCATGTGGAACCCAGAGTATGATCCACCGTGTGATCGGGAAACCTGTTCAAAGGTGTCTCAGTTTTCATCCCCTGGTACTCGGGTGCAACATTCCAGACGCTTTACTAACAGTCTCCCCACTTGGAGAGTCAGTGCCTTTAAACTCCTGTTTGGCCCAGTTTGCAATTTCTGTGGAAAATGAACAGGAATAGGGAGAACCAATGAGAGACTAGCTGGAGGTGTCTGGACGGGCAAATTTAACTCTCATTTCCCACCAGGAAGAGGAATTAACCAAAGGCTCAGCGTCCCATGCCGGAACCACACTAGGGCCTGAAGTAATCCTGCGGTGTTGCGGCCAGCTCACAAGAAAGCGAGTTGAAGAAAGGAGCTCAGGGGCACTGTAATTCACAAAGCTGCAGAGTTAAAAATGACCGCTATCGTCCAAAAATATATTGAAGTAAGGCTGCCAAGAGGACGTGAATGCGGGACAGAATTGCAAGAAACCGATTTCAGGAGGTAGACTGGAATTGCATTTAAAGCATAGGAAAAGAGGAAAAACGTCCACAATGATGCACTTGGCCAAAAAGGGCGTATGCTTTTTTTCCTGAATATATTCAGGAAAAAACGCATACGCCCTTTTTGGCCAACCAAGCAAGCTTGCAAAGGAAATCTGCACTACAATGAAGTCTCACTGCCCCCCGGTCAAAAGGGCCATCTGAAAAAAGTGTAAAATCCAGAAAGGCAGGACAGGCCATGGAGAACTGGGAGCCTTGTCATGCTGATGGGCGGGATGTAAATTGCCAACAGCCACTCTTGAAAAGTGTATGGTGTTTCCTGAAACATCTAAAAAACAAAGCAACAGAGCCTAGGGCACTTCCACTTATGATCCTATAGTTTAGGGAAATTAAAATCAAAAAGAGACAGCCACCCCAATGTTTGGGACGGCTCTGTTTACAAGAACCTCGTTTACGGTACAAGTTCAATATCACAGAAAGCGAAAAATTGATAAAGAAGTTGTGGTACTTACGTACAATGCAATATGACTCAGCAGTGAAATCTATGTCATCAGGCCCGTAGCAGCATAATGAGTGGATTCAGGTACGATGATTCTAAGTGAAATAAGTCACACAGAAAAAGAAACATCATAAGATATCACTAATACACGGAATGTAAACTTGGCTACACAGGAACTGAATTACAACACACAACAGGGTCTCAAATGTAAAAAAGCAACTTATGCTTGCTTAACGGGAAAGGTGAGTTGGGTGCTGCATAAAACCAGAGATTGAAATTAGCACAGAAACCATTCCATAAGCTAAATATGTAATAGACAAGAGCTACTCCTTGCTCAACGAAGTGGACTCAACACCACATATTAAACACCAAAGAATATACCTGACTAGTAAGAATCTTAAAACCTATGGATTTATATGTCTCCAAAAGAGAATCAAGCGTGTGTACAGTGGCATAAACGCAGCAGTGATAGGATTGGTGAGGTTCGGTGAGCAAATGCAGACCCTTTGAAGTCATATTGCATGGTACCCATTCCATGGGTCTCAACTCTCCAGGTTTAAGGGATTCTTCCTTCAGCTAAAACATGCATGTGGAACCCAGAGTATGATCCACCGTGTGATCGGGAAACGTGTTCAAATGTGTCTCATTTTTCATCCCCTTGTACTCGGGTGCAACATTCCACACGCTTTACTAACACTCTCCCCACTTGGAGAGTCAGTGCCTTTAACCTCCTGTTTGGCCCAGTTTGCAATTTCTGCGGAAAATGGACAGGAATAGGGAGAACCAATGAGAGACTAGCTGGAGGTGTCTGGACGGGCAAATTTAACTCTCATTTCCCACCAGGTAGACGAATTAACCAAAGGCTCAGCGTGCCATGCCGGAACCACACTAGGGCCTGAAGCAATCCTGCGGTGTTGCGGCCAGCTCACAAGAAAGTGAGTTGAAGAAAAGAGCTCAGGGGCACTGTCATTCACAAACCTGCAGAGTTATAAATGACAGCTATCGTCCAAAAATATATTGAAGTAAGGCTACCAAGAGGACTTGAAAGCGGGGCAGAATTGCAGGAAACCGATTTCAGGAGGTAGACTGGAATTGCATGTAAAGCATAGGAAAAGAGGCAGAACGTCCCCAATGATGCACTTGGCCAAAAAGGGCATATGCGTTTTTTCTTGAGTATATTCAGGAAAAAACGCATATGCCCTTTTTGGCCAACCAAGCAAGCTTGCAATGGAAATCTGCACTACAATGAAGTCTCACTGCCCCCCGGTCAAAAGGGCCATCTGAAAAAAGTGTACAATCCAGAAAGGCAGGACAGGCCATGGAGAACAGGGAGCCTTGTTATGCTGATGGGCGGGCTGTAAATTGCCAACAGCCACTCTGGAGAAGTGTATGGTGTTTCCTGAAACATCTAAAAAACAAAGCAACAGAGCCTAGGGCACTTCCACTTATGGTCCTATAGCTTAGGGAAATTAAAATCAAAAAGACACAGCCACCCCAAAGTTTGGGACGGCTCTGTTTACAAGAACCTCGTTTACGGTACAAGTTCAATATCACAGAAAGCGAAAAATGGATAAAGAAGTTGTGGTACTTATGTACAATGCAATATCACTCAGCAATTAAATCTATGTCATCAGGCCCATAGCAGCATAATGAGTGGATTCAGGTACGATGATTCTAAGTGAAATTAATCACAGAGATAAAGAAACATCATAAGATATCACTAATACACGGAATGTAAACTTGGCTACAAAAGAACTGAATTACAAAACAGAACAGGGTCTCAAATGTAGAAAACCAACTTATGCTTGCTTAAGGGGAAAGGTGAGTTGGGGTGCTGCATAAAACCAGAGATTGAAATTAACACAGATACCGTTCCATAAGCCAAATATGTAATAGACAAGAACTACTGCTTGCTCAACGAAGAGGACCCAACACCCCATATTAAACACCTAAGAATATATCTGACTAGTATGAATCTTAAAACCTATGGATTTATATGTCTCCGAAAGAGAATCAAGCGTTTGTACAGTGGCATAAGCGCAGCAGTGATAGCATTGGTGAGGATCGGTGAACAAATGCAGACCCTTTGAAGTCGTATTGCATGGTACCCATTCCATGGGTCTCAACTCTCCAGGTTTAAGGGATTCTTCGATCAGCTAAAACATGCATGTGGAACCCAGAGTATGATCCACCGTGTGATCGGGAAATGTGTTCAAATGTGTCTCAGTTTACGTCCTCTGTACTGAGGTGCAACATTCCAGATGCTTTACTTACACTCTCCCCACTTGGAGAGTCAGTGCCTTTAACCTCCTGTTTGCCCCATTTTGCAATTTCTGCGTAAGAAGAACACAAATAGGGAGAACCAATGACACACTAGCTGGAGGTTTCTGGACGGGGAAATTTAACTCTCATTTCCCACCAGGAAGAGGAATTAACCAAAGGCTCAGCATGCTGTGCCGGAACCACACTAGGACCTGAAGCAATCCTGCGGTGTTGTGGCCAGCTCACAAGAAAGCGAGTTGAAGAAAGGAGCTCAGGGTCACTGGAATTCACAAACCTGCAGAGTTATAAATGACAGCTATCGTCCAAAAATATATTGAAGTAAGGCTGCCAAGAGGACTTGAAAGCGGGGCAGAATTGCAGGAAACCGATTTCAGGAGGTAGACTGGAATTGCATGTAAAGCATAGGAAAAGAGGCCGAACGTCCACAATGATGCACTTGGCCAAAAAGTGCGTATGCGTTTTTTCCTGAATATATTCAGGAAAAAACGCATACGCCCTTTTTGGCCTACCAATCAAGCTTGCAAAGGAAATCTGCACTACAATGAAGTCTCACTGCCTCCCGGTCAAAAGGGCCATCTTAAAAAAGTATAAAATCCAGAAAGGCAGGATAGGCCATGGAGAACTGGAAGCCTTGTTATGCTGATGGGCGGGATGTAAATTGCCAAAAGCCACTCTGGAGCAGTGTATGGTGTTTCCTGAAACATCTTCAAAACAAAGCAACAGAGCCTAGGGCACTTCCACTTATGGTCCTATAGCTTAGGGAAATTAAAATCAACAAGACACAGCCACCCCAAAGTATGGGACGGCTCTGTTTACAAGAACCTCGTTTACGGTACAAGTTCAATATCACAGAAAGCGAAAAATAGATAAAGAAGTTGTGGTACTTACGTACAATGCAATATCACTCAGAAATGAAATCTATGTCATCAGGCCCATAGCAGCATAATGAGTGGATTCAGGTACGATGATTCTAAGTGAAATAAGTCACACAGAAAAAGAAACATCATAAGATATCACTAATACACGGAATGTAAACTTGGCTACACAGGAACTGAATTACAAAACAGAACAGTGTCTCAAATGTAGAAAACCAACTTATGCTTGCTTAAGGGGAAAGGTGAGTTGGGGTGCTGCATAAAACCAAAGATTGAAATTAGCACAGATACCGTTCCATAAGCCAAATATGTAATAGACAAGAGCTACTCCTTGCTCAACGAAGTGGACTCAACACCCCATATTAAACGCCTAAGAATATACCTGACTAGTAAGAATCTTAAAACCTATGGATTTATATGTCTCCGAAAGAGAATCAAGCATGTGTACAGTGGCATAAACACAGCAGTGATAGGATTGGTGAGGTTCGGTGAGCAAATGCAGACCCTTTGAAGTCATATTGCATGGTACCCATTCCATGGGTCTCAACTCTCCAGGTTTAAGTGATTCTTCCTTCAGCTAAAACATGCATGTGGAACCCAGAGTATGATCCACCATGTGATCGGGAAACGTGTTCAAAGGTGTCTCAGTTTTCATCCCCTGGTACTCGGGTGCAACATTCCAGACGCTTTACTAACACTCTCCCCACTTGGAGAGTCAGTGCCTTTAACCTCCTGTTTGGCCCAGTTTGCAATTTCTGCGGAAAATGGACAGGAATAGGGAGAACCAATGAGAGACTAGCTGGAGGTGTCTGGACGGGCAAATTTAACTCTCATTTCCCACCAGGAAGAGGAATTAACCAAAGGCTCAGCGTGCCATGCCGGAACCACACTAGGGCCTGAAGCAATCATGCGGTGTTGCGGCCAGCTCACAAGAAAGCGAGTTGAAGAAAAGAGCTCAGGGGCACTGTCATTCACAAACCTGCAGAGTTATAAATGACAGCTATCGTCCAAAACTATATTGAAGTAAGGCTGCCAAGAGGACTTGAAAGCGGGGCAGAATTGCAGGAAACCGATTTCAGGAGGTAGACTGGAATTGCATGTAAAGCATAGGAAAAGAGGCAGAACGTCCACAATGATGCACTTGGCCAAAAAGGGCTTATGCGTTTTTTCCTGAATATATTCAGGAAAAAACGCATACGCCCTTTTTGGCCAACCAAGCAAGCTTGCAAAGGAAATCTGCACTACAATGAAGTCTCACTGCCCCCCGGTCAAAAGGGCCATCTGAAAAAAGTGTAAAATCCAGAAAGGCAGTACAGGCCATGGAGAACTGGGAGCCTTGTTATGCTGATGGGCGGGCTGTAAATTGCCAACAGCCACTCTGGAGAAGTGTATGGTGTTTCCTGAAACATCTAAAAAACAAAGCAACAGAGCCTAGGGCACTTCCACTTATGGTCCTATAGCTTAGGGAAATTAAATTGAAAAAGACACAGCCACCCCAAATTTTGGGACGGCTCTGTTTACAAGAACCTCTTTTACGGTACAAGTTCAATATCACAGAAAGCGAAAAATGGATAAAGAAGTTGTGGTACTTACGTACCATGCAATATCACTCAGCAATGAAATCTATGTCATCAGGCCCGTAGCAGCATAATGAGTGGATTCAGGTACGATGATTCTAAGTGAAATAAGTCACACAGAAAAAGAAACATCATAAGATATCACTACTACACGGAATGTAAACTTGGCTACACAGGAACTGAATTACAAAACAGAACAGGGTCTCAAATGTAGAAAACCAACTTATGCTTGCTTAAGGGGAAAGGTGAGTTGGGGTGCTGCATAAAACCAGAGATTGAAATTAGCACAGATACCGTTCCATAAGCCAAATATGTAATGGACAAGAGCTACTCCTTGCTCAACGAAGTGGACTCAAAAACGCATATTAAACGCCTAAGAATATACCTGACTAGTAAGAATCTTAAAACCTATGGATTCATATGTCTCCGAAAGAGAATCAAGCGTGTGTACAGCGGCATAAACGCAGCAGTGATAGGATTGTTGAGGTTCGGTGAGCAAATGCAGACCCTTTGAAGTCATATTGCATGGTACCCATTCCATGGGTCTCAACTCTCCAGGTTTAAGGGATTCTTCCTTCAGCTAAAACATGCATGTGGAACCCAGAGTATGATCCAACGTGTGATCGGGAAACGTGTTCAAATGTGTCTCAGTTTACGTCCCCTTGTACTCGGGTGCAACATTCCAGACGCTTTACTAACACTCTCCCCACTTGGAGAGTGAGTGCCTTTAACCTCCTGTTTGGCCCAGTTTGCAATTTCTGCGGAAAATAAACAGGAATAGGGAGAACCAATGAGAGACTAGCTGGAGGTGTCTGGACGGACAAATTTAACTTCCATTTCCCACCAGATAGAGGAATTAACCAAAGCCTCATAGTGCCATGCCAGAACCACACTAGGGCCTGAAACAATCCTGCGGTGTTGCGGCCAGCTCACAAGAAAGCGAGTTGAAGAAAGGAGCTCAGGGGCACTGTCATTCACAAACCTGCAGAGTTATAAATGACAGCTATCGTCCAAAAATATATTGAAGTAAGGCTGCCAAGAGGACTTGAAAGTGGGGCAGAATTGCAGGAAACCGATTTCAAGAGGTAGACTGGAATTGCATGTAAAGCATAGGAAAAGAGGCAGAACGTCCCCAATGATGCACTCGGCCAAAAAGGGCATATGCGTTTTTTCTTGAATATATTCAGGAAAAAACGCATATGCCCTTTTTGGCCAACCAAGCAAGCTTGCAATGGAAATCTGCACTACAATGAAGTCTCACTGCCCCCCGGTCAAAAGGGCCATCTGAAAAAAGTGTAAAATCCAGAAAGGCAGGACAGGCCATGGAGAACTGGGAGCCTTGTTCTGCTGATGGGCGGCATGTTTATTGCCAACAGCCACTCTGGAGAAGTGTATGGTGTTTCCTGAAACATCTAAAAAACAAAGCAACAGAGCCTAGGGCACTTCCACTTATGGTCCTATAGCTTAGGGAAATTAAAATCAAAAAGACACAGCCACCCCATACTTTGGGACGGCTCTGTTTACAAGAACCTCATTTACGGTACCAGTTCAATATCACAGAAAGCGAAAAATGGATAAAGAATTTGTGGTACTTACGTACAATGCAATATCACTCAGCAATGAAATCTAAGTCTTCAGGCCCATAGCAGCATAATGAGTGGATTCAGGTACGATGATTCTAAGTGAAATAAGTCACACAGAAAAAGAAACATCATAAGATATGACTAATACAACGAATGAAAACTTGGATACACAGGAACTGAATTACAAAACAGAACAGGGTCTCAAATGTAGAAAACCAACTTATGCTTGCTTAAGGGGAAAGGTGAGTTGGGGTGCTGCATAAAACCAGTGATTGAAATTAACACAGATACCGTTCCAGAAACCAAATATGTAATAACAAGAGCTACTCCTTGCTCAACGAAGTGGACTCAACACCCCATATTAAACTCATAAGAATATACCTGACTAGTAAGAATCTTAAAACCTATGGATTTATATGTCTCCAAAAGGGAATCAAGCGTGTGTACAGTGGCATAAACGCAGCAGTGATAGGATTGGTGAGGTTCGGTGAGCAAATGCAGACCCTTTGAAGTCATATTGCATGGTACCCATTCCATGGGTCTCAACTCTCCATGTTTAAGGGATTCTTCCTTCAGCTAAAACATGCATGTGGAACCCAGAGTATGATCCACTGTGTAATCGGGAAACGTGTTCAAATGTGTCTCAGTTTTCGTCCCCTGGTACTCGGGTGCAACATTCCAGACTCTTTACTAAAACTCTCCCCACTTGGAGAGTCAGGGCCTTTAACTCCTGTTTGGCCCAGTTTGCAATTTCTGCGTAAGATGAACAGGAATAGGTAGAACCAATGAGAGACTAGCTGGAGGTGTCTGGACGGGCAAATTTAACTCTCATTTCCAACCAGGAAGAGGAATTAACCAAAGGCTCAGCGTGCCATGCCGGAACCACACTAGGGCCTGAAGCAATCTTGCGGTGTTGCGGCCAGCTCACAAGAAAGCGAGTTGAAGAAAGGAGCTCAGGGGCACTGTAATTCACAAACCTGCAGAGTTATAAATGACAGCTATCGTCCAAAAATATATTGAAGTAAGGCTGCCAAGAGGACTTGAAAGCGGGGCAGAATTGCAGGAAACCGATTTCAGGAGGTAGACTGGAATTGCATGTAAAGCATAGGAAAAGAGGCAGAACATCCACAATGATGCACATGGTCAAAAAGGGCGTATGTGTTTTTTCCTGAATATATTCAGGAAAAAACGCATACGCCCTTTTTGGCCAATCAAGCAAGCTTGCAAAGGAAATGTGCACTACAATGAAGTCTCACTGCCCCCTGGTCAAAAGGGACATCTGAAAAAAGTGTAAAATCCAGAAAGGCAGGACAGGCCATGGAGAACAGGGAGCCTTGTTATGCTGATGGGCGGGCTGTAAATTGCCAACAGCCACTCTGGAGAAGTGTATGGTGTTTCCTGAAACATCTAAAAAACAAAGCAACAGAGCCTAGGGCACTTCCACTTATGGTCCTATAGCTTAGGGAAATTAAAATCAAAAAGACTCAGCCACCCCAAAGTTTGGGACGGCTCTGTTTACAAGAACCTCGTTTACGGTACAAGTTCAATATCACAGAAAGCGAAAAATGGATAAAGAAGTTGTGGTACTTACATACAATGCAATATCACTCAGCAATGAAATCTATGTCATCAGGCCCATAGCAGCATAATGAGTGGATTCAGGTACGATGATTCTAAGTGAAATTAATCACAGAGATAAAGAAACATCATAAGATATCACTAATACACGGAATGTAAACTTGGCTACAAAGGAACTGAATTACAAAACAGAACAGGGTCTCAAATGTAGAAAACCAACTTATGCTTGCTTAAGGGGAAAGGTGAGTTGGGGTGCTGCATAAAACCAGAGATTGAAATTAGCACAGATACCGTTCCATAAGCCAAATATGTAATAGACAAGAACTACTCCTTGCTCAACGAAGAGGACACAACACCCCATATTAAACACCTAAGAATATATCTGACTAGTAAGAATCTTAAAACCTATGGATTTATATGTCTCCGAAAGAGAATCAAGCGTTTGTACAGTGGCATAAGCGCAGCAGTGATAGCATTGGTGAGGATCGGTGAGCAAATGCAGACCCTTTGAAGTCATATTGCATGGTACCAATTCCATGGGTCTCAACTCTCCATGTTTAAGGGATTCTTCTATCAGCTAAAACATGCATGTGGAACCCAGAGTATGATCCACCGTGTGATCGGGAAATGTGTTCAAATGTGTCTCAGTTTACGTCCTCTGTACTCAGGTGCAACATTCCAGATGCTTTACTTACACTCTCCCCACTTGGAGAGTCAGTGCCTTTAACCTCCTGTTTGGCCCATTTTGCAATTTCTGCGTAAGATGAACAGGAATAGGGAGAACCAATGAGAGACTAGCTGGAGGTGTCTGGACGGACAAATTTAACTCTCATTTCCCACCAGGAAGAGCAATTAACCAAAGGCTCAGCATGTCGTGCCGGAACCACACTAGGGCCTGAAGCAATCCTGTGGTGTTGCGGCCAGCTCACAAGAAAGCGAGTTGAAGAAAGGAGCTCAGGGGCACTGTCATTCACGAAACTGCAGACTTATAAATGACAGCTATCGTCCAAAAATATATTGAAGTAAGGCTGCCAAGAGGACTTGAAAGCGGGGCAGAATTGCAGGAAACCGATTTCAGGAGGTAGACTGGAATTGCATGTAAAGCATAGGAAAAGAGGCAGAACGTCCAAATGATGCACTTGGCCAAAAAGGGCGTATGCATTTTTTCCTGAATATATTCAGGAAAACATGCATACGCCCTCTTTGGCCAACCAAGCAAGCTTGCAAAGGAAATCTGCACTACAAAGAAGTCTCACTGCCTCCTGGTTAAAAGGGCCATCTGAGAAAAGTGTAAAATCCAGAAAGGCAGGACAGGCCATGGAGAACTGGGAGCCTTGTTATGCTGATGGGCCGACTGTAAATTGCCAACAGCCACTCTGGAGAAGTGTATGGTGTTTCCTGAAACATCTAAAAAACAAAGCAACAGAGCCTAGGGCACTTCCACTTATGGTCCTATAGCTTAGGGAAATTAAAATCAGAAAGACACAGCCACCCCAAATTTTGGGACGGCTCTGTTGACAAGAACCTCGTTTACGGTACAAGTTCAATATCACAGAAAGCGAAAAATGGATAAACAAGTTCTGGTACTTACGTCCAAAGCAATATCACTCAGCAATGAAATCTATGTCATCAGGCCCGAAGCAGCATAATGAGTGGATTCAGGTACAATGATTCTAAGTGAAATAAGTCACAGAGAAAAAGAAACATCATAAGATATCACTACTACATGTAATGTAAACTTGGCTACACAGGAACTGAATTACAAAACAGAACAGGGTCTCAAATGTAGAAAACCAACTTATGCTTTCTTAAGGGGAAAGGTGAGTTGGGGTGCTGCATAAAACCAGAGATTGAAATTAGCACAGATACCGTTCCATAAGCCAAATATGTAATAGACAAGAGCTACTCCTTGCTCAACGAAGTGGACTCAAGACGCCATATTAAACGCCTAAGAATATACCTGACTAGTAAGAACCTTAAAACCTATGGATTTATATGTCTCCGAAAGAGAATCAAGCGTGTGTACAGCGGCATAAATGCAGCAGTGATAGGATTGGTGAGGTTCGGTGAGCAAATGCAGACCCTTTGAAGTCATATTGCATGGTACCCATTCCATGGGTCTCAACTCTCCACGTTTAAGTGATTCTTCCTTCAGCTAAAACATGCATGTGGAACCCAGAGTATGATCCACCATGAGATCGGGAAAAGTGTTCAAATGTGTCTCAGTTTTCGTCCCCTGGTACTCAGGTGTAAAATTCCAGATGCTTTACTAACAGTCTCCCCACTTGGAGAGTCAGTGCCTTTAACCTCCTGTTTGGCCCAGTTTGCAATTTCTGTGGAAAATGAACAGGAATAGGGAGAACCAATGAGAGACTAGCTGGAGGTGTCTGGACGGGCAAATTTAACTCTCATTTCCCACCAGGTAGAGGAATTAACCAAAGCCTCAGCGTGCCATGCCGGAACCACACTAGGGCCTGAAGCAATCCTGCGGTGTTGCGGCCAGCTCACAAGAAAGCGAGTTGAAGCAAGGAGCTCGGGACACTGTTTTCCACAAACCTGCAGAGTTATAAATGACAGCTATCGTCCAAAAATATATTGAAGCAAGGCTGCCAAGAGGACTTGAAAGCGGGGCAGAATTGCAGGAAACCGATTTCAGGAGGTAGACTGGAATTGCATGTAAAGCATAGGAAAAGAGGCAGAATGTCCACAATGATGCACTTGGCCAAAAAGGGCGTATGCGTTTTTTCCTGAATATATTCAGGAAAACACGCATACGCCCTTTTTCGCCAACCAAGCAAGCTTGCAAATGAAATCTGCACTAAAATGAAGTCTCACTGCCCCCTGGTCAAAAGGGACATCTGAAAAAAGTGTAAAATCCAGAAAGGCAGGACAGGCCATGGAGAACTGGGAGCCTTGTTATGCTGATGGGCGGGATGTAAATTGCCAACAGCCACTCTGGAGAAGTGTATGGTGTTTCCTGAAACATCTAAAAAACAAAGCAACAGAGCCTAGGGCAGTTCCACTTATGGTCCTATAGCTTAGGGAAATTAAAATCAAAAAGACACAGCCACCCCAAAGTTTGGGATGGCTCTGTTTACAAGAACCTCGTTTACGGTACAAGTTCAATATCACAGAAAGCGAAAAATGGATAAAGAAGTTGTGGTACTTACATACAATGCAATATCACTCAGCAATGAAATCTATTTCATCAGGCCCGTAGCAGCATAATGAGTGGATTCAGGTACGATGATTCTACATGAAATAAGTCACACAGAAAAAGAAACATCATAAGATATCACTACTACACGGAATATAAACTTGGCTACACAGGAACTGAATTACAAAACAGAACAGGGTCTCAAATGTAGAAAACCAACTTATGCTTGCTTAAGGGGAAAGGTGAGTTGGGGTGCTGCATAAAACCAGAGATTGAAATTAGCACAGATACCGTTCCATAAGCCAAATATGTAAGAGACAAGAGCTACTCCTTGCTCAACGAAGTGGACTCAAGACGCCATATTAAACGACTAAGAATATACCTGACTAGTAAGAATCTTAAAACGTATGAATTTATATGTCTCTGAAAGAGAATCAAGCGTGTGTACAGTGGCATAAACGCAGAAGTGATAGGATTGGTGATGTTCGGTGAGCAAATGCAGACCCTTTGAAGTCATATTGCATGGTACCCATTCCATGGGTCTCAACTCTCCAGGTTTAAGGGATTCTTCCTTCAGCTAAATCATGCATGTGGAACTCAGAGTATGATCCACCATGTGATCGGGAAATGTGTTCAAATGTGTCTCAGTTTTCAACCCCTGGTACTCGGGTGCAACATTCCAGACGCTTTACTAACACTCTCCCCACTTGGAGAGTCAGTGCCTTTAACCTACTGTTTGGCCCAGTTTGCAATTTCTGTGGAAAATGAACAGGAATAGGGAGAACCACTGAGAGACTAGCTGGAGGTTTCTGTACGGGCAAATTTTACTCTCATTTCCCACCAGGTAGAGGAATTAACCAAAGGCTCAGCGTGCCATGCCGGAACCACACTAGGGCCTGAAGCAATCCTGCGGTGTGGCGGCCAGCTCACAAGAGAGCGAGTTGAAGAAAGGAGCTCAGGGGCACTGTAATTCACAAACCTGCAGAGTTATAAATGACAGCTATCGTCCAAAACTATATTGAAGTAAGGCTGCCAAGAGGACTTAAAAGCGGGGCAGAATTGCAGGAAACCGATTTCAGGAGGTAGACTGGAATTGCATGTAAAGCATAGGAAAAGAGGCAGAACGTCCACAATGATGCACTTGGCCAAAAAGGGCGTATGCGTTTTTTCCTGAATATATTCAGGAAAAAACGCATACGCCCTTTTTGGCCAACCAATCAAGCTTGCAAAGGAAATCTGCACTACAATGAAGTCTCAATGCCCCCCGTTCAAAAGGGCCATCTGAAAAAAGTGTAAAATCCAGAAACGCAGGACAGGCCATGGAGAACTGGGAGACTTGTTATGCTGATGGGCGGGATGTAAATTGCCAACAGCCACTCTGGAGAAGTGTATGGTGTTTCCTGAAACATCTAAAAAACAAAGCAACAGAGCCTAGGGCACTTCCACTTATGGTCCTATAGCTTAGGGAAATTAAAATCAGAAAGACACAGCCACCCCAAAGTTTGGGACGGCTCTGTTGACAAGAACCTCATTTACGGGACAAGTTCAATATCACAGAAAGCGAAAAATGGATAAAGAATTTGTGGTACTTACGTCCAATGCAATATCACACAGCAATGAAATCTATGTCATCAGGCCCATAGCAGCATAATGAGTGGATTCAGGTACAGTGATTCTAAGTGAAATAAGTCACAGAGAAAAAGAAACATCATAAGGTATCACTACTACATGGAATGTAAACTTGGCTACACAGGAATTGAATTACAAAACAGAACAGGGTCTCTAATGTAGAAAACCAACTTATGCTTGCTTAAGGGGAAAGGTGAGTTGGGGTGCTGCATAAAACCAGAGATTGAAATTAGCACAGATACCGTTCCATAAGCCAAATATGTAATAGACAAGAGCTACTCTTTTCTCAACGAAGTGGATTCAAGACGCCATATTAAACACCTAAGAATATACCTGACTAGTAAGAATCTTAAAACCTATGGATTTATATGTCTCCGAAAGAGAATCAAGCGTGTGTACAGTGCCATAAATGCAGCAGTGATAGGATTGGTGAGGTTCGGTGAGCAAATGCAGACCCTTTGAAGTCATATGGCATGGTACCCATTCCATGGGTCTCAACTCTCCAGGTTTAAGGGATTCTTCCTTCAGCTAAAACATGCATGTGGAACCCAGAGTACGATTCACTGTGTGATCTGGAAACGTGTTCAAATGTGTATCAGTTTTCGTCCTCTGGTACTCGGGCGCAACATTCCAGACGCTTTACTAACACTCTCCCCACTTGGAGAGTCAGTGCCTTTAACCTCCTGTTTGGCCCAGTTTGCATTTTCTGCAGAAAATGTATAGGAATAGGGAGAACCAATGAGAGACTAGCTGGAGGTGTCTGGACGGGCAAATTTAACTCTCATTTACCACCAGGAAGAGAAATTAACCAAAGGCTCAGCGTGCCGTGCCGCAACCACACTAGGGCCTGAAGCAATCCTGCGGTGTTGCGGCCAGCTCACGAGAAAGCGAGTTGAAGAAAGGAGCTCAGGGGCACTGTAATTCAAAAACCTGCAGAGTTATAAATGACAGCTATCGTCCAAAAATATATTGAAGTAAGGCTGCCAGGAGGACTTGAAATCGGGGCAGAATTGCAGGAAACCGATTTCAGGAGGTAGACTGGAATAGCATGTAAAGCATAGGAAAAGAGGCAGAACGTCCCCAATGATGCACTTGGCCAAAAAGGGCGTATGCGTTTTTTCCTGAATATATTCAGGAGAAAACGCATACGCCCTTTTTGGCCAACCAAGCAAGCTTGTAAAGGAAATCTGCACTACAATGAAGTCTCACTGCCCCCCGGTCAAAAGGGCCATCTGAAAAAACTGTAAAATCCAGAAAGGCAGGACAGGCCATGGAGAACTTTTAGACTTGTTTTGCTGATGGGCGGGATGTAAATTGCCAACAGCCACTCTGGAGAAGTGTATGGTGTTTCCTGAAACATCTAAAAAACAAAGCAACAGAGCCTAGGGCACTTCCACTTATGGTCCTATAGCTTAGGGAAATTAAAATCAAAAAGACACAGCCACCTCAAAGTTTGGGTCGGCTCTGTTTAGAAGAACCTCGTTTACGGTACAAGTTCAATATCACAGAAAGCGAATAATGGATAAAGACGTTGTGGTACTTACGTACAATGCAATATCACTGAGCAATGAAATCTATGTCAGCAGGCCCGTAGCAGCATAATGAGTGGATTCAGGTACAATGATTCTAAGTGAAATAAGTCACACAGAAAAAGAAACATCATAAGATATCACTACTACACGGAATGTAAACTTGGCTACACAGGAACTGAATTACAAAACAGAACAGGGTCTCAAATGTAGAAAACCAACTTATGCTTGCTTAAGGGGAAAGGTGAGTTGCGGAGCTGCATAAACCCAGAGATTGAAATTAGCACAGATACCGTTCCATAAGGCAAATATGTAATAGACAAGAGCTACTCCTTGCTCAACGAAGTGGACTCAACACCCCATATTAAACGCCTAAGAATATAGCTGACTAGTAAGAATCTTAAAACCTATGGCTTTATATGTCTCTGAAAGAGAATCAAGTGTGTGTACAGCGGCATAAACGCAGCAGTGATAGGATTGGTGAGGATCGGTGAGCAAATGCAGACCCTTTGAAATCATATTGCATGGTACCCATTCCATGGGTCTCAACTCTCCAGGTTTAAGGGATTCTTCCTTCAGCTAAAACATGCATGTGGAACCCAGAGGATGATCCACCATGTGATCGCGAAATGTGTTCAAATGTGTCTCAGTTTTCGTCCCCTGGTATCGGGTGCAACATTCCAGATGCTTTACTAACACTCTTGCCACTTGGAGAGTTAGTGCCTTTAACCTCCTCTTTGGCCCAGTTTGCAATTTCTGAGGAAAATGAACAGGAATAGGGAGAACCAATGAGAGACTAGCTGGAGGTGTCTGGACGGGCAAATTTAACTCTCATTTCCCACCAGGAAGAGGAATTAGCCAAAGGCTAAGCGTGCCGTGATGGAACCACACGTGGGCCTGAAGCAATCCTGCGATGTTGCGGCCAGCTCACAAGAAAGCAAGTTGAAGAAAGGAGCTCAGGGGCACTGTAATTCACAAACCTGCAGAGTTACAAATGACAGCTATCGTCCAAAAATATATTGAAGTAAGGCTGCCAAGAGGACTTGAAAACGGTGCAGAATTGCAGGAAACCGATTTCAGGAGGTAGACTGGAATTGCATGTAAAGCATAGGAAAAGAGGCAGAACGTCCACAATGATGCACTTGGCCATAAAGTGCGTATGCGTTTTTTCCTGAATATATTCAGGAAAAAACGCATACGCACTTTCTGGCCAACCAAGCAAGCTTGCAAAGGAAATCTGCACTACAATGAAGTCTCACTGCCCCCCAGTCAAAAGGACCATCTGAAAAAAGTGTAAAATCCAGAAAGGCAGGACAGGCCATGGAGAACTGGGAGCCTTGTTATGCTGATGAGCGGGATGTAAATTGCCAACAGCCACTCTGGAGAAGTGTATGGTGTTTCCTGAAACATCTAAGAAACAAAGCAACAGAGCCTAGGGCACTTCCACTTATGGTCCTATAGCTTAGGGAAATTAAAATCAAAAAGACACAGCCACCCCAAAGTTTGGGACGGCTGTGTTTACAAGAACCTCTTTTACGGTACAAGTTCAATATCGCAGAAAGCGAAAAATGGATAAAGAAGTTGTGGTACTTACGTACAGTGCAATATCACTCAGCAAAGAAATCTATGTCATCAGGCCCATAGCAGCATAATGAGTGGATTCAGGTACGATGATTCTAAGTGAAATAAGTCACACAGAAAAAGAAACATCATAAGATATCACTACTACACGGAATGTCAACTTGGCTACACAGGAACTGAATTACAAAATAGAACAGGGTCTCAAATGTAGAAAACCAACTTATGCTTGCTTAAGGGGAAAGGGGAGTTGGGGTGCTGCATAAAACCAGGGATTGAAATTAGCACAGATACCATTCCATAAGCGAAATATGTAATAACAAGAGCTACACCTTGCTCAACGAAGTGGACTCAACACCCCATATTAAACGCCTAAGAATATACCTGACTAGTAAGAATCTTAAAACCTATGGATTTATATGTCTCCGAAAGAGAATCAGGCATGTGTACAGCGGCATAAACACAGCAGTGATAGGACTGGTGAGGACCGTGAGCAAATGCAGACCCTTTGAAGTCATATAGCATGGTACCCATTCCACGGGTCTCAACTCTCCAGGTTTAAGGGATTCTTCCTTCAGCTAAAACATGCATGTGGAACCCAGTGTATGATCCACCATGTGATCGGGAAACGTGTTCAAATGTGTCTCAGTTTTCGTCCCCTGGTACTCGGGTGCAACATTCCAGACGCTTTACTAAAACTCTCCCCACTTGGAGAGTCAGGGCCTTTAACCTCCTGTTTGGCCCAGTTTGGAATTTCTGCGGAAAATGAACAGGAATAGGGAGAACCAATGAGAGACTAGCTGGAGGTGTCTGGACGGGCAAATTTAACTCTCATTTCCCACCAGGTAGAGGAATTAACCAAAGGCTCAGCGTGCCGTGCCGGAACCACACTAGGGCCTGAAGCAATCTTGCGGTGTTGCGGCCAGCTCACAAGAAAGCGAGTTGAAGAAAGGAGCTCAGGGGCACTGTAATTCACAAACCTGCAGAGTTATAAATGACAGCTATCGTCCAAAAATATATTGAAGTAAGGCTGCCAAGAGGACTTGAAATCGGGGCAGAATTGCAGGAAACTGATTTCAGGAGGTAGACTGGAATTGCATGTAAAGCATAGGAAAAGAGGCAGAACGTCCACAATGATGCACTTGGTCAAAAAGGGCATATGCGTTTTTTCCTGAATATATTCAGGAAAAAACGCATATGCCCTTTTTGGCCAACCAAGCAAGTTTGCAAAGGAAATGTGCACTACAATGAAGTCTCACTGCCCCCGGTCAAAAGGGGCATCTGAAAAAAGTGTAAAATCCAGAAAGGCAGGACAGGCCATGGAGAACTGGGAGCCTTGTTATGCTGATGGGCGGGCTGTAAATTGCCAACAGCCACTCTGGAGAAGTGTATGGTGTTTCCTGAAACATCTACAAAACAAAGCAACAGAGCCTAGGGCACTTCCACTTATGGTCCTATAGCTTAGGGAAATTAAAATCAAAAAGACAAAGCCACCCCAAACTTTGGGACGGCTCTGTTTACAAGAACCTCGTTTACAGTACAAGTTCAACATCACAGAAAGCGAAAAATGGATAAAGATGTTGTGGTACTTTCGTACAATGCAATATCACTCAGCAATGAAATCTATGTCAGCAGGCGCTTAGCAGCATAATGAGTGGATTCAGGTACAATGATTCTAAGTGAAATAAGTCACACAGAAAATGAAACATCATAAGATATCACTACTACACGGAATGTAAACTTGGCTACACAGGAACTGAATTACAAAACAGAACAGGGTCTCAAATGTAGAAAACCAACTTATGCTTGCTTAAGGGGAAAGGTGAGTTGGGGTGCTGCATAAAACCAGAGATTGAAATTAGCACAGATACCGTTCCATAAGCCAAATATGTAATAGACAAGAGCTACTCCTTGCTCAACGAAGTGGACTCAACACCCCATATTAAACGCCTAAGAATATACCTCACTAGTAAGAATCTTAAAACCTATGGATTTATATGTCTCAGAAAGAGAATCAAGCGTGTGTACAGCGGCATAAACGCAGCAGTGATAGGATTGGTGAGGTTCGGTGAGCAAATGCAGACCCTTTGAAATCATATTGCATGGTACCCATTCCATGGGTCTCAACTCTCCAGGTTTAAGGGATTCTTCCTTCAGCTAAAACATGCATGTGGAACCCAGAGTATGATCCACCGTTTGATCGGGAAACGTGTTCAAATGTATCTCAGTTTTCGTCCCCTGGTACTCGGGTGCAACATTCCAGACGCTTTACTAAGACTCTCCCCACTTGGAGAGTCAGTGCCTTTAACCTCCTGTTTGGCCCAGTTTGCAATTTCTGCGGGAAATGAACAGGAATAGGGAGAACAAATGAGAGACTAGCTGGAGGTGTCTGGATGGGCAAATTTAACTCTCATTTCCCACCAGGAAGAGGAATTAACCAAAGGCTCAGCGTGCCATGCCGGAACCACACAAGGCCTGAAGTAATCCTGCGGTGTTACGGCCAGCTCACAAGAAAGCGAGTTGAAGAAAGGAGCTCAGGGGCACTGTAATTCACAAACCTGCAGAGTTATAAATGACAGCTATCGTCCAAAAATATATTGAAGTAAGGCTGCCAAGAGGACTTGAAAACGGTGCAGAATTGCAGGAAACCGATTTCAGGAGGTAGACTGGAATTGCATGTAAAGCATAGGAAAAGAGGCAGAACGTCCACAATGATGCACTTGGCCAAAAAGGGCGTATGCGTCTTTTCCTGAATATATTCAGGAAAAAACACATACTCCCTTTTTGGCCAACCAAGCAAGCTTGCAAAGGAAATGTGCACTAGAGTGAAGTCTCACTCCCCCCCGGTCAAAAGGGCCATCTGAAAAAAGTGTAAAATCCAGAAAGGCAGGACAGGCCATGGAGAACTGGGAGCCTTGTTATGCTGATGGGCGGGCTGTAAATTGCCAACAGCCACTCTGGAGAAGTGTATGGTGTTTCCTGAAACATCTACAAAACAAAGCAACAGAGCCTAGGGCACTTCCACTTATGGTCCTATAGCTTTGGGAAATGAAAATCAGAAAAACACAGCCACCCCAAAGTTTGGGACGGCTCTGTTTACAAGAACCTCATTTACGGTACAAGTTCAATATCACAGAAAGCGAAAAATGGATAAAGAATTTCTGGTACTTACGTACAGTGCAATATCACTCAGCAAAGAAATCTATGTCATCAGGCCCGTAGCAGCATAATGAGTGGATTCAGGTACGATGATTCTAAGTGAAATAAGTCACACAGAAAAAGAAACATCATAAGTTATCACTACTACACGGAATGTCAACTTGGCTACACAGGAACTGAATTACAAAATAGAACAGGGTCTCAAATGTAGAAAACCAACTTATGCTTGCTTCAGGGGAAAGGTGAGTTTGGGTGCTGCATAAAACCAGTGATTGAAATTAACACAGATACCATTCCATAAGCCAAATATGTAATAA